>NC_138196.1:67184492-69584492 GCF_964194105.1 Spermophilus citellus | reverse complement strand
TCACTCCTCACTTGTATGTTAGAGAGTCAGCTTTTTGCCTTAAACCTCATGAAATAACCTCTTATAGCTCTAAACTTCTCTTCTCCAGCGTCCTCACCTCTCTCAGCCTTCATCGAATTGAAGAAAGTTAAGGTCCTTGCTCTGGATTAGCCGATAGCTAAAGGAAATCTTGTGGCTGGTTTGCTCTTCTATCCACACCACCAGAACTTTTCCTTATCAGCAAGAAGGCTGTTTTGCTCTTATCATTGTGTGCTCACTAGAGTAACACTTAATTTCCTTCAAAACTTTCCCTCTGCAGTGCCATCTTGGCTGAATGGTTTGGCACAAGAGGTCTGGCTTCAGGCCTATCTGGGCTTTCAATATGTCTTTCTCATGAAGCTTAATCACATTCAGCTTTTGATTTAAAGTGAGAGTCATGTTAATTCTTCACTTGAACATCTAGAGACCCTTGTAGGGTTTTTAACTGGCCAAATTTCAATATTGTTGTGTCTCAGGGAACAGGGACGCTTGAGTAGAGACTGAGAGAGATGAGTTCATGGCCAGTAGGTGGAGCAGTCAGAACATCCATTTATCAATTAAGTTTGCTGTCTGATGTGGGCATGGTTTGTGGTTCCCTAACACAATTACAATAGTAACATCAAAGATAATTCATCACAGATCACTGTAACAGATGTAATAATGAAAAAGCTTGAAATGTGAAAATTACTGAAATTTGACACAGACGCAAAATGAGCACATGTTGCTGGAGAAATGGAAGTCACATTGGAAAAGGTATCAAGTTATCGTGTCCTTTGACTTGCAGGATGCAGAGTAGCTATAAACTTTCCATTGGTAGAAAATAGAACAGCTGCAAAACACAGTAAAATAAGGTATGCCTGTAGGGATAAGAACCTTTGTGAAAGCAGGAAAACATTCTTAATTGAAAATTATTATAAAAAGCATTTTTTTCTCTATTACATTGATAAGCACACGTTTAAATAGAGCAAGAGAGTATCTTTATACATTCAGTGTTGTCACAGCTATTCACTAATTCAATAAATACTCATTGCTCACTCTCTAGGTGCTAAGCATTGAAAGAGACACCAGATTCGTAGGACGACTAAGACAGACCTGGTCATCTCAAGGACTGTATGGCCTCAAGTGATGCACAACTACTGGGAGACCTGGATTCTAGCTGCAGTCAGCTATAAGATTGGTATGTTGCTTTATTCATACTCTCTCCTCCATGAGGTTTCTCAAGCTAGCTTTCAGCTTACAAATTCCAGGGATTTTCTTTTAGTATATCAGTATTAAGAAATTTACTAGAGGTGATGACCAAGTACCAGAATGTGGAAGTAGCTGGAATGTTCTATTTGGTTTTCCTTTGAAAGAATGCCAAGCATCTCTTAGAGATGGTGTCTGGATATGTTTGCAAGACCAATTCCAATGGAGATGTGTCATTCCTCATATTGTTCTCCATGTCTGCTCACTTGACCTCTATTTCTAGATAGTCACTCCCTTCTGGATTTCTCCCATGACACCCAGTGCTCATTTTTAACAAGAGTTGTCTATTCTTCCTCTTGCTGTGTCTTAATTCCTTAGAAAAAAAGTGGTCCTCAGTCATTCTTGGGTTCCACCAATGACTTTACCAAGAAAAGGCTTCCACTGTAATGAAAGTTCAGTTTTTCACTTTTTGTGTTTTTATAAAAGTTTTCATTTGTTATTTTGGCCCATGCCTTAGATTAATTATATTTGAACACTATCTTAATGTTTCTTGAAAATAGTTTACCTTCCCTTTCCAGTGTAAGATGGTATGTGTTAGAGGGTTTTTGTCAAGACAACTAAAATTGAGAAATTTCTTTTTATGTATCTTACACTGGATTCGCCTAGAAGCAGAATTTGAGGTGTAGATTTATATGCCACTTTACAACGAAATGCAATCTCAAGCAGTAGGAATGAAGGATGAAGGGGATGAAATAGGGCAAGAGGAAGAGATATTATGTGGATGCTTTACCTAATTGTCCATGCCAAAATGTGACTGGGGTCTCATTGGACTGTCTCCTGGCACCACCTTAGGATCTGTTCTACAGAAAAACAGGGAAGTTATTTTTAATCTACCATTTCTCATCACAGATTTCAGGGAAGCAGAACTAGACTCTCCACCTTGATGAGGGAAGGCAAATCCATACTACTCAAGAGCACGTGTTCTGTGAGATACTGTTGAGGCCACATTGGAAAATACAATCCACCACATCAGCCCCAAATACTCTGTATTTAGTAAATTGTGTTCTCTCTATATACAATGAATCGAAGAACATTCTGCTGTTGTGTATAACCGATTAGAACAAACAAATAAGAAAAAAAACATCGGAGGACATTAGTAAGTGATATCACACTCTTAATGATCAAACAACTTAAGTGATTTGTTTATGGCTATACAAAGTTCAGGACCTAAAACAATTGACAATTGACCTACATTTTGACTGAACTACTGCCCTGTATATCAAATTGCAGTATCCAATTTTTTTATTAAATATGGATGAAAAATTATTCAGTAACCAATATACTTGACCTAGTAATGTAGTTTCGTGAGTCTCTTCTGAAATTCTGCTATTAATCTGTGACTTTATAGAAGTCTCTTACCAACTGAGTTTAATAAAAGATGCAAATTTTTGCACCAATCCCAAAGTATGAGAGTAAAGTTCCCATTGTTAAAATCTGTTAAACATCTGCCTAGTAATAGCAGCAAAGTGATTACAGTGTTGATGGCGACAGTTATTCCTGGTATAAGAAGAATTATTCTGATATTCTTAGAAATAATTTTTTGTGTTTCTTGCAGTTTACCTCCATGTTATCAAAAGCCCTAACAAATTCTCAAGCAGTTTCTGAAACTTAACCTGTATTTCCATATGCAAAATGATTCTTTTATGTCAAGAGGAAAGTAAATGAGATGAGAACAAATAAATAATGTTTTTAAGATATTCAATGACACATTTAAAGTTCTTTCCTGGGACTGATGAATTGTCCAATGTTCAGCATGACCATGTATATGCAAAAAAAAAAAAAAAAGATCAGTTGTTAAAAATAGGAAAATATTAGTGGCAACAGTTCATTTTAACATCAATTGTTTCCCATTGATTTATAACTTTTTCTCCCTGTAATCTGAAGGATTAAAAATAGTGAAGACCATAATACACTACACTGTTTTCTAAATAAAAACTAGGACACTTAAAATCCCATGATAAATTCACTGAAATACATAAATCAACCAAACATGATTTCCAAAAGAGATGCTGTATGTTTTTCATAGGCAACCTATTTACCAAGTGTTCCTATAATTTTGTTCAGAAATTACCTGGTGAGATTGATGAAAGAGCAAATGGACCCTAATCTTAATAGTTCCAAATACTTACCCCTTCACATGGAGTTTTAAAATATGCCCAATTTGTTAATAATTAGCAGGAACAAAACCAAAAATTATGAATTTAATCACAAAGCGTTTTCATTTGTTTCAAGTATATGAGTGGTACATATGAATGACCATTTTTTTGTATCTCATGAATATGATGTTCTTTTACATTTTATATGGGACTCTGGAACAATTTATAATATAAAGACTGTAGGGTAACAAGCTAATACTATAAGAATTTTAAGTGTCTTAAAGGGAAAAGATGATGGTTTTATAAAATTTACTGTTGTTATGGCACTATGATGATACCTTAAAATTTTATGGCATTATTATAGAAATTCAAAATGCTTTCAATCACGTGATCTTGTTTTGCCATACCATGTTTGGGGGTAGTAGACACTCAGAGTATCCCCTTCATTTAATACAGGAGAGGTGTGATCTCAGAAGCAACAACTTCATGATAAGGGACCCTCACTCAATGGAAAAGCCAAGTCTGGATTCTACTTTCTATTTCTATAAAGTAATCCAACTTCTAGGAGCCTTATTTTTTAATAACAAGATTGAAATACTTACATACCTATTAATATTCTTATGAAACTTAAGTGAGAACATAAATATCAAGGGCAGATGCTATGTAATCCACAGTAAGAACTCAGTGAGTTCTCTTTTGTGCATTGATTCTCCTCCCTCTTCAGTCTAACTTAAAGTTTTGGTACAGCTCCAAGTTCCAAGGTGTTTCTGTAGCTCTGTCCCCTTTCCAGGGACTAAAATGATACTCAATAAATATTTGCTGAATATACAAATGTGTGAATTAATGAACAAGTGGGGAGGTGACAACACTGAGTCTAAAATTGACTGTTGTTAGCTTTCAAGTCTTTCCTATGTTCCTTTGCCTTTTTAAATCTAAAAAGTTTGCATATAAACTTTGATCATGACAGAAAAGATATACCACTAATAATGTTAACAAACCCAAGTGGCAATTAAAATTGTGGCATTCAACAATTATTTCAGCCTCAATTAAAGAGGAACTAACAATTAGACCCAAACACACACACAAGAGGCCAACTGTAGATACTGGGGATTAAAAAACCATGAATGTGCAATATTTATGTTATACAAAAACCTAATGCAAAGTTTGTGTGGTAAAGCTGCTAATTAGAAGCTTAAATTATAGAATATATTTGGAGGATCGACAGAGATGTTCCTTTTTAAAGGGCAGAATATGTTTTGACTTAATGAGTCACTGAAAAATATGTTTTAAAAAATTCTCAAATATTCATAAGTTCATCTGTTAGACAACAAATGCTAAGTACATTGGCTGTTACAATCTTTTCTCTATCTCATAAAATGCTTAGAGACTAGTTAATTGTGAATAGTTGACTCTTTTAAAAATCATATAATCCACTCTACTTAAAAATGTAAAGAATCTTTGCTTCACATAGTTAAGCATTTAAACCACTATTTAAATACCATTGAATATATATAACACTAATGTCAAGAAGATTCCAATTTCACAAGATATTCACTCAGAAATAAATACTTTCCATGAAACAAATATTAATCATTAAAATCGTCCCTCTCCTAGGATAAGTTTCACTGAATGGGATATGCCATTTAAAACCATTTTGCAAAATAAACTAAATAAATGCTTTTAAAATCTTTGACCTGAGGACGGGGGAAGTAGTTCAGAGGTGGTATAGTTGCCTACCATGTGCAAGGCTCTGGGTTCAATCTCCAGTACCACAAAAACAAAACCTTTTGAATATAAATCCAAAACCACAACAAAAAAAATGAATTCAAAATCTTAAACCTTTTTATAAATAGTGAGAGGAAAATGTTGAGACTATTCTTATTTTACACAAAGTACTATATCAAGG
The DNA here is from genome assembly GCF_964194105.1 of Spermophilus citellus. NCBI lineage: Eukaryota > Metazoa > Chordata > Mammalia > Rodentia > Sciuridae > Spermophilus > Spermophilus citellus. The sequence goes on along the minus strand of NC_138196.1, from coordinate 69,579,227 downwards.
ACCACCTATCTCTTGTGCAACCACATGGGAATTAACTAAACATCACATATCCATTTATTTATTCAACAAATAATTATGAAGTACTAAATGAAGAGTTGTATTTACAATCACTCAGTAAATACCAAGATGAAGATGCAGATGCTACCTACAGCCAAGGAGCAAACACAAAACCTAATGGACAAAGAAGACTTTTAACTACTGTAGAACAGGCAGAAGGGAGACACACAGGTGAAGTGGGAATTTAAATGAAAAAATGACCAGGCTGGTTGAAGTCACTAGCAGAAGGAAATGCTCTTGAGTACAGGTTTGGTCGGGTGAACCTGAAGACAAAGACATTTAGAGGTCAGAAGGCAGAACAGAGCTTAAAAACTGAGAGAAGAAAATATGGTGAATATGTGTACCAAGTCACTCAGTGCCACAAGAAGGAAATGTTTGCTAAGAGAATGATAGTGAAGAGAGAGAGGGCATAATAGCATTTCAAAGAATCTAAAACATATGATATTTGGCTTTATTTTGTAGGTATTGAGGAATCTCTTGAAAATTTATTAATAGGGATAGGACACATTAGGACTGTATTTCATGAATTTTTTCCTAGCCAATACATAAAACCTAATCAAGGAAGAAAGAAATAGGATCTGGAAGAATGGTAAAGGTAAACTATGAAATGACCCAGGTAGCTGGGTCAGATCCTGACATACAGAACAGCTGGAATCAAACAAAAAAGATGCCAGTTCATGGATTTGAAGCAAGGAAAAGAGGAAACTGAAAAATAATAATTTGGTGAATGGGTGTAAGTAGAAACTTGGAGAGAAGAGGTCAGGGAGGAAAGAGCTGGCCAAGCAGTTCTTAGCATATTACTTATGTTATCTCATTTTGCCTTATATTAGATGTTGAACTAGAGTAATGAAGCCATCTGCCCAAGATCTCTTAGTGAGGGGCAGATCCCAGGAAGACAATCAGGTCCGTCTGTATCATGGTAAGTTAGAAGAAGTGTAAAATTCAGGTTATGGTGTTTAGTACTAAGTTTGGAGCTCCAGAGAGCAAATGAAAGACATCTTTAGTAAAAGAAGCACATGCATACTAAAAGCCAAGTTTCAGGACATCAATAGAGGAAATATAGCATTAAAAGCAAAGAGTAGGAGAAAGTCAAATAATTTTTTTTTGGTGGTAGTACTGGGCATGAACTCAGAGCCTTGTGCATGCTAAGCAAGCACTCTATCAACTGAGCTATATCCCCAGCCCAACACAACTATTTTTAAGAGTAGATACTCAAATGAGCTATGATATTCATTTGTTATTTGATTTTAGAATTTTTTTCTCCTAAAACTAAGATAAAAGATGTTCTAAATATGCAAAATATCAAAGGTAAAATTGCATGATATAGACCAAAAAGTTTTAGTTCTATTTTGATCTCATTGGGTAAATTAATAAATAAATCTATAGAAAAAAAAATTACCTCTTAATTTTCTATTTTATTAATTTTCTAAGTTAATGAAACAAGTATCACATACTTTATAGTAATAAATGATATAGCACTTTAATTATATTTTTTAGAACATATTTCCTATCCTAGAGTCATTCCAGGGTGATTAAATAATAGAATCATTGATTATAAGACTCCCAAAACATAAATTAAATAATTTTTGAAAAACATTTTAATGAACAACAGTATCATCTGTTTAACTAAAAAAATCAAAATTTTTAAATTACTGGAATCTAGAGAAGTAGAATGATAAAGAATTTTAACAACAATAACTAGAATAGGGAAAGGAGGAAAATATAAAAGTGAAATTGAGAAAGGACTCAGTCAAGTCCTTGACCATCAACCAGGAATATCTCAATGTGTGCCTTTGTTCCTTCTTTGACTTGAGCTAACTTTTTCTTTTTGTTTTTATTTTAATTTGGGGAAAAGAGCACTGAAAAAAAACCTGAATGACATCTTTTGGTTTTGAATTCTAATAAATCCACAAGAAGGATCAAGATATATTGCCATGAACAATTATTACTCGAATAAGACTCTACCATATACAATTATCACCAATGTGCTAGTCACTGAATATTTAATGTAAGCCTCGTGTTCTTTTCTCTGAGTTATTTCCAAATACATTTCCCTGGCAAAACGTGTCTGATTTTGCTCTTTGTTCTATGTGGCATAGAAAGTCATCCTTTCTATAGTTCTAAGGCATAATAGCATTTCAAAGATAGAACACATTATTTTATTTACCAAGTTCAAACTCATAATATTTTGCCTCTATTCTGTGAGAAGAGAAATAGAGGAGAAAATGTAAAAAAAAAAAAGTGTAAGCTGTGAGATTGAGAACATTTGAGGATGCTTATGTGAAATGAAATATAGTTTCCCTGGCAGACTTTCTCTTGGCATCTCTCCTGGTCAAATCCTGCACATCCCCACAGATGCCAAATTTTAGCCTCAGGCCAAAAGGAAATTCACATGGAAACAATGATCACTTTGAGTACTTCAAATTCTACTTTTACAGAGGGTGTAAATGGATGTGGTTTGTGGTCTAGGTACAAGAATGATGGTAAAGGCAAATTGCTTCATGTAGTATTGATAAAATAAAACTTTTTATTGCAGACTTCTTTATAATTCACAGCGATTTTGAAAAATTCAAGACCTATCTTAAATGGAATCACTTCTGCAATGCCTTACCAACCCTTTCAGCATAATTCTCCTGGCAGACAATTGACACAACACAGCATAGCTGCTTGCTAATAAATAAAATCCCAGTGGAGCGAAAGTCAGCCTAAAAAACAAAAAAGGATAGATTTTAAACCAACAAAAATAACAAATTGATAACTCAATTTTAGGGAAGACTAAGAAAAAAATGTTTAAAAATTAACTAAATAATTTATGCCAAAAAGGACAGAGAATAAATAGGGTTTTAAAATTATTTTATTTGGTGATCAAAGAAATCAATAATTTTTACCTTAAGAAAATAATCATAAAGGGCTGAAGTAGGAAAAAAAATGTCAAATTACAGACTACATGATTAATAAAACTGAAATGGATTAGAATTTTTGAACTCTACCTACATATGGATACAAAACAAAAATCTTAAAAGAGTGATTAGTCTCTATAACTTAAAAATATAAAAATACTTCACTCTGTAACTAATGATGGTTTAAACCAATAATACTATGAATATGTCTGAATCTTGGCTTTTAAGAAAATTGAACACGTGCTGAATTCTTCCCTTCTGCATCAAAAGTATAGAAAAGATAAAACAGACTTGTAAAATTATAACTATATATAGATATATGTGGGTGTATGTGTGTGTGTATAATAAAAGAAAGAAGGTAAATATTATATATAAAATGAATAAATAAATAAACATATATTTGTATTTATTCATATATTTATTTATATATTTATATTCATATTATATATATATATATATATATATATATATATATATATATATATCCTCCAAAAAGAAAAAGAAAAAATGAATATCACCAGTGGTCATTTTAGGGAAAGGAAAAAGACAGAGGCCCCAGCAGTAGGCTTCAGAACATTCCAGAAAACCCAGAAGCCATTTCCTGTTATCATTTCCTCCTAAGCCTTGCACTCCCCACAGCTGTGCCTCAGGCCCAGCACCCTCCTCAGCACTGAAGCAGTCTCAGCTCAAGAGTCCTCCCTCAAAGTCTTCATCAGAAAGACAAGCCCCTGAGAAAACCAGCACCTTCAAAAAGAACTGACAAGTTTTACACATGAAAAAGCCGAGATAGAATAAAATGAATTAATCCATCAGCATTAACTTAATAAATAAGTTATTATCCCAGTCTAAGGAGGAGGAAAATGTTATTTATCTGAAATGAGTACATAAAAAATGCAACAAAAACCCAGCAATAAAAAAAGAGATTAAAAGTGAAAAATTTAATTGTTCTAAGAAATCCAGTAGATGGTTGAAGAGAGTGATGAGGAATATAATTTCAGAAGTTCCAAATCTACCTCTCAGGAATTCCAGAGGGATGAATAAGAATTAAAGTTTAATGAGACTGTAATATTAAGATTTGAAGGAAAAACACCTGAGAATTTTCCAAAGCCATGGGAGGGGAGGAGCCAGCATGTCTTCCAAATGTAAAAGTTCACTGTAAAAAGAAAAGGATAAAGCAGAGAACAATAGAGACATAATAATAGTTCAAATTGATCCATGAGAAAAAATTTGAAATAATTCAAATAGAAATACAAGATTACACTAAAATGAAGAAAATGCAATACTGTGATTTTTTAAAACCAAATGCAAGAATGATGAAAAGAATACCTTGAAATTATTGTGGGGAAAAAAATCTAATAGTCCATCTTCCATTCAAGAGAGATGTGCCAAATAAAGGCATTTTCAGACATTTGAAGACTTGGAAAGTAGACCATTCGCTTAAGGTTTTTGAGATAAAAATACATTTCACCAAGATGAAAAATTTCTAGAAGGATATAATAATATGCAAAAAGATGTAAAGCAAATAAATTAATAAAATTTGTTGTAACACTTAAGTAAGTACTGATTACAACAAATGTAATCAATCTACATAATGTAATACTACTCACATAAAAACATACAAAATGTGCATGCTAAGAGGGGAATTGACAATCTCAAAAGTTTACATACTGCATAATTCCATGTAGATAACATTCTTGTAATAACACAATTACATAAAGATCAGGTTAGTCTTGCCAGGGGTGGGATGGGAGCTATGTAGGGTAGTTCATGAATCGTTCATACATGGAGCCATACTGAATCTTGATGGTAGTGCTATATATACTAACTTATATATGTGATAAATGTATTAGACCTGCACACATATATAAAATAAATCATGCAAAAACTGACAAAATCTGATTTATTTAGTACATTTACCATTGCCAATTTTAGGGGTTTGATTATATTCCACAGCTATGTAAAATACTGTCATTTAGAGAAAACTGAGATAGGTTATCTTGGGCGTCTCTGTACTATTTTTGAAACTTCCATAGTCTGTAATCATTTCAAAATATAAATATTTAAAAAGTGAAATTTAAGTGTAGCCTCTAAAATAAAATAGAAATTATAACTGCAAAATTAGTGAAGGGGGAAATACAATGATGCAGGTGCTTCAATTATTGCTCAGTGGTAGAACATTTGCTTAGCATATGCCAGGACCTTGGCTCAATCCCCAGCACTGCAAAACAAACAAACAATGATCTAGTAAGAAAGACAAAAATAAATAAATAAATAAATAAACAAACAAATAAATAAATAAACAAACAAACAATCAGAAAAAGTAGAAAAGAAAAACATAACATGTTAGAAATAAGTCCAAACTCTTCAATAACTCTATGCATAAAAATGAGATAGGCTCATCAATTTAAGATACGGACAATATCACAGATAATAAGATCCAACTTATGTTACCTATAACATAACATATAGGTAAATCAGATGGCACAGGAATGTGGAAAAGTACAAAAAGAGGATAATCTTCCAAAATTAAATACAGACAGTCCCCAACCTATGATGATCGACTTTCGATTATTCAACTTTACAAATGGTGCCCTACAAGTAATGCGTACTCTGTAGAAACCATCTTTTGAATTCTGATCTTTTCCCAGGCTGGCAATAGGTGTTAAGATGCTCCCTCAGGCAATGTGGAACCACAGCAATGAGCAACTCCTTATCAACAGGGTCAACCACAAACACTCTACAATACTCTGTCACTGAGTCATGACATAAGTAGGTTGGTTATATTAAACCCATTTTCAACTTAAAATATTTAAATTTCCAATGGGACATAAACAAGGAACATCTGTAGTTATGGTCAAATTATGATAATCAAGGGGAAAAGATTCTCAAATGGGCAAAGATATTAAATAATAATATAAATCTCTAAGTGACTCATAAAATAGTCCTGAAAATATATATATAGGTACTACTGATATGTCATATCAGTATTATATAAATACTGATGTCAGTATTTGTTATCTACACCATATATTATTTGTATTCAAGAATGTATAAGACTAATATAATCAGAAGAAGATCAAATTAAAAATCATATTTGATACTTTGATATACCTCTCTAAGAAACCAATAACCAAAGTGCAAAAAAATGGGAAATTCATTGAGGTTATGAATGACAAAATTAATAAATTTGGTCTAATTGCTGTATGCCTCCTAAATACAGAGAATAAACCTTCTAATCAAATACTAAATAAATATTTTAAAAACTTGACCATCTAGGAAATCACAAAGGCATTCCAAGGGAAAAATAGAAAGCTTAAATTAAATCATTATTTAATCACTAATCACAGTACAATAAAACTAAAAAAGAACAATTATCCAAATAAAAATTCAAGCATCCAAAAATTTTATAATTCATGTGAAAGAGAATTACAAACTTAGAATTGAATGAAAATGTTATTACTGTCTTCCAAAACCTAAGGATTATCCAAAGTGGTGCTTAAAATATAGTGTTCTGAATATATTTAGGTAAAAACAAAAGGACTGAAAATGTAAATTAACTTTTAAAACATGAAAATAATAAAAACAAATTAAAATAATATTATCATGAAAATAAAAATAAGTGGACTAACAAAGTAAAAAGAGCATTGGTTCTTTTCAAAACACTAGCTGAATAAACATGATAACCAGGAGAAAAAAAAGAGAAATAGGTTAAATTAGGAATGGAAAAGGGAACATGAATACAGACTGAGAAAAAATTATAATAATAATATGCAAAATATTTTTAAATAATTTTGAAAATCTATGAGTGGTTCTGAAGAGCATGTCTAAGAATGAAATGAAAACATGACTATGCCAAGAACTTATAAGACATACGAAAAGAGGATTCAAGTGATTGTCAGACAAGCACACTTAAAGCCAGGAATATAAGCTGATACAGTAAACTTGGTGTGTAATTTGTTCATAGTTGTTTCTTAAAAATGTAAACATTTGACTACTCATTGATTCTATTTCTTTTCTTCATCAATTATATTTTCAAGTGTATTTTTATTTAAAAAAGTAAGATGGTAAGTATGTATGGAGGAAGCTGCTGTGTTCAAACACTGACTATAGGAATATAATTGCCACGACCCTTGAGGACAAAAACTTAGTAGAACATTTAAGGACAGGTTCCTATAACCATAAGAATATGCCCTTATGAAGTTGTTTAAAAGAGCAATCTATACAAAAACCATGTATCTATGTAGCTGAAAGTATTACAAGTATCTATTAGAAGATGAATCAATGCTAACTTAAAACTGCAGCCTAAGTATTCAATGAAACTGTAAGAAAAGTAGAGAAAAGATTGTCCATTCAGAAAGTAAACACAGCATATCTATCCCTAGGCTAATAGACATATTTAATTTTATTTTAGTATTGTTTTTAGTAAAAGATAAGTGATTGGATAATTTCCTTGTTTTTCTTGTGCATGTAATAAATTTTGTAGATTAGAGTTTCATTTTGGTGTGATTATTAAGAATCTTGGAGCTATAGTGGAGGCCAAACCATATGAAAAATATTAGATTACATCTTATGATAAATTTCCAGTTATATTTTATGGTTTTCTTTTTCTTTCTAACACATTTGTTATCAGGATGAACTGCATAATTGACTGCCACAGAGAAAATTTTATTGTGAACTAATAACTAGCTGTAAGATAAATATTTCTTAACAAACAGAATATAGATAAAAATACAATGTGTGTATGAAATATATATATATAAAATATATGGTATATAACTATATTAAATGTTTAAAATGTTTACTGTAAAGCATAAATGAAAACTATAATAACATTAATTGTGCATAAGGACAGGTTTTAAAGGGAAATAAATAAAAATTCTTAACTTCTTAAGGTAGAAATATATTTCAAACTTCTATATTGATGTGTTTCAAATAATATAAGGAAATATCAGAGTGGCAACAAGAAATAAACATAATGAGTATCCAAGAGAGAACTTTTTTTTTTTTTAAAGACAGCAACTTGTACTCACAGAAGGAAATATCTCACAGGGAGCTGGGATGTCTGGATCTAAGTTTTGGCTTTATTCTTATTAGGGGTGTGTCACTCTCTTCCTAATTCAAGGCATTAATCATTTTTTGCCTTGTGGCCTGTAGTGTATCTTGCCTTAGGGACTTGAAGTTCTTTTCCACTGAATACAACTGTTCAAATGAGTTTCTGTCATGTGTAAAGAATTACAATATCAAAGAAATGTACTTCGTTGCTTATGTTTTGATCATTTTATGCAGACGTTTTATAATACATTTCCATTTTGAGTATCAAAATAAAGTCTTTTCCTTTGATTATAAATATGCATTCAAAGAATATTTGAATTTATTTTCCATCATTTTTATGGCTCACTTTTTTATATTATTTTTTATTTACTTATTTTCCTTTGTGGTTCTGGGGGTGGAACCCAGAGACTTTCATATACTAGGCAAGTGCCTGGACTTTTATTTTTTTGTTTTGACACAGACTCTCACTAAGTTGACCAGGCTGGCCTCAGATTTGTGATCCTCCTGCCTCATCCTCCTGAGTAGCTGGAATTATAAGTTTGTGCTACTACACCCAGTGGGAAATTGCAGAGTCTAAGGCATATATATTAATGAAGAAAAATAATGATATCTCAGGATTATAGAGGCAAATACTTTGGGGTCCTGAGTTCAATATATATGTGCCAACTAGATTTAAATATCAAGTATATAGCTATTTAAAGTCTGTTCATCTACCAGATTCAATGCAATTGCTATTAAAATCCCAATAACGTTCTTCACAGAAATAGAAAAAAAAAACAATCATAAATTTTACTTGGGAAAAAAGAAGCCCAGAATAGCCAAAGCAATTCTTAGCAAGAAAAATGATGCAGGAAGTATCACAATACCAGACCTTAAATTATACTACAGAGCTATAGTAACAAAAATAGCATGGTACTGGCACAAAAACAGACATGAAGACCAATGGAGCAGAAAAGAAAACACAGAGACACACCCACAGAACTACAGTTGCCTCCTACTAGACAAAGGCACCAAAACCACACATTAGAGAAAAGAGCCTTTTCAACAAATGGTGCTGGGAAAACTGGAAGAGGGTGACACACCCCTAACTAAGAAAAAAGACCAAACTAAGATCCAGACATCCCAGCTCCTTGTGAGATACTTCCTTCTGTGAGTACAAGTTGCTGTCTTTAAAAAAAAAAAATTGTCTCTGTTGAATACTCATTATGTTTATTTCTTGCTGTCACTCTGGTATTTCCTTATATTATTCCAAACACATCAATATAAAAGTTTGAAAAATATATCTCTACCTTAAAAAGTTAAGAATTTTTATTTATTTCCCTTTAGAACTTGTCCTTATGCACAGTTTATGTTATTATAGTTTCAGTTAGGCTTTATAGTAAACATTTAAAATTTTTAATAGTTATATACCATATATTTTATATATGTATATATATATCGTACACACATTTTATTTTTTATCTGTATTCTGTTTTTCTAGAAATATTTATCTTACATATGTAGCAAAATGAAATTGAACCCCTTTTTCCACCCTGCACAAAATTCAACTCAAAGTGTATCAAGGACCTAGGCACTAGACCAGAGACCCTATGGTTATTAGAAGAATAAGTAGGCCCAACCAAACATCATTTCAGCTTAGGAATTGACTTCTTCAACAAGATTCCTAAAGCATAAAAAGTACAATCAAAAATCCATAAATGGGATGGCATCAAACTAAAAAGCTTCTTCAGTGCAAAGAAAACAATCAAGAATGTAAATAGAGATCCTACAGAATGGAAGAAAATCTTTACCACCTGCACCTCAGAGCATTAATCTCCAGAACTCAAAAAACTTAACACTAAAATACCAAATAACCCAATCAGTAAATGGGCAAAGGAAGTAAAGAGGCACTTCATAGAAGAAGAAATATGAATGGTCAACAAATATATGAAAAAAATGTTCACCATCTCTAGCAATTACAGAAATGCAAATTAAAACTACACTGATATTCCATCTCATTCCAGTCAGAATGGCAATTATAAAGAATACAATCAACAATGTTGGGGAGGATGTGGGGAGAACAGAACACTCAAAATTGCTGGTGAGACTGCAAGTTGGTGCAACCACTATGGAATGCAGTGTTCTTAGAAAACTTGGAATGGAATCACCATTTAACCCAGTTATCCAAAGACTTAAAATCAGCATACTATAGTGATGCAGCCACATTAATGTTTATAGCAGCTCAATTCTCAATAGCCAAACTACAGAACCAACCTAGGTATCCTTACTTAGCCATAAGGAAGAATGAAATTATGGCATTTGCCAGTAAATGGATGGATATGGAGAATATCATGCTAAGTGGAATAAGCCAATCACCAAAAATCAAAGGCCAAATGTTCTGATATATTGATGTTAACCCACAACAAAGGAGAATGGATAGGGGAAGAATAGAAGTCCATTGGATTAGATAAAGAGAAACCAAGGGAATGGGACAGAAATAGGAAGGACAGTACAATTAATCAGACATAAGTTTCTTAGCCTTATATTTGAATATATGACCAGGGTAACTCTGCATCATGTACAACCAAAAGAATAGGATCCTAATTAGAATAAGTTCTACTACATGTGTGTAAGAGATGCCAAAACACACCCTGTCATGTATAACTAAAAAAGAATAAAAGTTTAAAAAAAGAAAGTCTATTCATCACCTATGTCAGTTGGTTAATTCATTTTCTAGAGGCAAAAAATTACTGAGCACCTCCCATACCACAAGCACGTCAGTTACAATATTAAAAATAAAACTAGGTGTTTTTCCAGTAAAACGGTCATCAATAAATAGTGAATTCACTGAGCCTACTCTTCCAAGGTGAAAAGGGTGAACCCACTTCTTCCAACTTCATACCAACCCTTCATACCACCATCACCTCCTGCTCAAAAGTGATTGTTCTGCAATGATTAAATCAGATCATAACTGCAATAAATACTAAACAGGTCTCAGTTCAGCAGGGTGTTCTACCAAGTTTTCTGCTTTCTTTGAAAATGGTGAACCCATGTGACCCTTGAGGTAGGGGTGTGTGTGGGTGTGTGTGTGTGTGTGTGTGTGTGTGTGTGTAAATTCTCTGTGTCCCTTGAAATAGATGTATGGACAAAACTTCTGGTATCTACATGATTTGGTCACTATAAAGTGGCCATCAAGCTTAAGATGTTCAGCTCTTCAGAAAGAAGCTAAAGCATGTTCAGTTGCCATTCTATAATTTTCATATTGTACAGTTATCACTGTCATAACTGCCACAGAGAAAATCTCACTCAAATTTGGCTGCTGGAGGGCCAACCCCTATCATGATTTAAAGGGCAGCAGGGTTAAGTACTGGTAGTTTCTAGATATCTGCAGGTGATTTAAATATATAAGCAGTGATGAGAACCACTGATCTAGTTGTAAGAAGGCAATTTGCAGGAAATTTGAAGGTAAATTCTTTTTTCTTGACATTAAGAAAAATCTAATAAAAAGCTTCTGATTCAGGGTTATCAACTCTTAAGCAACAGTCTCTATGAATTCATCAGGTGCTATAAACACATCATTATTTACACCCCATTCTGATGCTATTTCTCGTCACAAAACTCGAGGTACTTTTAACTTTAAAAACTTTCAGAATAATGAGACTATTAGGTTCAATAAATTGCTTTGTTTTGAAGCAGTGTTAGACAAAATGAGGCTATAAGATAAATCTGTCAATGATGTCTCCTTTAAGACTACTTAAATTTTGAGGAATTTGTGGATCACTTGTCACTTGAGCAAACTATCTTTTCTCTCTCTTTCTGGCTGGCACACTTTTTTCCAGTAATGGTTCCATTCTATGTGCTTAATTACCATAGGTGCTCCAGGGGCCTCGCGTCAGATGTTTCTCTTAACCAACCAGACAGGACACACAGCTGAAGTCAGCAAAACCAAGCTGATAACTTCACACTCAGTTTCCTTTAATCCAGAGACTTATGGAGTAAACACTTGTGACTGTTCAACTATAGAAATCCACAGTAACACTAACTTTTTTAGAACTACAAAATCTAATTAGGTAACACTTTTTTATAGGACTAAAAAGCATTTATCAAATATTTAATATGTAGATTTTACAAAATCCCTTTGCCATCAGTAACTGTAAAGGGGTAGAGGACACAAATATGAGTGATTATACCCTTATAGAGTCTAAATAAACCAATAATACAATGTTGCAATTAAATAATGAGATCACATAGATTGTTGTCTACTTGGAAGCTATTTTATTCAAGTCTTTGGATGTATAATTTCAAGCAGTGTTCAGGTTATGGGTTGTATTGTGTGCCTCCAAAATTCATATGCTGAAATCCCCCAGTAAAATTCCAACTACCTAAAAATGTGGCCTGATTTGGAAATTAAAAACGTAATTATTTAAGATCAGGCATTAGGAGGGTTTTAATCCAACATGATTGCACCCTTATAAAAGACAGAGAAACTGGGGCACAGAGACAGACACCTACGAAGAATGCCAGATTGTGCTGTCATAAACCAAGATACCACCTGAAGCAAGGAGAGAGGCCTGGAGCAGTCGCTTCTTCAGCATCGGCACAGGGGACATCACTCTGCCAACATCTTGATCTTGGGTTTCTCAGCTCTGAACTGAGACAATGAGTTTCTATTGTTTAAACTACCCCAGTTTGTTATGGCAATAATCATAAAGTAGGGTATCTCATAATTGGATAAGGTAGGTACTTCATTATTTCCACTTCATATATGAGGAAACTAGACCTCAGAGACTGTGGAATTTGTCCAAAATCACATATTCCTGACCCACTCCAATGCATTGAGTGACTTTTTTGGGGGAAAAAAAAATTAAAAACCCCATACTACAAATCATGTTAGGTCCTCACTCAAAACTGTCAAATGGGGTTCATTCCTTTTTCAACCAAAGGAAATCCAAACTCAATCATATCTCCAAGCTATTTAATCCACGGCTACCTTTCTGACATCCTGTGCCTCTCTCCTCCTTAATCACCCTGAGCTCACCTTCTTAGGCTCTTTGTGCTATTCCCTTGACTTGGAATATTTTCTACCAACTCTTCTAAGAATTGGCTCCTTCAAGAATTTAGTATTGGTTAAAATATCATTTCTACTGTAAAGCTTTCATGGTTACCAAGTCTTTTTAGACTCTCAGTTTTATTGATTTTTAAAACAATATTATATTGTTGATTCACTTTTTCATCAGCTCTTCCTCTCAGAGTGGGAAATTGCTACATGAAAAGGTTTTATTTATCCCTTGCTCCCCTCTCCACAGGTGAACATATCCTCAGAGGTTGGAACAGAGCCTGGTAGATAGAAGGTGCATGTTAATGTTTAATGTCAGACTATATGGAGATGTGGGTAGAAAAATATGCCTTATCAAAACTGGATCTACAACAAGGAAGATCTTGGTATATAATTTTTTCCTGAATACCAAGCAGGCCAGACTCATCTTGAATATTTAACCAAACTAATGCTTTTTTCCTAGTTGTGTACATGGTGGAGATGAAATCACTCTTATGAATGGGAAGCTACTTTTCTTTCATTTTGAAGACCTAGCATGTGTGAACAAATCAGTGACTGCTACTGGACTTTGCTGAACCTGGAACATTGGGCATGCCCGTGCTTGTCTGAGATATGAAGCAGAAATATCTGGTGCTCAATTGTGTTCATAAATATTGAAATCTGAGATAAGCCACTTGTTTTTGTTGTTGCTGCTGCCATTTGATGTTTGCAAGAGAAAAAAATGTTTAAGGATAGAGGGAGTCACTCAAAACTGCTGCTTCAAAGTATGGAGACCAAATAGCTTTCATATTCTGAAACCAACAGTGAAGGATCCTCTGAGACTGTGATTGACAAAATCTGCCTCTCCCCATCTACCCAGTCTACTTTAGATTCTGATACTAAGCTGTTAGTCACAATGACACTTATAAATTCCCCAAATCACAGAAGGAAGAGGAATAAGTGGGTATTCATTGTGAGTGGGATAAATTTTAGAGTACATCAAATAAATATGATAACATTCATCCAGGGAAATGACAAAGATTTAGAAATGGTGAGGACGTAATAGGAAAAATTTATGAGTATTCATTTCTTCTTATTGTAATAGAGTAAGTTAAAAATGGTGGCAGGAAGGAGGGGAACAAGAAGAAGAGATGAGATAGATAGGAATTCCCCAGGGATGATTTTTATGAAGGAGTTGTTAAGTTTAAGAAAGTATTTTTCAAGGTGTGTGTGTTTATAAGAGCTAGACAGCAGACAGGAAACCCAGGATGATTGTGAAAGACGAAAGAAAAACTGAGGCAGAAGAAACACATGCTTAGAAAAACACAAAAATTAGTGAGCAGAAGGGAGAAGTTAAGAAGTTTTACTGTGTGTTATGAATGGAAACTACAAAACCACATTTGATATTTGTAATGAAAGAAAAAATACATATGGAAGATTTTAACTGCTTTTTATTTTTACTTTTAATACTTTTAAAAGTAAAAAAAAAAAACCCCACCAATCTAGCATTAGAACAAAGCAGTTTAACTTTATAATAAAAAGTCATTGAAAATTAAAAACTCCTTTTCATTGTGGGTAATATGAACAAAAATTTACTTTTTATGTATTTCTTTCTACTGATGAGGAAAGGAAAGTGAACCACAGAAACTTAGTGTTGACAAAGGTTGAATGCTTTCTCGGAGAGGTGGAAGCTAACCCACAGTAAAGGGGGTGAGGGGAAGAATAGAAATGCAGTGGATTAGACAATGGGGAATGGAGGGAAATGGGGGGGAGTAAAGGAAAGACAGTGGAATAAATCTGACATAATTTTCCCATGTACATATGTGAAAACAATAGTGAATCCCACCACCATGTACATCCATAAGAATGGACTCTAACTAGAATAAGATGCATTCTATGCTTGTATAATTATATCAAAATTTGGATTCTGCCATCATGTATAACTGAAAAGAGTCAATAAATTAATGAGTTAGGGTTGAGACTGAGATATAAGATCTACCACCATCAATTTGCAAATTTTACCACTGTTGTGGTGCTTAGAGCTGCTCTTAAATCCAGTTCTAACACTGCATAAGTATTTCTAGTTATGATTTATTTCATAGTTCTGCATTTGATAAATTATTAATACTTCATTGTCATTTTGTACACAATCACAACAGAATATGTTATCATGCTCCTTTCAGAAACATCATTCATAATGTGGAATATAAGGCTGCAATTTTGTTTCAATTTAAAATTTTTATTCGAGGTATGTTATTCAGAATCTGAAAAAAGTATGGAGATAAACTGGTATTTTTATTTATACCAGTATATTTTCATTTCCAATGTATTAAGCTTCTACCACTTTTTAAAAATAAGATGATTCAGGTACACCAAATCTCACAAGAACACTAAAAGCTTTAAGAGTATAATAGTATAATAACCTGAAAAGAAGTACAAGACCTCTGGGGCTGATAAACTGGTATATTAAGTAGTGTCCTAAGAAGTAACTAGAAAATAGAGCAGAGGGATATTATCATTATCTATTTTCAAAACTAGCTAAAGTTCTGCAAAGTAATGTAGACAAAACTGATTTCAAGGACCTTAGAAGAGACCCATATAACACTGCTCTAGGGACTCTCTTGAATTCTTTGTTGAAAAAGTTTTCCAATTTAGAGAATATGTTTCATTCAAAGTAGAGAAGGGCTGTACCAGACTAATAGTAGGCATTTGATATTTGTTGAAAATGAACATTGTACATGTTTTAGCTTTTTCACTGGTGTGACCAAAAGACCCAACAAGAACAATTTTAGAGGATGAAAAGCTTATTTGGGAGCTCAAAGTCTCCGTCCATGTTTATCTGGCTCCTCGGGCCTCCAAGTGTGGCAAAGGAAAGCAGCTTAGGACATCAAGAAAGGCATGGCCCCCAGGGACCCTTCTCCTTTAGCCATAGCCTGTAGCCTACAGTTGCCACTCAGTAAATCCCTACCAGGGAATAATTTACTGATTGGGTTCAGACTTTCATAACCCAATCATTATACCTATAAGTCTTCTTGCATAGTCTCACAATGGGCTTTGAGGGGGTACCTAATATCTAAACCATAAGAGTATAAACATTTTAAGTTGTATTAAACAAAGAATTGTTTACGAGTATATATTTGATATAATCATGTTTTTACTTTCTGTTGTAACTCTTCTATTATTTGTATTTATTAGCACCCCATATCCTTATCGTGGCCCACAGGGCTCTGGGTGCAATGACACATGCTGTGAAGTCTCTTGCCTACTTAATACTTCTTTACTGTCCCTATGATTCAGCCACTTTGACTTTCTTGTTCTTTTTGTTTTTTGTGCTAAGGATTGAACTCTGGACCACAGGCATGCAAGATGAGCACTCTACCATTGAGCTGCACCCCCAGCCCTAGCAACTTTTGGTATTTTTACAACCTAGAATATGACAAGATTTTTCCAAGTTCATGCCTTTTTATCTACTCTTCTTATGCCTATTTTTCTCCTGACAAATTACTAATCATCTCTCATAATTCAGTTTAAATGGAACCGACTCAAGGAAGTCTTTCTCAACTGCCTCTCCTCTGACTAAATTAGGAACAATTGTATAAGCCATATAATATCTCATATTTATAATTTTAAAATAATTGGAAATTTTATTAAATTGTCTGCAACATGAGAATGCAATTTCATGAAGGTAGGGATCATGTGTGTTTTGCTCACTCCTGCATGGAATGAGAACGGTGCCTCACATACACAGTGAGTGCTAAGTAAATGATAAATGAATGAACAAGTATATGAACGGATGCTGTCTTGTTAGAATGCAGTGCTAAACTGATCACAAAAATGGCATACATCATACAGCTCCTTTGTCACAACTATACATCTGGCCTAGTTCCCTTTTTCCCTGGATACATGACCTTTAAATGCGGTCTCTTAGCCGCATTTAACTTTGGATTTTTCATTAGAAAGTTTGGACAGTAGCATCTGCTATCTTGACCAACTTAAATTGTTACTAAGGATCAAATGAAATGTCTGATGTGAAATGACATTGGAAACAAACAATATTAAAGTTATTAAAACAGATGCAGTTGTTGTATTAGAAACCATTTACATTTCCAACTTAAAAGTTTAATGGCTGTTACAGCCTTATATGTGCTCATTATTTAAAGCTAATCTTGAGATAAATAAATATCTAATAAATGTCTGCAAAACAAATAAATAGGTGTCTCAAAATAAATGTCTACATATAGACTCTGAGATTCTAATCCAGAGTTCTTTGGGCCTATCTGCATTGCTGTCATACTTAGTGGTAACAATAGATCTCACAACTCACCAGCCCTGTAATTTTCAGGTTTATCTTTCTAAATTTGAATGTTAAATATTTATTATCATAGTTCAGAAAAGGAAACAGGATTGATGAATACCCTAAAATGCTGCTCATTTCAGGAGGACACTTACATATAACATGGGATAAACTCACAAACCAGGTGCTGTTGCTTAAACAAAATATCGAAAATTTGTTTTAGCCTTAATCATTGTATTTTCACCTAACAAAATAACAGACAAAAGCAACTTTTAATAGAACAAGTCACTAAGATAAAGAAATGACAATTTTCCCTATTAATTGAGCAAAAGAATGGATGTAAGATATAAATTCAATTCCACATCATAAGTATTCATTAAGGACCACATATATGGTTAATTCTGATGAAGTTCCTAAGGTTCAGTAGCTGCAAAGAGTGGGGTGAAATGAATTGTAGATCATGGATATTCTTGGAGTTTGGAAGCCTATGAAGAATCAGATACAGATATCTAATATAATAGTCTATATGTGGTATAGACAGATAAAGATATCTAACATAGTAGTTTATATGTGGTAAGACACCTATCAAATTCGAGATGGAAGTATATAGAAGGAAGGGTCACTTCTATTACAGAGATCAGGAAGAGATCTCTGAATCAGATATATTTATATAAGATTCTAAAGTGGCTCCCAATAATTTTTATTCCCTGCTGGTGTTTGTTGGCTGGTCCTAGTGACTTGCATCTAATTAATAGATTATGGCAAAATATGTCATTTCTGAAATTAGGTTATAAAAAACTATGATTTCCCTCTGCCTCTGCCCGCTTCCTCTTTGCTCCTCACCAACTCCCTTGGGTGAAATCAGTTGCTATGTTATGAGCTTCCCAATGGGAAAGCTCCATGTAGCTACAAATTGAGAAATGCCTCTGGCTAAGAGAGGGGGATAAAGACACAGCTTGGGTTCATACAAGAGGAGAACTGGCTTTGAGAATCTCACCTGGGTGCCATACACTCAGTCAAAATGTGAGCTAGAAATAAAAATTAAATAAACCACTTGTAGTGTGTGCACCTGTAGTCCCAGCTATTTGGAAGGCTGAAGCAAGAGGATCCCTTGAGGCCCAGAAGATCAAGCCTAGCCTAAGTAACCTTGAGACAACCCTGTCTCAAAAAAAATGAATTAAAAAAGAATGAAAATAAAAATATTAATTAATTAAATACATAAACTCTGTCAAGAAATCTAGAAGTAAATTTTTCTGTGGTCTCACCTCTGAGTGAATGGAGAAAATGCTTTCGGTGGTGTCTGTCACCAAAATCTAACTCTCAAACAGGTCTGAGCTTGAACTCACACAAACCTGCAGGCTGAGAATTTAATTCAAATTGATTTCAGGATGATAACAGTTTAAAGTATGTCAGAGAAATAAAATAAGTCCTCTCTGGAAAAATATTTCATCAAACCTAGCTTCCAAAAATCCCATAGATTATGTTTCAAAGACCATGAGTCTCTCAGACAACTAAGTCACAAAATGCATTATAACACTAGGCAATGAGAGCTGGCAGAAATATGGGCAGCAGAATCAAACTTGAAAATAATTCAAATGTTTGTATTATTAGACACAGATAATAAAATGCATATATGTCATTAAAAATATAAAAGAAGGAAAGTCAGGCATGGCAGCACATACCTGTTACCCCAGCAACTCGGGAGGCTGAGGCAGGTGGATTGCAAGTTTGAAGCCAGTCTCAGCAACTTAGTGAGACCCTGTCTCAAAATAAAAATAAAATGGACTGGGGTTGTACCTCAGTGGTAGAGTACCTCTGGGTTCAATGCCCAGGACAAAAAAAATAAAATAAAAAAAAATAAGTAGAAGAAGTAATCAAAAATATATATAAGACACAGCAATCTGTATACGGGGTAAAAATGGGAGTTCATAACCCACTTGAATCAATCTGTGAAATATGGTATATTAAGAACTATGTAATGTTTTGAACAACCAACAATAAAATTAAAATTTATATATATATATATATATATATATATATATATATATATATATATATATATATGGAGTGAGATAACCATGCTGGATGGTCAACTTCTGCCACCACTACCTCTAATATTTAAGTCTGGAAATGTATCACCCAAAGCCTCCTTCCTTGTGCATTGTTCCAGGTTTGAGTTTGCCAACAAAAGAAATTCAGATAGCTGGAGATTGAAAGTGAACAGGTCTTATATTCAGCATACTGGGGGATTAGATATGTCAGCTTGGCCCATGTGATGGCTTGCAGACAGCCTCATAAACTACACTGTCAGTCCCAATAGGATTGACACTCCTCAGACACCTCCATAAACTCTGGTTTTGTGCCTACACCCTAGTCTTTCAGGCTGAGATCTCTGCTATAAAACAGAACTCCTTTGATCTTCTCAAGATGTTTTCCTAATGGCTTTTTCCTTGTTTTTTTTTTCTAATAAGAGTATAAGCCTGTCATTAAAACTGTACTTCTATTGTAGGACTATATAGAATGGCTTCTGCTTTCCTGACCAAACCCTGACTGATATTAAAATATAAACTATTGTTCAGAAAGATGAAAAAGAACATTTTATTTCTTAAATTGAAAATATAATTGTTTGGACCAGGATGGCTACAGTGTTCCAATTCTAAATGTTGTTTAAAGAAAGACATGATAAGAAGCCTTAACAAAATGATAGGATTTGCCATTTACTAGGAGGAAAGATTGACGGTGATAATGTAGTAAGGTTCAGAACCTCTGTTAAGCTTTCAATGTCTATTATAATGTACTAGTAATTTCAGATTAAAATTGAAATAATTTTTAATCATTACCTTTTTCTAATGATTTTTGGATTTGTATTCATGAGATTTTCTTCTCGTGTTATTCTTATCCAATTTCAATATTCTAGTACTATCATAAAATTAGTTGCACAGTGTGCTCCATTTTCTTGTCTAGAAGTTTTTGCAAGAGTAAGATTAAATATTCTAGTATTCTGTAGAACTATCCTGCAAAACTGTCTGAGTTGACTGAGCCCAATTTTTTGTTTTAATTTCCTTTTTGACTGGAGAGGAGAAGCTTAACATACTATTCAAGATGAGATGGTAAGACTATTCAGATTTTCTATTTCTCCTTGAGTCAGTTTGGGCATGTTATATTTTTGTATCCAATAGTGCTTTTCATGAAACTTTTTATGACAGCCTCCTAAAATGGACCCTCCGCTTGTATTTTGGACTCCTACAATCTAGTCTCAGGACAGAAGCTAGAATATTCCTTTAAAACATATAACAGATTCCACCATTTATCTCACTCCAAAGTCCCTTTGTTTTCTCATTTACAGTTAAGGTAAAATCTGTGCAATAGCCTGAGAGACTTCCTCATCTGGCCACCATGTACAATTGGTCTGATCTAATCCCTCCATGGTTAATTCCTCTAAAGACATAATAGCACCCTTGCAGGTTCCAGTAGGCTCCTACTACAGGATGTTTGCCTTTGTTATTTCTGCCATTTAAATTAATGTGAGTGTTTTTGTGATCTTTGGTAGGTCATATGATCCAGAAACTTTGAGGAGGAGAAATGCATGAATGACTATGTTAAAATTTAAAGTGTCTGCATTTTCAAGATATCATAAACTGACAAGACAATGAACTAATAGCTACAACAGAAATAATGAGTGCAAAAATGTAGTTGGAATATTCAACACAACACATTATTGAAAAACAATAAAAAGAAATATAAAGTGAAAAGATAAGCAAACTGCAGAAACAAAAAAATGGAAAAAAGAATGGCTAGTAAACATGAAAAACTCACCTTCACAAATGAGCAGAGAAATGCAAATTAAAACTAGCATGAGACTCTTCACTTTTTTACATTCCCCACACATATTATTTAATGAAAATATAAGCAGCTGAATATCTACAATATGATCACATTTATAGGAAGTTCTAAAACATGCAAAATAAAGAAATGCATTATTTAGGACATATAATAAAACTAAGAAAATCAATGAAAGGATAAAAGGAGCAGCAGTAACTTTGAGTGGTTGAAGTGATGTCAGTCGGAAAAATATCAGAATTGTTTTATTTTTTTTTTAAGCCAGAAAATTGTATTTGATCTAGTATCATTTTTTTTACTATTTTAAAATTTTATCGTTCAACCTTTTTATTGGTGCATTATAGTTTTGCATAATTATGGGATTTGCTGTTACAAATCTGGACATGGACACAATATAATTTGGCCAATGTCATTCCCCAGCATTCCCTTCTCCCTTCCCAACTCCTACGCCCTGGTCCCTTTCCTCTGATTTCCCCTTGATTTTAATGGGATCCTCACCTTCTCTACCTAAACTTGTTCCTCTGTAGCTTCCACATATGAGAACATATGACCCTAGACCATCTGAGTTTGGCTATTTCACTTAAAATAATAGTGTCTAGTTCCATCCATTTCCCTGCAAGTGACATGATTTCATTTTTCTTTATGGATGAAAAAAAAACTCCAATGTGTATATGTATACCATATTTTCTTTATCTATTCATCCATTGTTGGATACCTAGGGTAGTTCCATAGCAAAAGAATAGCTAGCAAAGATTTTCTCCCATTCTGTAGGTTCTCTCTTTACATTCCTAATTTGCTGTGCAAAAGTTTTTAATTTCATGACATCCCATTTATTGGCATTATTTTCTGAGCTGATGGGGTCCTACTGAGAAAGTCACTGCCTGTCTAGCACCATTCTTTTCACTTTTATTTATTTTGTATATTTTGCATGTGTTAAATATCACACCATTAAAATGAGAAAATAAAATGCGGGAAAATCTTAAATAACACAAATAAATAAATGAAGAAATAAGCTATAATCCAGTTGAGTGATGGTACATTATGTGGCTATTTTCTTCATTATAGATGTGTGATAGAAAGTGGTACATGCCAGTTCTTAATTATATAAAAATGTACTTATGAAAATATCTTAAATGTAGAATGCTAAACAAAATATTAGCTCCTATATTAGTGGGAAAATGTATTTTGATTATTTGTATTTCAAGTTTTATGTAATAGGCATTTGTGGAATTTTAAACTAAGAGAAAAATACAAGTTAATTTTTTTATAGATTCTTACTACAGAACAATCAGAAATTGGTAGACAATTTAAGCTAAGACATAAAATTTACTTGTTTAACTACACAATAGTATGTGGCCTCCTAGAAAAGCAAATTAATCCCCAACAAGCACAAATCTTAGAAAAGATTCAGATGTCTTATCTTAAACAGGACTATTATTACAACTTTAATACAGTAAAATGTCCACAGTGTTAGCTGGATGTATATATTTCACTAGTCACATCAATTACAATTTAGTGAAACTCTGCTGATAGTGTTTTTAATCAGACAATTTCTGAAGATGTGCCAGCTTAGTCATAGAAGCAAGTATCACCTAGAATGGCACACGATAATAAAGAAAAACACAGGCAAATAAGAGCTATACCAAAGTTTATTTTTTGAGTAATTAACAAAAATCTTCTTAAAAGAAACAGAGAAATCAATATTCAACTTATACTGACAGAATTGCCAGCAATATAATAAAGGCCCCCAAACCTCTAAAATCATTTTTTCTTAAATACAATCTTTACAATATAAAAAAAAGTCTTAGGTAATCAATCACATAATTAAATTTACCTAGTCTCCAGTGAACTAGACAATGACAGTGAATTTTTTATTGAACAAAACAAGTATCTCATTTATTAAGATTCTACTGTATTTGGAACTTTTCTTTGTTGGAGAGCAAATGGTTAGCAAGCTGTACTTCATACTTACCTGCAGCTCAGCTATCATTTCAGCTGACTCTCTAGTCTTTGTACTTTCAAGTTTGCTTTTAGCAAGTAGTAGGCACAATATCTATAACCAAAATTGCTTAAGCCTGCCATATTCCCCAAATGATTAAAAAGGTTTTAGTCACATCTTCAGTGAGTTCTGGATGGTTTATTTTTCTTAATAACAGGGTACAGAACAGCCAGGAAAATGTTATAAAAAGGAAAATCATCTTGAAAGCTATATTAGATGTGAAAAGACCATCCCTGAATCTCCTGGTGTTCATCTCTTGTTTGTAAAAGTGAAGAAGCCTAGGGTTTAAATATAACCATGAGGCAGAATTTAATAACTGTCTACAGGACACTCGGTGTGTGCTTCAGAGTCTACTCTAATGCATAGATAATATTCAGAAAGTCCCCCAAATATGATCAGAGATAAGGCTAATCTGTCTTAATGTAAATATAGTATACCAATATAAATATAGCATACCAACAAAGAACTGCAAAGAAAGTGTAAAAGGAATGGGTTGTTAATTATGTCAAAAATTTAAAATTACAGAAAGGAATTGGGAATGATTTGCCTATGAATTTTAATCCTCCTCTTCTGCCACTCTGTGATCTGCTATGTTCTGGAACATCCAGCCCTTCCCTCCTGCTCCTAGTACAAAGCTAATTGACATACATTAAGTACACAGCCTGAATGAGTCAGGATCACCACAGACATTTTTTATTCTTCTCTGACATCGGAATAATTCTTGAGGGGGAAGGGAAGTTAAAAACCCCTCTGGATAAGTGTTACTAATTAATGATGATTGTTCTAAATAACATGTGGATAATTTTTCCTTGTCTCGACATAAACTTGATAAATAGCTGAGAAGAGAGAAAGAGATTAATAATTGATTAAATTTCACTCAGGTACTTAAAATCAGCTCCAAACCGTGGTTATTTATAAATTGTCATGCCTTATAAAAGTATGTTATGTGTAGATTTCACTTATCTATGGTAAAGTGAGATTAAAGCAGTATATCACTGAACTCAAATACTAAATTAAGAGGAAAAAAAGGGCATTTTCTCTTTTCCTTAAGAAGCAGTATCATTAGTTAAAAAGAAATTAGTGGATATTGGAGATCTACATTTAAAGTGGCAACAATAGACAACTTGATTGCTCCAGTAATAATTGGGGACACATTGCCTCCATAGCTGTACCTCTGCAAAAACTGACATTTGCCAAGGTCAAGTTATCTATTATACTATTATTAAAATTTCTTTCTTGCATTCATATAATCAGTATCTCCATCTTAACTGGAACTCTCACTTCAGCTTCTAAACTTCTCAAAGCCTCCCCCGCAAAACAAATATATATATATATAATTTAGGGACACACACACACTCACACACACACTTTAACAATTTATCTCAGTACTATTAACTTTTTTTTCCATTTTTAACAAGTTTTTATAAACAGAATCACCTACTATCCCAGTTTCCATTTCTGGTTTCTTCCATTCTAAATGGACTTTGCTTCTATCACTGTTCCAAAATTGGGTTTAGTAACTCTTAAGTCATTAAACTCAAACTACTATGTTGAAGTTCTTATCTTTACTTCAACAGAATTTAATGATCAAACCACTACCTTCTTTTTGCATATTTTTGCCTTGAATTCTGTCAAACAGCATCCGTGTGTGTGTGTTTCTTTCTAAGCCACTTCCTAAGCCATTTTATGGATTTCTCCACCCAGCCATAAAATATTGCCCTTCCTCACAGATGGATGTTTCTCCTCTCACTTTATACTGTTTCTATAGCTTACTTTATGTTCCTCCCTTAAACTACTGCAGATCATACACACTTGTGGGTGTGCGTGCACACACACACACACACACACACACAGGGATAGAGAGAGAATTTGGGATAGATGATCCATCAGTTTTCTCTGAGCGCCAGAGGATTAAGGCAGGACAACGAGGCTGCTCTGTCTGATGCACTTGAAGTCACCAGGCTTTTGCATCTTCTCTTGGACAGCTTCACTTTCTCCAAGTCATTCCCTCCTTGAGGCCTCTGACCATTAAAAACTGCTGACCACTAGAAGTTGCATGAGGACAGAGATTCTGTCTGTTTTGGTCTCTGCTGTATTGTCAGGTGCTAGAGAAATACCTGGCATATGGTGGGTCCTTGGGAATTAACAGTCCCCTTGACTGTTCAAGGCACTCCATTGATGGCTCCGGTAATGATTGAATCACAATTGCACTTAGGGAACAGTTCCTTTCACATAAGGCCCTGCAGAATGCAAACACCTTCTCCCTCTCTGGCCTCTTTTCAACTCTGTTCCTACTGGTTTCTGTTTCTAAGCCACATCAGACTTTTCCGTGGTTCTTCATATAAACTTTGTTTCATCATCTCTCAGGGCCGCTGTACATGCTCCTTCCCTGGCTTCAGAGGATCTTTCCTCCACTTTACTCACTAATCCCTGCTCAACTTTCAATCTCAGCAGAAGATCCATTCCTTCTAGCAATCCTTCCATGACCTCTTTGTTCATTAATTATATGCTCATATAGCAACATGTTCTGCATATAGCATGTAACACAATTGCACATCTCCTTTTAACAATTTATATTTCCCATATTGGGCTGAAGCCTTCTGAAAGCAAACTTTTTTCTTGTTCACCATTCATCTTTCCAGTGTCTAGCATAGTACCTAACACTTAGATGTAGTAAAAAAAAGGATTTGTGAAATACAGGAGGTAAAGAATTGATTTATCTTTAAGTCAGGATGACAGGGATCATATATGGAAAATTGGTGAAATCATTGTGGTCCATTCACATTGGTTCCCTATTTAGGTGGAGCAACCATGGGAATTAATTAATAACTAAAAGAGAATGAAAAAACACCAAGGGTAATAAATGTGAGGGATGGTGTTGAAGATAGGAAAACTTAGGAGAAAATTTTTACTGAAAGTTTTCTCCCAAGCCACTAAATCCACTTCATGAGTGAAATTACAACTTAATTTAGCATTTACAAAATTATATTGCATATCAAACATAGCTATTAATAAAATACTAAAATATTTCTTGAGTTAAGTGGTATGATATTAGCCTACACCAGAGTTGACCTTGACAAATTTCTCAAATATGGCTCTGTGTGATTGTAAGTTATATTTGAATTCATTTTCTTGAGGATGTAACAATACCTTAATGTGTGCTTTTGAAATAAAATCAATCTGAATAGCAGCAGATAAAATTTCTCTTGAATACCCCCTCTTTTTAGCAAGAGATTTTAATGCTGTAATATTTATGACAAAACCCAACATGAATTAATCACTTTGTCAAGTTTAACTGTTATACAAAAGGAAGGGGACACAGTTAAAACTAAAGAGCTGCTTAGCTATAAATGCTTAGAGTAATTTCCTATTCACACTATACAATTACTGCATTTTTTCTTTTCCCAAGATTTAGATGAAACAATGAGTTGAGAAGGATGCAAATAATCCCACTGATGTATCCTGCATATATTTACCAAAATTTGTGCATAAATATGCACATATATACAGATGATAGTATACATAAAAATACTAAATTAAAGCTTTTATGTTGTAAAATGGAACATAGAAATTGTGCACAAAATAGTCTACCTGAGAATCTAATCAATTCAATTGAAAAACTTCTTAGGACTCAAAACATTAAGGAAGATGACACATTATTAAATGTATATTCAAAAAGTAATGTCCTTTCAATATGCCAGCAATAATTGGTCAAAATAAAGATTTTAAAAACCAATTCCATTAGCAAGGACAATAAACATTCTATATTTATGACTAAATATATTGAGAAAGTAAAACTAGAAGAGCCTTTATCTGAGGGACATGAAAATAAGAAGTGTACCATGTTTTTAGAAAACCCAAATTCCCACCCCAGTTTACCTACATGTTTACCAAATAATAATCGAAATCCCCCCAATTTTTTTGTGAACTTTATACCAAGATTCTTAATATTACATGTCGACATAGAAGTGAAACAATGGGAAAAACCAAACTTCAAGACAGAAACTAACCACAGAATCATTTTCCCATGTCATATTGAAATAGATTGTGAATTCAATGGATTGTTGAATATTTAATGTGATATAATTACTTTTATGTAGATTATCTCACTTAATTCTCAATAGGCCTATAAGAGATATTATTGTTATCTCAATTTGTTATTATCCCTATTTTGGTAATGAGTAAATTGAAGTTTAGAGAGGTATTTCCTAAAGTCACAAATATAACATGATACATAATTGAAATGCTAACCTGGGTCCAAATGTCTTCAGTGGACTCAGAAAAAACAAATATCTCACTCTCACACACACACACACACACACACACACACACACACACCAAAATCCAAAATATATAGACCTATCATTTTTATATATATACCTTATAGCATGAGAATAGAAACACACCTTATAGCATGAGAATAGAAAGATCAATGACATAGCATAGAAAGAGTAGCCATAAACCTAATTAAATAAACAACTTTAGTATATCACAAAGTTAGCATTTTAAACTAGGGGAAAGAAATGAATTATTCAAGAAAAGGTGTTGATACAACTGGCTAACCATTTGGAAAAAGAATAACACTGATTCCCACCTTTTTATATAAACCAAAATAAACTCCAGATGGATTATAGATTTATGTTCAAATACTGAAATCAAATTTATTACACATGTCAACTTAACCCAGAAAATAGAAGGCTAAGTGTTTTTACAAATTCAGATATATTTTGGGAATAGGTATGAGGCACTTGAGGGTATAAATTTGGACTCCTATTTTTCTGCTTCAAATTTCATGAAATTTATTTCTTTGGAATATTGTGATGACTATTATATTAAGTGGATAGATAGTAGGAATATCACATGGTAAAACTAGAATGTTTTTCCTATTCCTGGGCTCACTCTAAATTTATGGATATTGGTTGTAATTTTATAGTCCTAGAAATTTGCCTGATTCTATTAAAACAAAACTCATGATTACAAAAAGAATCACTGAGCAATTTTACAATACTTTGAAGAATAAACAGAGGAATGATGGGATGTCTATCAGAGAATTTAAGTCAAAAAATGCAGAAAATATTTTTCCTTAATGCTCACAAAAAATTAGATTCAGATGTTTCTCAATGTTTCAGTTATATTACTACATCTACTGGAGTATAAGTGATGCCTGGGTACTGTACTAGGTATTTGCTATTGTACAGCAAAAATGAATGACTGACAGATTAGCTAGATCTGTCAACTGGAAGAGTCAAACAGAAGCCTATAAAATGCCATAACTTTTAAATTTGTTTGATTCATCCATGTTACAAATATACATTGGATATTACATGCCTCTCTTCTTACACAAGCTATATGCCTTCCATTAAAAAACTTGCATTAAAAGTCAAAGATGACATTATGCATTAAATACTGTGATAGGAATAAAAGGTGTTGCGGGGGGCACCAGAGGACAGGGAGCACTAACTAGTTCCTTGGGGAGTAATGTCAAGGCTGAGTCATGAAAGATAACCATGAGTGTCTGCTAAAACCAGAGGTGGTTGGGCGAAGAGTAAAGAGCACATAGACCAGAGGCAAGAGAAAATTAGAAGTAGTAGAGGACCCAAGAGTGATTCAGGAGGGCTACAAAGTGGTGAGAAATAAGAGTAAAGAGCCTTTATAACAAAGAACACACATACCAGGGTAAGCTTATATCTTTAGGAGAGCAGTGGTTGATAGCACTGTGCAACCATCCTCAAAGAGCGCACCAGAGTCTGCCACTCAGGCTACACACACACACACACACACACACACACACACACACACACACACACTACTTCTACTACTACTACTACTACTACTACTACTACACGATGCAGAGGCAGCAAGTCTTCTAAGAGTTCTGCATTTGTACAGGCCTTTGTCACACTCAAAGGTCTAGGCTTTTTTGCTTTCAATTTTCCTTTGTCTGGGGAAAATTGCCTCATTTATGTTTCCTTCCTTCACCCTTCCATTCTATCTTACTGTGTCACTTATAAGCTCTTCCATAAATCAGACTTTTCTCTTTTTTAATTTATATGACACTGGAATGCATTTCAATTCTTAGTACACTTATAGAGCACAATTTCTCATATCTCTGGTTCTATACAAAGTATATGCACAACAATTCATGTCTTCATACATTTATTTTTGATAATGAAGTCCATCACATTCCACCACCATTTTCTAACCCCACGCCCCCTCCCTTTCCCTCCCACCCCTCTGAACTATCCCTATCCCACTATGAATCAGCCTCCTTATATCAAAGAAAATATTCTGCATTTTTTATTTGGGATTATCTAACTTCACTTAGCATTATCTTCTCTAACTCTATCCATTTACCTGCAAATGCCATGATTTTATTATCTTTTATTGATGAGTAATATTCCATTGTGTATATATGCCACATTTTTTAATCCATTCATCTATTGAAGGACATCTAGGTTGGTTCCACAGTTTAACTATTGTGAATTGAGCTGCTATAAACATTGATGTGGCCATGTCCCTGTAGTATGTTGTTTTTAAGTCCTTTGGGTATAGACCAAGGAGAGAGATAGCTGGGTCAAATGGTGGTTCCATTCCCCAGACTTTTTTATGAATATCATATTCACTTTCCCACATTAACTGAATCCCATTTACATGGACTTTGTTTTTTCTTCACATTTATGTCTCAAGGAAGAATCTTTCTGCTCTCAACACTTCAAAGTCATTTTGATTCTCTTTCCTACAAAACCTACCATCCTCAACAGTCAACCATGTGGTTATACCACTCTTCTCACTCAAATTCTCTCCAGCTTCCTAATTTACCACTCAAAACCTTCTTCAACTTTATCATTCAACATCTGCCCTCCCAGTACTTTGAACTTCTTATCCACCTCAGCCTTCTTTATCCACCTTCTTTTATTTTATTTATTCTTTTTAAATATATGTAACAGTAGAATGTATTTTGGCATACATGAGATATAATTTATTCTAATTAGAATTCTATTCTTGTGGTTGTACATGATGCAGAGTTACCCTGGTTGTGTATTCAAACACTAGGCTAGGAAAGTTATATCTGATAATTCAACTGTAATTCCCATTCCCCCACTTCCTCAACTAGATTCCTGAAGTGCAAGAAGTTTAATCAAGAATAAATAAATGGGGGCTTGGGTTGTGGCTCAGTGGTAAAGCAGTTGCCTAGCATGTGTGAGGCATTGGGTTCAATTCTCAGCACCACATATAAATAAATGAATAAAATAAAGGTCCATCAACATCTAAAAATATTTTTTAAAAGAATCAATAAATGGGATGGTATTAAACTAAAAATCTTCTTCCCTGCAAAGGAAATAATCAAGGACTTGAAGAGATAACCTACAGTGGGAGAAAATCTTTGCCACCTGCATCTCAGAGCATTAATTTCCAGGATATACAAAGAACTCAAAAAGCTTAACACCAAAAAAGCCCCAAATAACCCAACTAGTAAATGGACAAAAAACTGAACAGGCACTTCACAGAAGAAATATGAATGGTAAAAAGAGTACATGAAAATATGTTCAACATCTCTAGCAATTCGAGAAATGCAAATTAAAACTACACTGAGATCAGTCTCACTCCAGTCAGAATGGCATTAATAATTATAATTAATAATAATAATTATCAAGAATACAATTAACAATAAATGTTGATGAAGATGTGAGAAGAAATGTTCGCTTATACATTGCTGGTGGTACTGCAAATGATGCAACCACTATGGAAAGCAGTATGGAGATTCCTCAGAAAACTTTGAATGGACCCACCATTTGACCCAGTTATCCCACTCGTCATTCTATACCTAACGGATTTAAAAATCAGCATACTACAGTGATGCAGACACAAATGTTTATCCACCTTCTTTGTCCACCTTAGCCACAGACATGTGTGATCACACTTAGCATCTTCTTATCACCGATAGTTGTAAAATCCCCAATTCAGATTAATTTCCTGCCAACTCTCCTTATCTAGGAGCAGTATTCTCATAGCACCAATCCTGCCAATGCATTACCCACACCACCTTCTCACCATTTGTCACCGCCATCTTGCTTCACAGCTCACATCTAGTTCTTCACTACAAACATTTTCCTGCAACACAACTCCAATTCTTCGCTCCTCTTTCCTTCAGAAACACTTAACTGGTCTTTTAGTCAAAATAACTTTCACTGCAAGTCAAGGACACACTATAACTCATTCAAACACAAAGAAAACTTTGTTTATCCTTAAATTGGGAGTCTGAGAGTCCAAAACAGCTGGGTCCAGAAGTTCAAGAATGACCAACAGGCAGCTCTCTCTGATGCTTTATTCGGTTTTCCTCTGTATGATCATTATTCCCCAGTGAGTGACAATGACTTCCCAATAACCCTAGACTTATCTTTAAAATCAATAATCTTTGAAGAAAGGAGACCTGGTATTGCTAAAAATCACTTATAAATGACTCTGATTCTACTTGCAATATACTCCCATTCTAATTAATGCAACATATGTTTAAAGGAATTGCCTCACCTCTTGTCAACGGGGAAATAAAGTAATCTCAATGGATTTTATAAATTTCAAGACTTCCCCTGTGGTATGATTTTAGAAACAGTATTGACAACTATGAAATTCACACGATCCCCCACTGAATATAGAGCTTACCTATGTTTGTACATGTGCTTCTGATGATAGAAAAAAAAAAATCACTGAACCTAGCTTAATGATATCAACTGGAAATCAGAAACACAAAAACTCAGATAACTATTCAATATTGCCCAATAAGCCTGCTTCTTTTTCTCCATGATTTTGTTAACCACCCTCTCAGTTTCATAGGTCTTGCTTTTCTCCTTCCTCAGTGTTGAACATACCTTCCCTACCACTTTCAAAACATATATCAGGCAAAAAAGTTTAAAGGAATTGCCTCACCTCTTCATCACAAAGTCCGTTTCCAACTTTCCCCAAGGAAGATTCCTGGGAAATAGGGAAGACTCATTCCATATGAGAGCAGAGGAAGGGGGAAAGCCAAATGGAAAGATATTTAGGAGGCCATGCTACTTGCCTTATTGTAGTCCTTAAGTTGACGAAGGGGGGGCAAAAAGATAATTTATCTGCCTAAGCTGATAAGAGTGGAAAAATCCTAAGGAAATGGGGTGTTCTTTTAGTTTTTCTGTACACATCCATATTTACAACATGTCACACGGCGAGTAGGTAACTTGCATTTGAGTATTCAAATGCTACATTCCTTAAAAGAAGCAATCACCATGAAAAAGCTAAAAAACTAGTTGGGATGAAGACCTTTAAATAGTTTTATCTACCTCCTATAATCGTGGGAAGATACAAAACCAATGACACTGTCTAACTCCCAGGTTATTTAAATATGCTTTGAAGTTAGACATCTCCTGATGCATGCTTTGGTGAATACCTGTAATCTCAGCTGCTGGGGAGGCCAAGGTAAGAGGATTACAAATTCAGAGCAAGCCTCAGCAACTCATCGAGACATGGGCTGGGGATAAAGTTAGACTTCTCCTCTCATAGATTTGTACTCAGCTATCAGAATTTACTTTTTGTGTTAAAGAACAATGATATTCATATGTCACAATGCTGTTTCTTCCTTGAAAAACAATGAGAATATAAAATAGCTCAGTGTCATACATATTTGACACATTTTAAAAAAATAGAATATGGGAAAATTACAAACTAACCCAAATATATATGTTTTTAACTTAAAAATAACTGTTGCTCCCAATAACCTTAGCTAAAATACATATGCATTTATATTAATTCTGTTATTCCTTCATGAACCGATAGCATATCCAGCCTCTTCAGCAAGTGTTTATTTTTTAAAAGTGGATTGATAACTACAGGTGCTAGCGTAGAAGTATATTTTTATAAAAAAGAAATTACCTGACCATGTTGAACAATAATATATCTTTGATTGCAAATTTTAAAAATTGTGAGTGCTTCAGAAAAAAAAGACGATTATAAGACACGTAACTAGGAATGATTAATTTCATTTTAATCAAAATAGAGATAAAATATTAAAGTGTTGTTTATTGTTAAAGATATTTTTATTTGAGCTGGGGTGTAACTCAGGGGTAGAGCTCTTGCCTATCATATACAAGGTCCTAGGCTCCATCCCAGCACCACACAAAAAATAAAAGAATGATATTTGATTTCCTTTTTTAAGTTGAATAGCCTAGTAATGATTCCATCTACAGAATATTATTTTTAGATGACTAAACCAAAGCCAAAGAGTATTTTAAATGAAAATTAATAATAATTAATATCATATCTTTTTCCCAATGGAACTGTTATTTTTTTAAAGTAGTAATATAGACTACTTCAGATCTTATTCTTTCCTACCAGCATTCTTGGAAAGGAGTAAGAATGCAAGTAAAATAACGAAATACTATTAGAAAAGTCAAAATGTAACTAATAGAAAAAATAAGTAAATAATCTATATACCAAATCATTCCAAGAAAATGGCTGTAGAACTTTTGTTTTTTTCTGTATTTTTCAGGATAATCCACTTGTACTCAACTCCCCAAAAGATAAAGGGAAATTTTAGTTATAACCCTATGTGACCTTTATCAAACTTGTATTAAAAATTTCTTCACGTGAAAAATATAAATAGCTATGATAGCATCTAAGTTCTTACCATATGCCAATCATTTACCCTAAGGATCTGCTATCTAGACATTAAAATATTTTATCGAAAAGGTATCTGAAACTTGTTTGTGTTTTAGTCTTAAAATAAGAACTCCATATCTTCACATATCCTGTTATTCTTAAGAATTTATTGCAGGTTGATAAGATTAACAAACAATTATTATATCAGAAATAAAAACATACTAATGCAAAACATGGTATCCAAATTAGTTCAACAAACTAATATCTTGATAAGACTTGTACTGGACGACTACTGTCCTTATTTTCCCCTTTATCGTCACATTGTTAAAAGGAAAACCCAACACAGGTGAAAACATGAAATCAAAACATGTGTCATGATGTCTCAGGATGACAGGTAATTTTTATTTTAAACACCACTATTGTAACTGACATAATTTTAAATTTGTCACATCTCTTTGAAAAATTACATCAAGTTTCTTTCTTATTTCTCCTACAAAAACAACTTGTCTGTTGAAATATTCATTTTTTAAATTCATTTTTATTTTTTGATTGAAACAATATTTTTACCTATTTATTAGATGCAGTGTGCTTTTTTGATTTATGTATACGTCAGGTGGTGATCAATTTAGGGTAATTAGCAAATCCCAAACCTTAAGCTTTACAATTTCCTTATGGTATGGTATATATCTCAAAATTGAAGAGCCTTTCTTCTATTTTGAGATATATAATGCACCATATTTAATATTCCCTCTGCTAAGCCATACAATACCAGAACTCACTCCTCAAACAATAACACTGCACTGGTTGACCCAGATCTCACCCTCCCCCATTCTCTTTCTTCCCAGTCTCTGGTAACCACTACCCTACTCTCAGCTTCTCCGAGATCAGATTTCTAGAATTCCACTTCTGAGTGGAGCATGTTGTGTTTGTCTTTCTGTGCCTGCTTTATTTCAGTTAATATAATATCCTCTGGGTCCATTCCCGTCTTCAAAATTGACTGGATTAGAGCTGTGTGCAGTGGCACATGCCTATAATCCCAGGGACTAGGGAGGCTAAGGCAGGAAGATCACAAGTTCAAGGCCAGCCTCAGCAACTTAGAAAGGCCCTAAGCAACTTAGTGAGAACCTGTCTCGAAATACAAAAAAGGACTGGATGTATGGCTCAGTGGTTAATGCCCCTGGGTTCAACCCTTGAGTACCACCCTGAAAGAAAAATGAAAATGCCAGGACTTCATGTTTTTTGTGACTAAATAGTATTCCATTGCATATATATTTTTTTTAATCCACTCATCCATTGATGGACATTTAGATTGACTCCATGTCCTGACTGTTGTAAACAGCACTGCGACAAACACGCAAGTGCAAGAACACTGGGAAAGGACACTCTCTTCACTAAATGGTGCTGGGAAAACTGAATGTCCACAAGTCTCACCAGTTACAGAAATCAAATCACTTAAAGACTTAAGTCTAAAACCTGAAACTACCCTTTTTTTTTTTTTTTTTTTTTTTTTTTTGGATAAATAGCATGTAGTTCCACGGACTTCTCACTTGGAGGAAATAAAACATGAGAGAGTTCCAGGTCATGTTGTCCAGGTCATGACCTCCTGAATGATAAAAACTGAAGAGACAATGACATCAAGAAAACCTATGGCTTAGAAAGAACAGAGGATGGATTGGAAGGTGGACACTGGACAGTGCTGGGAACCTTCCACCACTCCTTAGGGCAGTGTGCCACAAGCTTGATTGTGAGAAGCGATTTGGGCACTTGTTAAAATAAGAATTCCTAGGCCTTAATCTAACCTACAGAATCAGGATGTCCACAGCAGGGTCCTGAAAATGCTTAACAAGTCCAATATATGATATTCTTATGATGTGCATTTTTGAAAACACATTTCTCATGCAAGTAACTTTGCAACAGTGACCACAGTAATTCTTAACTGGTGAATAAATATGCATAGGGGAGGATTTCTAGATTTGGCAAATAAAAATACAGGACACACAGTTAATTTGAATTTCAGATAAAGGAGGATATTTTGGGTATATATGTTTTAAATATTACATACTTATGCTAAAACAGTATTTGTTTTTCTGAAATCTAGATTTAACTGAACATCCTATATTTTATTTGGCAACTGTACACTAGAGGACCAGTACATGACATTACTTTTTTTTTTCCAAAGTCAAATGCTTCCCCCCACCATGTGAGCACTACTGTGTTAAAAAAAAATTGAATCCAACAATCAATGAATACTATCAATTTTTTTAATCAATTTTCAACATCCTTGAAAGAAGTTATTGTTATATGGTATTTAAAGTCTACTACAATATTTTGGCAATGCTTAATATCAATTACTGAATTGTTCATTCCAATTATTGTTCCAAGAATATTGTATTTCTTTAGGAAAAAATATTCAGTTCAAGGGACACAGAAAATTGGTGCAGTTTCCTTGGTACCATAGTTCCCTCAGAAGAGAAATGTATGCTAAAACATTCTCTCTGATATAAAGTTAATGAAGTCTACATTAAAGGCCATTTCTCTCTCAGATCAAAGGCTCTACAAAGTATATTGTCATTAGGATTCAAGAATATGGTAGGGACTTCAAGGGAGTGGAAAGACCAGGAAAACAACTCATCCTCACAGAAAATGAACTCATTATAAGGCCAAGTAGTCAAGGATAATCTGTTATCAATTTTACTCTTAGGTTCTTTGCCTGTTGCTCAGAGGACAGTCTAAGATAAGCTAAATGATAATATAATTTACAGCAGAGTTGTCATGTTCTAACAGCTCTCAATTTCAAAGCAGTGAAGCTATCGCTGGACATCTTGATTAAGAGAACCCACTGCAAGGCATTCCTTAGGATGGCTAAGCCACATTACTAAAACAGCACTGAGACTACTACATCACTTCCCGATTACTTGGGTGTGCAAATGTAACAGGACTTAAATAGTAAGAAATCCTTCATTCAAATTTTGAGATCATTACAGGATCTCTTACTTCAGGATGTGCAAGAGAAAAACATCTGTTTCAATGACATGTGAAAGTGGTGCTGGGCTGACATGAAGACCAAACTAGGATCCTTCATCTTCATGAGATATTCCAGAAGGTCACTTGAGCATAGTTAATTCCTGATGACATAATTACATAAGGTTTTGCATTTGGAAATAAAATTTCTTGGTAGAATGCAATGATACATCTCTCAGAAGCTGAAAATTGGAACACTCTGAAATGAATCCTACAACTGTTAATATAAACTATCCCAGAAACATAAAAATAAACTGAGCTCATGAGTATCTAAAAACAGAAATGTTGTGTGGGTGTGGGAAGGAAACAGAAATGTCACGGGCAAAAATTAAATCCAAGATCTAGCCGTATGGTTGAAAAGCCTGGGTTACAGTTCTCTAAGTAAGGGTCTCAGTCTTGAGTAGTCCTGGAGTTTAACAGCATCCAATGTTATTGTGTAAAGCATTCAGAAAAACAGAAGTAAAAAAATCCTACAAGAGTCAGAAGTGCTTAAAATGCTTTAAAATAGGTTAAAATTCAGATTTGTGATTTTAAAGTATTCTTGGTAGGCGTTGGATAAAGGAAACCATTTAAATTCTTTTCAAGAAATGGAGCAGAAACGGAAAGGGAAGGATACTGGGGCTGTTGGTGGCAGCCCCATGTCTCACAAAGTTTTCGTCGGATGAGGAGGATTAGATGCAGTTGCTCTGCAATGTTAGGAAATGAGTATTTATGTGAACAAAAATTTTAAAAAGCTAAAATGAGATTTTCTATGAATAAAAGAATTAATGAAAACTAATTATGAGAAGAGATTAAAAAATGAGGTCAAACTGGATGAAATGTCATAATAACAACAATGATAAAAAGAGACTTCCTTCACATTTAGCTGTCAGGATCTGTCCCCATGATCATGTCATTGTCTAAGTGCCAGCCACATTTTCAACTATGCCACATTTGAAAGACCTATCATATTCATGAATGGGAGTCCTTTTGAAATCATTGGGGAAAACTCTGAAGGTGAAGAATTCCTACCTTTAATATATTAGAAATCATCTGACATTTGTAATTTTCTGTCAGTGAACTTCAGCTTAGTTTCTCAAGAATTTTAAAAACTTAAAAACATTCCATACATATTATTTTCCATTCCTTAACTAACCAAATATTTTCCCTGCACTTGTTAGAACTGATTACGTTGAAAGTAATTAAATCCTGAAGTCTTAAGATTTGGAATGTCCAACAAAATGAGTCTTGTCTTTGAGTATTTGTAACATTCTTCCCCCACCACACCACCCCCATACAGACAACATATTCTGTAAGCTGCAAATTGTCCTAATTAAGTTGATGCCCTCATTTATGTACTAGAGATATTTTCTGGTTGGATCTATAATGCTCATTATGAAACAAACCCTAGTAACTGTGGCCCTATGTACTGGCCACTAATGATGAATGAGCCATAAATGATACCTACTCCTGATTGCATTATAAGCGTAGCCTTGATCACTACCACAGTCTGCACAAGAACTGGTATGTATCTTAAATTTATAGATGGCTTTTTTATTTTTTGATGTTTAAATTTCAAAGGTTATTCAAAATGAATCTAAAATACATTGGTCATTATGTAGGCTTTGACGATCATTATGAAACAGTTTTTTTTTTAAAGTAACATTTGATTTGCAAACATGTTTGTTGATGTGGTCACTTTTGTGTGAATGTAACCAAGTGAGGTACTGCAGAAGAGAGGTTTATGAGCTTATGGCAGTGTTTAGAGAAAGACTTTATTGTCCAAACCATCATTCTCCACATTTAAGCAACAGCCTTCCTTGTCTTATTCATCTCCCTTACCTACTGTCTGATCAGACTTTCACAGGTGGAAGCCTCCAGGTCTCTAGTCATTTTCCACCTTTATATTTTCAATCCTGTTCTTACAAAGACCTTTTGCTCATATTTGTATCCTTCAGCATTTTACCAGCATGATAAATATTCAGTTCTTCATGCTCCAATCCCAGCATATCTTTAGAGCCTCATTTTAGCCTCCACCATTCCAGCAATATCTCAGTCTACCCTTCCCACACAGTTTAGAACCTGTTCTTCCCTTTTGTTTCCATGTTTTTATTGGTGTATTATAGTTGTACATAATGGTGGGATTTGTTGTTACATATTCATATATGTACATGAGACAACAATATAATTTGAACTCTTGTTTCTTAGTAATTCTATGTCTTCATGGATTCCCTTATATCTTCTCCTACTTCACCTCTCTGAAATGATTCTTAAATATCCCCACACATGCATACATGTTTCTTTTCTTGTGCCCTGAAGCACTTAATATGTCTCTATAATAGCATTCCCACATTGGGTTGTAATTAATTATTTGCATGTCTTTTTTCCTAACAAATGCATTCCTTGAAGTCAAGAGAGACTGTATCTTATTCTGTCTTTTGTTCTTGGTACCTTGATCAGCCCCCAGAGCTTGCCCATCACTCAGTATAAACTTGATAAATGGATAAGTGGTAATTCTTTACATCATTTCTTACATGATTTCATCATTTAAAATAAACAAAAGAAACTGTATTATAAGAATGCTGTATAAACTCCTGAGGTTAAGAAACATTGCTTTTCAGAAAGTAGGTAGTTGGAGTCATGAATATTTTTAAGTTCAGAAACGGAACTCCTCCATTTTATGGCTTTTATAATGTCACTAAATTAAAACCATGATTGGGTAAAAGAAAAAGACTGAACCAGAGAGGTTAAGAACACAAAAATTCTCCCTCCTAAATAGTCTTAATTACTTATCTAATCCATTTTTGTTAATAATATATTAACAGAATGCCATTTATGTAGTTCACAGATAAATAAAATATTTAATCATAATTCCAAGAGTGAAATGCTTTCAAAAAAATGAAAGGAATTTTAAAACTTTTGTACTTCATTTTTATGAAAGTTAAGAATTTATTTTTATAAAATATCTCAAAATGTCATATAAATCGTCCATGAAAAAACATGACAAATATTCTTATGATTTCTTAAAATTAATTTGTATTTAACTTTAGAAATAGAACTTTTTTTCAAGCAAGGACAAAGAATATTTAAATAAGTTTAGTAACAAATGTACTATGTCTTATTTCAAATCTTTGCATCTGATAATATTTCCCTATTTATTTTTTTAAAAATAATATTTTTATAAAAATATGATCCTCAGTATTATAATTATCCTTATTTTTAAACTGAAATTAAAAAATACTTAGCCCAGAGAATATGATTAAGAATCAGAGAACTCAAATTTTGTCAATGACAAACTATGTCATCAGGTTACAACTATTAAATTTATGAAAGATTGATTACAGATTTTCCATTCTGACTTTATAAATCAACATTGTAAAACGCCATTCTTGGTCACTCAGATAAATTATATTGAATATGAGAAGCACCCTTTTTGGAAAAAGATCAATAGAATATATATTTTAGTTACATAGAGTTAAAACTGTTTATTGTATATCATTTCTAGTGCTATAAATTTTAACACAATAAACATTCCTTAAGCTACCAGTTTGCCAAATGACTGATTCAGTAACAAAATTATCTGATTTGTAGAGAATAATGCCTGGATTACCATTTTAGATACAATAAAACCCAATTATCATTTATTTGAACTCAATGCAGTATTTCCTTAATGACTCAGAGATGCTTTAAATGTATTATATTCTCTTAGGAATTTTAATGTTATTTACACTTACTGTAATTTATTCATTCATTCATTCATCCAATATTATTGAGAACATATCATAGATTTTGCCAAAACATAAATTAACATTGAATTTGGGTCTACATACTGTCAACTAATAGAGATTTCCCATATTTTAGACTGAATTTAAGATGCCTTCAACTATAAATGTCACATTATTTTACAGGCCTCTAAGGAAGAAAAAACACACCTCTGCTATTTAAATTCTTCACACAATGATTTCTCATCACCTGGGGTATTTCAATACTTGTTGAAAACTATTTGAAAAATAAATTGCTTAAGGGTCTTTCTAAAATATTTTCCATAATCTCATTCCAACTTTTTTGAAATACTACAATTCAAAGAGCAATGTTTATGGGTTTTTTATTTCTTTTACATTTTTTGAATTTCATTTTAGTTAATACCTAATAATTAAACAATTTATGGGATAAATGTGATGTTTTGGTGAACAAATCATACTAATGTAGACATCATGTAATGATTAAATCAGGTCATTTAACATCTATCACCACATAGTTATCACTTCTTTTTGGTGAAAATACTCAAAATTCTCTCTTGTAACTAGTTTGAAATAAACAATATGAACTGTAGTCATTCTACTGTATTATACCACCATAATTTAGTCCTAACTTTGTACTTATTGACAAATCTCTCCACATACTCTCTCCCCACCTTCTCCCTACCCTCCCCATCTTCTGAAAACCAATCTTCTACTCTACACTTCTATAAGAGCAGCTTCTTTACAGTCCACATGTGAGATTATGCAATATTTGTCTTTCTGTGCCAAGCTTTATTTTCAGTTAACATAATGTCCTCCCAGTTCATCCACATTGCTGCAAATGACAATTTTCTTTTTGTTTGTTTGTTTTAAATGGATGAAGAGCATTCCACTGTGTGAACATACCACATTTTCTTTATCCATTCATCCATTTATGGACATATAAATTGCCTCCATATTTCAGCTACTGTGAACATACACAATAAACGTAGGAGTACAGATCTCTCTTACACAGGTTGATTTTATTTCCTTTGGGTGTATATCCAGTAGTAGGGTTGTTGGATCATATTGTATTTCTATTTTAATTTTTTGAGGAACCTTAGTACTGTCTTCCATTAGAAGAAAACAAAGGAAATGCTTCATAACATTGATCTGAGCAAGCATTTTTTAAATAAGACTACCCCAAAATTCAACAAATGTAAAACTAGAAAAATTGAACTAACTAAGTCAAACTAAATATCTGCATAGTAAAGGAACGAATCAATGGAGTGGAAAGATAACCTACAGAATGGACAAAATATTTGCAAATCATGTATCTGACAAATGGTTAATATCAAGAATATATTCGGAACTCAAACCACTCAATAGTTTTAAAAAAATGCCACAACAATAACAAAAAAACCCAAACACATCACAAATTTGATTAAATAATGTGCAAAAGACTCCAATACATTTCAAAAGACGACAACAGATGTGTTAAAAAAATGTTCAATATCACTCTGCAAATGAAAACCAAAATGAGATTACCTTTGGCTAATTAAAATGGCTCTTATGAAAATTACAAAAAATAACAAATATTGGCATGGATGTGAAGAAAGGAAACTGTTGAGGGAAATGGAAATTCACAGCCATTACAGAGCAATCTTTCTTAGAAAAGAATTCTATAGTTATCTCTAAGATTCTAATACCATACTGCTGGTTTTGATGTTTATGCCTCCTTCATCTCACCAAAAGATACTAATAAGCAGTTTTCAAATGACACAAAGATCATACCACCCCAAAATGGTTTTTACAAGATTTACTAAGCTGCCAAAGTAATGTGGTATTGTCTCATCACCAGATCTAGTAACTAATTCTAGTCATGTGAAGTCAATAAAAACTGATTCCAATAACCACCAAGATAATATAAATCATGAATTATGACCAACTAAAAATTGTGTATGAATAATGGTGCCCAGGAATTCACTAACAATTTTTTTCAATATATGTTTTCATGCCCGGGTTCGATCCTCAGCATCACATACCAACAAAGATGTTGTATCTGCCGAGAACTAAAAAATAAATATTAAAAATTCTCTCTCTCTCTCTCTCTCTCTCTCTCTCTCTCTCTCTCTCTCTCCCCTCTCTGTCTCTCTCCCCTCTCTGTCTCTCTCCCCTCTCTGTCTCTCTCTCCTCTCTGTCTCTCTCTCCTCTCTGTCTCTCTCTCCTCTCTGTCTCTCTCTCTCCTCACTCTCTTTAAAAAAAAAAAAAGAAAAATAAAAGCTTTGGGCATTTGTATACAAAAAAAGGATTATATGTATTTAGCAATGATTTTAAAGTTTGTTTTTGGCAAAACTACCATTCTTACATGTTGCTATATCAGTATCTCTCCTCCTAAAACATTCTCCTAACTTTGTAAACTCAGGATACTATATAAAATTTCTTTTTCCTAACCAATCACTTGAGGATTCTGTCACTTTTTTTTTAACATACTCACTCATGAAAATCATATTTGATTCATTAAGTGTCTCCCGTCTGTCTTAACCAATGACTCTCAATGTTCTTGGGTATAAAATACCACTTGAACTTGAAAAAGGAAATCACACATCCCTGTATGATCTAGCATATTTAATTTTAAATAGTTTAAATTTATTATTAAATGTGGCTGCCCCCTGTAACTTGAATTCTTAAACATCAAATTACAATCTAACTTTGTATATAAACAAACTACCGCCTAATTTAAGAGTCTATTCTTATAATAAATGATTGAGTCTCAAGAAATCACAGCATTCAGGCTTTAGTCAATCACTGGTTGCCAACTGATCAGAAATAAGGCAATGGCAAACTGTAACCAAGCAAGCTTTTCTATATCATTGCCATTCTCTGTTTATAAATACTGTGTGCCCATATTGCTGACTGAAACTCTCTGAACCTCTCCTGGATTCTGAGAACTGCCTGATTCATGAATCATTCTTTGTTAAAATTCTGCTGAATTTAATTAGTCTACAGTTTTTGTTTTAACACAATAATATTTTAGTATTCACTGACTGAGAAAGCCT
Source organism: Spermophilus citellus (assembly GCF_964194105.1). Classification (NCBI taxonomy): domain Eukaryota; kingdom Metazoa; phylum Chordata; class Mammalia; order Rodentia; family Sciuridae; genus Spermophilus; species Spermophilus citellus. The sequence continues at coordinate 69,535,664 of NC_138196.1, read as the reverse complement.
ATAATGATAAGAAGCTACTATGCATTTGATAATAAAAATGAAGCTTATCCAAATAATTTAAGGATCACGAAGACATATAGACATGTATATTTTAAAATATACATAATTTTAAAGTATGTATGTATATATGTACATGTAGCAATCTGCATTTGGGGTAAAATTGGGGGTTCATAACCCACTTCAATCTAATATATGAAATATGATATGTCAAGAGCTTTGTAATTTTGTGAACAATAAAAAAAAGACATCAAAAAAGTTGAGCAAACAATAAAAACAAAAGCAAAAACAAAAAAATATACTTTAAAATTATATATAAATAATATATATGTACATATAATGTGTAATATATATGTATTTTAAAGTACATATGTATATACTTTAAAATTAAGTATATGTATATATGTATATATAAACATGTATACTATATGTACATAAATGTACATATGTATATAATATAGTACATACATATAAGTATACTTATACACATATGTAAGTATATATACTTATATACATGTCATTGATATATACATAATATTTATAAGTATAATAGTATATACACCCACAAGTGTATATATACATATAATATAGTAGATACATATATTACATATCATATATATACGTGTATATATGATATGAATATATATACTATTATATACTATAAATGTATATATGTATAGAGTATATATGTGTATATATACATATACTTTAAAATTACAAGTACTTATAATTAATTGACTATTTTATTTTAACTAAAGATTGTTTCTTGAACCCAAGTCATGAAGGTTCCCTTGTATTGGCTCCTCTGCCCCTCAGTAATCTTATGCCCACTGATTGGGAATCATTACTGAAGATTTGTAATACTCAACCTAATAATCATGATCAGTTATGAGAATCTAGGAAACAAAAAGTTAAATAGCCTGGAAACAATGTTATTTATGCTTCAACCCAAACAGTATCCCACATAACTACATTTTCAACAGTGAAGTAGCCTGAGAACTGCTCCTCCAGAACCAAGTTAAAGCCCAAGGCTCAGGGCTCCCTATCCTTCCTCCTGTGCCCACGGCAGCATCACAAATCAATAGTTGTTGGTAGGATTCAGGAGGAACGAAGGATACTAACAGTCCTTCTCACACACAGCCCTAGCCACAACCAACTGACTGAGCTGGTGAGATTACAGGTCTGTGCCAGGCATCACCTGTTGTTTTTCAAGTGCTTCTGGTTCACATTTATTTCTTACACTACAGTGGCACATTTGAGAGTGTCATGCTATGAATTCTTTCAGTATATGTATGTATATACATATACATGACTAAAGAAGTAAGCCATTTTCCACAAGAAAATTGCATGTGAAGAGTCATGGAAGAATAAAACAATAAGAGTTTTATTTTAAATAAAGTAGGTTTAGTGCTGTGGGAGTATAATATTCAAGAGAGCCTGAGGGACGAAGGTAGAACTTTTTTTGTATACAAATGCCCAAAGCTTTTCTTTTCTTTTTTTTTAAAGAGAGTGAGGAGAGAGAGAGACAGAGAGGAGAGAGAGACAGAGAGGAGAGAGAGAGAGAGAGAGAGAGAGAGAGAGAGAGAGAGAGAGAATTTTTAATATTTATTTTTTAGTTCTCGGCAGACAAAACGTTTAGATCTGTAGGTGACCGATGCATACGCTTTGACTCTCAATTGCACACCTGAAGAGGCAGTATTGGAGTTTTAAATCATAACTGTCACATGACAAAGATATTTGTCATAGAAGAAAAGAAAGAACCTGCTATATTTGTCAAAGAATCCAAAAGTGACCTAAATTAATGTAAAAGGGGTGAAGGAGAGAGGGCATATCTGAGAGTCAAGTACATGGATAAGACTTGATAATTATTGAATACACAGAGTATTGAAGAATAAAGAGGATTAAGGATGAACCTAAAACACACACACACACACACACACACACACACACACACACACCCCAGGAGAAGAATCTATCTGGCATTTGAAAACAAAATAAGAACCTCTTAAACTAAAATTCCCAGCCCATTCTTCTATAATTTGATTATCTATAATCAAAAGAATTTTTAAATTCCTGAAGAATTAACTTAACCTTTACTTAAAAAAAATAATTTCACCTTTACACTTGTTGTTCTATGACTCAAAACCTGTGTCACCAAATTAATCAAGTGTTCATGTGTTAGCTCATTCAACAAGCTGAGGATCACTGGCTCTGTGAAGATAGAGAATATTTCTTCTACATCTCTCATTGCTGTTGATTTTTCTCAACTCCCTGCACAAATATTCCATTGATAATCAAAGAAGTTCAACTTTCAGAGAAGCTCAATTTTTCATATTTATGCACTTGCATGTAAATTCACTGTCATCCTCAGATCCCACGTCTACCTCATATGAATGCAGAGCACCTGTCATGAACAAGCATCTATCTGGTATCCAGAAAGGTCAAATTTTCAAGTTACATATACATTTTAGCATAGAGATACTTTTCTAACCAAGTACCTTTTAATTTATATGGAACCAAGAAGCCAGGACAAAGGATATGTGAACATTTGGTAAGAATTGAGTTGCCTCTCAAGGAATCGGTAGAGTCTAATGATTAAAAGCTTGTTCAATGTGGTGGTGCACGCCTGTAATCCCAGAAACTTGGGAAGCTGAGGCAGGAGGTTTGCAAATTTGAGGCCAGCCTCAGGAACTTAGCAAGACTCTGTCTAAAAAAAAAAAAAATTAAAGGACTAGGGATATAGCTCTCTGTTGGAGTGCCCCCAAGTTCAATCTCCAGTACCAGAAAAACAAACAACAACAAAAAAGCATCTTAGAGCCCAACAGAACTGAATCCATGCATGAACTTGAGTTCATACTCGAGAGATTGTTGCTTAATCTCTGATTCAGTATCCATATCTATAAAATGAAATAATAACCTCTATCTCACAGGTCTGTGATATTAAGAGAAACAATTCAGATATTTAGCACAAGTGGATTAAATACAGAAAGTGTACAAGAAATGGTAGGTACTATAAAACATTCTCTTCAATGAGAACAATAAGGAAACTTTCCCCATATTATTCCTAAATTATTAAAACAGACACGGGAGACTTGATAGTAGTCTGGACTTAAAGATTTCTTCCCAAAGAATAGAACACGGGAAGGAATGGGAAGGCAACTTTACATCGGAGATGCCCTGTCTGGGGAACCAAGATTAACCTTCCCAATGGAAAGCCTTTTGATAGTACATACCACTCATAGGGCTCTAGGAAGAGCCAGCAGCCACCTCAGTAGTCATCTAATCTTGATGACAACTTCAGACAAACCCAAACCCAATAGCTGAACAGCATTCCTCAAACTTTTTAATACTGTGAAAAATGCAAGGAAAGAGCAGATACTGTCACAAGTCAGTGGAGACCAGGAAGACATGATGACTGAATACAATGTGGTCTCCCAGAGGGAGCTGTGGAATAGGAGGGGGAAAAATATTCCCCCAAATAAGCTAAAGAAATCTTAATAAAATTGGAATTTCATTAACAGTAACACTAAGAATTAGTACTTTCTTTGTTTTGATATTTTGATACATACACTATGTTTATAGATGGGGGCACGTAAGGATGCTCTAGACTGACTTTGCAACTTCTTTATAAATTTAAATTTAAAATTGTCACAAATAAACAAAAATCCTTAAAAAGTTGGTGGGTCTAGGAGGTATAAATGTAGAAACCATGTGATACAATTTACCAAAAGTTTGCTAAATTCAATGTTAGATAGAAACCATGAATCTTCTCAATATGAAACTTCATGACTTTGTATTCTGGTATCAACTTCGCAAGGTAAATCAGGTCTTAATCCACACTTATGTAATCTAGTAAAATACTTGAAGACAACACCAAATGACTGAGATAAAACACAAGACCCAAGGAGAGTTTTACAACATCCCAAACATATTAAGCATCTTTATGCCTATAAGCAAATGCACTTAGATGTTTTAGCAGAAATGCAATTTTTGTGGACTGTACATGACCAAGTAGAAGTTTTACAGCAAATTCAAATATTGAACAAGTATGTAAAAGGAATTTTAAATGTGCAATAAAAAAAGATGAAAAATAATAGGCCCCTTCAGAGTTGTTTTACATTGCTAAGGGGAGGATGAATATATTGAGCTAGTTAATTAACGGAAGTAGTACATCACATCCTGATTGCAGACTAAAACAAAAAGCTTTGTGGCCTGGAAATCTTCCCACAGTAGAAAATTTCTTTTTTGAGCAGTGATTACCCATTGGAAGGAACCCCTTATGGCCTTATTAAAGTCCAGACGGACAGTTATTTCCTTTTTACATATCTGGTATATCTTTGCATGGATTTGTAGTTATCCTTAAAATATTACAAGTCAGTCTCTCTAAAGGCCTTTCGGTGTGTGTTCTATAAAGTTACACTGAACTCCAACCAGAGCTTAAAATGAGCTTTTCTTTTTTTTTTTTTCAGAGTAGAAATTAGAAGTTTATTAAAGGACAGCAGAAAAGACTTCTCCCGGAGGAAGAAGGGGACCCAAGAGGTGGAATCCCAAAATGAGCTTTTCTTTTAGGATCTTACAAAGATATTAACTCTCTAAGGTTATGAGCAATATATTATCGCTTCTGTGGAAAAATGACACAGTGGTTACTGGAATGAAATGCTCTTCAAAAACTACCTCTAAACAGAAGATTATATTTTGTTATTCTCCAAGTTTAAGCAATACAAAAGATTGAAGCAAAGCAAAGTACTCTCCTATGGTTACAGTGAGTTAAGTGATAGAATAAAATTTGCTTCTCTTGCATGTATACTCTGTAGAGTAAAATGACAGATGATTTTTATGAACAAAATGATCCAAATAAACAGATGTTCAAAACATCTGTTTTAAGTGTATTTTCTTTAAAAATCATGACATTTTAAACAAAATACAACTTAAAGTATATACTCATACTATCTCAAAATATATTTCTACTAATAAATACATACTAATTGAATACCTGCTGGAAAGTGTCATTTACAGACACATATTAAACTCATTTATCAGGTGTCCACTCCCTGTGTTCCAGGCTTTGTACAAGGAGACAGCCTTATGTGCATTCCATTAGAGTTACGTTCTCTTCATTGAGGCAACCTCCTAAAATCACTTGTCCACAATAATTTATAGCTCTAAAATTTATGTTTTAATGATAGAAAAAAACGACTAGCACTAAAAGTCCTGACAATTTTGACATGTTAAATGGAAATCTTAGAAATATCATACTAGAAGAAAATCACTGCAACAGAAAAACAGCAGGTCTTAAATAATAAAGGCAATTTCTAAATTTTTGCCTTATTATTGAACTGGTGTATTAGCTTAAGGAAAATGAATAATCAAAAGTACATAAGGCACAATTTTGGGAGATTAGAAAGTTGGATTTTTGCCCACTGAATTAAATTGGACAAACTCAAAGAATTCTAGTTGAGGTTGCATGGGCCTTGGATATACAGAAGAATTTTCCTATTTTGTACAGCTGGAATGACCTAAACCACGTACCTTCCAACCTATTTTTCATGATGTCCTAATGATTCTGATCAGCTCTATACAATGCAGTATGCCACTCTTGCCAAGGAAAAGAACTTAGATACATGTCACTAACATAAAGACAGATGATTTTGCTTCTTATGGTAGTTTGTTTTCTAAAACAAACTTGAGCATGACTATGGAATTGTTCTGTAAATTAAATCACACTTTAAAAATAAACTCCAAAGTATTGTTCAAAGTAAAATATCTGTACTTTCAGTAGAATTCACTAATTATCTAGCAGAATTCTAGCTGCAAATGTGTTCAGTAGGAGAAAATTATATAAATTAAACAAATATTAGTCCCACAAATAGCTCTGGAATGTATAAATAACAGAAATAAAAATAAAAATTCAGACATGCTAAATTCATCTTTTAGGACCAGAACTCTTCTAAAAGAATAGGCATCAAGTCAATCCTAAGTGTCCCTTCCTCCCCCCTTCCCTCCTGTAGAAGTATTCCATTATCATTCTTCTTATTATTGCTAATGTTTGTTTTAATGATCTCTCGTAGCTCTCCTTCACTATAAAAACTCCTGATGAAGCAATATCTCAATGAATGATATAACTGATTGGTTTACTGGAACCAACTGGTACAACTGGCTATACTTTATTACTGGCCATAATCCGCTTTTAAATTACCTATGAATCCAAAAAAGCTATGCCCAGTCTTCTGATCTATCCATGGTTGTCTCAATATGACTTGAAATTCTAAAAATGATACTATTCCCCGCAAGGTCCAAGAACTCTCTCTCCAATAATTCCCAGTCTCTTGAACAATTTCTACCTCTTGAACTATTTTTAGAATTGGTAGAGGAAGCTATGTATTAAATTAACATCAATACTAGTTTGAATGCAGTAAGGCCATCAGTGCATCAGATACATGCAAAATGATGACAATAAGAGAATTTACTCACTTGTCTGGTCTGATTCAGGGTGACAACATAGAGGTGGTATTTAAACTGAGCTTTATACAGTAAGGAATATCTGAGTAGAAGGGAAAAGAGAAGAAAACCAAAAGAAGAACCCACAGCACACAGGCATTAATGCACAGCAGGCTTATGCTGCCTGGCATAGGGTCTTGAGAGAGCTATCCTAAGAAAAGACACTGCAAATTATGATGAGACAAGATCATAAAAAATCGTTCTACATAATTAAGCTTTTAATATGTTGAAAAAAGGAGACATTTAAGTTTTATAGAGGAGTAATAACTCCCATGACCACATGAGAAAAACTAAAAAAGAGAAGGCATTTGAGATTAGAGAACCAGACAAACTAACCCATGGCATAACAATGATAACAAAAACTGAAAAGTCAGGATGGAAAAGAGAAAGGTTTTGAAGATATAATTGCCAGGCATTGGCAAATGTATAAAAGAAAATGGAGTCCTGCTTATTTGTTTTGCAACCTGGATGAAAAGAAGTCATTATTCTGTACAAGAAACACAGAGCCTTTGTAAGACTGTCTTGATAAGGAAGGTTGGGATCTAACCACACTGAATTTTATAAAGCAAAGAGGTGGGAAAGTCCCTCCAACAGAAAGATTTTACTCTGGAGCTGAGGAGTGTGTGCAGGGCTGGATTTTTATCTTAGGTAGTCATGAACAAAACATGAGTGCTAGACCCAAGAGTGAGTGAAATCACTGAAGGAAAAGTGCTGAGCAATACAGAAGCCTCAGTTCAGATAGTAAATAGATGCATACATTTAATGAGTGAGTAGATAAAATATCAAAGAAGAAAATAGGAAAAAAATAGAGAAATAAAAGACTATTTTATTTCAATATCATAATCAATATCATAGAAATAATCATAATCAATATCATAGAAAACAAAAGGAATGAGAATGTCCCAAAGTGGACAGAAAAGCCATTCTAGAAGGAATGAATGCTGGTAGTCATGAATTTTGCTCACTAAGACAGAAGAATCAAAGCAAAGTATGTAAGAGAAAACTGAATAGCAAGTGGACCAGCAAGAATGGGGAGAAAGATAAGGAACGCTCTAAGGGAGAAGACAAATGATGGCTACGATTGTGGAAGAGGTAAGAGATAACAGGATTGAGGACAGGTGAGTCCAAGAGAGGTATGGACTTTTTCTCTGGATTCAATGATAGATACTGCTGACATTTACAGTAGCACATCACGGTTGACTGATGGGGCTCTCAGAACTTAATACGGCTCTTGTAGAGAGTGGTGACGGCAGTGCAGCCTTAGGTCACGTATGTAATTGTGAGTGGCAATACATCAAACTGAACACTGTGTAGCAGAAAGGCCCTCTTCTTACATTCTAGAGCTTGTAAGAGACCCTGTGGGGCCCCCAGCAAATCTGATCTCTTATAAGTTACTTTCTTTTGTATCCAATTCATTAGACACTTCTACACAAGCACATTGTTCCATTGTTCAAAAACTTTGTAAGTAAAAACTTTAAATTGAAAATTTGAACTTTAACATATCTTGAATTAAAATAACTTTGTAATCTTGTAGTTTAGTATCTTAAAATTTTCGAAATCTCTTTGAGAAAAGGCAAATCTTTACTCACCCTGCTAACATAACTCCTAAAAAGTTGAGAATTTTGGTTAGAAAAGATAAGACTAGAAGAAAGCCTAATAACATTTTTTTAAAGTTTATGAGTTTTATTATAAAGAATATTCTAATTAGCACTCTGTGAAAGCTTGGAGAATAGAATCAATCTGCAGAATGAGGAAGTTCAGTTAGACATAATTATAAGTATATTTTCATTTTTATTCATATACAGCTTCCAAAAAAAAAGATTTTTAACACCTCTTTCTGAAATGGTTGGATACCATCACATTCATGGGCTCCTGCTGGGGTACAATTCTACCTGTGCCACTTGGATTGGTGTAGGTTCTCCCTTTAGTTTGAAATGAATCATGCCAAGGCATTAAAATGCATATTTTCTGCTACCCAGCTCACCATTTATTTCCCTCTTTGCTATCTGGGGGACTGTGGAGCTCAGCAGGCCTCTCTGCTTTAGTATTTGTAATCAAACTTTATGAGTTGTTTTTACACAAAAAATTGGGGAAACTTGATCTTTTACATAAGAATACATATTTCCCAGGACTGGGGATGTGGCTTAGCAGTAGAGAACTGGCCTAGTCTGCATCAGTGAGCATCAGGCCCTCACTTTGGCCCCAGGACTGCAATAAACAAACAAACAAACATTTCCCTTCCCTTCCAAGAAATGAAGACAGAATTTTTTAGTGAAGGAAGAATGCTTTGCAGAAGCACCAAGAGAAAAAGAAGCTAAACCCTGGGCCAGTTTACACAAATGGTTCATTTTTTCTAACCTTTGCTTCCTCCTGTTCTTTGATACTTAACATAATTAAATAAGGAATAAATGAGATTGTATATGCAGACCCACTTTCACTGCACCTGCACAGAATAGGTGTTCATCCTGCATATAATTTGTAGTCATGCCCTTTTAAGCATTCTTCTGTTGTTTTTTTGTTTTTGTTTTTCGTTTTGATTTTGGTACTGGGAATTAAACCCAGAGGAACTTAACCACTGGGGCACATCCCTAAACCTCTTTTTTAAATTTTTTATATTTGAGACAGGGTCATGTAACATTGCTGGGGGACTCACTAAGTTGCTGAAGTTAGTCTTGAACTTAATCCTCCTGCCTCAGCCTCCTGAGCCACTGGGATTATAGATGTGCACCACAGAGAGGCATTCTTGTACCACCTTGGAAGGTATAATATTAACTACCAGGAAGCTCATGGGCTTTGACTTATTTGCCCATACCTTATTACACAACCACCATACCCCCTGTGCCCATTCCCCTTCACACACACACACACACACACACACACACACACACACACCTTTCAGCTCTGGGATCTTAAGTGAAACTTCATACGACACAAAGTAAATAGACTTTTATTTTCTTAGTTGCTGCTAGGAATGAGGAGAGTTAAAAACCTCCCTGGGCATTGTTGGGATAATCAACACCCTAAGTGACTGATGACTCTGGGTAAAAGCTCCCCTACCCCTATCCATGGCTGGCATTTATCAAGCTGATTCTCTATTCAATCTCCTCCAAATAGACTACTGCAAGCTACTTCATTCTTGAAAACAATCAAATTATGAATTAATCCCTAAAGATTTCAAAGATTGGAAGCCATGAAATAGTTCCGAAGCTTGCAATTAGGATTGTAAGTAGGAGACTGAAGAAAAGATACCAGAAACCATGTTACATGATTAGCTAGAACCAAAGGGAGAAAAACAAGTATAGATGTCCCTGAAGGTAATCCATAAACAAAGAGCAAGATCCAGGGGGTAAATGCAAACTGCACTGCCTCTAGCAATAGTCTATCAAATCCTAAAGAAGCAAATCAAGCCAATAATGTAAAGTGGGTATTACTAACCAGGAAGCCGAAAGCTTTTCCATTTACAACCAAGGGCATTCTGGAAGAAATGAGAAGTCGGGCACTACCCCTAATGTATCTCCCTCCCACTCCTTCATATCTTTACTGGTTTTGAAACATTTCAGAATTAAATGAAACACTACAACAGAGGTCAGATTTGGCTCAGAATTCTTTAAGGATAATTTCTAAGAATTTATATAAATTCTGTTTCCCGGCTTTATTTCAAGTGTTAAGTTACTCTTATGGAAATATTCTTCATTAAAATATGTTGTGGCAGAAGACATAACAGAGAAATGAAAATACCTTTGATCCTGTAACTTTTGAAAGCTTCCTGGTAACTTAAATATTAACATCAAATTTTGGTGTTCCTGATGTATCCATTATGTTCAAATGCTGCCTCTTTATAATACAGGGCATCGTCTTGATTGTTTTGTTTAATTTTGTTTCTGAGAAGGAAGTTAAACATAGTAAATAGCTCAAATGTTGTATTTTGAATGACTGCTTTTGGATTTTTTGGTATCTGGTGAATCTAAATGGTTTCCTCAAATAGATCTGTGAAGGTATATGAAATCTAAGTTTCCAACATCATTTGTAAAACTCTAAAGCACATGTCTTTGATCATAGTGGACCCACACATTCATGCATTTACACCTTAATTTACCAGTGACATATTTAGTGCACGCTGTATCCTAGACACTGTCCTAGGCACTGGAAATAATAGTGATCAAAGAAGGCAGCTTTCCTACCCTCAAATGGATTGCATTCTAGTTGAGAAGACAGACACTAACCAAATAAATGCAACATACACAGAGCTATAAAATTATAACTTGTAATCAAGTACTATGTAAGGCAAGTACATAATATTTTGAAAAGACTGTTAAACAGTAGATTCAGGATGAAGGGCATTTGAGTGGGGGATAAAAGTGACCTGTGCTTCAAGAATCTGGCGTTCCTAGTACTTAGGCAGACAAAACCTCAGAGTTCTTACAGCCCAGTGTGGTGAGGGAACAGCCAAATTAACTCTGCTGCATGAAAGGGGTGGATTTGATGGGGGCTCTGAGTCCAAACATGAAGGACCAAATAGTAACACCACTTACTCTCTTTTTTTTTTTTTTGTAGCAGGGATTAAACTCAGGGGTGCTCAACCACCAAGCCATATCCACAGCCCATTTTTATATTTTATTCAGAGACAGGGTCTCACCGAGTTACTTAGCACCTCACTTTTGCTGAGGCTGGTTTTGAACTTGAGATCCTCCTGCCTCAGCCTCCAGAGTCACTGGGATAACAGGTGTGTGCTACTGCTCCTGGCCTGATACTCTTCTAAAGCTGCATAAACAATGGCTGTCCATAGGTCTATATGTGGCCAGTGAAAACCAAACCCCTTCTCTGCCCAACCCTATGTAATCTTTGTCCTACCCTGTATCTCTTAACTCCCCTGCTCTGAACCCTTGGGCAAAGAGGAAAGGATAGCCCTGAAACCAACACCATTTCATTTTTCCCCCTTCTAAGGAATAGCAATCCCAATTACAAATAAACTCAACTACAAAAATTTTCTGCCTGTGGAGTCTGCTTATTGCCTTCTTCATAAGAGACTATCCTAACTGCTAAAGGTACAGATGAATTTAAGGAACATTTTTTTTTTTGCCTTTGAATTAGTGTTACAGTTAGGCAACAGCACACTGACCCAACAAGAATGAACAATAATATAATGTAACTCGTGCAATGTTAAACAACCAAGAAACTACGAAATGGTTGATATCTCCTACTATGCCTCCTTTAAGGAAGAATATATGAGTTTAATGATCAAGTCTTCAAAACTACTGTGCTGCAAATGCTTTCAAATCATGTGTCTTCATTCACTTTATGGGCCCCTAGAGCCTACTAAACATGCCAAATCTTAAATTTGTCTTATAGCTACACTGACTCTTTTATATCTTCCAGATGGGGTAACTGTGCACTAATGAATATAGACCAATGCATGAGAAAAGCTGGAGTGACGGGGCTGGGAAATCATCTCTAGAGTAGTGAGATCAAGCCATTTAACTTCATTTGATATATTTGATGCTAAGTAGCAGAAAAAAATAATCACAATGATGCTTATGATTTGCACATCCACAAAGGATCTTGACATTTCATTAACACCTAGCATTGGAGGTGAGACGTATCAACAAACATGAACTTTGAAATTATACTCATATGGAACTAAATACAAACAGATGTGAGGATAATTTATCCACCATTTTCTCTTCTGGATTCCAGGACAATGAAACCATTAAATGTTAGCTCTGCTATCCTTAGTGGAATCTACTGATTTCAAATCACACTCATCTGGGAAGATGATTGTTTCCTTAGACAATCAGCTCACTTTGCACTGCTTGCAATTTTCTGCCTGCCCAAGCTCCCGAACAGCTTCAACTGATCACACAAAATGATTATGAAGGCTATAAAGAACAGAATACCCAAATTAAAAAATAACAAAAAATATAAAATTTCACAAAATGAGCATTCAGTTTTAGAAATACTATTAGAGCAAAAAGAAAGAGAGAGAGAGAGAGAGAGAGAGAGAGAGAGAGAGAGAGAGAGAGAGACGGTTACTCTGTAACTCTGGCTTACACAAAATTTTATATGAGTAAAAGCAAATGATAGATGGATAGATACAAAATAATCTGTTGTGCAAAGGGAGGGAAAATTTAGGGATAAAGAAAAATTAACCTGAAAACAAGTTTAACAATAGTATAGAATCACTTGTACTGGGTGATTTTAAATAAGCATCTATCTTACCATTTGTATATATTGTCAATTTTTAAAAATTGTTTTCAGTTCTACAATTCTAGAAAAATCCTAAGCACTGATTAATTTGTAACCAATACTTAGTATGTGCAGGGATGCAGGCACATAAACACACACACACACACACACACACAGGGAGAGAGAGTTATACTACCTATATAGAGTACATATATATTATATTTTATGTGTCTATATGTTGTGGCTGATTTTGTCTGCATTTCTGCACTATTCTCCTCTCCACGTTTTAGAAAAGCAATGCTAATGATGTTCTGTTGATAGAACCTTTCCTATGACCCCCACAAGAGTTGCTGACATTTCTATAGATGGAACACATCTGGCTAAATGCTCACCTCTAAACCTAGAACACTTTGCATAGCATTCCCAGGCATGCTGAGTAGCAGGTACAATTACTGTTTTTACAATAAGTGACTGTAGTGGGCATCATGACTGCTACAATAAACTATTACTTTCACTTTTAACATAATCATAAATGCTTCAAAGAAAAGGGCAAATCTGTTCCCTTGTATTTCTATATTCTATACTCAGCACAGTTCAAGAACCTAGTAACCAACCAACAACTAGTCATGGAATTGAATCAGGTTCTAAAGAATACAATACATTTTACCCAAAAGATCAATATCCTAAGATACTAAGAGGAGGAAAGTAGTAAACTAGAGAACTGAATGTATAGGAAGAACTGCTGGGCTGGCCAGGTAGTAGGAACCCTATTTGTGATATTAATACCTTGATAATAAATCAGAGATAACAATTATATTTATCATTCTTTTTCCAATGTTCTATAACTAGCTTCCTTATTTAAAATGATGTTGTTTTCCTAAGTTTTTTTTTTTTTTTTTTTTTTTGCCATTGTGACTAAAAGATCTGACCAGAACAATCATAGAGGAGGAAAGGTTCAGAAAGGGGCTCACGGTATCAGAGGTCTTAGTCTGTAGAAGGCCGGCTCCATTCCTTGAGGCGAGGCAAGACATCATGGCGGAAGAGTGTGGAAGAAGCTCACACTATGATGAGCAACCAGAAAGAGAGAGACTCCACTCTCCAGACACAAAATATATACCACATAGCCACTCCCCAACTGAACCACTCTAACCAGCTACACCCCACCTGCCTCCAGTTACCACTGAGTTAATCCCATCAGGGATTAATTCACTGATTAGGCTAAGCTATTACCCAATCATTTCTCCTCCAAACCTTCTTGAATTATCTCACGTGTGAGTTTTTCAGGAACACTTCACATCCAAACCACAACAAATGTTTGGATATGTAAACATACAAAACATATAAATATAAACATATAAAATGACATTGTTTTTTCAGCCATGTTCTAATCATTAGGAAAAATGAACTTTATGACTTTTATCAAATTGCTAGAAGAAATCCTTTTTTTAATATAAAGAACATGTTGATTCAAGAGACCATTAAAACCATTCTGTTTATGAAAATGTTTTCTGCTCATCAGAAAAACTGAAATGTATTTACAACAATGGATAGTAAATTTATTATTTCATAGTGTTCACTTCTTTGCTGTATGTAACAGTTTGCTCTGGGGGAAATTATACAGTTCTTTAAAGCTACTACTCACAGTTCTTAATTTTAAATCATTAAATTAAAACAACATAAACATCACTTCATATGAAAACAGAGAATAAATCAAATGAGTTAATTGAATATACATAAACAATATAATTCATCAGACACGGCTTAAAATTTTTCAAATACTGGATGATCAATAGTGACTTCCCCATTTAGTGATTTGTGGGTCTACATTAAAAACTGAAACAGATACAATTTTAAAAATCTAGTTCTAGGAATTATGTGTTCAAACTTCCACAAAAACATTTTCCTCCTTGTGATGATTTGTCTTAGAATTCCTTTTAAGGAAGTCCAGAGACAGTAAAAGTGAGACCATTCCAAATGCATTCTAAATGCTGCGGTTGCCTCCAAAGATGAAGTTGCTCTCTATCACTTATTAAGTATGCTAACAGGTGAGTGCTCTTGAAGCAGTTACTCTTTGTAGTTGACGACATTCTATACTGAATTGCAGAAAGACATCTACTCAGTTCTCATTCTGAGGATCATTACTCAAAACACCATAAAGATTTTCTTGAGTAAGTTTTCAGTCATCCTCTAGGGTAACCCTGAGGCAGAGAAAACAAAACAACAACAACAAAAAGAAAAAAAACTATGACTTTGTTACAGAAACATCTACTGCAGTTTTATGAGTTATTATGAAAAAAAAAACTCAAATTAAACATTTGAGTTCAGTTCCAAAATGGTATGTATGCAATTAACTGAGGACTCTGTTACGTGTATTTTAAGGAAAGATACATTTTCTTAAAGATAACTATTTATTGAAGCATTCTACAAGAAAAGTTTCCACTGACCATCTGTCTAAACTGTGTGATTAAGTTTTGAGAAACAATAAGACCTTTAAAAAGAAATTCATATAGTTAGTTCCCAGTTGCTAAGAAACTAAGGGGGAAATTATGGTTCCAAATATCATCATGAGTCATATTAATCCTGGTGATTATCTTTTTGTGTGGAAACTTTTTCATAATCTGATTAGATAGAATTTGTGAAGTGTTTGAAATCCCATTTGGATTACATATATTTCAAAAGAATTATTGGTGTCAGGTGTTTCACATAAGAAGTACTTATTCATATGGAGAACAGGAATTATATTTTAGCAATGTACATGCATCAAATAATAAAGATAATGAACAGTCTGATTACATATGTCATGAAGTTCTTCCTGGGATGGAGAGGAGCTTTAAGACTTTCTCATTGATCTTTTGAACAAGAATTCTCTCTTCCTCTTATCTTTTATTGTGGACTGGTTTTCTTTTCCATTTTTTCTCTTTAATCTCAAACTTCAAAGAAAGCCCATGATGAGCATGTATCATTCAGTTCTCTCCATGCAAGTAAGAAGTCCATTTTTATCTGGACCCTGCTTTTGCAGCATAGAAGGTGGCATTGATTTTATTGCTACTCCAGAAACTCACATCTCCCAAGAATTCTGATGAGTGGTCAACTGAATTTCTAGAAAAGCTTCATGATAATGAAGGTCACATTGAGGATGTTCTACTAGAAATGTGCATAAAGCACTTTCCTTAAGCAATTGTTCTTTATACTACAAACAAATGAAGCACTTATAAATACTTTTTGTTTTTATGTTTTAGTTTGAGTTAACATGTATTAGTTGTACATGTTAATGGAGTTCAGTGTGATATTTCAGCACATGAATGTGGTGTGCACTAATCAAATCCAGCTCTACTTGAGCCAACCTTTCCTCTATAAATCATTTTCCATACACTGACCATAACTATTTAAATTGGAGAAAGAAAGTATCTGTTATTTACAGAAAATTCATAGAAGTTTCTAATCTCATATTTCTTACGGTACACCTTCATGTTGAAGAACAAAACAAACCAGAAGAACATTTAATGTTACCCACTGAAGTTCAAGTCAGTGCATGGTAAAGGGAAGATATTTCACACTAGAAAAGCAGCTATGTTGATGTGGAGTCAGCCCTGCCTGAGTCCCAGGACTTCACTACTAATTAAACTTGGTGATTATATGTTAGAACAAGGAAGCAGTTGTGGAACACCTCTGGACTTCATTGAAGATGAATATTTACACCCTCAATACTAATAATGTTGGTGCCTAAGGATGCTTTGTCTTCATCTGGAGTATTTACAAAAGCTAGTAAAATGTAGATTTGTTAAAAAAAAAAATCATTGAAATTGGCAGCAGCCTTCATGCAATCATCTGACTCCCTAAACAATCAGAACCTGTGCCCCAAAACTCCTTAGTATCTAAGTTCAGAACAGGCTGAGCCAAAGTCTAGATCCTCTGCAAGGTAAAAACTTAATTCTCATCATACTTCATATTTCAGAAATCCAAGAACGGAGGTTGATGCATTCCAGGGAGTGTAGTGACGTGGTATGGTCTGTCAGGGCTGTGGTTTCTTGTTTCTCTTCCCCTGCCTCTCTCCCTGAATAACAATATCACAGCTTTAAATAGCTACTAAAGCTTAATGAATTTCCTCTCCAAAATCATGTGCATTTTTAAAGAAAACAAAACCCCCTGAATAACTGAATGCATCATCTTCCCAAAATACTCCTCTCCCTAGAGTTCCTCAGTGAATGAAAATTAAATCTAATAGTCACCCCCACCAGGACCCTGGAAGTCAATATGAGCCTTCCCACATTTAATCATGTATTGAATGATCAACAGGTTTTTTTTTCATAAACAATTCTCAAATCTATGACTTCTTCTATACCCATATTAATCTGTTCTAGTTCAAATTTTCATTTTCCTTTGTCTTAAAGAAAGCAGGCCCCTAGCTCCAGTTGCATCCCTTTAACTCATTCTCCATTCAAATGCCTGAAGGAGAGCTCCAGTAAGTAGATCAGGTCCTGACATGCTCTTGCTCCAAATTCTAAATTTCTCCAAAGATAAAGTTAGAATCTTTCAGCTTTACAAAAGGCCCTTCCTTCATTTATGCTCATGCAGCGTGTTCTGCCAATTGTTTTCTGTATCTTGGATTGCTCCACAGGATTTTCTAGTCTGTGTCTAAATGGATAATTTCTTTCATCATGACTTCCATAGTCACTTGAGAAAATGGATTTTCTTTCTATACAGTAGTCTCCCCTTATCTACAAAAGATATACTCCAAGACCCCCAGTAAAGGCTTGAAACTCTGGATCAAACTGAACCCTACAGATGCTCTGCCTGTCTTTTTTTTTTTTTATTATTATTCTTATCATATAGCTTAGCAACCTCAGAGCACAATTTTTTTTCTATCCTTATTAAGTGGAAAACTTACAACCTTTTCACTTTATAGCTTTTTGTTTGACATATCCAGATTGCCAGCATCACTGCTCTCATGTTTTGGGACCAAGTAAAAACAAGGCTTGCTTGAACAAAATCATATGCAATAGTTGATCTGACAACCCTGAAGACTATGAAGTGGTCAATAGGTGGGTAACCATGCAGTGTGGATATGCCGATGCAGGGATGATTTGCATTCCAGGCAGAATGAAGCAAGATGCACAAGATTTCATCATATGAGCTAAAATTATTAATTGCTGATTTCTGGAATTATTCATTTTATATTTTTGTACTGTGGTTGATCACAGGTAACATAAGACTTTAGACAAGAGGCGTTATTCTGTTTAATTATTCAAATTCAGACTTAAGAATGATTAAGTGATTATCACAACTTGCTACTTATCTTTGATATTAATTGCTAGTACAATGGATCCATGCAGTGCTGAAACCAACTGAACTGATCTTGTGCATCACAATTCTCTAGGGAAAGTCACTAGGAATAAATATTCACTCTCTCCACACCACCCAAAGGCTAGAGTGAAAAGCTAAATATTTTACCTCATTTTTCCACATAAGTCATTGACTATATACAACCCCCATTTTTACATAAAAATATTACTTTTATTACAGGCAACAGGAGTTTTATCAGTCAATAATTACACATGCACACATTCGAGGTTGAGGCAGATTATAACTCTGGCGAAATAAAAATGATATGAGTTAGGAATATCCTAGAGAATACACAGTTGTGCAATCTTGAAGCTGTGCAAATTCTTAATATTTGTTATCCCTTTTTGTGGTTTATTAATGTAGGGCTGGCCATTCTTCACTATTACCTCCCAGTGCTTCTTATTTCTATATTTAACATATATCAAACCCTTACTGTATGCCAGATGCTATGTTCATTATATTTATGTGACAGCTTTTATACTTCGACATTAAGTAAGATGACAGCTCCCAGGTGCTTTTCTCTTCATTCGGAAAAAAAGTCAGAAAATGTGTATCTTTTGACTACTCACTTAAAACTCTAAATCTGCAATAGTGATAATTCCAAAACATTCAGGGATGATTTTAAAAGTCACATCATCTTAACTGAATGCCGAATAAAGTACATGAATAAAATGGAGAAAAGCTATTCCATAGTTTACTCAAGTGTGGCAGAACACTAAGGGAGATGGCCAAGCTACATTTTATGCATGAAGCACCAAACTTGTCTATGCACCATAAAACACTTCAGAGCCCATTAAAACCTACTGAACAATGCCAAGATAAGCAACTAAGGCTAACTTTAGCTTTCTTCTGTATTTGGGCTAATTTAACCTAAAAAAAAAAAAATTCCACAGATCCTTAACTTTCAATTATAATGCCATCTTGCAGAAAATGTAGACTCATTAGTATCTTGATACAATAGTTAACAACCACTGTAGAAATGTGGTCCATATGTGAGAACCTAATATACCCGTGGGCAATGTTTATATCCAAGTTCTCTAGTTCTGCAAGGTAAAATTTACCCCAAGATGTAGAACTATGTTTCAGACCATCACGATCCAGATAACTACACTGCTGTAAGAAAGGGAGGTGGATGTGAAAATATGTCATTGTCACATGGAAATCAAGGAAGAAACCATATGGAGACAAATTTGTCTGGTGTCTAAATTAATAGTCAATTTTGTGGATGATTTAGAGCTAGCCCCAGGCCAGCTGCTGACCTCTATCAGAAAGCTGAAGGCCTTTACTGGCCCCGGGAAACCTTATTTTTCACAAAGTGTTTGGCTGGTACGCTTAGAGGCACTGAGAGATTTAGTTATATGAGGTCCTTACAGATCATAACTAGGTCATACCCAACAATAATCAATGTTCAGTATGTTAACCATAGACTCTTTGAAATACAAACTATCAAAAGGATCAGCTGATCATTGCTCTGGTTTGAGAGTTAAGTAAATGGTGTCATAATGGTTATATAACTTGGGGTATAGAGTACAAGTCTGAACTCAGGATCTCTAGCTAAATTGAGTACAGGTTCAGTAAACAAGTCTAGATCCGTTAGTGTCTAACTGTAGGACTTGGACAAATTATTTAATCTTGGCTTCAAATTCCTAATTTGTACCTGTAAGCAATAATAATGTTCATCTCAAGGGGCCTGCTATGTGCACTAAAATTTCATATTTCTCTATTAAAGCTGAAATGACAAAGAATGTTGCTGAAAAGAAATGAAAGATACCAATCTATAAGAAAATAAAATATAAATTTTGATTGAAAAAAATACTTCTTTTGTGCTAAAATTATTCCATTATTTCCTTGCTAGTGGATAATATTCTAGAGGCTCTTTCTGATAAATACTATTTCATGTGAAAAGTGTTGTTTAACTAAAGTAAATAATTTTCTATCCCCCAAATAAGTAAATAACTCTATTTTTAACCATATCCTGTGGTTGTATGATGGTTATAAGTACATAGTCAGGAGTCAGACTGCTTGAATTTCAACCCTGATTCCTCTTTTTACTAGAAGTGTAAGTTGGGCAAATTATTTAATATCTGTACCCCAGTTTCATCATCTATGAAAATGAAGATGATAATAAAATCTACTTCACGGGGTTGGTACAAAATTAAACAAGTTGACACATGTAAAGCATTTATAATAGGTCCTTGCACATAATAATTGTTTAAAAAAATGTTAGCTGTCATCAAATGCAGACTTGAATTTGGAAAAGGATAGTGCACTATAACCTGTGATCGTGGCCAAAAAAGTAAAACTCAGAGTCTGAGGAAGTGTTTGATTCTAATGGTGGAGGGAAAGAGGGCAATTTGGTTTTGTCTTACTTGATCTGAAATTGATTCTGCCTTCTGAAGAGTGAGGTCTATAAAATCTTTAAACTGTTACAACCTAATTCAGAACAGTTAAGTGAAAATGATTGGGTGTTGTGCAGAAGGACACAAAAACAGATGTCAGAGAGTAATAGCATCCCAGAAAAAGAGATATTATAGGACAAAAGAAATGGCAGGCATTGTAAGAATGTGGTAAATAGAGAAGAAATTACCTGGTACCATACAATGAAAAAAACAAAGCCGCTTGGTCTATAGAAATGGATTTGAGTGGTAACTATCTAAAGTGTAACTCTTAAGCATTTTCACTGACTATAGATTCAAAGCAGCTATTATTGATCAGCTTGAAGCAGCAGATGAGTGTAATGTGGGACACAGACAAAGCTGGAAGACCCTACAGCCCCGGGATTACAAAGGACTAGCCTCACATTTCACTTAGCCACACAGCCACTTTTTTTTTTTTTCCAGAATGATTTTATTTTATTTTATTTTAATATTTTTAGTTGTAGATGTCCATAAAACCTTTATTTTACTTCTTTTTTTTATTATTTTATTGTTGGTTGTTCAAAACATTACATAGTTCTTAATATACCATATTTCACAGATTGATTCGAGTGTGTTATGAACTCCCATTTTTACCCCGTATACAGATTGCTGTGTCACATCAGTTACATTTCCATTGATTTACAAATTGCCTTTCTAGTGACTGATGTATTCTGCTGTCTATCCCATTCTCCACTGTCCCCTCACCCCTCCCCTCCCCTCCCCTCCCCTTCTCTCTCTCCATCCCCTCTACTATAAATCGTTTCTTCCACTTCTATAATTTTCCTCCTACTCCTCCTTTCCTCTTATATGTAATTGTGTATAACCCTGAGGCTCACCTTCCAATTCCATGCAATTTCCCTTAACTCTCACTTTCCCTCCCGCCTATCATCCCTGTTTAATGTTATTCTTCTTCTCAAGCTCTTCGTCTCTACCCTGTCCTTGGTTACTCCCCTTATATCAAAGCAGACATTTGACATTTGTTTTTTAAGGATTGGCTAGCTTCACTTAGCATAATCTGCTCTAATGCCATCCATTTCCCTCCAAATTCTATGATTTTGTCACACAGCCACTTTTTATAGGAGAAGTTGAAATTTTACACCTGAACCCTCATCTATATCATTTAGTATATTTATATATGAAAACACATGCAGACCATTTAAATTCATCACATAAATTTCAGCTCATCATGTAACTTGATAATACTCAATTTATCTAATCTGGTTGCCATTGTAATGTGCAGAGTTAAAGAACCTCATCAGGTTTTGTTTTGAACACCTGCCTTGGGTAACCTCCAAAACACAATCACACTATTCTGGCACCCCCAGTGAGCAAACAAGATCAGCTTCATCCCAAACAGAACACTGCACTCCTCTGGCTAGTTGTGCTACATGTAATATTTGTTCCATCAAAAGGTAAGAAAAACTTGTTTCAATAATAAAAAAAAATTTAAAAGTCCATGTGTGGTAGAAATGTCTTGAAAATTGTCATTGATAAGACTCTTTGGTGTAAGGGAAGAACACAAAAAATCTCATATTCTTAAAGATTTACTTCATATTTTATTCTTTCTCTTGTTGGTTTGTTGGTTTTTTGCAGTGCTGGTGATTGAACGCAGGGCCTGAGCATGCTAGCCAAGTGCTCTACACTGAGCTGTGTTCTCAGCTCTGTGTTTTAAAGAATTACATTTTCTCTTTAGTTCAGAGTTAGTTTCAATTGATGTTGAGTTAGTTCCGATCAGTTTTATTCAGATAATCAAATAGATCCTTTGTTTTGAAAAGGAAAACAAAGATATAAATAAGATAATAGGCTTTGTGAATGACTTATACATATTTACATCCTAGGTTGCATTTACATCCTAGAATGAGAATAGTAAAGCAGTATGCAAATGTTCATGCATATGGTTAAGTGCTCACTGAGAATGACAGAGAACAAATGGAAGATGAGAGACTAAACCATTAAACCTTAGCCCTTTCTGTCACATTTCTCTAGGTGCTTTCAGATTAAAACAAGTATAATTCTCATACTACAAGAGGGATGATATAAACCCAACTTTACAGGCAAGAACAGTCCCTATCACATCCTTTACACTTTTCTGTATTTAATGGAGAATCACTGAATTTAGTTTTCAACTTAACAAGTGCTTCCTGGCATCTACTCTGCACAAGGCACTATTTTATTTGTTTGTTGTTTGTGGTGCTGGGGTCAAGCCCAGAGCCTTGCACCTGCTAGGCAATGTTCTACCACTGAGCTGCATCACCAGCAAGGCACTATTTTAGAAGCTGGAAAAAGAAAAAAAATGTTACTCTCTTCATGGTGCTAAGCACTCAACTTAATCTTTCTAGGAATTATGAATATTTCCTAATGAGCTAGAATTTGCTCACTAAGGAATTAATTTCAGAAACTTCTGCCAGGTGACATTTCCCAAGGCAAACATTATGATCCAAAATCTCTAATGAGAAGAAAGTCTTAGCAGAATATGAGTAGAAAAACTAAGGAATTACCGCTCCTGAAACGATGGTAAACTCTGAGCAAGATCAATGGAGTCAGAGAAATTAGGAGGCTCTGAGGGAAAAGGATGGCCAGGGTTGGCTGTCACTCCTTCCCATCTTTATTCACAAGCAGAGAGCCACGCCTGAGCAAATACAGGCTTCTCCATGAATGTCTTTCATTAAACCTACAAAGCCATATTTTCTGCCATCACAGGTAAACATAAACATTATATGCACAAGCAAACGCAAAGACTGAAAGTTGAAACCACACATGGGAAATATCTAAGAGTCCAGATCCTTAAAAGAAAACTAGGCCTTTGGAACTGGTGAATCCCTCAGTAGCAAGGGTTTTACTTAGGTAAAAGTATAGACATGTCCTTACAGTATACACACACACACACACTTGTAATTAATTAAGAAAAATGTGGTTGGAAGTTTAAAGTCTTGGGGAGATGACCGCCAGACACAACTTAATACCCCTCTACTTCCATCTCTAGTCTCAGTCTTTCCTGAGCCAAAGGGCAGAGAGTGAGCATGAGATGTTGGCTACTGTCTGGGGCACAGAGTGCTGGTTCAGGTTTTCTCAATTACAGACTGAGTAGAAGCTTGTGACCAGCATCAAAGAGTGCTGGGGTGAGGATTTGGCAACCATTGAAGATCCCATACACATGATACAACTGCTACCTGGTCTACTCTAGCAGAGATGATTTTGTAAGTAACAACAGTATTGCAAGCTAAGTCAAAACAAACACATACTGGTGGCAGAGAACCACTAGAGAAGATAGCTAATGACCTAAAAGAAGTCAAACCAAGACAAAACGAAATAAAAACTATACACACGTGCATATAGATATATAGATATACATGCATAATACATATGTATACATGTAAATAAATACACACACATACATATAATGATGATACCTAAGGTGATACAAGTCCAATAAAGAAAGATTTTTTTTGTAGAAAGTAATATTAAACAAGATTTTCAACAGAAGGTTGGTTTAGTCCACAGATGTGGAACCGGTAGGTACAGAAGTTCACAGCAAAAACACTACCTGAGAATACACGCAATGAAGCAAAAGCTACAATTGATAAAACACAGCAAGTAGAGTCTTCGTTATAAAAGATGAGAGCATTTAATTAAGAAAGTACTCATAACAAATTAAATAGAGCTAATTTAAATAAAATTTACCAAAAGTTGGCAATCTAGGCAGAGAATATTTAAAACAAGAAATAAGAAACAAATTCAACACTTCTATAAAGATACCAACGAAAAGCAAATAAACCCCCAATTAAAAAGGAGGTGAATATAAACATATGCACTAAACTGAGAAGAGACTCATAACCAGCTATAGAAGACATTAAATGAATTAAAATATTATACTCAAAATTATGGCAATAAATTTTAAATGAACAGAAAATAAAGTACTCCATAACAAAATTGAATTTCCAAGTTGACGCTAAAAAGAAGTGGAAACTTTGGAATATATCAATATATAATAAAGTGACTGGGAAAGTGATAAATATCTACTTTTGGAAAAATAATTTAATTTAGATAGTCTCAGAGAAAATCCAATATGGACTCTAACCTTTAAAGAATATGTTAGTGTAATATAAAATATTCAACAACAAACCTAACAGAAAGACCAATTTTATTTATTTCAATGTAATTTTTAAGTAAGATATTAATAAATAGATTCCAGACCCATATAAAAAGACAATATCCTATGGCTCAAAGACATTTTATATGGAGAGTATGAACTATTAAAGATATATGCATATGAGTGAGTCCATTTTAGAAAATCTGATAACAATCAATTATACTAGTAAATAGAGGAACAAAATCATGCAGTCATAACACTAAGGTAGAAAAGGCATTGACAATTGTTATATGTTTCTAAAAGAAGTTCTAAGTAAAACAGAAAAAAATAACACTGCTGACACACAATGACAATTCTTTTAAAAATCAATAGCTAATATCATTCCCAAAACTGAGGCACTGGACAATTATAAGTGGAAACTGTGTAGTGAATCACAGTATTATTAAGGGCTGACTTGAAGAAGCTAGTAAATATAATTAGAGAAGAAAATAAAATTGTCTATATTAATAATAGAAAAGTATATATGAAACTTTATATGATGAACCAACAATGTGATTACTTTGAAAATCCAATAGACTCTACTTTTAAAGTTTTCTATACCTAGCACAATCATTTGATACATCCTGAATATGAGTTTGAAAGAAATCAATACTTATTCTCTATTCTAGCAATTAGTAGTTTGAAAGGGAAACTAGAAAAATACTTGCAAAAGCAACAAAAATATAAAATCTTTAGAAATAAATTCAATAAGAAAGTTACAACAAGATCTACATGAAGAAAACAATAAAATGATTTACAGAGGACTCAAAAGAAGATATAATGAAAAGAAAATGCATTCTATTTTCTTATATAATGTACACAACCAAAATACAAATTTTCAAAAAAATAATAGATAAATTTATACAAATAAAATTAAAATATCCATAAGTAAACATTGAGTAAAATTACATTGAAGTTGATGTGGAAAAATAAGTTCACAAGAATATACAAGAACAGTACCCCTCCCCCCAAAAAAGGAATGTTGGGAGGAAAATGAATTTGCCTTATAATGCAGGTAAGTAAGGAATAGCAGGAAAGAATAGAAGGAAGGAAAAGTAGGAAATAAATAGATGAGTGGAAATAAACAAATCCATATTTTATGTAGTATGAATATGCCTATACATACACAAGCAAACATATTATACATAATTTTTGCACGGATATTTGTAAGAAAAGTTATAGTTCAATACAGCTTTTTATAGGATGGATTTAATTGGCATAACTGGCTATATACCTATAAGTGTTAAATTGGACCCCTATCTCATGCCACATACAAATTTTAATTTCAGACCACTTAAACACACTTAAAAAAAATTACTGACAAAACCAATAAAGAAGACTCTTCCAAAAAGCTGAGATTACATATCCAACTTAGACCTAATTTACAAAGATAGAAAATCTTAAATGTATAGAAACGTGATAGAAATATTCCACTATATTAAAAATTTATCATTTAATCTGGCAAAAATATGCCATGCATGAATAATCAATATGTTGTGGCAAGGCAGAAATGAAAAATAATTGTAAATGATATTTTTCACTAAGATTTAAAAACATTACATAGGAGAGTGATTGACAAGTGCTATTCACAGCATTTTTGTTTTGCTTTGTTTCTTTTTTTAATAGCTCTTTTTAGTTATACATTAGGATTCATTTTGATATGATTACAAAAACATGGAATATAATTTGCTCTCATTCAGCCCTTAGTATTTCCCCTTACCCTCCCCTCCTCCTACCCCATTCCCTTCCCTCTACTCTACTGATCTTTCTGCAATTTATTTCTAATTTTTTAATAGATACTGTCCTATGGATTATACATGATGATGAGATTCACTGTGGTATATTCATATATGAACATAGGAAAGTTGGGTCAGATTCCTTCTGCTGTTCTTCTCTTATCCCGTCCCCTCTTCCTCCTCCTCAGTCCTGTTCATCTAGCCCACCCATCTTTCTTTTATTTTAGTATATATATCTTTTCCCTTTCACTCTCTCTCTTCTCCCCCACCCCGGTTATTTTGGACCCACTTCTCTAAATCAGAGAAAACATTCAACCCTTGGCTTTCTGAATCTGGATTATTTCACTTAGCACGACAGTTTCCAGTTCTATCCATTTACCAACAAATGTCATGATTTCATTCATCTTTATGTCTGAGTAACACTGCATTAACAGCTCATTTTTTAAAATCTATTCCAAAACTTTCAGTTATAATAAATATCTGAAAACTGTCCTGAATAGTTAGAATATTCATAATATTGTTTTCATTCCAAACTCCTAAACTAGTATGTTGTCTCTTCAGGCAGCAAATATAACTTACTACTAACTTTCCTACTGTCTTTTTTTACTTCGTTTATTTTTATTAAATTCTTACTTTCACTAGAATTTCAGATCTTCTCTAGGGATACAGCTAGAGATGGAAACAGCAAGTTCCTAAACAGGGTTAACTGCAGTGTAAAAGTTGTGTTGTGGTTTGGATTTTTAATGTCCCCTGAAAAGCTCATGTGTTAGGCAATGCAGGAGTGTTCACAGGGAAATGATTGATAAGATTGAGATGATAAGAGATGTATCCTCATTGGTGGATTAATCAATTTGATGAACTAATAATTTGAAAGAACTACTGGGTGGTAACTATAGGCAACTAGGGCATGACTGACACAGGTTGGTCCCTGGGGAAGTAACCTTGGACAATATCTTGTCCCTGGCTCCCCTCTCCCCTCCTTCTCCTCCTCCTCCAACTACTACTACTACTACTACTACTACTACTACTACTATTATTATTATTATTCTTATCCTTATCCTCCACCTCCTCCTTCTTCTTCTCTCTCTCCCCCCTCTCTCCTACTCCTTCCCCTTCCCCCCACAGCTGCTATGAACTGAACAGCTTTCCTAGTCCATACCCTTCCACCATGATGCTCTGTCTCACCTAGGGCCCAGAGCAATAGAGTCCACCAGCCATGGATGGAAACCATGAGCCTAAAATAAACTTTTCCTCCTCTAATTTGTTATTGCCAGGCCTTTTAATCACAGCAATAAGAAGCTAACGTAAACAGGATGAAATGGTCATAGTTACAGGATGAGATGCAAAATGGTTGGCTCTTCTGATCCAGATCACCTGGTGATCTAGGAATCCACCTAATCTACATCACTTTCAAAAGGAAATTAAGGTTTAATAAAATAAAAATTGTTATACCAAAAATATGGTTTCAAAAAGTAAGGATTATTTGTATGATGAAAATAATAGAACACATGGCTCTACAGGCAGTTTCTACTGGAGAGGAGGGAAATGGTACCGGAGAAATGGGCAAAAGCAGGGAGTTGACAAATGAAAGAAAACTGGACAAGAAGCAGCTAGTATTTGATGCTCTAGAGAGGAGGACAATGACTAGATGACAAAGTGCTATTTATAGTTTTACTTATGTAAATAAATATGACTAATTTTCTGGGATAACTCATTCTAACCATGTAGTTCACTTCACTTATTCAGATAAAATTTGAGGGTTACCTCTGAAACCAAACTACAGTGTAACGTCAGATCTTCTGCTTACTTAATGTTAGCCTAGGAATTTCCCTTAACCTCACTGTGCCTCAATTTTATCATTGGTGAAGTAGGGTTAATAATAGTACCCCCTTCACAGGCTTCTTGTGAAGATTAAATGTGAATATCTGTATAGGGCTTAGAACAATCCCCAACACAGACAAATACTGTAGGTACTATATGCTATGCATGATCTTGTATGTCAGCCAAAACATATCTAATCAAGAGTCTGCTAGCCAGATGTTATGTTAGCATTTGAAATAGAAATAATAATACAGTCTTAATATCAAGTATTCTAATGAGGAGCTGGACAAGTAATCAGGAACTACACCGTCTCTGTTTTTACATATATGCATAGTCTTATGAGAAAACAGGAAGAAGCATAACTCAAAAGAACTAGAAAGTTAAAAAAAAAACTTCTACATATAACCATGGAGATGAAGAACAAAGGAAAGTGACGAGTAATGGCTTGTGTAAGCAATAGGAGAACCAAGCATCTTGATGACAGAAAGGAAACTGGAAGTACCTTTTAACAGCTGGAACCAAGGTGGAGACCAAGGGAGAGGAATGTGCTAAGATGCTTGGGGTAATGTCAGTGAAATGGACAGTGGCAACAGAGAAAGGACACTGTATCTTGAGAATCTGAACATGATCTTGAAAGGCTTTTAAGTCAAAAGTGACATATTCAGTTACCCCAGCCCTTCAAATCCAAGATGGACAGAGGAGAGTGACACTGGAGGTAGTCAGGCACTGGAGGTAGTCAGGCCACTTCAAAGGCCATTATGGTAATTCAGGGACCAGATGATAGTACATTCTAAAGCAATGTGAGCAGGGAAAGGGGGAAGAAAGCAAAACCACGATGAAGGACACACCGACCTTTAATACCTGGTTTCTAATTTGAGGAAGCTGTTTTGGGAAACAAAGTACACTGACTTTCCAGCCTCTGTAGCTGCCAGCTCCTATGGCTAGAAAGCATGTGCAGCCATTCTTTAAGATAGGAGCAAGACAGTGGTTGAGTGCCCTGGAGTTTAATCCCTGATACCCCCACTAAAGAGAGAGAGAGAGATACGCAAGAGCAGATAGCATGAGGCATGTTGAATGAGTTGTCTGTGAGAAATCCAAGAAGATGTATTTACTGTGCAGTTAGACATCAGGTCTGAGACTCAGGAGAGATATTTGGGCTAGAAATATAAAACTGTGCACTATTACCACATGTGATGTATGTTATCCTATACCCCAGAGTCTATAGAACCAAAACAATGACTGTGATTACAAATTTTTAGGGACTTTAAAAATGTCTGTGGACATGGCCACATAAATGTTTATAGTAGCTCAATACACAATAGTGAAGCTAGGGAACCAACCTAGATGCCCTTCAACAGATTAATGGATTGAGAAAATGTATTACACATACACAATGGAATATTACTCAGCCATAAAGAAGAATGAAATTATGGCATTTGCCAGTAAATGGATAGAAATGGAGATTATCATGCTAAGTGAAATAAGCCAATCCCAAAAGCCAAAAGGTCAAATATTCTCTCTAATATGTGGATGTTAACACACAATGGGGGTGGGAGAGGGGGGAGAAGAGAAGTTCATTGGATTACACAAAGGAGAATGAAGGGAAGGGATGAGGCATAGGAATAGGAAAGGCAGTAGAATCAATCAGACATCACTTTCCTATGTTCATACATGAATACACAACCAGTGTAACTCCACATCACGTACAACCACAAGAATGGGAAGTCATACTCCATGTTGGTAGAGTGTCAGAATACACTCTAATGTCACATATATCTAAAAAGAAAAAAAATAAGGAAATAGAGAGAAAAAATTTTGTGACGGGGTTGCAGTTGCAGCTCAACATTAGAGTGCTTTCCTAGTGTACATGAGGCCCTGAGTTTAATCCCCAGAAACACACACACACACACACACACACACACACACACACACACACAGAGTCTGTAGAGAAAACTTTAAAGGTAGATTTAGATCAGTGTTTTAATAAATAATATATTTTCTCATATTCAAATGCGTAAAAATAAAATTAGTCTAATGAATTAAGCATCTGCCATTCAGTTCTGACAGACACTGAAATATTCACAACATAAAGTATTTTTTATTTAAAACAGGAAAGACAGAGTGATCTTTAGATTTATGATTTAAACACATTTATACAATTCTATGTTTGTGTGTCAAACACAGGGAGATACTTTATAATTTTAGCTCTACTAAGGGAATAATGTATTCATTGATTGAGGTGTGAAAAACCTATTTCCATAACAGCCTTTATCTATGGCTTAAAGCAAATACTAAAGCTAATATGGCAACTGGAGGACAAAGGCCAAGCAGGTTGGCTAGTTTTATGTCACTATAACAAACACCTGGGATAATCAACTTGTAAAGAGAAAAAGTCTATTCTGCCTCAGACTTTTGGATGTTCCAATTCATGGTTCATTAGCCCCACTGCTTTTGGGCCTGTGGGGGCAGAACATGATGGTAGGAGCATGAGGCAGAGCAAAGTGACCTTCACCTACTGGCCAGGACACAAGAGAAAAAGAGAAAGAGACCAGGGGTCCCACACCCCCTTCAAAGGCACTCTCCCAATAACAAGACCTCCACCAGGACCCTCCTCTTAAAGGTCTCATCATCTCCCATTAAGATGGGAGATGGGGACCAATGAACTGGGGACCAAGCTTCTAACACATGGGTCCTTGGGGGACATTTAAGATGCACACTGTGTTAGGGTCTGTAAACAAGTCAGGATGGCAGCTGGCATTTTCCCAGGGGGAGTGGTTTGTGAAGTAAGGCCAGCGAGCCATTAAGTGTGGAGATTTCTTATTGGTTGACTGCTGTATCTAGTTTATGTTAATTAAGATAAGCTGTGTGGAATGTATATATACCCCCCCTGTCCTACAATAAACGGCTCCCACTCCTGCTGTATCCATGTACACAAGTTGCTTGTCACCCCCAGGTTATTTTGCTGCAGCCGGACTGCGGCAACACTGCATAGTTGAGTGAGTGTATCAGGTCATAGGAAACATTTTTAATCAAATTCAATGTGAACTCACATATTTTCATAGTAACATTTGGGTGGAGGCAGAGTAAATTACAAAATACCCCTCGTTTAAGCATTTGCCACAGAATGAAATTCCAATTAAGAGTTTTTTCCTGGCAGGATCACTGATGTACTTCAAATAGAGTGCAAACTGAAATAGATGTAATGTACCATACGAATTACCCTTAATGACTCTCCCAGTATCCTACAGCTTTACCTCTTTGGAGAAAGGACTTTCCACCCACAAGAGTTCTGTCATTCAATCCCTGGATGAAAATTAAAAACCACAAGAGAAACAAACAAAATCCTCCTCCTTATCAGAAACAAACAGATGTGCTCGGCAAAAGTCAACTGTCCCTGACCTCTGTGACAACCTTTTATTTATGGAAACTGTGACATCTGGTTCTTTTATCATTCATAACCCTCTCCTGCACAAAGGGTTAAAATGCTATGTATTTAAATTTAAATTCAAGGAAACAGTCAGTGTGCTCCAGTTATCAGTAACACGGAGGAGAGGGGACTGGAGAGAAAGGAAAGGGAGGGGAGAAGAGGGGAGGGAGGGGAAGGAAGGGAGGGAGGGAGGGAGGGAAGAAGGGGAAACAAGGGATGAATAAAGGTCATACTTATATTAATGCCCAAACCACAATGGCTCTGAGCCCCCATCTACTCGTATAACATTCCCACCACCTCCTCACCACCTCCTTGGAGTCCTAATAGGGATACCTCCCATTTGCTCACAAACCAGCCTGCCAGCAACAGTTATCAGACAGCATCTGTTCCCTTTTCCTTTTGGCTCCAGCAACTCCGCTTGGGTGACCTCAGTGAACTCCTCTTTGTGAGAATGCCAAGTTCATGCAAAGGTGTCCTCGCCTTTTGCTTCTAAAGTGACCTGATTGGCTTCAGCTTCTATGGCAGAAGATGAAAAGAAATGGGCTTTTCACCTGCAAACCTGATTCTGTCACCTGGACAACACAGCAGTGCCGGATCTGCTCAGAGCTCACAGTCTTTACTAAAAAGAGCTTAGTGAGCTGCTGTCTCTCTCCTGTTCCACAGGAGACCAAACTCTCTTTTCTGGATGGGCTTAGAAAGAGATGCCTTGTCTTCCCCTCCACCGCTTGATCTCTCACTTGAAGCTGCTACAGTTGAAAAGAGCTCTAAGAATACACTCAGATAGAGGTGTGTAACTTCCTCCCTCAACCACAAAATGAAACTTGTATGTTTCACACAGTGCAAGCTGCCAACTTCTTGATTATTAGGTCTTTCATTTGGAAAATAAGGCAGATAGAGTTTCTCTTACACATACATGGAACAGACAACATCTAATGCAGAGATGTAGTGAACCTATTACAAGGGTGTGATGAGGAACGTGCACACAGTTGGTCCTCCACAGGAAGGCATTAGAATTCCTGCAAAAATGAAAGATTAAGTGACACGGGAGAGGATTACAGTGTGCAAAATATCAAAATCCTACTCAGTGACGAAGTACTTATTAAAATAAGGGTTATATAACTGAGTTTTCAACACATTTGGGAAAATGAAGCTGTTATCAATCATTCAAACTATACCCATGTTTGTTAAAAAACAAATCACAATTTTGCCAGGAGTATACCTATGTATAATGATGAACCAGTTCTATATGAGTGATTTTGAATGCTACTTATAAATAAAGAAAAACACATTTATTTCTGAGTTAAAGCTTTACATTTCTGTGTGTGTCAGTAGATAAACTGCTTAAAAGCCTGAAATATTTAACCACTGGCACCTTTCTCATGAAAGTGTTTTTCAAATAATTCTACTAATCCTTTTCATATCATGAGCTAACACTTACTTAATTCCTTTTTATTTAAGAAATAATAATGACTTCCTCTCCTAAGTGACTCGCATTAACATTTTAAAATAATCTTTAAGATTTTATTTTTAAAGGCAAAGAAATAGTAAGTAGGAAAGCAAACAGTGACCCATTCAATATAAATTACAAAAAAAATTAGAATGAAATGCAAGAACTAATTATGATGGTGATGAACTAAGACTCTGTAAAGAAAGGGAAAAGAAAATAGAAGTGAGTTAAAGCATTCTTTCAATTGCTTTGTAAGGCAACATATTAAAACACTAGATTTCCCGCCCCCCAATACTTCCCCTTTCCCTCCCTATAAACAATAGATTTTGAAAAGAAAGAATTAAAGTGCACTCCTATGATTCTAGACTCGTCATTTATACGATTGGATTTGGGCACTTTAGTTCTGTTTGTTCAACTTTTCGTGTTTCCCATGAAACATCAAAATACATGTCTCTTTTAAGTATTAATACCAGACTATTAAAATGCTAGTGCAGTGAATTTCCCTTCTTTAAAATTGTGAGTATTAATAGGTTGTTTTGTGAAGAATTTAAAAGAATACTCTAACTCAATTTTCTTCTCCTTTTTCACATTTATACTTAGTATGTACATGTATGTGTTACATATGTGTGTGCATATATATATACATGTGTATAGTTTATAATTCTCAGGATAAATTTTGTGCATGCTGGAAAAAAGAAAATCTTTTCTGAATAGATCTTTCGATATTATCTATCTAATTATCATCTCTTTAATGATACTAAAGGTAACTCTAGCTCATCTTCATCTTCATTTTTTATATGTCAAATAACTACATGGGTGGAGCTGTTCTCAACATTTGTCACCTATATTCTGGGTTTCCCTCACCTCTGCCTTTCTTCTCTATGTTTTATTCTTTTCCTTCCCATTTATTCTTTTTCCTACTTTGTTCCTATCATTGTTATTTCATAAAAAAATGGTACACATGTAAATTTTTTTTACAAAGAATAATAGGCTAGAACACGCCTTGCTCATGTTGTGTTGGGCACTCCTAGGACCCCTGCAGCTTACGTATTGTCCAGCTACTACTCCAACTTCCAAGTCCTCTGACACTCCTGTTTTATCTACCAAAGATGATTGTTTAAAGAAATAATTAAATATCTGCTTTTATAAAATATTTCTAATTCACACATTTTTATTGAAACTCTTACGGGTTGCCTTTCTACTAAAATTTATCTCAGAAATGGGGCTCTGAGAGAATTGGGCACTGTACTGATGTGGGAGTAGAATTAAAGCAGGGGAGAAGGGTAGCAGGCAGCCCTGTGGAGCAAAGGGTGAGGGTGGCAGCCCTAAGAGCAAGAGCTGCGTTCTGAGACCAGGATGCAGAAAGGAAGGTCAGCTCTCCTAAATTTCAAAATTTACCTCAAAGTCAGTCTTGAGCACAAAAAATAAGAGCCCTGATTTCAACACCCATAATTTGGTACAATTAGTGCCACACATTAACTGTCTCCATTATCTGGGCATCTGTGAAACAGTCTGAATGCCCAATCAGCATCTTAAGATTGTAATTATGGGTGAGAGGTTCTACAAGTTGACTTAGAAAGGAAGCACTTTAAGATAATTAGTTGTTTAGGAGCTATCTGGATTAAATATACTTCTGCTGTTGTGAGTTCTTAAGTGGGATAGTGATATTGTGGATATGGTTTTTTTATAGTCCTTTGGTATTCAAATATATATTGTAAAATATTTATGGGTGATATGAAATGTCTGAGATTTTATCGAATATAATCTGGGGGAATAGAAGGGATGTGGAAGAAAGAAAAAACAAGGTTGGTAATGGCTAATGATTATCAAAACTAAGGAAAAGAAATGAATAAAAATATTTTATTGTATCCCCACTATTGTATTTCTTTCAGATTTTACATAAAAAAGATTCAGATGATATTATATGAATGCTATATAAAATTGTGTATTCATACAAACAAAATCAATCACATATTTGTGTGTATATGTGCATACACACACACACATAGATATATATATATATTAAACATATTCCTTCTTCCAATCATTAATCAGGCAAGCCTAGTATATATAATATATAGTATTTTCAACAGAAATCTCTCTCCTTTTTCATATAAAACAGGATGTCATGGAAAGTATGAAGCTGCTTGTTCAATGGGTATTAATGAACTTACATTCTCTGTACTAGGAGACATTAGTATCAAACTCATGAATATAAAATGCCAAGGCAGAAAGTGCACAGCTGTGAGAGGGAAGATTTTCTAAGCAGATTAACAAAGGGAAAGAATGTTGTCTTCTTGATAGGTGAGAGACATAAACACCCAAATCAACTATTCTGAAAAATGCCAATATGCCTGCAAAGGGTCCTCGTCACATAAGATGGCAGGAAGTGGCATGATGATGGAAATGATATTGGAAAAGCAACAAAACAAAAAAGAGCATGAACTGCATAGTATTTTCTCTTTAGTGCTACATGAAGAATATGCAATATCCATTGTAAAAGGATTTACCAGGCCTCAAAAGTCTCAGAGGTCCATACATCATTTTTTAAATGCAAATAAGTTTCTTTGCCCCACTTATTTTATAATACATAGCTAGGGTTATATGACAAGCTTTTTCATTTCTTTCTTTTATAGCAAATATTCATACATAAAATAATGCATCTTGGAAGCAGAAACCTTGAAAGATCATTTTCTTTTACAGTAGGAGTAGCTTATGTTAAGTACTTGTGTTAAGGATGCATTTTCTTTAAAGATAAAAGTTGTGAATGTTGTCAATATAAAGCCTGCTTTCTTCTCATCCTTTTTCATAGGCACGGCAGACAATCTTTCAAAGGTTAAGACAAAGGTTAGTGCCAGGTTTCAAACCTTTATCTTCTGTTCTTGTTTCAATTAAAGGTAAAGGATGTGTCTTGTCACATGAGATCAGTAGTTCTGACCAGTACAAAAGCTTTCTCTCCTACAGGCTGATGATGTAATGTATTTTTTAACTGAATGTTTAATGATCAGGAGAATTTTGTTCATCAGTACTTCACAATGTAGTGGTAGTACAATAATCTTCCAAACCCAAAAATCACTTACTCTAGGAAAAAAGGAAGGGAGGAAGGAAAAAAGCCTTAAAATGGTAATTTTTGGAGAAATTGGTACTTTTTACAATAATACTCAGCCATTGAGGCACATCATCAAGATGGCAAGAACTAAGTTTTATACCATCATCCCCTTCAGGTGATTCTGAAAACTATCCATGAATAATAGCAGCTTTGTGAAAGTCTAGGAATCCTCAGAAGAAGTTCCCCTATACCCATGGAACAAAAATAAATCTGCATATACATTAAAGAGGACAGTAAGACAAGTTTCACTTTACCTTCATTATTCCTTTGCCAAGTAACAGAGTGCCAAGAGAGGCTCTCTTGACCCATTTCCCTCCCATAGGGGAAAGTGAAAGCATACTGAGGGTGCACCTGCTTCCCGAGTCATGGTAGACACAGATCACAGGCCTACTTCACTCTCGCCCCGCTAAAAATACTGCTGTGATAGATGTGTATGAATAGTTTGGAGAGGCTGGAAACAGGAAGGACAAGCTGGAGATCTTAATAAATACGCTGCAGACTCCATCAGGAAGCTCACCCACAACCTTGTGGAAAATCTTGCATGCAGAACCACTCCCCAAGTAGCCCACAGATACCTTTGATGCTTCATACAATAGTCCCCCACATTCGCAAGGACCAGGTCCCCACACAACCACCACAAGTGGGAAGGCATTTGCAGAAAGCTTGTAAGCACACATAGTCATCCAGCTCAATTCTGTGGGGTTGGAAGAAGGCATGCATGCTTGAACAATTCAGGACCCACCTACAGAAAACAAATGTGAGACTCAGCACCTAGCCAGGGATGGCAGGATAAAGAGAATGCATAGAATCTTAAGAATTACTACCTTAGAAGGAACAAGAGGAGTGGAACAGGTGCACCTATAGAATAGGTCTAAATACCTCAGAATCCCTAGCATTGCTAACTAGGGAAGTTGTTTCCCTCTCAAAGCCAGTCAGTTAAGACTGGAGAATATGACTACTTCTTCAAACGCAAAGGTAGCAACACAAGACTGCAAGGAATGAAAAGCAAAAACAAACAAAGTAAAATATAATACTACCAAAGGATGTTCCAATAGTCAATTTCAGAGAATTGAGTATCTATGAATTGCCAGACAATTCAAAATAATAATTCTAAGGAAGCTCAGCAAGCAACTATAAAATATAAATAAAAAACTCGATGGAGTCAGAAAATCAATAATAAGTAAAACAAGTAGTAAAATAAAGAGATAGAAATCATTTTTAAAAAAGAAATTCTGAGGATGAAGGATAATATAATGTGATTGATAAAACAAATGTGATTGAGAGTAACAACAGCAGACTTGAACAAGCAAAAGAAAGAATTTGTGAATTTTTAAAAAGGTCATTTGAAAACAACCAGTGAAAAGAGAACAAGGAAAATGAGAAGAAAACCTACAGGATGTATTTGACATCATCAGGAGAGTTAACATTAATATGTTGGTAGTCTAAGAAGATTTAAAAAGAGGGTGGATTTTTTTAAAGAAATAAAGCTGAAAACTCTTCAATCATAGGAAGAATTACAGCCATCCCATTGCATGAAGCACAAAAATCTTCAGAAGTTCAAGTCAAAGGAAAATGTACTCAGACACATTATAATCAAAATGTCAAAAATCAAAAACAACAAGAAAATGATGAAAGCAGCAAGAGAAAAGAAGCACACCACATACAAGGGACTTTCATAAGGCTATCAATGTGTTATCCAGAAGGAACACTGCAGACCTAGAGAAAGTGGGGTGATATATTCCAAGTGCTGAAGAGTAAAGC
Source organism: Spermophilus citellus (assembly GCF_964194105.1). Taxonomy (NCBI): domain Eukaryota; kingdom Metazoa; phylum Chordata; class Mammalia; order Rodentia; family Sciuridae; genus Spermophilus; species Spermophilus citellus. The sequence goes on along the minus strand of NC_138196.1, from coordinate 69,497,796 downwards.
TGCCAACCAAAATACCTGGCACAACAGCCCAGAACTGGAGGAGAGAGATGATATCAGTAACCTGGCAGAAGAGAAAGCTTTTGATTCTCCTCTACCAGTGGATGTGTGGAATAAACACCTATTCGTGGTCAGTTTTCTCTGAGATTACAGGCAGCTGGTACATCATTCACATGAAATGGGGAGTGAAAGTTGAGGCACATGTAGGCATAACCCACATGTCAAAGCACTGTTCCATAATGTACGAAAAGGAATCCCCAATCTTCAGCTCCTCCATATGTGGAGGAGGGTCTGGACCTCACATACATATGACCCTCACTCTAAGATTCCCCATGGGTTGTGTCTTAATTCATCAGCTTCGGAAGTGGAGGGGATTGGGCACAAACAAGTGGCCATTTAAGTGGTCATACACATCTTGGACATTTCTATGCTGAAAGCACTGCCTAGGAGACATTTAAAAAATGCATCCTTCTGTTTCTTCCCAGAGGGAGTTCATGACACTCTTCCCAGGGCTACTTGGTGACCTGATTTCTAACTAACACACATTGGGGAGTTGAAGAAGCAGAATAATGTTAGCCTACAAGCAGTCTATCAAACAGATCAGCACTTCCTATGCCTTCTCCCTGTGTTTGCTCCAGTGATAACATCAGGTCTGTTAATCATTCCTAGAATAAGAATGTCCACACAATGAGTGCTCTAACTTTTACAGCTTCCACCCAAAGAACTGCATCTTAATCCTCCTAGTTCTAGGAACAGAAGTGACCAAGTATATGTGAGTACCTCAGGAAAAAAAAAAAAAAGCAGCAGTTTTATATGAGCATACAACACTTCCAGGGACTTTATCCCCTGAAAATAGTAGAGAAGGGACTATAAAAATACAGGTCCCTCTTTCTCCCCAGAGTGGGTTTAAGCAATGCATCAATTTTTACAGTTACTTCCAAAGGGACTTTATCCTAAACTTCTTGGCTCTAACAGCACAAAGACAGAGCATTTGCAAGTCTGTCTAGATAAAGAGAAAAAAAATAGTTTTAAACACATGTACAAACACTTTTATGGGCAACACCCTCTTGAAGAAGTGTAGAAAAGTGGCAAGAATGTCCTGCTTCAATTTTATCTCTACAAGGGGCTTATAGCACATACTTCTGGTGGCTATTTAACATCCTTGCTTTTAACACAGTTGCACTGAGAAGCCAATGGGATAGATGATAACCTTCCAGCAACTTGAGCTGAAATTCAGCACTTCTTGAGCCTTTTATTGACTTTTGCTCTAGTGATAATTCCAGGTCTGCTCATTTATTCTTTTTCGAAAAAATTTGTCCGAATACCAAATGCCACAACTCCTATAGCTTCTACTCAAAGAATTATCTCCTTACTAGCCTAACTCTTGGAGTTGATGGGGTTTTTCATTCCAAAGTGGCCATATATCATTAAAAAAAGAAATTAACATAAAATAGGCACATCTCCAAGAACTATCTACCCAGGAATAGACTGTTTCAGGCTGAATGTGAGTATAGGTATTTACCACAAATCCTCTCCCCAGCTTAGTGATAGCAATTGAGAAATAAATACCTACGCTCAGCTTCTCTGTGAAGAAAGAAGAAACTGAAATATTATCCAACCCCTCAAGCTTTCCAGCTTTATCTAGAGAATCTGAATTTGACTATACCAGTCTCAGTATTCTTCAAGATGTGGTACATGCCAATCTCCAGGGAGCTAACAACAACAACAAAAAATCAACTGCCCAAAGTAACAAACCATTTGAGAGGCATCTTAAAAATTTCAGGTCATGTGAACTGATGAGATTCTTCTTCTTGAGGACAATCTGACAATACTGAGAGAGGTGCTGATCTTATTTAAACAAAAAGAAACAAAGCAACAGAGAGAGAGAGAGAGAGAGAGAGAGAATGAATCAAGGAACATGATGAAACAGGAGAATATACTCCAAACAAAACAAAAAGATACATTTTCAGAAAATGACCCAAATAGAGAAATGTAATCTATCCAATAGTAAATAAAAATAACCATGATAAATACATTCACAAGGTCAAGAAAGAAATGCAAAAGCTAATTTTAAACTTCAATAGACATAGAAAAAAATGTAAAAAATATCCAACAAATCATAGAGCTGAAGAATACTATAACTGAACTGAAAATTCAAAAGATGGAGTCAACTGCAGATTAGATCACACCAAAGAAAGGATCAGTAAAGTAGAAGATAGATCACTTGAATCTAATCTGAATGAAAAGAAAAAAAAAACTGAATGAAAAAGTGTAAATAGCTTAAAAAACATAGGAGAAACCATTAACCACGACAATACATGCATCCCTGGCATCTCAGAAGGTGAAAAAAGAGAATAAGGAACAGAAAACATGCTCAAAAATAATGGCAGAAAACTTCCTCAGCCAGGGGAAGGAAATAGAAGTCCAGGTTCAGTAAACTCAAAGGACAGAAAATAAAATGAATCTCATAAGATCCATATCAAAATATAACACAGAGTATTAAAAGTACAAAGGGGAAAGTGAATAGTAACAAACAAAGGAACCTCCATAAGATTATCAGTGAGTGTTTGTTGAAACTGAAACTTTGCAGGCCAGGAAGCAGTGGGATTATATACTCAAACTTTTGAAGGGAAAACTGCCAATCAAAAATATTATAAGCAGCAACAATGTATTTCAAATATACACCAGCCAGAATAGTCATCATCAAGAATACAAATAATCATAAATGTTGCAGAGGATGTGGAGAAAAAGGAACACTTTTACACTATTCATGGAATTACAAATTTAAACAATCATTATGGAAATGAATATGGAGGTTCCTCAAAAGACCAGACATGCAACCACTGTATGATCCAACTCCTCAGTATTTATCCTAAAGAATTAAATCTATCATATTATAGGGATACATGCATACCCATTTTATAATAGCACAATTCACAATATTAAAATATGGAACCAGCTTAGGTGCCCATCAATGCATAATGAGTAAAGAAAATGTGATTATATATATATATATATATATATATATATATATATATATATATATATATATATATATATATATATGTCATTTGCAGGAAAATGGATGGAACTAAAGACCATTATGTTAAGCAGAATAAGCCAAACTCAGGAAGTCATGGATTATATGTTTTCTTTCATATGCAGAAGCTAGAGAGGAAAAAAAAAAGATAACAAAGGCAGAGGGGGCAAGGATTCCCTTGAAAATCAAAGGGAGATTAGTAGAAGAAAGGGACCAGAGGATGGGAGGTAGGGAGGGAGCAGGGAAGAGATGGGGAGTGATATTGGGCAAATAATACTGCTATATTGTATGCATGTACCAATATGCAACAAATCCCATCATTATGTAAAACTATAATTCACCAATAAAAATGTAGAAAAAGAAAATGTTAAACAGAGTAATTAAGACTTCCTCAGACAAACAAAAGAGTTTATCATCACGAGACCTACCTTACAAAAAATTATAAAGAGAATTCTTTAAAGATAAAGAAAGAGAATGGTAATTAGTTACATAAAAACATATGTAGCCAGGTCCATGTGCTTGCCTGTAGTCCCAGAGGATGGGCAGGCTGAGGCAGGAGAATCCTAAGTAAAAAGGCAGCCTCAGCAATTTAATGAGGCCCTAAGCAATTTAGCAAACTCTGTCTCAAATAAAAAATAAAAAGAGCTGGGGTTAGGATGTTGCTCAGGGGTTATGCATCCCTGGGTTCAATCCCTGTTACCCACCCTCCCCCCAAAAAAGCATATGTAAATATAAAACACTGGTAAAGTAAGTATATTGTCAACTACTTGGTCAAATTCTTGGTAAAATGGTGGTAGGTAAGTCAATTAAATCTCTAGCATAAAGATTAAAAGGCAAAACTTAAAAATAAAGTTGAATAATTTGTTAAGATATAAATAATAAAGGATGTAATTTGTTACATTAAAAAACATAGGAGAAGGGAAATAAAAGTGTAGCATTTGTGTAAAGTTAAGTTGTTTAAGTTAAGGATAGCCAGTTATGGGATGATATATAAGTCTTAGAATAACCATAAAGGAAAAGCTTATACTACATATAAAAAAGATTAAAAAGAAAAGATCTGAACCAAACCACTAAAAAATATATCAAACCACAAAGAAAGAAAGCATTAGATAAAGAAAGGAACAATGGATCTACAAAACAACCAGAAAAAAACAAAATGGCACTAGTAAGTACTTACCTATTGATGATTACTTTTGATGTAAGTGAGTTAAACTCCCGAATCAAAAGGGATAAAGTAGCTGTCTGGATAAAAAGAAAGAAAACACGACCCAACTACATGCTACCCAAAACAGACTCACTTCACCTTTCATAGAATTAAAGTGAAAGGACGGGGGAAAATGATATTCCATATAAATGAAGACCAAAACTAGCAATATTTATTTCAGACAAAATAAATCTTAGGGCAAAAACTCAATAAAGAGACAAAGGAAGCTGTGATGTAACAAAAAAGGGGTCAATTTATCAAGACGATATAACCATTGCATCATCAGAGCACTGAAGTATATAGAACAACCAAGAGTTGTTTTCTTTAAAATATATTTTAAAAATCAATTAAACTTAAGGTAGACCAACCAAAGACAGAAAGAGAGAGAGAGAGAGAGAGAGAGAGAGAGAGAGAGAGAGAGAGAAGAATCAAATGAATAAATAAATAATACTGAAATAAAGCAGGATAAATTACAACTGAGGACAGAAATACAAGAGTTTGTGAGATACTGCTATGTACAATTATATGCCAACATATTGGATAACCTAGAAGAAATGGATAAATTCTTAGGAACATACAATGTACGAGGACTGAGTAATACAGAAGTAGAAACTGTGAGCTACCAATAAACAGTAGGGAGATGTAATCAGTAATAATAAAAAAAATTCCCCCAAAGAAAAGTTTAAGCTCTTACAAACTATACAAAACATTAAAAGAATTATCAAACCTCAAATTTTTCAAAAAAGTAACTGGAAGAAGAAAGACTTCCAAACTCATTTTCTGAGGCCAGTATTACCTGTTATTAAAATACATGAAAATGGTAAAAAAAATTGAAGAAAAAAGCAAATAAACAGAAACATATTTCATGTTCAAGGACAGAAAAAATTAATATTGTCAAAATGTCCATACTATCCAAAGTGATCTATCAATTCAATCATACCTCTATTAAAATTACTATGGTATTTTTCTGAGAAGCAGAAAATACAATTTTATATTCATATAAAATTACCAAAGACCCTGAAGAGCTGAAGCAATTTTGAGCAAGAGCAAAGCCATGGGTATCACAGTGCCTGGTTTAAAATTGTATTATAAAGCTATAGTAATAAGAAAAGTATGGTACTCACTTAAAATAGACATATAGACCAATCGAACAAAACAGAGATCCCAGAAATAAACCTACATAGAAGTTGATAACTAAACTTGGTAACAAAAGCATCAAGAATATACAATAAAGAAGAAGACAAGGTATTATCTTCACCAAATAGTGTTAGTAATACTGGATATTCAAATGCAAAATAAAAGAAAGAAGGAGAGGAAGGAAGGGTGGATGGGTCTTAAGGGTCTTCATGTTATCTCACACACAAAAAGTCAACTCAAAATGGATGTAAAATTCCTAAAAGAAATAGAAGAAAAGCTCCATGACATTGGTCTTGCCAATAATTTTTTTACTTTGAACACCAAAAGCACAAGAAATGAAACAGAAAAAAATGGGGTTTTATCAAATTAAGAAGTGCCTACATTGCAAATTAAGCAATCAGGAAAATGAAAAATCAGCTACAGAATGGAAAAAAAAAATCTTTGTAAACCCTGTATCTGCTATGATATTGATATGGAAACTATATAAGAAACTGAAGTCAATTGCAAAGACAAATAACCAGATTTAAAAGTGGGCAAAGGACCTGAACAGACATTTTACAAAAGATGTATGGAAATTGCCAAGAGCTAGACGAAAAAGTGTTCAACATGACTATTCATGACTATTCATGAGGGAAATGCAAATCCAAACCAGAGTATGATATCACTTCTTGCCTGTTAGGAGGACTATCCTCAAAAGATAAAAAAAGATAACAAGTATTGGTGAGGATGTGGAGCAAGGGAACTCTTAAACATTGTTGGTGGGAATGTAAATTGGTACAGATGTGATGGAAAACAGAATGGAGATTCCTCAGAAAACTAACAATAGAATTACCACATGATCCATTTGTCACACTTCTGAGCATTTATCCAAGGGAAATAGAATCACTACCTCAAAGACATATCTGAACTCCCATGTTTAGTGCAGCATTATTCACAATAACCAAGATATGTAGACAATTAAAAATGCCCATTAGTGGATGAAAAAGAAGATGGTATTGTGGTATACACACAATGAAATGCTACTACTAAACCTTCAAAAAGAAGAAGACCTTAATTTCATTGTCTAGGCATGAAATAGACATGAGTTTCACTTCACCCATTCCTGAGGTCGTCCATTTCTGTCTCTTCTCTGCCCAAATGTGCACTGGCGTAAGGCCCATAAACAGATCTACTACTCAGACAAACACTATCAGTACCAGCATGTCATGTTACCTAGAGAACTTTCCAAACAAGTACCCAAAACTCATCTAATGTCTGAAGAGGAATGGAGGAGACTTATTGTCTAACAGAGTCTAAGCTGGGTTCATTATATGATTCATGACCTAGAACCCCATATTCTTGTCTTTAGACTATCTCTACCAATAAAAGCAACAGAAATGAAATATATCTGGAATCATCAATTAAATATATCACAAATTTAATGTCTATGTGTATATAAGGTAGTATTCAGTGAATACTTAAAAAATGAACAAATCATTTGTCCATACCTCTGTTTGAGCTGTGTTATTCAGAGCACCAGCTCATTTCAATGCAACTGCAGGTAGGTTATTGTAAGGTGTTTAATAAAATTTCTTCTAGTCAGTTTTTCTCTTAATATACGTGCCTGTTTGACATTACCTGTTACTTTTGTTAAATAAAGTTTGCATGTTTGATTTTAAAAAAAAGAAATCCTCATTTATGACAACATGGATGAAACTGGAAGAAATTTTAAGAGAAATAAGCCAGGCACAGAAAAACAGATACTGCATGACCTTACTTATATGTGGAATTGTTTAAAAGTCTAACTCATACTAACAGAAGCATGTGAGCAGGAATTGGTGAGTGGGGGAAATGAAGAGACATTGGTTGAAGGATACAGATTTTCAATTATAAGATGTCTAAGATCTAGGAAGAATTACAGTATGGTGTTAATAGTTAATAATAATGAATTAAAATTTCCTAAGAGACTCAATTTTAAATATTATTATTATTATGCATTATACCAAAAAAAAGGTAACTATGTGAGGTGATGGATATGTTTGTCAGTTTGATTGTGATAACCATTTCACAATGTATACATACATCCAAAATACCATGTACATGTTAAATATATACAATTTTTGTTTGTCAACTTTCCTTTAATAAATCTAGGAAAATTGTTTTAAATCTATTATTGGCCAATATTTCCTCCACAAGACAAGAATCTGGGTGGGTGAGTAAATGCACTTGTATGTGCCGGGGACATCTGGTTGTACATCACCTTTGAGAAACAAAGTGAAGAGTTTATTTTCAATGATAAAATTTGATTATCTGCCTATTTCATTTTCTACTCCAGCACTCTCCTATATTACTTGGTTGTGAGTGGAATGAAGTAATAAAAGGCAGGCTTACTGAGGATCAAGAAAGGCAACTAGTTTTAATGGACTCTCACACAAAAATGAGTCTGCAGCCTCTAAACCATTTTTATTCCTCTTTTCCTCTTTCTCCTACTTAACTATTATCTGGCATCTCACCCCTCCGTTTATCCATTAACACATCTACAAAAATAGGATTAAACATTAAAAAATAGCAAGGAGCACACTCATCCTGAACTGAGCTACCTAGGCACAACAGATTGAGGAAACAAAGAAGTCTTTTGCTCTCTATACTTAAAAAGTTTTCTTTTTATAACTAAAATAAGTTTATTCTTGGACTTATTAATTTAAGTTTTCCCTTTAGCAAAGAATAACTAAATTCTGTTCATATGCTAAGTAACCTACTCATTATTAAAGCTATAATCAATGGGCCACAACTTCAAATTGTTTCTGTAGTTTTCATACATCATGCAGAAGTGACTTTGCTTATTACTAAACTATGAATTGAGGTAAAATACTAGCTTTAGAGTTTGGAGTCCCTCTTACATACAGTTTTGTTATTATCTGATGTTCTTTATTTATGTTATTCTCATTTTTTCCAATATGGAGAAATCCTGAGTTCCAGAACTTGACAATGCTTTGCAAATACTGGAAATTCTCTGAAGAGTTTAATAAAAGATACACTAAAACCCGTTTTAATGATTCTCACAATAATAAAATTATTCATACTTAGTGATCAAATAAGTAAATAAGATTAGATATTTATGTAAAATGCTTTTTTAACAACCACATGAATTTCATCAGGCCAAAGCTTTGATGCTGTTGAAAGAAATTCACCATTATATTTAAGAGCTAAGATAGCAAATATGCAGTCCATGACCAGATAGTCCCTTGGGTATTGGAGCTGAGACTTTGTTCTCATTAGCTCTGACTAAATGAGCTTAGCAGATCCAAACAGATAATGCCCTAGATATATCAGGATATAGAAAATGAGTCTCTTAGGAGTTGAGTTCAAGTAATAAACCAACAGAAGAAATATTTGGATAGCCAAAAAAATTATTTTCTATAAATGTACAGAAGTCAAATGTTATTTATAGAGTCATTGACAATATGAAAGAAAATCCAATGTACTTTTAAAAATCAAATGTGATTTTATAATTCTTTATAAAACATTATCTGTTGAAGAAAAGATAAACCTGAATTGCATTTTCACACACTAAGTCTTTCAAACAAAATCTAATGAATATGCCAAAAGGTCCTCATGATACAGTCTTTATGGTTTGCTTCTTGGTATCTGTGGAACCAAGCTTAGTCAGGAACAGTCTTGACAAATGCTCATGTCCTTAAACTTGGATATATAGATTCATATGCATAAATATACACAGAAAGTCCTAATGTTAGCAAACTAAAACATGTAGAATGCGAAGTCTTTTCACTTCAAAGATGCTGCTGAATCGTTTTAAAAGATGGCTTCATTGTGTAGCACCTAACACCAATACTCAGCTCTAGGGATATAATCTTCTGAATGAATGAATGCAAATTAAAAACCATGTACATTACAGTAATTTTCATAATGCCTCCATGAGTCAAGACTATCCATCTTTAAATGTCTTTAAGAACAAAATGTAAATAAAAAATAATTATAGTGTAAAATATTTCCTGTTTTCTTAGACTCATATGCCGGCATTCATGTTTTCATACTAGAAATGGATTTCTTTCTGTCCTTGCATTCAAAACACACATTATGAGTATGTGTTGGGGAAGAGTGGACTTTTGTTTATTCACTAATATTTCCCAAGCACAATGAACTGAGTCTAGCATAGAGTAGGCTCTCAACCTCTGCCAATGAATAAATGAAGAAATAAATTAATCTGTGAGAAACAACTTGATTTGGTACTAAACTGAATGAAGAAGTGATACACTGCTCCAGAAAATGTACTTCAAATATCCTTATCTTTATTTAATCTGTCACTTGTCACTGTCAGAAATTCCAGATTTCATTTCTGTGTCCTTCCAAGCACTGCTAAACTAGGACTGTTTCTGGTAACTTACACAGCTGAAAAAAATGTCCTGCAGAACTAGAAAGAATCAGGTATGTCCCTTTCTTTGCTGGAAACAAGTATTTTTTAGGCAGAGGTCAGGTGTTGTCCTCCATCATCCCACTCTTCCAAGGGGCACGGTGTAACTCCTATGTCAGGTTAAACCTGATGTTTTCTTTCTTTCCTTTGCCTCTTCTTACCTATTCTCATTTTCTTTTGATTTCCCATACTGGTGAAAGGCCACTTTCCCATCTCCCCATAGGGGCTCCACCAAGCTGCCATTTTCCCTCAGATTAATCGAAACATATTCCTAATCTTAGTTCCCCAAATAAAACATCAGTTGGAACTCTTAATAGCTGTTTAATGGAGGATAGTACTAAGAATAATTGTTTTCTCTTAGTTCTGTGGCCATTGAAGAGGTTTTTGTACTTCACGGGCATTAATTCAGAGATAGAAAGGTAAACTGGAAACAAAACACACGGTGCTCAAAGGGGCAAAATGATAAATATCTATTTTTGAGCTAATTAAAGTTAGTAGAAAGTGTTTGTGATCTTGACATTTAATACAATTTATTATATATTTTCATTTTGTCAGTACCTAGCATTTAAGAGGTAGATGTTCCTTAATCCAATTGAATTTTTAAATTTGTATTTTGAGGAGAGCAGGTAGAATTAAATAATAAGCATACATTAAATGAAAACCAAACACTTGTCTGTGGTTTAGAGGGGGTGGAAATGTAATGTTTCTGCAATTTTCTACAAGCAGGTAGAAGAAGGAGAGATAAAATCTAGGCATTTTTTCCCCAATAATTAGCATCAAGAGAATTTGCTCAATTTTCTTTGTAGAAGATCAGTCTTACTTAAAACTATAGAATTAGCCCAGCAGCCCATAGTATATTTCAGTTAGTAGTGGTTTCAAAACTGCCTTTATGTTGGTGTTAAAGGAAGAAGAAAAGGGAGGGATTTATCCTGCTTCATTGCATAAATAAATGAGGAATAGAGAGATAAACTTTCATTTATCATTATCTATTTATAAGGACAAAGTGCTTTAACTTCCTACAGTAATACTGAGATTTGTCTAATCCCAACTTCTTTTAAGTTTCATGGTTTACTCCCCTGACCTGAAGGAACCAGGTATATCATAGTTTGTTATAAGTAGATGTCAGTCACCTTGATTCCACACAAAGAATTGAAATGGCAGGGAATATATTGATCCTCTTTCAGAGGAGACTTAGAGCCTGATCTTAAGAGCCAAGGAGATTTAACCTTTATGGGGAGTTAATATCAATAGAATTTCTAGGCAGAAATAAAACTATGAGCAGAGAATGAATTATTAAAAGTACTAAGCAAGCATTATTCAAAAAAAAAAAAAACAGGAGACCTGATTCCTGGTCTTTAGTTGTATGTGACCATGATGGGATGTTTGCTGAATTCATTCATACATTCAAAGATCATGAACTGAGATCCCACTACGCTACATACTCTCTTCCATATACTGTAAATATCACAAAGAACAAGCCCCTTGTGAGGACTGCTATTAGTTCATGATCAAGAAAACTGCTTCCAGGTTCTAAGGGTAAGCCAGTTTTTTTTGTATCTGAAGATTGTCTTCTAACCAGGAAGGTTTCACTCTTGGAATCATAGACACAGAGTGGCACAATGACAGGGGAGAAAAAGAAAACCCCTCCCCTGCCAGATTTGCTGAATCAGTTCTGGCAATCCACCTCCTGTGGTCATCAAAATGTATCTGCCCACGTTCAACACTCATAAGTTAATGTTTAACTTCATAGTGTGTAGTATATATTCTCTAAAAACAGCACTTGTGGCTTCAGAGTTGATTCTACTTAACAAAATGCTAGACAGACTATTGACTACGAATATTTTCTGCTCCATCTCCTGAATGGAAGTGAAATCTGAAGAAAGCTACAACACCTCTGCATTTTCATTCCTCTCACTTCCAACAGTGTTATTAAAATAAATCAGAAAGTTAATGACATCAAACCATCATTCCCTCAACATCTTCCAATCTTGAACTATTCTTTCTCTATTAAACAATCTCACTCAGAGCTACCAATCTTTATAGGAGAAATGTCGGAGTATTTTCTCCAGGATATCTATTTTAGAGTTCAGTACTTATTTGTCCAATATTACAGTTTTCATATCCTTTTAGGAGAACGCTTCTAGAATTAATATAATTTTAGAGAGTAAGAGTTTTCATAAGACTTCAAGCACCCTGTAATTTACAGGACTTGAATATCAGAATCAGAATCACTAAAAGGGATGTTTCATCAGCACATAGCACTCACTTACAAAGAATGTGATATGAAGAAAGAAACAAGGAGGAAGAAGGAAAAATATTCCTTTCCATTTAAGATAAAGCAGGAAAGTCCCACGTGATGATGGTCTTTAATATGCTTCCTACTTATATACTAGAAGCAAATAAAGTCATCATACAAGAGATAACGTGTGTGCCCATGTTGACTGCAGCACTATTCACAATATCCAAGAAGTGGAATCCGTCTAGGTGCCAATCAACAGATAAGTGAATTTTAAAATGGTATATACACACAGTGGAGCTTTATTCAGTCATAAAGAAAAATAAAGTCATGTCATTTGCAGGAAAATAGGTGGAACTAGAGGTTATCATTTTAAGCAAAATAAGCCAGACATAAAAAAATAAATATTGCATGCTTTCTTTCACAGTGGGGGAAAAAATAAGATGATAGGAAACAGAAGAGGAACTAAGAAAGGAGAAAGGAACTGGGGAAGTGGGGAGAGAGGAGGACAAATGACAGTAGTAGGGAGGATGGATACAATAAAAGTATGATATGTGCATATATGGAAATGTCACAGTGAAACATTTTATACAATTAATGTGATTAGATAATTGTAACAAAAATCAGAAAAAATAAAAATAAAAGGCAAAACATCGCTGGGTGCAGTGGCACACACCTGTAATTCCAGTGACTCGGGAGGCTGAGGCAGGAGGATCGTGAGCTCAAAGTCAGCCTCACTAAAATGAGGCACTAAGCAATTCAGTGGGACCCTGTCTCTAAATAAAATACAAAATAGGGCTAGTTACGTGGCTCAGTAGTCAAGTGCCCCTGAGTTCAATTCTCAGTACACCCCCACCCTCAAAAAAATCATGTGTGTCAATCTAGCTGTATGTACCAAAGTATAATAAAATATTATCTGTAACCATTAGAGAGAGTCCAGTCTTATACCTTTATTCTTTTTTACTCTCATTGTTTAATTTCCTATTGATGCTATAACAGATTAACAGATTTAGTCATTTAAAAGAACACAAATTTATCTTAGAGTACTTACAGTCAGAAGTCCAAAATCCATTTCCCTGAGCAGGCTAAGGCACAGCTGGGCTCATTATTCTGGAGTCACTGAGAGGAGAGTCTGCACTCTTGCAGCCACTTCTATTCCTTGGCTTTTGGTCACTTCCTCCATCTTCACAGCACATGGCTGCAATGTCTGTTTCTGCCAGCACATCTCTCTCACCCCAAGTTTCATTCTTCCTGATTTTCTTTTTTAAGGATCTTTGAAATTACAGTTGACTAACCCAGATAATAGAGTAATATCTCCTTATTGAGATCCTTCATTTTAATATATCTGCAAAGACCCTTTGCCAAATAGAGTAACAATCAAAGGTTCTGGGAAGTAGGATATGCAGATTTGGGGATGAGGGGGCATTATTCAGTCTAACACACCTATATAAGACATATAGTTTTTTTAAAAAATTATAATGCAATAGGGCTAGGGATATAGCTCAGTTGGCAGAGTGCTTGCCTTGCATGCATAAGGCCCTGGGTTCAATCCCCAGCACCACAAAAAAAAAAATTATAGTGCAATAAAATATATTTATGGGAATACTTCTGAGCATAGTTCCATCAATTTGCAATGCAGAAGGAAGTCAGATCCTGTAGTAACTAAGGTTTTGTAAAACTGAAATCTGAGGTATTTTCTCATGAACACTCAAGTGTCAATTGGTAAAAACTTTTGATTGTTAAAAGCAAAGAAAGTTCTTTTTTTCCTGTTCTTCCCAATATTGACAAAATAAAACCTACAGCTTGGCATTGAGTTTATACAAAACAGATTTTTGAAAAATATTTTCCCCAAAGAACCTCAGAAGAAAAAGGGAAGATCCATTTTTCTGGAAGAGAACATGGTGTCAGGGCGTTTTAGATTCTCACACAGAGCTGCCAATCTTCAGCTCTCAGGTAACAGGTGGCAAGGTGAGAACAAGAGAAAGACTACAGAAATGATGCACTGTGATGAATTTTCCTAATAAGTAAAATCTGAATCCCTCTCCAGGAAGGTGAGATAATCACCACCCCCCCAACACACACAAAGAAAACCTGTGAGTTCTCAAGAGTCAATCCACATTATTCAGTTATTCACATCAGACCTTATAAGGCCTCCTCTTCAAGGTGAACATCTGCTCCTGGGGTAGTGAATTTCAGACATGTACCAGGAGCCTCAGGAGCCTTTTGGAATGCCAAGAAATTGAAAGAGGCCATAGGGGGTTGCCTCCAGACAGCCAGTGTGACTGGGGCATAAATGTAAGAAAGTTACTAGTTAATTAACTTTGAATATGAGGCATCCAAGGTAGTTTCCTCTGTATCAGAGAATGAACTAGAAGATACATGAAGCCTTGATTCAGTTTTAAGAAAAAAAATACTGAGATAAGAAACAGATCATCAAGAATTACAAAATGAGCCTCACCAAACAGGGTACTGGATATTAGTTTAAAAAAAATAAATTGAATTTTCAACATGGTTTTTGTTTGGGGAGACAAACAGAATGAAAAGGAAGTGAAAGATGGAATTACTCTTGGTAAACTATAGTTGGTGGACCTTGTTAACGTAAGTAGTTCATCATTTAATATCACTAGAGAAGTAGTCTATCATTTAATACCACTAGAGAAGAAAGTAATCAGATTATAAAACATGCTGCAATTGGATTAATATAATTAATATCATTCCAAGAAAATGAAATATCATTTCTGGCTTTTAGACTGAGTTCAGGATAGTTTATGAACTAGGAAACACTATTAATGTTTGTCAATTTAAGAACCCGCTTTTTCAGACTATTCATAATATTGGACATTGAGCATCCAGATGCTTGAAAAATGAAAAACAGAAATGTGAAGGGGCCCTTGAAGTGTTATTTAGTTTTTTCCATTTATTTTTTATAGCAATAGCAATTTTCTTTAAAATATTTGGAGGGAAATAACGTATTTTGTTATCTCAACTTATTTAAGAAAGGTATTTCTTTTATTGCTCCAGAAAACCTAACCTTAAATTATTAAAAAAGAAGAAAAAATAGTTTTGTTTTCTTCTGGGGATTCAGAGTAAACACTTCTGGAGCAATTGGTGTATTTAATAGGAAGGCAATTGTGTTCCTTTGCACCCAGCTGTTAGAAAACATTCAGAAGATGTGGACATAGACATCGTGCCTTTAAGCACTCTATTAACTCCAGTGATGTGTGTCATTGCATGTATGGGGTGGTGCTGAGAAAGAACTCTATTCATAAGGTGATGTTTTGGGAAGAATTAGTTCTTTCTCTCATTTACCACTTGTTTCAGCATTATCTGATGCATTCAAAAGGTATGAACAAACTTCAGCAGATCTGTCTGAAGGGAGACCCTTCAATAAAGATCCTACTTCTGCCATATGTGAAGATTAGGTACCTCAGCTGCTTCCTCCACTGATAAGAGTGCAACACTTTCTAAGGTGTATGATGCCCAGTTATGTTCATCTGAGGTCCTCGCTCCTGATATGCCATATGCAAATTATGGAAGTGTGGAGTCCAACAATATAATATAGCTAAATCAACTGCAGCAGAATATCCAAATTCTTGTTATACTGTAATTTGAATGGTCTAGTGACAGTATGGAATAATTAGGTATGCTCCAGTGCTTGGCTATTTTTATTATTGTAGTGAATTCTTTGTAGGAACAAAGTCCCCTGTTGAAAATGACCTTATAAGATTCCCACAGTCCTAAAACTTATGTGCTTATATTTTAGCTATCACCTATAAGTCCATCTCTCTATGTGTCAGACACAGGCCACTAGGGAAATGACAGTGTTCTCATTTAAGTGGTCAGAACCTCTGGGAGTAGGGCTGAGAAGTCTGGAATTTCAGCAGTTCTAAAGGTGATTGTGATTCACTCCACAGATATAACTTTTTTAAATTAAAAATGACACTATTTCTGAGACTATCCTAGTTTAGTACTAGTGTGATCCCAACACCCAGGAATATTCCAGGCACTGGCAGATATTGGGCACCCATTACAGCAGCATACATGCAATTTGGAGTAAGTGTTTACTTATACCAAAGTATTCATTTTTATCACAAGAATTCCTTATGCTTTTTGTCTACAGTTATTCAAAGTTCAAATTAAATTAGGTCCTTCATCAACCACCATCCTCTATAAATTCAGCTGTTAGCACATTTCCTAATTTGCAAATGCATATGCATTGGTGCAGTGGAAATCTAGAAGGAAGTGTATTCCTTTTATGGATATTACTAAATATCTGCTATAGCTGCTGCTTAGCTGAGCTTTCTCTCTCTCTCTCTCTCTACCACCCGCCATCTTTGTACTCTCTGATTTTTTTCTCTCATTTTTGAACATGTTTATGCAATTCTGAGCTTTGCCCATATTTTATTATGGGAAGCTATTTTTATAATAGGGAGCTATTTGGGGTAGGAAGAGTTGAGTATAAATACTAAAAGAATCTTTCACTATGATAATTTACTGTAGCAAAATCATATGCTGCATGCCTTTCTGAGGGTTTTCTTCTAAAAGTATAAAATTTTTAAAGTTAACTTACTATGGAAGGACTTTGCTTTAATGTATACAACTTTTGGAATGGATTTTGAAGTTATATACTTAACACTGTACTATAAAGATCATAGAAACCATATTTTAATTTCATTTACAGAAATTGATGTTAACACTTTTTTTATTTTTTTTTATTGGATGTTCACAACATTACAAAACTCATGACAAATCATATTTCATAGATTAGAATCAATTGGGTTATGAACTCCCATTTTTACCCCAAATACAGATTGCAGAATCACATCGGCTACACATCACATTTTTACATACTGCCATATTAGTGACTGTTGTATTCTGCTACCTTTACTATCCTCTAAAATCCCCCCTCCCCTTCCCTCCCATCTTCTCTCTCTACCCCATCTATTGAAATTCATTTCCCTCCATGTTTGTTATCCCATTCCCCTCGTAAACTCTTATATATAATTTTGTATTACAATGAGGGTCTCCCTCCATTTCCATGTGATTTCCCTTTTTTTTTCCTCCCTTTCCCTCCCGCCTCATGTCTCTGTTTAATGCTAGTCTTTTCTTCCTGCTCAGCCTCACTGTTCTGCTCTTAGTTGCTCTCATTATATCAAAGAAGACATTTGGTATTTGTTTTTTAGGGATTGGCTAGCTTCACTAAGCATAATCTGCTCTAGTGCCATCCATTTCCCTGCAAATTCCGTGATTTTGTCATTTTTTAGTGCTGCGTAATATTCCATGGTATATAAATGCCACATTTTTTTTATCCATTCATCTACACTTTTAATCATCACCTAGTTAGCCCAAAAGTATTAACACAAATTTAGAGTGTTGAGTCACAGTAAAACTCATAGTAGATTATGCACTTGTAGAATTCTAAGATTGATTTTATTCCCTTTCAGTAAACAACAAGGGCTTTATCACCAAAAGTATAATTTAAATTTAGCTATGGATGTGGTACAAAAATAAAGGATATAGTGGGTGAACAAATATAGAAACTAGCTGATATAGAAAGTGTTTTGTAGGGAACAACGAACAATATCTAAAAACCTATGGACATTTTTGTGTAATCTTTCAAACTCATGAATAATTCTGTTTTAAAATTTTCAACTCTCTATTGTCTAAAATATTGGAGAAAACAGTGGTACACTCCAAACCAGACAAATTTAGATGATCAATGATCAGTTCCATCAGTGTAAATGTCTGAGGGACATGAGTCCAGGGCAAATGATTTATGTGAATGAAGGTCAAGGCCATACAGAGAGTTACAGGAAACTCAGCCTCCATCAGTGGAGTTCGTTGAAATGCAGACACCCATGCATAATTTGATTGGAAACCAGCCACATTTTATTCCCAGAAGTAGTCAGGAATTGTTATTTTCTAAAACAAAGTAATAACCTTTACAACTGAGGTTCAAACAGTAAATACTTTTGTTACTAGTTAAAATGTAAATAGTGATCTGTGGCTTATCAAAAGTTGGCTAGGGCTGGTGAAGAAATTAACAGATGTATAATCACCAGGAATTCACATAACAATATTTCATATGGTTTAGTGAGCAAGAAAGAAATAAACTTTTGCTATGGTTACAGAAACTGTCTACAAATAGGGTCATCTGCAAATAATTGTTCCCCCATTCCAACTTCTCATTTTGATGTTTTCTTTTCTCTTAGTTATGATCCTCACAGACTGTCTCATTTTTGTTCTAATTGCTTTTCTGGAAAACTGATTTTTCTATAATATATAATCGTTAAAGATCATTTCTTGCAGCATCTAAAACCAATTACCAATTAAGACATATAGACTCTCACTGCATGTAAAACTGCCATAGTCTCTAACAGCATAAAAATTCAAGACATAAGTCCAACAAGAAAATAATTTGTTATATATAAAATGTGTTTTATTCTGTTTCAAATTTACAAATGGTAAATTTTCACCAACTCAACAAATGGTACTAGAAAAGATGTAAAAGAAAATTTTTAAACTCTAAATACAAACTGGATCCAGGGAAGATCCAAATGAGGGTAGAAACCAATTTTCTTTTTCCTATGAAGTAAAAATTTCAATATTTGACAGTTTAAATCAAATTACAAACTGCTCTTATCTTTGGGAGACTCTTATCTTTGGGAAATTTTCTCAGAGTAGCTGAAAATAGAACATAGGGCCATAGAGATGTCCATAATGTCAATGGCTAAAAGGAATCCACAGATCCCAACTAGTAGAAAAACCAGCAAACTTCATCCTAAGAACTGCAGAACATGAAGCTTGGGAGAAGAAAAGATAAAAGCAGGCTCAAGGCTACTCACGAAATAAGAGTTTAAGTGTATTAGTTTGCGTAGTTTGGATCTGAAATTTTCCCCAAAGGCCCATGTGTGGAGGTCTTGGTCCCTATCCCACGGCACCACTGAGAGGTGGTGGAACCTTTAAGAGGTGGGGCCCAGTGGGAGGAAGTGAGGTCATTAGGGGCATGCCCTTGAAAGTGATATTGGGACTCGGCCCCTCTTTGTCTATCTCTTTGCTTCCCAGTTGTCAACAGGCGAGCAGTATTGCTGCCTCACCACAGGCCCAAAAGCAATGGAGCCAACTGACCATGGACTAAACTCTCTGAAACCATGAACCAAAACAACCTTTCCTCTTTATAAGTTGCTTGACTCGGATACTTTGTCACAGTAATAGAAAGCTAACATGATTCACTTCTGACCCAGCCAATTTACTATAAACAAAACTGGCATCCAGTTAACAAGGACATTAATATCAAGAGGCACATGAGTGTGTGTGCATGTGTCCATGCTCGCATGTGCACACAAATACAAAAGAGATCATGTGTATGTGTGTGTTTCCTTATGTACTCTGGGACTATACTACACACCACTTCATTTATTCTGTTGCTGAGTCCAGAATGTACCAATCTGCTATTATGGGTGTTCCACAGTTCAGCAAACACAATAGTAGGGTTTCTAATAGAAAGAATGCTTTCTGCCAACTAATCATAAAAACATACAAAAATAACCAATATTTCTCTTTTGTAACATCAACTTCCTGGGGTCTTTTGTTCATATTTAATCATTCTTGTCACATAAACCCCTGCAAAAATAAGGAAATATAGCAGGGTTATTTATAAAAGAGAGGAGGTTTCTAAATAATTTAAATCAATAAATATGAAGTTGATTTTTTAAAATAATCTTTAGCCAGAGATAAATTCTGGAATTTCTGGGAAACAAAATGAGCTTATGAGTAAGACCATTCCATTCGAATTGCAGAAGGACTGTATTTGTGTAGTCAATAAATATATAAGAAAATCTTCTATCCTCATACCAGAGCCTTTGTAGTGGTACTCCCTTTTGCCACAGAAAAGTCCTAACTGGGCTTCTCCAGAAATCTTCACCATGGCTAATTTTAGGACTGTCAGCAAAAGAGTCTCTATAAAAGAGTTCAATGTAGATAAACTTCCAATTTTTTTGTTGCCCTGTTTTACTTGGCCACTGGCTGAGAAGAAGTCAGCACTTCGGGTGCTAGACACCCCCTTACTAGTTTTTCACAAACATGTATCCATATAGTAGTTTATAGAAATGTGCAAACAAGGCCTCTGGCCTTGAGCTGGGGCTTCACAGAGATGTCTACATTTCTAAGATAAGAGAAGTTACCAATTGGGCTCTGTGGTAACAGCTGGCAGGGGGAGGAAAGAAAGGGAGAAGAAGCTCCCTCCTTCTCAGGTGTTGTCCTTGAAGGGTTAACTTGCCCAGAACAGTGAAAGAAAAAGCTGCTTTTATGTGAACTTCTGCAGACTGTGAACTTCTGAGCCCCTCCCCTTACATGCTGGGTATAAAGTTCGGAAACTACCTGAATTCAGGGTTCGGGAGATTGATTGATTGATTGATTACAGCAAAAGCTGTGCCCTCTGAGCCTGGCTGCAGCCAAATAAAACTGTTTCCTGCTATCTTCAGTGCCTTGCCTCATCTGTCCCTACAACACCCTCAAATAATCAGATTTCCTTCTGGAATTAGGGATCAATTCCAAATTTGAAAAACTCTAAAAATACTGATTAGACATCAACACTTTGGACAGAGAGAGGGGCTCACTTGACAGAAGGTGAAGCTGGGTTATGCTGCAGGCAGCAAAGCCTCACTCGGTTAGGTAGGAGCTCCAGAGTGAAGGTTCAGCAGAGCTGACCTGTGGCTGGACATTCATGCCAACCCCTTCTCACTGAGTGAAGTGGCCTGCTCCAGGAAGGGTATGTCCTGGGTCCTGGTGGCTCTCTGCAACTGAGGTGTACCCTGAAAGGGTCAATAGCGGAGGCTCTCCACTGACCACATTCCCCACAACCAGGCAGCATTTCTCTGCTACACGGATTTCTTTGCTATTAAGTTTGTTTAGGAGTTTTCACTAATATGTTATGGCCAGAAATTAGATTAGAGGCATAAGGGTTGAAAAAAAAGGAGATATGAAATTTTAAAATCAAAGTGAATTCATTAGTTCACATCCTGGACCTTCATTTGTCTGGTTTTCATCAGACTAATTAATGTTTCTGTGCTTGGCATTTTTTATTTTAAAAAATTGGGGATAATTACTGCTGATTACAAGCTGCACTGTCTTTGTTAAGTTACTATAATTATTAACTTCTGGGAACTCCTTTCTTTTAAAAAAGCACAGAGGTATAACAATAATAGTATCTAATATCACAGAATTGTTTTAAAGATTAAATGAGCTGCTCCATTTAAAGAATGTCTTCTGAAAAAAAGGTGAGTTCTCCATAAATTTTAGTAATGCTTATTATTTTCATTATATACAGTTAATATTATTATGTAGCCTATATAACAGAACTTCCAAAGAATATTAGAAACTATTATTAAGGTTGCTGAATGGAAAAATCAACATGTAAAAATCAATATACATCACCAATAAACATTTAAAGCATGTATCTTTCTAAATTTCTCATTCACAATTGCAACAAAAACAATAATAATCCTGGGAATAAATCTCAAAACAGCTAAACAAGATCTTTATAGAAAAAAATTTATAGCATCATTGAAGTACATAAAAGAAGAACTAGATAAATGGAGTATATGGATAGAAAGGCTCTATCATAAAAATGACAGTTCTCTCAGATTAAGCTATAAAATCAGTATATTTCCCATCCCCACAGAGTGTATGTCAAAAGCCTTGGAGGAAAGAGATATCATATCCAAAGGGACTAAGTAAAGAGATATACCAGGGTTAAAAAAGGAATCCAGCACCTCCATCACCTCCATCACATCAAATATAGAAAAGGGAGGGAATGCAGTTACAGAAATCCAGGTAGAATGGAATCAGAAATAGAGGAACTGTGGTCATGAACATATGCATCCATCACAACTGCTAAGGGGCATCAAGGGAGAGACAGAAGAATGAATCCCCTTATCATTCTGTCTCCTCTCTACCAGTCTTCCACTGGCTGAATCCAGCTAGAAGTCAGAAGCTAAAGAAGTGCTGGGATGCAGCTCCATGGAAAATAGGTCTAAAGTAGCAACCAAAGGATATGCCCATCACTTGCAATGCTTTATGGAGTTTTAAACAAGCAGATTCTAAAGTAATGTGGCAAAGCTTGTAAAAAGTGAAGACAATTTTGAAAATTAAGAATGAGGAGTGGAATTCATTCTAACAGATATAAAGACTACTTATGATGTCAAAAGAATTGAAGATACGAGAACTAAATTGCAAAGTACTAGACAAATAAACCCACAGAAGAGAATGGAGAACCAAGAACAGACATAAATATATGGCACCCTGATATGTCAAGTTAGCCTGACAAATCAATGGAAAAACTTTGAAAAGAGCAACTGCCTATGCATTTGGGAGGAGGGGAAAGGGAAGCCTGATTTCCATTTCAGAATCAACTACAAAAATAAATTCCAACTTCGCCAGAGACCTTAGTAAAAAAATATAGTTAAAGCTTTAGTAGGAAAATAGGTGAACATCTTTATGATCTTTAAGAAAAGACCCCTCAAATAAGAAAGACTAAATTTATGAAGGAAAGAATGATATGATTGAACATAATAAAATTTCAAAATCTCTAAGTTATAGGAGACATTTTAAAAACCTTTAAAAGAGAAGGCTGTATACATGAAAATATTTTCAATGCATGTAAGTGACAAAGAATACTCAGAAAATGCAAAAACATTCTCAATCCATTTTAAAAATCCAAACGGAGAGGAAAAAAGAACACGTCCTTAAAGACAATTTGCAAAAGAGGAGACTTCAATGAAAAGACAAATCCTTATGTACGTGAAAAGATGCTCATAGAACCACTGAGAGAAAACAGACTAAATATCAACAATGTATTCAAACCCACATGTGCAAAGAAGTTTGAAGATGCTTCATACATGGCTGAGGGTGAGCACGTAAACTGGTGCGACCATTAACAGAGAATAATAGCAAGGTGTCTTTTAAATATCTGCTGAAGATAGAAACTGTTCTCTGAACACCACTACCACATTTCACAGTTTTACTAAATACTTAAGTATCTAAAACTAAAACAGAAAATTACACTTTCATATATTGTTGGTAAAAGCGATATATCTTTTTTTTTTTTTTGAGGATATTGTGAATGGGGTGGTTTTCCTCATTTCCATTTCAGAAGTTCTTCTTTTCCTATTTTTATGCCTTTAATTTATTTTGTCTGTCTAATTGCTCTGGCTAGTATTTCAAGGACTAAATTAAATAGAAGTGGTGAGAGAGGGCATACCTGTCTTGTTGCAGATTTTAGCGGGAATGCCTTCAGTTTTTCTCCATTTAGAATGATGCTAGCCTGAGGCTTAGCATATATAGCTTTTACAATGTTGAGGTAAGTTCCTGTTATCCCCAGTTTTTCTAGTGTTTTGAACATAAAAGGATGCTGTACTTTGTCGAATGCTTTTTCTGCATCTATTGAGATGATCATATGGTTCTTATCTTTAAGTCTATTGATGTGGTGAATAATATTTATTGATTTCCGTATATTGAACCAACCTTGCATCCCAGGGATGAATCCTACTTGATCATGGTGCACTATTTTTTTGATATGCTTTTGTATTTGATTCGCCAGGATTTTATTGAGGATTTTTGCATCCATGTTCATTAGAGATATTGGTCTGTAGTTTTCTTTCTTTGAAGTGTCTTTGTCTGGTTTTGGGATCAAGGTGATGTTGGCCTCATAGAATGAATACTTGGGAATCAACCTAACGAAAGAGGTGAAAGATTTATACAATGAAAACTACAGAACCCTAAAGAGAGAGATAGAAGAAGATCTTAGAAGATGGAAAAATGTACCCTGTTCATGGATAGGCAGAACCAACATCATCAAAATGGCAATATTACCCAAAGTTCTCTACAGCTTCAATGCAATGCCAATCAAACTCCCAACGGCATTTCTTGTAGAAATAGACAAAGCTATCATGAAATTCATATGGAAAAACAAAAGACCCAGAATAGCAAAAGCAATTCTAAGCAGGAAGTGTGAATCAGGCGGTATAGCGATACCAGATTTCAAACTATATTACAGAGCAATAGTAACAAAAACAGCATGGTACTGGTACCAAAACAGGCAGGTGGACCAATGGTACAGAATAGAGGACACAGAGACCAATCCACGAAATTACAACTTTCTTATGTTTGATAAAGGCGCTAAAAGCATGCAATGGAGAAAGTATAGCATCTTCAACAAATGGTGCTGGGAAAACTGGAAATCCATATGCAACAAGATGAAGCTGAACCCCTTTCTCTCGCCATGAACAAAAGTTAATTCAAAATGGATCAAGGAGCTAGATATCAAATTAGAGACTCTGCGTATTGTGGGGTTGGGCTCCAAATTCCTTAATAGGACGCCCATAGCCCAAGAGTTATATACAAGAATAAACAAATGGGACTTACTTAAACTAAAAAGTTTTTTCTCAGCAAGAGAAACAATAAGAGAGGTAAACAGGGAACCTACATCCTGGGAACAAATTTTTACTCCTCACACTTCAGATAGAGCCCTAATATCCAGAATATACAAAGAACTCAAAAAATTAAACAATAAGATAACAAACAACCCTATCAACAAATGGGCCAAGGACCTGAACAGACACTTCTCAGAGGAGGACATACAATCAATCAATAAGTACATGAAAAAATGCTCTCCATCGCTAGCAGTCAGAGAAATGCAAATCAAAACCACCCTAAGATACCATCTCACTCCAGTAAGATTGGCAGTCATTATGAAGTCAAGTAACAATAAGTGCTGGCGAGGATGTGGGGAAAAAGGTACACTTGTACATTGCTGGTGGGACTGTAAATTGGTGCGGCCAATATGGAAAGCAGTATGGAGATTCCTAGGAAAGCTGGGAATGGAACCACCATTTGACCCAGCTATCGCCCTTCTTGGTCTATTCCCTGAGGACCTTAAAAGAGCATACTATAGGGATACTGCCACATCAATGATCATAGCAGCACAATTCACAATAGCTAGACTTTGGAATCAACCTAGATGCCCTTCAATAGATGAATGGATTAAAAAACTGTGGCATTTATACACAATGGAGTATTACGCAGCACTAAAAAATGACAAAATCATTGATTTTGCAGGGAAATGGATGGCATTAGAGCAGATAATGCTAAGTGAAGCTAGCCAATCCTTAAAAAACAAATGCCAAATGTCTTCTTTGATATAAAGAGAGCAACTAAGATCAGAACAGGGAAGAAGAGCATGAGGAAAAGACTAACATTAAACAGAGACGAGCGGGGTGGGAGAAAGGTAGAGAGAAGGGAAACTGTATGGAAATGGAAGGAGACCCTCATTGTTACACAAAATTACATATAAGAGTTTGTGAGGGGAAAGGGGAAAAAAAACAAGGGAGAGAATTAAACAACAGCAGATGGGGTAGAGAGGGAAAATGAGAGGGAAGGGGAGGGGGATAGTAGGGGACAGGAAAGGTAGCAAAATGCAACAGTCATTAATATGGTATTATGTAAAAATGTGGATGTGTAACCGATGTGATTCTACAACTTGTATTTGGGGTCAAAAAATGGGAGTTCATAACCCACTTGAATCAAATGTATGGAAGATGATATGTCATGAGCTTTGTAATGTTTTGAACAACCAATTAAAAAAAAGTAATATATCTTTTACACATTCAAATTTCCTTTGCAACTTTTTTCACTCAAATTATGCTTCATAGGCTGACCTCTGTTGACACATGTTAGTTTTGAGTTTATTTATTTAAACTTTTATATAGCATCCAAAAAAACCATAATGAATGATTATTTAAACTTTTCAAATTAACACAAATGACATTGTCATAAACACATGACTCCTGGTACCCACATAAGAACAATTTTTCTAGAAGTAAAATTGCTGAATCCCTCAAGAAATATAACATATACTTCGTAGACTATATAGATATGAAAAAGATATCTGAGATATTGTAAAAAGAGAAGACCCAGCGTAACACATATGTATCAAAATGTAATATTCTAATATATTTGAGCATAAATATATATGAAATATATGTCCCTTAAATGTCTATATTGTAGATACATCTAAATAAATAATTTTTGAGTAGGGATTAAAGAGGAATATTTGCTTTTCACTCTTTATTTTTTTACAACAATCATTTTACATCATAGTTTTATAGCTTTAAAACACTAAAAAATTATTCTTTGTTATTTTATTTTGTATTGCAATCATTACACCACTATACTATGGTAAAAATACCTTGAATGTTAGATTGATTATGTTGTGTATGATGCAAAAACTAATAATTATACAATTAATTATTTTTCAGATAAAGTTTCCATATTACCATCATGAATGTGATGGGCTCTCATTTAAAATTTAGAAACTACATAAAAAAGAAAAAAAACACCCACTATAAAATGATGTAAATCATTATGTCATTCATTTTGGTCTTTCATTCCTTTGGAGATGATGGTGGTTGCAGACTTTCTTTAGTAGCTCCTGCAACTAAATCTTTAAATTTCATTCACACCCTAAAAAGTACCAAGACCACCAGGTGTGCCTGAAATCTCAGTGGCTTGGAAGGTTGAGTCAGGAGGATTGCAAGTTCAAAGAGAGACTCAGTAACTCAGCAAGGCTCTAAGCAACTTAGCACAGCCCTGTCTCAAAATTAAAATGGTTAAGAGTGGTTAAGTGCCCCTGGGTTTATAAAGTACAAACAAAAATACCAAGACAAGCTGAAAATTTACAGTATCTTACAAACATAAAACCATACTTGATCATTTAAAGCTATAATTTGGCTTTAATGATGCTAAATTAAATTGTATTAAAAACCTACTATTTTTTTAGGGAATCTATTTACTACCTTTCATCGACCTAACCACCATACTACTAGGAAATTATATATCTACATTTTGCACATTAAAAACCAACATTCAAACACATCAGGCAACCTACTAGTAGGGATTTCAACACAGGTCAATATGGCTCAGAGTCTGAGCATTTTCTGGCTACCACTTGTCTCCCATTCTTCTAAGAACAAAGCTGAATCTTCTTGTTTAAAACTAATTTTGACACAACCAGAAGAATGAGAAGTTACACTCCATTTATGTATGATGTGCCAAAATGCATTCTACTGTCATGTATAACGAATTAGAACAAATAAATAAATAAAATTCATTTTGAAGTTTTTTTATATAACAAAAATGTTAATAAAGTATTATAGTTTATTTTTATAAAGTATAAAATATAGAGATATTTAAATAAAATTTAACATTCCAGGTATCAAGAAAGAACCAAAGAACATTCTAGCTCCAAAGGCTCGGTCCTTCCCAGCACCCACATGGTGAAGTACACCCACATGGTCAAAGTCACACACAGCCACTAAGTAAATAACCAAGATTTTGCAATGGACTGAGTTCATAGTCCATCATCAACAAGATATTGATTGCCATGAAAAAATAAGAGGGAAGAGAGGGAGGTTACTGTTTCCTCTTCATGAAAACACACATGAATAAAACTTAGCAATATGAAATGTTTTCTATTATTTATTCATGAGTTAGTGAGGTTGATAAACAATTTCTTTAAAACAATTTATTTGCATGTATTCTATCTCACACCGTTTAAATACAAAATTTTCAAAGGAATTTTCATATGATCACCATACAGTATAACTTAGCACAGAGGATTGTTTTCACATCATTTTTTTCAATATTTATAATTTTTACTGAAGACATAAGTAAAAGAAAGAGCATCTGCAAACTCTTATTGGACCTGGAAGACCTGGGTTGTGAGACAGAAGTCACAACCTCCTAGATGCCAGAGTTTCTTAGTCTGGTGAATACAGCTCTTGACTGCCTCAAGTTAGTTCTTTGTAGACACACTGATGCCATTAAAGTAATGAATAATTTGGAGAATGCTTTGCTTCTACGTATTGCAGTTCTTACCTGGAATGTATAACCTATGTAACTCATGACCAATCAACAACCTGCACTACTCACCAATGCCATGGTAACAATGGGTTTGCTGTCAATTACTTCTTATTCTATATCTACAAAACCAGACCCCTCTAAAGACATTTCAGAGAATATGTTCTACAAAACTAGAATTCATGATTCCTGGGTGGCCATCCTCACTCACTTTCTCTTCAATAAACTCTTTGTTCTTACTTGCCTTTTAGGTTGCTGTATCATAAATATAGAAAGATATGAAAATATAGAAAAGGTACCAAAAAAGAGCTTCCCACAATAAAACTATTCAAATTTAACAGAAATTAACATTAAAGTTTTGCTTATTTTTTAATTCAAGAAGCATTTATATTTATGATGAAAATAATTCATACTTATAGAAGAGTATTTGAAAAAATTAATAAAAGTAGGATAAGAAACTATAGTCTATGCCATCTATTGACATTTGAAAATATTTGCTTTTCTTTGTAAAGAAATACTTCTTTTTGTTTTTTGAGCTCGTTGAGTCATGTATGAAAAAAAAACTAACACCTTTTGCATAATTTTTAACAATTCCTGCAAATTGACAAATCTAGTTAATTCTCATAACAACACCCAACATAATAGCATCTATCACTTGTTTTGAAGAATCATTCTTTATCATAAATGTCATGAAGATCAAATCCATAAATCTAAGAATTTTACCTTTCATACTTGCCACTCAATATCTTAATACTAGAATATGTCAAAAATTTCCCCCTTCTAATTCCTCTGACATTGTTCATGGTACAAAATCTCTCTTCCATGTGGTAGTTACTGAATGAATATTTATTTATCCATTTATTCATTAAAAATTTTTTAAAATAAGACATACAAGTTTAAGAGATTTCATAAAAGATTAAGTTTAAAAGTAATCTGCATATAAGCTATGTTATTTCATTAAGAAACGAAGGTAGCTGGCAAGATCTTTTGTATATATTATGTTAATTATTAAAGGATCAATCGTTTCACACTGTGTCTGGGACATAACTTTCAGCTCTATTAAAGCAAAATTGCTAAGAAATATCAAAGGAAATATAGCTCTAAGTGGAAAATAATTTGTCTCTAATTGATTAAAATTTGAATTTGGGAGAGATTAACAAAACCAGAATCCAAACTTGTGCAAGTATACAGGCAAGTTAACTTTATTAAAACCTCAATACAGGAGCTGATGGAATCATCCCTGTTTTCTACTGATCTCAGCTCATTCAGCTACGGAACAGGTGATTTCAGGCTGGCATTTGCCTGCGTCTCGCAGACAGATCGCTCAGGCTCAGGGCTAGAGAACCTGTGGAGAATACTCCTTGGGGCTCGCTCCTAGAAAAGCGTGCACCGAGCTCTGAGCGGCCGGGTTCTGAGCCCCGGAACAGTTTTGGCCCAGGGCTGGGGAACACGCGGGGACTGCGTCTTTGAGCCTGCTCCCAGCAGAGCGTGCACCGAGCTCGGAGAGCTTGGAGCGGCCAGGCTCTGGCTCCCGGAGCTGCTTTGGCCTAGGGCTGGGGAACCCGTGGAGATCGCTCCTTGGAGCCTGCTCCTAGCGGAGTGTGCACCGGGCTCGGAGAGGCCGGGTTCTGGCTCCCGGAGCGGCTTTGGCCCAGGGACGGGGACCCCGCGGTAACTGCTTCTCGGTCCGGGTCCTGCTGGGTGCAGTGGGGGCCAGAGGGGCAGAGGGGAGCTGCCGCCTGCGCCCAGAACAGGCCAAGTGACCCGCCGGCGTGGTATCACGACACCCCAACTGCAGCTGGGGCCGAAGAGAGTAACTGCCTACGCCTGGAACAGGACTAGCGACCCGACGGCGCAGTAGCCAAGTCACCCCATTTGGAGTAGGGGCTGTGTAGAACCGCCGTCTGAGTCTGCAAGGTAGGCAGACCTGCGACCCACTGGCAGGAAAGGCCCGGTAGCCTGCCAGCATGGTGGACACGTAGCACCGAGGCAGTCATGTCACACTGGTTGGAGTTGGGGTGGAGCAGAGCCGCCGCCCGTGTCCGGAAAAGGCCCAGCGACCTGTTGGAGAGGCAGTCAGGTAGCCCCATTTGGAGTGGAGGCTGAGCAGAACTGCCGCCCGAGCCCGCAAGGTAGGCAGACCTGCGACCCACCGGCAGAACAGGCCTAGAGGCCTGCCAGCGTGGTAGACACGTCACACCAATTGGAGTAGAGGCCGAGCAGAGTCGCCGCCCACATCCAGATCAGGACCAACGACCCGAGGGCGTGGTAGTTACGTCACCACAATTGGAGTGGGGGCAGAGCAGAGCCACCACCCGCGCCCGCAGGGTGGGCAGACCTGCGGCCGACCATCGTGGTAGACAGATCACCCTAATTAGAGGAGGAGCACAGCCACTACCCACCCTGCAAGAGAGATCTCTCAACTATACAAAAGCAATATAAATAAATAGGGGGAAAATTTCAAAAACACAACAGTTTCACCAAGCAGAAAGAAACGCGAGCAGTATGAAAAGACAAGGAAAGAAAGGACCACAAGCAATGCAGGTCAACTCAACTTTAGAAGAGGTAATAGCTGCAACAGATGGAATGTCAGATAAAGAGTTCAGGATATACATGCTTCAGATGATCTGGAGTCTCAAGGAAGACATGAGACAGCAAAATCAGACAATGAAAGATCACTTTGACAAGGAACTACATAAACAAATCCAGGAAGCAAAAGATCAATTACACAGGGAGATAGAGGTACTAAAAAACAAACAAATAGAAATCCTAGAAATGCAGGAAGCAATAAACCAACTTAAAAACTCAATTGAGAATACTATCAGCAGAGTAGATCACTTAGAAGATAGAACATCAGACAATGAAGACAAAGTATTTCAACTTGAAAAGAACATAGACAGCTCAGCAAGACTGCTAAAAAGGTTGTGTCGGGATTCCAACATGGCGGCGGGCGCAGAGAGATCAAGTCTCTGACCTCTTAAGCTGTGCAGGCATAGGGAGTCGTAAACAACCTAAATCTGTTTGCTCAGGATCACTAGGCAATGCTGAGCTGACATGGATCTGGGGCGAACAGTCTGGGCCTCTCAGAACACACACTGAGCCCGGATCGGCTGAATTCAAGCTCCCGTTCAAGTGCTTCCCGCAGAAAAACAGCTGTGACTCAGCACTAATCCATCCGGCTGAAAGAACTGGTCAGAATCTTCTGATCCTACGGAGGTAAATGCCAACCGAGACTTCACAGGTAGTGGCCACAGGTTTGAAACGGGGCTTGGGAGAGACAGTAAGGACCCACCCGATGCATTGGTCACCCGGCAAAGGGAAACGAACTGTCGCCATTTGCAAGAGATACCACCATGGCAGAGAACTGATGTCATCAGACT
The DNA here is from genome assembly GCF_964194105.1 of Spermophilus citellus. NCBI lineage: Eukaryota > Metazoa > Chordata > Mammalia > Rodentia > Sciuridae > Spermophilus > Spermophilus citellus. Next base: position 69,466,476 of record NC_138196.1, on the reverse strand, counting down.
GCGGCGGAGGAGATAACTTCATTGAAACCTGCGGGTACAGGTGTGTAATTCCCTAGCCTTCCCTCTCCACACATCGGGGAAACCTTAAGGGCCCCTCCCAGCTCTCCCGTAAGGGCCCCACCCAGCTCTCCCGTGAGCACGATAGCCAGCCCGAGGGAATCAGAGGTGGTGCAGGACCCGCGGCGCGGAACTACCGCTCCCACCAGGGCTGACAGCTGAGGTCTCTTGCACCAGCTACCGGGGGCATGGCTACCGGAGGACAAGCAAAATTCGCTGAGGATTCTCAGCCCCAAGCTCTACAAACTTAGGGTCTGAGGGAATGGCAAACTGGAAGAGTGTGCCCAGTCGTCCATGAAAACACGGCTCCTGGGAGCAACAGACCTGGCGTGTAGCCAGTATTGTGGTGAGTGGCACCCGTGAGAGGGGCCTGGCTAGAGGAAAAGTGGGAAGTGACTAGACACAAGAGGAGGCCCTAGGCACTCAGGATTGGAGACTCGCCCAGTCTGGGAGGAGCTGCTGCACAGTGATTGGTTCCCGCGTATTGACAGGAGAAACTAGGCCTGGTGGGCACAGCGCCACCTACTGGAAAAGAAGTTAATCAAACTCTAAGACTGCATTTATTAGTTTTTTTTTTTTCTTTTTTCTTTTCTCTTTTTTTTTGATTTGGGTTTTTCTTTCATTTTCATTTTTCTTTCTTGTTGTTTTTTCAAATTTTTTTACAATTTTTTTAAATTTTTTTTCTTCTAATTTTAATTTTAATTTTTTTATTATTTTTTTAAATTTTTTTTTCCTTTTTTAATTTCCCATTTTTTTTCTTCTTTTGTCTTTTCATTGCTTTTCAATTATCTTATCCCCCCTTCCTTGAATTCTACCTGTTTACTCTCATTCTCTTTAGTGACTTCTTCCCTTCCCTTCTAATACCTTTCCTCCCAAGCATCAAATAAATTTATGGGAGTAAACAGTAACTCAGCAGTCAAACAGAACAAGAAGTAACATGAGCAGCTTCAAAAAGCAAGGAAGAAAAGGAGTACAAACAATGCAGGACAGCCTAAATATTCAGGAGGATTTAGAGTCATCAGAAAAATGGTCATATAAAGAACTCAAGGAACACCTTAGACAGATGGAATGGAACCTTAAAGAGGATACAAGACAGCAAATTCAAGCAGCAAAAGAACACATGGAGAATGAATTACATAAGCAGATAAAAGAAGAAGTTAAGCATCTTTATCAGGAGATAGAGATTATAAACAATAATCAAACAATAATTCTAGAAATGAAGGAAACGATAAACCAAATTAAAAACTCAATTGAGAGTATCACTAACAGAGTGGAGCAAGTAGAAGCCAGAACGTCAGATAATGAAGACAAAATATATCATCTTGAAAAGAGTCTAGCCAACTCAGAAAGGCTGGTAAAAAATCACGAGAAAAACATCCAAGAGTTATGGGACAACATAAAAAAACCAAACTTACGAGTCATCGGGATAGAAGAAGGTACAGAGTTTCAAACCAAGGGAATGAGTAACCTGCTGAATGAAATAATTACAGAAAACTTTCCAGAAATAAAAAAGGAAACAGATATACAAATTGAAGATGCATACAGGACACCGAGCACACAAAATCACAGTAGACCAACGCCAAGACACATTGTTATGAAGATATCCAATATACAGAACAAAGAGAAAATATTAAAAGCTACAAGAGAAAGGAGACAGATTATAACCAGGGTTAAACCAATAAGGTTAACAACGGATTTTTCATCACAGACACTGAAAGCAAGAAGGTCATGGAACAATGTATTTCAAACACTGAAAGACAATGGATGCCAACCAAGAATTCTGTATCCAGCAAAATTAAGCTTCAGGTATGACAAAGAAATAAAAATCTTTCATGATAAACAAAAGTTAAAAGAATTTGCAGCCAGAAAACCAGCATTGCAAAGCATTTTGAGCAAAACACTTCACGAGGAAGAAATGAAAAACAATAACCAAAACCATCAGTGGGAAGTGCCTCAGTAAAGACAGAGGGCGAGGGGAAGATAATCATGGAGAAACAAACTATATTTTTTTAAAAAAGGATAAATAATCAAACATGGATGGAAGTACAAACCATATATCAATAGTAACTCTGAATGTTAATGGTTTAAACTCTCCAATAAAGCAACATAGGCTGGTATCATGGATTAAAAAAACAAATCCAACAATATGCTGCCTCCAGGAGACACATCTGATTGGAAAAGACATACACAGGCTGAAGATGAAAGGATGGGAAAAAATGTACCACGCACATGGTCCTCGTAAGCAAGCAGGGGTGGCCATCCTCATATCGAATAAAATTGACTTCAAGACTAAGTTAATCAAAAGGGATAAAGAAGGACATTATATACTGTTAAAAGGAACCATTCACCAACAAGACATAACAATTATCAATATTTATGCACCAAATAATGGTGCTGCGACATTCATAAAACAAATTCTCCTCAAGTTCAAGAATCAAATAGACCACAACACAATAATTATGGGTGACTTCAACACACCTCTCTCACCATTGGACAGATCCTCCAAACAAAAGTTGAATAAAGAAACTATAGAACTCAATACCACAATCAATAACCTAGACTTAACTGACATATATAGAATATATCAACCATCATCAAATGGATATACTTTTTTCTCAGCAGCACATGGATCCTTCTCAAAAGTAGACCATATATTATGCCATAGGGCAACCCTCAGTAAATATACAGGGGTGGAGATAATACCATGCATTTTATCTGATCATAATGGAATGAAACTGGAAATCAATGATAAAAGAAGGAAGGAAAAATCCTACATCACATGGAAAATGAACAATATGTTACTGAATGATCAATGGGTTACATAAGACATAAAGGAGGAAATCAAAAAATTCTTAGAGATAAATGAAAATACAGGCACAACATATCGGAATCTATGGGACACAATGAAAGCAGTTTTAAGAGGAAAATTCATCGCCTGGGGGTCATTCCTCAAAAAAAGAAAAAACCAACAAACAAATGAGCTCACACTTCATCTCAAAGCCCTAGAAAAGGAAGAGCAAAACAACAGCAAATGTAGCAGAAGGCAAGAAATAATTAAAATCAGAGCGGAAATCAATGAAATTGAAACAAAAGAAACTATTGAAAAAATTAACCTAACTAAAAGTTGGTTCTTCGAAAAAATAAATAAGATAGACAGACCTTTAGCCATGCTAATGAAGAGAAGAAGAGAGAGAACTCAAATTACTAACATAGGGGATGAAAAAGGCAATATCACAACAGATGCTACAGAAATACAGAAGACAATTAGAAGTTATTTTGAAAACCTATATTCCAATAAAATAGAAGATAGTGAAGACATTGATAAATTTCTTAAGTCATATGATTTGCCGAGACTGAGTCAGGAGGATACACACAATTTGAACAGACCAATATCAATGAATGCAATTGAAGAAGCCATCAAAAGACTACCAACCAAGAAAAGCCCAGGACCGGATGGGTATACAGCGGAGTTTTACAAAACCTTTAAAGAAGAATTAATACCAATACTTTTCAAGTTATTTCAGGAAATAGAAAAAGAGGGAGCTCTTCCAAATTCATTCTATGAGGCCAACATCACCCTGATTCTGAAACCACACAAAGACACCTCAAAGAAAGAAAACTACAGACCAATATCTCTAATGAACCTAGATGCAAAAATCCTCAATAAAATTCTGGCGAATCGAATACAAAAACACATCAAAAAAATTGTGCACCATGATCAAGTAGGATTCATCCCTGGGATGCAAGGATGGTTCAATATACGGAAATCAATAAATGTTATTCTCCACATCAATAGACTTAAAGATAAGAACCATATGATCATCTTGATAGACGCAGAGAAAGCATTTGACAAGTACAGCATCCCTTTATGTTCAAAACATTAGAAAAACTAGGGATAACAGGAACTTACCTTGACATTGTAAAAGCTATCTATGCTAAGCCTCATGCTAGCATCATTCTGAATGGACAAAAGTTAAAGGCATTCCCTCTAAAATCTGGAACAAGACAGGGATGCCCTCTATCTCCACTTCTATTCAATATAGTTCTCGAAACACTGGCCAGAGCAATTAGACAGACGAAAGAAATTAAAGGCATAAAAATAGGAAAAGAAGAACTTAAATTATCACTATTTGCAGATGACATGATTCTATACCTAGAAGACCCAAAAGGGTCTACAAAGAAACTACTAGAACTAATAAATTAATTCAGCAAAGTGGCAGGATATAAAATCAACACGCATAAATCAAAGGCATTTCTGTATATCAGCGACAAAACTTCTGAAATGGAAATGAGGAAAAACACTCCATTCACAATATCCTCAAAAAAATTTAAATACTTGGGAATCAACCTAACAAAAGAGGTGAAAGATTTATACAATGAAAACTACAGAACCCTAAAGAGAGAAGTAGAAGAAGATCTTAGAAGATGGAAAAATATACCCTGTTCATGGATAGGCAGAACTAACATTATCAAAATGGCGATATTACCAAAAGTTCTCTATAGGTTTAATGCAATGCCAATCAAAATCCCAATGGCATTTCTTGTAGAAATAGATAAAGCAATCATGAAATTCATATGGAAAAATAAAAGACCCAGAATAGCAAAAGCAATTCTAGGCAGGAAGTGTGAATCAGGCGGTATAGCGATACCAGATTTCAAACTATATTACAGAGCAATAGTGACAAAAACAGTATGGTACTGGTACCAAAACAGGCGGGTGGACCAATGGTATAGAATAGAGGACACAGAGACTAATCCACAAAGTTACAACTATCTTATATTTGATAAAGGGGCTAAAAGCATGCAATGGAGGAAGGATAGTATCTTCAACAAATGGTGTTGGGAAAACTGGAAATCCATATGCAACAAAATGAAACTGAATCCCTTTCTCTCGCCATGCACAAAAGTTAACTCAAAATGGATCAAGGAGCTTGATATCAAATCAGAGACTCTGCATCTGATAGAAGAAAAAGTTGGCTCCGATCTACATATTGTGGGGTCGGGCTCCAAATTCCTCAATAGGACACCCATAGTGCAAGAGTTAACAACTAGAATCAACAATTGGGACTTACTCAAACTAAAAAGTTTTTTCTCAGCAAAAGAAACAATAAGAGAGTTAAATAGGGAGCCTACGTCCTGGGAACAAATCTTTACTCCTCACACTTCAGATAGAGCCCTAATATCCAGAGTATACAAAGAACTCAAAAAATTAGACAATAAGATAACAAATAACCCAATCAACAAATGGGCCAAGGACCTGAACAGACACTTCTCAGAGGAGGACATACAATCAATCAATAAGTACATGAAAAAATGCTCTCCATCTCTAGCAGTCAGAGAAATGCAAATCAAAACCACCCTAAGATACCATCTCACTCCAGTAAGATTGGCAGCCATTATGAAGTCAAACAACAATAAGTGCTGGCGAGGATGCAGGGAAAAGGGTACACTTGTTCAGGTGTTGGTGGGACTGCAAATTGGTGCAGCCAATTTGGAAAGCAGTATGGAGATTTCTTGGAAAGCTGTGAATGGAACCACCATTTGACCCAGCTATTCCCCTTCTCGGTCCATTCCCTAAAGACCTAATAAGAGCATGCTACAGGGACACTGCTACATCGATGTTCATAGCAGCACAATTTACGATAGCAAGATTGTGGAACCAACCTAGATGCCCTTCAATAGATGAATGGATAAAAACAAATGTGGCATTTATACACAATGGAGTATTACTCTGCATTAAAAAATGACAAAATCATAGAATTTGGCGGGAAATGGATGGCATTAGAGCAGATTATGCTAAGTGAAGCTAGCCAATCCTTAAAAAAAATGCCAAATGACTGCTCTGATATAAGGGGAGTAACCAAGGACAAGGTAGGGATGAAGAGCTTGAGAAGAAGATCAACATTAAACAGGGATGAGAGGTGGGAGGGAAAGGGAGAGAGAAGGGAAATTGCATGGAAATAGAAGGTGATCATCAGGGTTATACAAAATTACATATAAGAGGAAATGGGGGTAAGGGAAGAATAATACAAGTGGAAGAAATGATTTACAGTAGAGGGGGTAGAGAGAGAAGAGGGGAGGGGAGGGGAGGGGGGTAGTAGAGAATAGGATAGACAGCAGAATACATCAGACACTAGAATGGCAATATGTAAATCAATGGAAGTGTAACTGATGTGATACAGCAATCTGTATACGGGGTAAAAATGGGAGTTCATAACCCACTTGAATCAAACTGTGAAATATGATATATTAAGAACTATGTAATGTTTTGAACGACCAACAATTAAAAAAATAATAAAAATAAATAAAAAATAAATAAAACCTCAATACAGGAACTGATTTGGGACTGAATAATTAAGTATAGCTAGCACCATGCTTCAGTAGCATATAAATAAACTTTTCTGCATTATATTATTAAAATCAATCTCAAGTAAAATTTTAATTGAAATAATTTTTTAAAAAATTTACCTATAATTCTACCACTCTAAAAATTAATATAATGATAAAAATATATGCATTTTATTATACTCTACCACTACTTAGATGTGTTGAATTTAAAAAGCCTCATATGCAGTTCTGAAGTATCATCATCATAAGCTAGGATAAATTAACTGAGAAATAAATGAATAATGTCTCTTTGCTTTCAACTGTATTCTTTAGAAATTCACTAACAAAATTATCAATTTCTACAAATCCCACTTTTTTCAAATGTTCATAACTCTTAGTATTTCTTAGCCTGTGTATTTTATACAAAATTCTCCCCAGATTCTTCTTCTACTTCTTCTTTTGCTAACAGTCTTACTTATTAGTTGAGCCCTTCTTTAGAAATCCCCAACCTCCATTCATGCACACATTTTATTCCTTAATATACCAAACATTCTATACCTATCCCTTATGTCTGGCACATCCCCATAACCCATGTCATACTTCCTCCACTGTGTATGACTCCTGCATAATTTCCAAGCTTCTCTTAACAATAGAGCCTTCAGCACCTTCCATTTGTTCTCCTGGTAGAAAATTTTTACATTCTCTCCTCACTAAATTAACTATTTTTTCCTTTCAAATATAAATTCAAATGTTACTTCCTAAAATAAGAGTTGTCTGAAGCTCTATGGACAAGTCAAATTCCCTACAGCAGGCGTCCCCATCAGTGTGTACTGTCCTTCAGCATACTCACTCTTGCTTCTGTGTATTAGTTCATGTGATTATTTAATTAACTGCACAGAAATAAAAAGTTCCAAAGTAACAGAAATCAGGATACATTTTCTACTCATCATTATGTCACCAAGGCCAAGCTGATTGCTAGGCACAGAATGGGCTGCCAATAAATATATATTAAAGGAGAGCAAAAAAGAAAGGAAAGAGGGAGGGAAATTAATCATTAGATCAACAGATGATCTTATTATTACTAAAAAAAATTTATGTGGCCTCATTTGTGACCTGAAAGATAATCAATTTGTAAATAACTAAATAAATGGATAAATAAATAAAAGTCATTTTAGCTTCTTCCCCATTAATTCTCTCACTATAAGTGGATATGGCTTATAGTTGTAATCCTGATTCTTTTCTTTTTTTCATCTTCTTCCAGAGGAATAAAAGCCAATTTATATATCTTGCTTCCTTCCAATCAGAGGTTGAACTAAGAAACCATGGGAAAACAGTGAAGGATGACCCCAAGAAGTAAGCTGAGGTACTGAGTGAAATGAAATCCAGAAAGAACATAAACCAGGACAAGCTTGTGGAATTTCATTGACCATCAGGAGCAGTGGAGGCACCGTCCCACCTGGACTTCTCAGGAGCTACAGGATGCCTCCCAGAACGGTCCACCCATTCCCACTGGCTGCGGGGCTTCTTGAGTAGGGTTAGATCCTCCCCATTTACAGACTGCATGGACCTTTACTAGTAAACACATGCTAGCAAAGTCACAGAGCGGAAAGTGGAAGATACTCCACACAAGTCTGAGCTGTGAAAAAGCCCCCCACAACTGAGTCAAAGCCTGTCTGCAATGTCAGCCAGAATCAGAAGTGAGGAAGAGGATTGAGGGGGGGCCCGGGAAGCCTGTGGCATACCCTGTGGGAATCAAAGCATTGCTCACGGCACACAGGGCCAGTCTCAGACAATGAACTAGCAGTGCTGAAAGAAATAATTTACCACTTTCCCTCAGGTTCAACGAATCTTCTAGAATACTTTGGGACATTGAATCAGGAAGGAAAAGAGTCCATTCTGGGCATTTTCCAATTGCTGATTGTATCTCCAGAAACCAGTGGTTTCTAATATGCTGTCTGGAATAGGTAATCACTTAACAAGAGCATTATATATGTTAGTTCACCTTGAGGATCATCTATCACTAGGCAGAATATCAAAAATTCCAAGCCAATCTACAGAAATATAGTTAATTTGTACCTTATGTATCTAACAGCCTTCCTCAGGTAGGATCTGGATTAACTATGGTTCTGTGAGTTGGTCTAAGAATATATTCTGAGTTTTATCCATATACCAATAAATAAAGAGATCAGTAAGCTACTAGCTTGTCTTTTGTTGACAAAGAATTCAAATTTATTCGTTATTTGAATTATTAACCTTCACTATCCCTAAGATCTACCTCAAAAAACAAAACAGAACATCAACAACAAAAGTGTTTCGATACCAAATGGCACATCATATAATGCTTAGTAGAATCTGGCCTCTTTTTATAACAATGTTTTTCAAAAATCAAATGGGCTTGGAGTTAGCTGTATTGCCTAGAAACCTATAGGTTGAGGCTACTAACTCTGCTTTTATTAGAGTGAGCCTGCATCCTTGTACATCTACATTTATAATCAGTTATAAATAGTGACCCATTTCAATTGACAGTTTTGGTAAAGTAAGCCACAGTAGACCAATACCACTACCAAGAACAACTATAAGAGCTGAGTCTGAGGGGGAAATTCTAATAAGAACAAAGAGAGTATATGAGTCAGCTTTCCATGACTGTAACAAATGCCTGAGATACTCACATTATGAATAGCACAGGTTTATTTCGGCTCACAGTTTTGAGTTTTAGTGCACGATCAGTTGGTCAGTGGCAACACAGCACTCATGGTGGGGAACATGTTGGCAGAGCAAAACCACTCATCTTATGACCAGGAAACAGAGACGAAGAGAAAGAGGTGGGGATCTCACTATCCCCTTCAGGGACAAGCCCCTAGAACCTGAAGACCTCCCACTAGGCCCTAACTCTTAAGTTCCCACCACTTCCCAGTAGCACCAACAGGATACCAAGCCTTTAAAACATGGGCCTTTAGGGACACCCAAGAACCAAATCATAACAGAGAGCTTCTGAACACATCCCGACCAGAAGCATCACAATTTCAGATAGATTAAGTATCAAAGAGATAAGCTGACTTTTAAGGTGTTTTCCTTCCCCTAGGGGTAAAGAGTAAAGGTAATTGCCAATCTGGAAACACAGCAAGATCTTCAGAATATGGGCTTTGCTTTAGCAGAGGACTACTGCTATGAAATAAAGATTTCAGCACAGATTTTTTTTTTTTTTTTTGCAGTTTTATGGGGCAGATGGGGGGTGGGGGGGAGGGCGGGTTCAGGGGTATCTCTCTAGCAGAGAGATACCATGATTATGATACCATTACAGATATGAAGGGCCAAGATACCCTCGACAAAAAATAAAAAATTTCAGCTGACACCTGCCTGATCTTACCTACATGACATCTGCTGAAATCTGAAGTTGCACATATAACTGGAGGCTAAGACATGAAGAAGGAAATTTCTAAAAAGAATAGCAATATTCTCAGATGTCTTATCCTGGCTGTGTCTAGAACCTGTGAATGCTACAGTGGGAGGCCCTGGACACCTGTGCCTGGTAGCTCAGTGCCCCAGAAGGGAACAAAGTCTAAGAACACTGACTTGGCCACCCCCTGCCCATTGTACATACCATGCAGAGAAAATATCAACATCTCTTTGGAAATGTATAAATTATCTAGAAACTCTACAATTTTATACACAATGACTAAAATCAAGAGAAAAGAGAGACATTGAGAAGAGGCTCGAACAATATGGTTATGGGCAAAAGCAGACAAATAAAATAATTTTAATTAATATATTCAAAGCAACAGAAGACAAAATAGAGAAAATAGCTAAATTAGAATCTATAAAAAAAGAGTTGAGTGCATGTATGAAAACTGAAATAAAGGTAATAATTGGAGTGCTAGCCCATAGATGAACTTGAAAGCATAACAGACATAGCAGAAACGAAAATTAGTAAATTGAAGGAAAAAGGGTCAAAAGGAAATGTCTAAACAATAGCAGAGAGAAAAAGAAGAGTGAAAATAGTGAAACAAATGTAAGAGGCATTCTAAGTACAGTGAAATCATCTGCTGAACATGAACTGAGAACTCAGAAATGGAAAAGAGATAGAACAAAAGATATGATACAAGAATTCACCAGTATAGCTAAGGTTTTTTTAATTTTACCTGATGAAATATATTAATCCACAAATTCAAGAATGTTTGAATTTAAGGAGGATAAATACAAAGAAACCATGCCTTGGAACATCATAGTACAATTGAAGAAAAATAAAGACAAAAGAAAAATCTTAAAATCAACCAGAGACAAAGACCTTTGACAATAATAATAAGACTGACAGGTTTGGTAGAAGTTAAAAGTCAAAAGAATAACAAGATAAATTGTTGATCTACCAAACACAAATTGTATATATAGTTTAAATATTCTTGAATGCCACAAATTAAAAGTGCCAGGTGTTTAAAATAGAAATCAGAAACTAGATTCACCTCTTTACATTTACTTCTTTGACTTCAACTAATCAGAAATTTTAAAGTTACTAAGTCCACTAAGACATCATATTTGTCAGATAGTTTCCCTCTATTTTCCAAATCACTTTTGTACATTAACTCATTTGCTATGTACTACCTCCTCCCTCAGTGAAAAAGCAAGACAAATATATTATCATCTTTATTTTATGTAAATGAAAGTAATGTTCAAAGAGATTTTTTTTCCTCTAAGAGATGACAAAGTCAAAACTGAAATGCATATTTCCCAACTAGTGTTCATCTTTTGGAGACTACAAAGTAGGAAATTAATTAAAAACAACATAGAAGGGCCCATTAAGTTGCAAAAATGTATCCAATACATAACAAAAGGACAATGGTTGCTTCTGAAGATTTTTGCTTAAAATTCCTTTAACTTTATGAAAACTCCAGTATCTTTATCCTCTAAGTAAGATAGCACCACATTCCTCAATAATTTCCTGTAACTGTTGACCTTCATTTTTAATCTGTAATTTCAAAAGAAGATGCTAAAACCTTTCAGCTTTACTGATGGGTTTCCCTACCAAAGGCCTACCCCAAAGTTAAACCATCATGTTTTGTGATCCATAAGCATCTTTAAGCTTGAAAAAGCCATAAGACCTCCTTATAGAAAGGTTATAAGACAACATTTGATGGAGTTCAAGGTACAATTTTGCCACAAGGAAGGTGAAACAAATTTCATATCATAGAGTTTCTATGAGTATCTTTAAATCAACCAACTGGAACATTGAAAGCAAGATGCCATCAAATAGGATGAACTTGTTCCTCATACATAATCTTATGTTAGAGGAAACACCAACATAATGCTCTTTCCATGACCTTGGAACATCACTCTCACCCCCTCTGGGCAAGAAGCGGTGGCTTTGTTTTTGTCTTATAATACAACTTCTTTCTCTTCTTCCTCATCTTTCTTAGCTGAGTCTTTGTGTAACAAAATAGCTAAGGTTCTTTTTTGTAAAATACATGAAAAAACATTAGAAGAATAATCTCAGTTCAATACATTATTTTCACCCATGTGTTTTTTAAAATAATATTGCACTTGCTATCAAATATATCAAATCATATCAGTGCTTACATTTTGTGATGACTTTCCTTACATGTGTTAATGCATGTATAGTAAAACATCAAAGCATTTTGATCTTAGACAAAATAGTTTGAAATAAAATTAAAGATTTTTAAATAAAAATGTATCTTTTTTCTTTAATGTGCATTTTTATTTACCATGTAAAATGGGCAAAACATCTTATTTTTAAAGGTTCATGCCAAAAGCCATGAACTAAATGCCACAATATCTCCTGCCTATCATGGCTGGTTGACAGTTTGATAAAAAGTATATATATATTTTATGGTGACATACATTTTTATGTCAGGGACACCCCATCACATGAGCACATCAGCAGATCATACATTCTCTGAGCAGGTTTTTAAAAGAGCTTTTACTATTACACTATCTGAGAAAAGCAGTCCATGTGAGCAACAGGTTCTCTGAGAACCTTAACATAAAGCTCTGTATGCTTTACTATAAAGAGACGAATATGACAAAGTTAGAAAGTTAAAAAACGATTGAAGAAACAGATGGAGGCTTTTTTTGTGACAAGAAATCAAGAAACAAACAATGAAATAAACACATCTCTGAATCACTGGAGAAAATGTTGCTGCTAGCCCCCAGAAATCCTGGATAAAGACAAGCTCTCCTTGGTCATATTACAGACCTGTCAACATAATCAAACACTTAATTATGCACTTCCCAGGAGAGAGAACCATTTAAAAGCTAACATAAGCCTTTCCAAAATCAAAACTAATGTAGCACCCTCTGATGCCCTTCTTAGTTCCACTATTCATATTTAGTAAAACTTCCCTCTACTCTTCATCCAGATCCTTCTTTACTTCCACTACATTTATTAGTCAAATACTTTATCATGTCTGCTCTGAAAGGACCTTAAACTTCATCAGAAGAGCAATTGCTGATCAAGACAATGTACTATAAATCCTCTTAGAAAATCCTTAGTAGGATCACCTGTCTTTAAAGACAAAGAAGGAATCTAAATAAAAGCAGTAAGCTTTTAAAATAAAAAATTAAAAAACACCCTTTGAATTATAACTGCCATTGTCACTTTCTTATATTCTATTACTATGTTACGCACAGGAATACCAAACTGGTATACCAAGAATCTCCTTAATGTGCAGGGATTGTTTATTTATCTATTATACATTAATTTTTATACACACACACATAATAGCTTTTAAACTGGTAAATATTTTAGATTTCAGTGGATTAAAACTCACCCCCCCCCCAAAAAAAAGCAACTAAACCCCAAAGTGGCAAATTTTCATTTGTTTCCATCTTTTTTCCACAGAGCAGGTTTTTTTTTTGGGGGGGGGTAGGGGGGCATTAAGCACAATGTTAACTGACATTACGCATAATGTTCCAGTAAATATCGCCACTTCCTTGTTACGCAAAATCTGTGCTTTTCCCAAACAGACGCGGGCTTTGCTACATTGACAGTTATAAGTGGGAGACGCAACTCTCAACTAAGGTACCTGAGCAGGTTCCTAGTCCCTTTAAACTGGCTGTGCTCTAAATAGAAAAGATACTGATCTCCAACATGTTTAGCAAGCAAACCTTTTCTGGACCTACTGAGTAACAAAAGAAATTGCCAAGAAAATGTGGGGCTAACTACATATTGAACGTTGCGACTCCATCCACCTGCTACAAATAATCCCCAAGATAAACGCTTCAGTGCCAGAAAGAAAGACAGAGAGGGGAAAAAAAGATCGAGGGTAAGTATCGCTAAGTTTGCTCTTTTCCTTTCACCACTTGGGGATAGAACTTGGGCGTCTCTCTGACTCAACTGGCCACTTCACTCCCGGGAGCTCCAGAAGCTAGCTCTACACCTAGAAAACTGCGACACTCACCCGTGAGCGCAGGACCCTTCGGCGTTTTAAATCTCCAGCTCTCAATCCCGCCTGCCTCCGGAACACAATGACATCCCTCGCCCAGTGGGGTGGGTGCAGGGAACCAGGATTGGACCCTACAGTTGCAGTGAGCCTGACTCAGGTTTGAGCGCATCAGCGATAAACCCAAGACAAAGACTGCCCTCAGTCTTCCGTGGTGCGCGCCCTCCCTGGGTAACCAGTGCTTGCTCCCTCAAGCCCACACTGGGAGTGCGTGAGCCTGTGGAGTGACAGTCATCGACTCAGCGCTTTCGGAGGGGTGCGGCTGAATGACTAGTACCACGCGGGTGTAAGCAGCGCGCTGTGCACTCGGGATCCACAGAAGCAGCGTGAGCGCACGGCGGGCGCTGGGGTCCAATAGAGGTAACTACCTCAGGCAACCAGCTGGAGCAGGCTCCACTCACCAGAGCGGCGCCTCCCAGGCGAGCTCTCGCCAGCGGGTTGGGTCCCAACAAGCCGCACAAACCCCAGCCAGGAGCATAAGCTCTGACACAGTTCCACCGAGCAAAGGCACCTGCTGCCTGCGCTCCGGGCTAGTGCTGTGCCAAGTCCCGCGCTTGGGATCAGAGATAACCTCCCAGGACAGAAAGCGGAAGAGAGTGCGAACTCACAGCGAGGCTGATTGAATGATCTTTGCAATCACTCACCGGCGGAGGGTGAAGTGGCTCAGGCGGCCACCAGGCTGCGCGCGGCCGGCATCCCGGGGAACCGGCATCCTCCCATCCTTTGTCAGTAGCTGGTGGAGCGCTCCTCCCCAGCTAGTGGACACGCACCGGTGGCAGGCAGCCCGGATCTGGCTCCGCTCCCCAGCCCTCTTCCCTCCTCTGCTCCCCCTCCCCTTCTCAGTCCCCCTCTCGGAGCCGGCACTCACTCGGCTCCCATGATGTCATCCGGTGGAAATCTGCCATGCTCAAAAACTGGAATAATCCAGCGCTCACGCGGGGAACGCAGAGCCGGCGGAGGCGGCAGCAGCGCCTCTAGGAGTTCCCAGAACCTGGCACCACCAGGATAACTGGAGTCAGAGCCCAAGAAACTGAGGAAATGTGTGTCTGAGGATGAGTGTGGTCTGGGTGGGTGTGATGGAGATGGGGCCAGGGACCAAGAAGGAAATCAAGAAAGATTTCTAAGTCAGTGTTTAGATTGACGGCAAGAGTAAGGAGAAAGTTTTTTTTTTTTTTTTTTTTTTTTTTTTTTTTTTTTTTTTGGCTTCTCAGGAGCCACGTCAAGATGGTGAACACCTGTGCTGCAGCCAGAATGACTGGAACCTCCCAGGCCCAGGCTTGGCGGAAAAGTTCAGGATGCTTGGTTTATGGAAAGCAACATAAGATGTGATACCAATTCTTTTGGTTAAAATTTGTTTATAATATTCATATAAATTTTACTAGAGGGATAAATAGGAGCAGCCTCAATACTTTTGAAGATTCTCCAGTGTTGATAAAAACACACATACACATAGAGAAACAGATCCATCCCTTCCATCAGCCTAGAACTGCTTGGGTCAAAAACTCTCTGTTCAGAGACCAGATCTCAACAACGGAGGTTTGTGTTCTAATCCGTCAATGCTTCAAGGAACTCCCTGATTTCTCTGGGATTAGGTACCATATATGGCCTCTGAAAGAAACTAAGATGTTAGAGGTCAGCACCAGCAGTCAGTGTTGATTGCAGAAGCTTAGCTGAGTGTCTAGGTGAGAAATGAAGACTGGACCACTGGGATCATCCACCGTTATCCAATAGAGATATAGAGACTAGGAATGGAATGTATTACAAATGCAGGTACAATTTTTCTAAAGAAACTCTAATTTTTGTAAATAGAAGAACTCAAGATAGTAGTAATAGTGGCAGGATACTAGTAGTAGTAGTTGTTGTTGTTGTAGTAATGGCAATGACAATTTGAAGGCCAGTATCTGCATTAAGTAGGCTTGTTAATGCATTAAGTTTGTGAAATTAAGTAAGACAATTCTGAGAAAAGGGTAATAAATTACTTTTGAAAAGCAGAACCAGAAAAAAAAATTAAAAAAATAAAAGCAGAACCAGAAAGTATTTTTAAAAATAAAAATATAAAAAGGCTTTAAGGCTGTGATGCCTGTAGATTAAAAATAATGTAGAAAATACAATGTAGGAAAAATGTAGAAGTGGTAACTTGTATTTAGTTATTTTCAAATTAAAACACTTTAGGTATATTAGCATTTATAACATATTATTTATATGCATTGTAAATATGTATATATATTTAACATCTTTGCCAAGTTCCTTACCTTTTATTATAGTTTTAAAAAGAGTTTTTAAAGAATAGCTACTTATTCTTTCCACCAAAGTACAAAAGAACATTTCAAATGCATGAACAACTTCGAGAAACAAGTATTTTTAAATACCAAAATAATGAAGATTTTTTTTAAAAAAATCAAAGCAAATGGGAAATATAGTAGATAAAAACACTGTGAGAGGTAAGAGTTTGGGAATGTAAGTAACCGCAGGCTTTGAGATAGGAAAATGATCCAATTGCTTGAAAAAAAGTAATTAGAACTGCTAATGATGCTGTTCTAAGAATACAAGAAGGTCAGGCTATAAACCTTTCCTCCTAGATTGGTTCTTTGATGCCCCATCTGTCTTCATTGCCTCCGTTTATCTTGCTGTTCTTTAGCATTCTCTGGACTTATGGAGATAAGGAGGTCACAGGTAGTTAGCAGATCCAGGGAATGTACTACCATAAAGATCAGAAAATGCATCCCTCTGCCTCCCCCCCCCCACCGCCCACCCAATGCACTGCTGTAAAGGAGGAAAGCAACGCCTGTATTTCTTACTTCTTTAAGGAACATAAAATGCATTCATGAAATAATGTATTTGGTCCTATGGAAAAGTCTTCAGGTATGTGATTCTGTCCTTCTCTGAAAATTAAAAATACCATGCTGTGCCTATCATCATGACCCTTGATCTTAGTAAACTTTCACAAGCATCTCTGTCCCAGTGTGTGTTTATCTGCCAAGATCCTTGTGTATGCCAATGATATTTCCTATTTCTAATGCACACTTTTATGTTTTGTTATCATTTTTAAATCTTACTATTTAAATATTTTAAGATATTTTTACCCAAATGGATGGCTATAAACAACCAAAATAAAACATCCAATTGTTGCATTAGAAAATATAAAAATATCATAATTCTTAGAAAAATTTATATCCAAAATCATATCTTACAAACATAGCTTACATTCTAATCTTGTTTAAATGATGAATATATTAAACCTTGGAATTGAAGATTTAGAGGAGATATATTAACTCTGCTTCAATTATTGATGCTCTGTTACACTGTTTTCATGCTGATACATGATTCTCTTCACAAAAGCAACCAATGTTTTGTGTTTACATTTTACTGTTTTCCCTCATGGATTTCATAAAATATAATCTTTTAATACTGTTTTATTTAAATCACTAGCCTCATTTATAGCTAATGACTTTTAAAAACAATTTTTCCTAGATATGGATTTATTAACTATTGATAAATCATAAATAAAAGCAGAACAAATATTATTAAGCCCTTATGATGTGCCAAATATTGTCCTAAGTGCTAATATGGCATTAGTCAATTTGATCTTCAAATTATCCAATGCTGAGTGTCTTATTAACCTCTCCTGAAGACCTAGAAATTGTCCAGGCAACTAAAATGTAGCAAATCAGATGTCAAACTTTTTTCTACCAGTCTATACACATAAATTCTGCCCTCATAACAGCATACTTTCAAATTTAAATAATTTTCCTCTAAAAATGGAAGCATAGTAATACATACACACATGCATGATATATATTATGTTTATATTCTATTTGGTGAGGTGACTACATATGCTTTTGTGAACCCTTTCATCAGCTACTAAATTCAGCACTAATTTCATTCTTATTATCCCTGCTAATGAAATACTTCCAAATTTGTTTCTGAAGAAAAAAAATTTGCGGCTACTAAATCAACTCTTAAATCTAGCCTCAGACCATTTCAGACAAAGAACATGATACAGGAATTTCATACTTAGAAACATTATTTTAAAATAAAACAAAAAAAATCATTTTAAATAAAGACAAAGACTACCTCAACACCTATCTTCTCTGTACAGTTAATCCACTGGTGGGTCTCTGAAGGTAAATTCTACCACCCATCCAAATGAAGTCTGTCTTCCTTACATAAATATTAACAAGGAAGATAGATCATTTTACATGTGCTATCTCTGAGGACCTATATATATTTTTATCATAGGAAGTAATATTCCCTGGGTACAGATGTATAACCAAGCTTATTTAGACAGAAAGATTTAGTACAGATTTTTCTCAAAATCTTCTTTTATCTTATCTTTTTTAAAAATAATTGGTTAATGTTCACCAACTGTTAAAAGGGATATTTGAATGGATCCAGAGAAAGGTTAAAAGGCACATATATAACATGATCATTCTTTTAAGGAGTGTTGTTAATCTAGTTTTTGTATTAATTAACTCATTCATTAAAGAAACAATTTAAATAAATAATGGGAATCCTTCTATTTGTAAGACATGTCAACAAGTATAAATTTATTTATTGCATCTCTATACTCTAAATGTTAAAGTTACTTTGAATTCCACTCCAGAAATTCTTCTGTCATAAATATTCCGTTAATGGGGAAGGGGGACCTGAAGGTGACTTTGAGCTCATTCCCCCACTGCTCTGTCAGTCGTGCTGGTCATTGGCACTAATATGACATAGAAGTGGTCATTTATGAATTGCTTTTGTTTAAAGGTAGAAGAAAGGATGAAGAATGGTTCTCTTTAAAAAGAGGAATTCATACTTCAGACCAGACACATTGGTTGTAAAAAGGAAAAAGAAGCTCTAAATATATCAATGGCCAGCTACAAGATGTATTTAAACAGTTTTCCCCTAAAATAAAAGCACTTGAAAAACAGAGATGCTGATTTATTTTAGCATGTGTCAATCCCTCTGTCCTCGGGTTGAGATTTTTCTTAATCACATGCTCACTTTGTTTAACTGCAATAGTAGTATCAATGGTCTGCCTTAAATATTTCCACCTGGATCTTATAGTCATGTATATTTCCTCAAATTGCTTTAATTATCTTGGTTGACTCAACTGATAAGCATGGAGTTAGGATAACAGAATCAAATACTTATAACCGGAAGATAATTTTCTGATTGGGGGATGGGAGTTCATGATTCTTAATGTTTGTGTAGCCTTCTTTCCCACAGCTATAACTTCTAAACTATCATAAGGGAAAACCCTAAAAATTTATTTGCTAAGGAAAGCCCCTAATAGACATTCCTGATTTTCCAAGTCAACTCTAATTCCTAAAGTGTACTGGGAGTCACAGAAGAACTCAGAATGCTACAACCTTGCTTCTGGATCTAATTCTCCTAACAATGTCGTTTATGACTTAAGTAATTCATTTAACCTAGTCACCTTGCCTTTCTCATTGGGAAGGGAAGTTAATGATATTTGCCTTATATGTCTCTCACTTCAGAGGATTTTATGAGAAAAGAAAGTGGAGTGGAAATGTGATAATAAAGAAGGCATAAGAGTTCTAACAGATCTAAATAGGATCTCCCGAGCTAAGTCCTGTACAGTAATAGTGGGCATCCAATTATGTGTGGTTGATTATGGTGACTAAGACAAAGAGGAAGAGAAGGAAGAGAAGGAGGGAAAATGGAAGATATATTCTGTTGAGAATCTTTCCCATTCCTTGAGACATCAAAATGGAGCAATAGAAAGAATGGCCTTCAAAATTTTCAATCCAAGTTTTGCCATTTACTTCATTAATGTATCTTAATCTCCAAACCTCACTTCCTCCTGTAAAATATAATTAGAATTATTTTTATTAAAATTATCTCAATGTTTTTGAAATCAAGATATGTATGCAATTATGGTATATCTTTAAGGGAACATTGTTTCTTACCTCCAAATTATTTTATTAATTGTAACAAGCAGCAATGATATTGTCTCAAAGAAATACAATGCTATCTCATAGCAGGAAGGAGAAATTAATCTGTTTTGTTAATGATAATGTCCCAAACACCTTGAATGGGACCTAGAAGATATTGGTTGATTGGACAAATGTATGACTGGATCATTTTGAGCAGTAAATAAAATAACAGAATATAGACAATACCTAGTGCTATGGTCTGAACGTTTGCTTCCCTTCCAAATTCATATGTTGAAACATAATCATAAATATATAATACTAAGAGGTGGGATCTTTGGCAGGTGATCAAATCATGGGGGCAGAGCCTTCATGAGTGTGATTGGTGCCCTAGAAAGAGAGGCCCAAAAGAGCTTCTTTTCTTATTTCACCATGTGAGGACACCACAAGAAGTTGCCATCTGTGAACCAAGAAATGGGCCCTCACCAGATTCCAAACTTTGGCACCTTGATTTTGGATTTCCCAGAACTATGGGAAATAAATTTCTATTGTTTATAAGCCACTCCATTTATGGTATTTTATTATAGCAGCCTGAATATACCAGCCTAGTTTAATGCCTGGTCTTTAGTAGCTGATCAATAACTAATACAGATCAAAAATCATGGATTCAGAGACTAATTGTATTTCAAAACTTTTTAACATTGACTTTTAAAATGAAAATGGAAAGTATATACTGTGTTTTGCATAACACCTCCTCTGAGCTTGGGTGAGTACTGTGACATGAGTGCAGCAAAATGTCTGCTGTCAAATTTGTGAAGGTTAATACTAGTGTGATAACACAAGCCTTACACCAGGTCAGGTCATGTTTTCTGCCAAATGAACTGTGAAGAATTTTTTAATCCTTAGAGATTTCTGGATTGTAGAATTGTGGACAAGTGGTGATGAATAATAATAGTTAACATACTGAGTATTTATATTTCAGGCACTGTTTAAAGTACTTTATAAGTATTAACCTAAGCCTTACAGCGTATGCTTTTATATTCCAATTTAAACAAGAGAAACGATGCACAGAGAAGGCAAATAACTTTCTTTTTTGGTTTATGAAACAAAATAAGTCTGGAAAGATTTGTATTAAACATTATAAAAATGAAAATAAATTTAAAATGAAATTAAGACAATATAGACAAATTTATCTTAGTTAAAAAATGAATTTCTGTTAAAATAAATTACAAATAAAAATAATGTATTTTACTAAATAGCATAAAATTTATAAACACCAGAAATGCCACATATAACTTTAAAGTTTAATAAACTTGAAAACATTTTGGCAACAGATATGGTTGACATTTTAATATATAAAAAAGTTCATACATATCAATAAAAATACTAAGACTTAAGTAGAAAAGAAGAAAGACAAAAAGAACTCACACACAACTACCAGTGGCAAGAAAAAAAGTGTGAAAATTGAAGTTTAAAATTCAACTTAAAAAGTAGCAACACAGTTTTTCAAATATTGAATAAAGGTTTTTACAATTTGTAATACTGTCTTCAGGCAAAGAAGAGATTAATATCTTGTGGGTATAAACATGCATTTATTCAAGCTTTCTAGAAAGCATTGGCAACACAAACCAAATGCTTTAAGAATTCCCATAGATTATTTGATTTCATGGGATCTGCCATAGAGAAATAACTAGCAATATTAGGGAAAAATTCTTAACCACAGAATTATTCATTAGAGAGCAACTTATAATATTAAAAAAGGAGGAAAATCAGTGCTTTTAAAGCCAGAGTCATGATGTCAATAAACAACTTTGATCAAATGAAGTAGATTTGTTCAGACTAACCAATATACCACTTTTCAACACACTGCTGAGCCTAACAAAACAGGCAATGCTATAAATTCATAGCTGAGTTTCCTAATGTCACATTAACAAGCTCTCTAGAGTTGTTGCCAAGGAACCTGAGGCCCCAACGCTATATATCCAAGCAGGGTAGTTTTTCTCCATTGGTCCTCATCCAGGTGGGAGAGTAATTTTCACTGCAAAGATATTTTTCTCCACAGTAAGTGATGACTAGCTGTGAAATAATTATGTTCCACTATGGACCTGTATGTTGTCCCTTCCTGCAAACCAGTGGTGAATACTCCAACTTTGGGGCAGCATCAACTTTGAAACCTATGAGAACTAGATTAACCCAACTAGAGTCTAATGAAATAGCAATTTTAACCATTAAATATAAATTTTCTGTAATTTATTGACTTCCATTTTTTTTAACAACTCCAGCCCTTCCTCCTTCTCTCTCTTTTGTTGGTAAATAGTTCCATCATTCTTCCAAGTTCTCAAACAAGAAATCTAAGAGCACTCTGAGATCCTTCCTCTCATCTGTATCCCACTTGGAAAATCAACATTTCATACAGACACGTGATAACTTTTAAAAATTATTTTGCTTTGATTAATCAAATACTGGTTCTTCAGAACACGGCTGATATGTTAACTCTGTGTTTTCCTGGAAAATATTTTATCGTGTGTATTAGTAGAACCCCATGGGATTCAAGTGATAGAGTCACCAAGTCCTTTGGCTCCTACTCCACAAAAAGTCTTTGGAGTTATTTATTCTTTTTCATTTCCATTTTCTTTTCTTTTTTTTTTTTAAGAGAGAGTGAGAGAGGAGAGAGAGAATTTTTAATATTTATTTTTTAGTTCTCGGCGGACACAACATCTTTTGTTGGTATGTGGTGCTGAGGATCGAACCCGGGCCGCATGCATGCCAGGCGAGCGCGCTACCACTTGAGCCACATCCCCAGCCCCTCATTTCCATTTTCGTCACTTTGGTTTAGAACCTTTTCATCTTTTGCCAGCTATTCTGTTTGCCTTCCTAGATTTGTTCTATATTTTTGTGTTTCTCAGTGGCCCAGAAGGCCTGAAGCCTTTGAATTTTCCTTGACCTCTGGTTTCTGGTTGGACTTAGTGTGAAGGCACCAGAAGGATTTGAAAAGTGGGAATAAAGAAACCTGGGTTTCCATTTCCCCCATTCCCTGCTGCTTCACTAAAGTTCACTTCATACAGTTTCTTCCATGATTCCAGCCCTCATTCAAGCTTTCATGACACCTGAACGTAATGAAGGCCTCAGGGAGAAATAGCTCCCCACTCTTGTTAGTCCTAACCTGTTGATTACTTTAAATCTACCCACGTATCAGTAAATATTTTCTTCGCTAAAATGTCCTTTAATAAATTCCAAGAGATTGTGTCCTCTCTCCTTCCTATCAAACCAGAGAACATTATACAAACTTACTCTAAACCACTGAAATAATTGTGATTGGTTTCATGCCTACAACCTTCTCCCCACCCTACCTTCATTGCAAAGCATTCTTTCTCCATGGACAGAGTATCCTTTCTCAGATGCAAAACAGATAATGCCATTCTCATGAGCAAAATTTTCACTGGTCCCCATAATCGCCAGCAGTAATTTCCAACCTGAGAGTTGCTGTAAATGGTCTATATGCCCTTAGACATCCAAGCATGCATTTTCCATGGAAAAGTTGAACTTGCAAACATACACGTACTATTATTTTTAATAATGGTTTTGTGATTAATTTAATGCCTTCCCACTTAAAATGTGACTGATTTCATACTGACTTTGTCATTATGTGTTTCTTCAGGCAATCAAATCTTCCATCATGTATATTAAAATAATCTTCATGTTCATGAGACAAAGTCTAGACTTTTTCTAATTTTCCAGTTTATTCTTCTATAGCTCACTCACATGTACTCACATTTTATTTAAAAGCCATGCTCTGCATTTTTGCTTTAGGTAATCTCCATCCTATTTCCAAAAGGTACCCACCCACACTTAATAACCCTTTCATGGTAATTTATGTTTCATTTTCATAACAGAAACATTCTATTGAAAACCAATAGGCTACAGTTTAAGCAGTTTATATGCATTATCTCATTTAATACCCATTACAATTGCTGTAGTGAAATTTAAAGGATGTACAACTTTGAAATTATAAAACGGACCTGATTTCAAACCTACGCTTTAAAAACTAAACTAATTTTCTAATAAGCTACAAGTCCAGAAGTTCAGAAAATGACATATGACATACTGTTTGAAAATTTCCTCACATGCTATAATTTTTATTTCCATACCACTTTGTACATTCCTACTCATACTGTCTTTCCATGATTTATTTTCTTATTTATCTCTCCTATTATCAGATACATGAAAATGGAAAGTTTACCTTGCATTTTGTTAATTTGTCTTTGCTTTTTTTTTTCTAAAATGAGATCACACTGTGTTGCCTAGACTGACCTCAAAATCCTGAGCTCAAGCAATCTTCCTACCTCAGCCTCCCAAGTAGATGGGACTACAGGTACACACCACCACACCCAGTTTTCCTTGCTGGCTTTGTTTGCTTGTTTGTGTTTGCCACCAGAATTTAACAGGGTATCTCACTATTAAACATGGTATAATTTATCATAATTATTAATACCTTCTAAAGGAATGACACTATTTTAATATTAAAATGAGATGATCTATTAGGAATTATGGCATTGCAGTATGTCCATTTTGTTTATTATATCCTTGACTCAATACTAGCTAGGTATTTACACAGTGTGCCATCAGAACAAGGCACTTTTGTTTTATCTATTTTTTTATCTTGTTTTTGTTTTATTTATTGCCTTAGCTACCAATAGTGATTAAGTAAACAAATCTGTCCAGAAACCTTAACTGTTCTGTAAACTTTCATTGATTTGTACATACATGAGTACTTACAGTACTTACATTTTTGTAACCAATATCATACATTATATCATACATTATAAATTAGCTGCACTGTGGAAAACACTGCTTCTCTCTCTCTCTCTCTCTCTCTCTCTCTCTCTCTATATATATATATATATATATATATATATATATATATATATATACAGAAACAACATATATATATAATTTATGTTGTTTCTGATTTACTCAGCTTATATTCTAAATTTAAAGACAGATATGATGAATGGGAAAAGCAGCCAAATCTTCATATTTAAACCATAAAATTAATGCACAAGAAAGATAATTAACTATGTAAACAATATCTTTCAATCACAAAATACTTTGGATAATAGTTCACCTGGTTAATGTCATAAAAGCATGAAATAATGATAACTAATATTTAGTGAAATTTGTTAGGTGCCACAGATTGTTGTGTTTTACAAGCATTAAGTCATCTAATTGGCACAATAACTTAGTGTAATAGGGATTATTTTTCCCCCAACTTATAGATAAGAAAACTGAAGTGAAAAAAGAAAAGCAACTTAGAAAGGTCATGAAACTATTCATGTCCCAGGTGGTATTTAGGGCCCAGGTATTCTACTCTTTCAGCCTACTTAGTCACTACAAAATGCCACTTGAGCAAGTTCAATCTTAAATTGAATTGATTATTATTAAATAGGAATAAGAGAAGTACTCTGAACCCTATTTCTGCCCTGACTCATTACTGATTCCTGGGGAAGATATACTTTTATTTTATGAAAAACAATATTTGCTAAACCACCACAATCAATTTCTACTAAAACTTAAATTATATCAACAATTTCTCTCTACTCTGTCCTTACAAAGTGACTCCTGTATATAATTTTATTTCTCATGTATAAGCAGTATCTTATAGTAATTAAAAGCACAGTTGCCAGATCCAGTTTGCCGGAGTTTGAATGCTGTTTATATCATTTTATACCCGTGTAGTTCAATTTCCCCATCTATAAAAGGAGAGTAATAGAGTTGATTTTATGGGGTTGTTGTGATGATTGCATTACATGAAATATATGAAGCATTTTGACAGTTCCTGGCACAGACTAAGTGCAAGTTATTAGTATTTTCTCACTACAAGGAGATTATTTATCTTTTTGGTAAGCATTCATTAGTTACTACCATGTGGAAATTAATAAACAATTACTCCAGCTTATGGATCAGTCTATTGCATCCTTTATCAATATGAGCTCTGTTTCGTGACTTCTGAAGTCCATGTAAGGCTGAAACATGGCATTGAACTTGGATTGACTAATAGGTTTCAATTTTACAGCCATCTCTAAGAAATGGATAGCAGTTGCTTGGATAAGCAGTTGAAATTCCTATGGTCATGTAAATGCTCAGCAGTAAAGAATACTTTGCTGGATTCATGTTTGTACTATGGACCGGAGTCAGCAAGCCTGGGTTCAGCACCATGGACAGCACTTCACACATCCTGATACTGTTGAACCTCATAACTCAGGAAATTGTTGGGCAAAGAGATGCATCAGGATCTGGTATTTTTCAGACATTTGAGCAAACACAGACAAGCATATAATTCCATTAATGTCTTATACACACCAAAGTACTTATTATTCTATTCATAAGATATCAATACCATTATAGTGTCTAAATATGTCAAACAGAACAAAAGGGAATAGCTGAAACTTCAGCAACACTATATTGTTCCCCTATTTTATTCCTATGAAGTACATGTATATATTCTATATTCTATAAAATAGGCCTACGAAATATATGTATATAGAATATATGTGTTTATGTGTGTATAAATAAGTAAATATATACATATGTGTGTATGTATATATATATATATATATATACATATATATAAATAGGATATATATACACGTGTATATATGTATATATATACAAATACACATATAATATGCATATATACATGTAAATATATACATGTATATATATATATACAAATACACATATAATATACATATATCCATGTATATATATCCATGTGTGTTGTGTGTGTGTGTGTGTGTGTGTGTATATATTTATATTTATATATATAAATCCTATTAATTCTGTTCTTCTATAGAACCCTAATACAAAAAATATATATATTTTTCACATTAAGGAATATATTTTTAAGAGAACATTCAGAATTATAAGGAAATAATTCAAGAAACTTAAAATCATGAAGAGTTTGGGTGGTAGAGAGGAAAAAATGGGCCCTTCTAGAATCCTGAATGGATGCTTCACCACCACTAAAGGTAGCCCACACCTTCTGAAAAGTCATTGCTTGCCATGAGCTTAATGGTACATGGAAACATCAGGTCTTATCAAGTTTATAAAACTCTTTCAAAACCCAAAACTCCAACTTCTTCCCCAATGGCATCCTGCCATCTTGAAGAAATTTATAATTGTTCAAGTTTTCTTTTTTTTTTCTTCCCTGTTTCATGGGAACACTTTACTCTTTGACAAATAACTTTCTGTCACCATAAGAGGGTCTGAGAAGGTCTCTCCAGAGGCAGAGGAGACCTCTACTGGGACCTTCCAGGCTTTTGACACATTAAAGAAAACAAGTTAAGAGTGAATCAGCTATGAGTAGCAGAGCAAGATATTTATAATAAAGGGACAGTACACACTCAAGAATGGGAACACAGGTAATCCCAGAGAGAGTGAGTTACACCATCTTATGTTTGTAGAATAGCTAGAGAGCTGGACTAGAGGTGGAGCAGGACAGTCTTGTGCAATATTGCACCAGTTTTGCTTGTGCCTGGCCCTAGCATGGTTTAACTGTGCCACCTAGTTCCTTCAGTTGTCTTTTGGATATCTTGGGGGCTTGCTGCTTTTACATCAGCCAATTTGCAAGCTGTGGGCAAGGACGTGTGTTGGGTTGCCTGTGAATCACTGTGCTTTTGTTTCCTGTTGTGGTGGTGGGGAACAGGGGTTTTGTTTGTCTGCATTCTAACAGTTAAGGGCAGTTTCCCTTTTGAGACTCAGGTACTCTCTGTGTCCCTAAATTTCTATCTCATCCTCATCCCCTATTCTCTGGTAATCATTATTCTCTCTCCTTCTATGAGTTCAATTGTTTAGATTCTACTTACAAATGAGAATGTGCAATATTTGTCTTTCTGTACCTGGTTTGTTTCACTTAGCATAATGTCCTCCAGGCTGGTGTTGAAAATGACAGATGGTTTCCTCATTTTTAAGGCTTAATGGTATTCCATTATGTGCATACACTACATTTTCTTTTTCCATTGATCTACTGATGGACACTTATGGTTTATTCTATAACTTGGCTATTGTAAATAGTGTTTCAATAAATGGAAGTAAAGATAATTCTTCAACATAATTTTATATCCTTGAATATGTACCCAGAAGTGAAATTTCTGTATCATATGTTAGTTCTATTTTTATTTTTTTGAGGAACCTCCATACTGTCTTTCATAATGACTGCAATAACTAACATTTCCACCAATAATGTACAAGAGCTCCCTTTCTCCACATCTTGACAACACTTGTTATCTTTCATTTCTTGGTGAAAGACACACTGATAGTTGTAAGGTAGTATTTCATGGTGTTAAATATTAATTTTCCTAAAAATAATGATATTGAGTATTTTTTTCAGATATCTGTTGGCCATTTGTATGTCTTATTTTGAAAAACATCTATTTAGGTCCTTTGCCCATTTTAATGGGATTGTTTGCTCTCTTGCTATTGAGTTATCTGAATCCCTTATATATTTTGGGTAATAACCTAACATCCCATGAACTTTATCTAAGTTCCCTCGTATATAGTACATTCAAATATTTTCAAACAATTCATAACAAAACCTCTGTAGTAAAACTAAAATTTTGCCATTGTGTTCAAAATTTACATGTTCAACATCCATAAGAAAATAAATAGACAAGTAAACATTGTGACAGAATTTGTATGTATAAAAACAAACACACATGGCTTCAATGAAGACTTGTTATCAAAAATAAATAAATAAATAATTCTTTCAAGAGAATGAAATTAGAAAGAATTAAGGTTATAAAAACAAGAAAGGAAACTGTAGCATTCAACAAACTAAAAGATAAAATTTGTTACAATGGTCAGGATAGGCTACATTGTGTTGTGTTTATAAATACTCAAAGTCTCCCCCTTGAAATCACATAGGTTTGTTTTCTCTCTGTGTGTCCAACACGGGCTCAGCAAGGGACAGAGATCTGCCAACTTACAATGTCACCATCACAATATTGGGCTTTCTAGTTTATCATGACAGGAGATAAGTAAATGGAGAAACTACACTGGCTTTTAAGTGCTTCCACCTAGAAATACTTCATTAACATCTTATTGCCAATAGCAAATCACATTCCTACATCAGTTTCAAAAATGTAGGCAAAAAAAGAAAGGAAAATAGAAGTTTTGCAGAGTGCTGATAGTCTTTCATATTAACTATTAACACAAAAGCAACAATCTGAGATAGACCAAATTGCAAGGTAATATGAAAGGGTAACAATTTATATTTTTTATATATGTATATAATATACATGTATATATTTATAAATATATAGTCATGCATCACTTAATGATAGGTATACACTCTGAAAAAGGTATAATTAATCAATTTTACTGTTATGCAACTATCACAAAGTGTACTTACATAAACCTAGATTGGACAGCTTACTACATGCTTAGGATACATGGTATAGCCTATTGTTGCTACTAGGCTACAAACCTGTATAGCATGTTACTATACTGAAATTATAGGTAATTGTAACACAATGGCAAGCATTTATGTGAAAGTCTCTAAACATATTTTAACATAGTAAAGGTTGAGTAAAAATACTAGGAAATAGGAATTTCTCAGTTCCATTATAATTTAGGGACTACCATCATTATTGCAGTCCATCATTTACCAAAATGTCCCATGATGTGACACATGGATGTATACATATCTTTTTGCATAATCATGCCTGCATATATACTATCCCATATTAAATTGAATGCAACCTCATCCCCAGTCAACAGAATGTTTGGAATCACAAGAATCTACGTGGAGGTGTCTCCTCCCATACTGAATGGTTCGTACCCATTCACAGTTAATAAGTTGGTCCTTCTAATGTAAGTCAGCACTGTAATTTGTCAAATGTTCCATAGAACAAATAGGTCAGAATAATTCATTCCAAGATAGGACAGCCAAGTCACATCAGTAGTATAAATAAACTTTCCTCGTGGGATATTATACTTTTGAAAGAAAATTGACATTCACCTTAGCTAGCTGTCATGGTTTTCGGTAACTTGCAAGCAATGCAATGGCAACACTTTCTGAGAAGGGAAGATTGAGGAAGAATGAGAATGTCCACTGGCTAGAGGAAAAATCTCACCCTGCTTCCCTGAGTGTTAAGAAAGAGTGAGCAATAAGTTCCATTCAGCTTCACAGTGAAGCTCCAATGCTTGAATTAACAAGACCTTACAGGGTAGCTATCTGACTTGGGAAAGACTGAAAGGTAGAGGAGGTAACTCTGCCCTCTAACAAAGATGGAGAAATGAGGAGCTTTCAGGAAGATATTGCATCTGTTTTTAAATATGAGGATCATTTTCTTTGTAAAAAAAATATTATTAGTAAAGTCAACACATGTTTTAGTCAGCTTTTTGGCTCCTTTGATTAAAAGACCTGACTAAGAATAAAAAGTTTATTTGGAGCTTATAGTTTCATGGTTTCAAACGTCTTGGTCCATAGACATCCAGCTCAATTCCTCAGGACTCGAGGTGAGGCTGAACATCATGACAGAAGAATGTGGCAGAGGAAAGCGGCTCACATAATGATCAGAAATCAGAGAGAGACTCCACTTGCCATATATAAAATATATACCCCAAAGGCACGCCCTCAATGCCCACCTCCTCCAGCCATACTCTACTTGCCTTCAGTTACCACTCAGCCAATCCCAGCAGGGGATTAATCAACTGATTAGGTTAAGTTCTCATAACCCAATCATTTCACTTCTGAATGTTCTTGCATTGTCTCTCTCATGAGGTTTTGGGAGACACCTAATTTCTAAACCATAACAAAACACTTGTTTCATTTTTGTTGTTGTTGTTGTTGTTGTTTTCATTTTGGAATATAAACTGACCCTTTAAGAAAGGTATTATAGGTTTTATTATGAGGAAAGCAGACCTCCAAGCAGAGGATATCTGACCTTTGATTTTCTTACAGGATTGCAAGAAAGATGAAACAGAGACACCTCTAAACACTGCAACCCCATCTTTGAGAATAAGTTAATAAAGCTACCATCATTGAAAAGCAACAGAAGAGACAGCTACATGTTACTGCATGGAAGTCTGAGGAAGGCTCAAAGAGGGGAGGACCTCCACTCAGACCTTCCAGATTCCACACAACATTGCAGAAAAGAATTTAAGGACCCATCAGGTATAAGTAGAAGGGCAAGAGATTTATTATAAAGAGACAGTACACAGTCAATAAAGGGAGTGTTAGCAATCTGAAAAAAGAGAGTTACCTCATCTTGGTTTGGGATTTTAACATTTATAGAGAGGCAGTAGATAAGAGGTAGAGTCAGGACAGGGCTATGCAATTTAGTGCCAACTTTACCTGCAAATGTGCATTGCCCTAGTATGTTCTAATCAAGCAACTTCCTACATCATGGCTCATTAGCATCTTAAATTTCTACAATTATGAGGTTAGGGTCACTTATCAGATACCAGAATCTTTGCTGCACATAATCCCTAAAGGAGAAGTTCCTCCAGAGGCCTTGTGACTATGGGCAAAGATGTAGGCACAAGGACACAGGTTGGGTCCCTGATGAGTTATTTGTTCTGCATTCCAAATGATGTGAACATCTTTCTTTTGAGACTCTCTTTGAATCCCCAAATTCCTATCTCCTGTATACCTACACATAACTCCCTCAGCATAAGAGACTAAGACTGAAGTTCCTTCTCCCCCCACATGCACTCACACAGAGCGCATGGAGGTACTGGAAGGTTGGGGGCAAGGTGAGGGAGCTGAGAGCCATCTACATTCCTTATAGGTCTTCAAAGACAGCACTTCAGCCTCTTATTCTTCTTTCCCTCATCTGTAAAGTAGAAATGCTCATGTCTCCACTGTGTCATTATGACATGTGAAGATAAAACAAGTAAGTGCACAGGAAACACCCCCAGAACTGCCAAGAGCTGTTTTTGCCATGAATAATCTGCTTATGTTGAACATTTAGATTACACAGTCTTAATTTATAAATATGATGCTCTTTTTAAAGCAAGAATTTGTTAGGAGAAATAACATCTAATCTGATATCTTGCTATGTATCTGCTCCTTATTTTTAGTTATACACAACAGTTGAATCCATTTTGACATAATTATAATAGTATGGAATATATCTTGTTAGAATTCAGTTCCCAGTACGTGCCCTCCTCCCTTGTTCCCTTTCCTCTACTCTACTGATCTTTCTGTCATTTACCCATAGTTATTTTTAAATTAACTTCTTATGGATAAACATGACAATGAGATTCACTGTGATATATTCATGTATGTGCATGGGACAGTTATGTCAGATTCACTCCACTACCATTTCTTTTCCCATCCCTGTCTCCTTCCCTTCATTCCCCTTTGTCTATGCTGCTGTGGTTTACTTCCGCATATCAGAGAAAAAAATTCAACCTTTGTTTTTTCTGAGATTGGCTTATGACACTATGCACGGTAATCTCCAGATTCATCAATTTACCATCAATTTAAGAGTCATGCTTCTTAATGGATGACTAATACTCCATTGTGTATATATACCCCACATTTTTTAATCCACTCAACTATTGAAGGGCATCTAGGTTTGTTCCACAGCTCCGCTATTATGAATTGTGCTACTATAAACATTGTTATGTCACTGTAATATGCTGATTTTCATTCCTTTGGATATACACAAAGGAGTGGTATAACTGGGTCAAATGGTAGTTCCATTTCTAGATTTTTAGGAATCTCCATACTGCTATCAAGAGTGGTTGTATCAATTTGCAGTTCCACCAACAATGTATTTTTTCCCATATTCTAATCAACTTTTATTGCTACTTGTATTCTTGATGATTGGCATTCCAACTAGATTAAGATGAAATCTGTCTAGTTTTAATTTGCATTTCTCTAATTGCTAGAGATGTTGAACATTTTTTTCATATACTTTTTGACCATCCGTATTTCTTCTTCTGTGAAGTGCCTGTTCAGTTCCTTTGTCCATTTATTGATTGGGTTATTTGCTTTTTTTGGTGATAAGTTTTTTGACTCTTTTGTATAACCTGAAGATTAATGCTGTGCCTGAGGAGCAGGTGGCAAAAATTTTCTCCCATGCTGCAGAATCTCTCTTCATGTGCTTGCTTGTTTCATTTTGCTATGAAGAAGTTTTTTAATTTGATGGCATTCCATTCATTCTATTCAACCTTATAAAGAGCAAAAACGTGTTAAACTTGATCTGTGGGTTCCTCAAATTCAGGCATATACCTACAATAAAGTTCTAAAACAGGTCAAAAATTAGTTGTTAAATTTAGTACAATTACTATACCTTTAAGTGAGGGCTAAAAGAAGGAAGGAATAAGATTGAGTAAATAGGAGGGGGGAAAGGAGCAATAGGAAGGGGGAGAGAGAAGATGTAAAACAGTAGTATATATATCATTCCTTTACAGCACACACACACACACACACACACACACACACACAAATGGAGCACAACTTTTCATTTCTCTGGTTGTACATGATGCAGAGTCACACCATTCATGCAATCATACCATATATAGGGTAGTAATGTCCATCTCATTTCTCAATCTTCCTCCCAACACACCCCATCCATTCCCCCTGTGCCCAATCCAAAGTTCCTCCATTCTTCCCTTGCCCCCCTCCTTTATGCATCAGCATCCACTTATCAGAGAAAATATTTGGCCTTTGTTTTACTGGGATTGGCTTACTTTACTTAGCATTATATTCTTCAACTCCATCCATTTACCTGTAAATGTGATAATTTCATTCTAAAAGAGTAATTTATACCAAGGTAAAAAGGAAAGGGAGATGGGTGGGTGTTATTTGATGTTGTAATAGATAGTGCCATGGAGTGAAGAGGAGGTAAGAGAGACAGGTATAACTAAAGCTAGGAAAACAAAAACAGGAATATTGAGTCCAATCAATGCTTTAAACCATTAGATGAAATACATTTAAATAGATTGAAGGTACAAAGTTGGCAACTGGGTTAACAATTACTGTTTCAAATTAAGGAGTTATTTATAGGATCAAAGTTGATGATAAGGTTGTTTATAGTGTACAATGTCCAGGAGAAGAAAATTTTTGTTGAATCTTGGTTTGGATTTCATTGGGGTTTGGACATTTAGTAGATGTCTATCAGTCTTAGACATGGATCTCTCCTGAGTTGCTGGGGGACAGGGGCCAATTTCCTAGTTGCTATGATCATCTTATCAGCAGCTTCTGATTTGTCAGCTCAAGGGCCTGCAGCTGACTGCTGGGTTGGTGCAGTGTTTCTATTGTGGGTATTAGTTCAGGATGTAGGCTCTGGATGATCTCTGTGATTGCTATGTGTCACTGTGTACCTGTTCTCCTATTGGTTCCTTTTTGCAGTGGTAAATATCCAGATGGCTATCTGTGGGCACAGGGATGCTGGTTGTGAACTTTTCACAGGTGATCTATGGTGCAGAGGTATTGTCCCAGTCAATGAAGCTCTCTGAGGTATGGTAGTGAAGGGACTCCAGTGGTTCACCTGGACTCTAGTTTCCACACTCCAGGTTGTGAATGGCATGTATTGATTCCCAATTCAAGGACCCACAAGTGTGCCAAACAATGCCCTGTAATTTGCCAGTTATGATTGCACTGGTATCAGCCCCTATCTGCTGTGTGGCCTCTAGCACGTTCTTGCTGGTCTCTATGACCCTGGGTATTCCGGCAGCTTCCCTTGGGTAGGCCCTGGGATCCCAGCCTTTCTGTCCAGATCTCAGGGACTGTCCCCAGTCTTCCTACAATGCCTCCCCACAGAGTCAGTGGTAGGGGGGCTGGTGAATCTGCCTTCCTTTGTTCAATGCCAAAGCATCTTCTTTGTTGCTTGTGTCAAGCAAGTCAGCAGAGGCTGCACAGAGTTCTTGCCCCTGCCCAGGTCACACAGGCTGAGAGGGGCTTGCTGCACTTCCCTGGTACTGGTCCCCTCCAGCCCACTCCATTCCCCTGGTTCATTGCCCCTAGTTCCTGGGGAGTGTGGAGGAGGAGGGCCATTTCAGTGATTTAGGGCTAGTAATAGTCCTTCTGAAAGTTCTTTCTGGCCAGATTATTAAGAAGTACTACTGTAGGGGACTTCCCTCTGGTTTAGTTTAGCTATCTGGGAAGATGCTGTGCTGATTTAAGATGATGACTGGTCAGCTGATGGCTCCACAAGATGGATAGGGACCTTGTCTTAGCTTTCTTAAAACCACAATTTGGTTTTAGGCTGTTTGTACTGTTTTAATAAGCTCTCTGTTACCACTGCACGTTAAGTTTTGTCTGTCCTTGCAACCATTTTTAAGTGAGGAGCTCCCCCACTCTCTTTGATGCCCCTCCCCCCCCCATTATCCACCATTTTGGGTTTGGGGCACTCTGTTTGTTTTCTAATCTAGTACACACTCTTCTCCAGCTCTCAGAATTTGTAATATGGAGTCTTAGTGCATTTATTTTATCACCCATCTCTCAATTCTGCTTTTCCTTCACTGACTTCTTTCTGTGTACTAAGAAGATATGGGACTGTTGCCCATCTCACTTCCACCATCCTCCCCAGGACATATTTGATCATTAAGGTAAGAACATCTTCAGTAAGAATACTTCTTTCAGATTTCCCTCTACAACAAGCAATCCCACCTGTCAATTTCAGATAGACAGGATTCACTTTAAAAATTAGACTCTGGAGAGGAAAAAATAATACTGACTTTTCAGTAGTCATCATATTAGTGATTAAACAAATTTCAGCAGATAAATGTTTACCCTTTATTATTTACAGCTATTCACAATTCAACTAACAGAGCACTGTAATAACTTTATTTTTTCATAAAAATCTAAGAGCTGACTTGACAACTTCATGAAATTTTAGACTACTAAGTTCAAAGGGATCTCAGAATCCTTGATATCATGTCTAGATTAAGAAATTAAGGCCCAGAAAAGTTAAGTCACTTAACTTAGAGTCTAAATTAACTTTGAACAGTCAGGAACCAGCAGGACACAAAAGGTAGATGTACTCCCAAGACCTTCACTTATGACACATTATAAGTATGATGTCATCCTCCCCACTCACTCCTCACAGAAAAAAAAAAAAAAAGATGTGCATCATAAAAACCAGAAGGTATCCAACACAACATCGCCAAGAATAAACTAGATGAGAAAAAGAGACTACTGGGGATCACAAAAGTACAAAAAGCAAAAAACTCCTGGGCCCTTAACCTGTTACTTGAAAAGTACGATATGAGGGTTTTTTTTTTAACCACCCCTATGTGTGATCTCAGTGGTTTCATATAGAGTGTTATAATTCCACAATATACAAAAAAATCACTAATTTTAAAATAAAAAATTAAAAGCATGCAATGCATCAAACAGTAACTGAAAGAGTTGGATTCATTACCAATTCAAACTCATTAGAGTTTATCTTCTAACTTAATTAAATATAAATTCTAAAGAATAATTAATAAAATGGTAACTAAGATCACTATTTGCCCCAAAAGTATCAATTATATGTGTGTATGTGTGTGTTTTGTAAAATAGCCAAATCAACTTGTGTCTAAGTTTTTTTTTTTCAAAGAGAATTATACCATGTTAGTCAGCTTTACACTAGTATAACAAGATACCTGAGATAATGAACTTATAAAGAAAAGGTTTATTTAATCTCACTGTTTTGGAGGATTTAGTCCATGATCAATTGCTCCTGTAGTTTAGCCTGTGGCAAGTCAGCACATCATAGTGAGGAGCATGTGATAGAATGAATTTACATCCCATAATCAGGAAGCAAAAAAGAAAGAGGAAAGGATGGGGTCCCACTGTCCCCAGACAACCACCAGAATACCTCCCACTAGGTTCCACCTCTTAAAGTTTGTGCCACCTTCCAACATTGCCAACCTGGGGATAAAGCCTTTAACACAGGGATCTTTAGAGGAAATTTCAGATTCAAACTATAGCATCAACTAAGACACAATAAAAATAATTTAAATATGGTTTTCATAATTTAAAATGTAACATTTTTAGCTAATATTTTTATGTCAAAATTCCTCATTTATCTTTTCAAATTTATTCATTTGTTTAAATTGATAGGTAAAATTATATGTATTTATTGTGTTCAACATACTTTTTATCACTTGCCATAGAATACTTAAGAAAACCTCTTGGAAGAAATTAAGTCAATTTCTTAATATTGACTTAAAAGGTTATAAAATATTGAGTTGAAATTTATCATCTAATTCTTGTAAGGAACTCATCATTCAGCACTACATTTATTGACAAAGCACAGAAAATAGAAAATTATGAGGGTTATCATGGCCTTTGAAGGACTTATATGAGTGATGTCAATGAGACCTCCACCTTAGGATGCAATAGAAGCATATTGTAAAGATGTGGCAGAGTGCAACATCTTACATCACCAAGATGGCATGTTGGATATCACATCAGTCTTACCTTCGGATGGGTGTCAGAAGCATTAGGCTTAGTTGAAATTAGGAGTACAAAATCTGTGTTCTTGGGAGCTCCCATGGGATTTGAACATAAGGGGGAATGAGATCCAACATCTGTACAAAACTCATTTGAGATACTTGATATTTGAGAGCTGTTTCATAATGAGTGTGTTAATTACCCACTTAATAAAGAAGTGCTATGTTTTGACATTGCTTTGAGCTTGACCATCAGGAGCAACATTTCTGTACAACTTTATGTCCACTCTTCACAGAATACCCTTTGCTTAGTTATAATTCAGTGTCAAACCCTCTATTTTTATGGAGGATTGATTTTTTTTAAAAAAGAAACTTTATAGGCTTTCCTTACTGATAGTAAAACTGCTTACAGATACTGTAACCTCTGTTGTTCAATGTCCTCTGTCCAAAGGCGCACATGATCAGTTTGTGCTTTTGTTTAGTTCAACCAAAAAATATCATCTTTGTGGATGGATGTGCATGCTTTCAATTGTCAGAAGATGAAGGCGATGTTTTTATTTTATTTCTTTTTTAAACCTTAGCTGAATGAAAACATAGCATCGAGCTTACTGACCCAGCACTGTAATTCAATTTTCATCCTGAAAACATTTGACTTTTTTCTGCTAACTTTAGAGGGACCATTCCATTTTATACTTTAAATGGACACTTTTGAACTCTTATTAAATCTGTGAAGTTTCTCAAAACTCTGTTTTCAATCTTGCCTTCTTCTGCTCCATTTATCTGTATTACCTTTGCCCTTCATTTAGAGGCCCAAACCATAGGGACACTGAGCCTAACATGATGAGGAGAAGGACTATATGGGGGTTCCACCTAGTCAGAATTCCTGATCTGATACAAGACATGCTACGTTAGATTCTGTATCCACTGAGCTGGGGTAGAAGTGGGTCCCTGGATCTCCATTTTGCAATCCCTTATGAGATAGTTGTTTTTCATACAAGGATGATTCTGTGGTCTGTATCCACATATAAGGGCTGTCCTTTTACAAACCAGAAAATTACTTGGGAAATGAATATAACCTCTTATCCAAGTTAAATATGAATCCTATTAAGACACCACAGCTGCCAGACTTTTCATCTTCTATCCTGGGTTTGCTTGTACACTGATGTTTGCCCAAATCAATCAAGTTTAGGATGGGTCATTTTTTATTCCAGACCATTCCAATCTCAGTGAACTGCCATCATGCCTGCAATCCCACTACATTTTCTTAGTCAATTCATTCTCTAGTTTTTTCAGACAGTTATGCTCTGTCTTCTATTCTTTCCTGAACCACTCAATACTCCTGTTCCCTACTCACATGTAGATGAAGGCTTTATCATTAAAGAGCTTCTTCATCTTCATATAATACACCATCTATACAATAGGTCAAACACACCTGTGTCTACTGAGCTATTATCGCCACTTATCCCCTAGATCCTATTTCTGTCTTCTGCCCAAGGGCTTTGCCTCTTCAAATATCTTGACTCGAATCTGCACTATTAATTTTTCTCTCCTCATTAGATATTGTTGTTAATATACAAATGTGATATTGCTTCCTCCATTAAAAATTTTTTGAGACCTATTTTTATGATCCTCTTAAAAAATTATCTTCAGTGTCCACACTTCCTAACTGAACTTTCTCACTCACTGGTTCCGTCTAGAATACACTCCAATCATGATTTTGTCCCAGCCATTCTACTGAAACACCTTGTCAAGTTAATCAATAAGCTCCTTGTTACTTATCCAATGTTTCATTTTTGATCTTCATTTTATTTACCTTCTTGAGAACATGTGAAACAATTACGTCCTTTTTGAAATGCTCCAGGTGATCATTCAGAGTCTAGAACACCCTACTGCCCTAGTATTTCTCATAACTGACCATTGTTTGTCTCCTACGATAAATGTCTTATCTTCCCTAACTTCTAAATATTGGGTGCCCCAAGGGCTTGTTCCTTGTACCTTGTTCTATATATATGAATTCCTTAGGTGATCTCATGCAGTTTCATTGGCTTTAAGTACTTTAAGTATGATTGTTATACTGAGATCTTAAATTTCACTTCAGATTCAACTTCTTCCACAAGCTTTAGATTAACATATGCAAAGATCTTCACTTTAATAAGTTTCTCAAACCAAACTCAGACCTAACATTTCTGCCCTGGGCTTCCTCACTAAGTGAATATCACCAAACCATCCTTTATGTACATTTCTGTGTCTCACTTTATATCACATCCCATGTCAAGCCTATCAACAAATTTTGTTAAAGCATAACATGAACACTTCCATTTCTAGACTTCTATAGTGGCCCTATTCTGAGTCACCATCATGTTCACCTAGAACGTGGTTATAATCTCTTGAGTGGTTCCTTGCTTCTATTCTGGTCTTTTCTCCATCCTTTTAAGATGCTCACAATGATCATTTCTTACCCTAAAATTACAAAGTCCTACAATTATTTGATCTAGCCTTGGACAATTCCATTAACATTTCTTACTGCCCTCACTGTGGTTCACTAATTCCAGATGAACCAGCCTCTGCTTATTTTTCATTCAGTCGACTATACTAAATAAGACTTGTTATACTAGACTTATTCTCTTCCTAGAAGCTTTCTTTACCCCAGATGACATTTCCTTGGCTTCAGGTCAAAGTTCAAATGTCATTTCCTTCAAGAAGCCCCCCCCCCCACTGAAAATAGCACATTATGGTATATTATTATTTATTTATTTTACTTATTTATTTCATGTGAATCATCATTACCTGTCACAGAAACAACTAGAGATTTCAATTAGTTTTGCTTAAAATGTATCAGCCAGTTTAGTGAAATATTCAATGTTTCATTCCTAGCATCATATAAACAAAGAACAATTCAATGGACTAATTTTAAAAGTTTCTGTTGGCATTGGGAAGACATAGAATATGTTCAACACTACCTCAAATCTCTCTTTTAAAATACATTATGTGAAAATAATTTAAAGCATATCCCATGAAATCCAGTTGTGCTATCTGGGAAACTCTGCAAGGTAATTATTGAAAAGAACAAGGGTGCACCTCTCACATATCTTAACACATAGCATAGTATTTTTAGATGCTAAATATACTCATACTATGTGTCAAATATTTCATTTCCAACAGACTCATACTGATGACATTACTCAGAGAAAATTTGTTGGCAATTCTTCCTTTTATGATTGAACTCATATTCAACTTGGACAACATATCTAAATCTTCATATCCTCTTATTCTTGAGGTGATTGTTAAAGAAAAATATGTAAGGCCCAAAATGCCAGAGCATGAGTCTTGGTTTTACCATCTACTATGTGTGTAACATTGTGTGAGATATTTAATGCTACACCCTCAGTGACTTCATTCTAAAAAAAAAAAAAGAAAAGAAAAGAAAGAAAGAAAATATATATTTAATGGAATTGTCTGAAAACTATGAATTTATTGGTAATCTAAAATGAACCTGACAAATTTTGTATCATGTTTTCTTGGTACAAATAATGGCATACAATTGGCCATACTTATTTTGTCATGAGCTCATATTTTACAGCTTACTTTACTGTAATATAAGACAGTTATTCTAGAGAAGTTAGCGTATACATCAAGTCCTTCCCTCACTATCAATATTTTAAGAAGAAAGAATCTTCTTCATAACCAAAGAATATAGCAGTTACAATAAAATAAAAGAATGAGTTTTTTTGTTGGCATAAGGCTTTCTGTAGAGTGGTTTTGAAATTCTAATAATCGTGTAGCAATTACATTAGGCAATTTCTAAACTAGTAAGGGAATTATTCTTATTTTGTGAATTTCACCATTTATAGTTCAGTTAAAATGTCTCTCAGCTTGCATAAGTCATAGCATAAATTAATGATAGGTTACAAACAAAAAAAGGTAGCTTACATAAGAAGACAGAAATTGATTTCTCAATCACTTTTAACACTATTTCTCTTTGCAAACGCTTTTACAAAATGAGTGCAAAATGAGGGCATAGAAGTGTTCTTCAAATCTTGAATTATTGAAAAAAGATCTCAAATGACCCCAGTGAGTACCTTCTACTTAATTACCTGAGAGGTAGCAAAATCCTATCACTGAAGGAAAATGAGTAAAATTTTGAGACTACTAAACATAATATTAACTCTTGGAAGGTACCATCACCAAACCAGTGTAGATGTGACAAGATAAATTCTCACTTTGTAGAATGGCTCTTTCACATGTCCAGTGGCACAAATGGCATAGCACACCATGAGATGGACTCCTTTACATCCTTCCTTCTCTTCAGAGAGTACTCAAACAGTACTTTTAGTGCTGTAAGTGAAATAGTGCTGTTATAGTGAAATAATGAGCTTTTTTCTTTGGATATAAGAATTTTACTCACAAACTTATGTATTATGTTGTGGCTTTGAGGCATGCAAAACGGACAGCTGCTCTAATTGGGATATACTCTTGAATTTAGGCAAACATATATTTAAGACAAGATGTGATCTTTGGTGTGCACATTCTAGCTTAAAGGATGATCTTCTCATGATGCAATTTATTAACCTCTCTTCACCTTTTTACGTGTATCCTTATTGAAAGTCTTGAGAACATTAGCATTTGCCTGAGGGATAACCATTTTTCCTGTTTAGCTCAATAATCAATTCTACCATTAACAACATTAAAATTAAAGTAATTGAAATTCAGCTTGTCATCTTCCTGATATATTGGTACTTTTTCCGTGGTATTTAATGTTTTCCACTTTCATCTCTTACACTACAAGAGAATAAGCTGAGGTAGTTTGCAATAAATTCAGGTATTTTCTTACATGAGGGCTAACCACCTTACACTTTTCTGGGAGTTTTCAACTTCCTCTCTTTGGGTAATCTGTGGAAACCTCACATGCTGCATATTTGCTTGACTTGTCCTTTTGTTAAATTACAAAGGAAGCAAAGCTGATGGTCTAAATCTGACTAGACTTTACCTATGAAATCTCTTTCTCCCAGAACCTCAAGATAGGTACCTGTTTTTCTCTTCACCTCCCCTATTACTGAGAACTACCAACATTAAGGCAAGCAAGATTTCAGATTCCCAATCTTTCTTCCACACAACTAGCAATAATTTGTCCTATGTTCTAATTTCTTCAGATCCTTCTTTCTGTTAAAATTTTGAAAAATTAACTGAGAAAAATATTACCCACCTAAGAAAGACTTGCATATTAGGTTCCTTCAATTTAACACTAAAAGGAATACTCAAAGGTGAAAATTTCAAGAAATTGAAACAGGGAAAAAACATGTGTTTGTAGTAGAGAGTGGGAAAAGCAGCTTTTTCAGTGGTCTTGACACCATACACATTATATGGATGACTAGCCTCCCTGTACATAAACTGGCCTCACAGTCTAGCTTCTAAAGTAACTGGCAGATGCTAAATGAGGTTTTCAAGAGAAACTTTGAAAAAGCCATAGTGCCAAGTGATATATAGTTGTGATCTCAACTGGACCAAATTTTCTGATAGCTCCTTTTCACTTTAAGTTGGGCTCCTCTATGATCCCAATAAACTTAACTGATAACACTAAGTGCATGTGTTCTAATTTCTATTTCAGAATTGATATTAATGAAAACATTCCTAAACCAATTCCTTATAGATGTTACCTTTAAATTCATTTCTTCCATTACATTGCTATTGTAAAATATTAATAACTGTCTTTTTGATATCTCAATTTCCCCTGTCCTCATTCATTACATTTTCTTTAAAGAATATAACCAAAAATGGACAAAATAAACTAGAAATATTAACAGGATGACAAATTGCAATGCCATGGGTCAAATAAAGCAAGAAAGATGATAGGAAATGCCAAGAAATAAGGATGTTCCTCGCAATTGTAAATCGTATGGTGTAGGGAAGTTATTAATAAAGAAGTTGATATCTGAGAAAAATTTGAAGAATGTAAGGAAGAACAATGTAGATATGCTGATAAAGTTCATTTTAGTGCACATGTGGCTGAACCAGAGACTCTAAGGATGAAAGGAGTAGGAAGTGAAATTAGAGAAGTAACAGAGTCCATGTGTTATAGGTCATTAGAACATGGGAAGGTCCTTCATTTTACTAAGTAATTTCAGAACACAAAATTTTGAGCAAAGAAGTACCATGATCTGACTTGTGCTTTAACAAGATAACTCTTCTATTTTTATAATACAATCAATGAAGCAAGGGTGAAAGCAGGAGGACCAGGATATCACATTAGTCTAGGAAGGAGATACAACCAGGGTGGAATTAGTGTAAAAGTCAATGATGTGTCCAACATATTGGACCTGCATAATTAAAAGAAAAGATTTATTACTTAAGAAGCTAGAAGACCCAGTGCAGTTGTGCCCACCTATAATCCCAGGGGTTAAGTGCTTCTGGGTTCAATCCCTAGTACAAGAGGAGGAGGAGGAGGAAGGGAAGGAGGAGGAGGAGGAAGGGGAGGAGGGGGGGGGAGGAGAAACTTGAGGTTGGAAGTCCAGGGTTTCAATTTTGAGATTTTAGTTTGAATTGCTTATTAGAAATCTAAGTGGAGATGAAGACTATCAGACATCCAATGGGAGGTAGTTGGATAGAGAAGATTGGAAATTGGTGGAGATCCCTGATCAGAAGATGTAAATTTAGGACTCATCAGCACAGATATGCTATTTTAATTACTAAGACATGATGAGATAATTGAAAGTGTATGTTTAAATAGAAGTGAGAAATCCAAATACTGAGTCTTAGGATTTCCTGGTCTCCAGGTCTGAAAGATAAGAAGAAACCAGGAGAAAGGAGTGAGAAGCAGCTGCTGGTTGGTGGAAGAAAAGCTGAGACAATCAGGTTTTAGAAACCAAGTAAAGAAAATATTTCCAAGAACAAGAAAGTACACACTGTGTCAAATACTATGTGTGTTTCAAAAACTCTAAGTATGGGAACTTACTTAGAGTTAAATGAGAACTGAGAGTACCACTGGGTTTTGATACCTGAAGTTATTGTTGACTTTGATAAGACCATAGTTGTTGGATTTGTGAGAGCAGATTTGACAGCAAACTGGGCAGCTAATTTAGCTTACAAATATAAAATGTGTACAATGAAATAAGGTCAATTTTTTATTCTGTCTTTAGACCAATTGAATACAAAGTTTATTTGAAAAAGAAAACCAGCAAGCCAGAAAACACTAAGAATAAAAGTGACCAGGGCAAGAACTGTTTGGCTGTACCAGATATTAAAACATAATATGACTTAGGTTAAAACAGTGTAGCATTAGACCAGGAACAAGCTGTCAGATCAATGGAACAGAATTGGAAAATACAGAAATAGAATTAATCTATATGAAAATTTATATGATAAAGGCTATAACCTAACCACTGGGGCAGATATGGACATTTTAATAAGCAGTATTGAAATAACAGGATAGAACTATAGGACACAATGTTGAATCAGTTCCTCATATTTTACACTATGATGGATTCAAAATAGTTCAAA
The DNA here is from genome assembly GCF_964194105.1 of Spermophilus citellus. Taxonomy (NCBI): domain Eukaryota; kingdom Metazoa; phylum Chordata; class Mammalia; order Rodentia; family Sciuridae; genus Spermophilus; species Spermophilus citellus. The sequence continues at coordinate 69,421,871 of NC_138196.1, read as the reverse complement.
TATTTAGGTGTCAAAAATAAAATCATTCAAGTATTAGAAGAAAACATGGCCAAATTCTGCTATAACATGGGACTTGGAGGAATTTAATCTAACTGTACTTACAATTCAAGATGCAACAGAGAATGATTAATAATTTGGGCTAAATGAAATTCAAAGCCTTACATATGAAAATTTGCATTTTCATGATCAAGAAAAAAACATAAAATATTTTCAACTTGCATATCGTATTTTCAACCTAGTATTAATATTACCAGTATTTAAGTAGCTTTTTAAAACAGAATAAAGTAGAACTCTTCTATATATCATCTATAGCAATAATTATTTTACATGACATTTTCATTTAATATGCACAGGCATTATTAGTTTCAGTTTTATAGGTGTACCATCTGAGTAATAAAGACTTTTGTTTACTAACAGTTTTTGATCTGGCAAAATACACTACTGCCTCACTGCTCCCCAAAAGAAACCGTGCACAAGTTCTAAAGCAAGACTAAATTAAAAGGTGTTTAAGCAAACCCAAGGTCTAAAATGTGGATATGAAGTATTTGCACATATAATGCCTGAATGATGTCAGCTTCTGGTTAATAAAAAGCTAAGAGAAACAGTGAGGTATTTATTGCAACTAAGAAAAAAAGGAGCCTCAACCAGCAATATTTAGAGATTGTTGTTTATGCTGTGGTTTATGTCTAAGCACACATACACATGTTTGTATGTATGCAAATATATGATAGTATCGCCTTGTGATTTCAACTTGTATCCCCTCATGACCAATGATGCTAAGCACCTTTCATGTGCTTCTGAATGTTTCATGCTTTTTATGTTTTATTGCCATCCATATATCTTTCCTGGTAAAGTGTTCAAATATTTCTCACATTTACACATTGATTTGTTCGCTCCTTTAATATTGAGTTTTAAAAATTGTTAATATATTCTGGACACAAATTTACTATCAGATATTACTCAGCCTTAAATAAGAATGAAATTATTGCATTTGCAGGTAAATGAATGGAACTAGAGAATATCATGCTAAGTGAAATAAGCCAATCCCATAAAACCAAAAGCTGAATGTTTTTCTGATAAGTGGATGCTGATCCATAGTTGAGTGGGGGACTAGGGAAAAATGAAAGAACTTTGGTTTGTGTAGAGGGGAGTAAGGGGAGGGGAGGGAAGGGGCTGTGAGGATGGGAAGGATGGTAGAATGAGACAGACATTATTACCTTGTATACATGTATGATTACACTACTGGAATGACTCTGCACCATGTACATCCGGAGGAATGAGAAGTTGTTCTCCATTTGTGTACAATATGTCAAAATGCATTTTACTGTCATGTATAACTAATTAGAACAAATTAAAAAATATATATTTTCTCCAAAAAAATTTTGAAAAAAACAGAATGAAGTATCAAAACTTCTCTGAGATATCACTTCTCTTCCATCATATTGTGAAAAGATCTGAAAGCTGTACAACTTTCTTTGTTGGTGAAGCTATGAGAAAACAGACTCTCCCTCAATGCTAGTATGACTACAAAATTCAACACTATGGAGGATGTTTTAGTCAGCTTTTTCACTACTGCAACCAAAAGACCTGACAAGAATAATTAAAGGAGGAAAAGTCTCTACTTCCATGTATAACTCAACAGAACAATTTTTTTAAAATGCTTAAAAAGGAGGAAAATTCTATTTGGAGGCTCATTGTTTTAGAGGTCTCTGTTCATACATTGGTGACTCCATTCCTTGGGGCCTGAGATGAGGTAGAAAATCATGGCAAAATACTGGTAGAGGAAAGCAGCCCAGCACATTTCTCAGAAAGCAAAGAGAGAGCTCTCTAAGCAAGGACAAAATATAAACTCCCAAGGAATATCCCCCACCTCCTCCAGCCATAACCTACCTGCCTATAGTTACTAACAATTTTACCCGTTTCAGGGGATTGGTCAAACCTCTTATAATCCAATCACTTAATCTCTAAACTCTCTTGCATTGTCTCACATATGAGCTTTTGGGGGACATCTAATATTCAAACAATAACAGAGGATAAGTTGGCAAAATGCACACAATTATACATACACACGCACGAGCTAGAAATCCCACTTTCAACTTATATCCCCAAGATACACTTGCAAATTTTTTTAAAAAAATTAGAAGACTATTGCCATAGTATTTGTAAAAGTGAGACTTTAGAGACAATTCAAAAGTCTATCAGTTTAGGGGCTGGTTAGTGTATGCAATGGAGTACTGTGCTATTGTAAGGATAAAGAAAAAAATAAAATTCTCTATCTATGGCTGTGGAGCAGTTTCCAGGATATATTGTTAATGGGAGGTAAAGGAAATTTTATAGAGAACAATGCTATTTGCTTAAGAATGTGGAAATATGTATCTAAATAGGGGCAACCTATAAAAAGGTTGTCATGATAGCAAAAGAAAGCACAGGACAAGTACAGAGCTGGATTTCTCTAAATATGTCTTCTTTTTATAGTTGATATGGAGCTAGGTAAATGTTTTATGCCATATTAAAGGAAAACTAAAATTTAAAACAATTCCTAGAAATTTAAAGTGAAGAAAAACATATAAGCATATTTGCTAAATCATGACAGGACCACACAGAAGGGAGCTGTTTAAAGTGGGGTGGGGGATATTTGACTGTATCTCCTCAGTGGTCTCTGCCTTAAGGGAAAAAATAAATAAACTTCTGTGCAGAGATAAAGCAGCAAATCCAGTTCCCTTCAACTCAGCAGATGAACTTGGAGTGGGGGTAGTCAGGTGACTTTATCCAACAATTATTTTACAAACTGGACCTTTTTTGTAAATAAACTGATACTATTTTCCAGGTAGAAGAGACTTTTCCTCTGAAATTCCTTCAGCAGGATATATCTAGTTAAGGATCATAGAATCTATGAGGAGAGGTTTCCTGAAGAGTATTGCAGAAGCTAATGATTTTGAAGAACATTCAACAAAGGTATTGCATAATTTAAATGTTCCCCTTTGCATAAGGAATCTTGAAAATTTGTCTTAGACACATCATCTGTTCTGGGTTACAGACTCATGTCTAACAACAGAAGGAAAATTCTGGAGAGCTGTTTTCAGTATTCCAGATTTCTCTATATTTTACCTGACTCTTTAATTATCCATATCCTTGAAATTTTTTAGTAAAAGTTGATAAGATCTTCTACCCATGTGACTCCGATTTGACAATTTGATCTGGCATATTAGCTCACCTACAGAGGAAATTAAACAGCTTTCAGTAATCATGTTATTGATAGAAGTTTGATGTTATTATAAAAGTTTGGTGTGCCTAATGTGGGATAAAGTAAATATGCCATTTTTTATGTTATTAGGAACTGAGTTTTTTTAGTGTGTGAGAAAGGAGAAACGAATGTAAGATAAACATGCCAAATTTAAAAAAATTCCTGATTTTGAGATGAAAGAGTAAACTCATGATATTTTTTATGATTTTAAAGAAAAATATTTGCAAAATTTTCCCACCAAAAAGTTCTAGAAATAATTAATAGTAGCACAATTACCTCTAGTAGGGGGAATGCTATCATTAAATATCATGTTCCACTAAAGAACAGAAGCTTTCTGGAAAAATGGTGATGTTAGGTCTGGGATTGTTACTACACAAAATTAACCTAGGACATCTTGTCATATTAAAAATCAAGGATGTGATAGAACAGGTAATTTCAGGCTGCCATTCGCCTGCGTCTCGCAGACAAATTACTCAGGTGCAGTGCTAAAGAACCCGCGGAAACTGCTTCTTGGAGCCTGCTCCTATCAGAACATACATGGAGCCCGGGGCAGCCGAATTCTGGCTCCCGGAACTGCTCTGGCCCAGGGCTAAGGAGCCCGCGGAGGCTGCTTCTTGGAGCCTGCTCCTATCAGAGCATGCACGGAGCCCAGAGCGGCCGGGTTCTGGCTCCCGGAACTGCTCTGGCCCAGGGCTGAAGAACCCGCGGAAACTGCTTCTTGGGGCCTGCTCCTGTCGGGGCATGCACCGAGCCCGGAGCGGCCGAGTTCTGGCTCCCGGAGCTGCTCTGACCCAGGGCTGAGGAACCCGCGGAGACTGCTTCTCGGTCCGGATCCTTCTGAGTGCTGTGGGGGCCAGAGGGGCAGAGCAGAGCTGCAGCCCGCGTCCGGAACAGCCCCAGCGACCCGCCGGCGTGTTATCACTTCACCCCAACTGCGGTGGGGGCTGAGCAGAGCTGCCGCCCGAGCCTGCAAGGTAGGCAGACCACCGGCTGATCAGCGGAATGGGTCCAGCGGCCTGCCAGCGTGGTAGACACGTCACACCAATGGGAGTAGGGGCAGAGCAGGGCCGCCACCCGTGCCCGGAGTGGGCCTAGTGACCCGCCGGCGTGGTATCGCTTCACCCCAACTGCAGTGGGGGCTGAGCAGAGCTGCCGCCCGAGTCTGCAAGGTAGGCAGACCTGCGACCGACCAGCACAACAGGCCCAGCAGTCCGCAGGCGTGGTAGACACGTCACACCAATTGGAGGAGGGGCAGAGGAGAGCTGCCGCCCACGCCCGGGACAGGCCCAGAGGCCCGCCGGCGTGGTAGTGACGTCACCCCAATTGGAGTAGGGGCAGAGCAGAGTCACTGCCCGCACCCTGAACAGGCCCAGCGGCCCGCCGGCATGGTAGTTACGTCACACCAATTGGAGTAGGGGCAGAGCAGAGCCGCCACCCACGCCCGGAACAGGCCCAGCGACCCACCGGAGTGGAAGTCACATCACCCCAATTGGAGTAGGGGCAGAGCAGAGCCGCCTCACGTTCCCGGAACAGGCCCAGCGACCCCCCGGCATGGTAGACACGTCACCCCAATTGGCGTAAGGGCAGAGCAGAGCCGCCGCCCGCGTCTGCAATGTAGGCAGACCTGCGACCAACCAGCAGAACAGCCCCAGGGGTCCGCGGGCATGGTAGACACGTCACACCAACTGGAGGAGGAGCACAGCCGCTGCCCACCCTGCAAGGGAGACTTTTCAACTATACAAGAGTAATATAAATATATAGGGGGGAAATTTCAAAAACACAACAGTTTCACCAAACAGAAAGAAACGCGAGAAGTATGAAATGACAAGGAAAGAAAAGACCACAAGCAATGCAGGTCAACTCAACTTTAGAAGAGGTAATAGCTGCAGCAGATGGAATGTCAAATAAAGAATTCAGGATATACACGCTTCAGATGATCTGGAGTCACAAGGAAGATATTAGACAGCAAAATCAGACAATGAAACATCACTTCGACAATGAATTACATAAACAAATCCAAGAAGCAAAAGATCAACTATACAGGGAGATAGAGGTAATAAAAAACAAACAGAAATCCTAGAAATGCAGAAAGCAATAAACCAACTTAAAAACTCAATTGAGAATACTACCAGCAGAGTAGAACACTTAGAAGATAGAACATCAGACAATGAAGACAAAGTATTTCAACTTGAAAAGAAAATAGACAGCTCAGCAAGACTGCTAAGGAACCATGAACAGAACATTCAAGAAATATGGGACAACATACAGAGACCAAACTTAAGAGTCATTGGGATACAGGAAGGTATAGAGGTCCAAACCAAAGGAATGAGCAATCTATTCAATGAAATAATACGAGAAAACTTCCCAGACTTGAAGAATGAAACAGAATCCCAAATCCTAGAAGCCTACAGGACGCCGAATGTGCAAAATCATAAGAGATCCACACCTAGACACATTATAATGAAGATGCCCAGCATACAGAATAAGGAGAGAATTTTAAAAGCTACAAGAGAAAGGAAGCAGATTACATTTAGGGGTAAACCAATCAGGATAACAGCTGATCTTTCAACACAGACTCTGAAAGCTAGAAGATCCTGGAATAACATATTTCAAACACTGAAAGAAAATGGGTTCCAACCAAGAATCGTGTATCCAGCGAAATTAAGCTTCAGGATGGAAGATGAAATTAAAACCTTCCATGATAAACAAAAGTTAAAAGAATTTGCAGCTAGAAAACCATCTCTTCAAAACATCCTTGGCAAAACATTTCAGGAAGAGGAAATGGAAAACAACAATGAAAACCAACAGTGGGAGGTAGGGCAGTAAAGGGGGGAAAATAATCAAAGAGGAAAACAAACCATGTTTAGTAACATAAATAAACAAATATGGCTGGAAGAACAAACCATATCTCAATAATAACCCTAAATGTTAATGGCTTAAGCTCACCAATTAAGAGACACAGGCTAGTAGAATGGATCACAAAACAAGACCCAACAATATGCTGCCTACAGGAGATGCATTTGATAGGAAAAGATATACATAGACTGAAGGTAAAAGGTTGGGAAAAATCATATCACTCATATGGACTTCGGAAACAAGCAGGAGTGTCCATACTCATATCAAATAAAATAGATTTCAAGCCAAAGTTAATCAAAAGGAATAAAGAGGGACACTACATACTGCTCAAGGGAACCATACACCAACAAGACATAACAATCATAAATATATATGCCCCAAACAATGGTGCAGCTATGTTCATCAAGCAAACTCTTCTCAAGTTCAAGAGTCTAATAGACCACCATGCAATAATCATGGGAGACTTCAACACACCTCTCTCACCACTGGACAGATCTTCCAAACAAAAGTTGAATAAGGAAACTATAGAACTCAATAACACAATTAATAACCTAGACTTAATTGACATATATAGAATATACCACCCAACATCAAGCAGTTACACTTTTTTCTCAGCAGCACATGGATCCTTCTCAAAAATAGATCATATATTATGTCACAGGGCAACTCTTAGACAATATAAAGGAGTAGAGATAATACCATGCATCTTATCTGATCATAATGGAATGAAACTGAAAATGAACGATAAAAGAAGGAAGGAAAAATCATGCATCACTTGGAGAATGAACAATAGGTTACTGAATGATCAATGGGTTATAGAAGACATCAAGGAGGAAATTAAAAAATTCTTAGAGATAAATGAAAACACAGACACAACATATCGGAATCTATGGGACACATTGAAAGCAGTTCTAAGAGGAAAATTCATTGCTTGGAGTTCATTCCTTAAAAAAAGAAAAAACCAACAAATAAATGATCTCATACTTCATCTCAAAATCCTAGAAAAAGAAGAGCAAAACAACAGCAAAAGAAGTAGAAGGCAAGAAATAATTAAAATCAGAGCTGAAATTAATGAAATCGAAACAAAAGAAACAATTGAAAAAATTGACAAAACTAAAAGTTGGTTCTTTGAAAAAATAAATAAAATCGACAGACCCTTAGCCATGCTAGCGAAGAGAAGAAGAGAGAGAACACAAATTACTAGCATACGGGATGAAAAAGGCAACATCACAACAGACACCTCAGAAATACAGAAGATAATCAGAAATTATTTTGAATCCTTATACTCCAATAAAATAGAAGATAGTGAAGGCATCGATAAATTTCTTAAGTCATATGATCTGCCCAGATTGAGTCAGGAGGATATAGACAACCTAAACAGACCAATATCAATTGAAAATATAGAAGAAACCATCAAAACACTACTAAGAAAAGCCCAGAACCGAATGGGTATACAGCAGAGTTTTACAAAACCTTTAAAGAGGAACTAATACTAATACTTTTCAAGCTATTTCAGGAAATAGAAAAAGAGGGAGCTCTTCCAAATTCATTCTACGAGGCCAACATCACCCTGATTCCTAAACCAGACAAAGACACCTCAAAGAAAGAAAACTACAGACCAATATCTCTAATGAACCTAGATGCAAAAATCCTCAATAAAATTCTGGTGAATCGAATACAAAAACACATCAAAAAAATTGTGCACCATGATCAAGTAGGATTCATCCCTGGGATGCAAGGCTGGTTCAATATATGGAAATCAATAAATGTTATCCACCACATCAATAGACTTAAAATTAAGAACCATATGATCATTTCAATAGATGCAGAGAAAGCATTCGACAAAGTACAGCATCCCTTTATGTTCAAAACTCTAGAAAAACTAGGGATAACAGGAACATACCTCAACATTGTAAAAGCAATCTATGCTAAGCCTCAGGCTAGCATCATTCTGAATGGAGAAAAATTGAAGGCATTCCCTCTAAAATCTGGAACAAGACAGGGATGCCCTCTCTCACCACTTCTGTTCAACATAGTTCTCGAAACACTGGCCAGAGCAATTAGACAGACGAAAGAAATTAAAGGCATAAAAATAGGAAAAGAAGAACTTAAATTATCACTATTTGCAGATAACATAATTCTATACCTAGCAGACCCAAAAGGGTCTACAAAGAAACTATTAGAGCTAATAAATGAATTTAGCAAAGTGGCAGGATATAAAATCAACACGCATAAATCAAAGGCATTCCTGTATATCAGCGACAAATCCTCTGAAATGGAAATGAGGAAAAACACTCCATTCACAATATCCTCAAAAAAAAAAAATAAAATACTTGGGAATCAACCTAACAAAAGAGGTGAAAGATTTATACAATGAAAACTACAGAACCCTAAAGAGAGAAATAGAAGATCTTAGAAGATGGAAAAATATACCCAGTTCATGGATAGGCAGAACTAACATCATCAAAATGGCGATATTACCAAAAGTTCTCTATAGGTTTAATGCAATGCCAATCAAAATCCCAATGGCATTTCTTGTAGAAATAGATAAAGCAATCATGAAATTCATATGGAAAAATAAAAGACCCAGAATAGCAAAAACAATGCTAAGCAGGAAGTGTGAATCAGGCGGTATAGCAATACCAGACTTCAAACTATACTACAGAGCAATAGTAACAAAAACAGCATGGTACTGGTACCAAAACAGGCGGGTGGACCAATGGTACAGAATAGAGGACACAGAAACAAATCCACAAAACTACAACTTTCTTATATTTGATAAAGGGGCTAAAAGCATGCAATGGAGGAAGGATAGCATCTTCAACAAATGGTGCTGGGAACACTGGAAATCCATATGCAACAAAATGAAACTGAATCCCTTTCTCTCGCCATGCACAAAAGTTAACTCAAAATGGATCAAGGAGCTTGATATCAAATCAGAGACACAGCGTCTGATAGAAGAAAAAGTTGGCTACGATCTACATACTGTGGGGTCAGGCCCCAAATTCCTCAATAGGACACCCATAGCACAAGAGTTAATGACTAGAATCAACAATTGGGACTTACTCAAACTAAAAAGTTTTTTCTCAGCAAAAGAAACAATAAGAGAGGTAAATAGGGAGCCTACGTCCTGGGAACAAATCTTTACTCCTCACACTTCAGATAGAGCCCTAATATCCAGAGTATACAAAGAACTCAAAAAATTAGACAATAAGATAACAAATAACCCAATCAACAGGTGGGCCAAGGACCTGAACAGACACTTCTCAGAGGAGGACATACTATCAATCAACAAGCACATGAAAAAATGCTCAGCATCGCTAGCAGTCAGAGAAATGCAAATCAAAACCACCCTAAGATACCATCTCACTCCAGTAAGATTGGCAGCCATTAGGAAGTCAAACAACAAGTGCTGGCGAGGATGTGGGGAAAAGGGTACACTTGTACATTGTTGGTGGGACTGCAAATTGGTGCAGCCAATTTGGAAAGCAGTATGGAGATTTCTTGGAAAGCTGTGAATGGAACCACCATTTGACCCAGCTATTCCCCTTCTCAGTCTATTCCCTAAAGACCTAAAAAGAGCATGCTACAGGGACACTGCTACATCGATGTTCATAGCAGCACAATTCACAATAGCAAGACTGTGGAACCAACCTAGATGCCCTTCAATAGATGAAAGGATAAAAAAAAAGTGGCATCTATACACAATGGAGTATTACTCTGCATTAAAAAATGACAAAATCATAGAATTTGGAGGGAAATGGATGGCATTAGAGCAGATTATGCTAAGTGAAGCCAGCCAATCCCTAAAAAACAAATGCCAAATGTCTTCTTTGATATAAGGAGAGTAACTAAGAACAGAGTAGGGACAAAGAGCATGAGAAGAAGATTAACATTAAACGGGGATGAGAGGTGGGAGGGAAAGCGAGAGGGAGGGGAATTTGCATGGAAATGGAAGGAGACCCTCATGGTTATACAAAATTACATACAAGAGGAAGTGAGGGGAAAGGGAAAAATAATACAAGGGGGAGAAATGAATTACAGTAGAGGGGGTAGAGAGAGAAGAGGGGAGGGGAGGGGAGGGGAGGAGGGATAGTAGAGGATAGGAAAGGCAGAAGAATACAACAGACACTAGTATGGCAATATGTAAATCAATGGAAGTGTAACTGATGTGATACAGCAATCTGTATACGGGGTAAAAATGGGAGTTCATAACCCACTTGAATCAAAATGTGAAATATGATATGTCAAGAACTATGTAATGTTTTGAACAACCAACAATAAAAAAAGAAAAAAATCAAGGATACTGCCAAATGTTAATGTCTTCATGTCAAAAAGACTCAGAAGCAAACATAAAGAGGTGCTGAGAGACTAAAGATTATCCAATTTGAGAGGCAAAGGTAGTAACTGTGATTGAATAAACATCAAATATATTTAAATGTGAACATTTTTCTTATTTGGGGGAAATGCTAGGAAATCAAATCACTATTTTGAAAATTTGTAAGTGGTACAATCAAGCATTTGTTCTTCCTACATGAATTGTATCTTAGGCAATGGGTAGTTAGCTATCAAAGAGGTGATAAGAGAAGTATGTCTGCACTAAGTTATTCTAGCTAATAAACACAGAAAAAAAATAAGGAATAGCACCACTTTATAAACCCAAATAAAACAATACATATAGACAATTACATTAGCTGCACACACAAAAGAAGTACAACCAGACATAATGTGCCTTCTGATGAAGATATAGAATATAAACTATGGCAAGTTTTTGCCAAAAGAAGAGGAGTGGGAGGTGAGAGAGTTTGAATCTAATCAAAATTTAGACATATCTTCCAACTTAAAGAAAATTCAGGGGGAAAAGTAATATTGTAAATCACACAACAGGGATAAAATTAGTAAAATACATCATAAGATAGTTTACAGAACAAACATATCTGTTTCACAAATATAATATTGCAAGAAAAGAAAAGGGAGAAACACATAAGGAAGAAATCAATTTAAAAAGACTTAAAAGACATCAAAAATGAAAAGTGTGGGCTTTGAATAATGATTCAAACAAAAAATACTATTAAAAATAAAAATTGTAACAGATAAACACAAATGCTGATTTAATATTTGCTGATATAAAAAAATATTATAAGTTTTAGATGTGATGATGCCACTTTGCTATGATCTTTAAAAGAGCATTTGATCTTTAAGGAACAAGAAAAAGATGTTCCCTCTCACCACTGCTTTGCAACATTGCACAGAATTCTTGGCTAATGTAGCAAGATAAGAAAAGGAAAGGAAAGGCATACAGACTGGAAAGAAAGAAAGAAATCTGTGTTTGTTAGATGACATAACATTTTCTATGACATCTGCATAGACAATCGAAATCAATCAACAAAACAACTCCTGAAACCAATCAATGATCACTTTCAGGATACAAGGCTAATATATAAAATCAATTATTTTCCAGTAAACCAACAATGAATAATTTTAAGATTTAAAATTAAAAGTACATTATCATTTACAATAGCACACAAAAGAATGAAATACATATAAATCTAACAAAATATGTACAAGATAAATATAAGGAAAATTGTGAAGAAAAAGATGAAAGAACTAAAAAGATTTAAAGTATGCTTCCAAAATTTTCAGGAATCTAAAAAACAGATACAACCACATCTTTCACATATAAGAAGCTCATTCTATGAAGAGAAAGCCCAAATACTCCTTATCACAGTAGCAGTGCAGAACAGGACTGCTAAACCTGTTAGTGAGCCCTCCTAAACCTGGTTTGATTCAAAGAAGTAGCACAAAATAAAAATAAAAAGCCATCTTGAAGGAAGCAGACTCAGTCAGGTAAACAAAAAGGGAAAAAGTCCTTTGGGTCATGAAACGAAGCCCCTCCTATATGACAGATCCTATCAACTATAATTGCCAGAATTTCACAGATAAAAATATGGTATGCACAATGAAATCTGAATTGTGGACAAGTAAGGAAAAATGATATAATTATATTACAAATGTTGCAGAGGATGGATATACCCTCAAACATGTAGTTTGCATAAAATTCAAGTAAAACTGGGCATTCTGTCTCAAACCTGGAAACTCTAACAGATAACTTGGCCAGAGAAATCCAAGAGTAATAGAATAAAAGGAAATGGTATTCTGGTATAAAAAGTCACAAGGAAAAAATAAGCATCAAAACAAATTAATGGACATAGGATACTCTCCAGGAAAAGTTATCACAGAGTATTAAAAAAACTGTAAATATGTACATTATCAAAAATTAAACAAACACAAACAGGAAAGAGATAGAATGAGACAAATGAGATATGAGCTGCCAGAACTCCAGGAAGAAGTGAAAGAAAAATTAAAAGTTATCACATGGATAAATAATGAGAAGGACCACAAGTGGCATTGAAGGCTGGAAAACATAGTAAGGAACTCAAAGGAGAAAAATGAAAATAGCAACTTGAAATAAAAGGTTAAAAATGTTTGGAGAAAATTCATGACAGTATCTGAGTTTGACAAACAGCTTCAAGAGAATAGAATTATGCAGTGATACCACAAACTCAAATTTCATAGATAATTATTCAGATTGAAAATGTTTAAATGTTAGTACTGAGGCAAGTCTTACCAAATGCTTTTATTTTAATATGGGTAATAAATATTGTTGACAATAATGAGAGGTAATATTCATGGTCAAACTTCTAAGAGCTAGGAAATATTTTAAGGCATTGAATCTCAACACTGGTGTATCAAAGCAGCACTAAGTACTTCAAATGCAGATATGCTGATAAAATTGATTTGGGTATGAAGTACCTGGATATTATTTGATTTCCACGGGTGAACTTCTTAATAACTGAGACGGAACCACTAATTGTGCAATTTAAAGGATTTTCTAAAAAGAAACTGAGAAAAACCATTTAAAGTACACCATTTTTGGTGACATTATACAAATAAGAAATTGCCTGGAAGGGTTTACATCATTTTCTGCACTGTTCTCTTTTACAGTTTTTCCAATTCAATCACAGTGAGACCTGTCAGATAATGAAAGCTACTTTCCTTTATAGAGCTGAAATAAAAACAATTGCAATCTATGTATCAGGAATGACTGACAGAAAAATCTATGGAATGGATGTAAGAAGGCTGGTAATAAAACCTGAAATTTGGGGATTTCACTGGTGCTAAAATACTTAACATTTGATAGGTTATTAGAAAATATTAGAAAAACGATACAGCAGTATTAGCAAGCCACAGAGTGAAGAAAAAGAAAGGTAACAAATGTTTGTATTTTACCAGATATCTTACTGGTATTGAAGGATTGATGCAAATAAATCTGTATAAAATTTTAAAAAGTGCTTGAAGAGAAAATGCAGATATAAAAGGAAGGCAAAGAAGATCCAATGTATGTAAAATTGAAGTCCCTTGAAAGAAACCAAAGCAATAAAACATAACAAATATTTGAATATAATTCAAGATTAAAATATAAAAGAAAAAATACTTGATTCTATAGATTTACATGATGGATACCAATAATGGTACCAATGGTGAACACCAAGACAGAAATTAATACAGGTTGGTACATTCATATTTTAAAGGGAAGAACAAATCCCTTCATTTTTATGTAACAAATTCATTCATTCATAAGAGGAAAAAATTCAAGCTGAAAACAGATATCCCTACAGCACTCTCAATACTAGAAGATAAAGAGATAACAGCTATAAGAGCCTTATGGAAAGAAGGTGTGAGAAAGATTTGATTCACTGTCAAAAACTAAGTATAAAAACTCCCAGTATATAACACCAAAAAACAAATAACCCAATCAATTAATGGGCCAAGGAACTGAACAGATACTTCTCAGAAGAGGATATACAATAAATCAACAAATATATGAAAAAATATTCAACATCTCTAGCAATTAGAAAAATGCAAATCAAAACTAAGATTTCATCTCACTCCAGTCAGAATGGCACTATTAAGAATACAAACAACAATAAGTGTTGGCAAGGATGTGGGAGAAAAGGCACACTGATACATTGCTGGTAGGACTGCAAGTTGGTGAACTAATATGGAAAGCAGTATGGAGATTCCTTGGAAAACTGGGAATGGAACCACCATTTGACCCAGCTATTCCACTCCTTGGTCTATACACAAAGGACTTAAAAACAGGATACTACAGGGACACAGCCACATCAATGTTTACAGCAGCACAATTCACAATAGATAAATGGTGGAACCAACCTACATTCTTTTCAGTAGATGAATGGATAAAGAAAATGTGATATACATATAAAAAGTGGAATATTATTCAACATTAAAAGAGCATTTGCGAGGGGGGATAGTAGGGGATAGGATAGGAAAGGTAGCAGAATACAACAGTCACTAATATGGCATTATGTAAAAATGTGAATATGTAACAGATGTGATTCTGCAATCTGTATTTGGGGTGAAAATGGGAGTTCAAAACACAATTTGAGTCAAATGTATGAAAGATGATATATCATGAGCTATGTAATGCTTTAAATAATCAATAAAAAAAAGAGCATTTGCAGGTAAATGAATGGAGCTGTAGAACATAATGCTAAGTGAAATTAGCCAATCCCCCCCAAAAATAAATGCCAAATGATTTGTCTGATTTAAGGATGCTGATTCATAATATTCAGGGGGGGATGGGAGGATTAAATGAACTCTAGGTAGGGCAAAGGGGAAGAGAGGAGAGAGGGGAAGAGAGGGGCCATAGGGCTAAGAAATAGGGTGGAATGCAATAGTTATCTTTACCCTAAATATATGTATGAAGACTCTATTTTGTGTACAACCAGAGATATGAAAAATTGTGCTCTATATGTGTAATATAAATTATAATACATTCGGTTGTGATATATAACAAATGAAAATTTTAAAAAATAATACCTCTCCCACAAAATAGTAAATCAGGATTCAACAATCAATTCAAATTAAAAATAAAATATTAACAATGAAAAAAACTCCAAGCATAAGAAGGAAGGGACATTTTCTCATTAATCTTTCATAGGGAAACTACTGGGGTAAACTTGGGTGCAAAAAGATGTTTTTAAGGAAATTAAAGAAAAGTTGTCAGTGAACATACATACTTTTCTCTCAATATAAAAATAAGAAAATATATAAATTTGAGTGACAAATAAGATGTAAACATTACATGCCTTGAATTATGGAAATAGCATAAATACAATAGTGTGATGAAATGGAGACTGATATAAGTCGTGGTGTAAGTTTACAAAGTTTTCAATAGCTGTACTCAAAAGATACTTACAGTTTATTAGTTAAATACTCTAAAGAACAAAATATTATTGACAGAATTTGGGTGGTACAGGGAAAGAAGGAAAGATAGAGAGTAATAGTGCTATTTTTATCATATTATTCATAGGCAGGAATTAAGAGATAATATTTAAAGAAAAAAGAAAGCCAAACAATATAAAATATAACTTAGAATATGATTAATAGGATAATAATACTTATTTTTCTAAATATCAAAAGAAATACATATGCGTGCACACACAATCAGAAATATGTAATATATAAAAGCCTCCAAAAAACAGAAAAACAGAAGACAAGCTAGCATGACATTAAAGGCCTTCATATTTTACTTCCATAATTGACAGTAGGCTTAAATAATCTATTTTACAAACTGTTTTCAGATTGAATCTTGATATACCCATCCTAAACTAACTAACTTATATAAAGTAACTTACTTTTATAAATTGTGTTCACTAACAAAATGAAACCATAAAAATATGAGTGGAAGGAAAGGAAGTTTTAAAAAAGTATTTGACCAATGTATCATAGACAAAGGATTAATTTCTCTAATATAAAACATCTTTAAAATTTAAGTTAAAAAGTACTATAGGAAAAATATCAAAGAATAAGAGCAGAATACTCTCAAAAAGAAATATATCCTTAAAATATTGAAAAGTATTCAAGCTTAGGAGCACTGTCCCATGATGCTGGTAGAAGTATAAATTAGTAATATACAAAGAAAGGCAATTTGGTACAAAACCATACAATCTTTGGTCTAGGAATCCCACTTTGGAAAATTGTGTTCTGCAAAGATACTCAAACACATGAAAAAAATCATATATATGTAAAGTTATTCATTCAACATTACTTATATCAAAATTATAAAAAAACAAAAATATGATAATAGTGACTGATAGAACAAATGTTTACCACTTTCTCAATAGAATGCAATGTAAAACTGTGAAAAAAATGAGGAATCTCTCTAGTGAACTTACAGGAAAAGGTTTCCAAGATCTATTAAGGATAAGAAGAAAACTACAGTGGGAAAAAAAGTATTATTAATATTCTACATTTTTTGTAAGAAGAGAAAACCCAAACTATTGTTATTTGTCTCCATTTTTCATTTACATACAGGAACTCTTGAATCATACATAATTAAGTGAAAAATGTGGAAACAAGGTAGATAAAGAGTAGGAGTGGACCAAGATCTTTCACTATATTTTTTTTTGTTTAATAACATTGATTTTTGAACATTATAAATGTATTATCTGCTGAAAAAAGTTAAAATTAGAAAAATACAAAGTAGCATTTTCTAAGAATGTGTCCTTCATATTTTTTCACATGTACACAAAGGTTTTTTGTTACAAAAGGCTCACATTAGCATTACTAGTAATAGCAAAAAACTGGAGGGAATCCAAATGTCCCTAGATCAGGACCTAATTAAATTATGTTCCATTTATTTATGAAAGCATATACAACCTTTAAAAAATAAAATAATAATAAACAAAACCACTGTGTTTCTAATTTCTAATTGTCATTTTAACTGGGAGATTCTGTTTAATTATCTGCTTTCTAACTCAGGAAAAGAAATATTTTAAACAAAACTGAATAATCACCATTAAAAAAATCAATATACATTTTGTTCTTAGGCTTTAAAAAAATACCTATTGCTCTAAGATTTTCTAAATAACTACTGCATTTAGATTTCAGTACATAATGTGGAAATTTACAGATAAAAAAGAACCTTGATTTGTCCAGAAACCTGAAACTATACTTCCCGTTCGACTATGAAAATCACCATTGCCAAGAGAATTAGGATCAGTAGCCCAGGGATTCAGTAACTAGCTTGGGGGTGAAGGAAAGAAGAGGGAGAAGTAATCAAATTGTCACCATTTATCCTATTAAAGTCAATCATCCAAACACATTTTCTCAAAAGGAAACGCTAAATAAGCAAGCATTCATATTTCTATTACAAAGTCATACATTTTTTATTTCAGCTTGAAAATGTGTGTTAAAAATATGACAATATGACAGTCTGGCACAAGAAAATCAATTGCTATCACCCATTCATTCATAAATCATCTGATGGGTGAGTATAACTGTTATACCAAGGAGCAAGTCTGGTGCTAGAGAGTAGATATTTGAGTTTCACTGTTATATCAATAGCCACAGTTCAATGCGGTGAACTAAAGGCATAATTGAGATTTGAGAGTGACAATGTAAATAACATGTGCACTGTGTCAAGGATAGCTTCATTCCTTAATCTATTCCATACCCAGATGAAAGAGAGATGGAATATCTATGCAAATGGATTAGAAGTACAAGGACACAATATGATATTCAATGATCTATCCAAGAAATGCAGAATACTTCTGTAGTAATAGTATTGATTGTAGTCAAAGTGGTTGTACACAAGGTTGAAATATATCTTGAAGCCACATTGTGTAGGATGCCCCTTCTACCAAGCTACAAAGATTTGTTAAATTATCTATGGAGAACAAGAAACCACTAAAGGTGTTTAAGTAAAACAAAGAGATTTGGGTTTTACAAAGAGAAAACTGATGACATTGTTATATTTGCATTGATTGAAAGAGTAGAAGACATAAAAACATTAGGAAGTTGAGATTAGCCAACCGATTTGGGAAATAGTTAACTTTATATTTTAACCTGCCCTAGATCACAGGATGCCAGATATCTCATGAAGTATTATTTCTGGGTGTGTATGTGTGGGTGTTTCCAGAAGGAATTAGCATTGTCAAATATGATGGGCATTATCCAATCTGTTGAGGACCTGAATAGATCAAAAAGGGGCAGAAAGTGAGAATTCACCTGACTGAAATTGACTGAAGACATGGGCCATGAAGTAAACAACTTGCTGGTGTACAAACACCACATGGGAAATAGACAAGACTGACAATAAAGACTGTAGTAAATAAGAAGCAGAGTGGCAACAACAGAACAGAGCCTTGGGACCACTGTTGTTTGAGGGCCAAAAAGGGCAGTATGGGAGGACCTTGATAATACATTTTAAGGGAACAAAGAATTTTATGAAGTGCAACATTATTATCAAGTAGTATAATACTGACTGTGAAAGATAAAGACTAAGTCATTTCCACTGAAAAACTTGAAGGTCTTATTAAGAAGAGTCATTAACTGGCTGAGGGTAAAAACTGACTATAGTGAATTGAAAGTAAATGAAAGGCAACCAAATGAAAATAATGTTTGTAGACATTTCTCTATAAATGTCACCATGAGGAAATGAGAGGGCTCAACTATATTTTAATATTGTGTTCTCCTCTTCTAGTTACAACAAAATGTCATCAAATTAAAACATACTGAAATATTTAACTTGCTTGCTTTATGTACATAGGTTTAAAGTAGCAAAATAGAAACGATCGTGGTGGTCAATTGTTCTCCCTTTTTGAAAGAAATAGGGAGAATTAGAATTTATTAGACACTCAACATCAGCCCAAGTAAGTTTACCAGAAAAATCAACATGCTCCACTGTGACATCTACAAGGATTCTCAAACTGTTCAGGAACCCCTTCCTGAATTCTCTCAGTAGCCTTCTTATCCTGGGCTGTAAGGAAGTATAATTCTTCAGCTAATACTGCCTGGGTAGGTTCTGGTTTGGACATTTGGAAAGATTCAATTTGACCACATGAGGTTTCCCTTTGCTCAGGCTTCAAGTACCAGGCTCAAAAAAACTTGCCTTTCACAATTCTGATTATTAAAGTTTTACCACATATTCTACATACCTTTACAGTGTCGGTGCAAAGGGGTTTTTTTTTTCTCATTGTATTTTAAGAAAATATCTACAAAAAAAAAAAACAAAGCCTTGTTCTTTGTTATATCCTATTGTTTACTATTGTATGTTGCAGCTTCCCTTCTTTCCAAGAAATAAAACCTCTTCATTTGAATAGTGACTTGGCAAGCATAAACAGAAAGGTCTAGTGCCAGAATCCAACATATGTACCATAAAGAAATGAACACAAGCACACTCTGGCCCGTCAAGTGAAAGAAATTCATAGCAGAAAAATCATACATAAAACTGGATTAGTTAACTATTGCTATACAACAAACCACACCAAAACTTAGTGGCCTAAAAAAAGAATCATTTACTTGCTCATGAGAAATTTGGGTTGAGCTCAGCTGGGTGGCTCCTCTGGTGGTTTCTCCTGACAGCCTGAATGTGGATGCAGGCATCTGATAGTTCAGCTGAAGGTTGGCTGATCCAACATGAGCACGCTTGTGTGTCTGGCAGTTGAGTTGACACTGGCTGCTGCCTGGACTTCCTTGGTTCTTTTCCATAAGGTCTCCCATCTTCCAGGAGGCTAGAGAGAGGATCTTCATATAATGAAAACACGGTTCCAGGAGAGTGGAAGTGGAAGTAGACAGAAGTCTTTAGACCTAGCTTCAGAAGTCACACAACTTTGTTTTGCCAAAGCAAGTCTCAAGATTGATGAGATTCAAGGAATATGAAAATAGACTCCACCTATTAGGGAATAAATGGCAGAATCGAATTGCAAATGGGCAGAGATGGAGGCAGTGTGATTCACTGGAGGCTTTTATTTGTAATTAATTGGAGATAATCATAAGAAAACAAATGTCTGCCCTAAAAAGAAACATCACACCTTTTTCTTTTTTCATCAAACATGATTATGACTTTTTAAATGTATTCTTCCGAATTAGACTATGAGCATGTTAAGGGTTAACACCTTACCCTACATCCCTTGGAGTCCACAAAAGTTAAGGTAACATCTTCACATAGCAGGAATGCAAAAGTATTAATAGTAATAAAATACTGTATTAGTAGCTAATATTTATTGAACTTCACTACACTATGGTCTACACTTTGTGCTTTAGTTATCTAACTTAATGCTCACAACAATGTTACTAGGAAAATATTTATTTTTATTACCCTCAGTCAAAAGATGTGAAAACCAAGCCTCAGCAGAAACAAATAATCTGGTCAAAATTATAATGGGTCAAGTGGATCAAAAATCAAGCCTACCTGACTCTCAGCCTATCATGTTGCTCCCCCGTGCTGAATTGCACTCCCTTAGTTGAGGACAAATGTGAGGACCTGTACACTATGCTTTGTCTAACTCCAGGCAGGAATATCTACACACTAAGGTATAATTGAGTCTTTTATCTACTGGTTCATACATTTTTCCCTTAGTTATTAGTTAGATTTTGCAAATGCTGAAGGTGTCCAGAGTGATTTATTTTCATCTCAATTCCAACACATTTTGGGGTATTTTATCAGTCTATAGGGAAAACAGATTGTTGTTCTTATTTTTGTTTGGCTTGTTTTTTTAAAAAACTTGGTTTACTAGGTAAAAATATTGTAAGTATTTGCCTGGGGACATCTTCTTTGGCAGACAACCTGTTTGTAGAGTCCAATTCCCATCAGCTCAGTAGTTGAGATTAATGATGTGGGAAGAGTTTTGAACACTCTAGGTGGCAGAACGGGTGATTTAACAGCAAAGCTGTGCAAATCAATCTATCCCACATCTCACAGTCATCTTCTAAGTTTATAGAAAAAAAGAAAGAGGGAAAATGAGAGCATAGAGGAAAAAACTAATACCTATTTCAGTGTAGAAAGTTAGATGTGATTTTTGTTTGTTTGTTTTTGTATTAATGTTTTTTATTTACTTTTATCACAACGTGCCTATGATATCAAAACAAACAAATAAACCTCTGCCATAATGTACCTCTCATTGAAGGGAATATGTACATTACACAAATAATACCTTTCTTCTTCAGAACCCTAGCTCTTTATAAGCAATTGAGTAAGCTTTGCCTTCAATCAAGGAGCACTCAAAAAAGAGGAGAGTGATGGACAGGGAACTGCAGACAACCAAGTCTTTAGAAACAGGAGAAGGTAAGAGTAGTTCCTGTGTTCCCAGGATTCTGATGACCTGAGCTTCCCTCATGGGCACAACAAAGAGATACTATATGACCCAAGTAGTCCTTAAATCGTCTCAGACGTCCTGTAGAACTCAACCAGGAACACAATGCAGAACTCTCCCCAGGTACCATCAAGGTAGACTTGGGTAGTGACCCTAGAACTCTATCAGTTGACACATAGACTCACCTTGGCATTTTATAAACTATATAATGACATAATCTTACACTTTATGAGAATTTTTGAACACTGTTTCTCAAATTACAAGAGTTTTACCCTATTTGCATAATCATAAGCTGTGTAGAAAAAAAAACATGTTAAAAGTAATATTATGTTTATAATTAGCAACAAAAACCAAAATGTACCTACTATCCTGGATTCTGCTAGCTTTGTCCTAATGTTCTTTTCCATTTCTTCCACATTGACAGGATGCTAGACTTTTTTTTTTTTTTTTTTTTTGGCTGAGTTCTAACCTCCCAGAATAAAGGCAATGTTTCTTAAGCTCTCTTGCCCCCAGGGAGGTTGTATGACATCCTATTCCAGTCAATGGAATCTAAGAGGAACGTAAGTGTAGTTCTTCTACGTCAGTCTCTAAAAGCCTTCCTTGTAAGACACCTGAATGTTCTCCTTGACACCTTATTTACTACTTCTATATAAAATATTGACATTTTTCTTTAGCCTGCTTTATCAAATTGACCTGCAATTACTGATTATTGAAATGTTTGAGACTTTTACAAATGTTTTATCTTATTTATCCTTGGAATTCCAATAACACACAAAAAAAGATATTCACTATCTATATAAACCAGTGTTTAAAGGGGAAAGAGTTTATCCAATTAGTTATTTTATCTCTGTGAATCCAAAACAACTACATCAGATGAGCAGCAAAACATATGGAGAGTGGCAGAATTCCAACCTCAGAATCTACCAGCTATCTGAAAATATGCTGTCTCCTTAACCTCATTGAACACTAGTTATTTTTTTAAGTGATTAAATCAGTTCACATGTATTTTGGGCTTTGCTAAATATTATGCTTCCTTCTCAGTAAATGTGCTACTGGACTTTGGGAAGATAAAGATCCCATCAAAGTTCACGGACTCCTCCTTGTTCCTTTGTAGGAGCAATAACTTAGACATTATGTTTGATTTAATGATCATAAAATAATCAAGACAGATTTCTGGGCCCCACAACAAAAGTACTGAATTAGAATCTTAAGGAATAGTTTCCAAAGTTCTATACAAAGATCCTTCCAGGTAATAATCAGCCATTCAAAGACAATACTAATCCAGACTTTTAGCAAAAGCAAAGAAGCATATTTTAGATTACTAGCAATAAATTCAGCAGAATTTAAATGCCCAGAATAAGCATGAGAAATGGTGCATACTTTTCATATCTTCTCATCTGAAGTCTCCTCATTTTGGTCATGTGTCTACTTCCTGAGTTTTTACAGTGTAAATTAAGGTCCTTATAGTAAAGAATAAATGTCATTCTTAGCAAATACTGACAGTTTCTTGCTTATTCAAGCAGGCAACATTTACAATCTAGTATCATGATAAATTCCTAAGATGCTATCATCATTTCTATCTGGTCAAAAGTATTGCTTGATGAAAAATCTACATTTTATGTCACAAATTGCTTTGCTATTTGCTTCATTTTGCTTCATTTGCCTGTATCATTCATGATGTGTGACATTGTGATGGAAAGACACAAGTGCAGAACCACACACTGTGCTCCATTAATTTTATTTGTTTACTTTAGTGAAAGCTCCAGTCACTGCTTCCAAATAGCTTCTCCTCTTTCTGGGTCAAGAACACAGGATGACAAATGGAGTGTGATGTTACTGGAAATAATTCCAAGGTACTTCTCCTCTGTATACGATCTAAGCATCACAACTCTGGAAAGGTCTTCCACAAGTGTCTAGTTCATGCTCCTGTCCACAGGCTAGCTCCCTATCCAGCTAAACAGAAAAATTCACTATACAAAGCCAACTTTTGAGACTTTATGTGGAAAAGTGGATATGTACAGGTATGAACGTGAGTATATAAGATGCTATTGAACCAAAAGTCCTCATGCTTTTAAATCAAATACAGCACACTAAAGAGACTTTTAGTCACATACAGAAATTACTCCTAGAATTTACTAATTTCTTGATAAAAATATATTTGATTCAATAATTTGCAAAATCAGATTAATTAGCCCATTTTGTTTCCTAGTTTATCAACATCATAACTTTGCTTACCTAGGGAACAGAGCAGAAAGTAGCCTAAATGGAATAATTTTAAAATGTACTAAACTCATGAATCCCTTAAAACATCTCCCCATGATACGTAGTTTTAAATGCTCCTTCCTCCTCCTATTAATGGGTTAAATTTGATGAAGGCTTTGGAGCTAACTTCATGTATTCAACTCCTGTCTCCATCAGGCAAGTGGCCACAAGCAAGTTCCTTCACCTCTTTATGCCTCTCAACTAACTCATTGAAAAAAATAAAATAATCTTTTAAGACAGTTGAAATAAAGTGAGACAGCCTATTTAAACAAAGCCTGACCCAAATACTCCACGTCAGCTCCATGTTATCTTTAATACCATTATTATTAGAAAGCACTGTGGAAAGCACTGTTTTGCTGCAGTGACTCCCTCTCTCCTATCATGATGAATCAACAGTAGTTGTTGGTAGCTTTCACCTGGACTCCAGTTACATGAGACACAGAAGAGACAAAACTCACTGCATTATAATAACATACACCATGGCCTCTTTCACATACAGCATTCTCGTCTCTTGATTCAATAAGTGCCTTCCATCCGAATCTCAAACTTTCCTGCAAGTCGGGTTCAAGCAATTCCTCTTTTCGTGACAGCTTCCCTGAGCACTGGGATATGAAGTTGCCCCTTCTTCTGAAAGCAATGACGGTTGCTAACACTCTGTTGTCATTGTCAACAAATGTTGTACACATTTTTTGGTGTATTTATTTACTGCGTCCTCAAATATTATATGAGATGGGGAGAAAACTGAAGCCTTGGGACAGAGAGCAGGTGGTGAAACCAGAACTGAAATCCAAGCCTTCAGTTCCAATGGCTGGTTTTGACTTCTGTTCTTTTATTATTATTATTATTATTATTATTATTATTATTATTATTATTATTATATGTACTACTACTACTATTACTATTTATTATTTATTATTATTATTATTATTATAGCTTTATAGTTATACATAGTAGTTGGGTTCTCCCAAAAAAACTTATATATGCATGGAAATCGACAACAATTCATGATCCCCCTTCCCCTCCTGTCCTCTCAACCTTCTCTCCTCCTCCTTCCTCTACTCCACTGGACTTCCTTTCACTCATCTATTAATTTGTATTTGATTGGTTCTTTATGTTATCCTTTCCCTCCATCTTTCCTTTATTTTATTCTAATTCCCACATATGAGAGAAAACATTCCACCTTTAAGTTTCTGAGTTTGGCTTATTTTACTTAAATGTTATTCTACAATTCCATCCATTTGCTAGCAAATGCCATAATTTCGTTCTTTTTATGGCTAAGTAAAGCTCCATTGTATACATATACCATATGTATTTTTCATCTTCATCTTAATCCATTCATCTACCAACAGGCATGTGGGTTGACTCCATAATTTCCTTATTGTGAATTGTGTAGCTATGAATATTGATTTGTCTGTGTCACTGTAGTATGCCAATTTTAGATTGTTTGGGAAAATACCAAGGAGTGGGATAGGTAGGTCGTATGATGGTTCTATCCCTAGTTTTTAAAGGAATCTCCATTTCCTGAATGGTTATACTAGTCTGCAATTCCACAAACAATGCACAGGAGAACATTCCCCCCACAACGTCACCAGCATTTACTGTTGTTTATATTCTTAATCTGACTGGAGTGAAATAAAATCTTACTGTAGTTGATAATTGATAGATATGTTAAACATTTTTTCATCTATTTGTTGACCACTTGTGTTTCTTGAGAAGTTTCTGTTTAGTTCTTTTGCCCAAGAGGTCTTTTCATCATCTGAGGCCTTCTTCAATTTCTTTCTTCATTGTTCTATAATTTTCATTGTAGAATTCTTTTGCCTCCTTGGTTAGATTAATTCCCAATATTTTCTTGAGGTTATTGTGAATGGGATAGTTTTCCTGATTTCTTCCTCAGCTGAATCACTGTTGGAGTATAAGAAAATTATTGATGTATGGGTGTTGATCTTGTATTCTGCTACTTTGCTAAACCCATTTATAAGATCTATAAATCCTCTAGTGGAGTTTTTTGTGTATTTTAGATATAAAATCACATCATCAGCAAATAGAGATAGTTTGACTTCTTCCTTTCCTATTTGTGTCCCTTAGATATCCTTTTCTTGCCTGATTTCTCTGGCTAATGTTTCAAGGACTGTATTGAATAAGAGCTGTGAGAATGGACAGTCTTGTCTTGTTTCTGATTTTAGAGAAAATCCTTTTAGTTTTTCTCTATTTAGTATGATGTTGTCTTTGAGTTTATCATAAGTGATCTTTACAGGATTTTTGTATCTATGTTCACTAGGGATATTGGTCTATAGTTTTCTTTCCTTGATGCACCTTTGGTTTTGGTATCAGGGTTATACTAGCTTCATAAATAGTATTTGAGAGTGTTCCCTCCCTTTCAATTTCATGGAATAATTGAAGAAAGACTGGTGTTAGTTCCTCTGTAAAAATTTGGAAGAATTCAGCTGAGATTCATTAGGTCCTGAGCTTTTTCTTTGTGGAAGGCTTCTAATTGCTGTTTCAATTTCACACTTGATATTGGTCTGATGGGTCTGTTTAGGTTTTCCATATCTTCCTGATTCAATTTTGGCAGGTCATATGTATCTAGAAATTTGCCAATGTCATCCATATTTTCTGGTTTCTTGAAGTATAAATTTTCAAAATAGCTTCTGATAATTCTCTGAATTTCAGAAGGGCCCAGGGTGATATCTTCTTTTTCATCTCTGATCTTGTTGATCTACATCTTCTCACTCATTCTTTTAGCTAGTTTGGCTAAGGGTTTGTCAATCTTATTTATTTTTTCAAAGAAAAAACTCTGTTACATTGATCATGTGCATTGTTTTCTTATTCTCAATTTCATTGATTTCAGCTCTGATATTAATTATTTCCTATATTCTACTGGATTGGGGGTTACTTTCTTCTTTTTCTAATGCTTTGAAGTGGAGCATAAGCTTATTTATTGGGATCCCTCTATTTTTTTTAATATAGGCACTCAGTGCCATAATTTTTCCTCTTAGAACTCCTATCCCAGAGAATTTGATACGTTGTCTCATTGTTCTCCTTCATTTCTAAGAATTTCATAATTTCTATTCTTGTTTCTTCTTTGATTCATTCTTCATTTAAGAGTTATTAAATCTCCACATGTTTTTGTGGTTTCCATTATTTTTCTTGCTGTTGATTTCTAGTTTAATTCCATTATTATCTGATAGGATACTGGGATTATATTGATTATTTTATTTACTAAGATTTGTCTTGTGACCTAGGATGTGATCTATTTTGGAAAAGTTCCATGCACAGCTGAGGAGGTAAATTCAGCTGTTTGGGGTGGAATATTCTGTAGATATTCATTAGATCCATCTGATTTACTGTGCTGTTTAGGTTGGAAATATCTTTATTGATTTTAAGTTTGAATGACCTGTCTGATGTTGATAAGGGTATATTTAAATGCTCCAGTATAATTGTGTTGGGGTCTATGTTGGATTTAATGTCATAAGGTTTTATTTATTTATTTTTATGTAATTGGTTGCATTAACATTTGGGACTTAACTGTTTACTATTATTAAGTCTTCTTGTTGGATTGTTGCATTTACTAGGATACAGTAGCCTTCTTTTCTCTTCTGACTAATTTTTGCCTGAAATCTGCTTTGTCAGATATGAGAATAGCTATTTCTGCTTATTTTCTTTGTATGCCTGGAATATTTTTTACCATTCTTTTACCTTCAGCCTATGGATATCTTCTCCTATATGTTGAGTCTCTATAAAAAGCATAGTTTTATTTTGTCTTTGGATCCATTCTGCTAATCTGTGTGTTTTAATTTGGGAGTTGAAACCATTAACTTCCAGCATTAGTATGGATATATGTTTGCGGCTTCCTGCCATTTTGATTTTTGCTATATTTTATCTTGTCTTGATTCTCATTTAGTGGATTCATTCTTCAATTGAACTTTCTCTGTTTGTGAGATTTGGGAATTGGTTTTTAGTTCCTCTGTGTGCATTCATCTTTGAGTATTCTTTGTAGTTCTAACTTAGTACTCATGAATTCTTTTAGTTCATTCTTGTTGTGGAAAGTTTTGATTTACCTCTCAAATTTGAAATTGAGTTTTGCTGGGCATAGTAACCTTGGCTGATAGTTATTTCGTTCCAAGCCCTCCTTGATTTTAGGTTCTGAGCTATGAAATAGAAGTGAGCCTTATTGTTTTGCCTCTAAAGTGACCTGATGTTTCTGTCTTGCTGATTTTAATATTCTTTCCTTATTTTCTGTTAGGCATTTTGATTATGATATGTCTTGGTGAGCTTCTCATTTGGCTGGGTCTATTTGGAGTCCTGTACACCCTCTGTATGTGTATGTATATCTCATTTCTGGAAAGTTTTCTGTAACTATTTCATTAAAAGTATTTTTTATTCCTTTAATTTGTATCTCCATGTTCTTCTCTATCCCAATGAGTCTCTGGTGTGGTCTTTTAAAATTGTCCCAGAGTTCTTGTAATTCTGTTCATGCTTTATGATTTTTTCCCTTTACTGCCTTCTGTGTACTCACGATCATA
Source organism: Spermophilus citellus (assembly GCF_964194105.1). Taxonomy (NCBI): domain Eukaryota; kingdom Metazoa; phylum Chordata; class Mammalia; order Rodentia; family Sciuridae; genus Spermophilus; species Spermophilus citellus. The sequence continues at coordinate 69,393,804 of NC_138196.1, read as the reverse complement.
TAGCCTGTCTTCAATGCCTGAGGTTCTGTCTTCAAGGGATGAAGTTCTATTTTCTATGCAATCTAATCTGTCAGTGATGTTTTTAAGTGAGTTTTAAATTTGATTTATTGTGCCTTTCATTCTAGAAGTTTTGTTGAGTTTCTTTCCATTTTTCTATTTCTTAATTAGAGTGTTCTTTCATCTTCTGTAATTGCCCTTTCAATTCCTTCCTTGGATCTTTTAGTTCATTGAATATTTTCATAATCATTTTTTCAAAATTTTTCTCTAGGTTTTCATCCACCTCACTATCAGTTGGATCCTTCGCTGAGAGATTGTGGAGTTTGGGGTGAGATTGGTTTGCCTGTTTTCTCATGTTTTCAGAGGTTTTGGTCTTATGTATCAATTGAGGTAGATTCTTCTACCTTTTTTTTTTTTTTGCATGTGTTCTTTTGTGTGCAATTATCTTGTTTGTTCTGGGACTTCTCTGTTTTTGATGTTTTCATAGATGCCAAAGTGTAAGTCCTGAGATCCCTCTCTGATTGTTCTTCCTTAGATCCTCATTTTTGGTTTGTGGGCTTTTGTTGCCTCCCTTCTTTGAGTTGGTATAATGCCAGGGAATGTTCAGTTCAGCAGCAGAGCCTCTAACTTGTTAACTTCTAGTGTATCTGTAGGTTCCAAGCACCTCACAGAATGGGAGGGAGAAATAAATAATAGTAACAACAGTTGTAAACAACAGATAATACACAGTGTTAAAGTAAATACCCAGATCTGACTATGAGTCTTCAAAATTAATTGCCATCAATAAAGAGGCATGATGGATTCAGCAGTTGTCAATAGTGAAACAATAACCATGAATTACCTCTGGCTTTAAAGAAAACAGCAGGTGTCAACTATATTATCCACAGCAGTAATAATTTATTAGTATTAATGGTGGGGGCAGGAGTTATATTAACCAATTAGTTCTGAATTATGGTAAAAATGCAGTTAATTCGGGGAAAAGGAAATGTGTTAGGAATTAGAAAAGACTTTACCATTTCAGAAACTGAAGAGACAATGCACAAGAGGTGTAGCAGGTGAGGTTCATACATAAGGTTGGGGAAAATAGAAGAAGCAACCAGTGTGCTGTGCAGCCTCTGGATCAGCTAAGATTAAGCAGAATTTTTTATTTGTGATTTCTCCATACCAAGACTGTGATCCTTTCCTTCTGCCTATGGTGATCCATGTTGCTGGGTCAGTTCTGATGTACTTTCTTCTTTGTTTATTGTATCCAAATTTCTGAGTCTCTAAGCCCCTTTGGGTGTCCAATATTAAATGTGAGCAAAATCCCCCTTTCCCCCTCCTTACTGAGAGTCTGTACACCTGCTGCTTTGGTCCCACACACAGCACAACTTAGAATGCATGTTATTTCTGCTCCTCTTATGAATGCTTTCAGGAGTCATATGTCCTTGTCATATATTTTGTTTTACCCTAGTAAATATTTTATTGCTATTTGCTTTTTCCCAAGTTTACATATTTACCCTTCAATTAGATTAAAAGCTCAGTGAGGAAGAGGAACACTTTATAAAGCTTATGATCTCTCAAAATACCCACCACAGCAGGAATCGTTCCAGAATTTTTCTATAGAGGGGATAAGAAATTCCTCTATTGAAGGATAAGGCAGATGCACTTTGAAGCTTCATTTTTCAAAGCAATAATTTTTACTTAGATTATAGTTATTTAGTGGCATTTATATTGGTGGAGAAGCGGATAGAATTTTGCATTGGTAAAAAAAAAACCCAATAACCCCAGGGCCTCAATACTGTGGAACTGTCATATGTACACAGGAGGTACTTGGTGAATGTTTGATGTATTATATTATTAATTTTAAGTGACAGGAAATGCTATGGTGCTTTTATAGATACTACAAAGTGTAGCATTTCTAGGGGGAAACAGACTGACCGAATTTACCAACAGGGTAACAATTACTTTCCCTGTTCCAATTCCTGTTCCAGGATATCCCACTGTATGAGTCCAGTGATCTACAGCCACTCTCAAACAGCTCCAGACAGATGGTATCTGAGAAAGGAAGCCTTTCCTTAGGAATTAGAATCAAGATTTTATAGTACAATAAAGCCCAGGACCATATCTTTTTCCTTTATAAAACTTGCAGAAAGGAGCCAGAATTTAATTAAACTGCCATTACTCCAGAATTACATATTCTCTTTACTACTTGTTTCCAAAATTCTTCATTATCTGTTAATTTTTAGCCAAAAACAAAGAAGGATGAGGAGAAGAGGGAGAAAGAGAAAGAAGAGGAAGAGTGAAACATAACTAGGAGGTGGGGGAGACAAGGAGGAGAAGGCACCTACCAGAGGAAAAGGCATGCTTGAGGGAACCCTTCAGCCATTTAAGTATTTTCCATCTCAGTGAAACAAGAGGGGATATCAACAATAGGGGATCACAGATCACATTAGAGAACAGAAATTTACTGTACAGTATTGTCTGCACTCTAATACTCATTTCCTTTCTGGTTCTACTACTTAATCAGTTAAATTACTGAACTCTTTCAGTTAATGCTGTTGTAACAGAATATCAAACCACTCTGTGGTAGTCTGTGACTTAGACAAAGGAATTTACTTCCCACAGTTTTGGAGGCTGAAAGTCTAAGATCAGAGTGTCAGCATGGTCGATTTCTAGTGAGGGTCCTCTTCTTCGTTTCTAAACTTCATATTGTATCCTCGTATGTCAGAAAGAGAGCAGGAGAGTTCTCTGGGATCTCTGTAGAAGGACCTAATCCTATTCATTAGAGCTCTACCCTCTTCCTCTCAAAGGCCCCATCTCCAAGTACCATCACAGGGGGATTAAGCTGCCACACAGAACTTTTAGAGAGACATAAACATTCTGACCATAGCATTAACCATTCCCAGCTTCAGTTTTCTCATCTATAAAATGGAGGTGCTAATGCCTACATATCTTAGTGAAATAATAAAATAATACAGATACAATACTCAACACAAAATACTCCAATATACTGGTATTGGAGCCCAGTAGTTAATGGCTGTTATCAACATTAGGGCTCCCAGAGCCCACGTAGCATGCTGACCACAAGGGAAAAGGAGAAGATACAACCTAGAAGTGTAAATAGACCTTCTTTGTCAGAGTATGCTGTTGTGGGGGAAAATCCTATACTGCTTACTACTATGACAGAATGGAACAATATTATTTCTTTAACAATCTTATTGAGATATAATTCACATACCACATAACTGGTCCATTTAAAGAACATGAGATTCAAGTTTTTAGTACCTGTACAGAGTTATGCAGCCTTTGCCATATAATTTTAGAACATTTTCATCACCTTTAAAAGAAATCAAACTGTTTTTCCTAATAATAATTTTTATGCTTGTAGAATAATATCACATAAACATTCTCTTCTACAAGTAGTTACCAGATACAAAATATAAAAATAGTAAAAAAATACAATAGTCCATCGTTATGAACTACAAGTTTATATAAAGATATCATACTAGCTAAATTGTCTGCAACCTGGCATCTTCTGTCACTTTAGTTTATTTCCTCCACAGAGTCTCTTTCTTGATTATTTGTTTATTGATTTGTTATTTCTACCTAATCATTAGAAAGTTTGCGTGATGAGGGCAGGGACTTTTTCTGGACCTTAGAGGAGGGTGTTGGACCTTTTATGAACCCAACAATCATTTGTTGAATGAATAACTTACGGTATATTTGTAGCATTGTTTTTAGGTATTTTTAGAGATGGCATAGATTAGATAAGAGATTATAGATAGGTAGGTAGATAGATAGATAGATAGATAGATAGATAGATAGATAGATAGATAGATAATAGATTAAAAGGAATTAGCTAATGTGATTATGAAGACTTGAGAAACCCAAAATCTGCAAGGTGAGCTAGCAAATAAGAGCTCCAGGAAAATCCAGTGTTCCAGTGGGAGTCCAAAGGCCATCTGCTACAGAACCAAGAGGAGTTGATGTTGCAAATGAAGTTCAAGGACTGTCTGCTGGAAAATTCTGCCTTGCTTGAGTGAGGCAAATCTTTTTTCCCCCCCTATTCAGGCTACTGATTAAATGAGGCCCACCCACATTATAGAGGGCAATCTATCTTACTAAAACTCTACCTATTTAAATGTTAATTTGATCCAAAAAAGGTCTCAGAGAAACACCCAAAATCATGTTTGACCAAATATCTGGGCATCTTCATGGTCCAGACAATTTCACAATCCACTAGTGTAGAACACTTCACTGATAAAACTACTATATTAGGATAACTATTAGCAGGCAATTAACTGAGAATGAAAGAAGAGAAGTAGGCAAGCATCTGTCATGTGTATTGTGGACCTACTTCCTTATTAGGCATCCCAGTCGGGAGCACAGAGTAACAGGGGTTGAGTGGCAGATTATGGCCTGGCACAAAATGAAAGTGTCTCCTGAAGAGGTAACAGGTACTTGCTCTATAGAACTTTTTGTAGATATTCAACTGAGAGTAATTTCTTAATTACACATTTCCTTCAGTCCTCACTACTCTTTCAAATATGATAGGAGTTTTAAATTAGAAAAGGATGGTGTGAATAAAATAGTAAACGTTTAGAAGAAATATTTTTATCTCATTTTTGTAGTTGACACAGGCTATTTTCCTTTCCTTCTCCTTTTCATTATTGCTGTTCTGAAAATGGGAGTCTCACATCTCAGGACTTTGTTAATATCCAGTGGTCAATCAGGTAGCTCATTTGGTAAGGGTTTTTTAGAAAAAGAACTGCTCTTCCTACTTTCTGTAGCTACATCTGTGTCACCAAAAGGCACACTAATTAAAATTCCCTCATTTTAGGAGTCAGATCACAGAAGGTGTTAGGTTAGTGAAGTTCTGATTATTGTCAAAAGTTGTGCCATTAATTCTAAAAGTTTAGGCAAAAATAGAATGTGCTTAATATGACCAGAATAGAAGAGCAAGAGAGGAAAAGAAAACAGGTGTATCAGTGATGAACAAGGGAAGAAATGCCTAGGAGAGAAGGAAGACTAGATAACAAAAGATCTTATCAAAATGTCAGCAAAATAAGCCCAATCACTCATGTACTCTCTTCTTCTTAACAGTTTATTTGAGTTATTCATATTCATTTTATTGCATTAAACTAGTTTAATGCAAAAGTGATGCATTTCTTACACTGAACTAATTGGTGGTACATTGACAGAATGCATGGAAGAGAAATTTAAAAAAAAACTAAAAAAGAGATTAAATGTTTCCAGGGCAGATGGACAGCTAAATCTGAAAATACAGTGTGTGCTGGTCGTAAATGAATCTTCACTAGTCATGGTGGGCCACATTCAAATAGTTAGGATAAGACCTGATTGTGTTATGATCATGCGGACCCACTAAGATATCACAGAAATATTGTATCTCTCAATGGAATATTACTCAGCTTTTAAGAAGAGTAAAATTATGGCATTTGGAGCAGAGGATTCCAACATGGCGGCGGGCGCAGAGAGATCAAGTCCCTGACCTCTTCAGCTATGCAAGCATAGGGAGTCGTAAACAACCTAAATCTGTTTGCTCAGGATCACTAGGCAATGCTGAGCTGACGTGGATCTGGGGTGAACAGTCTGGGCCTCTCAGAACACACACTGAGCCCGGATCGGCTGAATTCAAGCTCCCGTTCGCCTGCTTCCTGCAGACAAACAGCTGTGACTCAGCACTAATCCATCCAGCTGAAACAACTGGTCAGCCCTTCTGATCCTACGGAGGTAAATGCCTACCGAGCCTTCATAGGTAGTGGCCACAGGTTTGAAATGGGACTTGGGAGAGACAGTAAGGACCCACCCGTTGCATTGGTCGCCCGGCAAAGGGAAACGAACTGTAGCCTTTTGCAAGAGATACCACCATGGCAGAGAACTGACGTCATCAGACTGCGGCGGAGGAGATAAAGTCATTGAAACCTGCGCTACAGGTGTGTAATTCCCTAGCCTTCCCTCTCCACACATCGGGGAAACCTTAAGGGTCCCTCCTAGCTCTCCCGTGAGCGCGATAGCCAGCCCAAGGGAATCAGAGGTGGCGCGGGACCCGCGACGCAGAACTACCGCTCCCATCAGGGCTGACAGCTGAGGTCTCTTGCACCAGCTACCGGGGGCATGGCTACCGGAGGGCAAGTAAAATTCACTGAGGATTCTCAGCCCCAAGCTCTACAAACTTAGGGTCTGAGGGAATGGCAAACTGGAAGAGTGTGCCCAGTGGTTCATGAAAACAGGGCTCCCAGGAGCAGCAGACCTGGCATGTAGCCAGTATTGTGGTGAGCGGCACCCGTGAGAGGGGCCTGGCTAGAGGAAAAGTGGGAAGTGACTAGACACAAGAGGAGGCCCTAGGCACTCAGGATTGGAGACTCGCCCAGTCTGGGAGGAGCTGATGCACAGTGATTGGTTCCCGTGTATTGACAGGAGAAACTTGGCCTGGTGGGCACAGCGCCACCTACTGGAAGAGAAGTTAATCAAATTCTAAGACTGCATTTATTAGTTTTTTTTTTCTTTTTTTCTTTTCTCTTTTTTTTTTTGATTTGGGTTTTTCTTTCATTTTCATTTTTCTTTCTTGTTGTTTTTTTAAATTTTTTTACAATTTTTTAAAATTTTTTTTCTTCTAATTTTAATTTTAATTTTTTTATTATTTTTTTTTTAAAAATTTTTTTCTTTTTTATTTCCTATTTTTTTTCTTTTTTGTAATGTTGTGAACAACCAATAAAAAAAAAAGAAAAAAAAATTATGGCATTTGCCAGTAAATGATTGGATTTGGAGAATATCATGCTAAAGGATATAAGCCAATTCCACAAAACCAAAGGCCAAATGTTTTCTCTAATATGTGGATGCTAATTCACAATAAGGCAGGGGGCACTAGAGAAGAATAGAGTTACCTTAGATTAGGTAGAGGGTAGTGTGGAGGGGAAGTGGGGGATGTGGGGATAGGAAAGATAGTAGAATGAAACAGACATTATTACTCTACGTATATATGTGACTACATGACCAATATAATTCTGAAACATGTACACCTGAAAAATGAGAAATTATATCCCATCTATGTATGATATATCAAAGTGCATAAATGCATTCTGCTGTCATGTATAACTAATTAATACAATTTAAAACATAAAAAAATAAATATGTGTATCTTTTCATATTCCTGTATGTAGAACAAAATTTACAAACTTAAAAACAAGGAACTCTACTGTGAAATATATAGGCAAGGAGACAAAAGAAAATCAACCTGCTTATATATATTTTATATCAGAAAAAAAATAAAATATTCAGGAACAACTAAAACTAACTAGCTAAATAAGAATAGGCCATTTTTTAAATCTTTTTTTTTAATTGTTGATGGGCCATTATTTCATTTATTAATTCATGTGTGGTGCTGAGAATTGAACCCAGTGCCTCACACATGGTAGGCAAGCACTCTACCACTGAACCATAATCCCAGCCCAAGAATAGGCCATTATTTTTACTCCTATATAATTGAGATGCATAGTATTTTTAAAGTTGTTCACACTGGTTGTTTCTGTTTCAGAGGCAGCTAAAATCCTAGAGGTATGAACCTAGAGTTCTGGGTATCTTTGTTATTTTTATAGATACTGAGTTCATCTCCTCCATCCAGTGCATCAGAATATGCACATGAATAAGACTAAGTCACATGAGGGTGGGAATATATATATATATTCCAAATCCAAAAGTCTGGGTTAAAGTAAAAGAGAAGAAGACAATGCTTTATATCCAGTCTGAAGTCCAGCAAGCTGTAACCCTGGGAGAGCTTTCTGTTAAGTTCACCTTTATGTTAAGTCCATGATGTCAGGTAGAAAGGCCCTATGTGTTCAGGTAGGAGGTTCAAGCAGGTAAAGGCTATTCATAAATGCCAGCCTTCCTCTCCAGTGTCCTTTATTTATCCAGCTGATGTGGTCTATTGAAAGGGTTATCACTACCCACATAAGCCATAACTTACCTAAACCACAAAATCACCATTTTGAGAAGTAATTCATAAATCCTCACCTCTAGACAACAGCAGCATTCAACTTACCAGACCCAGTAGTCTGAGTTTGGGGTCACTTAGTTGAGATCACTTTCAGCCTCCTCGGGTAAACCTTCTTGCTGTTTAAAAAGGTGCAGAGGCATGACAAGAATCTCACTAACCATGAAAGGAAAATGAGTCCTCATGCCCATGTGGCAGGAAAGAGGACAGACCTTACAGTTAGGGGTGACAGCAATGTCAGGAGAGGACAAGAAGCAACCCCTTCACTGATTCCCTACTTTCCTTTTTTATAGAGACTTGTCCCCTTGTTCTTTATCTACTGTTGCCACAGGAGGCCTCATTGCCAATGAGGGCCTAAAGGCTGTCAAGGATGTCTACCAGAGAGAGTAGAGCTAGGGTCATTATCAAGTTGATTTCCCTGTACTCTTAAGTTGTATGATAAAAATCCCCCAAAACTAAGGTCTGTGGTGGCTGGCATATCTCAGAGCCCTTCTCCATCCTAGAAAGCTCTGAACACAGAAGAAAGCAAAGGTAACAGAGCAGGCCCTTCAGGAATGTACAGTGTCCACTAGAGTGACTGGCAATGGATGCTGATCTTCTTGGAAGAAACAAGGAAAGCTTTGCTACAAATATCTGAAATCAAAATTAACTACAGTATGGTACATGAGGCTGAAAATTCTGACATCTTTCTATCAAGAGGTGGAGGCTATGTTTCTGCCCTTGAATTTGGGCGGGCTCTGTGACGGGGTGATCAATAGAGTATGGGAGAAATGATGCTGTGCTGGTTTCTAGACAAAAGTGGCCGGCAGCTTCTGTTTCTGTCCCTTGGAACACTAGCTCTTAAAACCCAGCATCCAAATTTTGAAGAAGCCCAAGAAGCCTACAGCAAGGCCCACGTGGAAAGTAAAGTGGGCCCCTCCCCAGCAGTCCAGCTGAGCTCACTGGCAGCCATGGGAGGCAGCCATCCTGGCAGTGGATCCACCAGCCCTAGTCAAGCTGCCCCAAGCAGAGATGCAGAGTTAAGTAACCAAATCAAAATATATTGAGTTGGCTATTTTTAAAAGAGGAACAGGGGGAAGCACAGTCATTAAGAGAGGTTCAAAAGTTGATGAATGCAATAAGCATCAATGCAATAAGCATTGTCAGAAGTTAGAAAAAATGAAAATATAATATCTATCCTGTGAAAAGGGGACTTAAAAATCATTTGATTTCAAAGTTTACTCTCATCCTTGAAGAGGCTGAAAGAAACCTAATTTGTCAGAAGTCAGAGTAATTTTTTTTTTGGGGGGGGGGGTACCAGGGATTGAACCCGGGAGCGCTTAACCACCCAGACCTTTTTATTTTTTATTATGAGACAGAGTCTCACTAAGTTGCTTAGGGCCTCACTAAATTGCTGAGGCTAACTTTGAACTTTTGATCCTCCTTCCTCAGCCTCCAGAGCTGCTGGGATTACAGGCATGAGCCACCACACCTGGCCAGAGTAGTATATTTTAACTTATATGACTAACCAAGTTCAATATAAAATACTACAACCAGGGCCTGAGGTTGTAGCTTAGTGATAGAGTTTTTGCTAGGCATGCACTGATACCCTGGGTTCAATCCCCAGAACCACAATTAAAGTACTATAACTATTTAACACATATACACACATGCACTTACATAAACATACATGCATACATACATCATAACATATTATCATCCTCGTTTTCAAATTCAAGAAATGTTTGCTAACTAAACTCTGAGAGAAAACAGTTATGCTTAGTTCTCCCTAAGCCTTTTGGAGAAAAAAACTGCAGGGAACCTGAAGGGCCTCATTGAAAGTCACTGGTTCCAAGACCACATAGGGTTTTAAAGATCAAAGTGACACATGCAAACTCCTCTGACTTCAGATGTTAAATTGAAACATGAAAGCCTTTTTTATTCTTAAAAACTCTATTGGTTTCGGCCAAAGAATTTTGTGTATGACTTCTCATTTCTTGGTTTTAATTATTAGAGGTATTTGCATAAAAATAGGATCTTTATTTTTAAGAGTTCATCTGTTCCTGCTGTTTATTCCTCACATAAAGTCATAATCCAGCATAAGATATATAGCAGCAGGCAGAGATAAACTCTTAAAAGACAAAAATCTTGTTTTCATGCAAATGATTCAAATAATGTTTTTGAAGTCAAACATAAGATTGATAGTATGCAAATAACAGTCAACAATATTTTTCCATATAGTCTAGGATGTTTTTCCAAGTGTTTGCTGTGCAAAGAAAGTATTTGGAAATGATAAACATTGTATCTAGTAAATGTCAAGATATATTATCAAGGAAATCAGATATAATTGGAATGTGGCAATGTAAGTCATGTGTCACTTTGAAAAAGGTTCACCTCATGTTTGACCAACACTTGTGAAATCTGAATAATTTGATTGTGACCTTGAAAAGGTCCCAAACTAGGCACAGAGTCCCCAAGAATAAAAATGATATTTTATCATGTTGCTTTTCCAGAAGTAGATTTTTTTGTTTTATTTTGTTTTGTTTTTGGTACTGAGCATTGAACTCAGGGTGCTTTACCACTGAGCTACATCTCTAGCCCTTTTTAAAAAAAATATGATTATTTTTTATTTCAAGACAGAATCTCTTTCAAGATAGGGACTTGTTATCTCCTTGCCTCAGCCTCCTAAATCACTGGGATTATAGTCATGTGCCACTGTACCCAGCTCAATGAACTCTTTCAAATGCACTGAGAGATCAAAATGGTTCTTAGCTCATATCCCTAATAATACCTTCAATATACAATGTCAAAATGTACAACGTGCAAATACTGAAGAACTATCAAGAAGATTTTAAGGTTGATTCTTTAAGTTATAACTCCCAATATTGTATCATTTAGTTTAAACAGTTAGATGTTATTACACCAATTAATATCTTCATATACAAGACTTTTTGCTTAGTTCTTCAAAAATCTCATGAGGAAAACAAGGAAGGTATTATTAGTTTCATGTTTTAAAGTTAAAACATGGAAAGGGCCTAGGGATGTATAGCTCAGTGGTAAAATGTTTGCCTAGCATGCATGAAGCACTGGTTTATTTTAAATAAAATAAAACTATGGCACTCTACTGTCATTTATATCTAAAAAGAACAAATTTTTTCAAAAAGAAAAAACTAAATAAGAGAGCTCATGTATAATGGCATAATTTGGCATGAACATACTTTATATACAGAGTTACAAAAAACTGTGCTGTGAATGGATAATTATGAATGTAATGCATTCCACTATTGTCATGTATGTAAGAAATAAAAAAAAGAAAAGAAAAAAACTACAGAAAAAAATGAAAGCATATAAAAATGTTTTAAAAATATGGAAAGTTAAATTATTGCCTACAAGTCATGTAACTAGGCAATGTTTCATCTAGGTCTAAAATTTAGGTAATGTTGACTTTTAGGCTCAATATTAATCCATTATATTTTGCATGTAAAAAAAATCCTTGTTATATCTATAAGAAAAATAAATTAACTGAGTAACAAAATTATAATAAAATACGCTTTACTATATAAAATTCATCATTAGTCTGAATCAAAAGGAAAGACATTTATTTATTTATGTATTTATTTATTTAGAGAGAATTAATTTGTTTTGAAAAAGATCAAAGTTCATAGCTGGGTTGGGTATTTTTCAAGTAATGGACTAAAGAGCACTTAAGTATAAGTGATATTTATATTTTGTTTTTAGATGTCCTAAAAGGTACTTTAAGATACAACATTAAGAAACCCTTAGTCTACAAAGTAGATTATTGAATGCAATGGGAATTCTTCCTGGTTTGTAAATTGATCCCATTGTGCTAGTAGCCTCCAACCACCATCTTTCACTAATGGAAGAAACCCAGAGGGGTACTCTGAGAAAACAAATAGTCTGGATTGTTGTAAAATCAAGTGCTCAGTTATTCACCTCTTAAAAATATAGCTAAGGAGATACTCTCACCTCTCTCTGTCTCTGTCTCTCTGATTCATCTCAGTTTTAGCTTCCTCTAAAGTTCCAGTAATTTAAATAAAAATACTGAGAACTTAATATGATACATTTTTCTATAACTTAAAGACTGTTATTATATGGATAGACTCCTAATGCTGATAACCAAAGTGTCAGTTTTCAGTCAGAAGCTGTACAGAGCACAAATTTAATAATTGGTAGTTTTCTCTAATATCTAGATGACAAACACATAAGAATTGAGTAATTTTTGCTATGGTTACAGCAAAGTGTAAGGAGAAAAGCAAAAGTTATCTAAGTTATGTTTTTATTCTGTCTCTTACTACAAAACATGTACACATCACACACATTAAAAAAATAAATAAAACCTGTATGTATGAATGTGTCTGTTATCTAGGGCTAAGTATAAAATACCACAAAATTCATTGGTATAAAAAGAAAAAAGACCAATGATTCAGTATTTCTCTTAACTTTGGTGGTTCTTCTGCTCATCTCACCTGGACTCACTTATACAGCTGTCCTGATTCAATTGGAGGGTTGACAGGGGTAAGTTTGACTGATATATTGAGGCAGTTGGCCCCTTCTGTCTATGTGATCTTTCTTCCTTATGGAAGTTAGTCCAAGCCTTTTACATTGGTGGTAGCAATTCTCTAGATGGCCAAGTTCTCTTGTGTGAACATCTCTCAAGCTACTATTTGCCACATCTTTTCTGAGATCCCATTGGTCAAAGCAAGTCACACAGCTAAGCTCCGCATCAATGCAGAAGGGGACTATCACCACAAGGGTGTACTTACCAGGAGACATGATTGGCCAAAGGCTACTCATGTAACTGTGTACCATAGTGGGACAAAATTGATACTCTGAAATAAAACAATTTGTGTGTTCAGACAAAATTATTGGAGAGGAATGTAACCAGATTATCTGTGTGCTTTTATCGGAGGAATTTTTCAGATCAGAGAAAGTCTCTATGATACTATTTTGAAATGATATACAAATCTCTGAGAATGGATATCAGAATAGCAACCTTTGCCTCATCTTATGTTCAGTGGAAGACTTGATCCCTGGGGCCAAAGATATGATACCAAGTAGTACACTTAGAATGGACAATTTCTCTGAGTGGTGCTCATTGACCTGTAAGAGGATAAGCACACTTGGCCTTATTAACACCATATTCTAACCATTATGTTTTACGATACAGAGAAAGTCAGCACATGTATAATAGTGGAACGAGCTGCAAAATGAGCTGTTATAATAGAGTCACTGTGACTCACTGAAATGCACATGAAGAGGCCTAAAGCCATCAAGTTGAAAATCAGTCAGGCAAATAGTATCTCAAGCAAATGGCGGGGGAGTGATTAATCAGCAGGGGTTAGGCGGAGAAAGGAGAAGTCTGCCTTAGAGTAACACATTAGAAAAGAGAAATTCCATAGAAATAAAGAAAATTTTTCTAGTAAATTAAAACTAAGAGAATATTAGTCTACTTTTGAGGTCAAGATAGTTCATTCGTTTTTAAATATTCAATGAACATTAACTAAAGTACAACATGATTTATCAGCTTTTCTTATCATCTTCCCTATATAAATATTCTTTAGAAATTCCTACTAACATATGCACCTTGAAATGAAAACCAGGTCTAGTCCAGCACCGAGGTTGTTGGCATCTGGTATACCTTACTACCACTAAAGGAGAGAACTGGCACCGACCCTTGCTGCCTCAAGGGCCCACCTCAGTGAGGAGAGCCAAAAAATTCCAGAGTCCAGGTAGAATACTTCTTCACAAAATATCTGCCACATATTATGGTTGGGGCATTTTCCCAATTCATTTTAGCTACTTTCAAATTCTCAAGTAAGTTTATTTTAGTCAATATGTTTTTTGGCTCAAACTGGTTGTATCATGAAAGTTATTTTATTTACTCAAATTTTCTCCATACTTCACTGAACTTATACTTCAACTCTGTCTCTGTCTAAAACATACCATTTAGTCAGTTAGTGACATAGCCACGTACTGAATAAAAGAAATTTATCTGCTGACTCCCGATACGTGCAATGACTGATTCTAAAGAAAATGCTTAGTTTCTACAATAAATACTAGTTCGTCTGTCAACTACAATGACTGAAACTCTTGTATATTTTTTTCAAAGCAATCCTGCCACACTCCCTGCTGTGCTGATTGTTCCAAATTAGAGCTCTGCTGCTTCCCTGTGGGCATCCTGTTGGAACATATAGATTTTCTATTGAGCTGCTAGGGTTTTGCTTCAGTTTTGCACAGTAGCCAATTTAAGCAGATTGGAGCAATATATGAAATCCTGCTGCATAGTCAGCATTGGGATTGTCTTACCAGAACAAATATGATGGGGAAAAAGTTATAGCCCCAGTCACACAGTTATTATGATTTTCCAGAAAGCATGGGCTGGGAAGCCAGGCACATCTTGCCATGTTATCTCTCGATAACTTCTAACTCACTTTCCTTATCTAAAGATGGGGAGGATAACATCTAACTTTCAATGTAACCTGAAGAGATAAATGCATGTAAAATACCTATCATAGTATCTGATCTATAATAATACACAGGCATTATTATTATTATTATTATTATTATTATTATTATTATAAAAATGAAAGAGCAATGGGCTAGCATATGCAAACAATTGAATATCACTAACACTCACATTGCAAAGCAGGTTCTGTTAAGGCCTTTAGTGATCCTAATAGTGTTACATAATGAAAAGTATAATCAATAGTAAATATAAAGATAAATTTTAGGAAGTTTAAGGAATTGTTGACTTTTTTCCATCAGTGTTATTTTATTCTTTTCAGGAAATATCAATATTCAAAATCTTTTGCCTGGAGCACATTTTTAATTTGCTTTTGGAAAATCCAACACTATTAAAAATGTGCTTTAATCATTTTCATTCAAAAAAGTCCATTCCACTCTGATCTTTTTACTATTTCAAAAAGATCCTGAGAAAATTATTACTAAGAAAAACTGAGATACTGCCTCAATAGGAAACAAAATGTAAATGTCTATATTGAATGTATTGGATATTCCCATCAGAGTCCTGAGGCAAAGACTGAATTTTTATGAAATGAAAATTAAATCAAAATGTGTCTAAAAGCAGATGGTGTAGTGTAAAGAGCTGGGGCTTGGAACAGGAGGACCTGTGTAGGTTTTATTCATGCATGCACTTAAAAAATACTTATGGAGTACCTGCATTGCGTGAGACAATGTAAATATTGTGTTGAATATGACTAATGTGTTTCCAGCCTTCATGCAATCTATGTCTGGTGGGGAAGATAGTCAGCATATACATAATTATAAGGAGTGAAAAAAAGAAAAGTAAGATGTACTGTGCTTTTGTTCTAGAGAAACCAAAACTAGTGTAAGGAAGCAAGGAACTCCTTCTTGAAGAACTGTCTTCTAAAATAAGATCAGGATGCTCAGAGAGGCTAATGTCTGAAGGGAAAGCAGAGACAGCAGATGAGAGAGTATGAAGGTAGATATTTATCCTATGGCAGGGTATTTTGTAAGGAAGTGACAAGATCAATTGGTTAAGAGACTTTTGCAGATAGAGCAGCTAAGGAATGGAGCAGGGGACAGCTATGGGAATGAAGAAGGGTGGAACACCTTGCAAGCTATTTGTAAGCTAAAATTGACAGTTCTATAAACTAAGACTTGATGTTTGATCAATCAGCCTCGGGAGAAAGCATCATGGGTCAAATATGATGCCCATATACAAGTTTGAAGAACTGAGTAGACAGAATGTTTACTAAAGTAGGAAACACAAAAGAATAGAAAGTTTTAGACAGAAGGTAAGATGACCTCAAGATAGGTCATCTGTCATACCACCAGAAAAAAATGAAAAGTTATATTTCTTTTATGTGTGATGTGTCAAAATGCATTCTGCTTTCATGTACAACTAATTAGAACAAATTAAAAAAACTCAAAAAGTATTAGTACAAGGGTTGAGTCAGTCATACAAGTTCCATATTTCAGATATCACCAATAGCCCAGGAGAAAGAACACTGACCAGCAAAGACAATGATCCTGGAGCTAATGACCCAGGAAACTAGTGACTAATGCTGGAGTTACATGGTTATGGGATCATTAAGTGATGCTCTGGGAATCAGCCATTTGGTGTCACCACAAAAGAAGACCCACAACATTAACTGACAGAGGGAAAGTTCTTAAGTGGGTAAATAGAACAGATCATTAATTCAGTGTTGAATTTCTATCCTCATAGAGTGTAGGTCCTAGTATTTATTTTTATAGTCAGCAATTATAACTAGCAATGATCTTATTTTTATCAACCATCATGCTTAAATAACTAACTCACAAAAATCATATTATGTATGGTTCTTTCAAAAACAGCATTTTAAAATGGATTGCCATAAAATTTAGTATTTGACATGGATTTTTTTTTCATTGATTCTGCCCTAAAACCACTACTTTTTTTATAAAGGCATTCATGTCTTAATGTTAGAACTACTGGACTCACTGTTGTGTTTTGCCTTGGAGCATCCACTTTTCCTTCTGATGATAATAATCCCCTGGATTTTATTTGAGGGTCTACTGCTGCTCATCAGAACTGCCCATCCCCACTCAATCCCAGTTATAAGAGGGACAGATGATCTGCATTGGGACAAGTATAGCATTTCTCAAGGCACATGACTAACCTAAGCCACATGAGAAAATCAGATTCAATAAAATTAATTCTGGGATGTAGGTGGATATGCCAAAAGTAAAACAAGGTTTGGTTTTTTCTTTGATTTATGCTTGACCTCAGAGTATAAAAACCTGGTGTGGTTAGTAGCCACCTTAGCAAACACACAGAAATAAGGTCCTGATGACATCACTAGAGAATCTGAATCAAGATGTTCCCCAGGATATCTCCAGACTTTTTAGTTATATAAGCCAATACTTCACTACTGTTGTTTCTGCTTATGCCAATTTAAGTGCTTTCTGTCTCTTTGGAACTAAAACAATTCTAACTGATACTATGTAATTTAATCTTAAGAAAAACTCATGAAAAACTTCACAAAGCTAAACCAATTCAACAACATGGTCTTTTGCTGAAAAAGAAAGAAAAAAACAGCCTCTAAATTCTTAGGTATAAAAACACAAACATCTGTTTACAGGAAAACAGACTCATAATTTCTATACACATTCCTTTGAGAATCAACCATAGATTCTCAAAGCAATGCAAACATTATATATATATATATATATATATATATATATATATATATATATATATATAAATGATTGATTTTCATAAATACACACACATACATATATAAAGATCTAGTTCAAAAACTATAAGAGGAAATCTTTGCTCTTCTATGGTTCTCTGACCACAGAATATTGGCATTATAAGAATCCATAGTTTGCTTTTATCAACTTACATTTTACACTACAATTTTGCCTTCTTTCTCTCACTTACTAACAGAAAGGTCGTTCCACCATGCCTGTCAGACATACACAGAGAAGTTCACAAATTTGTTGGTACTGCACCTGAAGAAAGGCAGCTATGATATTATTCACTGGCTATCTGCCTGAATTACATTATATTAGCCATTAGGTGTTATTTATATATAGCATTAAAATAAGGATACATTTATTTTCATTGGAGTTAAAGAAAAATAGTGAAGTCATAATCAGACAAATTTCAGTTACACTTCTGTCAATGATTGGACAAACAGCCAAATTTTACTTTATAAATATAAGGTGATATATATACCATGAATGTGCATCAGGTTGTGTGTGTGTGTGTGAAAACTAATTTCCATCCAGCTATATACCTGACCTTAAATATTTGAATTTATTTCCAGTCCATAATGAATGACTTCTAACATTTGGTTAAATTGAGAATGACTAGAAATTTTTGTTTTATGTTGTCTTGTTTTGTTTTTAGAGAGGTAAAACCTGGGTAGTTCTGAGCTGTTTCCATATTCTCTTTTACTTAATTTATATGAAGCATTAAATAACTAACGTTTATATCTATCAAAATTGAAATATTTTCAACTCAGAAGTTCATATTAGTCATCATTCATCCACATAAAACTCACCTAGATCTGGAAAAAAAGTAATCAATACTTATAAATAAATATATATTTAAAAACTCTAAATTCCATTCTACCATTTTAAACATGAACAATCCATTATTAACATTCTAGGATTTGGACAAATTCAATAAAATTATCCTGTAGTGCAAACATACTCTCTTGCCCTCATCAGGTTGATTGCCCCTTTAAGACAATTTGTAACTGAGGGGATATTTGGATACAGATGATCCCCAAAAAAGAAGATTTCCATTTGACACATTAGAAGAGATGGAGAGTCCATGTTTTGGTCATGACAGTCATTACAGTTCAAAGTAAGAATTGAATGAACTATAATAGAGATAAAACTAAACTAAGAGCCAAGAAATGTGGAAGTGTTTTGCCAAAATGGAAGAAAATGAAAGCTTTTGATTGGATTTATACCATACTTCCTGCACCTATAATTTATATCTCTCCATGTTTCTAATTCTTTTCAGGAACAAGTTAAAAATCTTACATAGGCAGCTTTATGAAGAAATCTGATCAGTGAGATGGAGGAAGATTTACTTTGTGTGTGTGTGTGTGTGTGTGTGTGTGTGTGTGTGTGTGTGTGTGTGTCCAATTCATTTTTAGTTCTTATTTCCCCAAGAGAATGAGAAAGGAGTTTCTTCCTTTCATCCTCAGCTGGAATCTCAAGGCTGGTACTGCCAATATTTCTAAAATGAGAGTTCTTAACAAAGATGAATTAACTCCAACTCTGTTCTTCTTGATTTTTTTCTCTCATTATCTGCTTCTTCACTAAGCCTAGAATCTTTCTGACCATTGATCTGAAAAAGAGTGCATGATTTACAAAGTGCTGTATATTTGCTTTTGAGCATTCATAATAAGAATCAGAGCCTGGAGTAGCTCATGACGGGGGCAGCAGGATGAGAGCATCTCAAGTTCATCTGGTCTGCTCAAGACACAGTCACTGAAGCACTGACTTCAGTTTGTGCACTGCCCCATGTACCAATCTGTCAGGTGTGGCAGAGTGTCCTATCTGTCATTAGGCAAGAGAAAGAAGATGAAATTGTAATACAAAAATAGGTAAAAGCAAAATATGGATTCTTATAGTGCCAATATTCTGTGGGCAGACAACCATAGAAGGGCAAAGATTTCCTCCTGTAGTTTTTGAATTAGACTTTCAATTCATTGATGCAAGTTTTACAGTAATGAATGCTATTAAGTTTTGCAAGATTTTTTATACTGTTCATACATAAATAACACCTTTCCATAAAATACAAAACACTGATATTTATACTTGTGCTGCACTTTTCCCTTTTGAAATATCTCTCATACATTATCACCAGAAACACACATTCCACTCTTTAGGGAATAGTGGCATCTATGTATGTGAGGATTCTGGGCAAAAGAAAACCACTGGGGACTCCTAGACCTAAAACTCACACAGATTTGGAAGCTGCATTGGCAGGTGGTCCAGAAAGCTGAAATTTAATATAATATGTACTCCACACCAATGTTATGCATAAGCTACCACCAAATGCAAATCCTAAACCTCTCAGGAGAAATGTTTTCTTATCATAAGGGATTATTGCAGAATAAAAATCTTCATGAGATGGACATTTAATCAAAATGAACAAAATAATAAAAATTGTAAGAGTTATCAAGCAACAAATAATAATGTTATTAGAAGACATTTTTCCACAAATGATACTAGAAAACTGGAAATTCATATATAGTACAATTAAATTTAACTCTTATCTTTCACCCTGCACAAAAGTCATCTCAAATACCTAGGAATTAGACCAGAAACCTTGAAACTGCTAGAAGAAAATGTAAGCCTAACACTCCAACACAACAGCACTGGAACTGACTTCTTTAAGACGCCCAAAGTTCAAAAAATAAGATATAAAGTCAATAAGTGGAGTGACATCAAACTAAAAAGCTTCTTCACAGCAAAGGACACAATTAATAGCATTAAGAGAGAACCTACAGAATGGAGAAAATTGTTGCCATCTGCTCCTCAGAGAGGGCATTGATATCCAGAATATACAAAGAACTCAAAAAACTTCACTCACACACACACACACACACACACAAAAAAAACAAATAACCCAATCAATAAATGGGCAGAAGAACTAAATAGAAACTTCTCAAAAGAAGAAACACAGTCAACATACATACGAGAAAACATTCAATATCTGTAACAATTTGGGAAATGCAAATTAAAACTATGTTGAAATTTTATCTCACTCTAGTCAGAATTGCAATTATCAAAACTACAAAACAATAAATGTTGGCAAAGAATATGGGGAAAAAGGTATACTCACATTATTGGTAGATTGCAAATTATTGCAACCACTCTGGAAAGCAATATTGAGATTCCTCAAAAGACGAGGAATGGAACTACCATTTGACCCAGCTACCACACTCCTTGGTATATAACCAAAAGCTTTAAAATCAGCTTACTACAGAGATACAGCCACATCAGTGTTTATAGGAGTACAATTGACAATAGTCAAGCCATGAAACAATCTAGTTATCCTTTAACAGATGAATGGATACAGAAAATATGGTATATATGCATGATGGAGTATTACTGAACCATAAAGAAGAATTACATTATGGCATATTCTGGTAAATGGAACTGGACACTATCATGTTAAGTGAAATAAGCCACTCCCATAAAGTCAAGGATCAAATGTTTTTTCTGATATGTGGAAGCTAATCCAAAATAAGTGGTGGGAGGGGTGTTACATTTTGGATGTGAGGTGTCCCCAAAATATTTATGTGTGAGACAGTGTAAGAAGGATTAGAGGAGAAATGATTGGGTTATGAGAGCCAATAACCTGATGGGATTAAGTGGCAACTGAAGGTAGGTGGGGTGCAGCTGGAGAAGGTGGGGCATTGGAGGCATGGCTTTGGGGTATATATTTGTATCTGGAAAGTGGAGCGCTCTCTCTCTCTCTCTCTCTCTCTCTCTCTCTCTCTCTCTCTCTCTCTCTCTCTCTCTCTTCTCTCTCTCCCTCCTGATCATCATATGCGATGCTTCCTTCAGCCACACTCTTCCACCATAATGTTCAGCCTCACCCCAAGCCCTGAGGAGGAGCAGAGCCAGCTGTCTATGGATTGAGACCTCTGAAATCTTGAGCCCCCAAATAAACTTTTTCTCCTCTACATTTGCTTTGGTCAGGTCCTGTAGGCACAGCAGTGAAAAAGCTGACTAGAAGAGAGAGGTTTAAAAAAATATAGAAGAAATATCAATGGAGCAGAGGAAGGAGAATGAGGGGGAGGGATGAGAGATGGGGTAAGGAGAGACAGTGGAATGAATCTGACCTCACTTTCCCATGTGCATATATGAATACACCACAGTGAATCTCATCATCATGTGAGATTCATGTAGATAAGAAACTAATTTTTTCAAAAAAAGAACTATATGAAAATAGCAGAAACAAAGTAGAGTACAGGGAAGGGAACAGGAAGAGGAAGGAAAGGAGGGACAGGGGGAGTACTGGGGACTGAATTAGAACAAATTAAATCTTATGCTTTTATAATTATGTAAAAAAAATCCTAATGTTATGTGTATCTAAAAAGAACCAATATAATGAAATAAAATAGATTTTTAAAAAAGACATTGTCCTAATACAACAGGATCTGAAAGAACATGTAAGCATTATTTTGAGGGGGGAGGGTCCCAGGGATTGAACTCAGGGACATTCAACCACTGAGCCACATTCCCAGCCCTATTTTGTATTTTATTTAGAGACAGGGTCCCACTGAGTTACTTAGCCCCTCATCATTGCTGAGGCTGGCTTTGAACTTGCAATCCTCCTGTCTCAGCCTCCTGAGCCACTGTGATTACAAGCATGTGCCACCTCATCCAGCACATGTAAGCATTTTTAAAAACAAGAAAATAAACATAATATTAGAAATATCAGGACTACAATGGGATTTCAAAGCAAAAATTTAAATATTCAGAAAGCAATTGAGCAGCAAATTGGATATGTTCAGAGAATTAACAACTGGAAAGCAAACCTGAGAAATATACCAAGAATACTCGATGGAGAAATAGAGAAATAGGAGTATAGAATTAGAAGATTCAACATACAACCATATTCAAAAAATATAAGAATAGAAAGATGTTAAATCAGGGTATTATTGACACATGATAAACAAACCAGTGAAACAAAATAGGAAGTCTTGAAATACATCTAGATATGGAACACCTGATATATAACAAAAATATATTAGATCTAATAGGTATAGCTCTAATTAGGATTAGCTTTAATTAGAGCAAAAGTCTAACAACAAATCCAATAAAAGAAAATGTGGGAGAATATATTCAAGACCTTGAGAGTAAGGGAATACATTTAAAAAGAGAAAAAAAATCATACTAATCCTAAAGAAAAAGTTTGATAAATTATACTACACTAAAATTGGGGACTTCTTTTCATCCACATTATTAAGAGAGTGAGAAGGCAAACCACAGACTACAATCTACTTGGAATGTATTTAGCTGGCAATGAAAAGAACTCAGTTGTTATGGTCTGGATGTTTGTGTTTCTCTAAAATTCATGCTGAAATCTTTGCCCTCAGGGTGATGTAATTAGAATGCAGACTTTGGGGAGGCGATTAGGTGATAAAGGTAGAGCCTTTAAGAATGAGATCAGTGCACATATCAGATAGAGCACTAATCTCTAGGGTATATAAAGAACATAAAAAGCTAAGCACCAAAAACTAAATAACCCAATCAACAAATGGGCCATGGAACTGAATAGACACTTTTCAGAAGAGGATATACAATCAGTCAACAAATACATGAAAAAATGCTCATCAGCTCTAGCAATCAGAGAAATGCAAATCAAAACTACTCTAAGATATCATCTCACTCCAGTCAGAACGGCAGCTATTATGAAGACAAACAACAATAAGTGTTGGTGAGAATGTTGGGAAAAGGTACACTCATACATTGCTGGTGGGACTGCAAATTGGTGCAACCAATTTGGAAAGCAGTATGGAGATTCCTTTTAAATCTGAGAATGGAACCACCATTTGACCCAGCTATCCCTCTCCTCGGACTATACCCAAAAGACTTAAAAACAGCATACTACAGGGACACAGCCACATCAATGTTTATAGCAGCACAATTCACAATAGCTAAACTGTGGAGCCAACCTAAATGCCCTTCAATGGATAAATGGATAAAAAAATTGTGGCATATATACACAATGGAATTTTACTCAGCAATAAAAGAGAATAAAATCATGGCATTTGCAGGTAAATGGATGGCATTGGAGAAGATAATGCTAAGTGAAGTTAGCCAATCCCAAAAGAACAAGTGCCAAGTGTTTTCTCCGAATAAAGGAGGCTGACTTACAGTGGGGAGGGGAAGCATGGGAGGAATAGATGAAGTCTAGATGGGGCAGAGGGGTGGGAAGGAAAGAGAGGGGGCAGGAGATTAGCAAGGATGGTGGAATGTGATGGACATCACTATCCAAAGTACATGTATGAAGACATGAATTGGTATCAACATACTTTATATACAACCAGAGATATGAAAAGTTGTTCTGTATATGTGTAATAAGAATTGTATGGCATTCTGCTGTCATTTATTTTTTTTAAATCAATAATAAATAAATAAATTTTATATATATATATAATTTTAAAATATATATATATATATATATATATATATATATATATATATATTTTTTTTTTTAAAGAATGGGATCAGTGCCCTTATTATGAAAGAGACCCTGGAGAACTCCTTCACCCTTTCCATAACCTGAAGATACATAATGAAGATGCCATTTATGAGCCAGAAAGCAAGTCTTTACTAGATATCAAATCTACTGGCAACTTGATCTTGAACTTCCCAGCCTCCAGTACTATGAGAAATAAGTTTCTATTGTTTATAAGCTACCCAGTGCATATTTTGTTGTAGCAAACTACATAGAAAAAGACAACAATCAGTGATGAAATGGTTGATAAGCCAAGAGGAAATTGTTCAAAAGACTACCAAAAAGTTAATAAACAATTTGAAAGCAGTATTTGCATCAGGTGCATGCAAATCAAAACCACAATGAGACCTCACGACACATCTACCATAATGAATATTAAAAATTCTGGTAATATCATGCTTTGGTCTGTATGCAGAGCAAGTTACACTGCTCTTGAGAGTATAAACTGTCACAACCACTTTGGAAAGATGACTGTGTCTATTAATACATGCATACTTTATTATTATAGTCTATCCCCAGGAATTAATTGAGTCATATATGCCATATATATGTGTGTACACATACACAAAGATATGAATATGAATTTCATAGAAGTATCATTTCTAAGAGTCCAAAGTTAGAAGCAAGTCAATGTTCATAATATTGGATCAAGTAGATAAATGGTGGCTACTGATGTGAAAGAAGTTTATGCATTAACAAAAAGGAACAAATTATACAAACAATATTGATAAATTTTAAAAAACAAAATTTTTTATGGAAAGCAATCCATATACAGAAGAATATATTCATATAAATTTCAAAAACATGCAGAATTAATATATGGTGATAGAAATCAGAATGGCAATTGCCTTTTAGGACATTAGGGCAGTGACTGGGAAAAGACCCAGGGAGACGTTTCTGGGGTGCAGGCAATATTCTATTTCTTTATGTATTCGTTCCATAAATGTATTTACTTTGCATAATTATCAAGTTTTATATGTGTTATTTGATATCATTTATATGCTTTTTAAATAAAAGTTTATTTAAATAAAAGATAGCATGAGATAAGAAATTCTAATTAGAAGTTTGTTTTTGAGAATTAGCTTTGTGAAGATCTTTCTTCTAAAAAAAAAAAAAAAAAGTAAATCTGTTATCTTACTGAGATTACATCACCAAAGAGCACAGAACTGGGAATCAGAGTACTTGGCTCCCAGTTCTCTTAGTAGACTGACTCATGTGACATTCATTGTCTTTAGGTCTCCTTTAGTGAAAGAAGTCATTTTGAGCTGATCTTTTACATCTTTGTCAGCTTTAAAAATCTTATGATTTCAATGATTCCTCTAAGCAGATGTGTATTGATTGCTGAGCCATACGAAACATACTCTTTCCTTCTAGCTGGTTACATTAAAATCCAGATTAAAGAGGGGGAAATGTCAGGGTTAAGGGCACATTACATGGTATGTTATCAAAGGACTCATTTACAAAAGCACATGATGTATACAAAATGCACGCAGTACAAAGATGAATTTTTCCCTTTCCATGTGACCTTTTGAAATCAGAAATAGTATTTATAGAAACCCCCCCATGCCATTTATGTGCAAAACATTTCTGACCTTTGCAAATACAAGGCGTGGAACTCTGAATGTGACTTTAAAAATCAATTAATAAAGACTACAAAGTTATTTACTCATGAAGTTAAAAAGAAAAGTTTCTGAAAAAAAAAAACTTTTTTAAAGCAACCAGATAAACAGCCTCATAAATGATAAAGGTTATGTTGACTATAGAACAGACTCCCTTTCAAACTCCTCTAAATAATTATTGCAGTCTGGCTGTTGTCTGATAAGAGAATTAATTACCCCATATTTCATTTTTAAAAGCAACCTAAGCTCTCAATTAAATGCTGAATATGGGAAGGGGGAGTGACATTTTTGTTGTATTCATGAATTTTCTTTGTGACAGGAACATGACAATTTGGTGATAAGAAAGTATTTCTTTTCCCTGCTCCCCTCTAAAGTCCATGTCCCCTGCCAGGGTGCTCCACTGAGTTCAAACTCTTACTATATCTTCACACAGTTGGAGGAGAAAGCTAATTAATTTCACTACTGTCTTGAGTTTTCACAATGGGATTATTGTCCACCACCACAGCAAGCTGAGGTCCAGGTCATTAGTGCTCATATATGCAATGACTTTCCCTTTGAAATCTTTGAGCCAGTTTCTTAACACCTAATAATGGGCGTGAAATTAACTATACACTATGCCAACCTATCCCATACATTTCCTTTTCAGTCTAATTCCTTAAAAATAATAATAATAATAATAATAATAATAATAATAATAATAATGAAGAAGGAGGATCCAAAGACGATCAGACTTCTCAGCAACCGGCTTTGCTCTCATACTTCAGGACACGGAGCATATTCATACAGCCTACATTTAGGAAACTACAGCTCTATTGTTCCTTGGCTTTTCACATAAATTCCTCATTCATTTTCTGTTCCTCTCTTTTCTTCCTAGCTCCATTATTCTTTGCCTTATCAGCATGTTCTGTCATAAATGTTTTCAGTCTAAATACTACAAAAATGAGCCAGGCCAGAAAACATCTTTCACAGTTGTTCCAAGTTTAACTCTTCCTTACTAAGGTAATTCCATAATTCAGGGGGCAATTATGACAATTTTTACCTAATTTAGAGTAGAGGGAAACTCTAGTATTTAATATTGCAGTTTTTGAGTGTGTTTTTTGGGGGGAATCTGAATATGATTTACAAACTGGACTGAACAATATTAAACCAACAACAGGCAACTGAAATATCCTGAGTTTCTAGGAATTTCAGACATTTCTATATATCTATTATTAGTGGAGAAAGGCTCAGAGACATTAGATGAAGAGAAATAATTAGTACATATGGGTTACAGAAGTTTTATAAAAGTTCTTATTATTATAAAATTGGAAAAGCACTCTGACCAAAAGTTAAGTGTCAACTCCCAAACAGTTACTTATTTATACATATTCAACTGCCTATATTCCACTCTTATTTCTTATGCTAATAAGAATTTAAAGCAGAAACACTTGAATTCTATAGATCTCTGCAGTTCCACAATCAAATCCATGAACAAAATGTGTTAATCAAATATAACACTAGACAACTATAGATGGTATAACTGGCTACAATAAACTGAATTTTGCTTTTCTGAAAAGCAAGTCAATTTTTTTTTGCAAAGGTAATGTTTTACAACAACTATTATGATGAGATATAAGAGAACTCCTAAGAAAAAAACAAAATTATTGGTAGTCAAGCCTTAGTCAGAACGTATCATTCAAGAATGTAAATAAATCCTACCTTCATTCCAGACCAAAAGGTAAATGAAGTCAGATCCTCCCGTGTCCTTGAAGTTACTAGACATATTGGCTCTTAGAGTATTGGTGTACCTGATCTGTTTCTACCATATTTGAAGTTGCTTGGAGATGCCAACTCCTAACAGGCAGATGAGGAATGAGAAGAGATAAGTGAATCAGCAAACAGAACAGAATAAGGCTGAGAGCTCTGTACAGACATCTCACCCACGAGTCAAAAGATCAAGACAATCACTCAGCATGCTTGATGGCCTGGGTGGCTGATGGATACCACTGTATTAATGAATACCAATCAACCATTTCACGTAGAAAATTGAGTGTAAGTAGCTGACCAGCACTGTGTGGTAACAGTCTGAAATCAAATAGTGAGTATAATTCAGCCATTAAAATCCCCACAGCCAATCAGATGGACTTTCTTTAATCCCTGAAGGTCCATTTTATGTTGCATAGGTACTGCCTGAGTGTGAGTTTCATTTTCTTTTATTTCCATTTCGCATCCTCTGATGGAAGCACTAATGAGCTGTAAAAATAGCCAAGAGGCAGACAAAATAGGGAGGAGAAATAAAGGGCAAGAATAATCGACACACTAAAAAAAAAAAATTATTCCTAGAAAAATAGTTGGTTAGTAATGCCATGAAATGATGAAAATTATCCCCCAAAATACTCTTTTTTCACACTAGAGAATGTGAAGAATTCCTTTAGTTTGCTGCAACAGAAAACTTATGATTCATATAACTGATTTTGGCTATTCTCACTAAGGAAAATTTTCCATAGAAGAATGGGTGAGTCTTAATATAGTTAAGGGATCTCAGATTAGGAGGGTTGTACTTTCTGAAGGATCTAAATAACCTAAGGATTAGATATAAAGACAATTGTGTAAAAAGCTGGATATTTAAAAAAAATTCCAAAGAACTTAATTAAATGTCAAGTGAAATATAGGAAACCTGAATAGGATGAGTAAAAATTATTCTAGAAAAAGGATTCGCATTTTTTGAAACTGTATTGAATACTCAGCAAAATATAGGACACTGGTACATTTTATTTAATACTTCCAATAACCCAGTGAGTTCACTCTTGTCATTTTTATGAAGATGACAGACAGAAACTGAGAAATCAACTAACTTGCTCAGGATCAAAATTAGGAAATGTTAGAAAGAGAGTTTCTGATTGAACAGTCCATCTTTTTTACTTCAGATGATTCTCTCATCTGAGAGATAAGATCAAAATCAAGAAAGAAGAAGAGCTGGGGAATGAGGTAGAGGTTATGAGTAAAATGAGTTATCCTATATATATTAGTTATTTTGTCTATCAAAATAAGTGAGGGAATTCCTTTGTAGAGTAAATTGTATTTTGTTTAAGTGAATTTACAAAAACTTTCAGAAAAGCAGAAATTATGTTAAATGATTGCAACCCACAAAGATATTGTCATCTGTATTACTATTATTATTCACTGACTGCCTTGCAGAGTATCTGCACAAAGTACTTGCTGGAAATAAAATGACAGAAACTAGATAATGTCTGTAAAAAAAAATTTTTTTTAAAAAGCCTTCTTACAACCTATTGAGGAATTAGCTAGATCACTCACTTGTGTCTGGTGCTTTGTCATGGTTAGAATTTCCATAGAATTCTGCTGGTTTGCATTTCGATAGGGCCCCATGGTTTTTGCTTTCTTGTACTTTGGAAGTTCAAATTATTCTCATAAGAAAGAAGCTTACCACATAAATATATGAATTTGGTTAGCACTCTGTTTAGAGTGATTTTATATAAAAACAACAATTTTATATCAATGTACTAAGATATATAAGGTTATCTATTTTAATACAAAATTAAATTTCCACTAGTCCTCACTTGTTCACATCCAACTTTTGGTTATACAAATAATATAATTAAATTACTTAATGTGACATACAAGGAAATTTAATTTGAAATCATATAAGCCAAAGCGTAGGGATTCAATCATTTTCATTCTTGAACTAGTATATTCTTGACAATAATGAACTCCAATTTCTTTTTGATCATGAATACTTATCAGTGCAAATGCTATTAGTATTTACAATATATGTATGTCATATATACACGCACCCCTCCTTTCCCAATGGCCTCCCAAATCATTTAACACCTGGTGGCAAATAAAGTAGAAAAGGCACTAAAATCTTGGGATTTTTTCTGTGCATCAGAATTGAACAGACTCCTTGATTTCTGGGATCTTGGTGTGGGCAGCATGGACCCAATATTGTCAGTTAGAAATGCCTTCTCACATCAGCTTACCTAGGCTAACCATCAAAAGACTATCCCAAAGGAACTTAACAGACACTTCTTAGAAGAAGATATACAAGTAATCAACAAATATATGAAAAAATGTTCAACATCTTTAGTAATTTGAGAAATTCAATTCAAAACTACTCTAAGATTTCATCTCATTCCTGTCAGAATGGCAGTTATCAAGAACACAAGCAACAATAAGTGTTGGCAAGGATGTGGGGGAAAAGATATGCTCATACATTGCTGGTGGGACTGCAGACTATACAACCACTCTGGAAGCAGTATGAAGATTCCTTAGAAAACGTGGAATGAAACTACCATTTGACCAAGCTATCCCACTCCTTGGTCTATATACAAAGGACTTAAAATCAGCATCTTATAGTGACACAGCCACATCAGTGTTTACATCAGCTCAATTCACAATAGCTGAACTCTGAAACCAACCTAGATGTCCATCAATAGATGAATAGATAAATAAACTGTGGTAAATTATGGCATTTGCAGATGAATGGATGGAAATGGAGAATATTATGCTAAGTGAGGTAAGCCAAAACAAACAAACAAACAAAAAAACAAAGGCCAAATGTTTTCTGATTAGTGGATGCTGAGTCATAATGAGGGCTGGGGTGGAGAGATGGGAGGAATAGAGAAATTTTGGATTGGGCAAAGGAGAGGTGAGGAGGGGAAAAGGCATGGGGCAGGAAAGATGGTGGAATGAGATATCATTACTCTAGGTACATGTCTGATTATATGAATGGTTCAACTCTACATCATGTACAACAAAAGAATTGAAAGTTGTGCTCCATTTGAGTATAATGAATTGAAATGCATTCGGCTGTTATGTATAACTAACTAGAATAAATTTTAAAAAAAGACCAGCCCAAAACACCAGCACCAAATCAACATTTTGCTTTTTTTCAGTTTTGCATGGATGGCTTAGAACTATTAAATGTGAAAAAAATACATTTAATATAAAATAGAAATTTATTTTTTTAATTTTTTTCATTTTTTTATTGGTTGTTCACAACATTACAAAGCTCTTGACATATCATATTTCATACATTAGATTGAAGTGCGTTATGAACCCCCAATTTTACCCCAAATGCAGATTGCAGAATCACTTCGGTTACACATCCACCATTTTACATAATGCCCTATTAGTAATTGTTGTATTCTGCTACCTTTCCTATCCCCTACTCTCCCCCTCCCCTCCCCTCCCATCTTCTCTCTCTACCCCATCTACTGTAATTCATTTCTCTCCTTGTTAATTTTCCCATTCCCCTCACAACCTCTTATATGTAATTTTGTATAGCAATGAGGGTCTCCCTTCATTTCCATGCAATTTCCCTTTTCTCTCCCTTTCCCTCCCATCTCATATCTCTGTTTAATGTTAATCTTTTCTTCCTGCTCTTCCTCCCTGCTCTGTTCACAGTTGCTCTCATTATATCAAAGAAGACATTTGGTATTTGTTTTTCAGGGATTGGCTAGCTTCACTAAGCATAATCTGCTCTAGTGCCATCCATTTCCCTGCAAATTCTATGATTTTGTCATTTTTTATTGCTGCATAGTACTCCATTGTGTATAGATGCCACATTTTTTTTATGCATTCATCTATTGAAGGGCATCTGGGTTGGTTCCACAGTCTAGCTATTGTGAATTGTGCTGCTATGAACATCGATGTGGCAGTATCCCTGTAGCATGCTCTTTTAAGGTCTTCAGGGAATAGTCCGAGAAGGGCAATAGCAGGGTCAAATGGTGGTTCCATTCCCAGCTTTCCCAGGAATCTCCAAACTGCTTTCCAAATTGGCCGCACCAATTTGCAGTCCCACCAGCAATGTACAAGTGTACCCTTTTCTCCACATCCTCGCCAGCACTTGTTGTTGTTTGACTTCCTAATGGCTGCCAATCTTACTGGAGTGAGATGGTATCTTAGGGTGGTTTTGATTTGCATTTCTCTGACTGCTAGAGATGGTGAGCATTTTTTCATGTACTTGTTGATTGATTGTATATCCTCCTCTGAGAAGTGTCTATTCAGGTCCTTGGCCCATTTGTTGATTGGGTTATTTGTTATCTTATTGTTTAATTTTTTGAGTTCTTTGTATACTCTGGATATTAGGGCTCTATCTGAAGTGTGAGGAGTAAAAATTTGTTCCCAGGATGTAGGCTCCCTATTTACCTCTCTTATTGTTTCTCTTGCTGAGAAAAAACTTTTTAGTTTAAGTAAGTCCCATTTGTTGATTCTTGTTATTAACTCTTGTGCTATGGGTGTCCTATTAAGGAATTTGGAGCCCGACCCCACAATATGTAGATCGGAGCCAACTTTTTCTTCTATCAGACGCAGAGTCTCTGATTTGATATCAAGCTCCTTGATCCATTTTGAGTTAACTTTTGTGCATGGCGAGAGAAAGGGATTCAGTTTCATTTTGTTGCATATGGATTTCCAGTTTTCCCAGCACCATTTGTTGAAGATGCTATCCTTCCTCCATTGCATGCTTTTAGCCACTTTATCAAATATAAGATAGTTGTAACTTTGTGGATTAGTCTCTGTGTCCTCTATTCTATACCATTGGTCCACCCGCCTGTTTTGGTACCAGTACCATGCTGTTTTTGTCACTATTGCTCTGTAATATAGTTTGAAATCTGGTATCGCTATACCGCCTGATTCACACTTCCTGCTTAGAATTGCTTTTGCTATTCTGGGTCTTTTATTTTTCCATATGAATTTCATGATTGCTTTATCTATTTCTACAAGAAATGCCGTTGGGATTTTGATTGGCATTGCATTAAACCTATAGAGAACTTTTGGTAATATCGCCATTTTGATGATGTTAGTTCTGCCTATCCATGAACAGGGTATATTTTTCCATCTTCTAAGATCTTCTTCTACTTCTCTCTTTAGGGTTCTGTAGTTTTCATTGTATAAATCTTTCACCTCTTTTGTTAGGTTGATTCCCAAGTATTTTATTTTTTTTGACGATATTGTGAATGGAGTGTTTTTCCTCATTTCCATTTCAGAAGTTTTGTCGCTGATATACAGAAATGCCTTTGATTTATTCGTGTTGATTTTATATCCTGCCACTTTGCTGAATTCATTTATTAGTTCTAGTAGTTTCTATGTAGACCCTTTTGGGTCTTCTAGGTATAGAATCATGTCATCTGCAAATAGTGATAATTTAAGTTCTTCTTTTCCTATTTTTATGCCTTTAATTTCTTTCGTCTGTCTAATTGCTCTGGCCAGTGTTTCGAGAACTATATTGAATAGAAGTGGTGATAGAGGGCATCCCTGTCTTGTTCCAGATTTTAGAGGGAATGCCTTTAACTTTTGTCCATTCAGAATGATGCTAGCCTGAGGCTTAGCATAGATAGCTTTTACAATGTCAAGGTAAGTTCCTGTTATCCCTAGTTTTTCTTATGTTTTGAACATAAAGGGATGCTGTACTTTGTCAAATGCTTTCTTTGCGTCTATCGAGATGATCATATGGTTCTTATCTTTAAGTCTATTGATGTGGGGAATAACATTTATTGATTTCCGTATATTGAACCATCCTTGCATCCCAGGGATGAATCCTACTTGATCATGGTGCACAATTTTTTTTGATGTGTTTTTGTATTCGATTCGCCAGAATTTTATTGAGGATTTTTGCATCTAGGTTCATTAGAGATATTGGTCTGTACTTTTCTTTCTTTGAGGTGTCTTTGTGTGGTTTCAGAATCAGGGTGATTTTGGCCTCATAGAATGAATTTGGAAGAGCTCCCTCTTTTCCTATTTCCTGAAATAACTTGAAAAGTATTGGTATTAATTCTTCTTTAAAGGTTTTGTAAAACTCCGCTGTATACCCATCCGGTCCTGGGCTTTTCTTGGTTGGTAGTCTTTTGATGGCTTCTTCAATTTCATCCATTGATATTGGTCTGTTCAATTTGTGTGTATCCTCCTGACTCAGTCTGGGCAAATCATATGACTTAAGAAATTGATCGATGTCTTCCCTATCTTCTATTTTATTGGAATATAGTTTTTCAAAATAATTTCTAATTGTCTTCTGTATTTCTGTAGCATCTGTTGTGATATTGCTTTTTTCATCCCGTATGTTAGTAATTTGAGTTCTCTCTCTTCTTCTCTTCGTTAGTACGGCTAAAGGTCTGTCGATCTTATTTATTTTTTCAAAGAACCAACTTTTAGTTTTGTTAATTTTTTCAATAGTTTCTTTTGTTTCAATTTCATTGATTTCCGCTCTGATTTTAATTATTTCTTGCCTTCTGCTACATTTGCTGTTGTTTTGCTCTTCCTTTTCTAGGGCTTTGAGATGAAGTGTGAGCTCATTTATTTGTTGTTTTTTTCTTTTTTTGAGGAATGACCACCAGGCGATGAATTTTCCTCTTAAAACTGCTTTCATTGTGTCCCATAGATTCCGATATGTTGTGTCTGTATTTTCATTTATCTCTAAGAATTTTTTGATTTCCTCCTTTATGTCTTCTGTAACCCATTGATCATTCAGTAACATATTGTTCATTTTCCATGTGATGTAGGATTTTTCCTTCCTTCTTTTATCATTGATTTCCAGTTTCATTCCATTATGATCAGATAAAATGCAAGGTATTATCTCCACCCCTTTATATTTAATGAGGGTTGCCCTATGGCATAATATATGGTCTATTTTTGAGAAGGATCCATGTGCTGCTGAGAAAAAAGTATATCCATTTGTTGATGGTTGATATATTCTATATATGTCAGTTAAGTCTAGGTTATTGATTGTGATATTGAGTTCTATAGTTTCTTTATTCAACTTTTGTTTGGAGGATCTGTCCAATGGTGAGAGAGGTGTGCTGACGTCACCCATAATTATTGTGTTGTGGTCTATTTGATTCTTGAACTTGAGGAGAATTTGTTTTATGAATGTCGCAACACCATTATTTGGTGCATAAATATTGATAATTGTTATGTCTTGTTGGTGAATTGTTCCTTTTAACAGTATATAATGTCCTTCTTTATCCCTTTTGATTAACTTAGTCTTGAAGTTGATTTTATTCGATATGAGGATGGCCACACCTGGTTGCTTACGAGGACCGTGTGCGTGGTACATTTTTTCCCATCCTTTCACCTTCAGCCTGTGTATGTCTTTTCCAATCAGATGTGTCTCCTGGAGGCAGCATATTGTTGGATTTGTTTTTTTAATCCATGATACCAGCCTATGTCGCTTTATTGGAGAGTTTAAGCCATTAACATTCAGAGTTACTATTGATATATGGTTTGTACTTCCAGCCATGTTTGATTATTTATCCTTTTTTTAAAAAAATTTAGTTTGTTTCTCCATGATTATCTTTCCCCTCGCCCTCTGTCTTTACCGAGGGACTTCCCACTGATGGTTTTGGTTATTGTTTTTCATTTCTTCCTCGTGTAGTGTTTTGCTCAAAATGCTTTGCAATGCTGGTTTTCTGGCTGCAAATTCTTTTAACTTTTTTTTATCATGAAAGATTTTTATTTCGTTGTCATACCGGAAG
Source organism: Spermophilus citellus (assembly GCF_964194105.1). Taxonomy (NCBI): domain Eukaryota; kingdom Metazoa; phylum Chordata; class Mammalia; order Rodentia; family Sciuridae; genus Spermophilus; species Spermophilus citellus. Next base: position 69,358,977 of record NC_138196.1, on the reverse strand, counting down.
CTTGATTTTGCTGGATACAGAATTCTTGGTTGGCATCCATTGTATTTCAGTTTTTGAAATACATTGTTCCATGACCTTCTTTGGCGTTGGTCTACTGTGATTTTGTGTGCTCCGTGTCCTGTATGCATCTTCAATTTGTATATCTGTTTCCTTTTTTATTTCTGGAAAGTTTTCTGTAATTATTTCATTCAGCAGGTTACTCATTCCCTTGGTTTGAATCTCTGTACCTTCTTCTATCCCAATGACTCGTAAGTTTGGTTTTTTTAATGTTATCCCATAACTCTTGGATGTTTTTCTCGTGATTTTTTACCAGCCTTTCTGAGTTGGCTAGACTCTTTTCAAGATGATATATTTTGTCTTCATTATCTGACGTTCTGGCTTCTACTTGCTCCACTCTGTCAGTGATTCTCTCAATTGAGTTTTTAATTTGGTTTATCATTTCCTTCATTTCTAGAATTATTGTTTGATTATTTTTTATAATATCTATCTCCTGATAAAGATGCTTAACTTCTTCTTTTATCTGTTTATGTAATTCATTCTCAATGTGTTCTTTCGCTGCTTGAATTTGCTGTCTTGTATCCTCTTTAAGGTTCCATTCCATCTGTCTAAGGTGTTCCTTGAGTTCTTTATATGACCATTTTTCTGATGACTCTAGGTCCTCCTGACTATTTAGGCTGTCCTGCATTGTTTGTACTCCTTTTCTTCCTTGCTTTTTGAAGCTGCTCATGTTACTTCTTGTTCTGTTTGACGGCTGAGTTACTATTTACTCCTATAAATTTATTTGATGCTCGGGAGGAAAGGTATTAGAAGGGAAGGGAAGAAGTCACTAAAGAGAATGAGAGTAAGCAGGTAGAATTCAAGGAAGGGGGGATAAGATAATTGAAAAGAAATGAAAAGACAAAAGAAGAAAAAAATAGGAAATAAAAAAAGAAAAAAAATTTTTAAAAAATAATTAAAAATTAAAATTAAAATTAGAAGAAAAAAAATTTTAAAAAATTGTAAAAAAATTAAAAAAAAAAAACAAGAAAGAAAAATGAAAATGAAAGAAAAACCCAAATCAAAAAAAAAAGAGAAAAGAAAAAAAGAAAAAAAAACTAATAAATGCAGTCTTAGAGTTTGATTAACTTCTCTTCCAGTAGGTGGCGCTGTGCCCACCAGGCCAAGTTTCTCCTGTCAATATGCGGGAACCAATCACTGTGCAGCAGCTCCTCCCAGACTGGGCGAGTCTCCAATCCTGAGTGCCTAGGGCCTCCTCTTGTGTCTAGTCACTTCCCACTTTTCCTCTAGCCAGGCCCCTCTCATGGGTGCCGCTCACCACAATACTGGCTACACTCCAGGTCTGCTGCTCCCGGGAGCCCTGTTTTCATGAACGACTGGGCACACTCTTCCAGTTTGCCATTCCCTCAGACCCTAAGTTTGTATAGCTTGGGGCTGAGAATCCTCAGCGAATTTTACTTGCCCTCCGGTAGCCACCCCCCCGGTAGCTGGTGCAAGAGACCTCAGCTGTCAGCCCTGGTGGGAGTGGTAGTTCCGCGCCACCTCTGATTCCCTTGGTCTGGCTATCGCGCTCACGGGAGAGCTGGGAGGGGCCCTTAAGGTTTCCCCAATGTGTGGAGAGGGAAGGCTAGGGAATTACACACCTGTAGCGCAGGTTTCAATGAATTTATCTCCTCAGCCGCAGTCTGATGACGTCAGTTCTCTGCCATAGTGGTGTCTCTTGCAAATGGCTACAGTTCGTTTCCCTTTGCCGGGCGACCAATGCAACGGGTGGGTCCTTACTGTCTCTCCCAAGCCCCGTTTCAAACCTGTGGCCACTACCTATGAAGGCTCCGTAGGCATTTACCTCTGTAGGATGAGAAGGGCTGACCAGTTGTTTCAGCTGGATGGATTAGTGCTGAGTCACAGCTGTTTGTCTGCGGGAAGCAGGCAAACGGGAGCTTAAATTCAGCCGATCCAGGCTCAGTGTGTGTTCTGAGAGGCCCAGACTGTTCGCCCCAGATCCACGTCAGCTCAGCATTGCCTAGTGATCCTGAGCAAACAGATTTAGGTTATTTACGACTCCCTATGCCTGCACAGCTGAAGAGGTCAGAGACTTGATCTCTCTGCGCCCGCCGCCATGTTGGAATCCGAGAAATTTTAAAATTTAAAAAGAAACTCAAAGAAATGGATTATTTAAGGGACAGAAGAGAACTTTAAAAAATGAACACCTCAGAGTCACTTAATACCATAGTACACACAGAGAACAAGAACAGCATGTTTGTTCAGTGAATGAGAAAAGAACTGTGAAATTAAAATGCTGCTTGTGAAAATTACAATAAATAACTGAAAGCTAGAAGATAAAGTAGAAGTTAGTGTGAAAAAGGTCAAAATAGTTATGCTTGTATATTTTTAATTTATTAGAATTCAAAAAAGGTATGAAGATAAAATACACACATAAATGAAGTTGACTACCTTCTGATTCTAGCAATTCTACAGAGAAAGGATAAAAAAATGTGAATGAATAAATTATAAGATATAACATTAGAATATTTCCCAGAATTAAAATACCCAAGTCTTCATATTCAAAGGCCTGTGTACCGAACAAAATAAACAAACACATAATCAAATAAGAAACTGAGACACGTGATTGTGAAATTTCAGAACACAAATAATGAAGAGCAGGTTTTAAATGCTTCCATGGAGAAACTAAAACAATTTATATACTAAGGAACAAGACCAGGTTGATGACAATCAATAAAACTAGCAATCAATAAGTGGGATGCCATCAAACCAAAAAGCTTCTGCATAGCTAAGGAAATGATTAAGAGCATAAGAAAGCCTACAGAATGAGAAAAAATCTTGGGCAGTACTCCTCTGATAGGGGATTAATATCCAGAATATACAAAGAACTCAAAAAACTTAAAACACACACACACACACACACACACACACACATGCACACACACACAAATAACTCAATCAAAAAATGGGCAAAAGAACTAAACAGAAACTTCTCAATGGAAGAAACACTAATGGCCAATAAATACATAAAAAAATATGTTCAACATCTCTATCAATCAGGGAAATGCAAATTAAAACTCTACTAAATTTTCATCCCACTCTAGTAGAATGGCAATGATCAAGAATACAAACAACAGTAAATTCTAGTAAGGTTGTAGGGAGAAAGGAACACTTATACATTGCTGGTGGGACTTCAGACTATACAACCACTCTGGAAAGCAGTATGGGGATTCCTCAAAAAACTAGGGATGGATGGGCTGTGGATGTGGCTCAAGCGGTAGCGTGCTCACCTGACATGCGTGCGGCCCAGGTTGGATCCTCAGCACCACATACAAACAAAGATGTTGTGTCCACAGAAACCTAATAAATAAATAAATATTTAAAAATTCTCTCTCTCTCTCTCTCTCTCTCTCTCTCTCTCTCTCTCTTTCTCTCTCTGTCTGTCTCTCTCTCTCTTTAAAAAATAAAAACTAGGGATGGAACCACCATATGACCCACCTATCCCACTCCTGGGTATTTTCCCAAAAGATCTAAAATCGGCATCCTATATGGACACAGACACATCAATATTTATAGTAGAACAATTCACAATAGCTAAATTATGGAATCAACCCAGATGCTCATAAACAGATGAATGGATTAAGAAATTGTGATCTAATCTATATATATACATCACACACACACACACACACACACACACACACACAATGGAGTTCTACTCTGCCATTAAAAAGAATGAAACTGTGGGGTTGGGTTTGTGGCTCAGTGACAGAGCGCTTGCCTAGCATATGTGAGGCACTAGTCTTGATCCTCAGCACCACATAAAAATGAATAAAATAAAGGTATTGTGTCCATCTACAATGAAAAATATTTTTTAAAAAAAGAATAAAACTATGGCATTTGCCAGTAGAAGATGAAAATGGAGAATATTATGCTAAGTGAAATTATCCAAACTCAGAAACTCAAAGGTGGAATGTTTTCTCTTATATGTGAAAGCTATAGTAAAATAAAGAAAGGGGGAAAGAAGAATGAGATTACATAAGGAACCAAACAAATACAAATTAATAGATTAGTGAAAGTAAGTCTAGTAGAGTAGAGGAAGGAGAAGGGGAGAGAGAAGTGGGGACAGGAGGGAAGTGGGGGAGGGAGTCATGAACTGAAATAGATTTCTATGCATGTATGAGTGTGTCGGGATGAACCCAACTATTATGTATAACCATAGCTCTAATAAAAAATTAAAAAATAAAAAGAACCAGGCTGATGTAAGACTTCTCATCAGTAACAATGAATGTTAAATGAAAATGAGGCTAATGTTCTAAGGAAAGATGATTTTACATTTATATGATTTCAGAATTATAAATTAATGTAAGAGCCAAAAAAAAAGCTTTCAAAACACCAAGATGGAAACTTAATTGCCATGAATCATTTCTTAGTAAGCTACTTCTAGATATGAGGAACTTAATCAAGAAAAAGGCAGGCTTGTAATCTAAGAAAGAGTGGATCTAATTTAGGTAAGCAATAAATGGTGTCCCCACACACATGCCTTCGCACACATATGTGCAGCAATTCTGCAAAATCAAAGTCTAGGGTAAAGTGCTCAGGGTGAGTAAGGTAGCTGGAATACAGATTATGCATGCTAAAATAGGTAAATGGATTGCATCAAGCTAAAAACTTCTGCACAGCAAAGGAAACAACTGAGTGAAGCAATGACCTATCGAATAGCAGGAAATATCTGGGAGCCACATATCTGATGAGGGGTTAATATCTAGAACATATAAGAAACTCAAACAACTCACAGCTTAATAGCAAGAAAACAAATAATCCAATCAGAGAATGGGCAAAGGACCTGAAAACACGGTGCTCAAGAGAAGAAATATGAACACCAACAGATATATGGAAAAATGTTCAACATCACTAATCATGGGGGAAATGCAAATTAAAGCCACAATAGATATCACCTCACACATGTTAGAATGGCTGTTATAAAAAAGACAAGAGATAACAAATACTAAGGATGTGGAGAAAAGGGAAACTTTGTTTTGGGGAATGCAAATTGGTATAACCATTATAGGAAACTGTACTGAGATTTCTCAAAATATTAACAGTAGAACTACCAAATGATCTAGCAATCCCACTCTGGGTATATGTATCCAAAGAAATTGAAATTAGTATGCCAAAGAGACATCTGCCCTCGACTGTTCATTTCATTATCAATTTTACGGAATCAACCTGAGTGTCCACCACTGGGTGAGTGGATAAGGAAAACGTGGTATATGTACACAGTGAAATATTATTCCACCTTTAAAAAAAGGAAATCTGGTCATCTGAACCCAATTTGAAGATTTCAGGTGAACCTGTAGGATATTAAGTGAAATAAAGCAGGCACATAAAGATAAATACTGGATTTCTTACTTACATGTTGAACTAAAAAAAAAATCAAACTGATAGAATCAAAGTAGATTTGTGGTTTTCAGGAGTTGGGGGTTCAGGTGGCGGACCCAGGAGATGTTGGTCAGAGGGTACAAAGTTTAGTTAAGGGGAATAGTTCAGATTATCTATTTTTAAATATAGTAGCTATAGTTAATAACAATATATTGTGTACTTACAAACCTCTAAGTATAGATTTCAAATGTTCTTACCACACACACACAAAAGGTATGTGAAGCAATGGATATGTTAATTAGCTTGATTTAGTCTCCACAATGTATGCATATATTGAAACATCATGCTATATACGATGCATATATGCAATTTTTATTTGTCAATTAAAGACAAATAAGTAAAGATAAATAAAAATAAATAAGCATTTGGAAAAATCAGAGGTGAAGGATTAATATTATAATGTAATTCAGAAATTAGAAGAGTTTGAATGTGTTATGAAAGTAATTGATGAAATGTAGAAAAGAAAAATACATTTGAAATAGATACTAGGAGGATTCTTCGTTGAGAAGCACAGGGTTTTAGACCCAAAGGAAAAGAAACAAAACTCATGAAGGATTGTCTCTAAAGCTAATAAATATGCAAATGATATTTGCTGGTTTCAACTGTTACAATTAAAGCACAGAAGACTATTCATGCAAGAAGTATTATAATTATCCATGTTCTCAGTATAATACTAAAAATTCAGTCAAAAGAGTTTGGGAAGGGAATAGAAGAGCTTCCTACCACTGATGTAAGGAAGAGCAGAAGTTTAGGTCCTTTGAGCTTGTAGAGGTGGCCAGCAAGTTCCCTGACAATGATCTAGCTACTGGCAGAAGAGAGTAAGAGATATGACAAGTTGTACACATGATTATTATTATAGGAAGTCAATCTATAGTAAATCCAGTAAAGTATAAGAGGAATGTATGTTTTTCTAGCCACATGGCAATCATGATAAGAAGCAGAACAGTGGTTTATTCTGGGAAGCAGAGCTACAGAGGCTAGAGGAGTGGTGCAGGTTAACAGGGCTGTTCATGATTGTTCTTTTCCTCCATGTGATTTTTAAGCTTTACCTTGTTTTTTATTTTTATTTATTTTAGTTTATTTTTAGTTTTGAAGGTAAACTCTTGCACTGGTTTGGTAGTTGTATATAGTTCTCATCATAGTTCAAGTATTGTCATTTTTCACTCATCTCTGAATCAGTAAATCATGATTTTAAGACTAGAAGAGTCATAAAACATATAAAATATAAAAACAGTCTTCCATTCTCAGTGGTGAGCATACTTGGATTAAATTCCAGTGAAAACAACTAACAGAGTTTTCTCCCCCTTTACTGATGTCCCACACTCCATAGCACAAAAAGTCAATGGAGAATTTCCCAAAATGGTTCTGATAAATTCTATTTCCAGAATATGCAAGTAGGTGATCATTTAAAAAGGAAATTGTGATCAAATGCCTTGAAAATTGGCATAACAGGTATCTGTCTTGTATAGCACATTAACAATTTAAAATTCTCTATGCTGCACTCAAATTTTCCTTTGTTTATTTTGTACATAAAATTCTAAGAGGGAACATTCCATAAAATACAGTTTGAGAAAAGCTGTCTGGGTTAGTAGTTATTGTATGTTGTTAGTGGTTTTGGACTAGTGATAAAATTGATTTCATAGTGCCATTATATAAATTATTATGCTCAAATCTGGTAAAAAGCCTACTCTCTGTGTTTCAGTCATTACAATTAGTGGCAGAGTGGAGTCACTATTTGCAGAAGTACAGACAAATATATATATATATATATATATATATATATATATACACTTTTACAAATGAGTCCAGTGACAACTGTGGGCTCTATTTGAATAGCACACAATTTCCATGGAGACAAAGGTGTAATGTCTGAGTTGCTGAAATCGCCACAGATCTTGTCATCAATAGAAGAATGAAAAGGCCACATAATAAATCCACCTAATACTACATAGATTGAGTTCCCCGTTTACTTTCTATTAAGAGGTAAATGTTGGGGCTGGGGGTGTGGCTCAAGCGGTAGCGCGCTCGCCTGGCATGCGTGCGGCCCGGGTTCGATCCTCAGCACCACATACAAACAAAGATGTTGTGTCCGCCAAAAACTAAAAAATAAATATTGAAATTCTCTCTCTCTCTCCTCTCTCTCCTCTCTCTCTCCCTCTCCCTCTCCCTCTCTCTCTCTTTAAAAAAAAAAAAGAGGTAAATGTTGGGCTGGGGATGTGGCTCAAGTGGTAGCGCGCTCGCCTGGCATGCATGCGGCCCAGGTTCAATCTCCAGCACCACATACAAAGATGTTGTGTCCGCCGAAAACTGGAAAATAAATATTAAAAAGTTCTCTCTCTCTCCTCTCTCTCTCTCTCTCTCTCTCTCTCTCTCTCTCTCTCTCTCAAAAAAGAGGTAAATGTTAAAGTAAATCCTTGCAAAAATTCTGAGAACTTTTTCACATTAATAGTTTCTTAATATATACAAATAAGCAGAAAATGTTTTTTAAAAACAGTTATGTTCAATTTTATTTTGCAGTAAATTTCACCTTTATGTATATGTGTAAAGCACCAATTGAAAAAAAACAATAAATAGAATAAAAATCAGTAGAGGAGAGAAAGGGGAAGAAAGGGAAGGCAGGGGGACTGAAATGGAGCAAATTATATTCCATATATTTCAAAATAGACTCCAAAATTATGTATACCTATCATGCACTAATAAAAGCATTTATTTAAAAAAAGAAGAAGAAGAAAACTTTTGGACAAATTTTAATGAAACCTCAAACATCAGCCTGATTCCATAGAGAGAACTGTTAAATTCTCTAGGAAAGAATGGGGTTCATTGATGGTGCTTCGGTGCTTTATAAGTTGAAAGTACTTAATAGAGAAATTTAATAAGAGCTTTAACCCAAGAAAATGTCCCTGGCTATCAATGACCATCTTATTAATCATCTCCTCATTCCATGCTCAATTTTCCGTTGAGTTTCATTTTTACTGCCATTATATATAACAAGTGCTAACAATACACATAGTTAATCTTTGTACAATTCCATATATTGCCTGTTTATGCACCTTTTACATATTGATCTAGTTTTAAGTTTCAATGACTAGAACTTCATGAAATATTCTGGGTCCAAAGGAAATGCATAGGAACTAACATGTGATTAACGCCTACAACATGCCAGCCTCTGCTGAATCAGTCGCCTTCATCCTGTATTGACTTCTATCAACCATTCTGAGAAACTCACATTTACACTGTATTAGTGTATAATGCTGCATACCAAGTAACCACAAATTTGATCACTTAAAATAACACATATTTACTATTTTAAACTTTTTTGCAGCAGAAGTCTGGGCTCAGCTTAACTATAGTTCTCTATTTCATGGTCTTAACAGGGCAGTTTGTGCCTGTTGCTATGGTCTCAATAGAGGCTTAACTGAGAGGGACCTGCTTCTAAGCATTCTTGAGTGGTTGCAGAATTAAATTCCTTGATGAATGCAGGACTGGGGGCTTCAGGTTGCTGCTAGAGACAGTCCTTGCTCCTAATGGTCACCCATAGTCCCTTGCCACATGAGCATCTCCAATATGGCTACTTTCCCATAACAACTTGCTAATTCAAAACAAGTAAAAGGAGCCTCTCTTATATGTTTGCTTGCAAGACAAAATCTTTTATATGTAATGTGCAAGACATCCTGTCACTTTTGCCATATTCTATTGTTTAGAAGTAAGTAACATGATCCATCTCACAATCGAAAGAGGTATTCTATAAGGGCATGGATGCAGCAATAACAGTGACCACCTCAAGCCTGCCCACCACATACATTATACACACAGGTAAACTCAGCCTCGGGGTGATTCATTTATCTGCTCAATGATAATCAATACAAAAAACAGAGACAGAGAGTTTAATTTAAACAAAATAAAAATAGGAAGGAGATGGTCAGAGGATTCACTGGGGTTTATGGTCTGCTTCAAGGAAGAAATTATATATCAACTTCATTTTCTTCGTTGAACTGTATACTTCCAATGACTAATCTATTTGTGATTTTAAAAAAGACATATCTGTGGAAAATACATATCTTTCAAACACATGAAGTAAAATTAAAATTTAAAAATTAAGATCATTTTTTTTCATATTTCATATTTGCCATTTCTGTATTTATATAATAAAAATAGCCTTCTTATGACTAACCTCATGGATGAAAGGAGAAATGGTAATTATTATTATAGGTCAATATAGATATGATTTCCTAATTTATCTGTGTTACAGAATATAATAATATTATATATGAAACATTAATGAATGAAGTCAAATAATTATTTAATAACACTGCTATGGTAATAGACTAAATCCTGGCATGTTTATGATCCTATGTGTTATTTGGAATGGAAGTTGCTAGAAGATTGGCAATATGAAAGTAATGTTTTCTTCCTTTCAACTCTTCTAACATCTTACCTAAATTTTTCTATGACAACTACAGATTATATTATTTTGTGTGTGTGTGTGTGTATGTGTGTACCCTCCTCTACCAGAATGGAAGAAATTTGTGGACTGGACATGTGTTTATATCATATTTTCTGTTTTACAAGCAGTGTCTATTAAGGGGTGTTGAATGGCACCCAGCTAAAGAGGTTTAGAGGGAAAAGTAATAACTTTTTCTCACCTATCACAAGGTTCATGGCTGAGCCCTATGATAAAAGATAGATTTGCAAGAGAAAAGCATAGCAAATATATTGAATAAATATTTTATATAATATGGGAGCCTCCAGAAATGAAAACTCCAAAGACCAAGAAAAAAATGTGCTTTTATAAACTGTCATACAAAAGTATGCTTAGAAGACAAAATAATATGATTTAATGTGGGACAAACAGCAAAGCTGTTGAAGAAGATTGTTTTTGTTGAGATGCTTCTTGTCCTCTTCCCTCTACCTACAGGAAAAGACACCTGTCACATGAGTCACTTCAGGGAGAAGGAAGAAGAAGGTCAGAGTTTCATTGGGGTTCATGGTCCACTTCAAAGAAGAAGGGACCAGGGGACTCCTAGTTGCCATGGCCCACTTCAGGGGAGAGGGAGCAAGATAAGGCCAGAGACATCTTCCTGTCTCTTCATTTAAAATACTAACTGTGTCAAAGTGCTGTATTTTGGAGTGGTGTTTTTGTATCTCATTCATTTCCACAAAGCACCTGGATTTGCTTTCAGAGAAAATAATGGAATGGTGACTACTACTGCAATATTTGTTTCATTAATATCAAAATTGGGTCTCACTGCTCTGTTTCTTTGCTTTTCTTCTTTGCTTTTAATTTTAATGCCAACTCATAGATTAATTCAACTCAAAATGTGTAGCATCAGCAATGCACATAACTCCATTGCAGGAACAGCAATATGTATAGCTGTGATTAAATTCATACACACCACAATGACAACTATTCTATAGTGCATGGCTGACCAGTTCCAAGGCTCTAGAGACTGTAAAATTCCTCCCAGTTTCAGAGATATTGACATGTGAAAAAGATACATGTTTTCTAATAAAGTAATAGAGATAATAATGTGATCACTGCCATATTTTACTCAGCATGAGGGGAAAAATAGTCCTATTTGGAAAACAAATAAATTAAATCCTAGTTTAAACAACGCTTAAACATGACTTAAATTATGCTTGCCCACCCATTAAGTCGGGCTGTATTTTCTTTCTGAAAGCTATAAATTCCCATTTGCAGACCAGAAAACAAATGTTGAATGAATTTTATATAGAAATTAATTATATAGAAGTTATAATAGAAAAAGCAGCATTTAAGGTGACAAGAAAGAAAGAGGGAAGGGGAAGGTAGGGAGGGGAAAAGGGGGGAAGGAAGGAAGGAAGGCAAGATGGAAGGAAGGGGAAAGGAAAGGAAAGGAAAGGAAAGGAAAGGAAAGGAAAGGAAAGGAAAGGAAAGGAAAGAAAAGGAAAGGAAAGGAAAGGAAAGGGAAGTAGGAAGAGAAAGAGAGGGAACCATTCAGAGTTTTAGAAATAAATAACACTAGGTGGTGAGTACATTATAACTTCCATTTTTCAAGCTGGGAACTGAAGCAATGAGAGTAATGCAGGTTGCCCAAGATAAATGACTTGGGAGGTAAACTAGTTGAGATTTAAGCTCAGACAGTCAGGGTCTGGAGCTCGCCCTCTTAAACTTCCAAACAAATCTACTTTTCCTGGGGGAGAGTATGGAGGGAGCAGTTGTGTGTTTATACCTAACAGAAGCATCATAGAAAATTTTTATTTGCATTTATCCAAATGATGGCAGGTTATTCGCTATTCATTTTTATTCTAAGATGAGTAGTAAGAAGAAATCTCAACTATTGCCAAAATAATTCCTTACCATTTTAAGACGATGGCTTTAATTCTTGCAAGCTGACACTTAGGCAAATATTAAGACCCTGACTTCCTTATCTAAAAATTAATTAAGGGTACTTTTTGTCATTTTGTTCTGTATACATCTAAAGATTGTATTCATTCATTCATTCAACCAACATTGAGTGACACTCTGCCATGTGCCACACTTTGTGCAGAGCGATGAGAAAACAGCAGGAAACAATGGGCCAGATGCCTGCCCTCACAGAGCTTATCCTCTCATCTAATGCCACAGTGAAGAGAGACTTAAACTCACACAAAGTACTGAGTCACTTAGGAAGACAATGATTATAAACAGATTATAATCTGCAGAGATTTGAACTTGCAAAAATAACACTGAAGAAACCTAGAAGGATGAAGTTTCTCAACAAAACATTAAACAGATGGCTGTAACAAGTGCCACATCTTAGTTTTAATTTTGTGGCAACAGCAAAGATATTGAATAACATCTGCAAGTGATTCCAAAGTAATAAAAACTGCTCTTGTTTAAAGATCTTCCATAAATAGCTACATTGCTTTCTCAAATTGGCAAAGCAGGAAATTCTCTGCAGGATTGCATTATTTTGTTATTGAACCTTTTTACAACAGGGTAAGATCCATCCCATGAAAAGGAACTTATTAATCAGAGCCCAATCACCTTTATAATACCTGTTGCTGGTAGAAACTAATCAATTGAATCTTATTAATCTGATCACTTCAATCAAAGAAAATCCCTAGGAAGAGTTTTAGTAGTTTTGTTCCTGAGAACAAGGAGAAGAAAAAAGAGAGGTAGCCAAAAGAGATAGAGCTGAATGGGAGAAAACATTTTAAAATAAAAGTGTTAGATATTCAGTTTTAAGTTCTCTTTAAGCAAAGCCCTTTTAATTCCTCAAAGTTTTATTAAACATGCAACATGTTCAGAGACATGATTAAGGTGTGTACGTGTGTATGAGTGTATGTAATCAGAAACTGAGTTTCATGTTTGGTTAGTTTTAAACTGACACATGATAATTGTATGTATTTTTGGCATACAGTGTGAAGTTTCAATACAAATACACATTGTGGAATAATCAAATCAGGATATTTAGCATGTTTCATCCCCTCATGTCTATCCTTCCTTTGTGTTAAAGAACATTCATGTTCTCTCTTCTAGTTTTTTTTTTAAATATTCAGTATAACAGAGTGTGCAAACCTTGCAAACGCAATAATAGGAAAATTATTTCTTGTTCTTTACTGCAGATGTTCAGGGAATAGTATTTGTCTTCAAGGATGGGTAAAGAGTACTAAGATGAAGCAAGCTTGGGTACAAATTCCACTGAGTTTCACAGGAGCCATAGTTAGTGGTAGAACAGCAAAGCACTCTTGAAACTAGAAGGCAACATCACTTGGCATCGAGTGTGAAAAAAAGAATGGGAGTCAGGGAGGCTGGGGGTCAGAGCAACAGAAAGCCATGTCTTCCCTGGTAAGAGGAGTGTCCTTGTTCTTAAAGGACTTTAGAAATAATTAAACTCTTTAAACTATACTTATATTTTTTTCAGTACAATATTGTTAACCATAGTCACCCCGCTGTGCAATAGAACACCAGAACGTATTCCTTCTAACTATAATTGTACACTCATTGACCAATCTCTTCCTATCTCTTCCTTCTCTTTGCCTTCTCCATAATCTAGTAACTACTCTTAGACTCTGTAACTTTGTGAGGTCAGCTTCTTTAGATTCCACACACGAGTGAAATCACGTGGAATTTAGCTTTCTGTGCCTCGCTTGTTTCACTTAACATAATGTCCTCCAGTTCCAGCCATGTTGCTGCAAATGACAGGGCTTATTCTTTGTGTGCCTGAATAGTATTCCATTATGTATCTATACCACATTTTCTTTATCCAGTCAACCACTGGTAGATACTTAGTTTGGTTCCATATCTTGGCTGTTGTCAATTATGCAGCAATGAAAACAGCAGCAGTTATCTCTTTTGACATACTGATTTCAATTCCTTTAGATATATACCCCAAAGTGGGATTGCTGGATCATATGATAGTTCTACTTTTAATTTTATGAGGCCCTCTGTACTGCCTTGGGATTTCACATTTACACTGACTCCAAGAGAAACAAAGGAAGTACCACAACACATGGAACAAATGCAAGACTTCGGTGAAGACAAAATGCCAGGCTCAGAGGCCAGAAAAATAACTGCACCCCCCCACACACACACACACACAAAAGCACATCCTCCTCTCCCAGAAATTAAGCCTTTTTTCAAAAAAATATATCAAAATGAATTCAAATTAAACATATCTAGGTCTATTCTAGTGCCTAAAGATTTAAGCTACACAAGGAAGAATTGAAGAAAATAAAAATAGTAGCTAACATATGTTGAGAGTCTGCGTTGTTATTTAATCCTCAGATATGCATGAATTTAGTAGCTTTGTAGTTACATTTTACAGACAAGGAAACTAAGACTTAGAAAGGTTATTAAGAAGGAGGAAAGAGAAATTTTATCTCAGCTGGGCTCTAAAGACTATATATGTAATTCTGCTTAGCTTGAGTAAGAAAAGATTAGAGAAAGTATAATAGCTTCCCTAAAATATATGAAAGGCCATCAGTCAAGAAGAGGGACAAATCTCTTCTATTAAGAGTTAGATCAAGAAACAATTAGTGATCACTTGGAGAAGGAATTTTCATTTCTGTATTAGATTCCAGCAAGTAGAGCTGTCCAACATTGGAACTGCCTGGGATATAGACAGAGCTTAAAGGAATAGTCATATGACAAAATATCTTGGGAGATATGGGAAATGACCTCTCAGTGGGGTAGGGTAGGGTGGGGTAAGTGGGAAGCAGATGAATTCCAGGATACATTAAAGCTTAACATTCTATAACCTTAACATTTTATAACCTAAACTCTTCACACAAAATAAATTTTCCCTATCATTTCCCCCCAAGCTCAGTGGATAAAATATTAGAGTTCATATGCTATGAAGTTTCTGGTTCTAACCCCAATTTCTACTTCTGGTTTTTCTCTAAGCTACAAAAGGTACTGTATAAGTCTTATTTTGTTATCTTAACTCCAGCAGGAAAAAAAATGATGAATAATACACTCAAATATTTTTACATAAACTATTTCTAAGGTAGACCATTCCATCACTGAATATGTTCAATTTAGCACTATTCCTTAGAATTTCAGAAAACATTCCTTACTATTTTTGGAATAAAATCAAATGCCTGACTATCCAATAGAAATTTTTTATTTGTCCTTATGGTATAAGAATCCATTTTAAGTAACCATGATCTGTGTGGTTGAAGGTGGCCTTAAAATTAATGAAGCCTGGGATAGTTTCTGGAAGAAATCCCAGTCTCTCTTGGATGGCAGTAGAGGAACATAAAATTTTGCTCACCCATGAAATGATTATGTATAAATCCAACCTGCTCAGACTTTCTTCTCAATGAAAAAAAAAATTATGGGAATCTTCCAGGGTCATTAGACATATCAAAAATGGGGATAAAGTGGGATTTATTTTAAAACGTATCTTTTCTTATTATTTTCAGTCACTTCTGGGTCAGAAAGAGTCATACACCAAAGATTCTTTTGCACTTCTTTTTCAGCAAAGCAACAATCAAAATGCATATATGTACATTCATGTGAGGGGATGTGCAGACATGAGTATATTCCTTGTGCATTCTTTTTCATTGTGGATTCCATTTACATTTAATTCATTTTTTGCCTTTTGCCTTTGACAGTCAGATCATAAATTTCACTGATGGATATGGAATTAAAGTCATTCTTGCTGCTTGCTCTGTGTAGCAAAGTCAGCCATACCCTGAGGGTCAGCTAATGCTGTTCTTCATAGCTTGTTCAGGAGAATTCTGAAGTAAGATATCCATGGCAGCATTTTAAGCATAAGGACTTCCTTCTTCGTCATCATCAAGGATACAGCCGTGGGTTTGTTACACTTTTGGCTAAGTACAGTAAACTCTTTATGGTCTACTGCATCACATGGCATCTTCTCATGAATATTTTCTGTAGGTCATCCATTGACTGCCTTCTGTAAACATTCAGCAATCAACTGAGTCAGTGGAAATGTCTGATTAATGGGGAAGGTTGAGTCATCCATGCCTGTGTACAGTGCTATCTTTTAGTATAATAGTATCAAAAAAGAAAAACAGTTTATTGAATATTTTTGCAAAAATTATTGTAATATCCTTGACTGAGAGTTTAATTTGTGGACCTCCAGTTATCTGATATTGATTTAATTATATATTTAAAGTTTTAAATACATATTTATTAATATAATTAATTAATAAACACACATATCCCTTATTGAATACATACTGAATGCTGGGGAATAGTCTTAGGGCTTAATACACATTATGCAGCTTAGCCTTATAATAATTTAGAAATATGTATTATTTGGATCCACTTTTTAAATGAGAAAAATGAAGCATTGTTAAGCTCTGAAATTATTCAGAGTCACAGAGCTAGCATAGAACAGAATTCTTATGGTCATATTTGAGTATCTGCAGTCTACTTTGTCTAGAAAATAATGAATTTTGTAGCCAATTTCCTAGTCATAAGCCAAAAAAAATAAGATCAGCTATGAACAGCAATGAATAAAGATAGATATACTTTGCAATTTAGGGCAAGGCTATTAAGATTGCACAATTACAGGAAAATATTTACACCAATGCCAGCTTTTAAACATGACATTTAATATGGTTTGTGCAATTACAACTATACAAAATGGGTATTCATGTGGAAAAGAATATTATTACAACTACATCAGTAACATTATTTTAGTGATTTTATTTTTTATATTTTCCTTAATGTTCGTATTACATTGTTTATACAATGAAAATTACTCAAGTTTAAGATTACTCAAAAATCACATTGCTTTACAATTGTTGCCATATGACTCAAATTGTTATATCTGTCCATTTGAATATATATTCATATGATGGATGGATAGATAGTAGATAGACACATGTTTGTGTATCTGGACTGGGTTATGGATTGAATTATGTCTCCCTCAAATTCATATACTGAATCCCTAATCCCCACTGTGATCATATTTATATTTGGAGCCTTGAAGAGGTAATTAGATGAGGTTATGAGGGCGGGACCCTCCAGATAGAATTAATGGCTTTATAAGAGGAGAAAGAGAGATATCAGTGATCTCTCTCTCTAAGGACACAGCAGAAAAGACCACCATCTGCAGGAAAAGGGCACTCACCAGGAACCAAATTGGTCAGCACCTTGATCTTGGACTTTCAGCCTCTAAATCTGTGAGAAATAAATGTCTGTGGCTACTCAGTCTATGGTATTATTTTTTTAGCATCCTGAAGAAACTAAGACAATATATGTATATACATATTCTGAAGAAATGTACAACAGTTAAGGTGGTTACCTCTGAGGAACATTAATGGGAATTTTGGAAGGAAGAGCTCATTATTTTCCATTTTATACCAATCTGTTGTAATGTTTGAAATTTGAATAAAGTATATTAATTTTTGTTTTAAAACAGAAAAGTAAATGTGTTAGTAAGGAGATAATGACTGTCTCCTATTTATCTTTGCTTCCTTTTGCAAATAGCTACAATAGACTATTAGTAGTTAAAAACTTCTAGGCATATAGAAGGTGCTGAAAATACATTGGTTGACCCAACAGAAATATGTTGTTTTGATGTAGTGACTTACACCTATTTTGTTCTTCTGATAGTTTTTCCATTAGAGACTCTGTGCTCCTATTGGCAAAGACACATCCCAGAAAATAACCTGTCATTGTTTCTTCATAAAATTAGACTTTCTTTGCAAAAGAATGACACAGTCAGACGAATGATCTCCAGGTTGCAGAAGAGGGATCACTGTGGGAAAAGGCAGCGCTGAAGGAAGAGAACCAAGCAATGTCAAGTAGTACCTTTTAGCTCTTCTCACTGTGCAACATGACAGATATGGCCATGCATGACTCAACTCAAGTAGTATTTCTCAACCAAAGGAAAAATAATGAGAAAGAGAAAATGGGGATGGAGTATAGCTCGGTGGTAGAGCACATGCTTAGCATGTGCTGGGATGGATATCCAACACCAAAGAGCCACCATTTTTTTAAATGAAAAAGATAAAGAAAGAGGTGGAAAAGGAGAAAAGGAAAAGATACAGTATAATTATAAATTATTAGAGTACATATATGAATATACAAGCAAGAGTGTAGTATATAAAAACCAAAAAGTTCTTAAATAAATGCAAACATCTATGTGTGTGTGTGTGTGTGTGTGTGTGTGTGTATATATATATATATATATATATTCATTTATAGTTCAAATTTAGAGATGCATTATCATTTACAAAATAAATATGGCACCAAGACAAGACTAGTGACTGCACACTTCCACAGACAGAGCTCAAACGTTTACAAACATGGACTTGATTCAGTCATTCTGCACCCTTTCAAGCTGTCTTTTGTTTCTGCTCACAATAATGATGGTTCCTTGATAACAATAGGTTTCCCTCATTTTCTTTGTAGCATACCCTAATGAGTTTTCTCAAAATAAATCAGTTCCATTTTCTCAATCTTTCAAGATAGAAAAATAACACATCCAGTGGAAACAATGTTGATCTTACAGATTGTTTGGAGGCCCATCTTCCCATTGGATGATCATAGCACCCTCCTGAAGTCAGAGTTTCTATTACCATTACTTTTATAGACCAGAAAACCAAATCTAAGACAAAAGAAATAATACCATCTTTGCATAACAGGTGGGTAGCAGGGTTATGATATAAATCTAGATATGTTCACTTCAGATTCAGCTTTTTAAAATTTTGTTATGTGGGAAATTACATAATGGTTTCAGAAAGCAAGAGAATAAAAATACTCCAGGAAGAAGAGTTTTTCCTGAGTCTCTCACTGTTATATTCTTTCATTTCTCAACAACTGAAGCCATAAATAGCTTTATCGTATTCTACAAAAGCAGTATTTTATTTTTTTACCCCTCTATTCTGCATGTACTTAGTAATTACAAATTTCATATTTGAGCCAATTAAACTAATAAAAACCATTTCATCCCTAGTTTAAAGTTTATAAGCCATAGAATAAGGTACTAACAACATTTTGCATGTTTTAAGGTTCATAGAATTGACTTTAAATGACCCAAATGAATCTCCTAGCACATGGAGGAGTAGAAGAGTTCATTAGTGCAGGCATGTATAACGGTTACTAAAGCAACACTTTTTAACAGCTGCAGCTTATATGATTACAAGTCACTTTTTTATGAAAATGACCAATTAGTAGCAGGCTGTTTCATCAAGCTGGAAACATAGGCTTGGTTTTTATTTATTTTTTTAATGAAAAGGACAAGACAGTGCTTAAATTTGAGTTTAATGGTCTGCAAATTCCAACCCTCATTTTGTAGCACAGAGTTTAGTCCAAGAAAGAATAGATGTATTTATAGAAGCCAGTTTTACTCCTTCACACAATCAGAAGTCTCTGGATGACACACAATAATAGCGGTCCTCCTAAGAAAATTGAATTACATCACCTTTTCTATTTAATTCTACATGCCTAGTGAGAAATTGGAGAATAGAACAAAAACCAAATCCTTAAGGTAAACTTAAGTTGGGTTCTGACTTCAGGAGGTAGACACTGAGATGCTGAGGACCTGAATTAGGCAGATAAAAGTCTATAGGGCAGTGAGACCTGTGAAAGCAAAGTAGAGAGGAAGCAGAATTAGGCAGCGGGAGCCAAGAGAGCAATGCAGCTCTGATACCACCTACTCTGCAACAAGAACAGGATCAGAATGAAACAAGAAAAGGGACCTCTTTGGGACTGATGAGAAAGAAGAACTGAAGACTGCTTCCTTAACTAGCTGAACCTGTAATAAGATGAATGATAGGTAAACAGAAAGGAGCGTTTCCATGCTGGAGAACATGTTCAGGGTGAGAGAGCACCCATCCTGCTCCCCCATTAGCAGAACCTCTGTAAGAGGTGGTGAGACCTTCATTTACAAGATGACAAAGCAGATAAGTATGTAAAAACATGTGATGCTGCAATCTGTATACGGGGTAAAAATGGGAGTTCATAATCCACTTGAATCAAATGTATGAAATATGATATGTCAAGAGCTTTGTAATGCTTTGGACAACTAATAATAATAATAATAAAAAGCAGATAAAAAAAAGAACAGGATCAGACTGTCCATTAAAAGAATCACATCTGGGTGGAAATGGGTAGGTCCGTGTTTCACAGTCTTGCTTAGTCCACTGACTGGGCTCCTCTCACACTGTATGACCTTGACCCAAAAGCTGAGGAAGACCTGAAGCAGGCAACCACAGAAGGCTGTCAGCCAAACAACCACCCTCCTTTCTTTAAAGGGGGATGATCTCCGTGGCTTATCTCCATGCCTGCCATGCATGGTGTATACCTACTGGTTACACATACAAATATGATATGTTACATTTGATATTGGTCAAACATTTATTGTGTGCAATAATCAAGGGCAAAAGTCACCATGAGTTAATTAAAGAAAGACAAAGGTTCATTCAGATTATCATTAAAAAACATCACTGAATTAATTTTCTTATAATCATAAAAGATTATGAATATAATTCAGGACCTTACTCTGAATATGTCAAACATCAACACATCACAGAGAAACATCACCACTGAATACATACATTCCATCTACTAAAACGCATGTATTCAATAGTACAACTAAATATGCTCAATAAATTATAGAACAATTTGGAATTGAGCCTGTAAAGAAAATCACACAGTGAAAAGCATTACCAGACAAGAAAACTAAGCCTCTGAAAGCTCCCCCACAGAGATGGCATTAATTGGTCACACATTGCGTAGATGGCCCTGTTCCACATACAGCACAGGCAGGAGAATGTCACTTCCTCAAACTATCCTCTGACAAAGATGATTCTGTGGTTGGTAATTGCTCCGTTGCAAAGAACTCTGTAGACGACATTTCTCAGCTGCTTCAGTATAGTTTGTTTATACAATAGTCAAATTTTTTAAAGTGCAAAATAACTTAATCATCAGCACTTGGTGGCTATTTAATGAACTGACTTGAAAAGAAATTTTAATATCAATGGCATTTCAAGATGGGGCCTCACTGGACTCCTACTGGGAAGATGAAAAAAATTCAAAATGTAAATTAACAAAGAATTAATAAAGGTAGCAAAAGAAAGGAAATAATTAGACGTCTTGCCCCGGGCTCAATCCCCAGTACTAACTAAAGAGGGAAAAAAAGGTAAATGACTATCAAGATTTAGGAGCAAGGGAAACAGCATCCAGGATTAAAATATGTGAACATAGTCATAGGGAGTTTCATGGGGCTTATAGCACAGACTTCCTGGAATTCAGCTGAGAGCAGAGTTTAACTAATCGAGGGGAAATATTGAAACAAACCTCATCCATGCCTCCTCTGTCATTCTTCACCTTCATGCCTTCTTCTGACCATCCTACCACCCAGACACTCAGATGCCCCAAGCTACATACTGTAGCCCTGCACTCAAGTCTCAAGAGTCCTCCTTTCCCTTAGCAGCCGATCTCTCCCAATCCTTCCATATCTGGACACTAACTACACACCCGTGTATTAACACAAGGGAATGACTAACTGCCAGATGGTAGAAGAACCTGAGTCCTTTCAATGATGATTATAGAAAGGTTCATATGTGGAGGATATGTCAGTTGCAGGCAATATCCTCTTGCTAAGAATGTACTTCCCAGGTAAGTTCATAGAATAGTGCACAAAATCATCTATTCACCTCTGGCTTACACCAGGGAACCATTGCTACCCAGATCACAAAAAGTACAAAATGCCCACGCAGTTCTTTCTGCTCTACCCATTTGGTTTTAATGTGTAGAAATATGCCGCAGTCCGGCTACAGCAAAATAGCCAGGGGGGTTACGAGCAACTTGTGAAGATTGATACAGCTGGAGTGGGAGCTGTTTATTGTAGGACAGGAGGGGTATATATACATTCCACACAGCTTATCTTAATTAACATAAACTAGATACAGCAGTCAACCAATAAGGAATCTCCACACTTAATGGCTCGCTGGCCTTACTTCACAAACCACTCCCTCTGCAAAATACCAGGTGCCATCTTGACTTGTTTACAGACTCTAACAGAAATAGAATAAATTTTAAGAATTAATTTTTTTTATATAAGAGGATCCGTTGGTACAGGACTAGTGCATGTTCAAGAAAGCATTTGCGTGATTCACTATTTCATTCCACAGTAAAGCAAATTGAAATGAACTTAAACAGATGTCTTTATGAAAAGAAAAGATGCTAATACACTAAACACATACACACACACAAATTACTTATACAATCTTTAATTATAATAGATCAATATCCCAATATGTAACATTATAGAATATTCGAGCACTATGGAGTTATTTACATACCTCACAAGTTTTCAAAGTGAGGATAAAATTATAAACAATTTAAATATTATCAGAGTTAAATCCCTCTTCTGAGTGGCCAAATATCATGGCAAGACTAACACAGTTCTAATTTAGCTCTTCTGCTTCTTAGTTATGGGAATTTGGGCAAGTTGTGAGATGGAAATAAGAATGAGCCTAAGGCGTAAGGCTATTGTGAGGATGAGAAAGGTTGATACATGTAAGGACTTAAAACAAGAAATCACTATTTGTTCAGGAAAATGAGCAAACTACACAATCTAGAAACAGAAAATGAATCATTTTTATATACATTAATCTTTTGGAAATAGAGCTCAACTATCCATGTTTGATTTATTAGAGACTGCAAACATTAGGATGTTTTTTTCAAAGTGTTTCTGCTATTTTCTGAAAATACCTAGGAAATATGACTTGGTGAAAACAGCAACCATCCTCTCTTAGTTTATAATGCATATATTTTAATACACATTCAAGAGTTTATTTTGTAACTGTAGAAGGAAGTAGTACTTTTGTTAGGCCAATGTTTCCCGAGAAGAAAGGAAAAGTATTAATTAAAATAATTATGTCTCTTTCCATCAGGCTTCCTTAGACCAGTATGAGCCATATTAATAATAAAAGTAAAGAGTTGAGAGTTTATGGAGCTATTTTTATAAAACGCTTGATGAAAGTCTAACAGAGGAATGGATGCCAGCCATAGTGCTATTTTAGGAAAGACTCTGAGAACATTCTCCCTGACTCTTCACCAATGAACACTACACAGTCATTCTGAGAATCATGACATGATATCCTTGACTGTGATATTTTCACTAATAGGTGCCTTCTGCCATGTCAGCAGAGTAGCTTTATGGAGAACTTACACAGTGGATGTCAAAAATGGTGGATGCTGTGTGCTGAACTTCAGAGGATTCATTGACATAAGACTGGTTTATAGGCATATATAAGATATACCTTTGGGGATTCCCAAAAATGGCTAAAACATGCTTTGACACTGCTTGAACATAAAGGGTAGATCAGAATTGGGGTATAACAGTAAGAATATTTTGCTTGTGCCTCAAAGCTATTATTTCCCGGAGAACTTTGGGATTGCATATAGTTTCACAAAATTGATTCAGTCATCTTGTCAAGAGAATATAACTATACACTGTCAACTAAATCAATATTTTTAGTGGTTTAGAATATAGGAAATACGATTTGCACCTCAAAGAAATGTTTCTAATAAAAATAAGAACAATTAATTCAAATATTAATGAAACACAAAATTGGTGCACATTATCTTCACTAAGTAACAAATATAATGATGTGCTAAACCAGAAAATTAGAACTATTTAATAATGCACATAATTATTATAATGATTATCATTCTAGTAGTTTGCAGGAGAGTTGAAAGTCAAGAATCAATGTATTTGGAAAAATATGAAAATTTATTTTATTTTATTTTATAGTAGACTCTTCCCTCATGCTTATGTATAAAATAATATCACAAGAAAATCTCTTCCCATATCCCATCAAAATCTCTGCCCCAGAACTACTACTTTCCTCCATTAAGGAGTAATGGGAACTAGATTCACCTTCACCCATTTGATACAACTGAAAGACCAGACAAAATATGTGAAACAGAAGTTTTAAGACACTGAATAACAGCAGCATTGAGACAAATGCAAGGTGAGGTCTATGAAAGCCCCCCAGCACTCCCTGGCTGCAGAACGGAGAAGGGAAAATCTAACAGAGCCTGGTGCTGAGGCAGCAGAGTCCAGAGTTCACAATGGCCCCAGCTGGCAGTCAGAATCGTTAAGGTGGGTGTCTGGAGAGGAAAGAACCATAGAAAGAGCAGGAGACACACAAAGGTTTTCCTTGAGTTCTCATTCCAGTTCTGAGCAGCGCATGCCTGGAGAAGTCTACAAAGGCTGAGGAAATAACCAGTAAAAGTGTTACCAAAAGCTCAGTCCTTGTCCGATGCCAAAGCACAGCAATTTAATAACAAGGTCATGGTTTTGAGAAAAAGGAAAAAGAAGGTTTATTGCTTTGCCAGCAAAGGAGAAGCACAGGGAACTTCAGTCCCAGAGGCTGTGGTTCTCCCCATCTGGGAGAACAGAGGGCTCTCAAAGAAGATCTTCAAAGGCTACATTCCAGGTGTGTTGTGTGTCGATGGGGCTCCCAGGCGCACCATGATGATGCGTTGAAATTCACTTGTTAGTTTGGGAAATAGTCACTTCATAGATCTTCGGTAATATCTCCTTCCTGGGGTGTGTGCTCAAGCACAGATAACTGGCCTAGGATGGGAAAAGTTAATCTTGTTCCTCGCCCCAAGGTTGCGGAGGGAGGAAGGGAGAAGAGGAAAGAAAAAAAACATGTCACTTTTTAAAACAAGCTGCAAGAGCTATATTCAAAAGGTGAAGCGGACCACTGTTACAAAAGGGTCAGACATCCCCACAGCTCATAAAGGAACAGGGACAACTCAGACCCTCACCAGCAAAAGACTTCCTAACACATGCGGCTTCAAGTTGAGACTTTGGAAGGATATTGTGCTATTGTAGGAGTATCACATTAGCCCAAGATGAAGGGCTGTTCTGGTCCTAACAATGCTTACAAGCACGTCTCAAAAGAAACAGGGCTGGGGATGTGGCTCAAGCAGTAGCGCGCTCACCTGGCATGCTTGCGGCCCGGGTTCGATCCTCAGCACCACATACCAACAAAGATGTTGTGTCCGCCGAGAACTAAAAAATAAATATTAAACAATCCTCTCTCTCTCTCTCTCTCTCTCTCTCTTAAAAAAAAAGAAGAAACAAATTGTTTCTGTATGATTTAGCTTCACCTCAGAACAAAATTATTTAAAGAAATAGAATAAAAACTCAACCCAACAAAGTAAAGTTTACATTTAGTCTGTTGTTTTTTAAAAAAATAGAGATACAAAAAAGCAGAAAATACAATGCACAATGAGGAGACAAATTATACAATATACCTCAAAATTATATAGGTGATAGAATCAGTAGACAAGAATGCTGAATATACACAGAATGTTGAAGTACTCTAAGAAGATATATGGAATATACTTTAAAAACAGATCAGCCAGACACAGTGGTGCAAGTCTCTAACCCCAGAGGCTGAGGAGGCTGAGTCAGGAGGATCATGAGTTCAAAGCCAGCCTCAGCAACTTAGTGAGGCCCAAAGAAACTCAGTGAGATCCTGTCTCCAAATGAAATATAAAAAGGGCTGGGGATGTGGTTCAGAGGTTAAGTACCTATGGGTTCAATACTCTGTATCAAAAAAAAAAAAAGTATAGGAAGAAAAATATGCTAGATAAGGTTAGAAGCAGATAAAAATACCTACAGAAAAAAAGATTAGTGATTATGAAGATATTGTAATAGGAACTTGCTGAAGTGAAACATAGAAATAAAACTAAGAAAAGAAATTAATGGAATATCAGGGAGATATGAAATAACATGAAATCAGAAGGAAATGGGTAGATAAGAGTTCAGAAAATAATGGCTAAAATTTTTCCAAATTTGTGAAAAAGTTAAGCCCTTGAATTTGAATTCAAGAAGCTCAATAAAATTCAAGCACAAAGTATAAGGAAAAAGTTGCATCAAGCCACATCATACACAAATTTCCTAAAGCCAATGCTTTCATAAAACCAATCATTCTAAAAGTACCTTTTCCCCCCATGAAAAAGAAACATTACATAGGGAGATATAGATGAGTAGGATAGTTAAATTTTTGTCAGAAACAATGAGAGCTGAAAGAATGTGGAATAACATATTTAAAGCATCGAAAGAAAAAAACACTTATATTCTATGCACAGATGATATATATGTTAAATGAGAACATAAAGTAAAACTTCTTTTTCCAGAAATACACCAAGAGTTCAGAACTCCAAGAAAGATGAAAGGCTTTCTGGTAGAAGGAAAATTATGTCAAATAGAAAAATTGGACTTACACAAAGGAATGAAGAGCCCCAAAGTGGTACCTAAAATGGAACCTTGAAAATAGTAAGCCTTCAGTAATTATTTGCTGAATGCGTGGATCTAACGCTCAACAGCAGTTCCAGAATCCAAATTACAATTAGAAAATGACATCTAAATTCTGAGGGAAAATTACTTTCGACCTTGCATTATGTTCCATGCCCAGCCAAGAAGTCAATGTAATGTGAGGATAGAATACAGACATTCTCAAATTAAAAGTTATCAAATATTTTACCTAATAGTTAACTTTTTAGAATGACAAGAATATATTTTCCCCCAGGGAGAAATTAAACCAAGAAGGAGAAACTCTTGGGGTCCAGATGCAAGAGATCCAAGCCAGAAGCAGAAGCGAAGACAAGCAAAAAGAACTAGCAATAGGAGAACAGAAAATCCAACAAGGGAAAAGAGCAAGACAATTAGTAAGTAAAGGAAAACACTAAAATTATTCCCAGGAAAAATAAATACAGTCATAGTAACCTACTTGCTTAGCAGAGAACATTTGTTTACTTTAATAACATAATCACCCATTAAATTTCACCCAAACTTGAGAATATATAACAATACTGACACAACAGAAGAAAGTCTGGGTGTCTGAGTGTGTGTGTGTGTGTGTGTGTGTGTGTACAAGCGTGCGTGTGTGTGTATGTGTGTTTAGAAAAGGGTTATATAATGGAAGCTGAGCCTTTGTCAAAATAGGAAACCAATGTCTAAAATTACTTAAGTTATAAAAAAAATAATATAACTATTCCTTTTTTAAGACTCACCTCATGGGTGGTCAGCGCCTCTAAGAAGGGAGGTGACAGTCAGTGGTACCCCTGACTCTGCCCAAGTGAACCTGAAGATGTAAACATTTTCAAACTCCTATGTACTTCTCACTTATTTTAACCCCCCATTTTTATTTTGCTGTGTTTTCCTTTATTCTTTACAGGATGGAGATAAATTTTTCTTCAAGTAAAATACTAGATAGCTGAACTCTATTTAACCTATTATACCTTCATTTTGTTCATTTTATCTTCAAGACTGTTCAAGAATTAATCTCTTCTAAAACCTCATACAATTTTTCTAAGCTATTATGATTTCTGTGTGTCCTGAACTCCTGTGTTATGTATGGTCTACAATAATATTTATCATTTTATATTTTCTAGTATTGTGATGACTTCTTTCCATGATCATTCAGGGTTATAGCTATGATTGCTATTTCTGTTATTACAACTACACCTAGAACACACTCAGTAAGTAGCTCTAGTATGATGACTAAATCTACACGCATGCCTACAATGAATGCTCATTCCCTGGTGTTGACCATGAATGCTTATTATAAAATGTCCAGTCATCTGGGTCTTCCTTTATTCTGTACCGTTAAATGCACAGTAGAGCCAGCCCCCAGGAGAAGACTGAGAGCTGATTCTTCATCTTCCATTCCCGATCTGAAGATTTGCTCTCTTCTCTATTACTAGAAATTTTTCAGGAATCAGGATGAAGTAGCTACAGTACAAAGCTCCCCCCTCCCTGGGTATTAATCATCTAGTGGTATATAACAAATCACATCAAAACTCAGTGGCTTAAAATAGCAAAAATCAGGGGCTAGGGCTGGGGCTCAGCGGCAGAGTGCTTGCCTAAGCACATGTGAGGTACTGGGTTCAATCCTTAGCACCACATACAAAAATAAGCACATAAAATAAAGGCATGCTGTCCATCTACAACTACAAAAAAAATTCTTTTAAAAAATTTAAAAATAGCAATGATTACTCACTACCTTCACAGTTTTTTGGGGGGTCAGGAATCTCTACATAGATTAGCTGGGCAGTTCTGGTTTGATTCACAGGAAGCTGCAGTCAGATTTCAGCTAGAATTTCAGTCATGTGAAAGCTTCTTTGAAACTGGAGAATCCCCTTCAATCCCCTCTCACATGGCTGGCAAGTTGGTGCTGACTTGGGGTAGAAGGACCACACTTCCTGTACACGTGGGCTTCTGTGAAGTGCTACTTGAGTACCCTTATGGAATGGCAGCTGGCTTCTCACAGAATGAGCAATCCAAGAGAGAAAAAAAAAATCATATGCTAAAAATGCCTTTTAGTGTCTAGCTTCAAAAGTTACATAACATCATTTCTTCTGTGTTCTATTGGTCATAAAAGTCAGTACTCATTCTCTGTGGGAGGATATTACAAAGAGTTTGGATACCAGAGGCAAGAAATACTGAAGCTATCTTGTAAGCTGGCCATCACATGTGTCCTTTCTAAAAAAAAAAAAAAAATCCCTGAATGATTAAGTCAAGTTTTGCATGCTTATTTGTCATCTTTTTTTAATTTTTTTATTTGTTCTACTTACTTGTACATTACAGCAAAATGCATTTCAATTCATCATACACAAATGGAGTCCAACATTTCAATTCTCTGGTTGTACACGGTGTAGAGATGCACCATTCGTGCAATCAGACATGTACCTAGGGTAATGATGTCTATCTCATCCCACCATCTTTCCTATCCTTATAACCCCTCCCCACCCTCCCCTTTGCCCAATCCAAAGTTCCTCAATTCTTCCCATGCCCACTCCCCATCTTAAATCAGAATTCACTAATAAGAGAAAACATTCGACCTTTAGTGTTTTGGTATTGGCTTACTTCACATAGCATAATATTATCCAATTCTACCCATTTATCTGCAAATGCCATGATTTTATTCTGTTTTAATTCTGAGTAATATTACATTGTGTATATATATATATCACAGTTTATTTATCTACTCATCTATTGATGGGCATCAAGTTTGGCTCCACAGTTTTGCTACTATGAATTGAGCTGCTATAAACATTGGTGTAACAGATTTTAAGTCCTTTGGATATAGACCAAGGAGTGGGATAGCTGGGTCAAATTGTGACTCCATTCCAAGTTTTCTGAGGAATCTCAACACTGCTTTCCAAAGTGGTTGCACCAATTTGCAGTCCTACCAGCAATGTATGAGTGTTCGTTTTTCCCCACATCTTCTCCAATACTTATTATTGCTTGTATTCTTGATAACTGCCATTCTGACTGGAGTGAGATGAAATCTTAGAATAGTTTTGATTTGCTTTTATCTAATTACTAAAAATGTTGAACACTTTTTCATATATTGTTGATGCTTATATATCTTCTTCTCAGAAGTGTCTGTTCAGTTCCTTAGCCCATTTATTGGTTGGGTTGTTTGGGGGTTTTTTGGTATTAAGTTTTTGAGTTCTTTAAATATCCTGGCAATTAGTGCTCTACCTGATGTATATGTGGTAAAAAATTGCTCCCATACTTGTAGGCTCTCTCTTCACCTCAATGATTGTCTCTTTTGCTGAAAGGAAGCTTTTTTAGCTTGAATTCATCTCATTTATTGATTCTTGATTTTATTTCTTGTGCTTTAGGACTCTTGTTAAGGAAGTCAGGGCCTAATCTAACATGATGAAGATTTGGGCCTATTGTTTCTTCTGTTAGGTATAGTGTCTCTGGTGTAATTCCTAGGTCCTTGATCCACTTTGAGTTTTGTGCATGGTGAGAGATACAAGTTTAATTTCATTTTGCTACATATGAATTTCCAGTTTTCCCAGCACCATAATTGAATATTTTCTCCAATGTATGCTTTTGGTACCTTTGTCTAGTATGAGATAACAGGGATGCCCTCTTTCACCACTTCTATTCAACATAGTCCTTAAAATTCTAGCCAGAGCAACAAGACAAAAGAAATTAAAGGGATATGCATAGGAAAAGAAGAACTCAAACTATCACTATTTGCCAATGACATGATTCTATATTTAGAAGATCCCAAAACTTCTAGAACTAATAAATGAAAATTCACAGGATATAAAATCAACACCCATAAATCGATTGCATTTCTATACATAAGTAATGAATCCACTGAAAGAGAAATTAGGAAAACTACCCCATTCAAATAGCCTCAAAAAATATAAAATACTTGGGAATCAATCTAACAAAAGAGGTGAAAGACTTCTACAATGAAAACTACAGAACCCTAAAGAAGGACACTGAAGAAGACCTAAGAAGACGGAAAGATCTCCCATGCTCTTGGATAGGCAGAGTTAGTATTGTCAAAATGGCTGTACTACCAAAACTGTTAGATATATTTAATATGATTCTTATTAAAATCCCAATGTCATTCTTGATAGAACTCAAAAAAGCAACCATGAAATTTATTTGGAAAAATTAGAGACCCAGAATAGTCAAAGCAATCCTTAACAAGAAAAGTGGACATGTAGACCAATGATACAGAGTAGAAGACACAGAGACCAACCCACATAAATATGGTTATTTATCATATTTAAAAAATGTTTTCTAATAGTTTTCTACTCTTCATTAAAGCAATAAGAATCTTATTCAAATTATCAAACATATTGGCCCTATTATTTTTATCTACATTACCTGTTCATTCATAATCCTAACACTTCCTTAGACCTGGTCAGTCTACTCATCATTTAAGGTATAAAAGCATAACTACAGTATAATCTAGAACAAATATTCTCTCATAGTCTCTGTTTCCTAAGCAGAGATTTAAAACCAAATTAAATAGTCATAAAAATAGCATGCATAATATGTCATCTTTACCTAATTTTTTAAAATTTGGCAAGATGCCTAGTTTTCCCCAAACAATTTAGTTGGCAAATACTTTTTTATTTACTCAGTAGCATTACAAATTCACTTCACCCTAGCTTTATTGAGGTGTAATTGGCAAACTAAAATGTATATATTTAAGGTCTAAAACAATAGATATACATGTACATTGTGAAATAATTGCCACTATCGAGCAAATTCACATAACCATCAACACAATTTATATGTTTATGTGTATAGTGAAAACATTTAAGATCTACTCTTTTGCATATTTTTTATCACATGTAAAATTATTAGATAAAAATACTTTACCACATTGCATCAGATACACACTGGATTAATTTTTATTCTTTTTTATTGGTTCTTTTTATTTATACTTAACATTAGGATTCATTTTGATATAATGAATAATTTGATGGTGAGATTCACTGTGGTACATTCACATATGTGCATAGGAAACTTAGGTCAGATTTATTCCATTCTTCTTCCCATTTCCCCCCCACACCTCAATCCTCTTGGTCTACTCCACTGATCTTTCTTATTTCTGTACACAATTCTGTATTATTAACTATAGCTACCATGCTCTAGTTCACCAGATCGCCAAAACTTATTCATTCAGCATAATTGAAACTGTACCCTTTGACCAAAATCTCCCATTTCCCTACTCCCAAGTTACTGGCAACCATCATTCTACTCTCTACTTCTGAGTCTGACATTTTTAGATTCTATAGATAAGTGAAATCATGCAGCATTTGTCTTTCTTCATCTTTCTTATTTCACTTAGATAATATCTTCCAGGTTCATCCCTGTTGTTGTCTATATGGCAGCATATCGTGTTTTAGGCTGGATAATATTCCATATTTTTTTCTTCATTCATTCATCCACCAGTGGATGTTTAGGCCATGTCTCTCTCTTGGCTATTTCAAATAGTGCTTCAAGGAACAGGGAGATCCAGATGTCTCTAAGATACTAACTTCATTTTCTTTGGATGTATACAAAAGTAGAATTGCTAGATTATATAGTAGTTCTATTTTTACTTTTTGAAGAAAAAGTAAAAGCCTCCAATGATTGTACTAATTTACATCGTATCTATAGCTTTCAAGAGTTCCCTTTTCTCCATATTCTCACCACCACTTGTAGCTTTCATATTTGTTTTTGCTTTCACATGACTGAAATCCTACCTGAGATCTGACTATAGCATTGAATCCAGGGCTTCTCATATTTTAGACAAATGTTATACCACTTAGCTTCTCCAGCCTCCCTGGTTTTTTGTGTTTTGTTTTGTTTTTGAAAAGGTCTCTTGAACTTGCAATTCTCAGGTTCTCAAATAGCCAGGATTACAAGCATACACCCGTACATCCAGCATCTGTTTTCACTGTTTTATAATAGCCATCTTTTTTTGTGGGGGGTACCAGGGATTGAACTCAGGGGCACTTGACTACTGAGCCACATCCCCAGCCCTACTTTGTATTTTATTATTTAGAGACAGGGTCTCACTGAGTTGCTTAGCACCTCACTTTTGCTGAGGCTGGCTTTTAACTGGCAATCCTCTTGCCTCAGCCTCCCAAGCCACTGGGATTAGAGGTGTATGCCACCGCATATGGTTGTAATAGCCATCTTAACAGTTAATGTGAGATAATATATCACCTTTCAGTTCAGTCATTGTTTTCTTCAGCTCCAGAATTTCTGTTTGATTCCTTTCATGTTTTCTATCTCCTTGAACTTCTTATTTTGTAATTGTATCATTTTTATTATTTTATTTAGGTGTCCATTTTTTTGTAGTGGCTCACTGAGTTTGCTTTTTTAAAATATTTTTTTAGTTGTTGATGGACCTTTATTTTATTTATTCATACGCAGTGCTGAGAATTGAACCCAGGGCCTCACACATGCTAGGCAAGTGCTCTACCACTGAGCTACAACCCCAGCTCCTGAGTTTGTTTTAAATTATGATTCTGAATAATCACAAATCTTCAATACTTAGGGTTATTCTGGTGCTTTGTTTTGTTCCGTTGGTGATGTCATGTTGCCCCAATTCTTTCTGAATTGGGTTGGGTTTGTGTCGGTACCTGTACATTTGAAGGCACTTACCTTTTAAGACTGTATAGATTGGTTTTGGTCGGGAATACTCCTTACCAGACTATTCAGAGATTCTCTAGCAGTTCAGCTGGTGGAGTCTATGGAAAGTACTTGCTGCTGAAGCATTTTCAACTGAATGACCTTATGCCCGAGTCAGAAGCCTGGTAGGCCTAGCACCTGGCTCCCCAAGGACCAGCCTATGGCTTAGGTCCATGTGGATGGACCTGGCACCTGAGCCTGCATAGGCAAGCCTTGATCTTAGACCCTGGGTTATAGGTCTGGATGCTGGGTCTATGGGAAAGAGCCTGGAGCTGGGGTCCACTGGGGTGACCTGGTAACTGGATCCATGGGATAGGTTTGTGGCCTTGGTCTGAGAATATGAGGATGCAAGACTAGATTATGGGCCCACAGGGGCTGATCTGATGTTAAGGCATATTCTGAGCTAGAGTCTGTGGAGTCAGCCTAGGACTAAGGCAAGCTTAGAGTTTGAGTCCATAGCGATAAACCTGATTCCTCAGTCTATAGGGGCTGGCCTGAAACCTGGGTCTGCAGACACCAGCCTGGAGCTTGGATTTACAAGGGCCAACCTAGATTGTGATGAGAATTAAATACACTGACATGGTGGAGGGGTGATCCTTAAGCCTGAGGCCACTGAGACCAACCTAGAGATAGGGGTCACTGGCCTGGTTCACTGAGGTGGGCCTAGGGCTGGGATCTGAGGTTAGTCACTTTATTTTCCTTCACCCATGGAAAGAGTATCTTTCTGCATTCTGTTGTCTGGGCTTGGGAGAGGGTGACATAGGTATTATGAAACTGTTCTTTCTACCTTCTTTTTATGTGTCTTTTCTAAATTCTGTGCTCCACTCAGTTTCAGAATCTCTTACCTGGATTCCTTAGCTCTGTACTTTTATGAGCATATGATTGTTCAAACTAATGTTTCTGTGACAGAAGGAACACCAGAAACCCCTATTTTGCAATCTTGCTGACATCAATCACTATCAGCATTATAGATTCTTAACAATAAATTCTAATGGCAAACAATATGTCACAGTAGTAGAAATAATCATTAAGCTTTTGTTTCATTTTGTTTTTAAGATCTAAGAGGTTAATTCCAATGACAAGTTTTTTTTTTCCTATTGGCTAAGATGCAAGTGAGAGTATCAATAACTAGAGAAATTTTCACAACATTAGCCAATTTCTAAATTAATGGACTGGATAATTCATTCCATTTAGTAGACTTCCAGACTGTAGTGATCTAAATTGATCATTCCAGCTTTTGGCATTGACAAATCAGTAACATTTATTTTGTGATCTCTGCAAGAGTTATTCTTAGACTTTCTGACAATTTGTTAAATTAAGAAAATCATAGTAGATTTTTTTCTTTTACTTCCCAGAAGCTAAATTTAGTATATCTCCCATCACATGAATTGAAATAAATTTGTAATAGTTATTTTTGCAAAACTCATTCTGTGAAATCCTTCCCCTAGAGTCCAGCAAAAGGAATTCTAAAGCTCAGGAATTTTAGAGTATTAATCACTCCATATAATTTACTATGATGCCTAAGAACAGATTAAGAAGCAAATTCAGGCCACAATCTAATTTTATAAATAAAGTTGGACTGGAATATATACTATCTGGAGCTACTTTTGCAGAGTTGAATGATTGTGGTAAAAACCACATGACCTGCAAAGCTTAAAATGTTTATCTAGACTTTTATTTTAAAAAAGTGTGTTCACTACTACAAATCACAAAAGCAAATTAAGAAATTACTGCTCAGTTGGTATCAGAGACAGATATTCAACATCAAATTCTCAGTTACATCTTCAATGTATTGAGTCAGGGGATAATATCAAGGTGACCAAAAAATGATGACTGAAATTCTATCCAACTTTAATCTTTCAGATTTAAATAACCATGTCCATAATGCAAGTTACAAACCACTGATGAAAGAAATTATAGAGGACACACATAAAAAATAGAAAGATAATCTATGGTCACAGATTAGCACAAGTATTATTTTGAAAATGTCCATACTACCCAAATTGAGCTATAGAATCAATGTAATTCCCATCAAAATACCAATGACTTTCCTTACATAAATAGAAAAAAAAAGCAATCCTAAAATTTATATGGAACCACAAAAGAGGATATCCAAAGTGCTTCTGGGGGGAGGGGAACAATGTTAGAGGCATCTCAATACCTAAGTTCAAAACATGCTCCAACACTAAATAAACTGTTGTAACCTAAACAGCATGGTACTGGCATAAAAATAAACACATAGACCAATAGAGCAAGACATTGAGCCTAGAAATTAATCCGTGCTCATACAGCCAGTTGTTTTTTGACAACAGCACCAACAGTGGAGAAAAGACAGTCTATTCAACAAATGGTGCTGGGAAAACTGAGTATGCATATGCAGAAGAATGAAACTAGATCTCTTCTTCCCACTATACACAACAATCAACTCAAAATGTATTAACTATCTTAATGTTAAACCTGAAATTACTACAAGATCACAGGGTAATCACTTATTTTTAGGGTAATCAATTATTTTTTAGATAGGACCCCAAAGGCACAGCTAACATAAGGAAAAATTGGATTATATCAAACTAAGAAGCTTCTGCATAGAAAATAAAATAATCAATAGAATTAAGAGACAATTTACAGCACTGGCTAAAATATTTATAAAGTATTAATCTGACAGAAGATTGATTTCCAGAATATATAAGGAACTCAAGAGACTGAACACCACACACACACACACACACACACACACACACACACACACAAACATACACACACACACACACACATATCAAATCAAAAAATACACTAAGGAACCAGCCACTTCACAAAATAAAACATAAAAATGGCCAACATACCCATGAAAAAAGCTCAGTTTCACTAATTCAGGAGACGTGCATCAAAACCACATGAGATATCACCTCACCCCAGTTGGAATGGCTATTATAAAAGAGACAAAAATAACATGATAGTAAGGACATAAAGAAAGGGGAACTCATACAGTATAGGTAAGAATGTAAATTAGCACAGTCATTATGAAAAATAGTATGGAGATTTCTAAAAAATAAAA
The DNA here is from genome assembly GCF_964194105.1 of Spermophilus citellus. NCBI lineage: Eukaryota > Metazoa > Chordata > Mammalia > Rodentia > Sciuridae > Spermophilus > Spermophilus citellus. The sequence goes on along the minus strand of NC_138196.1, from coordinate 69,323,055 downwards.
ATAGAATTACCAACAATTCTACCACTGGGTATATACCAAAAGAGATGAAGTAATTGTACCAAAATGATACTTACACCCCCATTGCAGCATTATTAATAATAGCTAAAATAGAGAATCAACTCAGATCCCTTCTGTGGATGAATGGATAAACAAAATATGGTATCATTACATAAGGGAATACTATTCAGCCATAAAAAAGAATAAATCCTATCACTTGCCAGCAACATGGATAGAACTGAAGGACATTGCATTAAGTGAAAAACTCAGATACATAAAGACAAATACCCTCATGTATATATCTTCCCTCATGTATGGAAACCAATAAGTTGATCTTGTAGAATAATGTAATGAATAGAGTTCAAGAGTCTGAGAAGGGTAGTGGAGATGGGGGATGGAAAGAAGCCCAATAAAGGGCACCAAAACACAGAGTGTAGAAGTTATTCCAGTGTTTCTTCATCAGAGTAGGATAACTGTTGTTTGAAACCATCCATGACCTTTTCCAAAATCACTTGAAAAGAAGACTACAAAATGGTCAATACATAAAAATGATTAATGATTGAAGAGATGGAATTGATTGTTGCCCTTATTTATTATTACACATTTTATACAAGTACTGATTACCTAATATACCCCATAAAATCATACAAATATTATGTCTCAATTAAAAAGCATTTCATCATGAAATGATCAAGTAATGGGGGAAATAACAGAAAATTTGACAGTTGAGTAGTCAGATGCTTGGAGTTCTGAAGATTTCCAAACTAGTTGGTGTCATTGATTATATATTACTGATAATACATTACTTCAATCTCCATGTACCTAACTACAATCAGAATCACAGTAAATGAATACGTAGGGATTCATAGTTATTGGGCCTGTAAGTGGCTAAAATTGAGGATGTCTGGCTCAAACAGAGCTAGGATTTGTAGATACAATATCTTGGCATGAAGATGTGAGGGCCAGACCAGTACTGTTTACAGCAAGTAGTTCCTAAAGAGCAGCTCTTTAATGAGAAGGCCAAGTAGAAGTTAGGCTAGCTACTCCCCTGCAGCATCTAGTGCTACCCAATATAATCTGTTGCTGACCAGCTTTTTGTGCCAGGTTTGTCTAGCTGACAAGGCAAACTCACATTCTGCCAAGTCATAAGTTTGTGATTTCAGGGGAAAATACAAAGAGCAATCTTTGGCATGAACGTGATCCATTTAGCTCCAGCTGACTGTGGGCTATTACATAATTTTGGTGTGCATTTGTGTACTCTTCTAAGTGCATTCAAAACCCACTGACATGAGCATTGTTATGAAAACAACTCACTGAAGAGACACTAATTTTAACCAAGTGCATTTCCTGTTTTTTCAAGTTCATTAACATTAGTTAAATATACATATGTAAAAATGTATCTTTTGTGTGTGTGTGTGCGCGCGCGTGCGCTTGCGTGTCTGTTTAAATCACTGTTTAGCTAGATAGGGAAGAGGGGAGGGAGGGAAAGGGGGAGGCAGGGGATTAGCAAGGATGGTGAAATGTGATGTCAACCAACTTTATATACAAACAGAGATATGAAAAATTGTGATATATGTGTAATAAGAATTATAATGTAAAAAAAACAAAACTATATACTATTCAATTTAATGTATATTTATTTAAAGTTTCTATATATAAGGACTTTTTCTAGCCAATATATGACAGACATAAATATAAAAATAAATAAATAAAATAACTATTTAAGCTCATTGGTGACTTCAGAGTCAGTTTTATAATGTTTCCATATAACATCTGTGGAAATGTGAAAGAGGGTCAGACTATGGAAATAAGTAGACAATTATATCCAACTGGAGAAAGTCAAACCACAACCTTGGACTGTTTAGTTCATCACTTCCCTAATAAGACATTTTTAATGACTTTATTTTGCTGTCATTTTTTTAAAATTTTTAATGGAGATACTGACAGCTTGTGTACTCTTCTTTAGCACATTGGAAGCGAGGAGAATTTAATAAAGATTAAAGATGTTTTTCATTTATTTAAAAGTAGCAGGTGTTACCTTAGTCTTCCAAAATCATTTGAAAAATTTATCCTATGAAAACCCACAGAGTCACAAGTAATAATTTTATATCTGCTTGGCACATTTAAAATGAATTCTGATACCTCAATACTGTGCTTTGAATGTCTGGGCTAAGAACCAGGAAATCTTCACTTTTGTCTCAATTAGGACACTGCCTTCATAACTTGAAGCAAATCACTTTACCTCTCAGGGTATCAGATCTATCATTGGTTGATTGCTAAAAATCCCTTTTAACTATAAAAGGTGATACCGGCATTTGTGTTTATACAAAGTGTGGTATTTGAAAAACAGAAATCTGACATCGCATCTCTTATCTTCCCCATTGAAAATCAGGCAGGGACAAGTAGTCTGTAATTACATGATTCCACTATTAGCAACAAGTCATGTGAAATCATCTGGCCAATACAAAGTAAGTGTACACCCTATTGGTATGCAAACATATCAAACTGAGTGGTTTTAATTTTTTTCTTTTATTACTAAATACAGCAAACTTTCTGGCACTATTATCAAGGTTTTTGCTGTCCATGAATTACAATTAGAAGAATGTTAGTATTTTCACTCATAGCTTCTAACCAAAATATTTGATTCCTTAATTATTACTATGATGGTGTAGGAAATTAGAGACGTACAGTACTGTGTTTACTTTTTTCAAACCCTTCTCCTCCTTATATTGTCTAGATAAAATTTTCAGTAATTTCCAGCAATTCACACATCTGACCTCACCTGACCTTTCCTTGGTAGGCAGACTCAAGAGTTAAAATGGCTTTTTCTAGAAAACAGAAAAAAATCATGGCATTTGCAGGTAAATGGATGAAGTTGGAGAATATAATGCTAAGTGAAGTTAGCCAATCCCAATAAACCAAAGGCTGAATGTTTTCTTTGATATGAGGATGCTGACTCATAATGGCAATGGGGGGGTGGGGAGCATGGGAGGAATGGAGGAACTTTAGATAGGGTGAAGTAGAGGAAGGAGAAAGGAGGGGGTAAGGGGGTAGAAATGATGGTGGAATGAGTCCGACGTCATTAACCTAAGTACATGTATGAAGACACGAATGGTGTGAAAATACTTTGTGTACAATCAGTGACTTGAAAAATTGTGCTGTATATGTGTAATATGAAATGAATTGCATTCTGCCATCATGTATAACAAATTAGAATAAATAAATAACTTAATTTTTTAAATGGCTTTTTCCAATAGAAAATTATAAATTTAAGTTCTGTGGAAGCTAAATGACAATTAGAAATCTAGCCCATATAATCCTTTCTTAATGTGATACATATGACCATGGAAAATAGCAGCTTGAACTGTTGTAGATATTGCATTTGAACATTTGAATATTAGACTAAAGTGCATTTTTTACTGATTATCTGTATTGGGTTTATGATTCTCAGCATCCATCAGTTTTAACTATGTGTGCAATCATTTGAGATTTTCAAAGAAAGTGCTTAACAGTTTGAATTCGTAAGTTTAATGTAGGTAACCACAGTAGTGAGTAAAATATCATTCCATCATCACAGGCCTAGACTCGAAGAACAAAGACACACGTAAAGAGACATATGAGACAATGAGATGAACCATAACAATTAGGTCCTTTATAGCTAATTGTCTTTCACATTGGATGTTAACCCTCTGGAATGCCCTCTTTGCTAAGCAGAGGGCATTTAGGGGACAGGGATTCCTGCATCCACACCCCTCTCCCCATTCCCTTCCTGAGAAGTGGGAACAATCCTCAATGGCATACAACTTCTGTCCTAAGAAGAGAGGCCATCCACTTTGGGACATTTTTTTCTACAGTACTAATAGCAGAAGAATCAGTAGCATACAGACTACAGATAAAAGCTATTCAAAATGACATTCTCTCCAATTTTCAGATGCCTTTTCTCTTCCTTTTCAAACTCTAAGCGAATGTCTCCACAGAAGACTTTCAGAAAGCTAACCCAGGAACCTGTGCCCAGGCACACACCATTGATAGATAATAATATTTTTGAAGCTCCGTAAGGTCCAATTTAATTACCTCCTTCTTTTCCCATCCTGTCTCTCCTTTGCATTTTCACAAGTAAAATATCCCTAGAAAAATTCTATATCATAGTTCCTTGGACCTTGGGAGATGCAGTGCCCTGGCACAGCAGATTGGAGACCCGTGCTGAGGGAGCCTATTCACAAAGGTACTGGAAGAGAAGCACTTTACTATACAACAAAGGAGGACCAGCGGAGCTAAAATGTCTGTGGAAATGATATTTAGAGTCAAACTGTACCAAACCATTTTGGCTAAAATTTCAGACACCTGAAAATAGAACTGCCTTTTCAAAAGCGTGAATTGAATCACAGTATCTGTACAAAAATGTGATCATTTAAGCAATAATACAGGAGTCTGCGGATGTACTTAAAGTCATTCTGAAACTCTTGACTTAGTGCTCAGGAGTAATGTGGACAGAAGGAGGAGATCCCAAGACTTCTTCCATGTTGGAATGGGTTTTGCTCGCTTGCCCAGTATCCCTTCAGCTTCTCATGTTTTGCCCAGATCCAAAGATTCCTCTGACTTCAAAGGAAGTTTCATATGCAAACAAGACAAAATGGTAAGGGGTAGAAAAGGGTGGATTTCAAATTGAACCCCTCAGAATAAAATATTTTCAGCAAGACATAAGACAATGGATTTTCTCTTAATTTGAGAAAAAAAAATGGTATTTTTTCTTTGTTTATTCTCACCAACATAATGCACCATCCCTGTTCCTACAGTGAAGCGTCTTGAATATGTCTCTTTTCTAAATAAGAACAGTGAAAGGTTGTGGTTTCCCTAGCAACAGATGACTTCTTTCTATATTTTTCTTTTTTGGGAAAAAAAAAATACTGTGGCTTTATAAAGAGACTTTCATCCATGGTAACAAAGCATTTTGTGGCCAAATTGTCACCCTGCCCCAGCAAAGTAGATAAATACCCTCCTCCTTACTTTACAGATGGGGGAGGAAAATGGCAGCTGGAATTAACAGCTGCAGCAGAAACTTTTATCTGATCTGCTCTGGACTATGCTTTTTTAACCTTCAGCAGCAGCCTTGTTAGACCTTTGCTGAAGGGGTGTGGTGGAGGCATCCTGAGGTGACCCCTTCAGAATAAGGTGACCCCCCCCCAATAATCCACATCCTTGCATGATCCCCTCCCCTTAAGTGTGGGCAGGACTGGTGACTTGCTCACAACTAACAGAATGTAGCAAAAGTAGTAGGATATCACTGCACAGGTGATACAACTCCAAGGCAGCAACTGGAGACCACTCTTCTGCCCTTCAAGAAGCCAGTAGCCTTGTTGTGCACCTATGAAAAGGGCCATGTGGGAGGCCAAGAAGGCCACCTCCAACCAACAGTGGATAAGAAGCTAGGAAACTAGTTTTTCCAACAACTTGGAAGAGGACACCAAGCTCCAGAAAGTTATGAAGGCCAGCTGACACCAAGATTGCATTTTCTAAGCAAAGAAAGCTAGACTTTAGGCCCACAGAAACTGAGACAATAAATATGTGCTGTTTTAAGGCACTAAGATGGTTATGTAGCAAAAGATAGCTATTAGAGGAAGTCATGCCAATGGCTTATTGTCAGGCTGAGGCGAGCATTTGGAGAACAATATAAAGTGGAGATCAGGTATAGCTCAAGGGTAGAGCACGTGCCTAGCATGTGTGAGGCCCTGAGCTTCATGTTCAGCACCACAGAGGGGGAAAAATGAACATAGTCTTGGAAGTCAGACACATAGATTATATCCAGATTTGTCACTTCATGTCCTAACCTCTCTAAACCACAATTTCTTCATTTGCAGAATGGAGATAATACCTACCTCTGCAAGCTATATAAGGGTGAAGACGATGGCTCTTAAAGTGTCTGCCACATGATAGATGAATGATAAAGACAGCTGACAAATAGATGCAGTCATAATAGAAAAGATTGGTTTTGTTTGTTTGTTTGTTTGTTTGTTTTTGGTACTGGAAATTGAACCCCAGGACTTTTAACCACTAAACCACATCCTCAGTCTGATAGACAGATAGATAGATAGATAGATAGATTGATTGATTGATTTTATTTAGCTGTGGGGTATAGCTGAGTTTCTTAGGGGCTTGATAAATTGCTGAGGCTTACTTTGAACTCACAATCCTCCTGCAAAAGCCTCCCCAGCACTGAGATTATAAGCGTGTGCCACTGCACTAAGCAAAAAGGAATTTTGAATCTTTTCTCAGAGTCCTAGTAATTACACCATGGACAGAGCACTTTTTTTTCTACTTTTTCTCCTAGTGAGAAATCCTAATCAATGAGGTAAGATCAACTGAGAGGTTTGAGAAAGCAGCTACTTTTCATCCCATTGAGGCCTCACAGTACCTGGAACAAGGGTGGTAGAATTTAATGGCTTAAATCTGTTTGAAATCTTGAAAGAAAGCCTTGCTCCCATTTGGTGGCTTCCTTTGTGTTCTATTGTCTTATTCTATTTTAAGGGACACATAGAAGGCATTGTCAGGAAGCAGTATTTGAGATGATGGTACACCGGAAGAAAGAGCCGTGGCTGGTATGCTTCTCCTGGAAGATGCCCAAGTGAATTACCCATGTGCAGGAGCTCCTGTGAGCAGACAGGGAAGAGGCGCAAGAGAGAAGGAGCAGGGAATCACACCAAGTGAATCCAGATTCCAAGGTCAAATGAAAAGATCCAAAGGCAGATCAGAGATGGGGTGTAAAACTTCTAAATCAGTGCAGAATATGCCGAGTGAGAATAAGAAATGGGTCATTTTTATAGAGTGTGCTTTGCATGGGTGAATATAGCTGCCTTAAATGTGATATGTGAGCATAGACAGATACAGCTCTGAGATGTGAAAAACTGAAGAGCTACACCCTAAATCTGAACAGTTGTGTGGTCAATCGGGAGCCTGCTGCCATTGTAGAAGAGGATTTTGTGTTTTTCTGCCTCTGAAGTATGTTCATTTGAAAGAATGCCCAGTAAAACAAGCTCACAGTACCCAAGTGACCTGACCTCCTTGGATATGCAGAAAACATCCCCTACCACCCCAGACTGGAACCTACTTCTAGAGTGGCCAGTTGCAAAATGCCTATAGTAGAAAAGGGATTGCCACCCACAGACAGTTGGCCAATGCACTTCATTTGGAAGATTCATTTGTAGTTATGACATTTGAATACAGTTAAAATATGAGAAGTCTACAATATATGCATATTTTTTCATCCATGAGTCCATGGAAGCATGCATCTTTGAATGGATGGTAAACAAAGCAGAGAATTTACTAGATTTCCTTTTCTACTAATAATATTTGATTAAGACGTGTATAGGGCTGGGGATGTGGCTCAAGTGGTAGCGAGCTCGCCTGGCATGCCTGCGGCCCAGGTTCAATCCTCAGCACCACATACAAAGATGTTGTGTCCGCCGAAAACTAAAAGAAATAAAAAATAAATATTAAAAAATTATCTCTCTCTCTCTAAAAAAAAAAAAAAACATGTATAGTAACCCACTGAAGGGAGTGTCCACTTGATCTTCAAAATAGAAGCCAAAATTCTAATTTTTCTCCTTGAAAAGTACTTCAATGCTATTATATTTTCTATTTGACATTTCAATTTTTGCCAAAAAATCTTTCACCTCTTTCAGGTGCCAGGTTTTGCTGGTTCCACAAAATTATGCTTAGGATCTTAAGCCATGTCCCCTAACAGCAAAGCCTTAGGGTGCATTCTTGTGCAAGAGACTTTGAGACAGTACTCTCAGAAGAACTTGTAAGGATGTGAAGGAACAGAGAAAAATTAGGCAAAGATGCGGATCGAGATCAGCTAGAGCCTTAGCACATACGGAGTTCTGGAGCCCGAAGGAGATCCAACAGTAGTTCCATCTTTAGGACAAGTGGCTAGGGTCTCGTTCTGCCTATCAGGCAGCCAATGGCTGTGACTATGGGCTGCTCTGCGACTGGAATAACCACCCAGAAATTTTCAAGCTAGGTGGCTTCCATTGATGGGTGAAAATTCTCCACAGAAGGTTACAGCTAACAGCTGAGTCTTTGGCAGCCAACCATGTAAGCAATTGGGGAATGGCTACACCAGCACAAGAAGGGGGGTCAGGGTGGGAAAACCAGGAATCCAGCATTATCTTCTTTAAAGACCTCTGGACTAATAGTATACATAATTACCTATACTACGTGGTTTTAAAGACATGCTGTCCATGTGCCAAGAGACTGGATAGTTCAACAACTTGTGTTTCTTGGGGTTAACTATTGCTCTCTTCATACAGTCCTCAGATAAAATGGAAGTTAAGAAGTAACATGACATCTTCCTGAGCACAAATTGGCTTCTTAGATAGAAAGGTCCTAAGCAATGACCCTAAGTATTGACAGAGGTGGAATGGAGGTGGGGAATGGGGAAATGAAACCAATTATGTCATGTGCCTGTATGAATGTCATAATAAACCCTATTATTATGTATAATTATAATGCACTAATAAAAACTAAATAAAAATAAAAATGAAACTAAGTTTGAAAAACAAAAGGAAGTTGGAGGTGTGGGCACCCCAGAGCAAGGACACCCAAGACACCTTTATCGTATTTTCCTATCTTGCCTGAGGCTGGCACTGACCATACCAACTACTGTCCCCTCAATTCCAGCAGGCTGAGGCCCACCAGAACCCACCCGGGCCAAGTACAACTGCAATGCAAGCAGTCACCTTTATAAGATCGACTATATTAATAGGGCTGAGAAACAAAGAACATGGAACAAAAAGAAGCAGCAGAATCATGTTTGTTTTTTTTTTTTAAACAGAAGCATCAAAACTCTCTACACAGAGAACAAATTCCCATATGACTCATAGAGAAAGAAAACAATTCAAAGCCTGTGGGGAGAAAAAAAAAAACACACCCAAGGAAGTTCATGTAAAAAGAAATAATAATTTTGAGCTATCTTGAAATAATTTAGAAAAGAGATTTATTAAGGAATCTGAAAATAGAGTTCCTTACAGATTATGACCTTTTTAAAAAAAACAAGCTTTGAGAAAATTCAAAATTGATGAAGATGAGAGAACACTCATCACTGACCGCAGGAAAGTAGAGATGCCTGAATTCTGAGCTTCAATTGTAAAATCAGTGTGCAAAGATCAGAAGCTGGGCAGAGTCCTCCTACAATGAAACAGGAGCAAAGAGGAAAGGCCAGGCTGAGTCTTGCACGTTGGTAAATGATTTATCCGTGGAAGGCCCAATGCACTGGGGAATTGCACATCTCTGATAACTTTGCTGGTTATAATGAACATCTCCATATGAACTGAGTCTGAATAATGTCACTACCGCTGCTGCTACTTAAGGTTTTGTGTGATGGGCTTTTATTTTATACTGATTTCTCAGCAGTAACAAAAAAAAAGAGGGAGAATAAAAAGATAAGCTTGTCTTTTAAAGGAAGCAAGCCACTTGTCCTTATCTGATCGAAGGAATTGAGCTTTTCCTCTCCACTAGAAAGGAAAGAGTTGTATGGCCAGAAGTGCCAGGGAAAGCACTGCAAAAAAAAAAAAAAAAAAAAAAAAAACAATTCCAGTGTACTTACCTTCGTAAATACATGAATATATTTCTCTTCACAAAGATCCAGTTTGAATGAGCATATCTGACAATCTAGTGGGAAACTTTATCTACATGATGTCTGCTGTTTTTAACAATGATTCAAAATGTCTCCTATTATTTGGACAGTAGAAGTATTTCTTACACAAGCTAAAAAACAGTAGTTTTTTTTTTTTCCAATACCATTCTAACAGAGTAACAGCTTGAATAACAAGAAGAGGAGGAGTTAACATTTAATAACTGTTATGTGCCAATGTCTTAATATATTAGGACATACATATTATTAAATCATGTAATGCTCAGAACATTCTGAAATGGTGTGATGGTTAATTTTACGAGTCAACTTAGCAGGGCCTAGTGGCCAGATATTTGGTCAAACACTATTTTGGATGTTTCTGTGAAGGTATTTTTTTTTTTTTTGGCTCAGATTTACATTTAAATTAGTAGACTTTGAGTAAAGCAGATTACCCTCATGAGTGAATTATTTTAAATAAATCTTTCTCACTCTTTTTTTCTCTCTCTCCATATACATGTATGCACACACACACACATACCTGGATATATAGACTCCTACTTGGTTCTTTTTATATGTAAAAAATTAATATAATATTTGGTCTAAGTCGACTTGATTCAACTTACAACCCTTGACTTAGTTTTTACAATTTCTTGAACTTATTTTTTTCCCAGTGTTCAAAGCAACTGAATGACAAGATACTTAGAGACTCAGACATACCATATAGTTAAAGGCATTCATATAAACACAAATTTTTTTATTCCACAGACAAGAAATTTACTATAACTAATTATAAAGTAGCACAGTCTATCAGACAGTTTGAGTTCTATGCTATTATGAAAACCAAGATTTGGAGGTTGAGGATGTAGGTCAGGGGTTAGAGAGCATTTGCCTAGTGGAGCAACGTCCTGGTTTCAATCCCCAGCACTATAAAAACAAATAAAAACAAAAACGAGATACTATAATTCTTTTCATCTCTTTGCCAATACTGCATTCACTTAACTTGTTCCCTAAGTTTGCCATTATCAAAATCTTATTAAATATTTGTTTCATTTTTGCTTTGTTTCCCCTTTAAAGTTCCATTGAAAAAGCTTCCTTTGGTTAAGTGAAAGATTTTTATGTGAAAACTAAATGTGTTCCTCTTACTTACAGAGTATTATCCAGGTAAAGGGCAGAAAAACTCATAATATCTCTAACTTTTTGTTAGTAAACAGATATATTGAAGAGTATATTAAATTTGATTTATCTAAAAATTTTTTAAATAATTCCAATAACCAAGGCTTTGGTTTTATTAAAATTTATATTAACTTTTTTCTACCTATATAATATTTACAGAGTATTTCCCATCACTCTATGACTAAAACAGAAAAAAAAAGAAAAAGAGAAGAGAAAAAAAAAGCCTAGAAAAATTAAATAGGATCAACCAGCCTGTTCAGAAATAGTCACATTATATTAGCAGTTTTTTGAAAATACATTTTCTTTAGCCCCATTTGGCTCAGAGATATTATTGATCATTAGCAATATCATTTCCAAAAAGAAGGAAAAAAATATTTTCTTATAGAAGTTTTGTCCAAAGATAAAATGAAATCACTGAACTAAAACTTCAGAAAAGAACCCAAGACACATGGTATCATATTAGAAATAGTGCTGTCTTTCAAAGATGCCCATTTTCATCACTCTTATTTAATATGTTAATGGAAATCTTAGAAAGAAATGGGCATCCAAACAGAAAAGGAGGAAATCAAATTATCCCTGTTTGCAGAGGACATGATATTATACATAGAAAAAGGTAAAGATAAACAAATTCAGTGAAGAATAAAAATAAAAATAAATCAGAAGCATTTGTATACACAAATAAACTATATAGAAAAGAAATTTTTTTAAAAAATAAAAGGAGTATATGATTTTTTATTTAAAATTGATACTTTTATTGTATTAGTTATGCTATCCACTTGGTGCATTCTCTATGTGCCAAGCACTATTCTAATTTTTTACAATTTTTATGCGACCTTATTAGTTTGGTACTAGTACTTTATCAGTTATACTGATGAAGAAACCAAACCACAAATACAAGTTGTAGAATGATGTATATAGCTAGCGATAACACTGAGATTCAATCTGATTCTAATAAAACATACATATGGCACAAGTGGTCTCCATGTAAGTTTCTACATACATAGGTAAACCTACTCTAAATATTTAACTTTTTTACTCCATTTGTTAGTATACAGGACTTTAGGATACATCTAATTTTAATTCACATTTTAGTTCTTTGTTTTTTTGTAATCATCAGCTTACTATACAAATTGGTAGGTAGAATTTTTCCTTCGACATCAACATTAATTCTTTTTTTAAATTTGTTTTATTTAGTTACACATGACAGTACAATGATCTTGACATATGCAATTGAATCAGATGGGATACAATTTCTCATTTTTCTGAGTGTACAGGTTGCAGAATTACATTGGTCATGCAGTCACATATATACCCACAGCAAATAAACTATATAGAAAAGAAAATTTTTTAAAAATCTCATTTGCATAACTACAAAAAAAATACCATAGGAATAAATTTAACCAAGAAAATGAAATAACTACTGTTTTAGTCAGGTTTTTTGTTTTTGTTGTTGTTTTGGTTTTGGTTTTTGGTTTGGGGTGGGGGGTGTTTGGTTGGTTATTTGCTGCTGTGACTTAAGACCTGACAAGAACAATTTTAGGGGAGTAAAAATTTATTTAGGGGCTCACGGTTTCAGAGGTCTCAGTCCATAGAGGGCCAGCTCCAGTCCTTGGGACTCAAGGTGAGGCAGATTAGGAAGAGTATGGCAGAGGGAAGCAGCTTACAAGATGATTAGTTAGCAGAGAGAGAGAGAGCGACTCCACTCACCAGATACAGAATATATACCCCAAAGGCAAGCCCCCAAAACCCACCTCCTCCAGACATACCCAACCCACCTTCAGTTACCACTCAGTTAATCCTGATAGGGATCAATGTATTGATTGAGTTAAGGCTCTCAAAACCCAATTATTTTTCCTCTGAAACTTCTTGCATTGTTTCATGCATGAGCTTTCAGAGGACACCTCACATCCAAAACATGACATTCCACCACTGGTCCTCAAAAGTGCATGAGCATTTTACAATGCAAAATACATTTAGTCCATTTCCAAGAGTCTCCATAGTCTCAACAGTTCCAAGATTGCCCAAAAGTTCAAGTTCAAAGTCTCCTCTGAGACTCAGGGCAAACTCAAATTGTGAACCCCTATAGAAATCAAAAGTAATTTACAAGGGAGGGGGAAGGGATTTTGAAAGACAATAGAATGAATCGGACATAACTTTCCTACGTTCATATTTGAATACCTGACCAGTGTAACCCCACATCATGTACAACCACAAAAATGGGAAGTTAGACTCCATGTATTTATGATATGTCAAAATACATTCTACTGTCATATGTAACTAAAAAGAACAAATAAAAAAGTTCTTAAAAGAAATTTATAAGTATCCAATATATAGAGATACAGAGTAACATTTCCATTCAGAAAAAAAGGAGTATAGAAAGAAGGAATGGGACAAAAGCAAGACTGAAATCAAGCCGGACAAACAAATCCTGGAGTTCTGTATCCAGCATCTGGAGTACCTGGTGTAGAAATGTTTTCCCCAAAGGGCTTGTGTAGATCTGCCCCTGTGGCCTTGTTGGTTGCAGTTCAAATGGCCTTTCTGTTGGCTTGTTTAGTTCGTACAACTTTCCTAGGACAATGTTACTGGCATTTCTTAATTCCGGGGGTCTCCACTGCAGCTTTGGATTCTCCTCACATTTCCACAGTTTGCCCTCTCAGCGGGTGCCCACAGGGACTCCAACCCTGCTGCACTTTGCCTGGACTCCCAGGCCTTCATCTGAATACTTGGTGGAAGCCTCCAGGACTCCTTAACTCCAGCATCCTGCATTCCTGAAGAACTAGCACCACATGGTTGATGCCAAGGTCTGCCGCCATCTAGAGCAGTAGCCAAAACGCCAGGGACCGTGGCTGCAGCAGCCTCTGGGTATCTGGGTGGCTGAGCATGTTGAAAAACCTTTCTAGACCCCCTTGTGCAAGAAGGATGCTCCGCTAGTATCTTCTCAAGAGAATATTTTACTTTTACTCCCTTAAGCCTGAGATGGGTGTGGACTTGCAGCTCTGAAGCTGCTCTCAAGCCTTTTTTTTAAATTGTCTCTGGGCAAAGTTTGCATTTCTTTAGAGGCAGTAATATCTTTTAAAACTGCAATTTCCTTTGCCTCCCACCTTTCAAGTCCGAGTTTTTCAAATATTTCTGCTCTGCTTTCTGCTCCTAAATGTCACAAGAAACTTGGCTAAAAGCCACCACCAATATCAATGCCACTACCTGAATGCTACACTGCCTAGACATTTTTTTTCTACCAGTCCATCACTTTTAAAATCCTCACAGAAAAGTATCAGGACACAAGCAAAATGCAGACAAGTTCTCAGCCAGAACATAACATGAATGGTCTCTAATCCAATTACCAATAGAGTTCTCCTTCTCTGAACCCTCTTGAGCCTTGTCTTCACTCTCCACAGTCATATTGGCATTCTGGTCTTCTCAGTTCCCACCAAAATTGGCAATTAAGCTCCCCTTACAACAATCTAAAATATTTCCAGCTTGCATTGCTACATATCTCAAAATTCCTCCAACAAAATACAAAAAGTTCCAAAAGCATCTGAACCACATGGTCAAGTTAATCACAGCAACAACCCAACTCCTGGTATCAATTTCTGTTTTAGTCAGCTTTTTTGTTCCCATGGCTAAACGACCTGACAAGAACAATTTTAGGGGAGGAAAAGTTTATTTAAGGGTTTCAGAGGTCTCAGTCCATAAAAGACAGACTCCATTCCTTGGCGCTAGAGGTGAGTCAAAACATCAGGGCAGAAGAGTATGGTAGAGGGAAATGGCTCACATGATGATCAGAAAGCAGAGAGACTCCACTCACAAGATACAAAATATGTATACCCAATGCTCACCTCCTCTAGCCACACCCTTCACCTTCAGTTACCACTCAGTTAATCCTGTCAGGGGAATCTGCTAATTAAGTTAAGGCTCTCATAACCCAATTATTTCTCTTCTAAACCCTCTCACATTTTGCCACACACAGGATTTTGGGAGACACCTCACATCCAAACTATAACAACTATAATAAAATCTATAAAACACTGATGAAAAAAATCAAAGAGGACACAAAAACATGTAAAGCAACCCCACATTCATGGATTGGAAAAATTAACACTGGTTAAAATGTCCATAGTACCCAAATTCATCTACAGAATAAATGTGATCCTTATCAAAAGACCAATGACTGTCTTTTCATGAATAGAAAAAAAAAATCTCAGATTTTTATGGAACTACAAAAGACCCTAAATAGCCAAAGTAATTGTAAGGGGAGAAAAGAAAGCTGGAGGCATCACAATATCTAACTTCAGAATACAAAGCCCTAGTGACCTAAATTGCATGGTACTGGCATCAAAACAGATACATAGACCAATGAACAGAATAGAGAACCCAGAAGTAAGTGCACCTACTTACACAGTAAACTGGTTTTTAACAAAGGCAGTAAGAACGTACATCAGAAAAACAGACGGCCTCTTCAATAAATGGTGCTAGGAAAATTGGCTACCCATATGCAGAAGAACAAAACTGAATCTCTCTCACCATGTACAAAAAAAAAATCAACTTAAAATGGATCAAAGATTAAATGTAAGACTTGAAGCTATGAAATTGCTTAAGGAAAACACAGAGTAAATGCTTCATGATATTGGTCTGGGCAAAGATGTTTTTGGACTTGACACCAAAATCACAGGAAATAAAATTTAAAAATTGACAAATTGAATTATATCAAACTACAAAGCTTCTGAACGGCAAAGGAAATAATCAAGAGCATGAAGAGACAATCTACAGAATGAGTGAAAATCTTTGCAAACTATTCATTGGTCAGGAAAATCAATATCAAATCAAGTTTAAAAAAAGAAAAAACCATCAAAAACAAATGAATATGATTTAAAAATGGACAAATGATCTGGATGGACATTGCTCAGTGGTGTATGTTCTTACTGCCTTTGTTAAAATGTTAATCTTATGGAAGTAGAGAGTAGAATAATGGTTACCCAAGGCTTGGAAGGGTGGGCACAGAGGGCGTGGTGAGAGATGGCTAATGGGTACAGGGATAAAGTTGAATAGAAGGATATATACTTCTAATGATGTATAGACAGTAGGATAAATATGGTTGACAAAAATTAATTGAATCTTTCAAAACACCTAATAAAGAGAGAGTTGATGTTCCATTGGAAAGAAATGATAAATGTTTGAGATGATGTATATATCAATTACCCTCATCGTGTTATTTATATATACATGAAGACCTCCCTTCAAAACCCAATTCTTATGATCAAATTAGAAAGATTTCAGACATGTCACTCAAAGTAACAGGAAAGAGTTTATTGAGAGATTTAAAAAAAGGAGAAAGGAGACACTCTCAATGGATTGAGTACGTCCTCTTAGAGAAGAGAGGGACAATGTACCTCTCCTGCACTCCAGTTTTATTGCAGATCCCACAGAAATTTCCAAAGAGTCCCTCCCAAGTCTACCTCTTGACTTTCGACTAACAGCAAAATGACATGACTCTTAAAGACCCACTGCCATGGCAACTTTAGGTCACCTTAGCCCATGATGACCAGTTCTAATTGGATACTTAACCATACATTCTTGCAAGTTTTATGGCTAGGAGGAAATAGCTTTATCTCTCAGAGTTTCGGGATGGAGTCACAAAAGTCTCCCCCTTCAGGGTAACTTGGATTCCTCATATCAACATTATTTGGGGCCTGCATTTCTCCTGCAGCTAATAGATAGTTTGTTGAGGAATGTCTTGGTCACTGAGGCCAGGCAGGGGTGCAGGCAAACTGCTTCTTGGAAAAGAAAGCATGTGGGGGTCAGACAGTAGGCCCATTTTACAGAATTATTCTCTCAATCTCGTCTTCCCACCATTTACATCTGTTTGTTCCCTAACAATCTGATCACTGTGCATTATATGCATGTGTTGTAATATCACACTGTATCCAGTAAAGAAGTACGATTTTTATGTGTAAATTAAATTTTTAAAAAATTTAAATGAGATAAGGGTGAAAGAAGAAATAGCATTCACCGTTAGGTGATTAAGAAAGCAATTCTCTTCCTCTAAGTGAATGTGGCCTCCACAAGGGAATACAACTTGAAAGCTGGCCCTAACATTAGAGTTAATATAGAAGACCATGTTTTGCTCTTGATTTTTTTCTCATTTTGGCTGTGCAACCATGGGATAATTACTTAGCTTCTCTGAGACTCAATTTATTCATCTGTAACAAGAGAATATCAACACCTACCTCATCCTTTTGGTCATTCTTTCTCCTATCTATGTTGCCAATGCTTCAGATCAAATCCCATCGTTTCTTTTAATAGTTCCCTAATTTGCCTTTCTACTCCAGTTTTTAGACCTATAATCCTTTCTCCATTCTACTCCAAGATGATATGTTTTTCAATAAAAAATTAAAACTCAAGGAAAATGAGCCAGCCTGCATTAAACCTTTGGTTAGCTTTCTGCTGGTTTTTATTTATGTATTCTGTACTGCTCTAGTGACTTTCACACTCCATTTCCCATATCCTAAATCGTGCCTTCTCATCTGAACTGACCTCTCTCTATCTCTTCTATTTTCTAAATCCTCTCCTGCTGGTCCCTCCCTCATACCCTAACTATCAGGACAGTGGGACTACCTGCTATTTCACAAGCCTTCCAGTTTTGTTTTGTTTTTGTTTTTTATTCCTCTGACTCTCGTACATACTCTTTTTTTATTTGGTTGTCCTCTGTCTGTCATTTCCATCAGGTTCTCCTACCCCCACCCACACACAGCACAGTCTTTCTCATCAAAATCAGGGGAAAAAATAAAGTTAAAAAATTCTCTTTGGGCGGGGAAATATACCCTGACCATGACTTCTCTGACCTCTCCTCTTTTCTTTTCTTTTCTTTTCTTTTCTTTTCTTTCTTTCTTTCTTTCTTTCTTTCTTTCTTTCTTTCTTTCTTTCTTTCTTTCCTTCTTTCTTTCTTTCTTTCTTTCTTTCTTTTTCTTTCTTTCTTTCTCTTCACCAAACTTTTCATAAATACTTCTTTCTATTAAGGCAGATGTCCCAGCTCATGACAGCTCTATTGTACACATTTTTCCCTCAGACATTGTGATCACTTAAGGCAACAGCTGCACTCTATTTATCTTTAAATTATCATTGTCCATCACAGGAAGAATGCAACCAACAATCACTTATTGTTTGGAAGACCCCTTTATAAAATACTAAATCACTAAGTCAATAAGCATTGCTTTTTTGTCCCTATCTTGTGAAAAGGAAGCAACATGGAATAGTAAAAAGATTACTAGGAGGGATTCAGAGCAGCCAGAGCCCTAAATCCTGATCCTATGATCCCATCTATGATTGGTCTTTGTGTTTCTTCTTGTATTTCCTAATGCCTTTGTTTAACTATAACAAAAAGAGAGTAGGCCAGTTTTTAAGATTCTGTACTTGAATCTTTAACTAGACTCATGCTTCATTGGCTTATGTCTTGCTTGCATATTTCTATACAGTACCAAATCTATGAATGAAAAATGAAAGCCCAATTGCCTGGATGCTCTCTATGTGGTGCCAGAAAATTCCAACCAGGAAATCATAATGTGCAAAATGCACATGAAAGCATCTTATTTTATATAGTTTATACAATTTATAGTTTTAAACACACTCTCAGAAGAATTGTTTCATTTTGATTATCACAAAATTCTTGAATTTTCTTTATGTCTTATAGTTGAGGCATCTGAAGTTTAGAGATAGGTACTAAGTAAAGTTGCTCACGATTACACAGGTACTAAAAAACAGCTAGAATGAAATTGTCAGTGTTCTCAAAAGATGATTGTTTTTTCAGAGATCCCAATCATAATCAAGATATTCAAGCAAGAGATTAAATGGTTCACTTTTTATGAGTAACCTAGAATCAAAATAAAACAACCATAGTATTCATTATAGTCATCTTCATCAGAATATTATTTTGTGTTTCTGAAATGAAAGAGGGGAAAGAGAGAGAATATTTTTAAAATCATTAAGTAAAACATAGTTGACTACATGTTTGATTAGAACATTATTTTTGGCAAAACTAAAACTGTTATTTTTTTTCCAAAATCTGCTTCTAGGCAGCCTGTTCTAAACTTAAATGTCAAAAATTTTATTTCTTATTCATACATAAATTTTGCATGCCAAAGTTCTCCTACACTATTATTCAGTCCATTGGCAATTGTTCCTCTTCCAGGTTGTCAAGTTCATTTATTTTTGGTTATCACAATCTGTTCATATTTTTCTAATTCATCTTTTCATTAAACGAGAAAAGCCATCAAATAAATCTATTTAGGAAATGAGCAGCTAGTCCCAAAAAAGCATCTGTAATGCTTCATAATACTGTTCAAAAGTGTTTTTAAGTCCTGCTGTTCATTCAAAGTGCTATATCAATTTACTAATTTGAACATAAGCTAATGCATCATTTTATCAATTTTAAGAGATGTATTTTCATAATTCAAATATTCTTCTGATTAGTTCTGGAGAAGAAAATATCACCTTATGGGGAGAAAAGGTAGAGTGAAGAGAATGTGAAATGACTATCCAATGAACAGTCCTCTAAACACTTGTAAATGTCTTTCCCTGCGGTTCCCACTTTCCATTTAGCCCACAATTTTTCTTTCTGTCCCGGGTTTTCTATGTCTGACTTTTTCCTGTGAATGTTTTCTGTAGGCATTTTAGACATCAATATTATATAAATAGAACATTTATAAGGAAGTCCAAATCCTTTCACGCTTAAAAACGTCGAGTATAAACTACAATTTTTGAAGACACATGGCTTTTTGTAACATAAGTGAATATTTACAGTCTGATTTCATTTGATACTCATTGGAAGTTAGTATTTATTGCCCCCATATGACAAGAAGACAGCCTCAGAGAAGGTGAAGAAGTTGGAGAGAAGAGGTGAGAATACAGTAAGAGAGGAAAACTACTGAAGAGATGCCTCAGAAGCATCACTCATTCCTATGAGGAGGGATCTGCACTTGTCAAGCCTAGAGAGAAAAGGAAGGGTGGGAGCAGCTAGGTAAGTGCCATAGCTCACGCTGGTGTCCTCTAAGGGGCAAGTCAACAGACCAGAATGAGAATGGGTGGGTTTGAGAGGAATCAGAGAAGAGTATTGAATGGTATTGAGTAGCCACACTGCAAACCAGAGACAGGAGCCATGTAAACAGCTAATAAAAAATGTATTCATTTCACCTATCTATATGCTACAATCTATTGGTTGGTTATAATGATACATTGCTATCATTAGTAATTGAAGCTAGTTTTCTTTCATATTGGTTAAAAATAAGAAAAAAAATATCTGTGCTATCTTTCAAAAATTTTTTTTTTAAAAAAGCATTTAAATTGGGCCCACTGACTTGCTGTGACACAACTTGATTTGTATTTTTAAAATGAAATGAGAGCTTCTGCCAATCAGGTTTTCTTTATTTCAAAATCAGGCCAGAAACAAATATCCACTAAAAGAAACGAAGAAGAAAAATAAACATTTTTTAGAATGACCCCTGGAATGAGATATCAAATATTTTAATTTAACCTCCAGTCTAAGCTTCTTATTTTTATGACTAAATCTTTTATTTTCACTTTGTTCTACATTCCTACCATATAGAGAACTCTGAAATAAAATACTTAGTACCAGTTTTGTCAACACTAACAGTTTACCAACTTGCCCCAGAATTTTTTAAGAAATCAGACATATCAGAAACAGTTAAGTTCTACTGTACATCTCTATTCCCTTCCCTTCTTTTCTTTTCCAGGAAAAACTTATATCCTTAATTTGGTATTTACTACTCTTGTGCACATTTGTACAATTGTGCTTTGTGTGCATATCTCTAAACAAATTTTTGTTTCATTCTACATGATTTTAACTCTGTAATAGTATCAAGCTGTACCTCTTATTTTCCAACTTGCATTTTATTCTCTGTATTCTTTATGAATATTGTCTGTGTGGATGTACATGGTGCTTTCCATTCACTGTAACTGCTGCATAGTAGTCCACTGTAAGGAAATACGACTTATCTGTCAATGAATTGATGAATATTTAAGTTGGTTCCAGTTTTTTCCTCTTAAAAACATGCCTCAATGAAAAGTTTTGCCATGTATCTCCTTAGACATATGTATATAGAAGTGAAGTTTTTGACCCGAAGAGTTGAATCTACTGAAAATAGGATCCCAAATTTTCCAGTGGTTGCATTAAAACTACATTCTTGCCTCTGTATTATGCATGATAGTTTTTGGTTTTCCATATGTTCAGTGGAATTTCATCGGGGTTTTTTGTCTTTGTCTTTCTGTCTGTGTGACTCCATTATGCTGAAATCATGATTTTCTCCAATATTTTGGTAAAAAGGTTTAAAGCATGGCTTTTTGAATTTAGACCTTTCTTTAATTTCTCTGAAATAAATTTATGTATATCGTGAAATGGGGATTTCCTTTTCTTGTCCCAATTGTCCCAGTGCCATGTATTGAATGACCACATGTTCTCCATGAGTTTGTATTAACATCCTTAATATTGATAAAATTTTTTTCATATGAATATCATTCTTAGCGATTAGTTGCATTATTTTAGTCTGCCATTTAACTCACAAAAATTTGTCATTTTTATGTTTTTGCAACTTCATCACAGGCCTTCATATCTGTTGAGGTGAATCCTTACCATTTATTTGTATTCCTTAAATTTTTATAGTTATTCTTCACCTTTACTGATATGAGTATTTTTAAATTAGCTTTTCAATTTCCCATATAAAATTGCCAAAACACTTTTGATATTTTAAATCAGGTTACTTTATAAATTAAGATTAATTGGACACTAAGGGATGCATTTGTTCCTTTGAATTTCTATCTCAAAACTGTACACTTTCTTTTCTTCATACCTTTTAATACATCCATCAAGATTTTTTTTATAATTATCTTTATTAAATCTAAAACCCTATTTGTTAAGATTTTACCAAAATATTTACATTTTCTGTTTTTAAAAGTACATTTTAATATTTTTTTGCAGATGTATAAAATTGCAATGAACTTTTGTGTTTTTACTGTGCAATCCATAATCATACTAAACTCTTTCAAGTAGCTTTAATACTTTGCCTGTAGACTCTCTTGGACTTTGTATATAAGCCATTTATATATCTTGAGAGATATGCACTTCAAAAAATTATCACATCATTTATTTCTCATTCTTACATATTGAACTGTATAAAAATTCCAGTAAATTTTTCTTAGAAGCACTGATAATGGACATCCTTTCCTGGTTGTTGATTTAAACTAGAGCGTATCCAATGATAACTATGGAGTGTAATCTTAATATTGGTATGTAAAAATTATTTCTAGTCTTGATGTTTGGTAGGAATACAGTTTGTTCTTATTTTTATATTTCTATTTTTCTGTGACTTTATTTTGAATAGGTATGGAAAATTTTATCACAAGCCTCTTCTATTTCATAAAGATGTATTTTTTCTTTGTATCTTTTGGTCAATTATAGAAACAGATGTTTTTTTATATTAAGAAAATTCTTATATTGCTGGTTTGAATTCAACTTGCTCAAGATGTTTATTTTAAAATATTTTAATATAAAAATTCTAATGTAGGGCTGGGGATGTGGCTCAAGCGGTAGCTCGCTCGCCTGGCATGCGTGCGGCCCGGGTTCGATCCTCAGCACCACATACCAACAAAGATGTTGTGTCCGCCGAGAACTAAAAAATAAATATTAAAAATTCTCTCTCTCTCTCTCTCTCTCTCTCTCTCTCTCTCTCTCTCTCTCTCTCTCTCCTCTATCACTCTCTCTTAAAAAAAAATTCTAATGTAAACTGCTTGACTTGATTCCAAATGAACTGTATTTTTTCAAAAACATGTGTCTTATCTGTACTCTAATTTTTTTGCATCAAAATTAAATTTCTGTTAAAATAAGTTGGGAACCATTCTCTCACTTTCAGTATTCAGAAAATTTACTTAAGTCTAAGATTATCTGTTCTTTGAATGTCACCTACTAAAATATTTAGGTATGAATCATGGTTAAGGAAAATAGGTTGAAAATATGTATTTGCCCAGCTCCTTCACTGAATGGGAGAATTTATAAAGTGGAAAAAGGTTTTCCTTTATAGTAGATGGATAAGTAATAACTGTCACACACAAAAAAATGAGCAACCTGAATTTTAAACAGACAGCAAAGAAACTCTAAGAAGAAAAGCAAATGCCACCACATGTGGCAAAACTCTCAGGAAGTGGTGACATCAAGAACATCTAGAAGTGGGGGTGAAGGTAGAACTGAAAATAGATGAAAACAGAGCTAAAAATAGATGTAAAGTCTAAAAATTAAGAAAAATTAAATTGTGCAATGACTTTCTACAAACCAGCAGAAGATTGGTTTATTCTCTGCAGAGAATAAAACAAAAAAAGGTAGGAACTATATGAAAAACTGAGGCATTTAATGGCAAAGTTCTGTAGGAAATATGGTAGCCACAGTCGTCTTCTGCATGAATGGATCTGAGAATGCTGGCAGCAAAGATTCTATTCCCCAGGCAGGAGATTAATAAGAGGCTCATCTAGAGCACTGCCAAAGAAAATTTGAATTTCAGATAAAGAATAAATAATTTTCAACACAAATCTGTCTCCTTGTAAGAATCAGGTCATACTTACACTAAAAAACATTTTTTTGATTACCTGAAAATAAAGCTTAATTGGACATGAATCCTATATTTTTATTTGCTAAATCTGACAACTATTCTTGTTTTGAGACTCTAATCAATCCATAATAACATACCTAAAGATAGTGACTATAGGTGTCCCCCGATGATAGTCTATATTTAAAAAGTCCCATCCATTGGCAAAGAGCTGCCCATCAGCTTTTTAATGTCCCACTTTTTTAGACTTCAATAAATTAAGGTCTGTTTATTCATCAATAGAAATTGTTAATACCTTGATATGATGTAAGCAATCTTTGCTTGTTGATGAGTATATGTCATATAAAGCACATTTCTGAAGATCAATGCACTGCTCTTATTTCTTCATCATGGAAATCCTATATTTTGTACCATAAAATTTGTTTTTAGAAATCTAAGAAAATAAGAACTAGTGGTAAAATAGCTATGTAAGTTATGAGAGAATGTGGAATAATGCCATTCTACTCTAACTTTATGAATATTTTGTTTTCTATGGTTTGTTATTAATCCTGCTGCTAATTGCTTTTCGTTATTCTTTTTTTAGGTAAATTTACATAACATAAAATTAATCATTTTTTAAGTTTTTTTAAAAAATTTTTTAGATGTTGACGAACCTTTATTTTATTCACTTATTTAT
The DNA here is from genome assembly GCF_964194105.1 of Spermophilus citellus. Taxonomy (NCBI): domain Eukaryota; kingdom Metazoa; phylum Chordata; class Mammalia; order Rodentia; family Sciuridae; genus Spermophilus; species Spermophilus citellus. Next base: position 69,298,976 of record NC_138196.1, on the reverse strand, counting down.
ATGTGGTGCTGAGGATCAAACCCAGTGCCTCACACATGCTAGACAAGTGCTCTACCACTGAGCTACAAACCCAGCCCCTGAAATTAATCATTTTAAAGAGAACAATTCAGTAGCATTTAATGCAATCATGTTGTTCTGCACAATTGATTATCTAATTCTAACTTTGAGCTATAGTCAGTACTGTTTTACTAATTGACAGATTAATTTTGTTACTCTAATTGTCCAAGCTTTGGCCACTGGGAGTACTTTCAGGTGGCTTCTTATTCCTTGACATAGTTCCATCAAGGTGGCCTTTTGACATTTCTACTTCTGATTGACGTTTAGGTTATTATCTGTTATTATTATAAATAGTGCTGATAGCAACACAGAAATTTCCAAACATGGTACTAGACAGACTATTAGGTTGCTGAGGCTGACCTTGAATTTGTGATCTTCCTGCCTCAGTCTCCCCACTCGCTGAGATTACAGGCTTGTGCCACCACACCCAGCCAGACAGACTATTAAAAGGAGACTTGCTTAAAGTGTGAGAGCTCAACCGAATAAGACCATTGCCTTGTTCAATTTTAGCTGAGAATGTGCACATTGGGAAACAAATTTTTTGCCTCTCTATACATGTTTGCAAATTATCATAGAACCATGTAAGGGAATTGGCAGATATGGAAACCACAAATAATGAGGATCAAATTTATTTAATTAAGTTCTGTCTTTCCCTCATTAAGCTATAGAATTAACTAAAATAGTGAACAGCTTTCTTTGTATCCTTCCTAGTTAGCACAGAGCTAAACATATACTAGGTTCTCAATAAAAACTTGTTAAATGAACAAATTAAAGAAATATCCAAGGGCAGTTTCTATGGAGGAACTTAAACTTTTAAATAATAAATCTTAAATTATCAACTGAGTTGTGTATTTACTAGTTTGTTTACCTAAAAGCATGATTTATTTCACTTGTTTCATCTTTAAATTAAAGCTATTAGACAATTTTTGCTAATTAAAATTCATTATCAGAAGTGAGAAGATATTAATAAGCTATTAAATACTAACAGTGAATAAAATTATTGGACCATGCATTTATCACAGCCATATTTAATAGCAAAAATTTTCAGTTATAGTACATAAGTGAAGGAAACACCCTTTCTAATTTTCTAATTAAATGCACCCTCATTTTGTCATAATTTACCTGTTTTACTCATGACTCCTATGTCCACTAAAGTTTTTTAAAAATTTAAGCTGTTCTTCACTACCTATGAAGTATGACTTACCCATTAAGAATGCCTAGAAAAGCAATTTTAAATTTTAATTTTCATCTTGAACCTGTTTGATCAAAGCAATATAAGAGTAACTACTACATGAATTAAAATAAAGAATGGAATCAAAATCAAAAGTAATATCTATACATATTTCATCAGAGTTTTCCAGAGGGACATAACTTGTTGTTTTTAGATATGAGGTGACCCCAAAAGTTCATGTGTGAGACAATTCAAGAATTTTCAGAGGTGAAATAATTAGATTCTGAGAACTATATGTTGATCAGTGGGTTAAACCACTGATATGGATTAACTCAGTGGTAACTGTAGGTAGGTAGGTAGGGTATAGCTCAAGGAAGTGGTGAGCAGAACTCTTCCGTCTCCTGATTGCCACGTCCTGAGCTCCTTTCCTCCACCATGCCTGTCCAACATGGTTCTCTGCCTCATCTTGGGTCCAGAGAAATGGCAGTTAGCTATCTGTAGCCTGAGACTTCTGAAACCATAAGCCCTAAAGAATCTTTCCTCCTCCGTGTTGTTCTTACTGGGTCTTTTTGTTACGGTGATGAATAAAGCTAAAATAATAATGTATAGAATATACATAATTATGAGGGGATTTGTGGAATGGTTCACATGCTTAGAGGCTGGAGAGTACCGTGATGGCCCTCTGAAAGCTGGAGAGCCATGAAAGCCAGTAATTGCTCAATCCAAGATTCTGGAAGCCTCAGAACAAGAGGAACCAATGGCATAGCCCCAGTCTGGGGCGCAAGGCCTGAAAGCCCCTGAGTAATTGCTGGTACACATTCAAAGATTAAAAATCTGGACTCTGATCTAAGGGTGACAGCAGGCAGCAATAAGAAAAAAGAAAAGATTTGCCCAAGAAGGGTCCAATACGTATGAGTGTCAGAGCTTCCTGCTCCATTTTTCATTGCATGCAGCACCAGCCTATTGGATGGTGCCTCCCACATTCAAGGCCCAGCTTCCCTACTCAGCTCACTGACCCCCACAGACACACCCAGAAGTCTGCTTTACCAATTTTCTGAGCATCCCTCCATCTCATCAACAACTAAAATGAACCATCACACTATATAATCAGTAAGTTATCTACCAAGAAATGTTAACTATTTCACATTTCTACTCAGCACAAGTAAAAATAAGCTAATTTCAACAGACTATGATATTTGGCATCTTTATTTTGAGCTTTAAATCATAGTATTACTCTTCTCAACACCCAAACCCTAGTTAAACCATCATTCTGTTCTCCACTTCTATGAGTTCTAGATTCCACTATTTTAGTTCTACAAATAAATGGAACCCTGGCTATGTTTCTTTCTGTGCCTGACTTATTTCACTTAACAAAATCTTCGGAGGGAGAGTTTCCTTCCCACAGTTTCCACAGGCTTCATCAAACCTGCCAGGAGCCTGAAGCTGCAGTGAGTGGCACGTTATCTCCATGGGCAGTCAGTCCCCCAGCCTCCTGTGTTCCTCCCTTGCTCACTCTTCCTTCCCTTTCCTTAGTAGACCCTGACCCTTGGGAGCCAGGGTCATCCCTGAGCCTTGGACTTGGCAGTAGCAGGTGTGCTACAGAGGGGCTATGCAGTGGGGGTTCCCCAGGAATCAAGTGGGTCCTGCCAGGCCCAGTTCCACCTCCACTGAGCACAAGGCAAGCCACCACAGTGCTGCCACCCGCCTTCCCTACGTCCCACCCAGGACCAGGTGCTCCAACCTCCACTCCCAATTCACTGAGTCATTATTATCCTTCCTGAGGAGGATATTTAATAATGGAAAAATTTCTTTTGTTGACTTCGTTTAAAATTTTAAAATAAACAGTCTTTAAGGAATTTGTCAAGAAAAGACTAACCCTGTTTTTTCCAGAGAAGATTCTACACCTCAGATTGGGCAGAACCAGGACACAGCCTTTATTAGAATGTGCTCCAACAGGACTTCTTTCTCTTTGAGCTAATAAACATTATGCATTGAATTAACCATGACTTGTATGGCCCATGCATTTATTAAGCTATATTAGGAAGCAGAGGCTGATGACTTATTTGCCTTTAATTAATTTTCTTGTTGTAAACAAAAGGCAATTCAAATTTGTTCCTGAAGTCCTAGAGCTATGCCCGATAGAAGGTGTTCAAAATATGCGGGGTTCATGATGGTTGTCATGTTTCTTATAGTGAGAAGTATTTTTCAGATGTAAAGCTGACCTACCATCCTCTAGAATCTCTTTCTTCCCACCAGCCTCCTCTCTCTTCCTCTTCCTCCCCCCCCCTCTCTCTCTCTCTCTCTCTTTCTCTCCCTCCCTCCCTCCCTCCCTCTCCCCCTCCCTCCATAGGCTTTTTATTTTTATTTTTTAGTTGTTGATGGACTGAGAAACTGATGTGACTCCATTTTTGAAAACCCAACTTCTACCTCAAGGCCTGTCCAAAGGGAGGGGATATGACCCTTGTCTTTGGAAAAACCCACAGAGCACTCCTAGGCACATAGCCACCCTGCTGAGTTGTTTGTCTGTAAATAACAGAAGAGATCTGTGGCGCCAAGTGTCCCTGACTCAGTTAGGCTAGGTGAGGACCCATTGCAACCCCCTAGCAACTACCAATCAGCATGAGGCAGGGAAAATACCTGGGATGCCAGATGACCCCCCTCACGTAGTCTCAGCGGTTGATAACATGTTAGGAAACCATGTAGTTTAGCAAGTACATCCCTCACAGATTAAACCAATCAGCTCAAAGGAATCCCCCTCTTGCACTAACCAATCACCCCTACCCAACTTGTTCCCACCAGTGAATGTGCTAATCAATGTTAAGAGTCGTTGTTTGACTTTCCCACGGTATGAAATGATTTGCTGTGTGATGTTGTGATGCATAGAGTATCCCCCCAAGATCTCACTGAACTAAGGACCAGGACTCACTCCTGGGACCGCTGCGTCGGAAACGGTTGTGAGTCCAGGCTCCAGCTTGCATTAAAGACTCTTGTGTGATTGCATCGAATTCAGTTCCTGGAGGTCTATTAGGGTCCCAAGAATCCGACATTACAGGACATTTATTTTATTTATTTTTTTGTGGTACTGAGGATTGAACCCAGTGCCTCACACATGCTAAGCAAGCGCTCTATCACTGAGCCATAATCCCAGCCCCTTCTTGAATCTCTTTTAACACCTCAGTTTACTCACAGCTATAAGCACCAAAACTAAGTGCCATTATTAAATCACTCTTTCTTTTCCTTGGAAACCAGTGAGGTTTTTCTCAGGTATTGTTTGTCCAAGGCCATTTTGATTGTACCTGATTGTACCTTCAAGCATTTTTTATAGAAAATGTTCTTTGTGAAAACCAAACCAAAATCCACAAGTCCTGTTCCATGTACCCCACTTTTATGCAGTAACCTTCTTGTTTAAAATAAATAATAAAAAGATTTATTATTATTTTAGCATGAGTGTAGTGAGTAAAATGGAAAGCAGGAAGGCAAAAGATAGCTTACCACATTTATTACCTGACTGTCATATTCCTAGACATCCATTGGTTTTTGCAAAGTCCTTAAAATAACTACCAGATACTGGCACAATGTAATTTGTACTATTCCCTCATCTTTGCCCCCATAATTAGACAGTTTAACATCTCTACTTTCTACTCTCAAAATCTCTCCCCCAATCTATACCTACTCTCTTTACTCTTGCCAATATCCTAGTTCAGACTTCCACCAGTGGTCTCCATCCTCTTGAGAACATAAGGAAATTTTTAAATGTTAAATGAATTGCTCATTCCCTCCTCAAAAAGAAAAAAGAAAAAAACGTATATTTTAGTGTTTAATGTTTGAGAAAATCTATGACAAAAAATCTATAATGACAAAAGTACAAGTGACACTATAATAAAATCAGTAGTAGATACTGATTTGATCACAACAGTATCTAAATACATTTCCCAAATAGTGGGTGTATGTGCATGTGTGTACTTTCCTGCTTTGTACCTCTCCCATCTTTGGGAAAGAGGCTACCCTTTTCTGCTCTATTCATGTTTCCTTTGTCACAGTAATTGGCCTTGGGTCTTGTGGCAATCTGTGTTAGGCAGCTTTTCATTGCTCTGACAAGAACAGCGTAGAGAAGGGAAAACTTGCTTTGGCTCATCGTTCCAGAGGTCCAGTTCACGGTCAAATAAGTTCACTGTTCTGAGACTAAGGTAAAGCAGAACATCATGGTAGAAGGCATGATGGAGGGAAGCTGCTCCCCTCATGGCAGCCAGGGAGGGGGAAAAGGTCACAAAGCAAATGAACTCTTCCAGGGAAGCCTTCCAGTGACCCACCACCTGGAGGTGCTCCACCTGCCTGCAGGTACCACCCAGTCAGTCCATTCAAGCTAGGATGGACTGATCACAGCTCTCATAATCCAATCAATTCACCTCTGACTATTCTTGGATTAACACAGTAGCTTTGGTGGGACACAACATATCCACACCATAACACAATCACCTCACAATATTTGCCAACACCACTCCTTATGTCATGGTCCAGGACTGTGGCTAGTGATACGAACCGTTTCTTGGTTTGAGTAAGGTAGAAGAGCCAATTTTTGCCTAGTGATACAGCTCTGAGCAGGTGAGCTAAACTCGGCTGCAGCAGCCGCCTTCAAAACATTGTGAACGCCATACCAGATTTCAAACTATATTACAGAGCAATAGTGACAAAAACAGCATGGTACTGGTACCAAAACAGGCGGGTGGACCAATGGTATAGAATAGAGGACACAGAGACTAATCCACAAAGTTACAACTATCTTATATTTGATAAAGGGGCTAAAAGCATGCAATGGAGGAAGGATAGCATCTTCAACAAATGGTGTTGGGAAAACTGGAAATCCATATGCAACAAAATGAAACTGAATCCCTTTCTCTCGCCATGCACAAAAGTTAACTCAAAATGGATCAAGGAGCTTGATATCAAATCAGAGACTCTGCGTCTGATAGAAGAAAAAGTTGGCTCCGATCTACATATTGTGGGGTCGGGCTCCAATTTCCTTAATAGGACACCCATAGCACAAGAGTTAATAACAAGAATCAACAAATGGGACTTACTTAAACTAAAAAGTTTTTTCTCAGCAAGAGAAACAATAAGAGAGGTAAATAGGGAGCCTACATCCTGGGAACAAATTTTTACTCCTCACACTTCAGATAGAGCCCTAATATCCAGAGTATACAAAGAACTCAAAAAATTAGACAATAAGATAACAAATAACCCAATCAACAAATGGGCCAAGGACCTGAACAGACACTTCTCAGAGGAGGATATACAATCAATCAACAAGTACATGAAAAAATGCTCACCATCTCTAGCAGTCAGAGAAATGCAAATCAAACCCACCCTAAGATACCATCTCACTCCAGTAAGATTGGCAGCCATTATGAAGTCAAACAACAACAAGTGCTGGCGAGGATGTGGAGAAAAGGGTACACTTGTACATTGCTGGTGGGACTGCAAATTGGTGCGGCCAATTTGGAAAGCTGTTTGGAGATTCCTGGGAAAGCTGGGAATGGAACCACCATTTGACCCTGCTATTGCCCTTCTCGGGCTATTCCCTGAAGACCTTAAAAGAGCATGCTACAGGGATACTGCCACATCGATGTTCATAGCAGCACAATTCACAATAGCTAGACTGTGGAACCAACCCAGATGCCCTTCAATAGATGAATGGATAAAAAAATGTGGCAATTATACACCGTGGAATATTACGCAGCACTAAAAAAATGACAAAATCATGGAATTTGCAGGAAAATGGATGGCACTAGAGCAGATTATGCTTAGTGAAGCTAGCCAATCCCTAAAAAACAAATGCCAAATGTCTTCTTTGATATAATGAGAGCAACTATGAACAGAGCAGGGAGAAAGAGCAGAAAGAAAAGATTAACATTAAACAGAGACATGAGATGGGAGGGAAAGGGAGAGAAAAGGGAAATTGCATAGAAATGAAGGGAGACCCTCATTGCTATACAAAATTACATATAAGAGGTTGTGAGGGGAATGGGAAAATAAACAAGGAGAGAAATGAATTACAGTAGATGGGGTAGAGAGAGAAGATGTGAGGGAAGGGGAGGGGGGATAGTAGGGGATAGGAAAGGTAGCAGAATACAACAATTACTAATAGGGCATTATGTAAAATTGTGGGTGTGTAACCGACATGATTCTGCAATCTGTATTTGGGGTAAAAATGGGAGTTCATAACCCACTTCAATCTAATGTATGAAATATGATATGTCAAGAGCTTTGTAATGTTGTGAACAACCAATAAAAAAAAAGATAGGGGCTGGGGATGTGGCTCAAGTGGTAGCATGTTTACCTAGCATGTGTGAGGCACTGGGTTAGATTCTCAGCACCACATAAAAATAAAATAAAGATATTGTGTCCACCTAAAACTAAAAAATAAAGATAATGTACAATGGGTTTCATTCCAGGAATTCAAAGTTGGTTCAACATAGGAAAATAAAAAAAAAAAAAAAAAACATCGTGAACATTGGAAGGAAGCCAAGGTAGAGAACAGCAGAAGGACAAGATGGAAAATGTGAAAATAAACTTAGCCTTTTGCATAAGCTGGTTTGAGTGTTTAAGCCAGCTACCTTAGGGTTCAAACTTGGAGAGGGCAAGGTCTGAGAAAACCAACTGCTCTTTTAAAAAATCAAGTGTATTTTTTAAATTATAGAAGTAAAACATATACCTGACAAAGAACTCAAACATCACATGAGAATACAAAATTAACAGTGAAACGTTCCCTACCCAAATCCACAGTCTAACTCTTCATTAGAGAATTCTAAATTGGCTTCTAGAAAAATGTTAGCATTCAGAAAGATAAGGTCACAAAAGGGGGAGTTTCTTTTAACTTCATTTATTATACAATGCATGTTAGTCTTATCTTCAGCTTCATTTTGGAAATATGAATCTACTCCATTACTTTTAATGAGCTACAGAGCATTCTATTGTAATGATATGCCATGATTTATTTTTACCAGTCTTCTATCAGTAATTAGAAAAATAAATATGTGAACTATAAGGTCTAAGATTTTGCATAGAAATTGAGAGTCGAATAGTGGTCACCAGAAGGAGGGAGAAGACAGGAAAGGACAGAATTGGGAAAGGTTGGTTATCAGATTCCTAAGTTATAGTTAGATGGAAGAAATCACTTTTGGTGTGTTATTGCACAGTACAGTGAAGAGATAAAGATAATGTAATGTGTATTTCAACAAAAAAGAAGAAAGGATTTTTTAATGTTTTCACCACAAAGAACTTATAAATATTTAAGGAAACATACCCTCATTTGAATATTGTACAATATATGTATCAGAATATATGTATCAGATATCACATGGTATTACGTAAATGTGTACAATTTTATGTGTCTATTAAAAAATAAAAGTTATAAATTTATACAAATTTTAAATAGAAAAATAAATAAGTATAATGTTAAAGCATTTAGCTTCACTATAAAGTAATTTATTTTTCTCCATATTATTTTGGTGTTTCAAAATGTAAATATTTTGTTTCACATATACTAACAATCAGAATATTAAGTGAAAATTCCCATTTAATAATAGTATTGACTGTATCTTAACCACATAGCTTTAACTAAACCTTTACTTAGAATTAAAATATGGTTGAAAAGAATTAACTTCACTTTTGTACCTTTTAAAAATGCCTATTTTAGCATAATAAATCTTTGCAATTATAATTCACAATCAAACATACATTTAAAGAATCCCTCATCTTATATGAATATAGTATAATGTCTACAAACAAGAAACAGACAAATTCAAAATATTTCTGAGCCTTAGGGCAGAATTGATATTCTATAATCAGTTCATATTTTTTACTTTTAAAAAAGAAATAGGCCCATGTTTCTTTTTTCTTTTAGTTTTTTAACAATTAGAGATTTTACATTTAATTCTTCAATTTATTAATAAATACAAAATTGGTGCTTTATTATAGTGTCATTCAATCAATAGTCACTTTCTTTCCATTTAAGTATGATGCTGTCATTTCCTTCACTGCTGCTAATAATATTGTACTTTTTATCCTGCCCCTGCTGTGCACAATTGGATAAATACAGTTTTTTGATGCTTGGTATGAATATCTATAAAACAACCATTTTGAAAAAAAACCATATATATGGTACCTGAATTGCTTCTGAAATCTGATCAAGTTGGCCTCAATAAGCTGTATCTTATCTCCTGCTGAAATACACAATTTTACCAAGTAATATGAGAAAAAAAATATTTAAAGATGTGCATTACAAAAGCCAGGGTCTATGATCTCTAAGAAAGTAGTTATTGAAGACAGTTTTAATATGATTCTATTTAAAATCAATCTAACAATGCATCCACAAGGTTGACATTCTATGATTTTCCACAAGACACTCCTATAGTATGACAAACTTAGGACCTAGATTTAATAAAACATTTAGAAGGCAGAGAGAGACACACCCAGAGAGACAGAGACATCTGCCATTGGAATTCTTATGAAAAGTAATTGGGTAAATTGGAATCAGTATCATCAATCATTTGAAATGTGAAATTCTTGATTGATAGAATGGACATTCTCTGCAGCAGAGCCCACAACCACCAAAGAAAAGGTTCTGAACGTCCATATTAAAATGAACATTTCACGTTTGAATTGTGCCTTCCCAGAAAAACTGTGAAGACTATTTTTCTCAATAAGTGACAATTGAAGAAAGCTATTTTTTAAAGAGAGAGAGAGAATAATTTTTTAATATTTATTTTTCAGTTTTCGGTGGACACAACATCTTTATTTTATTTTTATGTGGCGCTGAGGATCTAACCCAGCGCCCTCACATGCCAGGTGAGTGCGTAACTGCTTGAGCCACATCCCCAGCCCTGAAGAAAGCTATTTAATAGGAATGGGCCTTTCCTAAAAGCTTATTTCATATGTAAACCAAATAAAAATAGAAGGAATTGGAGAGAACTCTGAAAAGACAAAACTGTGTCCAAAAATGGGAGTTAATGGAAGCAACTTAGGATTTACTAAATAATTTATTTTCACTGTAAAAATCAGCTCCAAATGTTTTCTTCATGAGCAATTACTGCCCTTGACTGCTGATGTCTCCTACATGCAAAAATTAATTGATATTTTCCATCTTTTAAGAACATCTTTAGTTTCAATTGACACACAGCAAATGCACATATTTGTGAGGTATATCATAAAAGTTCAGTGTATGTGTACAATGTGTCATGATGAGATAAGGGTAACTTGGAATATCTAACACCTCAGATATATATCATTTCTTTGTGTTGAGAGCATTCAAAATTCTCCCTACTAGCTATTTTGAAATATTCAGTTAACTGTTTTCAGTTGTGGTTATCCTATTGTACAACAGAAGTCATTCCTCCTTATCCAGCTGCATCCATGTATCCATTAATCACCCTCCTTCCCATCCCTCTCTTCTTCTTCCCTGATTCTGGGAACTAGTATTTTATTCTCTACTTTTTGAGATCAGCTTTTTTGCTTCCAAACACATGGGTTGTTGATATTTTAATGATATTATTTTTTCCAATCCATGAACATTGGCATGCTTTTCCATTTTTTGTTTCCTCTTCAATTTCTTTCATCAGCCTTTTAATTTTTATTGTAGAGTTTTCTTACATCTATTTGAAACTTATTGTATTTTTGTGGCTATTGTAAATGAAATCACTTTCTTGATTCCTTTCTCAGCAATTTTGTTATTGGTATATGGAAATGCTACTGATTTCTGTGTGTTACTAAATTTATCAGTTCTAATAGGGGTTTTTTTGGTGTATATGTGGAATCTCTATGCTTTGTTTTTGTTTTTGTTTTTGTTTTTTTACACATAAAATCATGGCATCTGAAAATAGGGATAATGTGACCTTTTCTTATTTGGATGGTCTTGATTTCTTTTTCTTCTCTTATTGCTCTGGTTAAGACTCCCAATACTAGCATGATGGAAATGAATATTCTTGTCATGTCCCTGATCTTGAAATGATTTCAACTTTACTCCATTAATTATGAAGTAGAATATGGGTTTGCCATATACATAGCTTACAGTGTGTTGAAGCTCATTCCTTCCATACCTAATATGTTCAGAGTTTTTATCATTAAAGGAAGTTGAATTCTATTGAATGATTTTTCTATGTCCTTTGAAATAATCCTATAGTTTTTATTTTTCATTCTATTGCTGTGATGTATTATGTTTATCAAATTTTATACATTGAGCCATCCTTGCATCCCTAGGACAAATCTTATTTGACCATGGTGTATAATCTTTTTAATGTGCTATTGGATTCAATTTGCTGGTACTTTGTTGAGAATTTTTGCATCTATATTTATCTGTCATTTTCTTTTTCTGATTTGTTCTTATATGGTTTGGGTATCAGGGGAATGCTCCTGATACCCAAAGGTTCCCTTTCGATTCTTGCCTGAGGGAAGGTTGAGAAATTTTGGTATTAGTTCTTCTTTAAAAGTTTAGTAAAATTCATCAGGGAAGCCATACAGTCCAAGGATTTCCTGTGTTATTAGATTTTTTATTACATTCAATCTTGTTAGTTGTTATTGATCTATTTGGGTTTTATATGTTCTTATTGTTCAATTTTGTTAAATTATATGTGCCCAGAAATTTATTTTTTCTAGGTTTTCCAAATTTTGTTAACATATAGTTATTCATAACAGTCCTTAGTAATACTTTGCATTTCTATGGTATTAGATGTAATAGCTACATTTCTGATTTGATTAGAAGAATTTATATTGTATAGCTGTTGGATAAAATGTCCTAAAAATGTATAGTAGGTCAATTTGTTCAGTCCTCTTGTTCTATGATCTAACCTTTGCTGATGTCTTTAAAATTTCAGTCCCAATCAATGTGATAGAAAGAAAATGTCTTACGGCAATGAGACAAAAGTAACACCCAGATATTATAAATATGGATAACACCAACCACAGAGAATTTCAGAAGGCTGATGAGGTTTGAAAGACTATCTCCCCAAAGGACCTGTACTGTAATACTCAGCACATCAGTTGCTTTTAAAGTGACAATCTATCTTAGAAAAACAGAAACTTCTTCTGCAGTTACAAAATGAATATTTCTTTTGAAAATTTTATTCATGCATTCCAAATAAAGAAATTATTTGTGAGAGAAAGATGGGGAATATTTTGTCTTAATTTTTTGGTCTTTAAATAAATAAGACTATTCATGAATAGTCAAGACTAAGTTGTCTGCATAATCCCTTGCTTCAACTTACTAGCTAATTTATTTTGCTAATAAACAATACATTTCATACTTATAAGTAAATTATTTAAAATTTTTGTTTTTCTAAAATAGACATTTTAATTTGAGTATGTTAACTTACATGAGAGTGGAGGTTTGTTCTTATATTTTACAAACATATTGTGGATAAAATACCTCTAATGTCTTCAAGTGTCTTTGATAAATTCAAATTGACATACTTAATACTTTCAAAATTTCTCCTTCTATTCATTTTAATAAATAAAACAACCAGATTAACATTGTTGCCTGATGTTAACTCTCTTGAGGAAAAAAATAATCAAAATGAATCCTGGCATCAAACCAGGTGATGAGAATCACTGTACTTCTGGTCACCATGGTGTGTGGGGACCTGTAGTGAGGCCACATCAACAAACAGGGAGGCATTTCAGGTTAGCCATTTAAATTGTGAAGTCAAGATGATGACAGGAAATTATTTCATTTAAATTTTGTCAACTTTAGAAAGTAATATATATAGGAATGGAAAAACTCCACCTCTACCCTCCTAGGGTCCCCAGCTGCATCCAAGAATTAAATTGACATATGAGAGATTAACAGGAGAAAAGCATAATACAAATTTTACATGGCACAGGGCTCTCATAAAGAAATGAAGACCTAAAGAAGCAGTTAGAGACATTTACTCATATAGTGAATGGGACAGATTTTAGTAAACTATGAAAATGTAATCAAATTACTTGGAGAAGACTTAAAGGATCAAAGCTTCTAACAAGGTTCACACAGAATTTTCTTGGTCTCCCCTTCTTGTCCTTGAAGATAAGGATGTTGCCTTTCCTTTTAGTATAGAGAGAGTGTCTTTCACACGGGAATTTCATCTTCTACATTTAAGAAATAGCACGAAGATTGAAGTGATCTTGCAACTGTGTTTTTCAGGTGCCTTTAGCTTAAATAGTCAATATGTCAGAGTGGTATATTTTTAACTCTTTCATATATATTCATCTACAGATTTGTAGTAAGGATTAAATACTTCAGAATCCCCAGTTACCATAAACATAGATTTTTAAAAAGCATTTTAAAATTGCAATAGCTCCTTTGATGGTAGAAATCTACCTTGGAGATGCTAAGTAGTTAGAAAATAAAATTATGGATTCACCAGCCTATTGGTTTTCTTACTTAACGCTCCTGATGTTGTTATCAGGCCCTCCTATAATCATCACTGCCTAGTCAATCAACCTTCCCTCAGGCAAGGTGTTAACACTGTAGGACATCAAGGACTCCTCACTGATCCTAGAATAGTGCCCACTATTAATATTTAAAGATCCTAATGTTGACACATCTTGGTTTTATAGTTTTTAATTCATGCATTATAATTATGCACAATAGTGGAATTCATTATAACATGTTTATAAATACATAATTATATTTATCTATACAACATAATTTGATAATCTCATTCCCTAGAACCTCTCCTTTCCTTTTTCCCTCCTTCTCCCTGACTGCCTTCCTCCACCCTATTTTGATCACTAATTCACCCCACCTTGTGTTATACTATTACTCCTGTGACCAAAAGGGATGGGAAAACAACAGCTATCCATTAGGAAAAATATCACTGTACCCAATTTCCACTTTCAACAAGTTACTGCTTACTAAAATTTTTAGAAGACCTACTTTATGATTGCTATCTCAACTATCACGAAGCTGACATCTTTATTCCTGGCCAGGCTAGATTTTGATCCCAGAAAATCTGGGTCACAAGTTACCCTCGGAATTGAACTAAATGCAGAAAATGATACTCTTGGCTCACTGTTTAATCAAGAGTTCCACACTCAAAAGAGATATAATTTTCCTTGAAAGGTCTACTAATTGATATTTAAATAATCTTGAGAAACAATAGTTTTTCCTAAAAACTTCAGGATCCTCCATTTTTTATAAGCCAGATCTATGCCTAGAGCTTAACCATGACATAATTCTTCTAGAAACTCTCTTGTGGTTCCTAGAATTGGGAATGGACTGCTAAGGGCAAGAAGACAACCAAAAAAGAGATAAGGTTTTTTTAAAATATATATATAATAACTCAATATGTATGATTAAGCATTCCAAGGCAAGGAAATGGACACAGACTGAGATGGAGTTGAGTCTTTTCCATTTTAGAAGCAATGAGTCCTCAGCCACTATTCCATATGATGGCCCAATGCTGGAGGAATTTATAAGAAAAATTTAAAAACCAATACGGGCTATGAATCAAAGGCACTGCTCATTAGGCATATTCTAATTGTTCTTCATAAAAACTTTCTAAGTGAATACCATTCTGGCAGTAGCAAAAAAAAAAAAGAGTCTTGAGATTATAGCCTATCTCATTTCTAAAATATTCAAATTCCTATTAAGATGATAAATAGCAGCACTCCTAAAGAAATGTGACTCATTCGCTGTCTAGCAGGTGAATAATCACCAGATTAAGAGTCCTTAACAATTTTATATATGTAGTAATGTACTATAGCTTTTTTCAATAGTAGGTCAAGAATTTTGAACCCTGCCTTTTAATCCATATTGCTTTAAAAAGCAAATATAACCCAAGAACATAAAAAATTAAATTGACTTTTCTGGAGTTGGTAAAGAGAATTTACTGACTCTAATGCCATACATATGGCCACTATGGTAACTCAAAACAAACAAAATATCAGGACCAATAACCTAACTACTCAAGAGAAAAAATTGTTTGAAATATAATATTCCTAAACCAAAGGCCGTCATCAATTTAAATTTAGTTTTTCAATATCCCGGAAAATCTATTAGTAGTAGCTGACATGCAGGAAGTGGACTATGTGAAATCAGATTAAAATCCATACAATTTCTTTTCAGTGCCATATGCAAAATGGAGCAAAATAAAATAAATGTGATTAAATAAGAGATATATTATACTAAATTTAAATACACATCAATTTGATATAGTGGACTCAAATTTAAAAGCACAACTCTATAAAGCAGGTAGGATTTTTCTCAATGATGAATTGATAAATTTAGCACTGCATTGTTAAATTTGGTGACGATATTGCAACCCAACTTTGAAATGCCAGACTGTCCAGGGTCTGCAGACTCATCAGTGGCTCCTTCCAACAAGGCATTCTTTTTAATCAGCCAGAGACTTCACCAACCAAAATGAGGTTAATAGGTATGCCGGTTCACTCTACTTCCTTTTAAATAGCTCAGATGTTTTATAAAACAAGAAAATAAGGGCTGCTATGAGATTAAATTAAATCAAGGTCCAAGGCTCATGGGGAAGAGAAACTGAGATTTCAGTATGTATTGGGGAGAACTGATAAAGGTGGAGGGTTTTTTAAGGTTGTTGTTTTTTTTTTTCCATCTCAGGGGGATAGCCAAGAGATTGTTTTACTGCAGGTGATATGTCGGCATGTTACTTACTCATCACACCTGCCAACCTTGAGAGGGTCTCTTTGTCATTACTTATAACTGCCAATTTACAAGATGGCCCAGTAGGGAATGAAAGGACCAACTGGAACAAATAGAGGTTTTTACCACAGCTGCTGTCTGTCTTCTCAGGTCAGCACAAATCGTGAATCTTAAATAGGAAGGAGCAACCCAAATACTTCTCCTTTCAGGTTACCGGACACCACAAGCCTGAGTGATGGACACTGGCCTCTGCAGTTGACATTCCTGGAGTGCTGCGGACCAGCTGTTCATGTGGAAAGCTTAAAGGAAAAGCTTGATTTGATCACGTCAAGACTTTCCATATTAATTAGTTCAGAACATATCTAAGGCTTTTCCTTGTCACTTTACCTTGAGTTCAGATTGCAGGGAAGATACAACCAATTAAGTAGAAGCCTCAGTGAAAAGACTCCAGGAGCAGCAATACTGTAACACAAGGACAATCTCGACGACCAGACTAAACTAAACTAAGAGCAGCTGAAATTGAGGCCCACTTTTGTCTGCTTAGACTATTTTTGCTGTGCCATTTGTCTCCCTGTGCTCGTGTTTGTGTGTTTAGGTATTTCAAGCTAGAGGTTGTTCTGGGCATAGTGTAGGCTCATCTGTTCGCCCTGGTCTTACTTTGATTTGACCTTTCAGCTAAATTGGCATTTTGTAGTTGTTTGGAAACTATGCCTTGCAGAGGGAATTTGCAGTAGTGAGCAGGAAGGGTACTGAAGCAGACAAACACAATTTATTACCATTGTGGTAGCCTGTTGACAATTGGAAGGTAGCACTACAGTGCTGTGAATGCCTTTCTGGGGACTGTGTCATCCCCTAATGTAGCTGCAGGTTAAAATTCAGTTTGGATATGGCTTTAAAACATAATAGACTAACCAAGGGAGCATTTAAAAGTACCCATGCTTGGATTTCTCTAAGCATTCTGATTTAATTTGAACTAGAAAAGGAGCCAATCATCAAAATTTGTTTGTTGTTGTTTTACTCTATCAATATTTCTCTTTTTCCCATATTTTTATTGGTGCATTACAGTTGTACCTAATGGTGGGATTCATGGTTACATATTTGTACATGCATACAATATAACAAGCCAATTTGGCAAAAATTATCCCCCAATATTTCCCCTTTTCTTCTCCTCTTCCCCCACTCCAAGTTCCTTTCCTCTTTCCTACTGATCACCCTTCCATTTTCTTGAAAACTCTACCAATTTTTCCAATGTGCATCTGTGGCTTAAAACCTTCACTTTATTTCAAGAAAAGCATGAGAAAAGCCATATACATAGACATGTTGAGTTCTGTTCTATGAGGGGATAATGGCTGCTGTTTGGAAAGGATCCATCAGCACCTAGTGACACTGGCTCTTTCATTGGATGATGATGATATCCCAGTCCCAGAGATGCTGGCCTTGATGTTCTTTACCAACTACCTCATCTGTCAGAAATAAAGTTGTGCAGATTGGGATCTCAAACACAACCTCCCCCAATGTCCATAGCATGCATTTTATTTATATGTATATGTATATGTATGTGTGTGTGTGTGTGTGTGTGTGTGTGTGTGTGTGTGCTCCTGACATGTTAGCGCCTGAAATGCCTGAAATGCATGTGGTATGCACACCAATGTTTTAAAATAATAGTGTTGTCTGATGAAAATTCAGTCTTGAGTGAATCCTGCAGAAGGAATACTATAGTGATCATTATCGCACTAATGGCCTTTCAAAAGTATAAATCTTCTCTAATTTGGCCTTAAATTCCCTTTTAAATTTGGCATTAAAGAGATCCTTCTGTATCTAAAATTTGATATTCAACCACAGTAAGGAAGGCTCCAGTTTTTAAATTGACACAATTTCTTTGATAAAGTAAAGGCTGTCAAAATTATATGTAGAAGCCCTAAGGCAGGAGGAAAGATACTTTCCATCTTGGTGGTAAATAAAGTTCTTGACAGACAGTGTCTGAGTGAAAGAAGAGAGTGGTCCAGCTGGCAATCTCCTGATAGTCATTCTTCGGCATGATGAAAGAAGGATTAAGGAAGGGGGCACATAATTAGCTTTCATCAAAGTGTCATGACAGAATCTTCCCCTCCATGGGACCAGCCTTACGGAAAAGATTATTATACCCAATGCCATTCTATAAATTGGTTGCATTATGCAGCCTATGATAAAAAATGTTTGACATTCCATGAAGCCTAAATCGAAAAAGCACAGCACATGAATTATGATTTAAGTGGCAAAGCAACCTCTTGGGAAGAGAGCAGTTTTGTCCATGAAAAGCAATTCAGCCTCTGCAATTCCTCTGTGTTCCAAGTTTCAGTGGGCTGACAAATAGGAAGTGGTGAATGATTTACTTTGTTGCAGGATATACAACGTGAGATGAGAATTAGAATTGATATTGGATATTGACTCATTGTTCTCAAAAAATAATTTGACCTTCATATTAGTGTAGTCAGTATGAAACTTGGCACTAGAAGTTACGACTTCTGACCCCAAATTTTCAAGTAAGTAATGGCGAGCAACTAAATATCTCCAGATCTTCTTTTGTTGCCTGTTAGTAATAGAATCCTATTCATTCATTTGTTGGTTTAGTCCATAAATATTCATTATTGCCTATTCATTATTGACATACAGAGATAAATAATACATATAAACTGTCTACAGCTTATAACCAAGACAATTAAATAAATATTGACTATTCAGTGTCATTAATGCTATAGTAGAAACATACAAAGTGGGTAAGAAAGAGACTAATTTGTTCAGGGAAGGGAGTTGGGAGCCAGTGTAGACTTCAAAGAGGAAAAATTTTTTGAGCAATGCCATGAGAATATAGGTCCACACTAGTTTAATATTGTGGTCTTAATCTGAAAATAAATAGTTCAATAATTCCTATGGTTTAAATGTTTCCCCCAGGATTTAGAAACTTAATCCCAAAATTCATATGTTAAAGGTATTTGGAGGTAGGACCTTTGGGAGGTAATCTGGATTAGATGAGGTCTTGAGGGTGGGACCCCGATGACGGCATTAGTGGCTTGATAAAACAGGGAGGTCAGGGCTGGGGATGTGGCTCAAGCGGTAGCGCGCTTGCCTGGCATGCATGCGGCCTGGGTTCGATCCTCAGCACCACATACCAACAAAGATGTTGTGTCCGCCAAGAACTAAAAATTAATATTAAAAATAAATAGATAAGACAGGGAGGAGAGACCCAGCTATTGTGCTTATTCTGCCTTGATATATTCTGTCCCTTATTATGCTATGATGCAGGAAAAAGACCCTCACCAGATGCAGGCACCATGCTCTTGGACTATCCAAGAATTTTGCCAAATGAACTTTATAAATTACCCATTCTCAGATATTCTGTTAAAGCAACAAAACTGGAATATGAAAATAACAAATGGATTTGTATGGACCAAAGTTTGTCTCTTCTTTATGTAAGTTGCAAGAGTTTTCCCATAAAACCCATGAGTCCTATATGACACCAGCAGTATCACAGAACAGTATGTTAACCATCTTATTACCCTTTCACGGTACTGTGCCAGGCCCCCTCCTGGAAAGTACCATGACGTCAAAGTCCTTCAATTCAACAGTGACTGAATGCCTCCCACATGCTTGACTTTTTACTACGTGGTGGGCAGATGAGAAAGAATAAGACATAGTTCTGACTTTAATGAGCTCACAGGAAGCTTGGAAGAAAGATTTGCAAACAAATAAAGGAATTATAGAGTAATAAACTCTATAATTTATAATAATAATGATAATAAGCTCTATAATAAAGTAATAAATGTAGAGGTAGATAAAAGGTAATATGAAAACACACTAAAAGGAACACTTAGTTTTGAGTGGAGGTAGGGATTTTAGAAGAAGAATAACCCCACTATTCATTGAGCTCTTATTTTATGGGAATGATTTCCAAGACTGTCTCATTTAATCCCCAAACCATTTTTTATTTAATAAAGTTTTATATGCAAGTCTGCCTGAGACCAACATAGCCATATGTGGCCATAATTTGGCACTCTCTCCCCAAAGAGAAGATTTCTAAGGAGATAGTTATATTCATTTCTCAGGGCTGCCACTGTACATTATCACAAATTTAGTGGATTAAAACAACAGAAATTTATTCTGTCACAGTTCTGGAGGCCACAACCAACTCCAAGATCAAGGTGTTGACAGAACCACACTCCCTCTGAAAGCTCAAAGATACACCCACCCTTCCCTCTTCCAGCTTTTTGCTGACTCCAGACATTTTTTTATTTTATGGCAGCATAATGCCATCTGCATCTCTGCCTCTTCACATAGCCTTCTCCTTTGTGTCTCTCCATTTCTGTGTCTTATAAAAACATGGGTTATTTGATATAGGACCTACCATAATACAATCTTATTTCAAGATCCTTACCTTAATTATACCTGCAAAAACCCATTTCCAAATAAAGCCACATTTATGGGTACTGGGGTTGAAGACTTACATATCTTTTGGAGGACCAAAATTCAACCCAGTAGGTGGTACTTCAATGGAGTTTTTAGGACAAGTTGGATTTTTTTTTTTTTTCAGAACAGGAGAGAGAATGCCAGGTAAAAACAATAATAAGTTCAAAGACCAAATGGAGGAACTGGGATTGGGCAAAGGAAAGGGAGGGGGCATGGGGTCAGGAAAGATGGTGGAATGAAATGGACATCATTACCCTAGGTACATGTGTGGACTGCACATATGGTGTGATGCTACATCATGTTCAACCAGAGAAATGAAAAGTTGTGCTGCAATTGTATACAATGAATCAAAATGCATCCTGCTGTCATATATACCTAATTAGAATTAATTAATTATTTAAAAAAAAAAAAGCAAAGAGAAGTGAGTAGAATAGAGGAAGGGGGCCAGGATGGGAGGAGGAGAGGGAGTGGGTAAGTGCTAGGAGTGATATTAGCCAAATTGTATTGTTATATTGTATGCATGTACAATATGTAACAATAAATTCCACCATATGTATAACTATAATGCACCAATAAAAAAACTGTGAAAGAAAAAATAAAGACCAGACAGGTAAAAGAATGCCATATTAGGAATTTGTTATACTTAGAACACCCAAACAAAAGCACATATGTAGACAAAAAAAACAAAATAGATGCTGAAAAATGATGTTCAAAAACTAGAGAATGCCAGGTACAGTAGCATGTGCCAGCTGCTAGGGAGATTGAATCAGGAGGATTGCTTGAGCCCAGCTTGGACATCACAGCAAGACCCAGTCTCTAAAAACAAAAACAACAATAACAAACCCACTAAGTGGCTGGATAATAGAAAACCTTGTCCAGTAAGCTAAGTGATTAGGGACATATTCAAACTTGACAGTCATCAAGAATTTTTATGTAAGGGAAGAACATAATTAATTATGCATATGATAAAAGTCGCTGAACAGCCAATATGGAGGAAGCACTAAAGAATAAAAGTCTGTGGGCAGAGAGATCCATTAGATGGCATTTGATAGAGCCCAGATGAAAGAGAATGGATCCAAGGCTATTAAAAGGAGAAGGGGTTATGAAATCAAGTGATTATAATAGATTTGAGTAGTCTTAATAATCAGTTGATGCAGAACACTAATGAAAGGAAGCTGAAAATGAATTTCAAGTTTAGGCAGTGTCATTCATCAAAAAGCAAACCAAGAACAGGTGGAGTTTCATTGGAAGTATAACTTTGTTATTTGCATGTTGACTTTGGAAGTCTTAAGGGTGTACAAATGGACTGGACAGTTGAATATACAGAGAGAGCTGCTGATTAGCTGTGTGTGCTACAATTCTGTCATCTCCCCAGAATGCAGAGGAAGCAAGCATGTCTCCTTCAAATTTACATCTTTTTTTTTTCCTTTGGTGCTGGGGATTGAACCGAGGACCTTGTGCATGCAAGGCAAGCACTCTACCTACTGAGCTATATCCCCAACCCCTTCAAATTTACATCCTAACAACTATCAACACACCTGGTTCACAGTAGGTGTTTTAATGGCTGTTGAATTAATTTCAAGATCATTCCTATTAACTTGATATCAAAGAAATTACAATAGCTTACAAGTGATCATGCACTGATTTTTCTGATATGTGTGATGTATAAGGCAGGTTTCTCTCCTACAGGTTTTTGATCCGAGTTTCTCCATTCTAAGAGAACTGACTTTTCAGAATACTGAGTTCAGACAAGGACTGGGCCTGCATAGCTCAACAACTCACTCCTTCTGTGACTGGCTCCATCTCCTTACCACATAGGGACAGGGGACAGAGGTGGAAGTGGGGGTTTGGTGCCACCCATACCAGAAATGGCTTTCTTGGCTTAGATAAAAACCTATTGCTTCTGCACCTAAGCTCTGGTCTTAAAGTTAGCATTAATTTCATCAAAAATAGCATTAATTTTGTTAGCATGTGCAAGGCCCTGAATTCAATCCCCAATACTGCAATAAATTAATTAAATAATTAATTAATTTAAAAATTAACTTCATAATCTCATCTGCCCAAATCCTGCATGTTACTCATTTCCAAACTTTCAACAGACATCTTATTATCCTTATTTTCTCTAAAACAAAATTGACTTGTTTCTTATACAAGTTCTTTAAAGATTCCACATTAAACAAAAAGTGTTATTAATTTTCTATTTTTTTCATCTTTGAGAGAAAAATTATTTGTTTTTTGTTTCATATATATCTATAGTTTAACAGAATAGTCTTTATTTTACCTGATTTAAAACATTATTAAAATAACTAAGTTAATGGACGTATATGAAAAACATTGAAACATGAACAAAACAAAGTATTTTTTTAAAAGAAATCTCCTATAATCTGCCAGGAAAAAAATTGGGGGGGGGGGTTGACTATCTAGAAAGATAGTCCTTTTGTTCTTTCTCTTTATATACTAATAAGGTTATACCATAAGTCTATTTTATAAGTTCTGGTGAAATATAGTTCCATGTCATAAGATATATTTTAGCATTATTTTATACAACTTAATGTTAAATTTCTGTATTGAGAAAAACACAGTTCACAGGGCACCATGGCACAGGCCTATGATCCCAGCATCTTCAAAGGCTGAGGGAGGACATCCAAGTTCAAAGCCAGCCTCAGTAACTTAGGGAGGTCCTAAAGCAATTTTGTGAGACCCTGTTTCAAAATAAAATATAAAAAGGGATGGGGATATAGCTCAATTGTTAAGGGCTCCAGGGTTCAATCCCTGGTACCAAAAAACAAACAAACCACAATTCACTTTATCAATATCTTCCTTTTAGGCATTTAGATTATTTCCAGTTTTATACTATTCTAAACATTGTTTTGAACTTTCTTGTAGCTTAATTTTTGTGAATATTTCTGACAGTTTCATATAATATATTCTGAAAATTAGTATTTTTGTTTTTTAAATTGCATAAAATATGTGTATGTGATTTATTTAATCTACAAAACTTGTACACAAGAACGCATAAACCTCTTGCAATAATTCTTTGCAAGTCAAACACATCTGTAGATCAGATGTGTTCACAGTGGTCATCATTAACCAAATTGTACTGTAATTTTAATGAGCAGAGAATTAGATCATTTGGTTTCAAGAGAAGACTATCACTAAATTCAACAGATGAATGTATTTCTTCTTTAAATCTCCAGGGAACATTATTAGTAATATTTTCTTGTATAATTACTCACTGAAGATGTTTATTTCAATGACTTTGATGTGGGATTTAAAAGTATTCCTTACTAGGCATTATTTTTATTCTATTGTGTAACAAATTAAGGCTTTTTTGTAATTCTTTTTTTTGTTTGCTCTAATTAGTTATATACATGGCAGTAGATGCATTTTGACCTATCACACGTAAATGTTTTAAGACATTTTGCCAGATTTTTCACAACTTCTATAAATGAACAAGTTCGTCATCATTATTTAAAATACCTGACAATGTAATATGTACACTGGTATTTCTATCAGCCTTTCCCAATTCACATTCTACCAATTTCCATCCTGTTCTAGGTTCCAGAAGGCTGAACCCTAAGGATCTCAGGGACCAGTCCCCCTGGCTTCTAGTTGGGTTTGGACAGTGGAAGAATACAACAGGAGGTTGGAATGCTGTTGGAAAGAGAATATGGATTGCCCTCGCTCTCTCTGTGCCAGCCCATTTTGCAGTTATTGCTTTTACTTCTGCTGGTTGTCCCTTTCCTGCTGCCACAGCTCTCCCAAAATCTAATACAGCCTTCCCTTTCCCCAGCAGGTTGAGGATGGTAATATGTTCCATGATTATTATAAGCAGAATGCTTCACTGCTCCTTATTAAGCTACCCCTTCATTCAACTGTCTGCAATTACCACTCCAGAGGATGTCATCTGTTTCCTGTAGGACCCTAACCAAAACATTAGGACAGACACAAATCTGTAAACAAAGAACTAGGCGGTCTATATGAAATACCTGTGTACTAAAAATGGTAAGCAATTTTCATCCATCCTTCACAATGTGAGATGCTTGTCCCCAAAATGCTAGCATTTTTTTTCATTATTCCACTTACCAGTTTGGTTAGAATCACAAATACTTAAAGAAAAATGAGTTTTCTTGTAAGAAAATAAAAATTAAGAGCTAGTTTCCAGTACATTGAAACATTATCAAATATGTTTTGCCACTTTATAAAATAGCTTATTTTTAAAAAAAAATATTCAAAATGTTTATTTATAAATTATGAAAATGTATAGTAGAGTGACAGCCAGAATTTACCTATAATTATCAGTTGTACTATTCTCTAGTTTCTCTAGTTTGCTACATGCAAAGTCTGTATATTCAGAGACATTTCAGAATTTATTTTTTATTTTTTGTGGTGCAGGGGATTAGGACCCAGGGCCTTGCGCATTCAAGGCAAGCACTCTACCAACTGAGCTATATCCCCATCCCAACATTTCAGAATTTGCAGTTCCTTTTATTTTATAGTCCTGTTACTTGTTTCTCAGCTTACATTTTGCTAGGGTAAAACACATTGCCAGTGTTGGTGATCTGTAGCCTTTTTCAGACATAGGCTTCCATAATACTCTCCACTCACTGATACATCCAGGAGCCACTTTCTGAAGTTAACAATTAATAAACAGTGTCACTAAGCATAATCCAAAGCCTTCTGCACACTACAGCATCACAGAGCTATGGAGTGACCGATGCCAGCTAAAAGGTACCTGGCATCATGCTGAGATGACTGTTACACTACCTAAGCCTGGTCACCAGACAATGTCCCTGCAGGAAGTCTTAAAAACATTTTTGAGCAGTTAAGACACATTTTTCTAAAATTAGTACATGTTTAATTTTAAAGTCATTAGTTTTGCTGCCATATTCCAAAAAAATAAAAATTAATAGCAGAAATTAAGAAGTAGCTGCATTACATTCATAAAAAAACCTATTAAGGCAACACCTGCATGGAGCTGGCAAATATACGAGCTCAAAATATCATCAGAAATGAAGAGTAACACCTTTTCCTCTATGGCAACAGATAGATAGGCAGATAGATTAGATAGATGATAGATAGATAGATAGATAGATAGATAGATAGATAGATAGATAGATTCATTGCCAAGTTGTAATTGAGAGCCTGCTGCCCTAAATAATGACATCTATTCTATATCTGAAGGGTTAGGGTTTTCTTTCCTGTTTTGTCTTAAAATAAGTTAATCATTCTAGACAGTACTAAAAGCCCAGAATGGCAAAATAAGATATTAACAATGAAAAGTTGAGGAAGTTATTCATTTGATATAATAATTATCTTTTTGTTGTTGAGTCTCCACAGACACAAGACAACAGACCACAGTAGATATTGACCAGTTTAAACATAAAGCTTAAATTTTAGTTCTTAAGCTTCTAGAATAATATTTTGAGCAGTATTGATTTTTGTCATTGTTTTTGGCTTTGATTTTCAGTTGGAAAGAGAAAGAAAAGAAAACAAATAGAAGAAGCATGTGGCCATAGTGGTACACCTACCTAGAAATGTAGACCTGAAATTGAACAGTAGTTTTGAAGTTATATAAATTCCAATTTATGCTTCTCCTGGAAACTTTATTGTAGTTCTCTGATGTTTCTAAACTTCAGCATGTGAACCTGAGAGAACTAGACATAACCGAAAAGACCACCATTCTGTGTATCCCTAAGGAAATACATTGATGCCTCTAAGATTAATTTTTATTTCAATTCAGTGTGAAATGCTACTATTCTTGAATCAAGTCTCAGTATAGTTACAAAGCTAGTGTAATTCCTAGCTTGGTTTAGTGTAGTACTTGAAATGCCAGCAGAGAACTGTAAGAATTATAACAGCAATAACAATAATGACCATTAACTCTGAAATGTAGAAAGGCAATCTGGATACAATCTCCATTCTCTAGCTCCTGCCATAGTAAATGAATGTAAAAGTATGTGAAATTTAGCTTTGCTTATCATCTTCAACAAACATAGTATTAAACTAGTTTTGTGCAATGCCAAGAAGTTCGGAGTTTTATAAGTAATTAAATACTGCAGAAGGCTAATATCTTTGATGACAAAGAGAATTAAAAGTAGGGGGAAATTCAAACAAATACATAACCCTTTCCCCTAGCTTTAACCCACTTCCTTTCAACATCAGAAATAGATTGTGTTCAATAGACATCAGTGTTTCAAAGGCTATTTTTAAAAATTTGCAAGTACTCAATTATCACCAATGACAATCACTGTTTCCTAGGTGGAAATGAAACAAGTAGAGACTTAGAAAAAATTAAATCAGTCTTCTTAGCAAGAATTCAATTCAATAAATTTTAACTGAGATCCTACTACATGCAAGACAAAAGGTAAAACATAATCCCCAACCTATGTCATTTATAACTCATTAGAGGTGACTACAAACTTAAAAATAATAATAAAGAGAGAATAAATAAAGAGGATAAATAAAGAATAAAGATGTTTACTATAAGAGAAATGTTAAGAACTGTATGGCTAGCTGCAACGGAAAGAAAATACACATTCTTGAAAAATATCAGAAAACTTTATGGAAGTTTCTTTTCATGGAAAATAAAGTTTTATGGATGGGAAGAAAGTTCACAAATACAGATGGACTTTCAGGAGACAGTTGGACAAAAATAGGGAAGAAGAAAATAGGTTACACACAAACAGTGTTTCACTGCAGAATAGTTTAATATATGGGACCAATAGTTGAAAGATTGTGTTAAGACTTTCAGATTTCATTTTGAAGACAATGAGACAAAAACTGCATGTGCAGAAAAAGTATCACAGTAAAAACAAGTTATGATTTGTATCTAAGCAGTGAATGGGAAAAGCTGGCGTGGGAAGAAACAAGAGTTGGGAAGATTAGTTTCAACAACAGTCTCCATAGCTGGCGTGAAAAGTAATAATGAAACCCAATACTTCAGCCAAGATGGGGGTCAACTGCTGAAAACTTTTGCTGCCCCTTATGACATCAATAGATCTATCCAATGAAAACAGATCCTTGGCTAGCACTCAATTGTATGTCAACATGCTGTAATGCACTCAGAATTAAGTGTGCATGTCAACACAGCTGACTGTAATAACATTTAATATAGTAAGGCTGACCTCAGTAATCTGGTATCACTAAGAGTTGTTCTTGAGTTGTGTGCTCTGGGTAGAAACAATAAACCCAGTGGCTCAGAATTGAACAAAAGTTCTGATGCTCCTTTAAAGCAGCTTAATTCTGAACCCTAGGTTTAGGCCTTCAATGTATTTTCTATTGTTTTATTTTGGTTTTTCCGAAGAAGGATAGAGTGATAACTAATACCTATGCTATTGGAATCTTCCTTATTTTCCAAAGTTGGCTCCTTCTGCTGCCATAAAGGCCTTTCTCCAGCAAATAGGCTGAATCTAAATAAGATAAATAGGTGTCCTCTAGGGCTTACAGCACAGAGGCCTCTGGGCATTACTGAATACCCTCAATTAGGAAGTGTCATTTCTAGGTGGTGACAGTGACAAGGAACTAAATCCTAAAAAAGTGCAATCCAGGCACTTGAATTTCGGGTGACTAATTTGGTTGACTCCATTTGCAAGGTTTGACCCACCACTGCAGGTGAAAGGATTTGATTGAGCATAGATCAAAAATCTCCCCAGAGCTGAGTGACCTTGTTAAGCAACTTTGCTACATCTTTTATGTAGTGAGTTATGCTCAGCAAAGCACGGATATTTTCCATTAACCTCTGAGGCAGCAACAAATTTATCCATTGCTTTTCCCTCCTCACTCAACTCACTCAAATCCTTCAGCAAGATGTCCCTTGATTTTCACATTTGCCACCTTGCCACGTGGGCTATGTGAATTAAGTCCCTGATTAAGACTACTGTCTATAGCAGAGCTCCATGGTTCTTTAATTTAAAGTGGGTCCCTAGAATTCTGTAAAAGAATTCCAAATAAAATTGTAAAGTTCCTGAAGAAACAGATGGAATTTTTTTCTTCTATATCTTATAAAAATATCTTTGAAACTGGATCAAATCAGTCCAAACCTATTTATAATAAGACTAAAGTGTCACGTCCTGTGTTAGGCACTAGGTATATGACAAGTCATAGTTTCTGGAAAAATAGAGTGTAGCTTATAGAAGAAGTTTTAGAATCAGATAGACCTGGGTTCCCATCCCAGCTCTTTCTCTGTGGTTTTGATAAAATTTCTCTGAGCCTCAGTTTCTGTAGGTACAAAATGGGAATAATAGAACTTCCTCCACAGAGTTTGTGAGCATTGGATGCTACTAGTGAAATGTTTCATTGAGTATATACAAAAAGTGAGGAGATCCAAATAGTAGCTGCTTATTGTTTTGTTGCAGGGAGTGATTTAGCTTTGATTTAGAAAATCACGGTTCTCACAAGGAGCAATTGAAGTCAATAATTCTAAGATAACGTCCAGATGATTGTATCAATGGACAGCTCTCCTTCTGCTGCAGTAGATCTTTATTCCTTTCTGGAACTAACATGTTTAAATACCTTCTATTAAAATGAAATGTTAGAAGCAACATTTATCTTAATATTATGTTTCACCTGTGTGGACATAAATGATGTCCACAAAAATCCTTAGATATATCTTTAATCTTAAGGCAACAAGAGAAGAATGCTTTGAAACACAGCTTAGTTACCTTCCATGTTATTAGCATCTCCCAGCATTATTGGTCAAGGCCAACCGTAGGCAGACTATGGCTCAGCCACTTGTGCTTTACAGCACAGCAGTAAACATGCTGTTTTGCTGAGCCTGCTGGGGAACAGTC
Organism: Spermophilus citellus; assembly: GCF_964194105.1. Lineage (NCBI taxonomy): Eukaryota > Metazoa > Chordata > Mammalia > Rodentia > Sciuridae > Spermophilus > Spermophilus citellus. The sequence goes on along the minus strand of NC_138196.1, from coordinate 69,269,866 downwards.
ATGCCTGGAATTGTTGCTATGCTACCGAAAGGACAGCAAGCTCATGATATTCCCACAGCAACCTAGACAGCATGCATGAAAACCTGCGGGGATTTCTATCAGAGCTCCCAATAGCCACACCGCCATTTGGAAAACGTGTGCTTATTCTAACCTAGACCTTGGAACTTTCATGGTTAACAAGTGACAAACATAATTAGAGATTGCAGACATTTTTTAAGTGTTAAAGATTTTGTTAGATTCAATCATTTTAATAATTTTTGATGCCATTGGTCTACCATAGCATGTCACATCACCAAAGGCCCAAATCACACAGAGTTGAATAACAAGATGAAAGGAGGTTATCAGAGACACAAAAGAGGATAGTAACCCAGAGGATCTACAATTGCTATCCAAGATGATAAGGGCTTAATAATTCTCCTGGCTTTACTCACAGCAATGCATCCACTTGTGTGGTAATGGCCACATGGTTGATTATGCTCTAAGCCACTCCTCTACCCTCAAACCAAGCACCTATGTCTACCTTCATTGGGGGTATGCCCCATAACATGCTTCATTATCACAAAAATGTAGTTTAACATAAAGTAAAAAGAAAAAGTGTTTGATCCTGTTGGATATCTGGCTCTTTAAGCTGTTCCGAATGCAGAATTTGAGTTAGCAATATTTGTCATGAGGGATTTATCTTTTAACTTAGATTCAACATTTTATTCTTCCTCTCTTGATCTGATAGATTGTCCTGAAGGCATCAAGCCTCCTGGGCTTATCCCCAATATGCTTCTAGATCTAGTCCATGTGATTTCTATTGCTTGCTGCTTTTATTTTCTCTCTGTGTGAATTTTCCAATGACTTTAATTAAGCTCCCTTTAGTGTTATGAGATTCTCAGTATCTGATATAAAGTCTTTCACACTTAAAAAAAATACTCAAATTGGAAAGAGTTCAGCCATAAAAGAGATATGAAATCTGTTTAAGTTGCTCTATTATAAAAAGGTCAGCCCTTTAAACAGTTGAGTTAAACAGGATGAAATTTGGGTTAAGCTGTCCCTCTGGGGGTTAGTATGCCCAGCCCATCACAAGCACACTAATCCTGGAGAAAAACACCAGGCTTCTTTTCTCTCTGTGGTGCTGGTCACATCTCAGAAATAAAGGGCCTCTGTGAAAGTAAGTGGTACAGGGTCCGTACAGCCAGCACAAAGTCATATATAGCCCAAGCAAAGCTTCATTATAGAAATTAAAGAGCAGAGAGTCATAATGATGGTTGGAATCAAGAACATAGTCCTTTTAATATTAATAACCTTGGTGTTTTATAACACATTTTTATTTTGTTGTTGTTGGTATCATTTTGTTTTGTTGTTTAATAGAAATATATCAGGTCAAAAAGAGCCCCAGAAGGTAACGACACACTCAAATCGATGAATTTTACTCCACTGCTGTCTACAACATACACATCTTCTCTCTATAGCATTTTTAGTTAATAGAATCTGCTAGGATATGATAACAAAATCCTAACTCCACAGTCCTGTCATACTATCTTCCATAACATTATTCACACTGGCAAGTTGCCCAAGGAGTATGTACAGGAAAGATGATATGAAAGCAAGTAAATATTTTATTACCAGCCTGCATTAAGCTCCCTGAATCTCATGAAAGCCATGAGGACCCTATCTGCCCTCTTGCTGCCAATGAAAAGTCCACCTGTATACTGTTCTCTGTCTCCTTTGTCCCGGGCGCTGACCGGGACAAAGCTGGAGAAATCCTGGTCCTATTCAAATAAAACAATCCCATGGAAAAAGCCTATAAAGAGAGACAATATCCATGAGAAAGAAATAACCAAAAAATGGCCTTCTTACATAAAAAATACAAATTTCTCTCTCTAACTCATATCCAAACATTCACTGAATAACTACCTGACGTATCAGGTACCATTAAAGACTTTCTTCATCTCTCTGGAAGGGTCATATGAGAGAAGTTAGAAAGTAACAATAGTTAGAAGGACTCCTACTCAGTGCTCTGTATAAGAATCACCTGGGAAATGGGATGAGATCCAGGAACTCATGCACAGATGAGGAAGGGGAATACATACACCATGTGCCTCTACAATTTCTGATGTAGTCTTGCAGACAACCTCCAAGAACCACTGTTAATAGTGACTCAGTATCATTTCTACAACTGAGTTACCTGAAGAATAGCAAAGAAGTTTTTCCTTACCACAGAAGTGGGATAGGACAGAAGCAAACAGATAAATAGCAAAAATATTCACCTTGATCAGAGAGAAAATTGTCAGTTTATAGAAAAGGGAAGCAAGGAAATATTCTGAGGGGCCTGAGGACATATATCACAAAAAAAAGGTTCAAGTGTCTACTTAGTGATTTTCCCAAAGGATCCCAAGAGTTCCTTGCTCTTCTAAATGATGCAAAGAAATTAACTTGCCCAGACACAACCTCTCACCTCCTGCCTTGGCTAGAGACGAGAAAAAGTCCCTCCTAATTTTTGTTCATTCACCTACCTTGCTGAGGAGAGCAAGGTAGGTGAATGTTAACTTTTCTGTAACACAGGGGTTCAGGAAGAACACTTAAATGCCAGAAGCTATTGAAACTGTCTTTGATTCCCTCATGTACTAACTGCCAAACAGCAAAGTTAACAAAGAAGTCTCACCATGTCATATAAATACCTTGCTCTGGCCCCCAGGGATTTCTCTAGCTCTAAAGGCAATAAAAACTCTATAATAAAACCAGTAATAATGTGTATTATTATTTGTCTCTTTAGAAAGAATAGCTATAAACAACCCAGGCCCTCCTAATTAGCACTGGAAGAGTTTGGAACCAACATATTCAAGTTGCCTTTGAAAAGTAAATTAACACATAGCCTGAACTTAGACAGTGAGGAATAATCCAAACATGTATGAAAAGCATCATCCTTACCAAGTAACTAGAAAAAAATTGTTATGGTTTGGATATGAGGTGCCCCCCAAAAGCAGTTCATGTATGAGACAATGCAAGAAGTTTCAGATGTAAAATGATTAGATTATGAGATCTTTAATCCACTAATACGGATTAACTGGGTGATAAGCATAGGCAGGTAGGGAGTGGTTGAAGGTTGGGAATGTGACTTTGACGTTTATATTTTGTCCCTGGTGAGTGAATCACTTTTTTTCTCTCTCCCCCACTCGCCCTCTATCTCTCCCTCTACTCCTCCCCTCTCTGTCATGTTCTGAGTTGCTTCACTCCATCACCCCCTTCTGCCATGATGTTATGCCTCACAGACTCAGAGCAATGGAGTTGCCTGATGATGGGCTGAACCTCTGAAACCATGAGCCAAAATAAACCCTTCCTCTATTATTTTGTCAGATAAATAATAAATAAATAATTTAAGAACTCAAAAATTACCATAAACATTGTATATAACCTTTAATATATTAAACACCTATTATTGCCAGCACAGCTTTAACATAATGCTTCCAGTAGTATAAGTATGGTACTTAAGTATTTTTTTTCTTTCCAGTTAGCTTATTTACTAAAAAAACATCAATATAGACTTACTTACTTAATAGACTTATTGCTACAATACTGTAACCACAACTCAGTTTTGATGTATCAAAAACCAAAACTTGCAAATGCTTTTCATTATACACTTTAGAGATGCAGTCGGTTGAACATTCACAGTACTAACACGTTCTTCTCTACTTCCTTTACCCTGGTCATTTAAACAGAGTAAATAAAGGCATTTCATGGAGTAGTCATGCTCAAGTTCTGGGGAAGATGAGGAGCCAGGAAAGAGCATGAATCAAAGAACTGAGAAATTGAATGAGCAGTAGACCTCAGAATGCACATATCTAAGAAAACTTACACATGTATACTGCCAGAGAAGAACGCTAAAAAAGATCTGTTAAGACTCCTCTCATCACACCAACCTACAAGTGAGTAGGTAAGGATATGAACAGCAGTCATCTTTAGAATACTATTACCTGATTTCCATACCACAATCAAACAAACTGCTTTCACTTCTGATTCTTAGTATACTATCCACATCTTTCATTTGAAAATTTTCTTCTCAGAAAATTTTAAACTAGGACACTGGGAAAATGGCAGAATACAGAGGTAGCTTCCCTGGCAGCTCCATGGCATGAAACCATGAAGAGCATATAGGCAGCTTCTCGGCAAGGTAGGTGAATGAACAAAAATTAGGAGGGACTTTACTGGAATTTAATACCAAATACTCAGAACAGATTGGGGACTCGGGAGATCTAATATAATAAAATAAGGAAAGAATCCCTAGCACCACAGCTGTGGCAGTGGCTAAAAACACAAACCAAAAGAGTCTCTCTGAATACAGTCAAGCAATAAGGGAATTAGAGGAAACTTCATTCTCAAGAGAACTAAGGCATGTTGGGATATGGATCATTTAAGGATCAGAGTTACTGTCCAACTAAACAGTAAGGTGCACTACACAAAATCTTGTATGGGAAAGAAACTGCATCTCTCCTGGGGGCATACAGAGGACAGCAGAAGAAAACATTTTGCAGCCACAGTGTGGGGGCTTGCAGCTGGGGGAGCCAAGCTCCTACACCACAGGAGTAGAATCCAAAGGAGATTCCTGAGGTGTAGTCTTCCAACAATCGCTGGGCCCTGGAGGTGCACTGATTTAAAGTCTCCAGACCAATTGGTTCAGTGGAGAGACTGGAGCATACCTAAACCTAAATCATGCCTCCAGGATTAATCCTCTCACTCTAGCAACCCCACACTGAGGGTGGAGCAAAGATCATACCCCAGAAAACCCCACCTAACTGCTGAAAAGAGAAGCTGAGACACTTTTGAACTCCAACGGAAATAATTGTTCAATTTTTCATTGAGATCTTTTTTTTCTTTTCTTTTCCTTTTTTTCTCTCATATTTCTACCATTTTTGAAACCAATTATTTTTCATGCATCAGTTTATTGAGGACTAGGATGCCTGATTAGTATATTTATTTTGCTTTGTATTCTTTTATTTTTACTTTTTTCTATTTTTATTTTTTTTTAATTTTTACTTTACATATATATTTTTCTCCCACATGTCTGTTTCCCTTAATTCTCTCTCCCTCTTTTCTCCTTCTAACAGCCAATGTCTACTATTTCCTCTTTGACTCTTCCTTTAATTTTTTTACTTATGTCTTCTCTCCTCCCTCCTCATAAACATCACATCCTATAGCACTTCGGTTCTCTCTTTATCCACCATTAGAAATTGTAAACCCTTTTGTAAATTTACTGTTTTAATTGTAGGCAATAACATAACATTTTGTTTCTGTTTATTGCAATTAAACTGTAGACATCTTAGTAGGAGCAATTTGGTTTAAGGCTGTATATGGTTTGCATTGGTTGCTATTATTATTTGTTTCCCCTTAAAGGCAAGGAGCTGGAAACCTTCAGGGATGCCATAAGACTGCAGGGTAGAAACTTTACTTCCTCAGATCCACACTGCTAGATAGGTAGACACACAAACAACATGAAAAAAACAAGGGAATAAATCACCCCAAACAAACCCAAGATGCTCCAATGATGGAATCCATTGAAACCACAAAGGAAGAAATGTCAGAGAAGGAGTTTAGGCTGTACACAGTTAAACTGATCCACGAGGTAGACAATTCAAGGAGTGAAATCAGAGAGAAAATTCAGGAGACAAAAGATCAGTTCAATAAAGGGATAGAGATTATAAAAAGAAATCCTCAAAATGAAGGAATCAATAAAACAAATTAAAAATTCAATGGAAAGCATCAGCAACAGACTAGACCACTTGGAAGATTGAATCTCCAGCAATAAAAATAAAATACATAATCTTGAAAATAATGTTGACCATGGAGAAAAGATGTTAAGAGACCATGAACATAACTTCCAAGAAATATGAGATAACATGAAAAGACCAAATTTAAGATTTATTGGGATAGATGAAGGCACAGAGATATAAACCAAAGGAATGCACAATCTTTTCAATGAAGTATTATCAGAATATTTCCCAATCCTAAAGAATGAAATGAAATCAAATACATGAGGTTTATGGGACCCCTAATATACAAAATTACAACAGACCTACACCAAGACACATCACAATGAAAATGTCTAACATACAGAATAAATATAGAATTTTAAAGGATTCCAGAGAAAAATATCAGATTATGGTTACAGGGAAAACAATTTGGACCTCAGTTGATTTATCAACACAGACATCAAAGCTAGGAAGTCTTAGCAAATATATATATAATAAAACAGACGTAATACCTTGTATTCTATCAGATAATAATAAAATGAAATTAGAAATCAATGACAAAATTTTTTAAAGGAGCTACTCCAACATCTGGAGACTAAATATTATGCTATTGAGTAACAAATGGGTAGCAGAAGAAATCAGGGAGGAAATTAAAAAAAATTCTTAAAGGTAAATGAGAACACCAATACAACATAGCAAAATTGCTGGGACACTATGAAGGCAGTGCTAAGGGGACAGTTCATTGCATTGAGCTCATTCATTAAAAGAATAAAAAGTCAAAAAATAAATGACTTAACATTACATCTTAAAGCTCTAGAAAAAGAAGAACAAGGGGAAGAAGATGGCCGCTGGGTACGGGGGTTGCTGAAGTGCTGAGCGTGGTGCTCAGAGCAGCAGCTTTAATCGAGATTTTGCGCAGCTTGTTAGAGCTCCTTTCACCATTAATCTGTAGCGGACCACTTTGCCAAGCAGCAGAAAGAACAAAGAGATTGAAAAAGAGACGCTTGGCTCCCGGACGCTTTGCTGCTCAGAGCCGCGGGCGCTTTGCGCCCATCTGCTTCCTCTTTCACTTCGCTCCTGGCAGAGAAGCTGAATGTGTAATCAGCAGTGGATTGTAAGTACCTGAGGCTAAGAAAGCTCAGTGCGCCCCGCCTTTTTTTTTTTTTTTTTAATATTGTCTATACAGGGAGAGTTAGTGGATTGGGTTTGTTGGCTGGGCTATGGTTTCGGGGCCGAAAATTCACTCCGCGGGAGCCGCCATTTGCTTTCTGCTTGCTGTCTTGATGGCTCTGTCTACATTGTACAGCAGCCGCATCTAGAGACTGGAACTGGGGTGTGCCGAGCCCTGTCCTCCGAAGGCTGGACCACGGCCTCGAGCGCCTCGGTCGCCTGTTCCCTGCTGCACCTTGGGGCAGAGCCTGCTCCGGGGTCGTTCGGCATCCCCCTGCGAGGGGACCCGTGCTCCGGAGGAGGGGGCTGGAGAGCCGCGGCAGTAGCCACTTGGGCCCCAGGAGCCGGGCACCGGGCCGAGGAGCGGCGGAGGCCGCTGCGGTGCTGCTAAGGTCGCGGACAAGCGCGGCACCCGCGAGCGCGGCCCAGAGGTGGAGGCGATGGCAGCAGGGTTTCATTTCTAGAAAACTGGAGTGGAAACAGAAGCAGCAGTTTGTATAATCCCAAGATCTTGCTTATGCCAGGAAACTGTAAGGGTAACATGAATATTATGGAGGAGGTCTAACATGACTGCAGGCATGGAGAGATCAAGTCTCTGACCTCTTCAACTGCGCGGGCATAGGGAGCTGTAAATTATCTAAAGGCTGTCTGCTCAGGATCACTAGGCAATGCTGAGTTGACGTAGATCTGGCGCGTACGGTTTGGGCCCCTCAGAAAACACACACTGAGCACGGATCAGCTACATTCAAGCTCCGGTTCGCCTGCTTCTCGTGACTCAGCACTAACGATCCCGCTGAAATAACTGGTCGGCCCTTCTGAACTTAGAGGTAAAAGCCAACTGAGCCTTCATAGGCAGTGGCCACAGGACTGAAACGGGGATTGGGAGAGAGAGTCAGGACCCACCCGTTGCATTGGTGACCCGACATAGGGAAAGAACGGTCACCATTTGCATGGGATACCACCTTGGAAGAGAACTGACGTCACGGGCGGAGGAGATAACTGCATTGAAACCAGCGAGACAGGTGTGTAATCCCCTAGTCATCTCTCTCCACACAGCAGAGGAAACATTAAGGGCCCCTCCCAGCTCTCCTGTGAGCGCGATACCCAGACCAAGGGAATCAGGAGTGGTACGGGACTCGTGGCGCAAAACTCCCGGCTACCGCTCCCACCAGTGCTGACAGCTCAGGTCTCTTGCACCAGCTACAGGGGGCGTGGCTACCGGAGGGCAAGCAAATTCGCTGGGGGTTCTCAGCCCCAAGCTCTACAAACATAGGGTCTGAGGGAGGCAAATAGGGAGAGGGAGCCCAGGTGTTCATGAAAACAGGGCTCCCAGGAACAGCAGACCTGGCGTGTGGCCAGTATTGTGGTGAGCGTCACAGGTGAGCATGGCCTAGATTGAGGAACCACAAAAGAAGGCCCTAGGCACTCAGGATTGGAGACCCGCCCAGTCTGGGAGGAAGAGCTGCTGCACAGTGATCGGTTTCCACCTATTGAGAGGAGAAGCTTGACCCAGTGGGCACAGCTCCACCGACTGGAAGAGAAGTTAATCGAACGCTTGGACTACATTTATTATTATTATTATTATCATTTTTTTCTCTTTTTCTTTTTTATTTCCTTTTTCTTTCATTTTCAATTTTTGTTGTTGTTCTTTAATTTTTTTAATGTTTTTAATTTTTTGTTTTAAAATTTTTTTTATTTTATTATTTTTTTTTAATTTTAATTTTCATTTTTTTATTATCATTATTATTTTTGTAAAAAACTTTTTTTCTTTTCTTTCTTTCTTTATTTTCTAATTTTTGTTTGTTTTTGTTTCTTTTGTCTTTTCATTTCTTTTCAATTTTCTTTTTTTTTAAGAGAGAGTGAGAGACAGAGAGAGAGAGAATTTTTTTTTTAATCTTTATTTTTTAGTTATCGGCGGGCACAACATCTTTGTTTGTATGTGGTGCTGAGAATCGAATCCGGGCCGCACGCATGCCAGGCGAGCGCGCTACCACTTGAGCCACATCCCCAGCCCTCTTTTCAATTTTCTTATTCCCCCTTCCTTGAATTCTACCTGCCTACTCTCATTCTCTTTAGTGACTTCTTCCCTGCCCTTCTAATATCCTTCCTCCCAAGCATCAAATAAATTTATAAGTGTAAACAGTAACTCAGCACTCAAACAGAACAAAAAGTAACATGACCAGCATAAAAAAGCAAGGAAGAAAAGGACTACAAACAATGAAGGACAGCCTAAATATTCAGGAGGACCTAGAGTCAGCAGAAAAATGGTCACATAAAGAACTCAAGGAATACCTTAGACAGACGGAATGGAACCTTAAAGAGGATACAAGACAGCAAGTCCAAACAGTGAAAGAACATATTGAAAATGAATTACATAAACAGATAAAAGAAGAAGTTAAGCATCTTTATCAGGAGATAGAGATTATAAAAAAAAATCAAACAATAATTCTAGAAATGAAGAAAACGATAAACCAAATTAAAAACTCAATCGAGAGTATCACTAACAGAGTGGAGCAAGTAGAAACCAGAATGTCAGATAATGAAGACAAAATATATCATCTTGAAAAGAGCCTAGCCATCTCAGAAAGGCTGGATAAAAATCACGAGAAAAACAACCAAGAGATATGGGATAACATAAAAAAGCCAAATCTACAAGTCATCGGGATAGAGGAAGGTACAGAGATTCAAACCAGGGGAATGAGTAACCTGCTGAATGAAATAATTATAGAAAACTTTCCAGAAATAAAAAAGGAAACTGATATACAAATTGTAGATACATACAGGACACCGAGCACACAAAATCACAGTAGACCAATGCCAAGACACATTGTTATGAAGATATCCAATATACAGAACAAAGAGAAAATATTAAAAGCTACAAGAGAAAGGAGGCAGATCACATTCAGGGGTAAACCAATAAGGTCAACAACGGATTTTTCATCACAGACACTGAAGCGAGAAGATCCTGGACAATGTATTTCAAACACTGAAAGAAAATGGATGCCAACCAAGAATTCTGTATCCAGCAAAATTAAGCTTCAGGTACGATAACGAAATAAAAATCTTTCATGATAAACAAAAGCTAAAAGAATTTGCAGCCAGAAAACCAGCATTGCAAAGCATCTTGAGCAAAACACTACACGAGGAAGAAATGAAAAACAATAACCAAAACCATCAGTGGGAAGTGCCTCTATAAAGAAAGGGGGCTGGGGGAAAGCTAACCTTGGAGAAACAAACTAAAAGAAGATAAATAATCAAACATGGCTGGAAGTACAAACAATACATCCATAGTAACTCTAAACGTTAATGGCTTAAACTCTCCAATAAAGCGACATAGGCTGGTAACATGTATTTAAAAAACAAATCCAACAATATGCTGCCTCCAGGAGACACATCTGATTGGAAAAGGCATACACAGGCTGAAGGTGAAAGGTTGGGAAAAAATATACCACGCACACGGTCCTCATAAGCAAGCAGGGGTGGCCATCCTCATATCGAATAAAATCGACTTCAAGACTCAAGGGATAAGGAAGGACATTATATACTGTTAAAAGGAACCATTCACCAACAAGACATAACAATTATCAATATTCATGCACCAAATAATGGTGCTGCGACGTTCATAAAAGAAATTCTCCTCAAGTTCAAGAATCAAATAGACCACAACACAATAATTATGGGTGACGTCAACACACCTCTCTCACCATTGGACAGATCTTCCAAACAAAAGTTGAATAAAGAAACTATAGAACTCAATATCACAATCAGCAACTTAGACTTACCTGACATATATAGAATATATCAACCAACATCAAGTGGATATACTTTTTTCTCAGCAGCACATGGATCCTTCTCAAAAATAGACCATATATTATGCCATAGGGCATCCCTCAGTAAATATAAAGGGGTGGAGATAATACCATGCATTTTATCTGATCAGAATGGAATGAAACTGGAAATCAATGATAAAAGAAGAAAGGAAAAATCCTACATCACATGGAAAATGAACAATATGTTACTTAATGATCAATGGGTTACAGAAGACATAAAGGAGGAAATCAAAAAATTCTTAGAGATAAATGAAAATACAGACACAACATATCGGAATCTATGGGACATAATGAAAGCAGTTTTAAGAGGGAAATTCATCGCCTGGTGGTCATTCCTCAAAAAAAGAAAAAAACAACAAATAAATGAGCTCACACTTCATCTCAAAGCCCTAGAAAAGGAAGAGCAAAACAACAGCAAATGTGGCAGAAGGCAAGAAATAATTAAAATCAGAGCAGAAATCAATGAAATTGAAACAAAACAAACTATTGAAAAAATTAACAAAACTAAAAGTTGGTTCTTTGAAAAAATAAATAAGATCGACAGACCCCTAGCCATGCTAACGAAGAAAGAAGAGAGAAAACTCAAATTACTAACATACGGGATGAAAAAGGCAATATCACAACAGACGCTACAGAAATACAGAAGACAATTAGAAATTATTTTGAAAACCTATATTCCAATAAAATAGAAGATAGTGAAGACATCGATAAATTCCTTAAGTCATATGATTTGCCCAGACTGAGTCAGGAGGATACTCACAACTTAAACAGACCAATATCAATAGATGAAATAGAAGAAGCAATCAAAAGACTTCCAACCAAGAAAAGACCAGGACCGGATGGGTATACAGCGGAGTTTTACAAAACCTTTAAAGAAGAATTAATACCAGTACTTTTCAAGTTATTTCAGGAAATAGAAAAAGAGGGAGCTCTTCCAAATTCATTCTATGAGGCCAACATCACCCTGATTCCGAAACCAGACAAAGACACCTCAAAGAAAGAAAACTACCGACCAATATCTCTGATGAACCTAGATGCAAAAATCCTCAATAAAATTCTGGCAAATCGGATACAAAGGCACATCAAAAAAATTGTACACCATGATCAAGTAGGATTCATCCCTGGGTTGCAAGGATGGTTCAATATACGGAAATCAATAAATGTTATTCACCACATCAATAGACTTAAAGATAAGAACCATATAATCATCTCAATAGACGCAGAAAAAGCATTCGACAAAGTACAGCATCTCTTTATGTTCAAAACACTAGAAAAACTAGGGATAACAGGAACTTAACTCGACATTGTAAAAGCTATCTATGCCAAGCCTCAGGCTAGCATCATTCTCAATGGACAAAAGTTAAAGGCATTCCCTCTAAAATCCGGAACACGACAGGGATGCCCTCTATCACCACTTCTATTCAATATAGTTCTCGAAACACTGGCCAGAGCAATTAGACAGACTAAAGAAATTAAAGGCATAAAAATAGGAAAAGAAGAACTTAAATTATCACTATTTGCGGATGACATGATTCTATACCTAGAAGACCCAAAAGGGTCTACAAAGAAACTACTAGAACTAATAAATGAATTCAGCAAAGTGGCAGGATATAAAATCAACACGCATAAATCAAAGGCATTTCTGTATATCAGCGACAAAACTTCTGAAATGGAAATGAGGAAAAACACTCCATTCACAATATCCTCAAAAAAAATAAAATACTTGGGAATCAACCTAACAAAAGAGGTGAAAGATTTATACAATGAAAACTACAAAACCCTAAAAAGAGAAGTAGAAGAAGATCTTAGAAGATGGAAAAATATACCCTGTTCATGGATAGGCAGAACTAACATCATCAAAATGGCGATATTACCAAAAGTTCTCTATAGGCTTAATGCAATGCCAATCAAAATCCCAACGGCATTTCTTGTAGAAATAGATAAAGCAATCATGAAATTCATATGGAAAAACAAAAGACCCAGAATAGCAAAAGCAATTCTAAGAAGGAAGTGTGAATCAGGTGGTATAGCGATACCAGATTTCAAACTATATTACAGAGCAATAGTAACAAAAACAGCATGGTACTGGTACCAAAAAGGCAGGTGGACCAATGGTACAGAATAGAGGACACAGAGACTAATCCACAAAATTACAACTATCTTATATTTGATAAAGGGGCTAAAAGCATGCAATGGAGGAAGGATAGCATCTTCAACAAATGGTGCTGGGAAAACTGGAAATCCATATGCAACAAAATGAAACTGAATCCCCTCCTCTCGCCATGCACAAAAGTTAACTCAAAGTGGATCAAGAAGCTAGATATCAAATCAGAGACTCTGAGTCTGATAGAAGAAAAAGTTGGCTCCGATCTACATATTGTGGGGTCGGGCTCCAAATTCCTTAATAGGACACCCATAGCACAAGAGTTAATAACAAGAATCAACAAATGGGACTTACTTAAACTAAAAAGTTTTTTCTCAGCAAGAGAAACAATAAGAGAGGTAAATAGGGAGCCTACATCCTGGGAACAAATTTTTACTCCTCACACTTCAGATAGAGCCCTAATATCCAGAGTATACAAAGAACTCAAAAAATTAAACAATAAGAAAACAAATAACCCAACCAACAAATGGGCCAAAGACCTGAACAGACACTTCTCAGAGGAGGACATACAATCAATCAACAAGTACATGAAAAAATGCTCACCATCTCTAGCAGTCAGAGAAATGCAAATCAAAACCACCCTAAGATACCATCTCACTCCAGTAAGATTGGCAGCCATTAGGAAGTCAAACAACAACAAGTGCTGGCGAGGATGTGGGGAAAAGGGTACTCTTGTACATTGCTGGTGGGACTGCAAATTGGTGCAGCCAATTTGGAAAGCAGTATGGAGATTCCTGGGAAAGCTGGGAATGGAACCACCATTTGACCCTGCTATTGCCCTTCTCAGACTATTCCCTGAAGACCTTAAAAGACCGCACTACAGGGATACTGCCACATCCATGTTCATAGCAGCACAATTCACAATTGCTAGACTGTGGAATCAACCCAGATGCCCCTCAATAGATGAATGGATAAGAAAATGTGGCATTTATACACCGTGGAGTATTACGCAGCACTAAAAAATGACAAAATCATGGAATTTGCAGGGAAATGGATGGCATTAGAGCAGATTATGCTTAGTGAAGCTAGCCAATCCCTAAAAAACAAGTACCAAATGTCTTCTTTGATATAATGAGAGCAACTAAGAACAGAGCAGGGAGGAAGAGCAGGAAGAAAAGATTAACATTAAACAGAGACATGAGGTGGGAGGGAAAGGGAGAAAAAAGGGAAACTGCATGGAAATGGAGGGAGACCCTCATTGTTATACAAAATTACATATAAGAGGTTGTGAGGGAAATGGGATAATAAACAAGGAGGGAAATGAATTACAGTAGATGGGGTAGAGAGAGAAGATGGGAGGGGAGGGGAGGGGGGAATAGTAGAGGATAGGAAAGGTAGCAGAATACAACAGTCACTAATATGGCAGTATGTAAAAATGTGGATGTGTAACCGATGTGATTCTGCAATCTGCATTTGGGGTAAAAATGGGAGTTCGTAACCCACTTGATTCTAATGTATGAAATATCATATGTCAAGAGCTTTGTAATGTTGTGAACAACCAATAAAAAAAAAAAAGAAGAACAAATCAACACCAAAATTAGAATACAGGAAATAATTAAAATCAGAGCTGAAATCAATGAAAGTGAAACAAACAAACAAAAAAAATTGAAAAAATTGACAAAATGAGGGGCTGGGGATGTGGCTCAAGCGGTAGCCGGCTCGCCTGGCATGCATGCGGCCCAGGTTCGATCCTCAGCACCACATACAAACAAAGATGTTGTGTCTGTCGAAAACTAAAAAAAAAAAAAAATATATATTAAAAATTCTCTCTCTCTCTCTCTCTCTCTCTCAAAAAAAAGAAAGAAAGAAAAAATTGACAAAATGAAAAGCTGATTCTTTGAAAAAAATTAATAAAATCGATAAACCCTTAGCCACCCTAATGAAAAGAAGAGGAAATAAAATTCAAATTATTAAAATTTGTGATGAAAGGGAAATATCACAATGGACAATAATGAAATACAGAAGCTAATTAGAAACTATTTTGAAAAGTTATACTCCATTAAAATAGAAAATCTTAAAGACATCAACAGGGGCTGGAGTTGTAGCTCAGCAGAGGAGTGCTTGCCTTGTACGTGTGAGGCACTACGTCCGATTCCCAGAACCACATATAAATAAGCAAATAAAATAAAGGTCCATCAAAGACATCAACAAATTTCCAGAGAAATATGATCTACCCAAACTGAGTCAGGAGGACATACACAATTTAAACACATCAATTTCAAGCAATGAAATAAAAGATGCCATCAAAAGCCTACCAACAAAGAAAAACCCAGGACCAGATGGATTCACAGCTAAGTTCTACAACACCTTCAATGAAGAACACCAATACTCCTCCAATTATTCCATGAAATAGAAAAGGAGGGAACACTTCCAAACTCATTCTATGAGGCTAGTATCATCCTGATACCAAAACCTGACAAGACACATTAAGGAAAAAAATCATCAGACCAATATGCCTGATAAACACAGATGCAAAAATTCTCAATAAAATTCTGGCAAATCACATACAAAAACATATTTAAAAGATAGTGTACTATGATCAAGTGGGGTTCATTCCAGGGATGTAAGGCTTGTATCACTAAATGTAATACATCACATCAATAGAATTAAAGATAAGAATCATATGACCTCAATGGATACAGAAAAAGGATTCGATAAAAATACAGCACCACTTCATGTTCAAAACACTAGAAAAACTAGAGATAATAGGAATAAACCTCACCATTGTAAAACCTATCTACTCTAAGTCCAAGGCCAACATCATTCTAAATGGAGAAAAATTAAAAGCATTCCCTCTAAAAACTGGAACAAAAAAGGGATGCCATTTTTCACCATTTCTGTTTAACATAAAACATAAAACTGGAAATTCTAGCCAAAGCAATTAGATTGATGAAAAAAATTAAAGAGATACAAATAGGAAAAGAAGAACCCAAGTATTACTATTTGCCAATGACATAATTCTATATTTAGAAGATCCAAAAAGGACATTATTACCCTGTGTATGGGTATGATTGCACAAATGGTGTGACTCTACATCGTGTACAACCAGAGAAATGTAAAGTTTTGCTCCATTTGTGTACAATGAGTCAAAATTCATTCTGCTGTAATGTACAACTAATTAGAACAAAGAAAAGAAAAGAACTTCTAGAGCAAATAAATAAATTCAGCAAAGTAACAGGATATAAAGTCAACACCTATAAATCAAATGCATTTCTTTACATCAGTGATAAATCATCTAAAAGAGAAATTAGGAAAACTACTCCATTTGCAATAGCCTCAAAAAAAATAAAATACTTGGGAATCGATCTAAGAGAGGTCAAAGAACTCTACAATGGAAACTACAAAACACTGAAGAAAGAAACCAAAGAAGACCTTAGAAGATGGAAAGATCTCCCATGTTCTTGGATAGGCAGAATCAATATTGTCAAAATGGCCATACTACCAAAAGCATTGTACAGATTTAATGCAATTCCTATTAAAATCCCAATGTCATTCTTCATAGAAGTAGAAAAGGCAATCATAAAATTCATTTGGAAGAATAAGAGACCCAGAATAAGCCAAAGCAATCCTTAGCAAGAAGAATGCAGCAAAAGGCATCACAAAACCATACCTTAAACTATACTACAGAGCTATAGTAACAAAATTGGCATAGTATTGGCACCAAAATAGACATGTAGACCAATGGTACACAGTAGAAGACACAGAGACAAACCCACATAAATCCAGTTATCTCATACTAGACAAAGGTGCCAAAAACATACATTGAAGAAAAGATAGTCTCTTCAACAAATGGTGCTGGAAAAATTGGAAATCCATATGCAACAAAATGAAATTAACCCTATCTCTCACCATGCACAAAACTCAACTCAAAATGGATCAAGGACCTAGGAATTAGGCCAGAGACCCTGTTCCTAATTGAAGAAAAAGTAGGCCCAAATCTTCATTATGTCAGCTTAGGACCTGACTTCCTTAACATGACTCCTAAAGCACAAGAAATAAAAGATTAACATTAAACAGAGACATGAGGTGGGAGGGAAAGGAAGAGAAAAGGGAAATTGCATGGAAATGGAAGGAGATCCTCATTGTTATACAAAATTACATATAAGAGGTTGTGAGGGGAATGGGAAAATAAACAAGGAGAGAAATGAATTACAGTAGATGGGGTAGAGAGAGAAGATGGGAGGGAAGGGGAGGGGGATAGTAGAGGATAGGAAAGGTAGCAGAATACAACAGTTACTAATATGGCATTATGTAAAAATGTGGATGTGTAACCGATGTGATTCTGCAATCTGTATTTGGGGTAAAAATGGGAGTTCATAACCCACTTGAATCTAATGTATGAAATATGATATGTCAAGAGCTTTGTAATGTTTTGAACAACCAATAAAAAAAGAATCAATAAATGGGAGAGATTCAAACTAAAAAACCTCTCAGCAAAGGAATAATAACATGAAGACAGAACCTACAGAATGGGAGAAAATATTTACCATATGCACATCAGATAGGGCAATTATCTCCAGGATACATAAAGAACTCAAAAAACTTAACACCAAAAGAGCAAATAACCTGATCAATAAATGGGCTAAGAAACTGAACAGAAGAGATATAAAGTCTATCAACAAATATATGAAAAAATGTCAACATCTCTAGCAATTGGAGAAATGCAAATCGAAATTACTCTAAGATTTCATCTCACTCAGGTCAGAATAGCAATTATCAAGAATACAAGCAACAATAAGTGTTGGAGAGAATATAGGGGGAAAGGTACACTCATACATTGCTGGTGGGACTGCAAATTGATGCAACCACTATGGAAAGCAATATGGAGAGTCCTCAAAAAACTTGGAACAGGAGCTAGAGTTGTAGCTCAGTAGTAGAGCGCTTACCTAGCATGTGTGAGGCACTGGGTTCAAATCTCAGCACCACATATAAATAAATAAATAAATGCTCATTGACAACTAAAAAAAAGAAAAATTTGGAATGAAATCACAATTTGACCAAGCTATTCCACTCCTTAATTTATACCTAAAGGACTTAAAATCAACATACTACAGAGATACAACCACATCAATGTTTATAGCAGCTCACTTCTCAATAGCTGAACTATGGAACAAACCTAGATGCCTTTCAACAGATGAATGGTTAAAGAAAATGTAGTATAGACACAATGGAATCTTATTCAGCCTTAAATAAAAATGAAATTATGGCATTTGCCAGTAAATGGATGAAGTTGGAGAATATCATGCTAAATGAATAAGCCAATCCCAAAAAACTAAAGGCCAAATATTTTCTCTGATATGCAGATGCTGATGCATACTGGTGGGGGAGGTGGCTAGGAAAGAATGGAGAAACTTCTGATTGGGCAGAGAGAGTGAGGGGAGGGGAGGTAGGTGGAGTAGGAAGAATGGTAGAATGAGATGAACATTATGTTACATGTATGATTGCACAAATGGCGTAACTCTGCAGTGTACAGCCAGAGAAATGAGAAGTTTGCTCCATTTGTGTACAATGAGTTGAATGCATTCTGTTGTCATGTATAGCTAATTAGAACAATTTTTTAAAAGATGAAAAATTGTTAATTTTATGTAAATAGAATTCCTTCTGTGTCAAAAAAAAATAATTGCATTGAGGATTCTATCAAATTATTTCCATCTAGGACTTGCAAATTTTCCTTAATTTCTCCCAAATTATTTGTTATGTTTGTTACAATACAATTTAAATATAATAAAATTCACCTCTGCAGTGTACTTTTTTTTTAAGAGAGAGTGATGGAGAGAGAGAGAGAGAGAGAGAATTTTTTTAATATTTATTTTTTAGTTATTGGCGGACACAACATCATTGTTTTATGTGGTGCTGAGGATCGAACCCTGGCCGCACACACGCCAGACAAGAGTGCTACCGCTTGAGCCACATCCCCAGCCCTGCAGTGTACTTTTCTTTTGAGAGCCACAGCAGAAGGGGCCCCAGCAAACTTTCAGACTGCCAGCTGATGATTGGCTCACAGCGGCCCCAGCAACATCTAGCTGATTGGCTCCTCTGCAGTGATGCTCATTGGGCTGTTTCCCTGCCCTTTCAGACCAGGGAGCTGCTCATTGGGGGACTTTTTTGGCTCCGCCCACGCAACCCAGCCAATCGGCCTCAAGCGCAGGAGGATTGTGGGAGGGAGAGAGGCTTGTGTTTGTGGGAAGCCAGCGGTGGCAGTTGGGCTCTGAAGGTTTTTCCTGAGGAGCTGTTTTGTTTGGCGTGTGTGGTTCTAAAATAAAGTTAGTTTCTTTTGACAAGTGGCTCCTGAATTGTGCCCAGCCAGACTGCGGCACTTTTCAATAATATTTGACAACTACATAGGCTTGTTCCTGGCCTCATAAATGAGATTTCCAACATTTCCATCACCTCTAAAAAAACTCTTTTCTATCCCTGTAATCAATCCCTGTCTCTGTCACTCAGCCTGGGCAATCAGTGATCTGATTCCTGGTAGTGTTGTATTGCTTTTTTCACAATGTCATATCAATGGAAACATTTAGCATTTTGTATCTCACTTCTTTATTTTAGCATAATGCTCTTAAGATTCAAACATCTTGTTGCATGTATTAATATTTGCTCCCTTTCAGTGTTTGGATTTTCCACTAATTGGATGTAACATTATTTGTGCATTCATTTATTTACAAGCTAATTGATGGTTGGGTGGTTACCAGTTTGGTAATGTTAAGAATAAAGCTGTTACAAACTTTCAAATATTTATCTGTGGGTAAACATATGTTTTTATTTGTTTTGTGTAAGAATGCTGAATCTGATGAAAAGTGTATGTTTAAATTTACAAATTCCAAAATATTTCCAAAATGGTTCTCCTTTGTCCTATATTTTAATAAGCACTTGGTTTTGTTAGTCATTTTGATGTTAGCAATTCTAACATGAGTTTAGAGGTAACTCATAGTTTGACTGCATATTTCCTTTATGACAAATTTTGTTGAGTATCTTGTCATGCGCTTACTTGCAATATCATGTATTCTTTGCTAAAGTGATTTGTGAATAATTCATCTATTTTGGTTGGGTTATTTATTGTCTTATTTATTTGCAAGAATTTTTATATCACATTCTTAATTGATGTGTTTCTAAATATCATGTCCCAGTCTACATATTACATTTTCATCTTATTTATAGTGTTATTCAAAGTACAAATAATTTTTTCACAGTGAAATTAAGTATATTTAAAAAATATAAGCTACTCTAATGCCTGGAGACTAAATAATACACCATTAAGTGATCAATGGATAGCAGAAGAAATCAGGAATTATATAGAAAATACTTAAAAGTAAATGAGAATAGCGACACAACATATCAAAATCTCTGGGACACCATAAAGGCAGTTCTAAAAAGAAAATTCATTGCACTGAGCTCATTCAATAAAAGAACAGAAAATAGCCAAATAAATAACCTAACATTACATCTCAAAGCCCTACGCAAAGAATATGAAAAAAAGTTCAACATTTCTAGCAATTAAATAAATGCAAATTAAAACTACACTGAGATTTCATCTCACTCCAGTCAGAATGGCAATTATCAAGAATACAAGCAACAATAAGTGTTAGCAAGAAGGTTGGGGGAAAAGTTCACTAAACCATTGCTGATGGGGCTGCAAATTGGTGCAACCACTCTGGAAAGCTATATGGAGAGTCCTCAGAAAACTTAGAATGAAATTATGATATTTGCCAGTAAATGGACGGAACTGGAGAATATCACACTAAGTGAAATAAGCCAATCCTAAAAAAAACAAATGCCAAATGTTTTCTCTGATATGCACATGCTAACTCACAATAGTGGGTTGAGGGTAGGGAAGAGTAGAAGTATTTTGGAAAAGACAAAGGGGAATGAAGGGAAAGGAGGAGGAATGGTAATAGGAAAGATAAGAGAATGAATCAGACATTTTTTCCTAAATGCATATATGATTACATGATCAATGTAATTCTACATCACATACATCCAGAAAAATGAGAAGTTATACTCCATATATGTATAATATTTCAAAATACATTCTACTATCATGTATAACCTAGTAAGAACAAATAAAAATATTCTAAAATTTTTAACAATTTTTTTTTAACAGAGAAAAGTTTATACTAGGCCAGGTGCATGGCACACACCTATAATCCCAACTACTTGAAGCTGAGGCAGGAAGATCACAAGTTTGAGGCAATTTAGCAAGACCATTTCTGAAAACAAAGTAAAAGGGCTGAGGATGTAGCTAAGTGATAAACAGCCTTGGGTTCCATCCCCATAACAAAAAAGTGGGGGGTGGGGGGTTAGACTCGTGCTTTCTTATGGCTTAAGGGTCATTGATATGACATAAGTCAAGACATTTAAGGAAACAAAATAGAGTACTAACTATAGACACACAACCAGATACTGTGTGTTGCTTCAATTCCCTCTCCTATTTAGCACCTAAGCCAAGCAACTTTTCTCACTTACAATCTAAAATAATGTATTATGTATGCATAAAACTTTTCATTTATAAATAATAAAAAGAGTCTGGTTGCAATTGTTTGAAATAATAGTCAGCCAGTGAAAACAAAGAGACAGGCATATTTGAATGATTTTTGTTTATGAAAACCAAATGAAATAGAAGAACATGCAGTGATAGAAGCAGTGGTTTGCCTTTTGTTTATTCACAATTGAGGCAATACACCAAAATTATCATAGTGAGCAGAATATACTGTTGGCTAACCTAATTCCATTTCTCCAAGAATAAAAAAATGCAGGCACTCATTCTGTGTACTTGGATTTCTTAGTTAGTATAGGAAAATTTCAAATTAGCTGTATTAATCACAGAACTCCTAAAGGTATCCATATCTGAATATTTTGTGAAATTAAAAAAATTATTTTATTTTATCTTTGAATTTTATTTTTAAGGGCATATTTCTTCTTTCGGCTAAAAAAAGTTATTTCTTCGATTGTACTAAGGATTTATTTAAATGGGTAAATTCAAGAAGTCATTTGTAGCGAAGAAAAGACTGGAAGCAGAGGACCAGCGAGGAAACCTGGTCTCTTCGTGCTGATAATGATTGAGAGTATTGGACAGAAAATATTTGGAGGTAAAGCAGAAACTTTCTTATGGAAATACTGGCTATAGAGAAATAAGAGACAATCGAGGATAACTTAAACCTAGACTATGGCTGTCTGTGTACTGAGAATCTCGTAGGATAAGATAACAAATAGGTCCTTCAGTAGAAGGAAAAAAGCAAAGGGAAAACAGGAAGTAAAAAAATATATAAATATGAGAAACATATTAGACATCCAAATGGCATGTTAAGCAAATTAAAACTATACTGAGATTCCATCTCACTCCAGTCAGAATGACAATTATGAAGAATATAAGTAATGATAAATGTTGGTGAGAATATGGAGGAAAATGTACACTCATACATTGCTGGTGGGACTGCAAATTGGTGCAACCACTCTGGAAAGCAGTATGAAGAGTCCTCAGAACACTTGGAATAGAACCCCCATTTGACCCAGTTATACCACTCCTTGGTATATACTCCAAAGACTTAAAATCAGCATACTACAGTGACACAGCCACATCAATGTTTATAGTAGTTCCATTTGCGTTAGCTAAGCTATGGAACAATTCTGGGTGCCCTTCAACAGATGAATGGATAAAGAAAATATGGTACATATACACAATAGAGTATTACTCAGCCATAAAGAAAGATGACTTTATGACATTTGCCAGTAAATTGATAGATCTGGAGACTATCACACTAAACAACAACAACAAAAAAAAGCCAGTCTCCAAAAAACCAAAGATTAAATGTTCTCTCTGATATGCAGATGCTAACACACAATACGGGAGTGGGAGAGAAGAATAGAAGTTCAGAGGCATAGTCAAAGGGGAATGAAGGGAAGGAGAGGGAATAGGAATAGGAAAGACAGTAGAATGAATTGGACATAACTTTCCTATGTTCGTATATGAATTCATGGCCAGTGTAACTCCACATCATGTACAACCACAAGAATGGGATCCTAATTAGAATAAGTTATACTCCATGTATATATATATGTCAATTGTACCCTACTGTCATGTGTATCTAAAAAGAACAAATAATAAAAATAATAAATAAATGGCATGTTAGTAGGTGAGTGGATTCTAGAAGAAGGCTGGGCTAGAGCTATACAGGAGTTATTGAAATACAGAGTGTATTCAAAGCCACGAAAATGCCTAAGCAGGGTGTGTAAATGGAAAAGCCCCCAGGTGGCCCAACATTTAAAGGTCAAATGGAGAAACCAAAAGTGACAGAGAATGAGAGAATATCCAGTAGGAGAAAACTAAAAACTGCTGACATCCTGTATATGAAGGAAAACCAGAGCTTCAAGAAGAAGAGAGTGGTAGACTGTGTCAAATGATGCTGGCAAGTCAGTATCAGAGAATGATTATTAGGATTTGGAGACTTCATTGGCCAAGCTCTCAAGTACAGTCTTGGTGGGAACATAAGCTTGATGAGAAAGAGTGAATTGAGGAGAAAATAGGTAATGGCAAAATAGAGAGAGTTACTACAGAAAACAAAGTTTTGAAGTGAAGACGAAAGTTTTAAGGGCAATAGCTGAAAGCAAAGGAAGGCCGAAGACAGGATTCTTCCTAAAGACAGATGATATAAGCATGACCATACACTAGGAGGAAGAACTCAGTAAAGAGAAAGAAAGCAAAGATTCAGAACAGAAAAAGGATACACAAGAGGAAAATCTTTGTGAAGGCAAGAGTCCTTGGGATTCAGGATATAAGTGCAAAGGGCTTCCTTGATAAACATTGATGATTTATACTTTGTATGACAAAGTACAGTTGCAAGTACAGAAAGAATGATGGGGTTCCTGATAAGAACATGAGAAAGTTGCAAATGTACTGAGTAAAAGATGAAATAAAAGAGCAAAATACACATACCTGCATAATAAGCAAATGCATCATTAAGGAATGACTTTTTTTTTACTATTTCTCTTTTGAGAAATAATCCCCATTGCTATTTCTTTAATTTTCCAGCTCAAATATACTGGAGGGGCTGAAGCTATAGCTCAGTGGTAGAGTGCTAGCCTAGTATATGTGAGGCACTGGGTTTGATTCTCAGAACCACATAAAAGTAAACAAATAAAGATCCATTGACAACTAAAAAACAAAAATTTAAATACTGGAAATGTCTAGTCCTTTTCAGACCAAATTATATGTCTGTTTAAAATAAAACAGACCAAGTAAACAATTTATTTACTGTCATAATTCCACTGAAGACTTCCTTTCCAATGAAGCAAGAATCCATCTTGGATTTAAGGTTAAAAAAAATAAAAAATAAAAAAATAGAGAGAAGTTACCTTAAAGCAATTAACATTCAACTATGCTAATGAAAGAGGAAATAACCAGGATGAACTCTGGTGTTTCATAAATTAGCAAACATATGGGGCCATAATAGGGGAGCAAAGGAGAGAATGTGAAGAGTATATTATCAAAAGAATAAGGCAGTCAGAAAACCTGAAGCTGTGTCCAGAATTCAAAGGTCTGACAGTTTCCTCATAGAAACTGGGAGATTATTAAGTTCCCAACCACTGAAGTTAATGAACTTTTTCTTCATATAACTGATAATTTATGTATTGAGAAAAATATAAAGACACTTAAATGTTACGGAAAAAAGTTCACATTATTCCATCATTTCATCATTAGTTCAGAGAATTTGGATGCATGATTATTGTATGCAAACATCTAAGACAAGGTCCTATGAATACATAAAACACTGGGTTTCCTGCTCACAAATGCTTCTATGTAAAACAACCACAATGGTACACAGAGACAAGAGGAGCCAAGAAAATAAAGCATCCACAAATGCCTTTGAGGGAAGTCATTTTTAATGCTCACAGCAAGCCATAAATATATTATTTTCACATGTACTTGACATACTCTCAGCATACTCCATGAAGTGTGACCTTATTGCCTACTCTAAGCATTCTCATATGAATAAGCATTGTGACTAAACAGCTTTTGCAACATCAAAGATACTTTTTATTTTAGATAAAATTTAAGAAGTATCCAGTGATCACTATCAGCTCCATTATTTAGCCAATTAACTAGGCTATTATTGTTTATTTTGTTTCAATTTTTAAGAATTAAATCTACCATTAAGATGATTTTCTAATAATAATTTATTATGCAAAAGCCAAAGGGCCAAGATTACATTGTCATGAAACAACTTAGATTACAAAGTCAATGAGAAATACGTCTTATGCAACAATAATTAGACTTAATCATAATTTGTTGCCAAGTAGTCTGCTATAATTAAAAAAAATGTGTACCTACAAAATTTTCATAGTAATGCTTTTTAGATAATGAAAATGATAAAACCCACGTGATAATCCTTTGGAGAAAAAAATTACATTTTATAGTTTATTATTTTTCCCCTTATTGACATTTTTTTTTTTGAAATGCCAGAAAATAACTCAGAAGGGAAAAACAAATGTCCTGTACATTTCTGCTAAATCACCATAAACTCTGAATATAGTCAATGTGCCCAGCTCTCCTTTTAAATAGATGCATTACACTTCCCTTCAATAAATCTTAGTGAACTGCAACTAGATTTAACTAGATGGAGTTATTTTGTCGGACCTTAATAAATGGGATTATAACATAAAAATCTATGCATTTTCTAATTTAGGACCTCATGTTTAGTGTTTCAAAGAAAGGAAAGAAATTGGGTTGGGGTGTTTCAAAAGGCTAATACTTTATGCCATGGTCACATCATAACTTAAAAGAGATTTCCCTTATTTAGAGTTTATTTAGCTCAAGAAAAAGAAAATAAAAAGCAGCTATGAAAAGCTTAGCTTCAGTTTGGGCCTCATGGAAGTGTGTTCACTATTTAAAATGAGCCCTTTTTCCCTTCCTGCCAGTGATATTGTCAGTGGAGATGTATTAATTGCAAGCCATGAAGAGACTGAGGATTTGGGGAACCCTTTGTTGCTCAGCAATTAATCATTCCAGAAAACAGTTTGAGGTGCTGTTCTCTCATCTTACTCCATATGCATGAACCTGAAGAAAAAAATAAAACTAATTGAAAACTCTTAAAAGTCTTTTAATAGTCAAGCTGCCTCTTCTGTCTCTCCTCCTCTCCAGATCTGGTTAAAGATTTAAAAGGATGACCACAGCTGCCTGGTTTAGGATCCTAAGCAAATTTAAAGGAACAATCAAGGCTCAGGACTCAAGTTCATCTTGCTCGTTTGAAAATAACCATTATACCACGTGTCAAAATGCAGTCAACTTCCTCCCTAAAAAATGCCAAAACTCACTAAGCAAAGGTAATAGAGCTTGAAACAATCCCTATGAAGTATTGGAATACTCTTTAGAATGCCAAAATGGCAGTTTCTTCCTGGGTTAGAATAGTGATGGGGTGAAGGTAAAAACCAATTGGGATTACAACTTTACCCTTTACTCAGTTTTCTTAACATGAAATTCTGTACTGAACTGCAAGGAAATGCAAGCAAAAGGCCAACACTATGCTATCAATAGTGTCTGTGTGAGGACTCATTCCTTGCCAATGAAACTATACCCAAAGGATAACGGTGCACTTATTTTACCTATTGCACTTAACATCACTTTTCTGTATCACTATTCACAGTGCCCTTTCCATATTATAAAAGAATAACATGCCTTTATTCAAAATGTATCATACTTCCAGCTTCGCATAGGCTTAACAAGGCCACATTTCTCAGAGGTTTATGTACAGCAGGTAGCCTGACCACAGTGAGTCGTGTTCTGCTATCTGGATACTTCTACCAGACTACCTCTACCACTATTTCTCAATAACATGGTATTAGAGGAGTGTATTAGGAAATAGAATGAAAGAATCAATGCAAAATGAGTGGAACAATTAGTCTGTAAAGAGACAACAATATACAGTGTGGACTATATCAAACTCAAGTGTGCACAGGCACGAGTAAGATGTGGGACTCTAGTCTCTCGATTCATCACTGGCTTTTCACATGCAGCACAATACTTAGTACCTACATGCTTAGTAATATAATGGAACGTGTGACCAAATATCTGATCCCTGTCAACTAGAGAAAAACTTTGGTTAGGTATAGTCAAATGCAGGATTTTCCTCTAGGCTAATCTAGGGTCCTCTACTTTGATTCTGATTATTCTATTTTGGGTGGCCTGTCCTATTCTTTTTCAATGGCAATCTGTGTTTATTAGACTTTCTATAGTTGCCTGATTTTAATAGTCCAAACAATAAAGCCCTCATGAACTAATATCTAAGGAAATTCAGCCTTTATTCATGAGGATTGGTTGAACTGCAGGTTGGCTGGCATGAACTTCCCTGTTGAGCTTTGGGGTCCCTCACGTTCTCCCCTTTTCCATACTGGTGATGTGCTTCCTTATTTTGAATAGGAAAAAGATTTTGTCTTGCTTGCTTTGTTTCTGAAAAGAGACTTCTGGGTTGGAGTTTAAGCTAAAAATCAATCCCAACACTGGGCAGAAACAAAGACATTGCAAAATTTCCCGAGGTGTACTGTGAAAGCTATTCCCAGGATGGCATTATTCAAAACAAGAAACACATCAACTGATTTATTAGGAAGCCTTCTTTGCTTGCTAATTGCCTGCTGCCTTAATTTAACCACTAGCAGAGAATTTCTCTTTCTAGTGTTTCAAAACTAGAATTATAACCATCTAATAAACTGAAAAATAATTACCTAGGATTCTCTAGACTCTGCCTCCTCCCACCAATTAAAAACAAAAGCTCTAAAAATTAAAATCTACCTCTGACAATCATCCAAATATCCACTTTCAAAATTTGAGGGGAAAAAATTTTTTTTAGAAGAAAAAGGATTGGAAGTGCTTCACCCGTGAGGAAGTTCTTTCAATTGTGTCATAGCTCAGCCGTAACAGGCTTTCTATCTTCATCAGGCTGTAATGCCTCAAACAGCTATTTCCTCAGAAACAAACACAAAATTGCACCAATTTGCTACAGGCACATTGAACATTTACAAACGTTACCTACCATTTCTTTTCTTCTCACTTCAGGTCTTCTTGTCATGCTCCTCTGAGATTTAATCACATTCACAACAAAAACTTTATGTTCCTCTCCCACCTCCTTGGAGGAATAATTTTAGTTTCTTTGTTATCTACAGGGTTTATCTTTGCTAGCCCATCAAATTTAGTCAAAATGATTTCTTTTTGCTCTTTAGGAAGTTATACTTTTCCTTTGTCATCAGGCCTTGGTGGAAAGTTTAAAGTATTCTACCATGTTACTGAATCAGATATTATTTCTTTTTCTTTCAGACCACTGATCTCTTATGGGATCATATAATCCATGTATTTTAATCCATACAGTATTGATGATGATTAGATTGGGTCAGAGGCCTATTTACAACATTTTTTTTCAAACATGGGATCTTTGGACTTGTAGAAGTTTTCTAGGATGTAGAGTGGCAAAATCTAAGCACAGTAATATCCTCTTTTACAAGGCTCAATACAATCATACCCGTGTGTAATGCTTTAGATAAGAGGTGTCCCCCAAAAGATCATGTGTGAGATAATGCAAGAAAGATTGGAGGTGGAATGATTGAATTATGAAAGCCTTAACCTAATCAGTGCATTAATTCTCTGATGGAGGTTAACTGAGTGATTAACTGTAAGCAGGTAGGTTGTGACTAGAGGAGATCAATCATGGGGGCATGACTTTTGGGTATATATTTGGTGAGGGGAATCAATATCTCTTTCTCTCCCCCTCCCCCTTTCCTACCCCCCTCCCTTTTTCTCTCTCTTCTGGTACCATGTTCTGAGCTGCTTCTCTCAGCCACACTCTTCTGCCATGAAGTTCTGCCTCACCTCAGGCCCCAAAGGATAGAGTCAGTCATCTATGACCTCTGAAACTGTGAGCCCCAAAATAAACTTTTCCTCCTCTAATTATTCTTGTTGGTTTTCTTGATCACAGTAGTGAAAAAGCTGGCTAAAAACAGTGACTTTTCGTGCACCCTAAATGTGCCCTTTACAAAATTATGTCTATTCACCACTACGATCCTACAAGGACTACTTTTATTTACATATTATAGGAAGGAACACAGAGGATAGGGAAGTGTAAGTGACTTGTCCAAAGCATCAGCTAGACTGTTTTACTAGAAAGCCCATTTCACCACCATATCACCCTGCCTGTCTAATGACCCACAGATATTCCCTGGTCATTTTCCCCCTACGCTATAATAGCTCTCATATTCTTAACTCTGAAAGCATAGTAAAATCTGGATGTTAGGCCAGTAGTCTCAAATCTGAGTATGTAAGAATTGTCTGAAGTGCAAATTTAAAATGCAGATTCTTGAGCCTTTTCTCCCACACATTCTGATTGAGCATTTGACAGTGGGGTTGGACACAATACCTTTATTTTATTCATTTATTTTTATGTGGTGCTGAGGACTGAACCCAGCACCTCACCTGTGTGAGGCAAGCTCTCTACCACTGAGCCACAACCCCAGCCCCTTCTTCATCTATTTTTCCAACTCTCTTGCTTGGGTTCACTCATACTAACAAGATCCCATAGGCATCAGTGAGTGGGGGCAATCAATGACACTACCTACCCTTGAACTTTATGAGGCTCTATGAGGGGTTGTGAGAATGGAAACCCTGATAGACCTCTACACGGAAATACCAGTTTGATCTGGTAGGAAAGCACATATATTTATAGAATATTTTTAAAATATTTATTTTTTAGTTGTATTTGAACACAATACCTTTATTTTAATGCGGTGCTGAGGATAGAACCTAGGGCCTTTCATGTGCTAGGCGAGCGGTCCACCGCTGAGCCACCCCAACCCGCATTTATATAATATTAAGGAAAATGACAGAAATACCTACCCATGTGATAGCTACAAATTGATGTTCAAAATTGTAGTTAAACATCATTTTAAATCATAAGAACGGGATTTTTGCTAAGCCTAATAATCATTTGGGGCTCTCTTTCTTTTAATAATTTAACCAAAATGGGATTAAGAAACCAATATCATGTTCTGGAAGGTCCAGAAACCTCCTCTCTGATTTCTATGCATTCTTAACCTTATTTCCTCCAGTTCTAGCTCAGAAGTGAAGCTCTGTCCCACAAGCTAGTCAATCACATGATAATGGGAGTATGGTAAATTTATTGAGGATCATAGAGATTATAGAGAGAAATTAGGCCATGTACTTGAAGCCTCCTGCCAGGTTAGTGGTTCTAGCCCTCTTCTCTGCTTATGCCCAGTTATATTCCAAAGCCTGTCCTCCTCTCCACCACCCTCCTCATAGCCCACAACCCCCAGTGAAGGATAATACTATTTATTCTTAGGGGTGACTTCTTAACTAGTCAGGCCCAACCTCCCTGAATTCTATGAATAAAATTTTCTCCATACCAGTTACATCAGTAAAGTCTTCCAATAAATTGTAGAATGCTAAAGTATCTAAAGTTCAGAGTATAAATTCAGATATCATTGTTCAATAAATATTGTTTATACATCTACAATTTTAATTGAAACAAGAAGCAATAGCAACTAAATGACTTATTAGTTCTTACTTCCTTGTACAACCTATTTCTATTTTAATATATGTCTATATGGCCTCTCAGCACCAAAAATTGATGACATGTTTGTCCTCTAACAGTTGTTCAGTTACTCAAAGAGGAGACCCTGAGAACACTTGTAGCAGATTTACATTTAATTATAGTCTTAACTCATAGACTGATTTTTATTATATATACAGAAAATCTGCCACATTAGAGTGGAGAAGAGGGCTGCTTAGAGGAGTGTCCACTCCCCAAAACAAAACTAGGAAATGCCAGCAAGACATTCTGAAACAGAAAGTCTGAAAACACAGAAAGCTCTGGCAATTGAGGATAAGCAAATCCAACATTAGACTACTTCTTTGGAACTTAACATAGTTTTTTTATATTTAATGGAGCTCCATAAATAAAATGAGATAAGAATATTAATGGATCTTGTAACTATGAATCAACAAAATATTGAATTTATACTTAGCATTTTTATAAAGCAATTAAATGGATAATACTCTTGAGAAAAATAAAGCAGTTTTTATACTTAAAAAGGTAAATGCTCATCTATTTGGAAAACAACTATCTGGAATTGGGCCACCTTTTAATATTTCTGAACAGTGATGATAAAGGATAAATGTAAGACAAATAAACACATTTCAGAACTATGGCTGATGGATCAATTAGTGCATATCAACAGACACAAAACAGAAACCATATGTCATCCTTGTTGCTGCACCCCTCTCACTGCTATTTATTTACTTAAAGATGGCTTTTATCCACACATGATACTATGGTATATCAAAACCAAACATATTCATAGATGGCCCACATTCTACTTTGAATGTATATTCCTTACTTTACCCCCAAAGCTTCTCTCTTTTAAGATGGCTTGCAGTTTCCCTGCAATGTATCTCTAAATATATCTGTGTCTCTGGGGGGAGGGGGAAACTTGTTCATTTTATAAAATAATCATTTTTTTTTCATTTGCTGTTTATTTTCAAAGTCAATCTTTTTTTTCTTAAATTCTTTAATAGACTTAAGAGATGCTGACATGGAACGGTGGTTGCCAGGCAAATCAGCAAACCACTCATATAAAAATTCATGTGCATTTTCTGACATCCTGACAAGCATAATTGACTTGTGGATTGGCACATGCTAGTAACAGAAGCACTGAAGGGAGCAATTGATGTGACAGGAACTTGACTAAGGCTAGTCTGGGAATGCTTCAGGTGTGAAAGAAAGTTAATATGGATGAGAAAAGAGACCATTTCAGTCAATTGTGTGTGATGTGTGCAAAATGAGACATAGATAGAAAAAAAGAATTTCTTGGTACCATAAGCAAGATGAGAGAGTAATCTACACAGAAGATAAATATAAGCCAAGTCTAGAAGCCTATAACCCAGAGTTTTAATTAAATTCAAACTATAATCATCAGCTATTATAAACAAAAAGACAATAATTTTTGATAGAGGCTCATGTTTAAAAGGTTCTCCCTTATACCCTTAAATGATGCAGGATTCTCCAGCATTTCATTAAGTGACTATTGACACTCTAACCTGTGTTAGGGTGATGATATTCCTTCCTAAGGACTTTCCTGTTTTAGAAAGCTTATAGTCTCTGGAATATTCTCACACTTGGTAATAACCAACTTGGTAATAGCCTGAGTGCTGTCACTCAGGTCAACCTACATGATACCATTGGCCCTTAGACTATATTTATTAAATAAATAAATAAGTCTCACAAGCACTTGCTCTAGGACATTAAATATTCTCACCCTTTCCCCATCTTGGCTATGCTAAAATCTGAAAATGCCTACTCTTTTTCCTTCCTTTCCTCACTTTCTACTCATTCTTCAAGGTGGTAAAATCTGATTAGGGATCATTTTTTTTTCCTTACCATATTTACCCTGGAATTTTCCTAAAAATAAAGATACTGGAACATGTTAATTCTGTAACCAAGAGAAAAAAAACTAAATCCTCTCATTATCTACCTTTTACACTCATTGTCCTTTTCCTTGAGTCTGTCTCCTTCACTGGCTCCTTTTTGTCCTCCTCCTTCTCTCTAGACACTCTCTATACTTTGTCTTTTTCTTCTTCCAGCCCCTGAAATACTGTATGTCTTGGGGTTCCATGCTTTACTCTCTTCTTCTTTGTACCCTTCTTCCTGGGCAACCTCATAGGTTCTCATGATTTTAACTGCCATTCTTAGTTGAATAAACTTATTCTTTGTTATGCACAACAGAGCACTTTCCTCAGCTCTATAAACCTGTTTGTTGTGTTATCTCTACCTCCCTGTTCCAGAGGCTCTTCCAAATCAAGATGTCTATCTAAATCTGAACATTTTATCTCTCCAAATCTGTTTCTTACCCAGAATTCACAATCATCACTGGTCCCACCAACGATGGTACAGAACAGAAGTCTAGAGTCCCTTTTCAGTGTTTGCTGTCTCTCTCCCCACTTCCCCCTTCCAGAACCACCATCTAGTTGATGTCGTCTGTGGTTATCACCTTGAACTGCTTTCTCCTCAGCATCCGCAGTATCACATCCTACTTCCAAAGACTTCTTTATCCTTTGTCTAAACTCTTAACTGATCTCCTTCTAATTCTTGCAGAAAATCTTCCATATCACCGTCAGGATGATTGTGCTAAAAGACCAATTAGATTATGTCATTCCAACTGCTTAAAATTCCTCACTTATTTTTTTTTAATCTAGCAAATTGCCTTTTTTTAAAAAAAATCTCATTTCACAATCTGGCTCCTGCTATGTTTCCTTCTTTTTCTCCTGTCAATCTATTTTGCACTGTACACGTTGAAAAGTTTAGAGAGAAAATAGAGGCCTGTCCATGAGGATCCCACACCTCGCAAATGTAAAACATTCACATCCATCCTGCACTACCTCTTATCACTGTAGAGGCCGCATCTCTTCTCTTACCTAAGGTGTATTCTTTAGTCCTAGGGCAGAGCTCATGCTCCTTGCTCTAGAGCTCTTATGTGGGTTTAACCTCTCCCTCATAACTGAATCTCTCAGATTTACTGAAGATTCCGTAAGCCTTTCCTTGACTACACATTTCCCTCCAGATATTAGGTTTCTTTTCTCCTTTCCCCCTTCCCCTGTCAAGATTCTTCCAAATGCAGCTATTTCCATTTCCTTTTCTAATTATTATTTTAAGTATACAAATTTATGGGGTACAGTGCAATCATTTGACACATAAATATAACATGTAATGATCAAATCAGGATAGGTGACATTTCCACCTCTTAAAATATATTTTTTGTAATTTTTGATTAGCATGATAATTGTACACATTGTGTGGTCCAGTGTAATAATTCAATACATATATTGAATATATGTGGATCAAGTCATGGTGATTGATGTTTTCTTCTCCTTATCTTTACATCCTCTATTCCCATTTTCTCATTTCCTTCTCCTCCATCTACTCCCTTAAACATGCAGCTCTATCATTCCACAAGAATGTCACTTACTGTCCTCGAACTTAAGAGATACTTTCTATGCTCAATCTTACTGAACTTCAGATCAGTGCTTGACACTACTGACTATTCCTTCCTTTTTGAAACACTCTTGGTCTTTAGTTTCCACAACAACATCAGTAACAACAACAACAAAATACCATGGTTTGTCTTCTCTCTTTCTGACTATTCTTTCTCCATCTCCCTTGTAAACTTATTTTCTGCTATCTGGCCATTCAATGTGAGAAATTCTTAAAGTGTATATGTGGTCGCCAACTTTCCCTTACCATAAAAATACCTGAGATAAATCAACTTACAAAGAGGAAATATTGGGCTGGGGATGTGGCTCAAGCGGTAGCGCGCTCGCCTGGCATGCGTGCGGCCCGGGTTCGATCCTCAGCACCACATACCAACAAAGATGTTGTGTCCGCCGAGAACTAAAAAATAAATATTAAAAATTCTCTCTCTCACTCTCTCTCCTCTCTCACTCTCTCTTTAAAAAAAAAAAAAAACCCAAAGAGGAAATATTTATTTTGGCTCCCAGTTTCAGAGGTTTTGGCCATGTCATTTAGCCCCTTCATTTTCTGGCCTGTGTGAGGCAGTATATCATGGCAGGGCTGCCTGGCATCCAGGAAGCAAAGAGGAGAAGAGGAGGGGTCCCAATGTCCCTTTAAGAGCACACCAGTTATAATCAGAAGACTTCCAAGGAGGTCCCACCTCTTGAAGCTTCCACCATCTCCAAGGGTAGCCCATGCTAGGGACCAAGCCCTTAACACTGGTCCTTAGAGAACCTTATCCAAACTATTGCAGCATGGAATGAAGCCCTGTTTTCTTCTCATGCCATAATCTTTTCTGAAATAATCACACCTGTAATTATGCCACCAAAAAAAATCAATATGGATGAGCAACTGATTAAGCAAAATGTTGTATATCCATTCGGTGGAATACTACCCAGATATAAAAGGGAACCAAGTAGAAATACATACTACAACATGGATAAGCCTTAAAAACATTATACTCAGTAATACACAATCATACTAAGTGATATAAAAAGCTACACATCTTGTATGAACCATTCATGTGAAAAATTAAGACCAGAGAAATCTATAGGACACAGTAGATTAATGCTTGCCTAGGGCTTGAGGGTCTGAAATAGTACAGGGATAATAGCTAAAGTGTCTAGGTTTGGGGGCATAGGTAATAAAAACATTCTAAATTTGACTGTGGTGATGGTTGTACATATCTGTGAATATACTGAAAAGCACTAAACTTAAAGTACCTTAAACTTTAAATGTGTGAACAATATGCTTGTAAAATATTTAACTCTTCAAGTTAGTGACAACAAAGAAGTGACCTCAAATTTTATCTCCAATTTCAACTTCTCTGACCTCCAGACTCACATAACAAGTCTTACTTATATGTCTCAAATGTACCCCCAGATCAGCAAACACACACACAAACACATACACACACACACACTTTATGGCCTCCTCCCAAGAACCTCCATTCCCAAGTTTGAACTGCTTACACTGCCCTTATCTTGAGATCATTTATTCAGGCCTCAATCCCATAAGTCATCTCTAAAACCTCCCGTCCTTGCTTTCATTACCAAAGCCAAGTTAACTAATCCAAGTTAACCATCTGTTCTCTTTCTTCCATTTCAGCTTTTCAACAATTATGTTTTATAATTGGACAATTGCAATACTTATCTGTTCATATCCATTTGCCCTCTCTCACCCACTTTAATTCCATTCTTTAATTCTACTCAGAACTATTAATTTATAATATAAATGTGAACCAGAAAAACATAAAATAAAATACATACATGGGCCAGGTACACTGGCACATACCTATAATCCCATCAACTCTGTAGGCTGAGGCAGAAAGATTGCAAATTCAAGGCTGGCCTCAGCATTTAATGAGACCTTGTCTCAAAATAAAATTAAAAAAGACTAGAGATGTGGCTCTGTGATAAAACACCCCTGGGTTCAATCCTCAGTACCAAATATATATAAAGCCTTCAAAGAATCTAGGATCCAGTATCCTTAATATGGCCAACAAGAACTTCCAGTACAAGTCCTTTCTTCTCTCTTGAATTATTTCATCACTTGCCTTTTCCTTTGCTTACTTAATACTCTTCCTTCAGGCTTAGCTTTTTAGAGAATACTACCCTGGCTCCCTGATGAAGCAATTTTTGTGTTCTTATATAACACCATTCTCTTCATCCTCATTCCTACCTTCACCATAAAATCATGTCTCCTTTTGATTAAGATTAGACAGCTATCTCTATTACAGATTTTGCCTTTTTGGTTTTGGTTTTGGTTTTGGTTTTGTAGTGTTACTGTTGATTGTTGTTTTGTAATTTTTATATTATTGCAAGTGCCTAACAAAGTATTCAGACCACAGTAGTAGATTCTTAGTAAATATTTCTTAACTGATAATTACTTAAGAGAGAAAAAAAACTCATTTTACTTAGGAAAATTTCTGTGCTCCCTTCTGAACCTCCCAGAGGCAAGATTTGCCAGAGTAAGCATAGCAGTGATTGAGAATTGCTTTCAAGGTTTGGATACTTAGGGCTTTTGTTTGGCTAAATAGGATATACAGAAATGACTTGATTGACATACAAAGGTGATTTGGATACTACAGATATGACTGAGGAACTGTGGGCTGGGGAGATGGAAGAAATGAATCACCTTTATCAATTACAGAAATGCAAATCAAAACTACTCTAAGATTTCATCTCATTCCAGTCAGAATGGCAGCTATTAAGAATACAAACAATAAGTGTTGGCGAGGATGTTGGGGGAAAGGCACACTCATCCATTGCTAGTGAGACTGAAAATTGGTGCAGCCAATCTGAAAAGCAGAAAACTTGGGATGGAACCACCAATTGACCCAGCTATCCCATTCCTCAGTTTATACCCAAAGGACTTAAAAACAGCATACTACAGGGACACAGCCGTATGAATATTTATAACAGCACAATTCACAATCGCTAAATTGTGGAACTAACCCACATGCCCTTCAGTAGATGAATGGATAGGGAAACTTTGGTATATATACACAATGGAACATTACTCAGCATTAAAAGAGAATAAAATCATGGCATTTGCAGGTAAATGGATGTAGTTGGAGAATATAATCCTAAGTGAAGCAAACCAATCTCAAAAAAACCAAAGGCTGAATGTTTTCTTTGATATGAGGATGCTGACTCATAATGGCAATGGTGGGGGGGGGGAACATGGGAGAAATAGAGGAACTTTAGATAGAGCAAAGGGGAGGGATTGGAAGGAAGGGGGAAAGAGGGTAGGAATGATGGTGGAATGAGTTAGACGTCATTATCTTAAGTACATGTACGAATGTGTGAAAATACTTTGTGTACAATGAGTGACTTGAAAAATTGTGCTCTGTATGTGTAATATGAAATGAATTGCATTCTACCATCATGTATAACAAATTAGAATAAATAAATAACTTAATAAAAATAAATTAAATTAAATAAAATTTTATTGGGACACACACAAAAAAAAAGGGAGAGAGAAACCTCTGGTGAGAACATCTAATGGAAATTTTTTTTATGATGCATTACCCTGTGATGTCCAATGCAAATACTTTTCTACCCCCCATTAAACTTTCAGTAACATTTAATTAACTTGCTAATGAGCAGTGGAATTGTATCTGGTTTGGGCAGGGACAAGCCAGAAGAGGATGAAATAAATTGCTGAGTTCTTCTTTGAAATGGATGCAGGATGAGAATAAAGCAGCTCCCGGTAACTTGAACACATCAAGAATAAGAGTTTGAATAATTCTTCTCACTCAGTCTTTTGGTGATACTAAATGTAGGCCTACGTACTTACTCTTGGATGTGTTTGAGTTACTGGGAACTGCTTTATTCTCATCCTACATCAACTTCAAAGAAGCAATTTATTTCATCCTCTTCCAGCATGTCCCCATCTCTCTGGATTCCAACTACCTCACATTATCACAGATTGGTAATGTGGTATACCGTAAGTTAAACACTTCAAATAGAGTGGCTTGACCACATGTGTAAGGTTGTTTTGCTCCCAATAACCAGAGGGCATTTCCAAAAATGTTCTATAGACACCACTTAACTTGTATTTTTGTATCAGTTTTTGTCTCTATAACACTGAATAATTAAGGACTAGGGGCTTGTGAATTCTTTAGGTTTGTGAAAGTGTTAAGCAGTGGAGTTTACAAGTGTACAATGAAGATGCAACTGATTGCATTGATTCTTGAGAATTTGAATGATCTATTTCAGGAATTAACAGCATTTTGATGGGATAAATGGGCAGGAAAATTATACTTGCTTACTTTGTACCAAAACTACGGCATGATTTAGATTCATGAATACATTAATTCTAGAGGCTATGCTTAAGAGGTAGAATGAAAGAACAGTTGTGTAGCACTTACAATGTCATTTGTGATTTTTATAAACAGAAATTCCTTTTTATTCATTTTGCCTCACAGTACTGCTATGAGCCAATCTCTTTATCTTGACAGTATGTTTGAGTCCACTGATGGAGAGGTGAAATAAACTGCTAGCATCACTAGCAAGTGAGTGAGATGACTAGAATACATACTTGTTTTATCTGGCTTACTAGTTTTGCATTTTTCCCACCGCATCACATTGGTTTCACAGGTCATACACCTTGCTCATCAAGTAAAAATCTTGAAATTTCAGGATGATCCTGATTCACTCATTGGGAAATATCCAAGTACACCGAAGTATTTTTCCTTGTTTATCTTATCTTATATTCAACTTCTTAGGAATGAAGGCAAGTATGGCTTCCAATTTTACCAATGATGAAAACTCAGTGCAGAGAAGTGAAATGATGTTCAGGACCACATGGCTGAAGGACCAAAGGTTAAAATCTCCATATGGTTTTCCTGAATTACAGTTTTATATGCATTGTTTATACTAAAGAATGTGTGTTTCTAAAGACAATGTGTTTCACAGATTGGCTTTCTAAAAGACAGAAGGGATCGTTTTTGTATTGTGCACACTAAAAAATAAATTAAAGCAAGTTTCTTTGTCTTGATAAAAAAAAAGAGAGAGGGGGAGGCCTTTTTCTTATACAAGCATAGTATCAATTTTTCATAATATGTAACTATAGGATGGATTGAGGAAAAATTATTTCCAAAGTACATCAATTTTATAACATGCAATTGTATAATGGAAGCAAAAGAAGACTATTTACAAAGTTTTTTAATATAATGCACCAAAGAAAATAATTAAAAATCCAATTTTTATAACATTATCTCTAAATACACATTCAGTAAGCTAATGTGTTTTAGATTTCTAAAATTATAAAAGACAGAGAGAAAGGAAATGAACCAATTCATACAACTATAAAAAAATATCTTCTCAAGCACAGGATCTAGCAGCTCAATAAAGACATTACTAACGGAAAAGAAACTTTTGGAAAGAATCATATAGCCTAGAGGAGAGGATATTTCCCAGCAAAGCAAAATAAATGTTTCAACAAATATTTAACAAAGCAACAACATACCTATTTTAAATACTCCAAATGTTTGCATTTTTAATGCAAGAAAAAAATCCTATATCCCATTGGAAATATGTCTTTTCAGTTCCCAAACATTAAAGTTTTTTTCTTCATTCACTCTCAATTAAAACTTGGTGCAAAAAAAAAAAAAGAAAGAAAGAAAAGAAAACTTGGTGCATATGATCAGAGATTCACAAAACTCTTGGCTCTTCCTTTGCCTGTATAATGTAACAAAGGTTTCAGGGTCGGTTGAAGATTTCCATCAGGACCGTTCGCAAAGCTTCCGGCTCCATTAAAATGAAAAATGTCATCAAAATGTATAGTTCTTGACACTGAAAATGTTTTACAGTTATCACCCATCCAAATAGATGCCAGGCAGAATTGTTTAAAGGAACTGCTGAGTTACTTCTCAGATAAAGTAGAGTGACAGCTGATATAAATAGCTCCATTATTTACATATTTCTCCTACATTGCTCCAGAAATGAACAAGTAAGAATCTCGTGTTATTTTGTTTGCTTTTTTCCTCCATTAAAGGCTTTTCCTCAACCTTGTTTAGGATTTTCCCCTGAAGAATGAATTCGCATCTCAAATTAATTAGTAGGTAAATCTTCAGCAATGTAATTGAAACTATCATTCATACTTTTGATTAAGAACAATGTCAGCAGGTCCATAATAGCATCACAGAATCCTGTGACAGTTCCAGAGACGGCATTTTAAAAGAGGGGGGGGGGGAAACTAACTCTAAATAAATAAAGACAGAACTTAGGAGGATAAAGGTACAAAAGTGATAACACACTAGGTAAGAGAAGATAAAGAAAAGTTTATTGGAATGTGACGGGGGAAGAGATAAAATGTAATGGAGTAGGATTGCAAAGAGAGCAATTTACTAAATGGAAAAAACTGGAATATATTATTGCCCTTCTCATTCTGTAACAGTGTTACAAAAAATGTATTTTCTTGAATAGGTTTGCTTCTATCAGCAATTTTAATATGTGAATTTTGTATGATAGGGATGCCTTGCCCGATTAACACAAAAGAACAAGTCTAGTGCAGAGAGTATATTATATAGGAAGTTACTTACCTGTGACCTTATTTTGGAAATCAGAAACTTGATGATAAATGTCACCTTAGCCAACATGTTCAATCTGTCTCCTTGACCAAAACTGAATAAGAATTTTGAAGTTATTTTTATTAAACACAGTAATGCATATTTGTGGAATACCATGTGATTTTTCACTGTATGTACCTAATGTATAATGATCACATCAAGATAATTGGCATATCAATCACCTCAAATATTTATTTATTTTAAAACATTGAATAAGTATTTCTTTATGTTAGAACATTGAAAAATCCTCTACTATTTTGAAATTTTCAATTCATTGTTGTCAATCATATATTTCCTACTGTATTATAAAATATCAAAAGTTATTTCCCCTGTCTAACTGCATTCTATGCCCATTAACCAACATCTCTTCATTCCTACCTCCCAACTTTCCCAGCTTTTGGTAACCACTATTCCACTCTCTATTTCTACAAGATCAGCTTATTTAGTGTCCATATGTGAGTGTGAATATACAGTATGTGTCTTGTTGTGCCTGACTTATCTCACTTAACATAATATCCTTCAGGCTCATTCACATTGCCACAAATGACACAATTTCATTCTTTCTCATGACTGAATAATATTCCTTTGTGTGTGTGTGTGTGTGTAAATTCTCTTTATCTCTTCATTTGTCAGTGATAAATAAATTTATTCTCTATACTGGTTATTGTGAATAATTCTATAATAATCATAGAAGTGCAGGTATCTCTTTACATACTGATTTCCTTTTCTTAGAATTTATACTCCATTGTAGAATTGCTAGATCTATGTAGTTCTATTTCTAGTTTTTTGAGGAAACTCTATACTGTTTTCTATAATGGCTGTACTAATTTACAACCCCATGAACAGTATATGAGAGTTCTTTATCCACAACTTAGCCAGAACTTGTTACTATTTTGTCTTTTAATATATCCATTCCAAGCAGGGTGATATGAAATTGCACTGCAGTTTTGATTTGCATTTCCCTGATGACTGGACCTATTAAGTATTTTTCATATACTCTTTGGCCATCTGCAAGTCATCTTCTAAGAAATGTCTACTTAGATTACTTGCTCATTTTTAATTAAATTGTTCATGTATTTGTTTTAGCTGTTTTTTTTTTTGGTTCTTTATATATTAATCCCTTGTCAGTGAATAGTTTGCACAAAGATTTTCTCCTGATAGTGATTTTTTATTGAAGGATTTCAAAAGACACACAGAGGGTGGGAAAGTGTATGGAGTTCAGTTGAGGGTGATATTACAATAGACCTAAGAACCACACTCAGATTCCTAAGCATAAGAACAATGCTCTATTTTTATTTTTTTTCCTATTTGCTAAAGCACCTTGATGGCAAATGTTCAAAATGTGGTTTATTTCCAATCATACAGTCCTAGCTGCCTATGCCTACCTAGAAATTCTTTTATTCTGCTCTGCTGCCTCCCTTGCTTTGAAAGGGCAAGATAACTGCTATCAGAAAGGCTGTTACTGTTTTCAAATATCTTTCATTGCATATGTAATATAAACTACAAAGATTCAAGAGATAGGAGGACTCTAATGATCCACCATTGCCCTCTCAGATTCATGCCATCACACCCCAAATCAATGAGTGAACCTGAACAATCTGATTAAATGTTATAAGAAAATGTTATTTTACAAGAGAGAATTTGGTCCTCTGGCTCTTATTTGAGCTATTTTCTACAGATTGAAGAAATAGAACAAGTGCTGATTCTAAAGTGAAGTGCCTCTCACCCTGCTCTGGCTGGCCAGAGCTCCCCTTGCAACCTCTCTTGGCCAGCATCATCCTGTTAAACGAGCAAGCCCTTCCTATCTCCTACCCTCTGCTTCTCTTCCAGATGACATTGGAGATAAGGCACAAAGTATGGAAGCTGTGTTCTTCTTGGCAAGACTTTACTGCCCTTGGGTTGACTCCTTCGAACATACCTGGCCCATGGTCAAGCTACTTAAAACTCTACAGACTGTCTGGAACTTGTCCGGCCCTGCTTGTTAACTAGATTGATTTACACTTCTGGTTCACACATGGCTATTTCCTGTGTCAAATTACTCAGCATAGTCTTTCACACTCCAAAAATACAAAGGCCACGCCAACAGTTCTGGTTAAAAAATTCTAGCCTACTAATTGTTTTTTTGTTTGTTTGTTTGTTTTGGGGTTTTTTTGTTTGTTTGTTTGTTTTGTTTTGATGTTTAATTCTCCTTTTGTTTAGGCAATATGAACATAC
This sequence comes from Spermophilus citellus, assembly GCF_964194105.1. Classification (NCBI taxonomy): domain Eukaryota; kingdom Metazoa; phylum Chordata; class Mammalia; order Rodentia; family Sciuridae; genus Spermophilus; species Spermophilus citellus. The sequence goes on along the minus strand of NC_138196.1, from coordinate 69,227,123 downwards.
TGAACATCAGGTAATTCAAAACCTTGAACCATTTATTTCAAATGATAAATCTTCCTCATCTTTTAAGCCTCCAGCGCCTTCATGAAACAACCCATGATTTTTACATGAAGGTGTTTCTTCCACCAACTTCTCCAACTAAAAGAACCTATAAATCAATGAAATATACCAGGCACTCCGATAGCTGTACTTCAAAACTGCACTTCTAGCAAGTTTCTTCTACCTTGAAATTACACAGTGATTACCTACAAATAATGTTCAACTTTACTCATTAGAAATAAAATGAAAACAAGATATGGGCATCCCATTATGCTAGCAAAATAAAATTAATAATAAACTAATATGTTAAAATTTTAAATATCAAGACAAGTGAATAAATGGTGAAATATGTATTTTCATTGTCCACACTGGCCAATAAAATGGAATTTATTTTTAAAAAGCCAACTTTCTTTAAATGTCCACTCAATTAAATTCAAGTCTTGCTAACTCATTTACTCCTTCCTCTTTAGATGTATGGGTTGATAATCCTTTAATTACCAAAAACAAAAGTAATAAACTTAATTTTTTGTCCTTTAAAAAAGCAGATTTGTTAAATTTATCATTATTTTAAGAAATAAGGTCATTAAATAGAACTCTTTGTATGTGTTGATGAAGGAAATACATTATTCCTAAGTTTCCAGCTGGTTGCATAGGGCTTCCTAAACATCATTTTCAAAATTTTCATCAAAGCAAAGTTGTCTATAATTAGAAAATACAGAAAGACCCCAGTAGCCTAATTTAATGACACATAAAAGAGATGACACCTTGTCATTCAAAACTGCTTCTGCCCCCAATTCATTGACCCCTCTGAGCAAATAAGCCCTTTTAATTTGAGCAAACCAGGAAAGTCAATAAAATCCACTATAGGAAAGAGTGCAGAGATTATCAAAATTGGACAAGCACACAACTGAGAGCTGCTAAAAACATGACATGGAGGGAGTCAACAAAATGCAACAGACTAGATATAAAAGCATTCATAGTCTTATTGTCCAAACTTCATCATATGCAGATTTGAAAGCATCCTTCAAGAGGAAGCATTTGGCAAAGATATTATACTGCAGACAAAAATGGGAAGATACTAAATAATGAATCTCTGCCTTTATCTTCTCCCATGAATCTCTCTGCTATCACCAGAGCTGAATATGCTTATCTATCAGAGAAAGGGAAGGGGAAATGATGTTAACAATTATAAAATGGGAAAAATATAGAGCAGAGAAAATATTTGCAGAAATAATGCAACCAAATATTCAAAAATGATTCAAGAAACAGATTCAAGACCAAAAGAACTCTTCACATTAACAACAAAACTATATCACATAACTGCATATGACAAAGGAACAGAGAAGATCTAGAAGTCACTAGAGAGAAGACAGACTACATAGCAAGAAGAATTTGGCATCTAACTTCTCATAACAACAAATAACTATGGCATAATCCAGAAGACAGATGAATTATGCCTTCAAAATGCTAGAAAAAATGTCTTACCATATAGAACTTTATAAACAAGAAAACTAGTTTGCAAAATGAAATTATGCCTTTTCAGACAAAAAATGACTTATAATAATTAAGAGATCCCTCCTAAACATTTAAATAAGATGTCTCAGGATAAAGAAATTATTAGGGAAGAAATAAATGAAATATAAAAAAGACAAGTAAGCAGAAAAGGTAAACAATGAAATCTAAATAAAATTGACTGAATGAAATATTAGCTGGTGTTAGATCACTTTAAGTGTCCTTGAATTGTTTAGGAAGAACATAAAGTTGTTAGTTAAATGTACACTTTTTGTGGTTAATGTGCATTTTAAAATGTTTAGAGTAAGTACAATTTTGAATCCAGTAGAGGCAAATTGAATAAAAATAAAGCTTACACAAAAATAAAACTTAATCCAAAAGAAGACAAGAAAGAGAAAAAAAACGGAAAATGTAGAATAGATCGATATGGCAATAACTCCAAACTAATACTTAGTTAAAACATGAAATTGTCAAACTGAATCTTAAAAATCAACTGTTATGTTGTTTGCAAAAAGTAAAGATAAAAGGCAAACAAAGTGAGGGAGGGAAAACACCAATATCATTCAAGAGAAATCTCACGTGTTATATCACTACTGAACAAATTTTACTTTAGGGCAAAAAGGATTAACAGATATAAAGAAGCAATTTATAATAAAAAATATTCCATTTCCTAGGAAATTATAATAATTCTAAGCTTATATGCACCAAGTAATGTGGTTCAAAATACATAATGCAAAAATTCTTTAAATGATTGAACCTCAAGGAGAAACTGACAAATCTAATATCACAATATGATTCTTAACATCTTTCTCAGTAATTGATACTAATTCCTTCAAACAACTACTTAATTTATAAATTTTAAAATTTAAAAATATATTTCCATATAATTTATGGTGTCATGACTGAAAATTAATTAGCTAAGTATCACATTTAATAACTTAGGAAAAATTAAACCCCAAGAATTTAGAAGGAAATTAAATGATAATATTAGAACTGGAATTTAAAGGAAACAGCCTAATTAAACTTTAATATAACTGAAAGTCAGTTCTTGTAGTAAAGTTCTTGCCTATCATGTGAAAGTTCCTGGAGTTCAATCCCCATCACTGGAAAAAAAAATTGTTCTTTGAAAAGAAAAATATGACTGGCAATTATGACTAATACAACTATGATTTTTTGAAAATGTTAAATCACAAATAAATAATGTAAATAATGACAAGAATGAAAAAAGAAACATACCTGCAGACATAACAGAGATTTTAAAAATTAAACTTCTTAAAATTTAATTAATTTGTCTATTTTAATTAGGTATATATGACCACAGAATGCATTTTGATTCATTGTATACTTTTTAAAACTTTTGCCAACAAAAGTTTAATATTCATACAAAATGGAAAAATTCCTAGGACAATCTAACTTGTAAAAATTGACTCAGAAAAAAAAAATAGATAGCAATTTGTCATGTACCTATTAAATCTGTGGGTTTTTTCTCCCCACTGAAGAATATATCAGTCTCCATGATTTTATAGGCAAGTGCTATGAAACTTTAAAGAAATAGATAAATACAATATTAACCAATCTCTTCCAGAGAATAGGAAAAATTGAAGTACCCTTGCATGAGCTAGGACAATGATAGGGCATAGTATTGAAGTGTCAGTACTAATTCACCAGTCTCAAGAAGATAAAGTTATTTTCCTGTTACATAACAATCCAATGTTACATATCAGAAGGTTGTTGCCATTTAGGACACAGTTTTCTTCAATTTGTGTCTCTGCCATCCTCCATCCTCCTGGTTTTGTGACAGGAGGGGTCGGGTAGGGTTGTTTGTTCATTGCTCCTTTTCTGATCGGCCTGACTTAAACGGCATTGCAGGTACATCCACATTCTGTCTCACAGGAAGTAGAGAACAGGTAGGCAGTGGACTTTCCGATGTTTGAAATCTCTGACTTAAAAGAGCTCTGCTCACATTCCATTGGTATATACTCAGTAGGTGATAAACACCCAACTCCAAGGGAGTCTGGGCAAAGATAATGCTCAACATAGCTATATTTGGATAGGTATATAAACTCACTTCCATTGGAAGTACAAAAGCAGGAGACAAATAATCACCTCCTGGGAAGGCTGTAAAAGGAATTCCTGCATCAAAATAAAGATTTCTCATGTTTAATCTAAGATTCCTTAATGCTTTGAAATTCTGTGAGCTTAACATACATTTCAAAAAAAACAATTAAAGGGTGAAAAACACCCAAACAAGAAAATGGATATAAAATAAGAAGGTTGAAGACACCAAAACAAGCCATTAACTTCAAAATTTACCTGAGCTTGGAGCTGAAAGATTACATCATATTGGCCATAAGATCACAGTCCATATAACTATAATGCACCAATTAAAAAATAATGAAAAAAAAATTCCAGTCCAAAGAATAGTAATTCAATTACCTGTTGTCTGACATCCATGGATTAGAATGAATTTATCAATAAAGGGATCTTTTTATATTTTACTTATGACTACCAGCATAATATCCTTTGACTAATTCGTTAGATAGTAAAAGAAGATAACTTAAATTTTAAGTAGCATATATTATACTATATGTTCACACATAATTTTTCATTTAATCTTTCTGTAATTGTCTTTTTAGAGTAGAGAAAATTAAAAAGATTAAACCAATCATCAGAAGTTACGTATGTTCCTGGATATCCATTTTCTTGATTTACATGTTCATTTCTTTTCATTGAACCTCTAAGTACCCACTTATTTGGGGGTAAGGAATATACCACCCCACACTGGAGGGTAAAGGGAACAATTCATTCAGGTATAGTTCCAGATCTTTAAATTAAAATAAGTATAATCATATAGAGAAACAAAGGTATGTAATTGCCTTTGTAAGAAATATTTTAAAAATTAACCATTGTAAAACATTTTAACTTATGGAGGAGAGTCAAACTGGTATGACAATTGTATAAATAAGTAAAACTTGCATATCACTTTAAAAGGATTCAGTGAGAACATCAAAACTTTCTACTTCCTTGAGTTAGAAAGGTCATATTTCTAGTTATTCTTCCCCTTATAGAATAAATTGAGTTAATTCCCTCATTTTTAATTAAATTTTAGCTCACTGATAGGCTATTACTGACAAAATTGATATAATTTATCATTTTATAGGGAAGAATAAAATATTCAAGTTTGTCTTCATTGACAATATATTCTATTTAGTATTTGGGTATTATCTCATTTTTCAGTAATAATTTTTCACAGACTTTTAGAGCCTAGAAACTCACTGTGAGGGAAAATGTCATATTCTCTTTCTCTAAGGCCTTCCTAGTTTATGTGGTGAATATATTATCCTATTTTTTCAGCCATTTCATAATAGTCCAGGAACATTTTAGCTTATTCCAAAAATAAAGAATGTTTAATGAGAATCACCCAGACATTTCAAAAATGGTCTAAAAGTTGTAATGCCTTGCTATCTTTTGAAAGTCCCTTTTCCTGACTCACATATTTCCTTTTGCCTTTTACTCCAGGTTTCTCTTGGCTATAATTGACTTACTTTTTTATAAAATAAATCCTTATAACAAAAAAATTTCTTTCTTTCCTTTTTTTCTAAACTGTTTGACTTCACTCATCTCTAAGGCACTCAAATCTGTAGTTGTGTAGAAACAAGCTGAATCGTTCGTTTAACAGTCACTTCACTAAAACTTCTTAATGAGACTTGGCAAATATTCTATCTTATACTTACAATCCTTTAGTTATAGTACAATAAACTAGAAACTACTTAACTAAGATACCACTACTTCCTACTTCTAGCAAAGAGACTTAGTGTGGCATTTATGAGATTTAAAAAAAAAAGAATAAAAAGGACAGAACAGAACAATTCCATATTTCTGTATAATGACAACTCTTAAAAGCAGCATAAACTATTTTATGAACTGAAACTAAAGACACTCTTACAGGGGAAAAATATCCTTCAAGCACTGTGTCTTATAGTGCATATCACCACATATGGCATATCACACTATAGAATAACCACCTCTGAGCACACTCTGCCTTAGAAATACAGGGGCAAAGCCTATAGATTGATTTTGTACATTATCACTGTATCTTCCAACAAGATGATGAAGTGTTCATCATGGCATAGTTAGTACATTGACATTTTCCCTACACAGCACCAATGATCTTTTCAAAATGTCGGTTCTATGCTCAAATGCTCCAATATGTTTCGAACTCAGAAGAATAAAATCCCAAATTCTTACAAAGGCTTATGATGACAGATTCTCACCTGACCTCAGAGAACCTCTCTGGCTTTATCTATTTTCTCTGTCACCAGCTTCCTCATTCTAGTCACAGGAATCTCCTTGCTGCTCCTCACACATGCCAGGTACTCTCCTCCCTCAAGGCCACTGTAGAACTTTACTTCTGCTTTGGATGATCAGGTAGAAATCATCTTGGCTTCATCCACTGTTTATTCCAGGTCTTTGCTTAAATACTACCTCCCTGATATTCATATCCCTTATCATTCTTTTCTTTTCTCCATGATAGTCATAGAATATGGATAATTGATTTTAAAAAAATTCTTTTCTCACTGTAAACCTATAAGAACAGGAGTTTTGTTCTTTTTCAAAAATATGTTCCCAACACCTTAGAGTATATGGCACAAAGCAGCCACTCAATGAACATTACTTTTGAATAAACAAATGCAAAAGTTAATGTAAAAAAACACCTAACACTAGTTTTCCAACAATATTTCTAACTGCAGCCAAGATTGCTGATGTGATAATCATAGAAATTAAAAATGAATGCTGTCCCAGCTCCTCACTAGTGTCTCCTACATATAACCTCCATGCATGTACTCACAAGGTTATTGGGACTATAAAGAGCAGAGAGATTTCAAGTAAGCACAGAAATATAACAAGAAAGACTGCAGAATATGTGTGCCATGATTAATTGAATAGTAAGTGCCTCAAATAAGCACTACTTGAAGCTTGCTATGTTTATAAATTTGCATATATTCCCCCACCCACCATTACCCAGACCAGATTTATTCTGACCACTGCCATATGTTCAATCCAGTCCAAAAAAGTTCTCCTCACTTATTATTTAAAACTTCATTTCTTTATACATTTTGGGTATTAACAACCCCTTATCAGATGTATGATTTGCAAATAATATTGTCCTGTTCTTAAGGTTGTCTCAACACTTTGTTGATTGTTTCCTTTCCTGTGCAAAAGATTTTGAGTTTGGTATAATCTTTTTTTTTTATTGATTTTTAAATGTTTTTCCTAAATGGTTACACATGACAGTAGAATGTATTTTGACATATTGTACACAACTGGAGCACAACTTCTTACTCCTCTGGCTGTACATGGTGCAGAGTCACAAGTTTGATGAATTCTTATCTATTTTTATTTTTGTTGCCTATTCTTTGGGTACTATTCAGAAATTGTTTGTCCTAACCAAGGTCATGGAGCCTTTCCCCATGTTTTCTTCAAGTAGTTTTATATTTTTAGGTCTCAGGTAATTTATTTTGAGTTAATTTTGGTCTATGATGTGTAATAAGGCTCCAATTTCATTCTTTTGCAAATGAATAGGTCTTACCAACATCTTTTTTTCAGTACAAACAAAAATTTATTTTTAATGCTTTTAATAGTATATTTAATTATATATACTAGTTGGGCTCATTTTGACATAATCCTACATGCATGGAATTTAATTTATTCCATTTCAGTGCCCAACACCTCCTTTCCCTCTTGTCTTCCTTCCCCCCATTCCCCTTCCTCTGCTCTACTAGTTTTCCTTCTATTTATTTGTTGTTTTTAATTGATACTTTATAGATATACATAAAGGTGGAATTCACTGTGGCATATTTATAAATGTTTATAGCATAGTTTTTTTTCAGATTCACCCTTGGACTATCCCAGTGTCTGTTCTTCCATCTGGCATTCAAAACATATGAGAAATTCAACTCAATAATAAGAAAACAGGTAACCAAATTTGAAAATTGGCAAAGGATCTGAATAGACACTTCTCAAAAAAGACAAAAAAAATGGCCACCAGGTATATAAAAAATCCTCAGTGTCACTAATAATCAAGGAATTACAAATTCAAGCCACTAGATATCATCTTAACACTGTTAGGATGATGACTATCAAAAAATGAAAGCTATAAGTTGGTGAGGATATGGAGGAAAGAAAACCTTTATACACTTCTCAGTTGGGAGGTATATTAGTACATCCTTTATGAAAAACTATTTCCTCAAGAAAATTAAAGATAGAACTACCATATGATTCATCAATCACATTTCTGGGTATACATCCAAAGGATACGGAATAGCATGTTGAAGAGACATATGTGCTCCCATTTTCATTGCAGTACTATTCACAATAACTCTGTTAGCTTCACATACTATAATAAAATACCTATGATAATCAACTTATAAAGAGAAAAGGTTTATTTGGGCTCATAATTCTGGAGGTTACAGCCATGATCAATTGGCCTCATTTCTTTGCACCTGTGATGAAGCAACACATCATGCTTGGCAGAGCAAAACCATTCTCCTCATTGCTAGAAAAGAAAGCAGAAGAGAAAGGGATTCTAGGATTCACTTCAAGGGCATTGTCCCAGTGACCTAAGGATCTCCCAGTGGGACCCACTTCCTACAGGTTCCACTCTGTCTCCATAGCACCACCATAGGAATCAAGCCTTGAAGACATGGGTCCTTGGGGACATTCAACATCCAAATCATGGTGGTAACCAAGACATGGAACCATTGTAAGTATCCATCAATAAATGAATAAAGAAAGAAAATGTTTTAAAAAAAAAAGTAAGAAAGAGAATGTTGTATATATACATACATAACAGAATACTGTTCAGTGTTGGAAAGGAAGAAAAGCCTGTCATTTGAAACAACTTAGATAAGCCTGGAGGATACTATGTTAAGTGAAATATGCCAGGAATGGAAAGACAACTATCAAATGATCTCATATGTGGAGTGCAAAAAAGCTAAACTGATATAAGCAGAGAGTTGCCAGAGATCAAAGTGGGGGGGGGGGGAGCGGCCTTAGTCAAACGCGTAAAATTTCAGTTAGACAGGAAGAGTATATTAGGGATACAACATAATGACTACCATTAATACCAATGTATTGTGTATTGAAAATCACTAAGAAAGAAAATTTTACATGTTCTCTACACACAAAAAAAAAATTAGAAGTACATGAGGCAAGAAAAAATTAAATAGCTTGATTCAGCCATTCCACAATATATCAAAACATCATGCTGTACACCATAAATTTATATAAGTTTTACTTGACAAGATAAATAGAGAGAGATGGAATTTTTTAATTAAAAAAAAGCATTATCTCCTTTAAAAATCAAATTCAGGTTTTCCTATCATAAGTCAGTAACTACCTGTTTCCCATAGCTCTCTTTGCTTTCTGCTGGTGTTCCTTCTGTCACAAAGTTCATGTCTGAGAGAGAGGGAATGTGGCATCAGTAAAAAAGGGATTGGCCCTAGGTCTTCTGTGCAGCTGGTCTGAGACTGGAGGGGCCTTCCGCGGCTTCACTAGTGCACTCTGTTCTCTCAGAGGAATCTGATACTGACCCTTCTGTGTGGAACATTAAAGTGTCTAAGGTACCATGTGAGCCCTCCTTGAAGTCTTCTCCTATGGTCTCTTACAGAAATTTCACTCCTTCCACCCACCCTATTCGGGTACCTAGAGTATTTATTGGCTCCAACCTCTGGATAGAACTCTCATTCAGAAAAGAAGTAAGCATCATACCTGGATTTGGCAAGAAAAGAACAAGAAGGGGATCAGAGGACAGAAAGAGTGTGACTTTTAATTTAGCAGGTAAAATGTTAATCTACTTTTATTCTCAGCCATGAGCAATCTCAATTTGACATTTCCAGTTTAGACTTGGACAAGGGGCAAATCTACAGACTTGTCAAGGGGAAAGGGAAACATTTCACCATGTTTCACATCACCAAGTACATGTATTAGTCGTGGGACAATTACATCCTCTTCCCAAAAATGCTGTCACATAAAATCAAATCAGTTAAAGAATTTTATTTATTTAGTGCCTACCATATATCAAGTATTGCTTATGTGTGGCATTGAAAATATTCTCATTGAAACCTTAAGAAAATTGCCCGAGACAGATATTTTATCCCCATTTTACACATGAAATAGAGACTCAGAGAAACACTAACTTATTTAAAGTCATGTAGGAGTCAATTCTCTTCCTCTCTCTCTTTCCCTCCCCCACCCCATCTTTCCCTTCTTCCCATTCTTGCTCTTCTCAATATATCCCAAAATTTCTGAATGTGTCCTATTTTGTCCTTTTAGCTTATCTGGCTTAAAATCATTGTCGATTCCTACTGAGAAAACGGTCTTTCATCTAGAAGACAATTTGGCAAATCTAAATAAGGAAGACACAGTAAAGCAGCTTGGTAGAGGTTTGGGCAGGAATAATTCAGACCTGAAGCCAACAGAGCTTCTTAAATGAAAAAAAAATGAGTAAGAGTGAACACTACAACAGCTGCCAAAGGTCAGGTCTTGAACCAAATCACAAATGTCAAAAGCAGGCAGCACAACTAAAATAAAACCGTTAATTTGATCTTACTTTTGTTTGGTGTAAGATGTGGGGGGGTGGGGGTATCCTAGTATTTACATCTATCTCTTTCCATGAGACTTAAAATTCTTGTGCAAAAATAATTCAAATCTTCCATCAGATTCAGCCAGGTGGAGAGGGCACAAACCGTCTACCAGTGATGCTCTGCTTGTATCTCTGACCCACTGGACTGAAACACCCCTTCATGTTGAATTCTCTCCACCTGCAATAGCTAGATGATGTCCAACAGCAGTATTTACTAAAATGCAGGTTTCTAGGCCCTGGGCCATTGTAACTAAGTCTCAAAGTGAGATTTTGGAATCTAGTTTTTAGCAAATAGCATTCTATAATTTTGCCATGACTTAAATTTGAGAACCACTGAATTAAGACTTATGCCATAGGTCCCCTGCCTCACCTCATTTGATCTTGACTCCTGCCCTTCTTGGAACTTTAATTATTGCCAGATTTTTCTTATTGAGCTGAATCTCAGGTAAACACTCCTTCAAGCTGGCTCTCTTGTACTGCTGCCCAAACTCTAGCCTAACAAGGTGATTGTATTTTATAATTACTTCTACTCTTCATTCTTTGTACTAATATTGAAATAACTAACTGCCCTGTTAAGTTGTCATGAGCAGTACCTATGAATCTAGAAGCTAAAAAATGGGTGTTTTAAATAGCTCTTTTATATAAAATGATGGAAGGAAATAATTTCCAAAATAAACAAACAAAAGTCATTCGACAGATAAAATAGATCAGGCACAGACACTCAATAAACAGTTTGCTCATCTCTAGGAAAACAAAACAACAACTTTGCTGCGTTTTGTGCCTGTCAACCTTTACATCTGTATAAATAGTAATTTATTTTATGGTTTATTTCTTTGAGTACTTGCAATCAACAAGCAAACTACTGCATTACATTTGCCCAGCTTTCCTATCAAGACCATAGAATAAATGAGCTGCAGGACTACATGTATACATTCTTTTAAAGTAGATTGAAAATATATGTAAATTGTTCTGTCTCCTGAGCTTAGGCAGCATGCAAAGTTGCTTAAGGATGATGACAATAATGCAAAATTGATGGCAATTTATTTGCTATAATAGCAACTCTGAGTCACAATGAAGAAGGTGATGATACATATGGGAAATAATTTTAGTAGGAAGGTAACCTCTGACTACAAAATTTTTAAAGTAACAAAGTTCTGTGTTAACTTCAGTAGCACAAGTGCTATGCTGTCATTTCCTTCTAGGCAGCCAATTGTAATGCAGGCCTCTCCAAGATCTGCAATACATGGAGTTTGCTACCCAGGGAATTTTGTGGAAGACTCAGGATTTTGGAGGATTCCCAATGGCAGTGGAAAGGTTGTTTCTGTTCCAAGTGTCACATCCCTTTAGAACACACACCATTCCACATCAGTTGAACAATTACCAATTCTACAAGCAAAACAAGTAATGTAAAAGGATAACAGTATGTAGAAAATAAAAATATCTAGGTTAAAGAATAGAATTCAACCTTTCAGATGGTAACTTGAAAGAAACTCAAAATTTTAGATGCACATCTTTTATTTCATAGTTCTCTTATATATTAGCAGTATTCAATAATAGATCAATTGAGAATCGTACACAAAGCCATTTATTTCAACATTCTTTCAACAAAATTCTGTACAACATGTTAAATTTTCATCAACACAATATAGATTAAATAAACTATGGCAAATATTCTGGTGTATGAACATAAAAATAATTTTAAAAAAGCATTGTATGTATTGATTGGAAAGATATCTATCACATGTTGGCATTTTTTTAAAAAAAGGTAACAAAGTATTACTATATTGTGTTTATACTTGTGTATAAAATAACTATCTATATATGCATTTAATACTTCTATATACATTGAAAATTTCCTAAAAGATGCATATTCCCATGATTATCTCTGGAGGTTGTAAATGAGGGACCTGAAAGACTTGGGAGCTTTCACTCTCCACTTCATAACTTCTGTACATTGTAGTGTTTTTACTTTTTATCATTGGCTTATATCAATTTAAAATATAAACAATGAAAGATCAAAATTTTTGATATCACACAGTGTGGGTAATAGTATACAAATCCTCACACAGTGTGGGTAATAGTTATACAAATAGTAAGGAAATACAAATTTCCTTAACATCGTTAAGGAAAGTGCTCATTGTTAACATTTTCTTAGAAGAAAACTTGGCAATAGCTCTCAAAATGAAACGCATACATTATTTGATCCAATAGCTCCTTCTCTAGGACGTGGTCCTTGAGCTATACTGATATCCACATGCACAGGACAGTAATTGCAACATTATAAATAAGAGCAAGATGCAAATCTGCCCAACTGTCCAACAGTTATACATCAATAAATGGACTACTATGAAATTGTTTTGAAAGACTGAGAACTTATCTGTGCACTTAAATAGTTACCAACATATAGTTAATTATAAAGAGCAAGCCAAATTAAATGTTACCAGATATGTTAATACAAAAAGCATATATATGTCTATATACTTCTAAATACATAGAATAAATTAGAAAAGAAGAATTAAAAAGAACTGGTGATTAGCTTCCTCTTGAGAGATGGCCCACAAAGAGATGACTTAATTTTACTCTATATCTTCTTATGCCTTTTAAATTCTGTGCCATGTATTTTATTATTTAAAAATCTAATTTAAAATGTTTAATAAAGAACTTTAGATGGAAACCATAGATATTCATTTCACTTTTAGAACAAGTTGACTTTTATTCATCTATTCAATAAACATTTATCAAAAACTTATTATGTGCCAAGTACAGATCTAGGTTCACAGGACATATCAAATAATAAAACAAACTGTCTGCTCTTATGAATTTTGTATCATGGTGGTGGTGGTTCAGGGAAGACATTAACAATAACATTAAGTATAATAACAATATGCAATATGGTATATAGTATATTATAGGTATTAAATGTGGGAGAAAGAAGAGTAGATTAGGGATACAGGAAATGCAGGGGTGGGAAGTGGGGAACAGGTTGCAACATGAAATAAGGTAGGCAGGAGCATCAGGGAAAGCCTCATTGAGGGTAAGATTGGAACAAATGTTCAAAGAAGGCCAATGAGTGAGTGGTAGTCTGGGGAAAGAGCTTTTCGGGGAAAAAGAAAAAGCTCAAGAGAAGTCGTTGAGATAGAAAGGTACCTGGAATATTCAAGAAGAAGGAAGGCCAGTAGGACTGCTAAAGAATAACTGAGGAAAAGAGAAGTTGCAGGTGAGATCAGAGAAATAACTGAGATCAGATCTCCTAGGCAAGGACTTTGTATGCCATTAAAGAGCCTGGGTTTTTATTGAGTGAAACAGAACCACTGCAGAGTTTAAGCAGAGAAGTGATATGGTTTGACTTACTTTTCCAAAGACCACTCCAACCACTGTATGGAAACTAGACAATAGGGAAGAGGCTGGAAATGAAGACTTTTAAAGAGCCCACTATTTAACTCAAGCAGGAGACGGTGGTCCTCTAGGAGCAGCAATGGAGGGATCAGATCTGAATAATATTCACACAATTTCCTGGGGGGTTGGATGTGAAGTGTGAGAGAGAAGAGCCAAGGATGATTACACAGTACATCTAACCTTCGAGCACAGACTCACTAACTGCATGATGCTTCTGCAAGAAGAGTATAAGGTAGAAATAACAATCAGAGAAGGCTAGTTGTGAACAAGCTTATTTTGCAACAAAGACTAACACGGGCTATTTGTCCTCAGGAAGATGAATGATTGCTGCTGCTAAGATTTGGTTTGACTTTTGCCATATTGTTTAATTTCAATAAGGCCACTGTTTGAGTTTTCTTTAATGTTTATTACCTCAGCATGTCCTCTTAATATCACATGTCCTCAAAACATTACAAAGTTGTATATAATTTTCCAAAAAAATATGAAATACCCTGAGAAAAATTCTATCTAAATAATCTAGGTAGATGCATCTGTGATTAAATAGATGTCTTTCTCCTTTTACACCATTTACTTAGAATCTGTTGCTTATTCTTTGTCTAAATAGTAACCCAAATAGCTTCTTCCCTAGTGTTAAAGAAAAGATTACCCACTCCATCAAGACAAAAAATTAAAGAAAAACTAACAAGATGATAGCTTACATAACTGAAAACTACCACATCAATGTTTATAGCAGCACAATTCACAATAGTAAACTGTGGAACCAACCTAAGTGCCCTTCAATAGATAAATGGATAAAAAAAAATGTGGCATATACACAATGAAATATTACTCAGCAATAAAAGAGAATAAAATCATGGCATTTGCAGATAAATGGATGGAGTTAGAGAAGATTATGCTAAGTGAAGTTAGCCAATCCAAAAAAAAATGCTGAATGTTTTCTTTGATATAAGGAGGCTGATTCATAGTGGGATAGGGAGAGGGAGCATGGGAGGAATAGACGAACTCTAGATAGGGCAGAGGGATTGGAGGGGAAGGGAGAGGGCATGGGGTTGTTAATGATGGTGGAATGTGATGTCATTATTATCCAAAGTACAAGTATGAAGACACAAATTGGTGTGAATACACTTTGTATACAACCAGAGATATGAAAAATAGTGCTCTATATGTGTAATAAGAATTGTAATGCATTCTGCTATCATATATAAATAAAAAATAAAAATAAAAAAAATAAAGAACTGAAAACTATCCAGGACCTGAGAACTGTTCTGCATTTTTACTTTTGCAATGTACTCCTCTTCCTTGCAATTAATGCTTAAAGACTCATATTGTCTTATGCTGCCTTTCTCCTATATCTGGCCCAGGCTGGTTTGACCATTTTTCCAAGCATAAGAATCACAGTATAACCATGTTTTCCTTTAGGAACCATATAAATTGTGTACTGGGTACTTTTAACTAGAGAAGAGGGCCTTTGGAATCACATGCTTTGAAAATGAGATTTCATAAAGAAGTCTCAGTAGCCAGCTCTGAGAATAAATACAGAAATATACTTTAAAATATGGTACACAGGAGAAATTCAAATTCAGTAGTTCTTTGATCAAAACTATAAATAATTAACAATCTTATCCTACATTAAGTTATTTGTTCAGTTGATTTCCATACAGGGTGAGAGATAGGGAGGTAGTTTCTATATTCTGCAGGTGAAAATACAATTTTTGCAGTTCTATTTGCTGGAGAAGCTATCTTTTCTCCAGTCTGTTTTTGGCTTCTTTGTTGAAATTAGGTGGTTATGCAAGTGTAGATTTATTTCTGGGCCCACTATCCTATTTCATTGATTAACATGTATATTTTTGTGCCCATACCATGCTGTTTTGATACAATTGCCCTATAGTATATTTTGAATCAGGTATTGTGATGTCTACAGTATGGTTCTTTTGTTCAAGATTGTTTCAGCAATTCAGGGTCTTTTATACTTCTGTATGAATTTTAGGATTGTTTTTTCTAGTTCTATAAAGAATGTCATTGATATTTTGGTGAGGATTGCATTGAATCTGTAGATTGCTGTCAGTAGTGTGGCCATTTTAACAATATTAATTCTCCCAATCCATGAATACAAATATCTTTCCACCTAAAATTGCTTTTTTCTAAATTTTATAACTTTTATTGTAGAAACCTATCACTTCCTTAGATAGGCTTATTCCTAGGTTTTGTTTATTTGTTAATTTTTTGAGGCAACTGTAAATGTGACTGGGACTTAAAAACACATCTTTTCAAATCTTACTATCTCTGAAATTAATATGTATGTTATAACCAATGACATCTTACAATCATAGTTGGCAGAGTATTTTTCTTTCTTAATGGTCCATAAAATTATGTTGCAGCTAACAATTGAAAGTGTCTTAGATTAAATGATATAAAGTGGTGCTAAATATTAACATATACTTCTAAATTACTCAAAATTATCTCTTGTGGCACAGAAGAGGCAATGTGGCATCAAGAATAAGAGCACAGTCCATGGAGCAGACTGCCTCGGATCACTCCCACCTCTGCCATCATTCACTGTTTAATCTTGGACAAGTTTCTTAACCTAACATGCTTCAATTTTCTCAAAGTGAACAAGGATTAAAATAATGTTCAGCTCTGCTTCCTGGCCACCCTCAGGTGAGGTGTTTCTGGAGGAGACCTTGGAACAAAAATCCAACAACCACAAAGTAACATGGGTGTGAATGTGAAGAAATGAAGGAGGTTTTCCAAAGGATCACTAGGCAATGCTGAACTGACGTGGATCTGGAGCGATCAGTCTGGGCCTCTCAGAACACACACTGAGCCCGGATCGGCTGAATTCAAGCTCCCGTTCACCTGCTTCCCGCAGACAAACAGCTGTGACTCAGCACTAATCCATCCAGCTGAAACAACTGGTCAGCCCTTCTGTTCCTACGGAGGTAAATACCAACCCAGCCTTCATAGGTAGTGGCCACAGGTTTGAAACGGGGCTTGGGAGAGACAGTAAGGACCCACCCGTTGCATTGGTCGCCTGGCAAAGGGAAACGAACTGTCGCCATTTGCAAGAGATACCACCATGGCAGAGAACTGACATCACCAGACTGCGGCGGAGGAGATAACTTCATTGAAACCTGCAGCTACAGCATCAAATAAATTTATAGGAGTAAACAATAACTCAGCACTCAAACAGAACAAGAAGTAATATGAGCAACTTGAAAAAGCAAGGAAGAAAAGGAGTACAAACAATGCAGGACAGCCTAAATATTCAGGAGGACCTAGAGTCATCAGAAAAATGGTCATATAAAGAACTCAAGGAACACCTTAGACAGATGGAATGGAACCTTAAAGAGGATACGAGACAGCAAATTCAAGCAGCGAAAGAACACATTGAGATTGAATTACATAAACAGATAAAATAAGAAGTTAAGCATCTTTATCAGGAGATAGAGATTATAAAAAATAATCAAACAATAATTCTAGAAATGAAGGAAACGATAAACCAAATTAAAAACTCAATTGAGAGTATCACTAACAGAGTGGAGCAAGTAGAAGCCAGAACGTCAGATAATGAAGACAAAATATATCATCTTGAAAAGAGCCTAGCCAACTCAGAAAGGCTGGTAAAAAATCACAAGAAAAACATCCAAGAGTTATGGGATAACATAAAAAAAACAAACTTACGAGTCATCGGGATAGAAGAAGGTACAGAGATTCAAACCAAGGGAATGAGTAACCTACTGAATGAAATAATTACAGAAAACTTTCCAGAAATAAAAAAGGAAACAGATACACAAATTGAAGATGCATACAGTACACCAAGCACACAAAATCACAGTAGACCCACGCCAAGACACATTGTTATGAAGATATCCAATATACAGAACAAAGAGAAAATATTAAAAGCTACAAGAGAAAGGAGACAGATTACATTCAGGGGTAAACCAATAAGGTTAACAACGGATTTTTCATCACAGACGCTGAAAGCGAGAAGATCCTGGAACAACGTACTTCAAACACTGAAAGACAATGGATGCCAACCAAGAATCCTGTATCCAGCAAAATTAAGCTTCAGGTATGACAACGAAATAAAAATCTTTCATGATAAACAAAAGTTAAAAGAATTTGCAGCCAGAAAACCAGCATTGCAAAGCATTTTGAGCAAAACACTACACGAGGAAGAAATGAAAAACAATAACCAAAACCATCAGTGGGAAGTGCCTCGGTAAAGACAGAGGGCGAGGGGAAAGATAATCATGGAGAAACAAACTAAATTTTTTTTTAAAAAAGGATAAATAATCAAACATGGATGGAAGTACAAACCATATATCAATAGTAACTCTGAATGTTAATGGCTTAAACTCTCCAATAAAATGACATAGGCTGGTATCTTGGATTAAAAAAACAAATCCAACAATATGCTGCCTCCAGGAGACACATCTGATTGGAAAAGACATACACAGGCTGAAGGTGAAAGGATGGGAAATAATATACCACGCACACGGTCCTCATAAGCAAGCTGGGGTGGCCATCCTCATATCGAATAAAATCGACTTCAATACTAAGTTAATCAAAAGGGATAAAGAAGGACATTATATACTGTTAAAAGGAACCATTCACCAAAAACACATAACAATTATCAATATTTATGTACCAAATAATGGTGCTGTGACATTCATAAAACAAATTCTCCTCAAGTTCAAGAATCAAATAGACCACAACACAATAATTATGGGTGACGTCAACACACCTCTCTCACCATTGGACAGATCCTCCAAAAAAAAAGTTGAATAAAGAAACTATAGAACTCAATATCACAATCAATAACCTAGACTTAACTGACATATATAGAATATATCAACCATCATCAAATGGATACACTTTTTTCTCAGCAGCACATGGCTCCTTCTCAAAAATAGACCATATATTATGCCAAAGGGCAACCCTCAGTAAATATAAAGGGGTGGAGATAATACCATGCATTTTATCTGATAATAATGG
This sequence comes from Spermophilus citellus, assembly GCF_964194105.1. NCBI lineage: Eukaryota > Metazoa > Chordata > Mammalia > Rodentia > Sciuridae > Spermophilus > Spermophilus citellus. The sequence goes on along the minus strand of NC_138196.1, from coordinate 69,208,537 downwards.
AATGAAACTGGAAATCAATGATAAAAGAAGGAAGGAAAAATCCTACATCACATGGAAAATGAACAATATGTTACTGAATGATCAATGGGTTACAGAAGACATAAAGGAGGAAATCAAAAAATTCTTAGAGATAAATGAAAATACAGACACAACATATCGGAATCTATGGGACACAATGAAAGCAGTTTTTTTTTTTAGAGAGAGTGTGAGAGAGAGAGAGAGAGAGAGAGAGAAAATTTTTAATATTTATTTTTTAGTTCTCGGAGGACACAACATCTTTGTTGGTATGTGGTGCTGAGGATCGAACCTGGGCCGCACGCATGCCAGGCGAGCACGCTACCGCTTGAGCCACATCCCCAGCCCACAATGAAAGCAGTTTTAAGAAGAAAATTCATCGCCTGGGGGTCATTCCTCAAAAAAAGAAAAAACCAACAAATAAATGAGCTCACACTTCATCTCAAAGCCCTAGAAAAGGAAGAGCAAAACAACAGCAAATGTAGCAGAAGGCAAGAAATATTTAAAATCAGAGCAGAAATCAATGAAATTGAAACAAAAGAAACTATTGAAAAAATTAACAAAACTAAAAGTTGCTTCTTGGAAAAAATAAATAAGATCAACAGACCTTTAGCCATGCTAACGAAGAGAAGAAGAGAGAGAACTCAAATTACTAACATGCGGGATGAAAAAGGCAATATCACAATAGATGCTACAGAAATACAGAAGACAATTAGAAATTATTTTGAAAACCTATATTCCAATAAAATAGAAGATAGTGAAGACATCGATAAATTTCTTAAGTCATATGATTTGCCCAGACTGATCAGGAGGATACACACAATTTGAACAGACCAATATCAATGGATGAAATTGAAGAAGCCATCAAAAGACTACCAACCAAGAAAAGCCCAGGATCGGATGGGTATACAGTGGAGTTTTACAAAACCTTTAAAGAAGAATTAATACCAATACTTTTCAAGTTATTTCAGGAAATAGAAAAAGGGGGAGCTCTTCCAAATTCATTCTATGAGGCCAACATCACCCTGATTCCGAAACCAGACAAAGACACCTCAAAGAAAGAAAACTACAGACCAATATCTCTAATGAACTTAGATGCAACAATCCTCAATAAAATTCTGGCGAATCGAATACAAAAACACATCAAAAAAATTGTGCACCATGATCAAGTAGGATTCATCCCTGGGATGCAAGGATGGTTCAATATACGGAAATCAATAAATGTTATTCACCACATCAATAGACTTAAAGATAAGAACCATATGATCATCTCAATAGATGCAGAGAAAGCATTCAACAAAGTACAACATCCCTTTATGTTCAAAACATTAGAAAAACTAGGGATAACAGGAACTTACCTTGACATTGTAAAAGCTATCTATGCTAAGCCTCAGGCTAGCATCATTCTGAATGGACAAAAGTTAAAGGCATTCCCTCTAAAATCTGGAACAAGACAGGGATGCCCTCTATCACCACTTCTATTCAATATATTTCTCGAAACACTGGCCAGAGCAATTAGACACACAAAAGAAATTAAAGGCATAAAAATTGGAAAAGAAGAACTTAAATTATCAATATTTGCAGATGACATGATTCTATACCTAGAAGACCCAAAAGGGTCTACAAAGAAACTACTAGAACTAATAAATGAATTCAGCAAAGTGGCAGGATATAAAATTAACACGCATAAATCAAAGGCATTTCTGTATATCAGTGACAAAACGTCTGAAACGGAAATGAGGAAAAACACTCCATTCACAATATCGTCAAAAAAAATAAAATACTTGGGAATCAACCTAACAAAAGAGGTGAAAGATTTATACAATGAAAACTACAGAACCCTAAATAGAGAAGTAGAAGAAGATCTTAGAAGATGGAAAAATATACCCTGTTCATGGATAGGCAGAACTAACATTATCAAAATGGCGATATTACCAAAAGTTCTCTATAGGTTTAATGCAATACCAATCAAAATCCCAACAGCATTTCTTGTAGAAATAGAGAAAGCAATCATGAAATTCATATGGAAAAATAAAAGACCCAGAATAGCAAAAACAATTCTAAGCAGGAAGTGTGAATCAGGCAGTATAGCGATACCAGATTTCAAACTATATTACAGAGCAATAGTGACAAAAACAGCATGGTACTGGTACCAAAACAGGCGGGTGGACCAATGGTATAGAATAGAGGACACAGAGACTAATCCACAAAGTTACAACTATCTTATATTTGATAAAGGGGCTAAAAGCATGCAATGGAGGAAGGATAGCATCTTCAACAAATGGTGTTGGGAAAACTGGAAATCCATATGCAACAAAATGAAACTGAATCCCCTCCTCTCGCCATGCACAAAAGTTAACTCTAAATGGATCAAGGAGCTTGATATCAAATCAGAGACTCTGTGTCTGATAGAAGAAAAAGTTGGCTCCGATCTACATATTGTGGGGTCGGGCTCCAAATTCCTTAATAGGACACCCATAGCACAAGAGTTAATAACAAGAATCAACAAATGGGACTTAAACTAAAAAGTTTTTTCTCAGCAAGAGAAACAATAAGAGAGGTAAATAGGGAGCCTGCATCATGGGAACAAATTTTTACTCCTCACACTTCAGATAGAGCCCTAATATCCAGAGTATACAAAGAACTCAAAAAATTAGACAATAAGATAACAAATAACCCATTCAACAAATGGGCCAAGGACCTGAACAGACACTTCTCAGAGGAGGATATACAATCAATCAACAAGTACATGAAAAAATGCTCTCCATATCTAGCAGTCAGAGAAATGCAAATCAAAACCACCCTAAGATATCATCTCACTCCAGTAAGATTGGCAGCCACTATGAAGTCAAACAACAACAAGTGCTGGCAAGGATGTGGAGAAAAGGGTACACTTGTACATTGTTAGTGGGACTGCAAATTGGTGCGGCCATTTTGGAAAGCAGTATGGAGATTCCTGCGAAAGCTGGTAATGGAACCACCATTTGACCCTGCTATTGCCCTTCTTGGACTATTCCCTGAAGACCTTAAAAGAGCATGCTACAGGGATACTGCCACATCGATGTTCATAGCAGCACAATTCACAATAGCTAGACTGTGGAACCAACCCAGATGCCCTTCAATAGATGCATGGATAAAAAAAAATGTAGCATCTATACACAATGGAGTACTACGCAGCAATAAAAAATGACAAAATCATAGAATTTGCAGGGAAATGGATGGCACTAGAGCAGATTATGCTTAGTGAAGCTAGCCAATCCCTAAAAAACAAATACCAAATGTCTTCTTTGATATAATGAGAGCAACTATGAACAGAGTAGGGAGGAAGAGCAGGAAGAAAAGATTAACTTTAAACAGAGACATGAGATGGGAGGGAAAGAGAGAGAAAAGGGAAATTGCATGGAAATGAAGGGAGACCCTCATTGCTATACAAAATTACATATAAGGGGTTGTGAGGGGAATGGGAAAATAAACAAGGAGAGAAATGAATTACAGTAGATGGGGTAGAGAGAGAAGATGTGAGGGAAGGGGAGGGGGGATAGTAGGGGATAGGAAAGGTAGCAGAATACAACAATTACTAATAGGGCATTATGTAAAATTGTGGATGTGTAACCGACGTGATTCTGCAATCTGCATTTGGGGTAAAATTGGGAGTTCATAACCCACTTCAATCTAATGTATGAAATATGATATGTCAAGGGCTTTGCAATGTTGTGAACAACCAATAAAAAAATAAAATTAAAAAAAATAATGTTCATTTTATAGGTTGCTCTGAAGACTAGAAGTTTTTTAAATAACATTTGTTCAAAACACTAGAAAAACTAGGCATAACAGGAACATGTCTCAACACCATAAAAGCTATCTATGCTAAGCCCCAGGCCAACATCATTCTAAATATGGAAAAATTAAAAACATTTCCTCTAAAAATTGGAACAAGACAGGGATGCCCTCTTTCATCACTTCTATTTAACATAGTTCTTGAAAAACTGGCCAGAGCAATTACATGAAAGAAATTAAAGGGATACAGATAGGAAAAGAAGAACTCAAATTAGCGCTATTTGCTGACAATATGATTCTATACCTAGAAGACCCAAAAATTCCAAGAGAAAACTTCTCGAACTAGTAAATGAATTCAGCAAAGTAGCAGGATACAAAATCAACACCCATAAATCAAAGGCATTTCTGAAAATTAGTGACAAATCCTCAGAAAGGAAAACTACCCCATTTACAATAGCCTCCAAAAAATGAAATAAAATACTTGGGAATCAACCTAACAAAAGAGGTGAAAGACCTCTATAATGAAAACTACAGAACACTAAAGAAAGAAATCAAAAAAGACCCGAGAAGATGAAAAGATCTCCCTTGTTCTTGGATAGGCAGAATCAATATTGTCAAAATGACCATACTACCAAAAGTACTATACAGATTCAATGCAATTCCTATTAAAATCCCAATGACATTCCTCATAGAAATAGAATAGGCAATCATGAAATGGATCTGGCAAAATAAAAGATTCAGAATAGCTAAAAGCAATCCTTAGCAAGAAGAGTGAAGCAGGTGGCGTCACTATACCAGACCTTAAACTGTACTACAGAGCAAGAGTAACAAAAACAGATGGTATTGGCACCAAAATAGACAGGTAGTCCAGTGGTACAGAATAGAGGACACAGAGACTAACTCACATAATTACAGTTATCTTACATTAGACAAATTCACCAAAAACATACATTGGAGAAAATATAGCCTCTTCAACAAATGTTGCTAGGGAAACTGGAAATTCATACTCAACAAAATGAAATTAAACCTCTATTTCTCACCATGCACAAAACTCAACTCAAAGTGGATCAAGGATCTAGGAATTAAACCAGAGGCACTGAGTCCTGGAACTAGGAATTAAACCAGAGGCACTGCATCTAACAGAAGAAAAAGGAGGCCCAAATCTCCATCATGTCAGATTAGTCCACAATTTCCTTAATAAGACTCCTATAGCATAAGAATTAAAGTCAAGAATCAATAAATGGGATGGATTCAAACTAAAAAGCTTCTTTTAGGCAAAATAAACAATCAGTGAGGTGAATGGAGAGCCTACATCTTGGGAGCAAATTTTTACCCCTCACACATCAGATAGAGCTCTAATCTCTGGGGTATACAAAGAACTCAAAAAGCTAAACACCAAAAAAAAAAAAAACAAATAACTCAATCAATAAATGGCCCAAGGACCTGAACAGACACTTCTTAGAAGATGATATACAATTAACAAATATATGAAAAAATGTTCAACACCTTTAGTAATTAGAACTATTAAAACTATTAAAATAAAGAATTAAAACTATTCTAAGATTTCATCTCACTCCAGTCACAATGGCAGCTATTAAGAACACAAATAACAATAAGTGTTGGCAAGGATGTCGGGCGGGGGGAAAGGACACTCATCCATTGCTGGTGGGACTGCAAATTGGTACAGGCAATATGGAAAGCAGTACGGAGATTCCTTGGAAAGCTGGGAACGGAACCACCATTTGATCCAGCTATCCCTCTCCTCAGTCTATACTCAAAGGACTTACAAACAGCATACTAAAGAGAAAGAGCCACATCAATGTTTATGGCAGCACAATTCACGATAGCTAAACTGTGGAGCCAATCTAGATGCCCCTCAGTGGATGAATGGATAAATAAAATGTGGTATGTATACACAATGGAATTTTGCTCAGCAATATTAGAGAATAAAATCATGGCATTTTCAGGTAAATGGATGGAGCTGGAGAATATAATACTAAGTTAAGTTAGCCAATCCAAAAAAAAAATCAAATGTTTAATGTTTTCTCTGATATAAGGAAGCTGATTCTTAGGGGAGTTGGGAGAAGAAGGATGGGAGGATTAGATGAACTCTAGATAGGGCAAAGAGGTGGGAGGAAAAGGAAGTGAACATGGGAGTTAAAAAAGATGGTGGAATGAGATGGATATCATTACCCTAAATACATGTATGAAGACACGAATGGTGTGAATATACTTTATATACAACCAGAGATATGAAAAATTGTGCTGTACGTGTGTAATATGAGTTATATTGCATTCTGCTGTTATATGAAACAAATTAGAATAAAAAAATAAATAAAATAACATTTGATCATAGGACAAATTCCATAAAATAATAGCTATTATTACACATGAAATATATATGTATGGAAAAATTTGTAAGGAAAGATGTTAGCTTGATTATTTTGCAGTAGTTATGATCATTGGTGATTTTTATTTGATTTTTTTTAGGTTTTCCCAAATTATCTCTAATAAATGTGTATTAGTTATATAATTATAAAAATGATATTTTAAGATAAACTAAAACACATTGTATTTAAGAATCTTTGACATTGAAAAAGTCACATAGGCACAGAAAAATAAACTATAATATCTCTGCATAGTATTATTACATACAGTATTATATACTTATAGCTCTGTAAAAATAAGCCTCTATATATTTCTTCATAAAACTTTCTGCAGTACAGAAATATTGTCAACAGTATTTTATAGTTTAAAAGTGTGTGCTATTTTTTTAATTAAATAGGAAACATTTTTGCAAAGTAACAAGTAGATCCTGGGCAAGAGCCATGCCTACATGACCAACCCAGTAAAACTGACCTCGGCTCTCAACAGAATCCATCTATTACAATCTAATTTCTTCTAAATGGCTGACACCTAGACAAGGTCTGACAAACCATGTTTTTCTGAGTCACAACTCATTTAAATCAAAAGGCTTCCATGGGAATCAAAATTCCTGGGTACATTTTTTTCATTATTATTTTACCTTGATTCTCACTAGTCCTCAAAAAGATAATATTTTAAAACATGATAAACAAAATTCATTAAATTAATGACTGAATTCTGTCAAAATAACAACTTCTCTGCTATGTTTTGACACAACATCTTCCTGGGGTTTTTAATGGGAAAACACTATATTTAAGACTTGGTCAAAAGCAGGTTAATGTAAGTTCTTGATAAGACACTAACCTCTCTGAGGTTCAGATTTTTTTGTTTTTATCTGTAAAATTTGGATAATAAAATGTACTAGATAATTAAATGAGAAAGTATATGCAAAGTGCCTACCTCATAGCCTAGCAAATGTTGTGTGGAAATAAACAACCCAGATTCACTTTTTAAACTCCTTGAATGAAAAGATCCCAGAACTGGTCCTGGCATTAGGCTGTGTGCAATATTTGGCTTTACAGCATGTTTCTTAGCTCTTCCTTGTGGTCTGGTATATGAGCCCCTTATCTAAATATTTGTACATATGCAATAGTGGAGTAAGGGGGGATTTGGGAAGTAATTTGGGGGAAAATATTATAAAGAAATGTAACATCCAGTTTGTATGAACAGGAAAAAAAATCTGTTCAGAATTAATTATAAGAAAAATGAATTTATTCCATAATCATAAAAGTAGTACATGTATTCAATGTGTTGTGCAGTGTGCTAAGTTCCTTTATAGTAAGACTCACATGTCATCATTAGGACAACACTGTAATGTAGTTATAATTGCCTTTTTTAATGAAGGCCCACTATTCCAAGCATCCAAATTCATGTACCCAGTGAAATGAAAGAGCAAGAACTCTGGCCCTGAGAAAGTCTGTGGAAAATGGTCAACAGATTTTATATAAAGTAGTCTCATAAATTTGGGGGGCTTGGATTAAGAAATGTGCATAGATGTGCTCACAGTTTGGTCCAAACACAATGACAAACCTTAGGAGTAGTAACCTTTATCGAGGGGCCCTGAATTTCCAAGCAGACGGATTCTTCATCATTTACCAGGAATATCTCAAGGCAAAGAGTATACCTCTTCCTTTTCTTCAAATGCATAGTGGAAGGGGAATTCATCTTGAAAACATGCTCTATCACTTGCTCTTGGCTAGGGAGCAGTGATAGTCTGATCCTGACTTGTGGCTATAAATGTTGGTATGAAAAACAAAACCACTGTGTACCTTATGATAAAGAGCGACTTTCAAAATTGACTTATTTATCAAATATTATTCTAAAACTAAACATCTCAGTTCAGGAATGCAAAGAATAAATGGATTCTTTCAATATACATAACACCATCACCCTATAGATTCTAAAAAAATAGATTCATTGTCAAAATTATAGTCATTTTCCTTGTCAATTACATGTGATTAATATAATTACTGTTAAAGTAACCGATAATGTCTTCAGTTATCTTTCTTCCCTATAGAAATGTATTGCCAAGTTAAGACAGTACTGGCACATAATAGGTACTGGAAAAAATATTTGTATGGGTAAACAAATATAAAATTTCTCTAGGGCATTAAAAGTCTATAATTAAAGTCCTTTTTAATCTGCCAAATGGCATATGCAAAAAGATATACTTATCAAAAGTGCCACCAAAAGAGGCCAAAGTATTGCACCCTACTGACCCTGCAACATCCAAACATCTCTGCCAAGTGCACCAGAGCTTAAAAAGCACTGAAAACACTTTAGACTTTGGTGGGCTTATGTTCACATGAAGCTGGGCTCTCAAAATTACCATGACTCTGAACCTAATGGACGGGATGGCTTCTGTTCACTGAAGCACCAATTTTTGAACTAGTAAGATTTAATGCAATAGCACCTTTCTGACAAACTACATGAAGTATTCTCTTTACGTGAGAATAAATTTGGTTATAATAGAGTGAGGGTTTTTTTCTCAAAATAATACAAAATATTTCAAAGAAATTTTAAACTTTCACTTGTGCATGTGAGAAGCGCATATTGCTATGGGTTCTCCCAGCTTTCATATTTGCTCCTTTCTTCTCTCATTAGAGAAACCAGAACTGGGAAAGTTGAGAAGCCCTGCAATTGGTGATTTCCTCTCTCTCTCTCTCTCTCTCTCTCTTTCTCTCTCACACACACACACACACACACACACACACACACACACACACACCTTCTCCAAACACTTGGCCCAGGTTGAGAGGCACCTGCGTTGCCTGTTTCTCTGCTCCTCCCCCTTCAGGAAGCCACCTCTCCTACGATCGTGGTGAATGATTTCACAGCAATCATGGATGACATTTTTTGCACAAGGTTCAATTGAAGAGAAAATTATGTGTTTCAATGCCTCTCCTTTCCAAATACATAGTTTTGTTGTGTCCATGATGGGAAAAGGAGAGAGAAAATGTGTCTTCTTAAATTTTAGAGCACATTAATAAACAGAAGAAAGTTTTTGAGGAAAAGAGTGCTAGCTTCTTTCAGACAAAATGCTAGTTTCTAAGCATATCTGAGAGAGCAACATGGAGGCAACTTTCTAATCTTTGACTTTAAATTGACAAGGTCAACTGAATCACAAACTGAGGTTCCTTATGGGATCCTCTCTTCCTAAGAGCGCTTTGGCTCTAGTCTTCAGACTGTCTTTTCTGGTTTCATTTATCGCCTAAGGCTGCTGTTCCCATACCTCCTTCAGCCTTTACAATTCTGTTCATGGGTTGCCTCTAGTCCACAGATGATAACTGAAAAAATAGTGAATGTGTAGTATAAAATGAAAGTAAGATCTGTAGGCCACTAAAAATAGATGAGAGTCCTTTACAAAATAGTAGCCATAGAGATGGGGGTGGGGGGGGTTGGAGAAAAGAACCAAGTGATGTTGTAGAAACCAAGAATCAAGAGTTATTCTAGAGAATGGGAAGGGCTTGCAATAAAATGCGTCAAGAAGCCAACCAAGACAAAAATAATTTTTAAAAAAAGTATTGAATTTAACTTTAGGAAGTTATTGGTGGCTTTTATAAGATGATGGGGTTGATTGAGGCATAACGGTGAGGTGGAAACTAAATTTATTTCTTCTTAATTATCCATTGATATATTTGTCTCTCTAATAGATTGTAAATTCCAACAGGGCATTGTTCTTATCTCACATCTGACTCCACATACTACGTTAAACAGAGTAACTGGATAGTAAATATAAAGATCTAGGAAGTAAAAAAAAGGAATTTGAATTAATACCTCTATTATTGCTGAAAATGACATTAAGTGTAATATAGATTTATATTTTGTGTTCTTATAAAATCAACTCCACTGGAAAACAGTGATGATTACACTTTCTGATGGGAAACCAACTCAATTAATGACCACCCTTTCCCGACAAGAGAAAGCCATTATTGAAATTTCACATACATTATTACATTATGGCACAGATATAAAAGTGTTTTCTCCACATAGAGTCTTCTGCTTTGCTGATCATCTTACTGTTCATTAGCACTGTCTGGATAAATGTGCTATTCATTTGATTACATAAAACAAATACCATATCGAACTGCAGTCATATTGACTGCATTGTGTGTGCTTTATAAAAACCACAGGGAGGAGGTTTTCCACACAGATTTTCTGTGTAGCTGAACAGTTGTCATTCTTGGTTGGTCAAGCACATAATATTTTAATCCTTTAGATATGACAAGACTTCAGACTATCCAAGTTAGAATATATAAAAACATTCTTCCTTTTCCAGAGAGGGTTGCTTTCCTGCATCTGATCTAAGTTACCATCTCAGAAAAGAATCAAGCCATGAAAAGAGAAAAAGAATTAATAGCATATTGTGTTCAGCCAACCTGATGAGAACTTTCCTTCCCCAGCAAAAAAATATGAATTAATGATAAGTAATAATAGACCTCGGGAATACTGACCTCCCAGGACTCAGTAATTCAAAACAGTTGTGCTGCTTTCCCTCAACTTGCATTTTAAAATGCATACTGAGATGACAAACAAGACTCTTCCCATGTTGTCTTCCAATTCTCAGGATTTATACTCAAAGGGAAATACTGTAATATATTCAATGATTCTTTCTGATGCACAGAAATATTAAAGAATTGTAATTAGAATTTTAAAATTATTTACAAATATTGAGACTGGATTCCTTTAATGCATGCCCCAATGATCTTAAAAGCCTGTAACTGTAGAAGATGTTGATGGATACAAGACTCACTTCAGTTTGTTTGAATTTTAATTTTTAGTTTCACTAGACAGACTATTTATTGTATTGTCTCATTCTGTGCATATGGTGGCTGGACTATAATTAAGATCAGGAGGAGCTATAAAAATAGAAGGAGATAGACAAGTATAAAGACCTCGGTCCTTTCTTTTAGTAACTGTGATTCTAAAGAAATTACTTACCCACTCCAAAACTCAATTTCTCATTTCTCATTTGTAAGAGAAAAAGGAAAAAAAAAAACAAACAAACAAACAGAGATTTAAGCAAGATGGCTGGCTAGAAGGATCAGCCACACTTCCTTCCATGAAACAAAGGATCAAATCTGGGGAAAACAGCAGCTATTTCACTGGAGAGTTTGAAGCAGAGAATCAGAACATAATAGGGATGTGGCAGAAACACTGATAATCACAGAGATGTGATGAACTCATAAAGAAAACTAAGCATGCAGTATCCACCAGTTTAGCTCCCAAGGTCAACATGAACCAAAAGGGACTTAGCTTGTCATGGAAAAGGTAAGCAGGAGCCCCCTGAAGTCTTCACTCATACCACAGGCACCTGAGAAATTTCCTGCTAGGAACCCTCCAGACTTCTGGGGCCCTAAACCAAGTTTGGAGAGGCCAGGCTACCCATTATTGCATTGTCCTGTAAAAAGAACCCTGCCCATGTTTTGCCCTCCCACACACAGGTTCTTGCTGCATGAAGCTATCTTGAGACCCTGCCCACCTGGGATCCTGTGAAGCTGCCCCAGTAGCTCCACTGACCCAGGCCTGAAGACCAAAAGGAAGTCTTGCTGACCCTTACAAGGCTCTGAAAAAAACTTCTCTAAGCAGGGAAGCCTCCTTACACACCAAAGTCACCCATGTAACCCTTAGCACTAACAAGTACCTTGTCTGGGTCCACAGACCATGTATCCCTCAGATACTCACAGGCACCCCACCCTACTACCAAGCACACTGTGCTGTACCCACCCGGGCACACCTAAACCTATCATCTAGGAGTTTATATGAATATATAATCATTTTTCCTCTATGGGAATATGGTGATAGGCTATTAACTGGAGAGCTATATATGTGAAAAACAAATAAGTTATCCACTCAGGCACAGTTCCTGCCTCACTAGAAGATATTGTTTGTTCTAGTTGGGCATTAGCCTCCAGGAGGAGAGTACATGGAACGAGGTTCCTCATAGTTTCAGCAAGTGTACATTTACTACTAGACACAAATGAGACCCGAGACCTTTCTCAGTCTGGACAGTGGAAGATAATAGGAGACTTGGAATCCAAAGGTTTGAGCATAATTTTGCTTTTCTACTTACAAATTCATATTTATTTAGCTTCCATACATCTCAACTCTGTTTCCAAAAATTGCATCTATTTTAAATTATTTTTTTAATTATTTAAGTTAAAAAATTATAATTCCTATCGCAAGAAAACCAAGATTAGATGCAGTAATACCAGCCAACTCTTGTTATTCAATAAGATAATTAATAAAAATTTGTAACTATGAATATTAACATGAAATAGATATTCAGCTCCTGTATACTGATGATAATAAATACACAAAACCCTTAGAATTTAATGTTATCACTTGATCAATAATGTTCCACATGAAGTTATGCCATTATCTTCTCTAGACTCAGAAAGGCCTTAGCGTGAACATAAAGCCAGAATATTTCCTATGTAGTACAGGAAAGGCTCTGGCTTCTTTTCTATGATCAATGTGTTGGACAAGTGAAATGAAAAGTGAGAACTAAAACTAGTCCCACCTTTATGGCTTTGGATAGTGAAATTCTGCATCTGAGATTAATTCACAGTGTGAAATATGATCATTGGGCTATAACAGAAATTTAAAGTGGGGTCTATGACAGTGGGGTTGGTACTGAAAGCCAAGGCAATGAATCCAAAAGTCCACAGGAAATAATACTGCCCACTGTGAAAGATGTTACGGGAAAACAAAGCAACTTGATTCAACTTAGCTAGAATCCAACTTTAAACCAAAATGTGTTTGAATATAATACAAACAGATAAAAATGCAATTTTTGTGCTCTTTTTTTATAGAGTCTAGAAAGGATGTAAACCTTAGCTATATTGTAACTGAGGTCCCCATAAACAATTAAATGGTCACTCTGATTAACGTTTTTGTCCCATTAACTTCTAAGGAATCCTCCCTGCTCCCTCCCTTCAGAAGCATGAGGCCAAAACAGAAAAGTACAACCAAGGTGTCTCAGAAAATAGGGACTCACCATTTGCTAAAAGCTAGTAACATAACATGCTTGTTTTTGTTTGGAGAAGTGAGGGTGTCCATATTTACACCAAAGCTTTTGCAGTAATACTAAACACACTGTCGATTCAGGCAGAAAGTAAAGGGGGTAGAAGTAGAAATTCTATGTAGAACTAAACAGATCACAAGAGAGCACTGCTTTTTAGGGAGATGATGGTTTACTATCCTCTAGAAACTTCTACAGAAAACAACAGCTCATCTCTGAGTGAGAAAGCTGGGCCAAGTCTACAGTTATCCTTTCTGTCATTCTCCAGGTACGTGGGGTTTCCCCAAGTGAGTTTTTCTTTTTGCTTCTGTCAGTCACGCACCTTAAATCACTCCATTGTGAGGGCGTTGCATCCAATGTGCCTTTGTGGGTCCCTGAACGTCAGTCATGGTTGTATGTCTCATCCCACCTCATCACGTAAAAGTAGGGGAATGATCCTCAGTGAGCATGAGCCCCCAGTTTCACTTCAACCATGACTTGAAGTTCTACTAAAGTAACTCTAGTGAGAAATGTGTTAAATATGATCAATTGTTTAATTTTTTATTTTTATTTTTTTGTACTGCCCGTGCGTGTTAAGGAAGTGCTCTGCCACTGAGCTACATCTGCAGCCCATGATCATCTTTTTTATAGTCACATAGTACTCCTTGCGAATAAACTAAAATTTTTGGCAGAGTCTTAGTTTATGTTGTTGTTGTTGCTGCGGCTGCTTATTTGTTCATTTGTATGTTTTCTACAGCTGAGGTAATCTATCTTCTATTTGAAGCATATTCTCTTCTATAACTATTACAAATTTTGGGCTTGTTGTTTTAGAATCTCTTTTTTTTTCGCTTTTTATTTATTTATATATGACAGAGAATGCATTACAATTCTTATTACACATAGAGCACAATTTTTCATATCTCCAATTGTATACAAAGTATATTCACACCAATTCGTGTCTTCTTACCTGTACTTTGGATAATGATCATCATATTCCACCATCATTTCTAACACCATACCCCCTCCCTTCCCCTCTAACCCCTCTGCCCTATCTAGAGTTCGTCTATTCCTCCCATACTCCCTCTCCCTATCCCACTATGAATCAGCCTCCTTATATCAAAGAAAACATTCTTAAAGCAATGATGTCTTTTTGTTGTTATTGTACATATAGATGGAATCTAATAAGGTGTTTTGACATATACATATATATATTGTGGGATGACTAAATCAAATATACACACACACACACACAAACTTATTTTTTGTGGAGAGAAGATTTAAAATCTATTCTTTTAGCAGCTTTTAAGTATACATTACATTATTGTCTACTGTCATTACCATATTATACAAAACAAATCTCCACAATTTAATTTTCATCAGTTCTTCTTCCCACTAAAATAATTAATATTCCCTCAACAGAAAGTGTGGACAACTGTATAAAAGAGACATCAGGTCAAAGTACTTTAGTAAAGGATTAATTACCCTGTGAACAGAGATGTGTATGGGTTGATAGCTTATAAATTATAGGAATACATACAATAACAAATGCATACAATAACAAACAAAATTATGGGAACACATGTATAACAAAGTTTATATAGATAGATCTCAATATAGAAATATAGAAAATAGTTCTAATGCTAATAATTTTGGATAGGTAAAACTATCTTACTTTACATAGATAAAATTATCCAATTAAACTATATGAAAAATCTTGGAAATAATGCATTTGTAGATGGGAGAACCTAAGAAATGTTGAGAGAAGAAGGAGATTCATCTCTTTTTCAAAGAACAAATTCTGAAAAACCTAAGTGCTGTGGTTTGATTGTCATCTTCAGCATCCATGTTGGAATTTAATTACAATGTAACAGTATTAAGAGATAGAACCAGAAGTGATTAGACCATGAGGGTGCCACCCATTACAAAAGGGCAAGATTGGGACCCACTTCTCTGGCCTTCTCTTTGCCCTTCCACCACGTGATCCCTCCTGCCAGCTAATACACAGCAAGAAGGCCCTTACCTGATGCTAGCTGATACTTCTGAGCCTCCAAAACTGTAAGCCAGTAAATTACTATTCTTTATAAACTACCCAGTCTGTGGTATTGTTAAAACAGCACAAAATACACTATAGTGAGCAATGAAATCCATACCTCTACAAGTATTATATATATAAAATTAGCAGTACATACAGTGTTTAAATAAAACTTCATATTGCTAACAAAAGAATATTTGTTTTGTAAATGTTTTTCATTTATATCCATGATTCCTGAAATCATAATCATATTGTCTAATTCTGTAGGATATATTGTTACTGTAATATCTAAAACAATACCTTGCCTTGACCATGAGATCTCAAAGTATGACTTGGACTCAAAAAGGTTAGGAAAAATAGCCCAAGTCCTCTGACACCTACCCAGGTCTTTTTCATTTGTTCCAATTTGTTTCATCCGTCCTAATGATACATGAAGAAAAATCCAATATAAGATTGAAGGAAAGAAGTATTTCTGAAGAGTTAACTAAAATGAATTTATGCTTTGAAAGAATGTGAGTGGTGAAACAGTGCTATAACATAAAAATACAAATGAGAATGATAAAGGTAAGCTGTGGAAGAAAAGGGCCTTTAAAGGCTCAAATTCCTTTGCCCTCCTGCAAAGAAATTAAAACTATTTTAGACCAGAGGCAAAAGAATGCCTTAAGAAGGGAAAGGAAAATGTGAGGAAAATTCAATTTTCTCTGCCAGAATGGACCTACTTTGAATGAAATCATGTTGGTTTCACTGAAATTATGTCGTTTCAGTGAATTTCATGGCATTACTTGTAGCCATTTTAATTTCCTCAGTAGACAAAGAAAATATTCAAAGTAAAAAAAAAGTCAGAGGTAATTCATGCTTATTGCAATTATTTAATACTTCAAAGATAGTAACTAAAAATTAGTGAAGTCTAGATGTGGCCCTTCTCTGAAAGTTTGTGTGAACACTTGAATTAAATGTCTAGGACAAGCAGATCAAAAGAATTTAGAATAAGGAGCAGAGGAAGTTAATCTCAGAACTCCAGCAACACTGTCCCAGATCCACTAAAGAAGTGGTCCACTGTCCTCAACATTTGCCTTTGACACAATCCTAACTGCACCCCTGACTTCCCTCTCACAGGGTTGCCTCTAATGACAACGAAATTGTCATTCTGGTTTCACCTGTCACATGCAGTTATAAAGTGTAGGCACTGAGAATTAGCTGGAGAGAAAAGATATTCTTACTCCAAAGCTTAAGAGTAACCAAAAAATGACATCACACTGATAACACATTGGGTCATTGAGTAGAGACCAGTTGAGAACATGAGTTTGGGGATTAGACCCAACTCACACTGGGGCACACCCTTTACTAGCTATATGACATTGAACAAGTTACTCATCCAGCACAACTCTCAGCTTCATCTTACATAAAAATAGAACAGAAGGAATGAACAAAGGTGTTCAATTCAGCATTGTTTATAATTGCAAAAAAATGATACATAGACAATTTTCATCAATATAGGAGTGATTAGTTCAATTATGCTATACACAGACGGGAGTAATTTGTACCTTATGTGTGTATAGTGAATAGTGCTCTCAGTTTACTAAATAGAAAAAAAAGTTGCAAAATAATGTGTTTAACATAAACCATTTTTTTAACTACCAATTTATGTGTGACTATTATATAAGTATAGAAAAGTATGTAGTAGTTCATGTATGAAACTGTGAACAGTAACTGATATTAGGTGGTAAAGGTCTTCATTTCCTATTTACATACCCATTTGTATGTACTATTTGTGAGTACTAGTTGAACTTTTGGCAATCAAATTTATAAGTAATGGTATTAGAAATCAAATAAAGTTTAAAATGAAATTATATAGTATTCAATTTTTAGTATCGTGCTGAGGGTTAAAGAAAGATAGTACATAGTAGATTACACAGGAAGAATATATGCATTTCATTGTATATAAAAGTGACTATAACAAAAATGAATGCAATATTTCAAAATTTAAGAGAAGATTTTTAATGTTCTCACCATAAAGAAATGACAAATGTTTCAAGTGATGGATATGCCAGTTGCCCTGGTTTGAACTTTACATGAAGTGTGCTTGTATCGAAACATAATATTGTACCTTATAAATATGTATAATTATGTGTCAACTAAAATAAACTGATACTTTAAAAAATAAAGACTAATTTAGCGTCATTTGTGGCTCATAGTAAGTTTGAGTAGATATTAACTATTATTAGTATTACTACTATTAACATACGAGGCATCACACCTACCTAGAAATCACTTGCACTCCAGGCTTGAGGATTCTCAACATCATCCCATTATTCAAAGTAAATGGAGCATTTTCTAAGTCTTGGATTCTTTATATCAGTTAAAAGTGAGATGAAAATAAAAACTCCCTTTAGTCAACAGTGTTGAACAGCCAACTGTAATGTATGACCTGTTATTTAGAGCTGCAAGGAGATGCCTCATGATTGATTCAAGATCACGGACTTCAACATTGATTATTTTGAGTTCCCTGATATTTGATTGGGTTTATTTGTACTTTTAAAGGTACCTGAATACATTCAATATTGTTTCATTTTAGTTGTTCAGGAAACTTCACATCCAGATATTATAATAAAACAAATATATATGTGTGCCCAGACGAATACATGCACACACACAGTTACCAATACCTATGCATCCAAATTGGCATATCTCCCAGGAGTCAGTTTTCAAAAGGAGCTCAGACAAAGTGGATCCAGAATGCAAACCTTACAGAGGCACCAGGAGAAGCCTGCATCACAGCAAAGCTCTATGTGTCACTGAGCACAGGCCAAAACAACAGCTGATGAATATTTTTTAAAACCCTAGTAGATATCTTATGGCTTGTCCTTCAACTTTTGGATAAAATCCCTGTCTGATCTGAAATGACTATATTCCCCATTGGCATCATTTGAATGCTGATTCAAAGACTTCCCAAATCTTAGAGGTTACATTACCATTCCTATGATTCTGTCAAAATATTTTTGGTCTTATTTTTATAGAAGAATCATCAAGAATAATTTTCAATTTGCAAAAATTAAAAGTTGGTTTTCTACTTTGTAGTTCCATCATTATTATTATTTTACTATATTAGCACAATCCCATTTGATCACTGACTATTGATCATTTCAAAGTTACTGCTTCAAAATGATGAATTAAAATATACTACCAATAAGTTTATTAAAGTTATTTGTCAAACCTTCACAAAACTCCAAAATAACAGCTATAAAAATGTTTTAAATGGTAACTATATTATTGTAATATAGTGATTCTGTTGCATTGTTTTCTAAGACACCAATAAGTTTCATATGGACTCAGACAGCATGATAGGATCCAAAATAAAGCAGCTATTTCTAAAATACTTTCACAAAGCGTGAATTTTTTGAGATGCCTATATGCTCTAAGCATTATGGGAAAATACAAAATTTGGAAACACTGAATATTACTCCTCTTGGAGAATTATAGTCATTTTTAAAGTCTCCAAACAGTACTGAAACAAAGAAATTTATATTCATCTTACCAGCAGCTTACAGATTTGTTTAGTAATGGATTTCTTAATTCAAGTAAACCAATTGACTTCCCATGAAACTAATATTTTGTATAACACACTTTAGAAAATACTGGATCAAAATCTCTAAATAAAAAGATATGTTTGGCACAGTGGCATACGCCTATAATCCCAGCCATTTGGGAAGCTGAGACAGGAGGATTGTGAGTTCAAAGCCAGCCTCAGCAATTTAGTAAGATCTTAAGCAACCTAGTGAGACTCTGTCCCTAAATAAAATACAAGAGCTGGGATGTGGCTCAGTGATTAAACAGCCCTGGGTTCAATTCCAAGTACCAAAGGAAAAAAAAAAGATATGTTTCAATGGCTGTGAATAGGAGCCTACATACACATTTTCCTCTTCATCTCATACATCCCTATTCCTGTTGGTTTTATGTCATTCATAACCATACCTCCCCTTTGACTTCAACAAGTCCCCATACTCCTAGAAGATACATAAAGTTATTTGAAAGAGAAAAAGCTTATGATATAAAAATTACAGATTAAAAACAATTTTATCCCTGTCTTTTGGACTTAGTAACTTGTTTCCAAAAAATAAAATATGAAAAGAAGGGAGTAAATTTACAGTAAAGAAACCTAGCAAATGCTATGTTGGCCATGTGATTAAGGTTAACATCACTGACCGGTAAGTAGTCATGTTAATATCATGCATTCCTGGAATGATATGATGAGAAGGATACTTCATCTCTGTGGTAACCTTCCCCAAATTCATAACAAAATCACACAACTTTAAATTGAGAGTCATTTACCAACTATTTGACCAGTATTCCTGAAAAATAAAAACAAGGAAAGACTGAGGGTCTGGAAATATAATGCAATTGGTAAAGTGCTTGCCTAGCATTCACAAAGCCTTGGGTTCAATCCCCAGAACCACCCTAAATATATACATGCATACATACATACATCAAATAAAATGGAAATCATAATTTTAAAAAAAGGAAAGACTGAGAAACTGTTTCAGACCAGAGGAGACGAATGAGATGACTAAATATTATATGGTATTGTAGATAGCATCCTGGAACAGAAAAAGGACAATAATGGAAAAACTAGTGAAATCTGAATTAATTTAGTTAATAGTAATGCACCAAAATCCATCTTAGTTTTTACAAATGGTTACGTAAAATGTTAAAACAGGGAAGGAGTTATGGGGTACATGGGAATTCTCAGTACTTCTTTTCAACTTTCCTGTAAATCTAAAATCTTCTTAAATAAAACATCTACTTATAAATAATAATAATTACATCTAGAGTTTGTGAGTATGTAAATCAGACCATATTAAAAAGTAACTGCAAGATTAGAGCATGAGTCTAGATCCAAACTGCCAACTTTGAATCCCCGCTCTGCTACCCGCTAACTCCACGACCTTGTGTCATGTCTAACTATATTCATCTTTAAAATGAAAGAATAACATTCGTAATTCATCTGGTTACTAAAGGATTTTAAAAATTAATGATGCAAAGTGTGTAAAACTCTGCTTGTCAGCAGTTAGCCACTTGATTAACTTCAATTGTTGTGGTTATTACTTATTAATAGGGATTTAAAGACCATAAGAACTCTAGCTGACAGTAAACAAAATATAAATAAATGATGGTACTATGACAAAATAAATCAATGAATTAAATTATTCTACATGAATAATTGTAGATTATTTCAACAGTGGGAAGTAAAACCTCTTCTCTTCATTAACCATCAGACATGCTTATGAGGGTTAAACTTTAAATCAAATGCCATTGAACAAGTCTTCAGGCAAAGAATCTGGAGTCCAAAAATTGTTCCATATGCAGAAGCAACTGTAAGACCTGGACATGTTTGCTAGCTAGACCAGAAAATCAGAGGGGACGGAATACTGCTTTAACAACGTGAAATATTTTTATGTTAAAATAATTTGATATTTATGTAACAACTTTAAACCAAACTTGAAAGGAAATTAAATAACTTCTTGTTACAAGGCAACTACTAATACTTATTGCTTAGAAGTATTGCCACTCAGTTGATGTCACACATAAAGAACATAAAAGAATATTAATAGAACTGTCCCCTCAAGGATCTTATATTCTATTATAATAAATTCACACTACTTATGTGTCTATAATATACATCTTTTACATTAGTTAAATTCTGTTTTGCATTAAAGTACAAAAAAATCTTCAAGGGGACAGAACATAATATGTGAAAAAGCAATGACTCCTAAAAATTGAATTTCTTAAAAACAGAGCAAAAACTGGTCAATGTTTTAAAACCCTAAAGTATATTTTTAAACTAGAGTAAGATTATGAAGAAAACAAATATAAAAAGTTCCTACAATTCTCCTCCTATCCTTACATTTTTTGTTGACATGATACCTTTAATTAGACATTAAGTGAAGATATGAAACATGAGATTTCACCAGAGCACATGGTTGCAAGTATCTTAAATTCCCCTAGAGAGACATTATAACATCATATAATGGTTATAGACATGGGAAAGTGTAAGCCTAGAGTTAACCTGTGCTTTTTGAAACCAGGATGTGTTAGCCACGCTGCCTCTGTAACAGCCAGCTCATTTTGATGGTAGGGCCCACACTTGCCTTATTACCTCAGCATTTCAACCTCAAAACCATAATCTTTCTGTGAATTCAAGTCCACTCAGTGGCAGACATCTCGTAGTTTCAAAAATAACACCTGTCAATTCTCCAACAAAACAGGATCTGTAGCTATTAGGCTCTGGTTACCATGTAAAGCAATTTAACAAAGCATTTTTAACATGTTGCCTGAAAAAGGGAGAAATTAAAATAACAAACCACTCAGGGAAAACTTCAGTTAAGGATTACTATATAAGAGTCCTTATACCAAAATGTTATATTTGGAATAATGGGAGAAAGAAATAAAGGGAAAGGGGAGAAGGGAAAGAGAAGGAAGAAAGGGAGAGAGGGAGGAAGCTCAGTCACTTCAATAGAAAAGAGGTAATTGTGCTTTTTGTCATTAGGATAACCAAATTCTCCTGAGTGTCCCAAATGTCTGAAATTTAATCGTTCAATCCAAGCAAGGTATTAAAAATCAAAGAAAAGTTTGAGAGTTAAGAGAATTAGAAAAAATATGGATTCCTAAAGAAGGGAATTAAAATTACCTTGAAGAACACTTGAACATAGATGAGGTGAGCTTCCTAAGAGGTAGCACTAAGACTCCCATCAAGAAACTGGCCAAGGGGCAGAATCTCATCAAATCAGTGGTAAACAGTAATCCTGACCAAAACCCAAAATGTCTGACTGCGTCCTTCTCTGCTTTCGCCTGCACCATTTATCCCCCATATTCTTCAGAATTCCATTCACGGGTCTCCCATATCTCTTACCACCAACTTTTACACTGAAAATTGCTTTTCCTCCCCAGTACTCACTTAGGTCAGCTCTGCCCAGTTTCGGCCTCCCCTGCAGCCCTCTCCAGCAGCAACTGCTATTTTCTCCCAACCTCAGACGATCTGAAGGTGGAGTCAGGGGCCTCTCACACCATACTGCTGCTTCAGGATTTTCATTCTCTCCCTCTCCATTCTCCGTTCTTTTGAGGCCTTCCCTATCATTTCATCCTCTGCCATTTTTCTTTGCTGTCTTCTACTGGATACCAGGTCAATCCCACATATTCATTTAAGGTTTTGGCTCTTGTTACACTTTTACACTGCTGATGAAATAGTAATTAGTGCCATCACTACAGAAATCAGCGTAGAGATTCTCAAAAGACTAGGAATGGAACCACCATGTTATGCTTTGAGTTTGAGGTGTCCCCCAAAAGCTCCTATGTTAATGCGGGAATGTCTGAAGGTGAAATGGTTGAACTGTAAGATTTGTAACCCAATTAATCCATTCTAATTTGAATGCACTGGGTGGTAACTATAGGCCATGGGGCATGGCTGGAGGAGGTGAGTCACTAGGGGCATGCCTTGAAAGGATTCATCTTCCCTGTGGTCACTTCCCTCTCCCTCTCTCTATCCTGGCCACAATGAGGGGAGCAGTGTTCCTCTGCCATGACATCTGCCTCACCTTGGGCCCAAAGCAATGGACATGGCCAACCATGGACTAAATCTCTAAAACCATGAGCCAAAATAAACTTCCTCTCCTCTAAGTCGTTCTGGTCAGGTATTTTGATCATAAAAATGCAAAGCTGACACACACTATATGACCCAGTTAGGCCACACCTTGGTATGTATACTAAAGAATTAAAAATATCACATTAGAGTGGTACATTCATAATACCTGTTTATAGCAGCACAATTCACAATAGCCAGATTATAGATCCAGACTAGGTGTCTGTCATGGATGAAGGGATAAAGAAAATGTGGTATATATACACAATGGAGTTTTATTCAGCCATAAAGAAGAATGGAATTATGTCATTTGCCGGAAAAACGAATGGAATTTGAGAGCATTATGTTAAGCAAAATAAGCCAAATTCAAGAAGTCAAAAGTTACATGTTTTTTCTCATAGGTAAAAGATCAAGAAGATAAAGGAAAAGAAAAGTGATGTGCCGGTGGCGGGGGTGGGGGGCAGGAACGGTCACATGAAAATCAAAGTAAGACCAGTAGAGGAAAGGGACCTGAAAAAAGAGGAGGAAACGGAAGGGGAAAATACTGGAGAATAATATTCACCAGATTACACTGTCATATCATGTGCATGTATGGATATGTAACAATGAATACCACTGTTATGCATAATTAAAATGCACCAATTGAAAATATGGGGAAAAAAAGATTTGGGCTCCTTTTAACTCCAAGTCCTCGAATTACTGGAGGTGGCCAAAAAAATAGTTGAGCAGATGATTTGTCCAATGACCTGGTTTCTAATTTTCTTGGCACAAAGCCACCTCCTTTACCCCTCATAAGCAATCCATCCCCAAGGACCACATCAGTCTCACCACTGAAACTGAGGACATGAAATAAAACCCTTAGTCTCCCTCTCTAATCACAACTTCCGATCCTTTCTCTCAATCTGCTTCTATTCGATTCTTTAATCCCATCAGAATATCCTTCTATCTGACATCCCCAGGACTTTCTCCCTTCTTCCTGACTCTCACATTCTTTAAACTACATTCCACAGCCATGGTAATGACCTGGTCGTGGGTCTGTTTCGTTTGTAAAAATTCAAGTTGCAAATCTATGAAACATACCCATTTCTGTTTGTACTATGTACTTCAAAGGAGTTTCCTTATCATTCTACAGCCATAATTTCAACCTCTTTCTTGCCAAATACCCCATCTCCCTTTTCTATTCTTTTCAAGTCTAAAGCCTCATCTTTGTTTCAATCCAGCTCTGTGCCTTCCCTGTTACTGGATTTAGGGACCACCTAGATAATCAAGGAGGATCGTGTTTGGAGATCATGAACTTAATTACATCTATTTGTAAAGATCACTTTTTCCAAAAGAAATCACATTCACAGGATCATTTCTTTTGAGGGAACACTATTCAACCCACTACACTCACATATTCCTCAGTCTGTTACTATGTTCAACTCTGAACTTTTGATTTTTTCCAACAATCTCTTCCTCAATTACTCCTCTTCTAACTTTCTCTCTGCAAATGGCTCTATCAGCCACTCAGCTGTTTATGTCGGACAACTACCATCTGAATGTCTCCCTTTTCCTTACCTCTCACAACAATTAAGTAACCATTCTTTCTTTCTCTTCACTCCCCCCAATTCTCCATCTCTCCAGAGTTTCCATCCCATCCTATTCCACCATCTTCTTATAAAAGCATTCTCTTCTTCCTGATTCCAACTTGCTCCTATTCCAAATCATCTTCTACAATTCCAACCCTGAGGGCTCCTGTTAATATTATCTTGTTTTGCCTCCTTTAATGGCTTCTGTAAGACACATTCTTGCACATATCTGCAGTAACTCACAAGACCCACTAACTGGGAGACACCCAGGTCACACCAGCATCTGCATCTACCTTTTATTCTTTTGTTAGTTATAATGAAAGGCTACCATCGGCTTCCCTAGCTTCACTGTTCAGCAGTCCCTGACTGTTCCTTTTCTCGTATATACCTTGAGTCTTTATTTACACTAATCTTTTGAACAGAAAACTCTTTCTATTCTTTCCTCCTCAAATTATCTCCTACTCATTTTAGAATTCTCTTTCTTTAAAATTGAATATTTTAGACTCCACATACAAGTGAAATCATATGGTATTTTTCTTTCTGTGCCTGGCTTATTTCCCTTAACATAATATCCTGCGGGTTCGTCTACATTTTTGCAAATGGCAGGGTTTCCTTCTGTTGTAATGTTAAATAATATGTCCCTGTGTTATTTTCATATCTTGACTATTATGAAGAATGCTGCAGTGAACTTGGAAGTACAGACATCTCAAGACCCTGACTGCATTTTCTTTGGATATGTACCCAGAACTGGATTGCTGGATCATAAGGCAGTTCTCGTTTTTAATTTCTAAGCAACTTTCGTATTGTTTTCTGTAATAGTTGTGCCAATTTACATTCCTACCAACAGTGTACGAAGGCTTTGACACCCTCATCAACATTTGCTATCTCTTTTGTTTTTTATAATAGTCATTCTAACAGATGTGAAATGATATCTCATTATGGTTTTGATTTGTATTTTCCTGATGATTAGTGATGCTAAAGCACCTTTTTATTGTCTGTCTTATTTCTTAGGCAACTGTTCACTTGTGTCCTTTGCCCATTTTTTAATTGAGTTATTTGGGGTTTTGGGTTTTTTTTGGGGGGGGTGTTGTTTTTTCTGTTGAGTAGGATGAGTTCCTCATAGATTTTGGACATTAACTGCTTATCTGATACACAGCTTAACAAATATTTGTTCCCACTTTGAGCTTTTCACTCTCTTGGTTGTTTCCTTTGCTCCGCAGAAGCTGGTTAGTTTGATGCAATCCCATAGGTCTATTTTCACTTTTGCTGCCTGGGCGTATGTTGTCATACCCGCCAAAACACTAATTATTTCTTATCTAACAACAATACCCTTGGAGTGTTACAACACTACTTATTTCCTCAAAACCTTATAAACCTGAGTCTTTTTTCCTAGAAGCAATATGGACATTCAGTTTTTCGGCCCAAATCCTCTCCTTAACTCTTAACTTTCTTTCCTCCCAGTAATAGAAAAGATCTCTATTTCCAAATTGTGAGTCCTCCATGGGATGTTAAAGCTAGAAGGGCTCACCATGTTGCTTTTACAGATAATAAAGTCAACTAAGAGGCAGAGTCCCTTGCCCTAGGTTACAAGTATTTTTCCCTGCAGAGCCTTAACAAAAACTCTTGACTCAGTAGAGTGGCTTCCTGGTCTTCCTGGCTACTTCTCCCAAGAATCTGAGAAAAATTGCCTACCAGAGAATTATGCTGCAAATTATAAAATTACTTGCAGATTATTGTAAATTATTCTCATAAATTATCTGAGCAAGAAAGAAAAATAGCATTTATTTAGTCCCTGCTACATGTTTACCACCTTGTTAAGAGCATTTTGTATAATGTATCACTTAATCCTGAAAAGAATCCTGTGAGTTAAATATCATTTTCCCATACAAAGTGTTTCAGAAATTCAAAGGACACAGTAACTCCCAAAGTTATACACATTGTTAATGTCATACTCTGTATTAGAATCCAGCTCCATCTCAAAGTAAAATGCATTCCCTTCCTCTGAACTAGAAGTTCTTTCCAAAAAATGTCCTCAGTGGTGGGCCATGACAACCTCTTGGAGGGACCCCTCACTGATTCAAATGTACAAGGACTTCCCCCAAAAGAGTTTTTTTATTATTATGTCCTGCTAAGGTATAGGAAATTCCTTATTTGTTAAATTTACTAAAATTTAATATTTATTAATTTAAATCAATACATTGCTAAAGTTTGCAGAGAATTCTAATTTGGTATTCTACTGAAGAGCTATTACACCAAGCACCTTCAAGCACACCCACACAAAAATAATTGGAATTGTGTTCTTTGTTACTGACACATCATCAGAGTAGCTTTTATGTGGTCATGATGTCCAGCTGCAGTTATTTTCACTGTTCATTTCTAAACTCTTCAACATCCTTGGTATTGGCAACAGAAGTTAGAGTATGAGCAAGCTCCTAAGTCAGATGCCCTCATGCTGTGCTTCTGGGCAAGTTGCTCAAATTTCTGTCTCCCAATTTCGCAAGGGGATTATTTCCCATACAATTAAAGGAGGTACATACCAGTCACTTACAATAGTGCCTGGAACATAGTGGTTTCTTAAAAATATTGATTATCATTATTTTAACATAGTTTTTTAGATTGTTTAACTCAATAGTGGGTAGTAATACATATTAGCATGAATAATTTTGTTCTTTGTCTACTAACTAAAACTTAAGACTTGTATTTTTAACCATTAATTGAAAAGCCACTCTTAAACAGAATATTTTTATGATCCCTTAAAAATTTGCTTATATACTAATATTTCATTGATATAGTCTATTTGTGAATTTTATTTCAGTTTTGTTAAGGACAATTTATTTCCTTATGTCATGAATTTTATTATATCATGAATTTATTAATAATTTTATTATAAATTATTATCAAAATTTGTAGGAATCTATGAAAGTGAGTTTGAAAAAGCCATCATCACTTTTACTTTATGGAAAATTGCTTTATAAGAATTAAAGGCATGAATTTATATATCAATCTATCTATTTTTTTCCCTTTGGTACTAGAGATTGAACCCAGAGGGGTTTCAGCCTTTGCCACTGAGTAACATCCCCAGCCCTTTTTATTTATTTATTTATTTTATTTTGAGACAGGGTATTGCTAAGCTGCTGAGGTTGGCCTTGAACTTGCAGTCCTCCTGCCTCAAACTCCTGCATCACAACAATTACAGGTATGTGCCACCACATCCAGCTATATTCTCTTAAATTTAAATAATAAGTGATTCACATATGCTGATACCAATAGGTTTTACTTTGTTCTTTCCTTGTTCTTTTTCATATTAACTTTTTCCCTGGAAAGTGATTATCAGTGATCTAGATGGGTCATAAACAACTTTACCCTTAATAAGTGAAGTAGAATTCAAAAAGTTTGTGAACAAAAATAACTACCGTATCACTTCAAACCTTTAAAATTATCATATGCTGACTTACATCGCAGTTCTTACTATCACTGGATCTAGAATATCCCCGAAAGGCTCATATGTTAAAGGCGTGGTCCCCAGCCAGTGGTGCTTTTGGGAGGTGGTGGAAACTTTAGGAAGCAGGGTGCAGTAGAAGTTAGGTGTTTGAGGAAATGCCCTTGAAGAGGATATTGGGACCCCAGCCCCTACCTCTCTCTCTCTTTGCTTCCCAGCTGCCATGACATTAGCACTTTTGTTCCACTACATGCTTCCTACCATGATGTTCTGCTTTGCCACAGGCCCAAAAACAATGTGGCCAACCAACCATGGACTGAAAGCTCTAAAACTCTGAGCCATAATAAACATTGCCTCCTTTTAGATTGTTTATCTCAGGTATTTTGTCACAGCAACAGAAAGCTGACTAAACAGTTATTGCCTCATATATATTTTAACTCCTCGACAAAATTGTCAAGGTACACTGCATGAATTATACTGATTAGAGGTCTCCTGTACCATTGAGCACAGAGTTTGCACACAGGAGATTCTCCATAAGAATTAAAGAGAAAATTATAGCTACTCTTTGGGGATTGGTATATTCTTTCATTACCCTCAAGTACACTTGAAATAATTTCCTTGACTATATTTTGGGTGGTAAATTTCTGGGATCAGAACACCATTATAAACCTTTCAATATGTTATATGTTTGAGCTATTACTCTGATAATGATAGTGGTACTGGAAAATTAACTATGAATTCAAAATTGGAATGTAATAAGTTACAAGAATCTTCTAACACAAAAATTTAATGAGACATTGCAAATGGCCAAGGCCCAAAGGTAAAGGTTATAGATAATATGGGAGTCTGGCCCATACTGACCCCCAGACAGGTGAACTAGTATAAATTGTTGCTGCCTTACTTTCACTATACTAATGGCATACAAGAACAGTGATTGGCAGGAATTCTTCCATGTCTGGGAATTTATTTAGGTCACTAGAGATCTTTATTTTAATGATGATTGACATCTAAAGTGTCTTTTTAGCAAAAAAGTTTTTCTGCTCTGACATTCAAGAATCTGTGTCACAAGCTCCAAGAAAGTGTGCCAGATGGTCAAGACCAGCCGGGAATTTAAGGCTGCCACGCATATCTCTGCCCCTTATTAAGTAAGAGTTCAAAATTTGGGAGAGGGAAACACCTGTCAAAGATCCAGTCCATTTACTACATAAGAATGGGAAACAACTATATAACTTTCTTTTATTCAAAGTACAGTCAAGTTTGATATGGACCATCATCCTTAGTAACTGGGTAGGGCCAAAACTAAGCAATTGCCTCAGCTTTATAGAAGACAATGTAAAAAAAAAAAGGAAGAATAAAAAGCATAATCTTTCATGTTGATATTTTACTTCACTTCAAAACATAGGGTCACATTCTCCCAAAGATTGGGATGGCATTTATTTGTATCCATCTCAGGAAGTAAGAGTAACAGAAAAGATGAGAATATTGTATGGAACACATTCATTGTACAGTATGAATTATGTGCTTCCAAATACATTTTTACCTATTACAAACATGTGATATTTTTTACTTGTTCTACTTGCACAAGAGCTATTATAACTGTCATTGAAAGAAATTCAATAAATTCAACAAATATCTTTTGGTCCCTTACTATATAAGGCAACCCAGGAGAAACAGAGTAAGGAAGGTTTATTTGCCAAAGAGTTTGTGATCCAGATGGAGGTGATAAGTGTCATCATAAAACAAGTTAGACAGAGGAAAGTGTCCCTGGAGCCCGGCAGACAGAGGTTCTAATTCCTGACCTGCAATTAATTAATTCTATAAATGTGAGCAGGTTACATGATGTGGCAGAATTTCTTTGTCTTCATCCAGAAAATTGGGGCAATAATATTAAGTATACTACAGGATTAAAAGAGTGAATACATACAAATTCTTTTTTTAATTTTATTGGTACATTAGAGTCACAACAGTGGGATTCACTGTGACCTATTTGAACATGCACATAACATATGTTGATGGATTTCACTCCCCATTCTCCTTGTTCTCCCCCGTCTCCTTTCCTCTCTACCTTGCCAGTCTTCCCTCTAGTTTCATGAGATCCCCCTTTATTCTTTTTTGTCTCTAGTTTCCACATCTGAGAAAAAATAGAAGCCCCTTGACTTTTTCCCCCACCTACTTTATTAGTGCATTATAGTTTTACATATTAATGGGATTCTTTGTTTCGTATTCATACATGCATACAATATAACAATATAATTTGGCCAATGTCACTCCCCAGCACTTCCACCTTCCCTTCCTGCCTCCCACCCGTTGGTCTCTTTCCTCTACTGATCTCCCTTTGGTTTTTAGGAGATCCACCACCACCTTCACTTTCCTTTTTCCTCTCTAGCTTCCATAGATGAGAGAAAACATATGACCCTAAATCTTCTGAGTTTGACTTATTTTGCTTAATATGATCATCTCTAGTTTCATCCATTTTCCCACAAATGACATAACTTCACTTTTCTTTATGGCTGAATAAAACTGCATTGTGTACATATATCACATTTTCTTTATCCATTTATCTGTTGATAGATATACCTAGGCTGGTTCCATAGTTTGGCTATTGTGAATTGCACTGCTATAAACATGGGTAGGCATGTATCACTATAGTGTGCTAACTTTAATTCTTTGAGATAAATACCATGGAGTAGTATAATTGGGTCATATTCCATTCCTAATCTTTTGAAGAAACTTCATGCTGATTTCCATATTGATTATACTAATTTACAATCCCACCAACAGTGTAAAAGTCTTCCTTTTTTCCCACATTCTCCCCAGCATTTAATATTATTTGTATTCTTTTTAAAAATATTTGGTTTTTAGTTTTAGGTGGACACAATATCTTTATTCTTTATATTTATGTGGTGCTGAGAATCAAACCCAGTGCCTCATACATGCTAGGTGAGCACTCTACCACTGAGCCACAACCCCAGCCCTTTTGTATTCTTGATGACTGCCTTTCTAACTAGTATGAGATGAAATCCCAGTATAGTTTTGATTTGCATTTCCCTAATAGCTAATTATGTTGAACATTTTCTTCATGTATTTGTTAGCCACCTGTATTTCTTCTTTTGAGAAGTGTCTGTTTGATTTATTTGCCCTTTTATTAGTGAGGTTATTTAATTTTTTGGTGTAAAGTTTTTTGAGTTCTTTATATAGTCTAAATATTAATCCTCTGTCAGAAGAGTAGCTAGCAAAGATTTTCTCCCATTCTGTGGGTTCTCTTTCCACATTCCTAATTGTTTCCTTTACTGTGCAGAAGCTTTTTAATTTGATGCTGCCCTATTTGTTAACTCTTGGCATTATTTCCTGAGCTCTCAGCGTCCTATTAAAAAAGTTATTGCCAGCACCTTTGTCAACAATCATATGACTGTATATGTGTGAGTTTGTCTCTGTGTCTTCTATTCTATACTGATGAAGACCCCTGGATTTCTGAGTCTGGTTTATGTCACTTAAAATAATGTTCTCAAGTTCCATCCATTTTCCTGAAAATGACATAATTTCATTCTTATTTGTGGCTGAATAAAACTCCAATGTGTATATAAATCACATTTTTTCTTTATCCATTCATCTGTTGATGGACACCTAGGCTGGTTCCATAGTTTGACTATTGTGAATTGCACTGCTATAAACATGGTTATGCATATATCACTATAGTGTGCTGACTTTAATTCTTTGGGGTAAAAACCATGGAGTAGTATAATTGGGTCATATTCCATTCCTAATCTTTTTAGGAAACTTTATGCTGATTTTCATAGTGGTTGTACTAATTTATAATCCCACCAACAGTGTATAAGACTTACTTTTTCCCTACATCCTCACCAGCATTTATTATTATATGTATTCTTGATGAGTATCATTCTAACTAGAATGAGATAAAATTTCAGTGCAGCTTTGATTTGCATTTATTTCCTTGATTACTAAAGATATTGAATATTTTTCATATATTCACATAAATTCTTAATATAATATCTAACACATTAGAAATAACCTGCATTAGCTATTATTATCATTATTATTAGTATTATTGATAACTTAAATGCTGTGATGTTTCCAAGGGGAAAAAATTGCAGCTATTACTATTAGTATTAGAGATACTCAATTTAAGTGGTATAATGTTTCAAAGAAAAAAATTATGCATTCAATTTACAGGATCCAAAAAATGTTTGAGGAAAGAAAATTGCATTTTGAATTAAAATGGGCATCATTTTGAGAAGTGTGGAAGGAACAATATACAACAATATGGAGGAAGGAAAGCTTAAAGTATGGTATAAAACAGCAAAGGAGGACTGCTTCGCAAGATTATGAGGTACTTGTACCAGAGAAAGGAAAAAGAAGTCTATGAGGCTTGTAAAGTGTTCAAGGAAAAACCCATATTTCAAAGGCAAAATATTAAATATATTAAATAGGAAACTGGTTCCAAGTGTGGACTATTGTCAGGGCATTCCAAACACAGACATTAACAAGAGACAAGAATGCCTAGGGTATCTTCCAAACAGAAGGCAAGAATGACTCATGAATGAAAACTTACATTTGAGGGTCTATCTTGGGAGAAATGGAAACAAGGATTTGAATGAGTCATGTGAGATGTCAATAAGATATCCACATAGCCAGTTTGAAATGTTTCCACTGACCCAAAAGAGAAGTCTACATAAAAATTATAATCAGAAACATTCAGTTTGTAGTCTTTGCTTCTAAAACATTTTGGAAACTGAAATCATGACTATTAAATAATTTGTCCATAATCACATACATCATTTATGACAATGAAATCCTAAATTTCTGATTTCTGATTCCTATTTTTATAATACATTGGAGATCCCTTTCATAAGAATAAAGTACTCAGGAGGTTGAGACAGGAGGTTCACAAGTTCCACGGCCAGACTGGGAAACTTAGTGACCCTTCCTCAAAATAAAAATAAAACAAGGATGAGGATTTAGCTCAGTGGTAACAGCATTTGCCTCATATGTATGAGGCCCTGGGTATGATCCCCAACACTGAGAAAAAAAAAAGAAGAAGAAGAAAGTTAAAAATGTTCATTAGTTGCCCCCCAAAAATGTGCTTTCACACTTGAACATCACCACAGATGGGGTTCTTAGATACCTAAGGCACTGATATTCCATAGCTCACTTTACTTTTAGAGGGGTATTATCTAAAGATGAGCAGAGCTGACTTGTTTGGATTCTGATTTGATGCTGTGACTCCCAAGATTGCTATCATGTCACAGCAAGTATACTCCTTTTTTCATAGATAAAGAAATGAATATAAAGAAAATAAATGACCACACTAAATTATACATCAAATTACTAGACAAGGGAATTGTGTGACTTTGTTCAGCTACCAAAGCCAAAGGTCTTATCATTTCCTATGGATGGAACTGGAGAACATCATGCTAAGCAAAATAAGCCAGACTCAAAATGTCAGGGATAGTAAGTTTTCCCTCATATGTTGAACTTAAAGAGAAAAGCAGGGAGGGAGAGAAAGGATCTCATGAAAATAGAAGGAAGTTCAGTAAGGTAGAGGAAGAGGACAAGAGGAGGGAGGAGAGGAGGGACAGAGAACGCACAGGGGAATGAAATTGATCAAAGTATGTTATGTGCATGAGTGTTCTTCATAAGGCAATTGTGAGGGGCTATTACGAGATAATCCATGTAAATGCTGAGCACAGTGCCTGGCCATAAATATGCCCTGCTGTTTTGACCTGTTATTTTGGTTTCATTCCTCAATCAGATGTGACATATAAAATTATCACCAGAAAGAACCACAAGCTAACTGATTACCCACTGAAAGGAAATAAAAAAGCGTACAACTGCTACAGAAATCTGTTAAAATTTACTTCTTAGTTCAGACACTGGTAATATTCTTGCAATTGTATGTGCTTTATTTATCATAAGTAATCAAAACAAAAGTTTTTTTTTTCAGAAAAATGAAAGTGTTTTATAAATACAAAAATCTCCCTTGTGTAAGAGTTTGATAAGGGTACATGTTTCTATGTAGGCATGATCGTGTATTATATTGTTACTAAAGATTGAATAGTTTATTCTCTTTCATTCAAATCACTCCGTATTGCTTTGATTTTGTGTGTGTGTGTGTGTGTGTGTGTGTGTGTGTGCGTGTGAGAGAGAGTATGTGGTAGTTACTGAGAATTGAGCTCAGGGAAGCTCTACCCTTGAGCTACATCCCAGCTCTTTTTTATTTTGAGACAGGGTCTCACTAAATTGCTCAAGCTGGCTGCTAACTTTAGATCCTCCTGCCTTAGCTTCATGAGCAGCTGGGATTACAGGCATACGCTCCAACATCCAACTTGATTTGATTTTTTAATAAATTTAACACTAGAATTATATTTTCCCTCTCTTTTAAATCAGTTTCTTTGTTTTTGCCTCATTTAAATTTGCATTTTAGGGGCTATTTTAAATATACCTTAAATTAAGGTTTTCTCTCAAATAATAGCACTAGTAGTGTTTTTGATAAATACAAAGTGAAAAGGAAAAATGACAGAGTATTAGGCTGCTGAAAATCTCTCCACTTAGAAATAAGGCATGATGGTGGTATTTAGTCCTGATAGGGTTTTCTCTTACTTCAGATGAAATTACACTTATAAAGCTATTCCCTCCGCCAGAATCAATGTTATCAAAGGCTGGAACTTCTCATTGTATATCCTCTGAGACATGTGGTGTTAATAATGAACCAATGTTTAACACAATTTTTCTTATTATTTATAGCTAAGAAGTGGAGGGCCCTAACTAAGCAAGTTACTCCATTTATTGATTTTTTTTCTTTCATCACATTCCCCCAATGGTGATCAAACTTTTTATTTGGAGATTATTTACATTCAAATCATTTGTAAGGAATACTACAGAGTGATCCATGTAAACATAACTTACTTTTTCCCAATGGTGACATCTTGCAAAAATCATAGCACATGACTAAAACCAGGATATTAGATATAATTAAGACAGCATATGTCCATTCCCACAAGGACCCTCATCTTGCTTTGTCATAGGCACACCCATTCCCTTCTCTAGTCATTCTGTGGGTTTGTTTTTTATTATTTTTTTTTTGTTGTTGTTGTTTTGCAATACGAGGGATAGAACTCAGGACCCCCTGCATGCATGCTAGGCAAGTACTCTGCCACTGAGCCACGTCCCCAGCCCCCAACTTCCCTTCTAATCTCACTCTCTCCTTAATCCTGGCAAACACTAATTTACTCTCTACTTCTATAATTTTAGCACTTCAAGAATATTATGCAATGGAATTGTGTAAATGTGACTTTGTTAATCATTTTTTTTACTCTACATAATTTCCTAGAGAGTCATCCAAGTTGTACGCATCGATAATACATTCCTTTTAATTGCTGAATAGTATTCCATATGGATACAAGTTTTCACCTACTGAAAAAGATCTTGATTGTGTCCCCAAATTCTAAGCTGACATTTACAAAGCTTGCATTCTATAATAGTGATCCTCTGTTTGTACAACTTCTCGGGGCTTTAAGTTATTTCCACAAATACAGTATCTTTTATTCTTGCAAACATGTAGTTTTCCTCAATTTGTAATCTTTCTCTTGATTGACATTCTACTGGATTATCCTTTTTCACTAAGCAGGTGTCATTTTTCCCTACCTACATGTAGAAAATATGACTTGTCCACATTCTGTGTTGCATCCTCAACCTAGACTCCAAGAACAGTGGGGAAGTCCTGGCCTCAGCACCAGCAAGAGAAAGGCTCTTCTGCTACCACAGACCAACTTCTGCCTCTATCTTCTGTCTCCTTCAAAACACCCTCAGAAATAAATTCTTAAATGCAAAGCCAGCACAAATCAATTCTGAGACCCCAAGTCAGACTCTTAAATGAGTCCTTAAATGCAAAGCCAGCACAAATCAATTCTGAGTCCCCAAGTCAGCAGACTCAGAGCAATCCTCTCTTCCATGCATGTATTAAAGGCTGCCAAAGACTTTTAGAGGTATGTCTGAGAACTAGGTCTTCTAACTAACAGTTCACATGTGTTCCTATTTTGCTAAAGAAGATGTAGATATTGGTCATCATTCAGAAGTGATAACAACAA
Organism: Spermophilus citellus; assembly: GCF_964194105.1. Lineage (NCBI taxonomy): Eukaryota > Metazoa > Chordata > Mammalia > Rodentia > Sciuridae > Spermophilus > Spermophilus citellus. Next base: position 69,172,541 of record NC_138196.1, on the reverse strand, counting down.
AAGAAAAACCCCCATACTTATCCCAGAGACAAAAACAGCAAAAGAAACAGCTGTTTCTTTTATGAGACCAGGGATTTCCAGAACTTTTTATCCAATGAACATTTACAAAGTAGCCAACAAAATGCCAAATATCCTGCTAGATATGACAGGTGTGGGATATATTACACCATGGTGACATCATTCTCAATGCGGTGGTATAAGATATTAGAATTCCTAACCAGGGACTCAAACGGGAAGAGTAGGCCAGAATTATGTTACTGGTTAGTGATTGAATATTAGTAAATATATTGTAACAGAGCCCCTTCGTCAGTGTCACCTCAGGGGAGGGTGGGATGAAAATTACATGTTATGATATGTACATTCCAACAGGTATAAGATCTTGTTGCTCCAAGAAAAGGAGAAAGAAATGAAAAAAAATTGCCATTGAGCTTGATCATCACAAAATCTATAGGATAAAAGGTTGAAGAGATGGCTGTGGTTATAGCTCAGTGGTAGAGTGCTTGCCTCACATGCATGAAACCCTGGGTTCAATCCTCAGCACCACATAAAAATAATAAATAAAAATAAAGATATTGTGTTCATCTACAACTAAAAAAAATTTAAAGGTTTAAGTGAGATAGGAGACCTTAAAAATACATTTTCCTCCCAATTCTGGGTCTCTAATAATTATTTGGAGGGTCAGCAATGAAGACAGTGCTTATTTGCTGCTGCAGACAGAATGGGCTGTTGGCTACTTTAGAAAATGGCAGACCTAATTGTTGTGAATTGTAAAAGAAGAATAAAATTATTACTATTCATACGTTGTTTTAGTCATCATTCAGTTTAGCTATTGTGAAATTGGTTGGTTGAACAGCAGTATTAATACTCCCTGAGGTTCGCTGGACCCTTACTACATGCCACACACCACACTAGTTCTTTATGACTATTCTCTCCTTCGGTTCTCACTGCAGCTCTTTGAGGTAGTGCTTGTTGTGGTAAACTGCCCATTATCATTATTTCCATCTTGTACTTCAGGAAACTCCAATTTAGGGAGGTTGTTTGGTTTCCCAAAGCTGCTGTAACAAATTAACAAAAATTTAAAACAGCACAAATGCATTATCTGGCAGTCAGAAGTCCAAAATCAAGGTTTGGCTGGGCCATGCTCCACCAAAGTCTCTGGGGGTGGATACTTACTTGCCTCCCCCTGTTTCTCATAGCTCCAGGTAGTCTTTGGCTTGTGGATACATAATTCCCTCTCTGACTTTATCGTCACATTGTCTTCTCTTCTATCTCTTTCAAGCCTCCCTTACTCTTCCCCTCATAACGACATTTGTCATTGGACTTAGGGCAGACTCAAATATTGAGGATAATTTTATCTCAAGATCTTTTACTTAATCATATCCAGGCACATTCATTTTCAAATTATTTGCATTCAGAGATTCTGGGTGCTATGGCATGTACCTATGTTTGGGCAGTCCACCATGCAACCCACTACAGAGGTTAAGCAATTACTCCAAATGCACACAATAGTAAAATAGTGGCACCCCCTCCTCCACAAAAAATCTTAACTGAGCTTCTCCAGAAATCTTCACCATGGCTGATTTTAGGACTGTCAGCAAAAGAGTCTCTACAAAAGAGTTCAATGTAGATAAACTTCCTATTTTCCTGTTGCCCTGTTTTACTTGGCCACTGGCCGGGAAGAAATCAGCACTCCAGGTGCTTAATGTCGTCCCTTTACTTGTTTTTCACAAACATGTATCCAGTATAGTAGTTTTTAGAAGTGTGTTTGCAAATGCAAAATGTGATAAAAAATACAAATTCTTTAGCAAGGCCTCTGGCCTTGAGCTGGGGCTTCACAGAGATGTCTACATTTTTTTTTTAATTTTTTAAAAATATTTTTTTATTTGTAGTTGAACACAATATCTTTGTTTTGTTTATTTTTATGTGGTGCAAGGTGAGTGCTCACCTCTGAGCTACAACCCCAGCCCAAGCATGTATAATTTTTTAAGTCTTGTGTCACTCTTCTGCTTGCTGTCCCAGCGGATTCCTATCACAACGCCCTAAATAAACTGGCCTCTGCCCACCTCCACAACCTCATTTTTTCTTTTAAAGACACATTTATTCAGTATCATGATCAGACTAACATTTAGCAATCAACAGCATGGGTGGGGGAAAAAAAGTCTACATTAAAATCTTTGATGGAATACTTTACACTTTCCACAGAACAGAAACTAAGATGACCTGTTATACAATTTATCACAAATACAGTCCTCAAGTTTTTTGGACTACATATGAGTACTGTCTAAATCATTTCTTCTTTGTTGCAGCTAGGCCCTGCTACCACTGTGCTTAGATAAGTTCACAAATCTGTATCTGTAGCTGTCACTTCTCTGGCTCCCCTGTCCTGCTAAGCTGTTTCCTGGCAGTAGTAAAACCTTCTACCACTGTTACAGCTCCTGCTATTGCTGGAACCACCATAGCCACCTTGGTTTTGTGATTTAGCAATCTATTGGCCTCTAACACCAAGGAGTCCAGAGATTCTGCCTCCAAAGTTTCCACCCTTGATGGGTCCAAAATTTGATAACTCATTGTTGTAATTGTCAAAATAAATAAACGAGCTTCCACCACCTCCAAAATTGGTTCCATCATTACCAAATCCATTGTAGCCATCCCCACTGCCACCAAAACCAACACAACCACTCAAGTTTTCTCCAAGACCAAACTGTCATTTCTACACCTCTACAACCACCAAAGTTTCCAAGACTTGGACTTCTTTGGCTAAATTAAACACTAGCCATCTCTTGCTTTGACAGGGCTTTCATCACTTCAGTTGTGGCCATTCACAGTATGGTATTTCTGAATGACAATCTTATCCACAGTCACGGTCATCCAAAGTTACAAAAGCAAAGGCCCTCGTCTTTTCACTGCCTCAGTGAGTCGTGATTTCAATAACTTCAATTTTCTCAAACTGTTCATAATAATCTCATGTGATGTTCTTCAGGGACTTTAATGCCACCAATAAAGGTCTTTTTCACAGTTAAGTATGCCCATGGTCTTTGAAAATCTTCTCTTGGGACAGCTCTTTGGTTCCACATCTCTTTCATGTACCTTGTGTGGTCTTGTATTCATGGCTGTGTCCACTTCCTCCACAGTGGCATAAGTGACAAACCCAAAGCTCCTGGAGCACTTGATGTTTGGGTCTCTCATTACCACACGGTCCGTGAGTGTTCCCGATTACTCAAAATAGCATCTCAGACTCTCATCAGTTGTTTCAAAGCTCAGCCCTTTGATGAATAGCTTCTGCAGATGTTCAGGTACTCTGGGGACTCTAAGATGATGGTAGTAGGAAGACTCTAACAATGCTTTCTTGGTGGCGTCCAGTGGCAAAAATGCAACCTCACCTTTTTCTACTAACTCACTGTTAATGAAGTACAAGTCAAATGTGCTTCATTTTGAAGTGGGAACAAAGCAGTTCACAGTTTGCCCCATAGCTTTTACACTGGCTCTCTCCCCTATTCCAGTAATGCTCCTTCTAATCTCTTAGTCTTCGACTCAAGTAACTATTCCACCTCGACTAATTTTCTATACAGAACTTATTTCAGAAGGGTAGGCATGCATATGACCCTGTATATGTGAAGAAGCAACTTGTTTTTACACATTCTCAGCTATTCCTTTATGTCTCTTCATTTCTGATTTTTACCTACTAGTTTTGAATTTTTTTATATCTTTATACTGAGAGCAAGTAGACTAGTTTAATCTGTACCAAATAATGCTAGAGAGTTTACCAACAGTTCACAACATATAATTATGGTTTCCAAGGAACTTCTTTCATCAGAATTTTATAGGACTTTAGAAACTTCCATTTCTAACAAGCATGTAATTAAAAGTGTGATTTGGGGAAGCAATTTTAATTTTTCATTTTGTGTCTGATCACATAATACAATAAAATCAAATTAAGTCATTTAATTAAACAAGAGTCTTTACACAAATTACTGATACCTAAACACAATTTGACTTGGAAAATGAAATAAAATTGAATCATATGTATACAGTTGTATTCATAAGATAAGTGTGCTAAATAAAAAGCTGTATAATAACGAGAAACATTCAAGGGTCAAATCCAGGTACAAAGGAAGACACTCCTCTGAATTCTCATGTTTCATCGAGCATCAAAAACTACCAATCTTTTAGTTCTTTTCTTGTACATTATTCTGTATCCACATTCTCTGCATCTGATTGGATCCCTGGATTTTATTTCATTTTCTGTGTGACATTCTCCACAGATATAGATCATTGGCTGCTGCTTTGGGGGTTGAACGTCCTTCTGAGTGTCCATTCCTACCCCCTAAACCCCAAGAAACATACTTAACACACCACGCAGACTTCTCCCCGCGTTTCCAAACAGAACACCAAACGTCGCATGTCTACATTTTTAAGATAAGAGAAGTTACCAATTGGGCTCCATGGTAACAGCTGGCAGGGGGAAGAAAAAAGGGGAAGAAGAAGCTCCCCCCTTCTCAGGTGTTGTCCTTGAAGGGTTAACTTGCCCAGAACAGTGAAAGAAAAAGCTGCTTTTATGTGAACTTCTGCAGACTGTGAACTTCTGAGCCCTTCCCCTTACATGCTGGATATAAAATTCTGAAACTCCAAGTTCAGGGGATTGATTCCTTACAGCAAAAGCTGTGCCCTCTGAGCCTGGCTACAGCCAAATAAAACTGATTCCTGCTCTCTTGGGTGCCTTGTCTAGTCTGTCCCTGCAACAGCAAGGGTCACATTCTATTTGTCTGATCTCAAGATACATGTGCTTAACTACTTCACTATTTATAACTACTCTCTGACAAGTTATATGTTCATCAGTGAAAATATTAGTTAAGAAATAGGGGCTGGGGATGTGGCTCAAGCGGTGGCGCGCTCGCCTGGCATGCGTGCCGCCCGGGTTCGATCCTCAGCACCACATACCAACAAAGATGTTGTGTCTGCCGAGAACTAAAAAAAAATATATTAAAAATTCTCTCTCTCTCTCTCTCTCTCTCTCTCTCTCTCTCTCTCTCTCTCTCCCCTCTCTCACTAAAAAAAAAAAGAAATAAATTATGTACTAATATGTGATATATGCAAAGCATGATGAAAATGTTAAAGTATGCTAAGTTCAAACCCATTTAATATGAATGTTGTGTATTGTTCAGAAAATATTGAAAAGGCCACATCATCTTCTTGAGTCTGTCTTTTTAAGTTATTATCATTACTCATGAGATTTAAATACTAATGGAAAACTCTGACAATCGCTACTCTAACCCTTACTATGGTGTACATTTGGGGTAATTGCTCAACCTCTGTAGTGAGTTGCATGGTGGACCACCCAAAACATAGGTACATGCCTTAACACCCAGAATCTCCAAATGCAAACTAATTTGGAAAAGAATATGCCTGGATATAATTAAGTTAAAGATCTTGAGATGAAATTATCCTCAATAGTTGAGTCTTCCCTAAGTCCAATAACAATTTGTTTATCAAAATTCAAGTAGTCTGTCTTATCTTCATGGATTTAATTATTGTAAAACCCAATCAGAAAACTGGAAAAGTCCTGTACTCAAAGTGGAGGTGAGTCTCAGCAATACTATGTCAGAACCATACCCTGCAGAAGAGCAGAAAGGGAATCACTGACTTGCAAATTTTCTCCCAAAATTCCTTATCTTTTATCTTATCTTTTTGGTTGCAAATTAGATAAAAATATACTCTGTTAAAACTCTTTCTTGCTTAGGCTGAGGGCAATGGTGCACATCTTAATCCCAGCAGCTCAGGAGGCTGAGGCAGGAGGATCACGAGTTCAAAGCCAGCTTCAGCAACAGCGAAGCACTAAGAAACTCAGTGACCCACTCTCTAAATAAAATACAAAATAGGGCTGGGGATGTGGCTCAGTAGTTGAGTGCCCCTGAGTTCAGTCCCCAATACCAAAAAAATAAATTTTAAAAAAATGGCCTGGGGTTGTTAGCTTAATGGTGGAGAACTTGCCTAGCATGTATAAGACACTGGGTTAGATCCTCAGCATCACACTAAAAAAAAAAAAAAAAAAAAAAAATGTTTCTTGGAGGTTTTTAAGATAAAATATTTCTATGCCTTTTACATGACGTATTAGTTTGGAAAGAGAATGAGGAAAAAATAATAGCCTTTTAACTCTATTTGTCTAGAAGAGAAATTCATCCTCTGCATGATTGCAAAATGATGGAACATTATCAACCCCACTCTTTAATGGTCCACAACAAAATAAAATACTCAGAGAACTGACGAGCATAAGACCCAGCCAAAAGAAAAAAAAATCATAGCTACCTGCTCTGAGCATCATTAAAGCAAATGAGAAAAATCCACTTTTCAAAAGGATTAATCTGTGTGATAGACAAGCAACCAGAATTCTTTTGGCGCGGGTATTCTGTTTTTAAACATCTCCTTATTGCTTTGGGCATAGAAAACATATTTGCATGCAGCCGGCATTTACTAAAAGAGTCAAAAAGCAAGGAGTAAGACTAAAAGGTACTGTCTACTTTCAAATACAATGTCTGCAACTAAACTAAACTCAGTTCAGGTACAAATATATTTTTCAAATCAAATTAGATAGGAATATGATCTTTCTTACAAAATTGGAGTAGTTTATAGGATCTTTGCTACTTTGCTTTGACAACAGAGCTATATTTTTTTTTCCTTTCCTAAAATTACAGATCAGGATATTCTTACCAGATGTCAAAATTATAACTGCACTTTCTTCAGTTGCATATGCCCAAAGCACCTTTTTTATTGCCCCATTTGTCAACATACTAATACTATGAAGAAGATCAGAAAGCAATCCATCAACAGTAATTCTGAGCAATTTACATGGCCAGCGCTGTGCTAGGTAAAGAGGAAGGATAGACAATATATAATCAAATACCAAGCATATATCAGTAAAAGTGCTCTAGGAAGCAGTAGTGATTCAGAGCTTAATAAGGGAAGCTTAGACTTGAACCTGAACTTGGCCTTGGTATTCCACTAGAATGCAATATGATGTGGAAAATGGAAGCCGTCCCAGCACAAGGAAAGGCACAGAGGTGGGAACATACAAGTCTAATATACAGTCTAACAATGCTGATTGATCTAGCCCAATACCTAACATATTTATCCCAATGCCTGACACATAGTTGGCACTCAGCAAATATTCATGGATTGTTAACAGGTAAATAATATATGTTTCAATCTACTATGACTATGATAAAATGGTATTTTCTCTCAAATGTTAATCTGATATTCAAGTATGACATAAATACAGATAGCCCTGAATCTTAAAGACTTCTGACACTACTCAAGGTGTTAACATGATGCAGTAAGCCAGAAAGTGGACCATTATTACCTTCAATCTATTCTACAGTATACAAAGTTCAGCTCACTTCCAAGACTGGCTGTAACATGGCTGGACTGTTGACACAGCAAGACTTAACTCTTAAACTAAAATTCTTGCAAAATGTTTCCACTGGATACTCTAGGTGGGGCTGGGAAAAGTGGTAGGTCTTAATTGGACTAGGAGATATCTCCAGCCCATCTGCTTGTTTCAGCCCTCATCTTAAGGTCAACTACCCTTAGTAAATGCCAATGATGTAATATGGCTATATCACAACCACTGTATCCAAGACAGCCTTATTCTTAAGCAATGATCAAATGGGGCTATTTTTTTTTAACTAGCCTCCTAGGTTAAGTATAATATTATGAGTGAAGTTCAATGAGAAAGCCGGAATTTCCTTTTGCATTGGTACTAGGTAATGCTTGGATTCCAAGTTTAGCCAGCTGGAATGAAAGCATGGCTCATTAGATACCACTGAGCCTTGTGTCCTTTCTTCATTTCTGATGTTCTCTCTGCCTTTCAGTGGTACCCACAAAGGACCGAAATGTGCTGTTGAGCATTTAGTAGTTATACTGGATAAAGACTTGTGTTTCCATTCCTTAATTTTAGAGCAGATAGTTAATGAATTTGTTTATGTGTGTATGTGTGTGTACTCAAATGGGTGTTTTCTAAGAAGTAAGCCAGAAAGTAAATTGAATTCTTTTATTTATCTGTAGCTATCAGTTGATGTCATTTCCCATGTGCATCGACAGCTCTTGAAAGAAGATGATCTCTCTGCTAATTTTTAATTTCTCTAATTTTTTATCCTAGTTTATACTTGGTAAATTTATTAAAATATTATTAATCCCACTTGACTTCTACAAAATATAATCCTTTAAAACAGTGATACTAAAGATATTCTACCTCTTTTCTTCTTCCCATTCTTCTCACCCTCCATGATCAAAACTGCTTTTCTATAGGTTTATTAGGCAAAAAAAAAAAGCACCATGATTTGTATTCCTCCTTTCTTGCCTATACCTCCCAGTATAAGCCAAATTTATCATAAAATAATATTTTTGTAATTCTAGGATCAAGGGAAAAGATTAATATCAACATGATGAAATATTTCATCACTCTGTCCCTAGAACTAAGTCCAGCCTGCTCTATTCCTGACCTCATGAACTAACTGTTATAGAAAGATCTGACAGGAATGTGGAATAAAAAGACCTTCAGAACCTCATAGGAGCTGGATGCCGTGGCACACCAGTAAAATCCTAGCAGCTGGGAAGCCTGAAGCAGGAGGATCATGAGTTCAAAGCCAGCTTCAGCAATATCAAGGTGCTAAGCAACTCAGTGAGACCCTGTTTCTAAATAAAATACAAAATAGGGCTGGAGATGTGGCTCAGTGGCTGAGTGCCCCAAGTTCAATACCCTGTACAAAAAAAAAGCAAAAACAAAAAAACCTCATAGGAAATACCAAGAGCATCACTGGTGGCAAATACAAAAAAAAAAAAAAAAAAAAAAAACAGTAATGTTTTGATTTCATATTAAAATGTTTCAATCTACTATGATAAAATGGTATTTTCTCTCAAATGTTAATCTGACATTCAAGAATGGCATGAATTATAGAATACATTTTGTCATACCTTAGAAATTTGGAGGATTACCAATGAGATGGAGCAGGGAGGGGCAAAATACAAATAGAGATGGTTTGTCATCAACAATAGGATAAATCAGCTTGAATAGAAGCACTTACCTGAAGACCAGCCTTGGGGGGATATTTATGAGAGAGACTTCTTTTTTTGGGGGGAGGGGGGGTGATTACCAGGGATTGAACTCAGGGACATTCTACCACTGAGCCACATCTCCAGCCCTATTTTGTATTTTATTTGGAGACAGGGTCTCACTGAGTTTCTTAAAAGCTATAAAATCCTAAACACTTCTTAAAAGAACAATGAATTGATAAAATATATATAAAGTCTAATAATTTTGTTTTTCTGGTTTGTGAAGTAAAAGCGACCTCACAGTGCATTGTGGAATCTTGTGCCTTCTAACATGCCTCCAAGGTGGTAAATTGAGCCTATACCCCCCTCTACCCTCCAGAATCTCGATGTTGTTGAAGTTGGCTTTGAACTCATGATCCTCCTGCCTCAGCCTCCTGAGCTGCTGGGATTACAGGAGTGTACAACCACACCCTGCTGGGACAACCACACAGCAGTTTCTAATATATTTCCTTCTCTTTATTCTTCCTTAGTAGGCCCCAACCTGGGAGGCCTCTGCTCTTTTGTGTTGTTTTTCCATAGTTCATATTTTTATCTTGATAAAATTATTTTCATTTCTTTTAAATCAAACTGAATATTCAATAATGAGAAGTCATTCAGAAAGAGAAGACACCAGACATCAGACACCAGCAGGACCTTATTCTGTGAGAACCAAGTACCCCTGAAATGAGGGAGTTCAACCACTGGAGGTCGCCATTCCTCCACATAAATATGGAACTATTTTTAAGCACTAAAATACGCAGCACTAGCCACCAATTCGTTTGGTATCCACAAATGAAACGAATTTACAAAGTATCCACCTCCTCAATTCACCAATTTTCTGATGTATCTTCAGATCAGTTATTCAATTATGCTAAGTAACCATTAAAATTAGTATTACATATTGAAAGTACTTCAAAAGAGCTATCTTAAATTTGGAAGGAATAAAGATCAATAAAGGGCTGGGGTTGTAGCTCAGCGGTAAAGAGCTCACCTAGCATGCGCGAGGCCTTTGGATGGATCCTCAGCACCACATAAAAATAAATATATTAAGTAAAGGTATTGTGTCCAACTATACCTAAAAAATAAATATTTTTTAAAAAATCAATAGAACCAAGAAGATTTCATCTACTCTAACACATATTTTCATAGTGACTTGAATCAATTTAAAAGCAGCTCATTACAGCATAAGATTTTGCATATATTTAAATACAAATTATTTAGAAATGATCTATTGGGTTATTAACTTAATTACAATAAATGGGTTATTAATTTAATTACAAAGATAATGATAGGTGCTCTATATCATTTATACTAATACCTTCAGCCTCTCTCTGTGCCTGACATTTAATATAGCTTATTGAACAAAAGTTTGAATGAACATATGAATGAAAGAGTGAATAAAGAACAAGTTAAAGAAATTGCCTGGAAGTTAATATAGAAAATTAGATATGATATACATTAATAGAAAGCTCCCTTCATAATGATTTTACCACATTGGAGTCATGGCTATAGATGAGAATCTTTGCTGTAAAACTAATTTTATTTACATAATACCACAATTTTTTTCTTTAAAAAAAATAGCAAATCTTCAGAAAATGAAGTTTTGTACTGATACGGTATAGTTATGGCAATTATATCAATATCATATTTATTATATATCATATATCATGGAAATATATTACATATAATAATATTATTTATTGTGTGTGCATATATGTGCATGTGTGTGTATGTGAGAGAGGGAGATCAGGCCAGGAGAAATGTTCATATTTAGGAATTGGTCAGGATGAGTCAGTTTATTCTAACAACCTCCAAATCTGATTGACTTAGAACAACAAAGGTTTATCTCTCATCTACGTACAGGTCCTTCCCAGAGTGGCCGGGTTTCCTACTTCTCATCTTCCCACTCTAGGACCTGCTGATTGGGCACCCATCATCCCAAATATGACCAGTTCACACTCCACATAAGAAAGAGCTCTGCAAAGTCTTGCACCACCCATTAAATGATCTTGCTTGGAAATGCCTATCACCTGATCCACAGAAAGCACAGTCTTACCAGGTCCAGGAGAGAAAAAAAGATTATCTGTCTCACAATGACATTTAGAAAGTAAATCCTTGCTGATTTCCATTAAAGCTATAAAATCCTAAACACTTCTTAAAAGAACAATGAATTGATAAAATATATATAAAGTCTAATAATTTTGTTTTTCTGGTTTGTGAAGTAAAAGCGACCTCACAGTGCATTGTGGAATCTTGTGCCTTCTAACATGCCTCCAAGGTGGTAAATTGAGCCTATACCCCCCTCTACCCTCCAGAATCTCTGGACCCACCCAGGTGCTGTTCCCTGACATCCTGCCATTGCTTGCCTTTGCAAAATACTAAAAAGGACATAGAGCTATGAATACAGTGACTTAAGAAGCAAAATTATTTGCAAGTTATAAGGAGCAGAAATACTGAAAGAAAAAGAATTTAAATGATAATACATATGTCCAAGGTTTTCCAGAAGGAAGAAGGGTGTGTATGAAGCTCACACTCCTTCACCTGGCTGCACTTCCCAAGGAATCAAGGAGAAAGATCACACACAGCAGGGAAAAGAGAAAAAAGAAGGTGGATTTAGGTTATAAATTCCAAGAACTTCTGAAAGAAGATTTAAATATTGCATATCTCGTATCTCTGCAGGAGCCAACAAAGATTGATGAGGGGAAAATGTGGAGGGGACAGTATTTCTAATCTGTTCCTGTTCCCAGACTCCCTGCCCACCCCAGGGAAGAGAAGGAAGGGCTCCTCCCTCTCCTCCCACCTCTGCCTTCTGACACAATAAGACAATGGGCAAAGAACAATTGAGTCTAAGAACACAAAAGGGAAGAGAGGGCAGCCTAAGGAGAAAAGAAAAAGTAAGTAGAATAGAGTTTTTAAAAAATAAGAGAGAAAGAAAGGGAGAAGCAAGAAGAGAATGTGCTGGGGGCTCAGGGCTGACAGAGGAATTATTTTGTGAGCTTTGCTTGGTGCTAAAGCTGGGGGAGCGGGGGTCACACTCAGATGAGAGGCTCCAACACAAAATGATATGAAAAAACTGGGAATAAGGAAAAAAAGGAACATGAGAAGTATTCCCCAGGTTTATGAATTTCATCTCCTTTATTGTTTTCCAGAGATTGAATGTTTTCATAACTTTGGGTTACTTGGACATGCTTATTTGAATGTGACTCTCTGGAAGGTTTTCATTTATTTAAATATATACATAGGAAACTGCTCTACTTTATTTAGAAATGCACAAATTAATATACCATAAATGCATTGAAGAAATAGCAACATTTTTCATCTTTTATCAATAGGAAAAAGAGACTGATTGCTAGCAACCTTTTAAAGGCTCTTCTTTCACAGACTGAAAATAGCCACCAGTTTTTTCATAATGTTGGTATTGGCCCTCTTCACTGCTCTCAGATCCTGTGTCAGGTATCAATTAATAGTCTCACAGGTGCAAACACACTCTTCAAATATAATGCTTTGTGATAGACCACAAGTTCCATTAAAGGGACATTGCACAAGAACCAGCAATTTCTAGCACAGTAGGTGAATAGGGTGTGTGTCAACCATGTGTCTGCTCAAGCCACAGGACCAGACATGACCCTCCTCCTGCAAATTTTCAAACTTGGCCTGGTAGTAAACTGTTCTCAGACATCTCAGAGTCTCCCGCCTCCCAACCATTTTTACGTCACTGTATCCCCCATACTCTGCAGCCCTGCCCCCTCAGTGTCCACACTTCCACTGCACACCCACACCACCAGCTGCTGATCTCCTGCCCCCACCTGCACTCCAGAGCATTATCTAGCGTTCTCCCACAATTCCATACCAGCCACCTTCTCTGGTATTTGGTGGCCAATGGACACCTTATGCAAGTGGCCTGAACTCCTTTCAATTTGTTGTGCCCAGGGTCTTCTCCCTCAGCCCTAGGGTACTAGCTACAATTTCCTTACATCCTAAGGTTACTCCTTTAGTAGAGTTCATAATTTTATCTTATTTTTTTTTTATTTTATTTTTAACTATTATTATTTTATTTTTAACTTCCATGGTTTAACTTACTATGTGATATCTATCTCTCACTCAACTCAAGATTGCTACATGCTTTTTGATGTGGTTTTAAGAAATAGCAACTTCACTCCTGAAACTATTTCTCACATGATTATGTAACTGCTTCCCTAGATTAGAGATACCAATATTATGATTGCTGAAAAATGGACAGATAAAATAACATAGACCAGCAAGTATCTGCAAACGATCGAGAACTAGACCTCAGATGATTAAAGAATTTCCTTTTCTCCATTGCTTAGCAAACAGTTAAGAATGAGTTACAAGTACATGAAAATCATATGGTATAGAAGGTGAAACACAGACAAAGTGACATCCCAAAACCTGATTGTGGAGGAACACTCGGTCTAAGTCACATTTTTCACTCTGGCCCAAGCCTAGAGAACACTACCCATCTTGTGTCAGCCTGGTTATGGAGATGTCACACATTCTTAGAGAACTCCCAGAGTCTGTTTCTATCTTCTCTGGATATCCTGCCATCCCTACTTCAGAGATTCATGTTTCACTCTGAAAAGTCAGTAACTGAAAAGTTAAAATGACCTTCAATACCCACACCATGACCATACTCGCCCCTAAAATAGTACATTTGATCTCTGAGTTACATTTATTCTTACATCCTACCATTTCTTCTCTTTTTCTTTTTCCCATTTGCAAATGCCACCATTGCTTTTGACAAATCAGGCTATAATTCACTAACTTCAAAAATGTCTTAATTGTGGTCCTGCAGCTTCCTTCATCCATATTTCTTGAGCAATTATTTGAATCTCTTTTTTCATTTTTGCCATGCCATGTGCCTAAGATTTACATTAATCATTCCCAAGCCCATGAGTCCCAAATGAAGAAGAGAAAATCTACAGGTTACATTCATTTTTGACAGATGAAATAACATCTTGTTGCAAATATCTTTAATTCAAATTTGTCATGCTTCAGAGGTCCCATTTCTTTCAAAACTGCAAAACTCAGAAGGCCAAGAAGTGGCGGTAGGAGGTGTGATGTTGAGTGTGAAATGTCTGACTATGCAATTACTGCATTACATATTCATACATTTCAGAGCAAATGAAATTCCCCGAATAATCAACTGGCAGTCACAAACCAATGTATATCTTATTAATCTCTTAACAGGAATGGGACCAAATGTAAATTCAAACTATACTGGTAGAGCTATTGTCTGGCCTGCTTCTCCTAAACTTATAAAGCACAAATCAAAAAAAATCAGCATAGGAGAAAAAAAAATATGATAAGTAAGTTTGTTAGAAAAACACAGGCTGAGTCAAACCTTGGAAGATACTATCAACTGAAAAATATTTGAATGCATTTTCAGCAAAACTTATGATATTACAAACTGAAATCAAGTTACCTGAAAGGTACCAGATGAAGAAATTGAAAAACCCTATTGCTAAAAATGTAAAAAACTGAAAAATAATATTAAACAAAGTACAGCTATACATAATTCCCATGTTAATATATTTATCATCAATCATCAGTTTCATAGTAACTGCAAGTCTTTTATTCTTTCAAAGTTCTCTATAATTCTCATTTTTTAACTTTCTCAGACTTTGCTGTTGTAAAATTTCTATATAGTAGAAACTTGTGAGTAGCCTGTATTGAAGAGGTTTCTTTGAATTCGGTCTTTTCCCTATGGTATATTTTTGTGATCTTTCTCACCCACATCCTATTTTCTTCCATCATTTTGAAATAATTGCTTAGAATCCTTTCCAACTACTTCTCAAACTCCTCTTAAAGGAGCCACTTCCCCTTCATTACTACCACCATGACTGTCTTCATCTTTCCTGGAACAGTTCCAGTAGGTCCCATTCACACGTCTCTGTTTCCCCTCTGGTCTATTTTCCCATATGACCTCTAAAATTACTATTATAAACCACCTGATCATTGTCAGTCACCTGATAAAATATATAAAGTCAATATATAAAAATTAATTATTAACGTTTCTATTTGCCAGAAACAAACAATTCATATGTGTAAAAAGAAATTCAAAGATTCATTCTAAGATTTACATAGGAATGAAAATAGCTAAGACTCTCTTTAGGAAGATCTAAACTGGAGAACTTGGGTCTACCAAATAGCAAGACATTATAAAGCCATGATAATTAAGAGAATGTGTCATTAGTACAAGGATAGACAAGTAAACCAATGGAGCAAAATGCAGAAGCCAGAAATTGACCCATGCACATCTGAACACTTTTCCCTTCTTTTTTTTTTTCTTTTGACAATCCAAACATTTGATTTATAACTGAGATGGACCTTTGGGGTGGTAAAGAAATGAATGATATTCTTCTCAATTAATGGTTCTTGAATAAGTATATATACATATGGAAAATAATGAAATTGTACCTTAACTTTATATACACTAAAGAATAAACATCTGATATAATTAATGTAAAAGATAAATCTGTAAAGCTTTTAGGAGGTGATGTAGGAGAATATTTTTCATGGCCTTGGGGGTAAGAGACATTTTCTCATAAGTCATAAAAAGTAACCAGAAAAGAAGAGATGAGGCATATTTTATTATATTAAAATTAATAATTTATAATTCATCAAAACACACATCTTAACAGAGAAAAAACAAGATAAAACAAACTTAAAAGTGGAAAAACTTATTGTAACACATAAGTGTTCCCAAACATTCATGTTCAAACACGTAAAAAAAAAAAAAAACTCTTAAAAAGCAATGAGAAAAGATGCAGAGTTTAAAAGGGGGAACAGAAGACTTGAATAGGCTTTTCATAAAACTGAAATCCAGTGGCTAAAAAGTATATGAAAAGTTATTCAACCTCACTAATAATCAGAAAATGCAACTTGAAGACATAAGGAGATTCTAACTACACACCCACCACATTGGCATAATCCTAAAGTGACGTTAGCTAGTGGTGGAAAGGATACGGAGAACTGGGAAGCTCAAACTCTGACTGTGGCAGGGTGAAATGGTCCTGGCCCTTGGTTTAGCCTCTTCTACTTAATTTGAAGATATGCTTATTTTATGACCCAAAAAAGGACACTCCCTAGAGAAACATACTTCTAACGATAGGTCCATCACTAATAAATTACATTGTATGAATACTCTTATTCATACAATGGAAAGTTACCTAAATATGAAAATGAACCAACTACAGCTACACAAAGCAAGTAATAGCACTAAACAAAAGAAGAGACAAAAGAATATGTACAGAAGGACCTCATGTAAAATTCAAAACCCGGTGAAGTTAAACTGTTGAGTTCAGGGGTACATACATAGCTGGTTAAACTCTATAGAGGTGGCTAAATTATAAAGATAAGTGAAGACTTGAATATTATAAAGCTCAGGTCTGTGAACTCATTTCCCCTGCAGTGTGAGAAGGAAGGCTGTGAACAGGAAGCACCTTCAGCTATGCAGGCCATGTTCTGCCTCTGACCTGAGCGGTGGTTACCAGGGTGTCTGCCTTATGATTTTTCAACAAACAGCACCTTTGGGTTTTGTGCACTTTTCTCTCTATATGCTTTACTCTAAAATATGGCCAGATTTTTTTTTTAAATCATCTACTAGACAAATGTGAATCCAAATATATAAATCTATTTTTAATAGAACCCATTGGGTGAAGTGTGCTTTGGGCTGAGGAAATATTTGCCCCTCCATCCCCTGCCCCAGGAACAGTTCTCACTTAAGGACTGCAATCATTGCATTGTCATAGACTCAAAGTCTTTTCTCATAGCTCCAAAGTTGGCTCTCAAAATACTGTCATTATGGACTCTGTAACCAATTCCATAGAAAATCATATTCAGATAGAACCCAGATAGTCTGAATATTTTTAAAAAAATGAAAATCCAGTAACTGAGAAAAGTTTAGTGTCAACGGGAAAGAAAATAATTGGCAATATCTGATCATAGTGAGAAAAACACAGACAGACACAGCTGCTGCTCTGGCTGGAACAAGAGTATCAAAGAAACCACCGAGGCCCTGCCATCCAGCTGTTTTAAACACAGGTGACTCAAACTGCTATTCTTGCTTCATCTTGTTCTTTTCAATTCTGACATCACCGATCAATTAAATTTTTTAATTAAAGAAAAATGAAACATCTTACTTGGGAAGTTTTACACATTTGTCTATCTTACTGCTCCGGATGCTGTTACCTCACACAGAGTTTACTATCTGTTCACTTGTTCAGTGCACAGCATTGAGCTGCTGATCAGACGGAGACACTGTGCTGGGCAGGGCTCTTCCAGTGAGTGGCCTTGCCCAGCACAAGCACAAGTTTTTTGTTATTGTTGTTTTGTTTTAATTAGATTTGGTATCAGTTATCTTTTGCTCTGAGCAGCCCAACCTCAAACCCTCATGACTTGAAGAAACAATCATTTGTCTTCCTCTAATTCTATGAACCAGCCAGGCAGTTCCCTCCCAGCCAGCTACTGGCTGACCCAAAATGGCCTCACATACCTGGCCAAAATGATAGGGCCAA
Organism: Spermophilus citellus; assembly: GCF_964194105.1. Taxonomy (NCBI): domain Eukaryota; kingdom Metazoa; phylum Chordata; class Mammalia; order Rodentia; family Sciuridae; genus Spermophilus; species Spermophilus citellus. Next base: position 69,154,920 of record NC_138196.1, on the reverse strand, counting down.
AAGTGAGAGCTGGTTTTGTTTGTTTGTTGGGGGGGGGGGGGTGAGAGCTGTTTTCAAGTGCCTGTTTATGTCACATTTCCTAAAGCACTTTGGTCAGAGTCAGAATTTCTGTGTGGGGACTACCAAAGGGTGTTGCCGGGAGCCATGCGTGAAATGTGCATGAACCCAATTAGCATGGAAGCCTTTGGGTGAGAAAGTCTGGTATCCGGGAACTCCCAGAGGCACTCCTGCTGGCTTGGGACCGCCCAATACACGCGATATGCTACCTAACTCTGCCAGGTTCAGCACTGCGCTGGAAATGGGGTAACCTGCTGGAGCCACATAGCCACACGGCCTTTCAGAGATGGGTGTGGCTCGACAAGATGCCAATCAACCTGTTGACTGCAAGACACCAGGAAGCAAGAATCCACCCGCTCAATACCTTATCCCTGCCTTTGATGTGCTTACTCTTCCTTAAATAAAGGACCAGAGCTGTGGGAGGCTGACATAGCATGTGACCAGCATTTGCTTCCCTTCCCGATCCGTGTGGCACTGTTGGTCACCCCGTGATCTGGTTGCTTAAGTAACTGAAGACAGTAGCCCCGATCTTGAAGGTAGAGAAAATACAAATGTGTCTTCATGCATGGGCATGCCTTCCTACATCCATGCTCACCTGTTCCTTTGTGATATTACCCCTTGCCCTGTTTGGGATAGAATGTTCCATGGAAATGCCCTTTGTGTGGCCCCTTCTCTTACTGTGCCCTTGGATGTGGCCTTCCTGGATGTCAATCAACCTGCTGATAGCAGACATCATGAAGCTAGACTCAGTCCCTTGAAACCTGACCCCTTGCCTCATTTGAATGGCTTTTTCTCAATAAAAAGGGGTCAGCACGTGCGGGTTCTCTCTCTTTCTGCGGACCTTTGGGGTCAGAGGAGCCATCACAGCACCCACCCCCCCCCAAAAAAAAAAGGTATTTCTGTCTCTTGTGTGGTTATTTCATGCAGCCCAGTTCCCCTGGAGTGACCCCTGAGTGTTTTAGTTGCGCGCACTGCAGCAGGTGGCATCCCTGGGTGGGCAAAAGTTTTGAGTGTTTAAGTTGCCGGGACCCCAACACAGAGCCATTTTCTACTTTGTTCAGTTCCAGCTCCTATGTGGACTGATCTATCAAGTGCTCTGCTTTCCCTTTTAAATCTAATTTCTGGCTCTGGCTCTTATTTCTTTACTAAATATTTCAGACTTTCATTTTCTCAGGTGGCTCATCACCTTTTGAGCAGGAAATTGTCCTTGTGGGGTGCTGGCAGCCCCGCTATAAGGTGTGAATGCAGAAGAGAATGAACTTGTGACCATCTCTGCACTCCATCATAGCCCTAGTACCTTTCCGAGGGTGACAGAATAAGAATATGGCACTGAGACCACAACTCGTGGCTCCTCACTTTCAGCTAGTTCTCTTCATACCCGAGCAAACAAACAGGGAAGAGGGTAGCCAACAGAGGTGGGAGCTGGGGAGGGAGGGTGTGCAAGGGGAGATGGTTAGGGAGTCTCACAGAAAAAAGCAGACCCTAAATCGGCTTTTATGATCTGAATTTTTCAGTGAATGTGCTTATGGTGGTGAAATCAACTGAAAAACTGCCACATGTTTACTTTGTTTATACACTGCTAATCAATTTTAGAGCACTCAAATCATCAGCAACATAAATGTGAAGAAAAACACTCATCTCACCTGCCTACGTCTTTTCACCCTCTTCCCATCTCCCCAGGGTCACCATCTCAATACAACTTTCCAGAGGCCAGGCAGGAATCCCTCATTTCCTTTGCAAGGACACAATATCCCAATTCACAAAATGATGTCCATTCAATTGGTTGACTAAATGACAACTAGAACAAAGAACACATTGAACTTGATTCTTACTTTTTTTTTTCTAGGGGGTGTTGGGCATTGAACTCAGGGCCTTGAGTCTGACTCAGACATTTCTCACTGAGCCACATGCCCAACCCTTAAAAAGAACCCATTAAAACAGCAAGTTGAAAGTTTGATTCGATTATTAAAAAAAAAAAAAAAACAGCAAGTTGTTTGGTACTAGGGTAACAGAATAAGAGTATGACACTGAGACCACAACTCGTGGCTCCTTGCTTTCAGCTAGTTCTCTTAATACTGCAAAGGGTATCCAGTCCAGCAGGCCAGGAAGGATCCTCATTTATCTCTCCAGTTTTCCATTACTGTCATTTGCATTCAGAGCTTTGCAGCTCTGTCCACAGGTTTGGAAAAGTCATAGTTAAGAGGCCACAGAGCCAGGTCCACCTGGTGTGCCTCTACTCTTGCACTTATCAACTCTTCAACTTTGAGTGGGTTGTCAATACTTTGAGGCTCAGTGTTCACACCTGTAAGGTGAGGATCATGATGCCTACCTCAAACGCTCTGTGAAGGACTAAGTAAGATCAGTATGCAGCATATAATGGAGAGCCTGTGGATATTCTTTAAATGATCATCCCTGCTATTGTTAGTAATGCAACCATTATAATATAAACAGTTTAAAGAGGGATTGGTTCACAAACTGAGATTACAGGGAAAACTAGAGGTCAATCTCTAATGAATTCTAAGATACACTTTTTTGTTTGTTTTCTAAAGTTCATTAAATCTCATTTACAGCAAACTAGAGGAGCTATTTCCTGGTGTTTCCTGATGTATTAATTAGATTGCCCAGGGCTTTCTTTCATCTGCATAGCTCCTCTCCCCTGTTCACAGGACAGATGTTACTGACCTTCCTCCACAACCATCAGGAAACTGCACAGCCTTCCTCACAACGCCACTGACCACCTTTCTACACGCATTTAAAAACACCACAGGAATGAAGAAGTCAGGCTGATAAAAATGCAATCTAGTTCTTTGTTCAAAAAAGGTCCTATTTCTCAAAAAAGAATAGAGATTTCAGTGCCTCTATCCTTCTGGGGGTTAAAAATCATGTTTCCATGCAGATCTAAGGAAGAGAAGGCGAATTCTTTGCACTGGGCAAGTCCTATTCCTCTTTGGGTCCCCATTGTTTCTTAAACAATAACAGGCACATGCCAGAAGAAGAATACCTCATTGGAACAATAAATAGCCCCTAAAGAAATAGAAGACCCCTGAGGAAATTGCTGTTAATTTTTCCAATTACTGTTTTAGCAATAAAAGTCTCAGATTCACTGAAATAAAATGTGATCTCTAGAGTGAGGTGGCAGATGCATAGTAAGACGTCCCAAGAGTCTACTTTTTAACAATATCTTGGTCATTTTCATGAAGGGTTATTTGAAGGGCTATTTTGAAAGACAAATACCACCATTTTAAAACTTTACAAGTTAGTCTGAAGGAAAACTTTTAAAGAACATAGACAACTTTAAATTTCTTTTCAGTGTTATTTGAAAAATTGATGGTATGGGTTAGAGAAAAAAAAAACGAAAAAACGAAGCAGAAAGCATACAAAAAATAAAAAAAAAAACACATATAAGGTATAGCTGATCACATCCTGCCAATAGACAAGCAACAGATATGACATAATTCAGAGATATAAATGTAAAAGATCCTCTATATAAAACTGTTTAATATATTATAGGCCAGACTATATGGGCAATGACCAAACACACTCCATTTTGCTTTGAGACTCCACATCATGTAACAACTGCTTCTCGCATGGAAAGCCCACCTCTGTACCCATCAACAGTTGCTTAGCATAGCATATTTGGCAACACAAAATGGCAATTCTTATCCAATGTAAAAGTGTTCTCTCTTTGGTTCTCATTTTTCTTGGACAATGTACCCTGTCAGAGATTGATTGTGTAGATGTTAGTAACCATTCTTTAACTTGTACTCAACTAGGGATGTTTTGGCTCACTCCCTTTTCTGTTTATGATTTTAAATCTCATGACATTAAGTTTATGGTTTTGAGTCATAGTAACAGCCACTTATGCTTTAATATGGTTTTGGACTATAAAAGGTGTATTCAAACCCCCTGGAGAGGGTTAAAGGGTGTAGATTTGCAGCCTACCCCTTGGCCCGCCAGCTGGTAGATCTGGACCGCCAACTGGTGAATAAAGTTTCCATCTCCTGCTTTAAGATTGATTCAGTAATTTATTGTCATCTCTCCTTAACAAATGCACCAAAGTCTAGTCCAACTAAAATGATCTCTTCCAACAACTCCTACCATGATTCTCATTTGTTTAGCCTAATTCATCAACTCCTATAATAACAACTCTGGGACAGATAACAGTAAGTCCCTCTTCATGTAAATATATTAATGTTAATTAAATCATCCAAAGAAAACTAAATGGATTAGCTTTGTTTTGTTTTGTTCAAGCCAAAGGGTGAAGATACAGGAATTCAGAATATGTCTGATGAACATCATAATGATGAGTCGTTACCAAGCAAGGGACAACAAAGGGCATGGGCACGGCCAATATCATACTCAGTCAGTAATTAGGCAACTGTCTCTAAGCTTCAACGTCTGCCTTACTAAAATAAAAATTATATCCTGCTTAGCTCACAGAGCCTCTGAAAATTAAATGCAGTAATATTGTGGAAACATACTAAAGTTTCATTCAAGCATAATAAATCTGAGAATGGGTCCTACAGATAGGGTCAAAGGGTCACAAAGACAAAGAAAACACATGAAGATGGGATAGGAATATTAATATACATAAATGAATACAAAAATAATATAAGACTTGTCAATTACTAAAGTTTTCTGGAAAACGGTATAGATATTATATTCAAGGGCATAAAATAAAGATAAAAATAAGACAGGTTGCTGCATTAAATGAAGATTCTCCAACTTATTTCTAAAGAACCCTGGAGACATGAAAGTCAGTCTCTTTCCTTGATCTCTCCTTAAAGAAAAGGCAACTGCTGAAAAGAATGTGGTAGATTTTTAAGCCCTGACATACATATATGTCCTTGAAATATAAAATAGGAAAAAAGCAAACTGCCAAACCAAATTCTTAGATAGATTTCATTATTTATATGTATGTATGTAAATGCAGACAAAAAAGGTCTAGAAACCACACTTTATTAATAATGGTTATCTCTAGAGGGAAAGTTGAAAAGAAGGACTTTCTTTATACTTTTATATTATTTTAAAATTTTGTAGTCGCCCCTTTACAAAATTCAAAAGTTTATTATAACATACATTATAGATACTAGGAGAGATATACTCACAAATTTCTTACCAGGGGGAAAGGATAGAAGTGGAGTCAGCTAAGTCATGAAGATTCAGCAGGAGTAAATCAGAGGAAACAGCAGATGAATGGCTTGTGCTTCAGCCTATGCAAAGGCACAGGACCTGGCGGGTGGCAAGGTCACAAACATGCAAGGCTTAGGGTAGATATGGAGGATAAGTGGCAGGGGACTGTAAAAGACATGCAACTTGCATAAGATGTTGAGAATTGAACTTTATTCTGAGGTACTAAGAGTTCATTGATGGATTTTGGCCCTAGGAGGAACATTCTAATTTGTGTTTAAGGAAAATGTCACTAGGAACTCTAGAGGTTGGATAGCATGCAAGAAGAAAAGGCAATGGTGAAGCTTTTACCCGGATTGAGGAAAAAAGACTAAGCCCACAGAAGTAGAGAGCAGAATGGTGGTTATCACAGGCTACCATCTCTGGGGGAACAAAATTCCAGTTAGAAATTCCTAGTTAGGAATAAATTTGTGAGCTCTATTGTACAATGTGATGACTATAGTTAGCAACAATGTAATGTATCCTATACCTTAATACAAATACATTAAAATTGTCAGCAATTTCAGAAAGACCCTATCTCAAAATAAAATAGATAAATAAAAAGAACTGGAGAGGTAGTTCAATTGTAGAGCTCTTTTAAAGCTCCCCTGGTTATAATCACAAGTACCAAAAATAATAAAAATAATAATTTAGATGATAATGTTGTTTTTAAGGCCCTGTCTCCAGAATAGCTATGCCCCCTAAAATTTAGCATCAAATACCCAATAACATAATTAACTAAAAGTTTTAGATAAATTTTTTAAAATATCATCAGTGACTATCTTAAACCAGAGATCCTCAATTCCATTATTCTTGTTCTCCATCACACGCTAAGAAAACCATACATTATCATTTACTCAATAATTTTTATTAAGTCACACTAAGCTTCATCTTAAGTAGTAAAATCACGTTCTTCTAGAACATCTTAATATAAACACATTTTTTTAAATTACAATTTAAAGCTGGGCGCAGTGATACACGCCAGCAATCCCAGCGACTCAGGAGGCAGAAGCAGGAGGATTACAAGTTCAAAGCCAGTCGCAGCAATGGTGAGGCACTAAGCAACTCAATGAGACCCTGTCTCTAAATAAAATACAAAATAGGGCTGGAGGCGTGTCTCAGGAGTTGAGTGCCCCCTGAGTTCAATCCCTGGTACCAAAAAAAAAAAAAATTCAGTTTAAGTGGCATCTTTTTTGTGCACCAGGTCTTAAATACTACCAATGAATAACATACCACACTCTAGGAAACATAGGACCAGTTACTTCCAATTCTGAAGTCTATGAGTCTGATATTTCTGATATTTAGTCAAAACCTTGCTTTGAAATGAGCCCCAAAGATTCTATAAGTGATTTTCTCAAGGCCCCAACAAATGTGGTCCAAGCGAGAATTAAAGTTATATTGCTGGTTTTCTGGATCTCTAGTATACTATTTATAAAATTCTGATCATTCTCATGCTACAGTTACTACCTTCATGATTCTGCTCCATTTGTATAACTGTAACTCCTACATGCTATTATAACCTGAAGGTTTTCTTTTAACTTGGGCTTTTTAATCTAACAAATTCTTTTTTAAGTAAAAACTTAAGAGTACTACCATCACCAGAAAGTCAATATCACTCGTCATAAATAAAATCTAACTATAAAATAAAAACAATGTTATTAAATTCTACCTTTGTATATCAAAAGTACTGCCCTAGAGGACAACTCTATTACCAAGAGTTACTAAGCTACGTGACAAAAGGGTTCAAGTTTCCCACTTGAAGATGTCACCTGAAAAGTGAGGAAAGCATTGAAATGGCACTTGATGCTCTTTCTCATCATGTGACTCGATGTTAGTTAGCTGCATAAGTATGAAACCCTCATAGTCACCTTCCATCTCAGCAGTGGTTCAGACTCCACACTTCAGGAAACACTAGCTTAAACCATATCTTTAGTCTAGATAAACCTTGAGAACACACAGATGTAGACCAGAAAGGCCCATAAAATAGAACCCTCATATTTAAGAGGTGAAAATAAAAAGAAAAACTAACAACGGGGACTAAAATGCCACACCTGGTTGGAACAGAGAAGAATCTAAAAAAGCGGGAAAAAAGCTTAATGCAATTGCCACTGAGCTCGAGGGAGAATAAACTTAGGAAAAGAAAACACGAGATAAGAAGAAAAAGCTAAGCACTAGTATCTGCCTTCCAAGTGGCCCCAAATCCCAAATAATGATATAAATTAACAGTATTATAAAAGTACCATCCGTGAAAGAATAATTTTAAGAAATTCCTGAGAGAAATCAGATAACATCCAAAGCATGGAAAAACAAAACCATATGCACATTGAAGGTTGTCTTACAGATTCAACAGGAGTTAACAGATTTATCAAGGTTTAAGAGGGATTATTTCGAGGCAGAATTTGTATCAGATGCCTCCCTTCTGCTTATACATTATTTCAGTTGCATGATAAATAAGCAGTATTTTGTAATGTTGAACAGTTTTTAATTAAAGAAATATACTCATTATCTATTGCTGAATATCAAATTATGCCCCAAACATAATATATTAAAGCCACACTTATAGCCAGGCATGGTGGCACCCACCTATAATCCCAGCTACTAGGGAGACTGAGACACAAAGATCACAAATTTAAGTTTAGCCTGAGCAATTTAGTCAGACCCTGTTTCAAAATAAAAAGGGCTGGAGATGAAGCTCAGTAGTAGCATTCCCAGCATGAGCAATGCCTTGGGTTCAAGGCTGTGATCAAAGCATTTGCCCAGGGTCTATGCTGCTATCTTCAGCCTTGACTGGGGTGGAATGTGTTTTTCACGATGATCACTGGGCCATTATTGGCAGCATCCAGTTCTTCACAGGCTACTGGACTGAAGACCTCTTTTCCTAACTGGTTCTTGTCTGGAGGCAGCCCTCAGTTCCTTTCTTAGGAGACCCTCTAACATAGCATCTTGCATTATCAAAGAGTACAAATCAAAATACAAGCAATACAGAGCATCTACAAGGAGGAAAAAAGTACTGATTTCATAATCTAATTATGAAGGTGACTTCCATTCACTGTTTCCACAAATAGCAGGAGGCAGGAAATCACTGACAGGAATCAGAGGCTAACCACTGGCAAGGAGTTCTCCTTTTCAAATAATTCCATAAGATCTGGATAGACTCTAAAACTACAATAGAGCTTTTCAGTTTTACAGAAGAGGAAACAGACTCACGGTAATTCCTTAACTCCTCTAAGGCCAAGTGTACATTGAGAATTGGAATCTTCTGAGCTGTTTCATATTCTTTAGTCCAAACTGTGGGATTCTTCTAAGGCCCAGCACAGTTCCCACATCCCCAAAAACTCCAGTCCTCCATCCAAATGTTCATTAATACCCTGAAGAAGTCTCTATGTCACTTACATGGTATGCAATCAAATAATGACTAAATGACTGTTTAATATTCAAGAGTGGTTGTCTTACCTACCTCCCCTCAATCTTTTCTAAGCAAGAACCATGCTTTATGCATCTTTATTTCCCTTTGAATCCTAGGAGCTTCCTGCCCAAAAGAAGGAACTTGGTGAACAGTTTGCTGACTGACAAAAGTTAAAAGCTGCCAGGAGGCATAAATGTTAGAGGAAAAAAATGGTACAGTTTGCTATTGGGAGTCATAATATCCTCAAAGTGTCAAATAAAAATTTCCTTAAGTAATATTATGGGATAATATGGGGTCAAGGAATTAATAACAGCAAGAGGTCAGTATCCCCCACCTAGTAAAATTCAATACCAAGAAATCTGGAAACCTAAACTATTCCCATCTCTCAGTTTGTGGCCTGGGGCTGGTTAGCATTTCCACTTCTTAGGTTCTTCATTTGCATGAGGAGAGTCTCAGCTACTTTATAAGAGTGTAAAAGATATGCAAATAACATAGAAACACTTGGAATGTTTGGGCCAATAAAAATCTGAAGTTAACATTTAATGTTTGAAAAGAAAATAATCACAATTTCCTTTTTATTCCTCTCCCAGTGCCCTAATTCATTCTCCTTTCCTCCATACCAAAAAAAAAAAAAAAAACTAAACAAACTGGGGGATAAGTAATAAGTATTTGCAGACTCCTCAATAGCGGCACATTTTGTCCAAGGCATTAGGAATTCTTCCACATTACAAATTTGCCTTCACAAGGAAATAAGTAGCTGGGTTTTAAGGAGATGAACTGTTTTATTTTAGACATACTCTGAAATAAATATATGTGTGTATAATTTATAGCTTCCTCAAAAATCAAAGATAGAATATTTAACTGGTATATTTGGTAACTGGTAGACCAGTTGTCCTAATCACTGGCATAATAAACAATACTGAAATAATTGTTTATTATTATCAAAATATGTGATCTTAATCTGCAGGCAGGTTAACTGGGGGACAACAGTATAGTAATACATAAGCAATTAATATTGATGATATTGTTGCTGGAAAGGTCCAGCAACACATCAGTGAAAGTCTTTATAATAGTTCTACTTTTATTTAAAAATTTAAAAAAAGCTCTGTTTCACATCTGTACATACAATCTTATCAAAGAAAGTCTACATTTTTACTCAAATAAATAAATTAATTCTTGTATGCTTTATAAGATTTGAATAAATAAAGTTCTCATTTCTTACATTAGTTCATTCATGAAAAGCAAGTTTGTGATTAGCTTGTCAATACAGAGACCAGATACACCTTTCCTGACATTGGATTAATTTCATGCCTTGAAAAATCTCTAAAGATTGAATTGTTTATTTCTGGAAGGAAAAAGGCTAGGAAAATGCCATCAATACAACACCAGGCTTTTCTTTTCCCCTTGAAGTCTGTCTCTTCCTGTTCCAATCAAGAAGACTCCAGGGCAGAGGGTGTTGCCCTAGGTTTGAACCCCATTGTGGGGGAAGGATGAAGAAAATGGTTTTTCTCACCAGCATCCGTAGCTGGTTGAAGCAGGGAAGATAAGAGCTGGGAGAATATAAACTCTGTGGGAATTTCTTCACATAAGGGGGTCAAGCAGGGACGAGTTGTATTAGGATTTAAATACTTCTGCCTCAAAAACCACAAAACCAAGTGCTATGTTGGAATACGTATGCCCAATTTCAGAGTTCCTGTGCTGGAAAATTAGTCCCCAATATGCACTGTTGAGAGATGGGATTGGACCTCTAAAATGTTACTAGGTCTTGAAGTAGGAATTAGTGCCATTGTCATGGGAATGAGTCCTTACAAAGAGCTCTTTCCCCTCCCCACTTAGCCAGACCCTTAAACAACTAAGCAATTTAGCAAGACCCTATCTCAAAATAAAAAAATTAAAAAGGTCCTGGTTCAATCCCTAGTACCAAAAGAAAAAAAAAAAAAAAGGAAAAGGAAGAAGGCCCTAAACTGATTCTGGCTGGTCCCTTAGCCTGTAGATCTATGAGAAATAAATTTTTAAATACATTATTCAGTTTCAGGGATTCTGTTATAGCAGCACCAAATTGACTAAGACAGAAAGCTAAATTTAGATTACAAAAATTTTGCACTCAAATTGATGCCCTGGGTAAAAACAGCTCAAGCTAGCAGATGTTAATCATTTTTTTTTTTTTAAAGAGAGAGTGAGAGAGGAGAGAGAGAGAGAGAGAGAGAGAGAGAGAGAGAGAATTTATTTATTTATTTTAGTTCTCGGCGGACACAACATCTTTGTTGGTATGTGGTGCTGAGGATCGAACCCGGGCCGCACGCATGCCAGGCGAGCACGCTACCGCTTGAGCCACATCCCCAGCCCGATGTTAATCATTTTAGTGACCTTTTAGAGTACTGGAACTTAACAACAGTTTATTTTCATCACCAATTACAACAATTATAGGACTCTAAGTCTAGGATTTAAAACAAAATTATCCTTTTTATATTATCCACAATATGACAATTGCAAAGAACTCATCAATATTCAATAAGAAATGTTTTCTAACGAACATAGCTCTTGTGTTAAATGAGATTAATACTGGCCTTAAACTTTATAAACACTGAATTAAGCAATAGATAATGAGTAAAGTAGAAAAAAAAGAGAAGTACCCACAATGATCCTCTCCTTCAGACCTAAGGTGCCCTGGTGTGTGGCACCCACTTTTCCTAGGCAATTCCTATGCTATCTTGACAGCAAGCAATCTGATAAATCTCCATAAAATTAAATAATAGTTTCTCCCCTATTCGTCTCCTCAATTCTGCTACCAAAGAAACATAAATGAAGATAAAATTCCATAATGATATGAAATAGACTCTTTAGAAAAGAATATTATTTAAAGGCACTTCAATTTTAAAGGAATCAATATGTGGGTTTGGGAGTGGGTCTCTAATTCAAAATGTTATCTCCTCCAAGAGAGGTTTTGGGCTGTATACTGACTGAAGACTGGCAGCCTTTACATCAGACACTCTAGGCTGCCCATAGATGGCATGCATCTAGAGTGAGGTCCACAAGTATCCCTACCTACTATTTCATTCCCATTTGTGAAATAACTGAAACCCCCTCTCAGGATCTCAACAGAATCAGAAAGTTAAAACGAATGCTTCAAGGTAGATCTCCACAGCAAATAAAGAAGTATGAACATTAAGTAGAAATGATAAATATTTTTTCTAGTATTTGAACTTTTTTGTGGTAATATATGTTAAAAAGTCCTAGAAACATTTTCTTTTTTGAGGGGAGGGGGTGTACTGGGGAGTGAACTCAAGACACTTTACCACTGAATCACATCCCCAGTCCTTTTTATATTTTATTTAGAGACAGGGTCTCATTAATTTGTTGAAGCTGGCCTCCAACATGCAATCCTCCTGCCTCAGCCTTCTGAGTCACTGGGGCTATAGGCATGCACCACTGTGTCTAGACCTTTGTACCCCCCCTCCCGCCCCAGGGAGACAGGTAAATTTTTCTAGGTCTTTATGTATCAGTCACTGTGCTAAGTGCTGTCACATTTAACACATAATCTAATTCAGTCCTTGTAAACCTGTAGGGTAGGTGTTTCCTTCCAGTTTTACAGTTTAAAACCCAAGCCTCAGAAAAGCACAAAAGGTAAAAAGTCAGTGATAATTTTTAAGTCAGGTATAAATAAGGTATGCACTTATTGTCACCAATACCTACTAAGGCAATCATTCCAAATATGAATAAATATTTTTTCTTTTTCTTTTTTTATATGAAACAGTTGAAAATGTAATTAACTATTTATTGAAAAAAAATGCAGAATAAGTGAATTAAGGGATGTTTTCACTTGAAGATACAATAAACAACCTTAAATAGTCACACAAAGGATGAAAGACTTGTTTGGAATTTCTCCAAAAAGCAGAACTGGTGAAGAGATAAATATAAGCAACTAATAAACTATAGGAGAGTTGTACAAAGGGTATCACTTATCTTAATAGCTCCTTTTTTACCATATGATGCATTTCATACTTAACTACTCCCTTCTTTTGGGAGTAGATATTACAACTTAATACTTCTGACGAATGTCCTAAATAAGTTGCATTTTCACGTAAAGTTCTCCATTGCCAGAAATGGCTAAACTCTCACTATTAGGAAAAAAATCTAAAGTCAACAAAATGGTTTATCTATTTGTTCCTCAGATGTATTTCTGTATTCTACATTAGTGATTGCCATGAGGTGGGAAGAAAAAAAAAGCATATTCTTCAAAGAAGGTGAATCACAATTCCCAGCAATTCTGATATTGCCCATGGGGACAGTCCTCCTCAAACTCCAAATGAATCACTACAACATCAACCAGTGGTACAGACGGGAGTTTGATGTGTGCGGGGGCAGAGAAAAGAGTTGACAACCACTGTTCTAACAGCTTATTTTATAAATCACTAGGAGATAAAAACTAACCACAGACTGCTGACGAACTCCATCTAAATTGTTGAATATTACAATACAAGACTAGCCTCAACTACTTGGCATAATGCTTAAGGACAGAAAATAAATATATACACATTTAAATATATAATTAATATTATACTCACCAGCACCACTGCCCAAGTTTCTTCCATCTCTCACACCTGTATCAAATGGTAATAGAAATATGCTTTACAAACCAAATGCAAACAAGGTAAAAATTTCATTGCAATAAATTGCATCAAATGATGAAAATAAGAACATTCACATACATAACAAAAAGTTGGATGTATGTCACAATGCATAAAACATTATTCTTTGTTGTTGGGAATTACTCTATTGCTTACCAAGTACTTTCCCATGCAAAATGTAGTTAAATGTGATAGCTTAATATCTCATTCAAAAGAAGTATCCAGATGAAAGGAGATGTTAGGGATTGTATTTTAAGGCAAGCTGATAGTCTCTCTTATATTGAATACAAGAGCAAGCAAACCAAGCCTTTCACCTAGTAAGTGAGCCACATGCCCAGTTTGGGGAAGAGGGCTGTGGAAGGTTAGTAGAAGGAAGTGGCCAGTGCTTTACATGCAGTCATGTCTCTGAGCACCTTTTTTGTCTGGCTTAAATGCTGCTGTTGTTTTTGTGATGCAATTCAGCCATCTAAGCACCTCCATTTTTTTTCTTTTTATAATTTCTCCTTTTAAATTTTCACCAGTGGAGCTGCCAAAAATCAGTCTGTCTTTGGCAATCTGCCCCTTTCCATTTGCCAGCAATGACAGTGATGTCCAATAGCACCTCAAGGCCAAATAATTGACAAATAATTTGGGAGGGCTAGCAGTCATTTAGGCAGCACCCCCTTCCATAACACGACTTGTGAAAACTTTCTCCGAGTCTTGAAAATCAGAATTATAAGCAGGGCATGGTGGCGTTTGCCTATAATCCCAATGAGCTGGGAGGCTGATGCAGAAGGATCACAAGCTCGAGGCCAGCCTCAGGAATTTAGCAAGGCCCTAAGCAACCTTGCACCCCTAGGTTCAATCCCTGAATTGTATCAGAATTATATGACTAAATAGTACTAAAGTAGAACAAAAGCCCATGAATCTTCTGCCACCAGAATATGATATCAACATGGCATCAAACTTTAGGTCAAGCTAAATGATTCATGGAATAAAAGTTTACATCACAACTATCATAAGACTGACATACTAGGATTTACAAGAGTATAAAAATACTTTCATTATTCAGTCCCTGTGTCATTGCTGCACCAGTCCCAGGATCAAAGAAAATAATCAGTGAGATGCTGAAACACTTGCACTTCGTGATATCATCTTACTAAGCTCTGAAAGTCCAAATAATAGGTGGATGAATAAATTTAACAGCAGAGTTCATGGACATATCTTTGATAATAAAATGAGGATAGGAAGGGTGACTGATGGTAATATAAAGCACAATGATAGCAAAGGAAAACACAGCATTTCTAATTTCTTCACTAAGCTAAATCCACCACTTCCTTGAAAACTCAGCTCAACTGATGTCCGTAAACCTAACCAACCCAGATTACTCTTTCATTGCTCCTTGATTCAGCATTCATGTATTCTAGTTTTATTCCACCAATAGCACCAGCTATTTCATTTTATAATTTTTCTAAAATTACTTCAGGTCTGCATATGTTGGCTTCCTATCTCTTAGCAAACAGAATCTGTAACTAATATTTTTAATGCCACAATTAAGCCTGGCCTCCAAGCTGTATATATCATAGGTTCTGCTTGGTAATTAAATTCAAGTTTATAAATATGTACATATTGAGCAGCTACTTGAAGTGAATAACAAGAGTCTTTGAAAAGGCAAACCTGAAAAAGACATAGTACCTTACCATGTATTCAAGAAACTTAACATTTAGTAAGATAAGCAAGACTTGTGAGCAATTAACAAGAAGACAGATAGAATGCCATACTGCTCATGTAATTAGCTAATCTATGCACTGATAATGGCGGTGGGGAGGTATTTGCTATGGTGCTTACAGAAGAATAATTGCTTTACACTTTAAAAATCAGGTAAAGCTTCAAAGTAAGTAAGGCGAAGCATTTCAGAAAGACAAAAATGAGAGGAGGAAATATGGGGGAGAGGGGGAATGAGAGGAGAGCATATCAGACTGAGCCTCAGCAAGTACATGGAAAGTGAGAAGTGCAGATTATCCTCAGAAAATATGGGAAAACATAACATGGCTATAGGATATGTGAGTGAAGGAAAATGTGATCAAAAGTAGAGAGCTTTGGTTGAAGTCATCATGGAAGATACTGGAAGTCATAGAAATAGTTGAACTTAATTTTGTAGTCCACTATTTCCCAAACTGTTTTTCAATAAAGCCTAATCCCAAAATGTTATCTGTTATTAAAAAGCTGCATGATCAGAAATTTTGAGAAAATTTGAAAATGTTTATATATATTAGAACATTAAAATCTCTGAGAAGGGCTGGGGTTGTGGCTCAGTGGTAGAGTGCTTGCCTAGCATGTGTGAGGCACTGGGTTCGATTCTCAGCACCACATATAAATAAATAAAATAAAAGTTCCACTGACAACTAAAAAAAAATTTTTTTTAAATCTCTGAGAAGCCTATAAGTAAAGTAACATCTTTAGTTATTTTCAAGTCACAAATTTCTGTAGCTCTATAATTCTTTCCATTATTTGTTTTTCCCATAACTTCTTTAACACCTTGAGGTTCTAATGCTCTGGAGAGTAGGACTTATGAATATGCTGCTCTAGGAAAAGCAGACTGATAATTTCCCAGCATGGAAGGGAGCTCTGGGACTGATCCATGCTTAATACATGCTTATAGACTGACCACTTCAAAAAGTAAAAGGGAATTTCAAGAAATATGGAATTACTAGTAAGATTCCCAAAATCAATTCACCAATCAATTAGCCCTGCAAGCAGGGAAAGAGTAGAGGGTATGATAGATTAGGATGATTCAATTTGTTTTCATTATGATAAAATATACATAATTTTTACTATTTTAACCATTTCTAAGCATACAGTTCAGGCACACTGAATTGATTTTCATTATGGTGCAACTCTCTCAGCTCCCATCTCCAGAACTTTCCATCATTCTAATTCAAAATTCTCTACCCATCAAACAATAATTCCCAATTCCCCCTCACTCCCATCCTACTTTCTGTCCCTATGAATTAGACTCTTCTAGACATCTCCTATAAGTGAATCATATAATATTTGTACTTTTCTATCTGGTTTATTTTACTTAATCTAATGCTTTCAGGATGACTCAGGCGTCCATGAAAAAAATAAAGAACTGCACATCCTAGTTAGAATTACTAACAACAAAAACATCAAGCAAAACAAATATAAATGCACAGCACTAAAGGATATAAAGGCATTACAATTTTGCTCAAGAGGCTAATACTCTAATAAAAAGAACAGAACTAAAGAGCTTAAGATATATTTCCTTCTGCTATGTAATTCCTTGGCAGCTTGTGTCACACTCTGTCACTTTCTGGAGACTAATCAACATCATGAAAGGCCTTCAAAAGACTTCGCTTATGTTTAAATATCCAGAGTACATCAAACATCACAGAAGCCTATACAAAATCTACCGGAAATGAGAGTATAGTCAGAGGATCATGCGTTCATTTGTCCCAAATGGCTACCTTTCAAGTCCTAAAAGGCAGAACATAACCTGATTAGCACTCAAATATAAAAGGCAAAAACATGACCGGTTTGCTGCTCTAGAAAGCTCTCACAGGGAAAACAAACAAAAACATCAGTGTGCTTGTGAGAAGGAAGAAAAGCTCAGAAAAGAAGAAAGTATCAAGGTATAACTCTTTTGTTTGACCCCTATCTCCTGAAACAATGCATCAAGCCTAAATCAGAACAGTTGCAAGATTGGTCCTAACTGGTCTCCCACCTCGGTCCCAACACGCTCTCTCTCACCACCTCCTTCTTCTCAGTAAACCATCTATTCATAGGTTTCCCATGTAAAGGATCACAGTGGTAATTATCCTTTGTCAAAATCTCTAATCCTCTAGTGCATCTCTGTTATCTAACAGTTAAGTTCAACATTCATAGATCTCCATCATCCAATCTCTTTTGTGGGTCAGATCAAATAACTGGAAATCAACCACGGCATTTCTTCAGCTTATGGAAAATCACTCCCTCAGCATTTGCTTTTCAAATGCTGCTGGATGTAGGCATTTACATGTGTAGGCTTTTGAGAAGACTGCTGAGTTTAGGAGACGGCTCAGAGGTCTGCATACCGAGGTTCACATTCCGCTCCCTATTTGTGTGAACCAGGGCTAGTTGTTTAATTTCTCTAAGTCTCTGTTTCCTCTCCAGAAATATGGGATAATAACAGTGTCTGTGTCACTGGATGCACATATGGATGACATGAATTAACATAGTTGAAACACCATGAGAACAGTGCTGGATACTGCTAGCATGCCTGGCCCTGTGCTGCCTAGCACAGAATATCACACAGTACTACATGGACCACTCAGTAATGTCTTCTGGATGAAAGTATCAGTTGGAACTAAATAATAATTCACATGGCAAATGGAAGGTGCCTGTGTTCAACACAGGAAATCATGTTTAAGTTGAAAATTTCCAAACTACTTAGGCACGTCTATTGTTTTTAATTATCAATTTCAGAAATAAAATCTTCATCTGCTCATTTTGTGTTTCTTATTTTAAAAAATCAGCCAAACAGAATAAAGAGATTGATGGAAAAGAAAGGTTAGCCATCTATGGATGTCTCTTTAGTTCATTTGCATTCTTATGCAAACCCTATCCTGACTCTTCTAAGCCTTCCATCACAGAGTTATAAACAACACTCCTCTAAAAATCAATCACTCTGCTTCCTCACCAAAGTAGAAACCCTATTTTTCCCTGAAGACACAATGTTCCTTTCAGAATTGTTTCCAGGGGAAGTAGACAGATCTCAAGGCATTGAACAATAAAAACATGTTATTTCAGTGCTTTGGGATCTGTTAGAGATGGCTAAGGAAAGATGATTATCTACCTTGATTTGGTCCAGATCACTTTTCCTGAGCCATCTTTAACTTCTGTAGTTATTAAGTTCCTATTATGAATTTACATCAACCACTTATGTCATGATTGTTCTTGTCCATTGAACTCCACAATCCTTTCTCACCTTCCTGGATTTTAGAATGGGAATCTCCAACCCGACCACTGTGTTTTACTCTTGGGTCTATATTAATATATTTGAAAGTATCATTGAACGGATGCATTTTTTTTAGTTTAGTCATCTGCCTTAATTCTCTGTGTGTCTTTATTTTCAAAATCTTCAAACATTTTATAAATGTCCTAATTCTTAAATCTCTTCACTTTCTCTTAAATATTAAGCTTTATCAATGGTTCCACTTAATTGGAAGTAAAATGGGTATATGACAAGCAATCCTCTTTGCCGGAGCCCTCATCAAATTGTATTTAATGACAAGTGAACACTTTATAGAAACCCAAAACATCACACTTGCCAAAAAAAAAAATGAAAATCTACATCACTTTATAGCCAACCAAGTCAAAATTAAACATGTAGGTTTCCTTCTTCTGATTTATCTTCCAAGGAAGATTTAGTGATCTTGGTAAATAAACCACTAACTTAGATTTCATCTAAGATCTCCATGTAGTTCCCAAGGGACAAAGATATATGATCTTTAGATTTTTCATTCTAAAAGAAAAAATAAAGAATTTGGATGGAGCTTGAGGTGAACATGGTGCTGCTAGCTGATGGAGAGTATATCCCATCAGTACCCTTCCTCGTCCTTTCTCCTATTGATGTATGGCTCCTAAAAATTTGCTCCCTCCAATTTCACTTATATGTTGTGTCCCCCTGTGAGAAGCCATGTTTGCTAAAGCTGAAATGTCATGATGATGGATCACAACCAGACACTCCATTCAGGGCTAGATGCCTGCGATCTGTCATTACGTGCAAATTTGCTTCTCACTGGATCTGGGAGAGACAAATAAAGAAGATGAAATTGTACATTGTTTTATAGCCTTTTTTAACTAAATGAGCATGTACCCCTATTAGAATTGGAGTGACATATCTTGGGACTCAGTGTAGCCTGTGAGTTATTGAAGTGAGCTACCTAAGAGCCCTCTGAGCCCTCAGGCTCCTCCTGCTTTCCTCTGGATTTTTCAGATACACAATGGCACTCAAAAAAAAAAAAAAATGCCCAAGATCATTTAAATGAAACTCTACTTCATATTTGTCCCCTTTACACTTGACCCCTTGATTTGTTCCTTATTCCCTCAAACTCACCCAGATCCTAATCCAAAGATGATTCCTTTCAGATAATGTGTTTAGTTTCTAGCAGAAGCCCCAGGGAAACTCTCACTATATCTACTTTATCTCTAGTGAATATCAAATCTCATTTCACCACATAAAACTTAGAAAGACTTTATCAGTTTTATTAAAGCTGTAAATTTTGTTTTTAAAACCCGCCAAAGCCTGTGCTCCTAGAAACCTTTCAGAGGAAATTGACTTTTTGCTCCTTGATTCCTGGCTTAGTCCTCTAACCAGTCAATCTCACAGGGCACTCCCCTAGCAGCATGCAGGGGAATTGTCCTATGATTCAAGATAGCCAAGTGGCATTTCAGTTGAAACTACCTGGATTCATACTTGGCGTAATGCTATAGCTCAACTCAAACAGAAAAGGGGGCACATCTAAGAACAATAGGCCAGGCAAAGCTGTTGAAAGCTCTGGTCTCACTGATCCACAAGAGCTGCTTTGAACTTTTTGAATTAGTTTTAATCTGGAAACCCCACAAGTGTGCCTTCTGTTCTCATTCCTTGTCTATGCGTAACATGACCTGAACCCAGCCTGGCCTGGATTCCCCATTCTCTCCTGCTTACACAGTCCTCGGTACCCCTTGCAGGAGCCTCTGCAGACAATGCAGTCTCCTGAACACAGATGGCACCTTCACACCTTTCAACTTGCCATCAGACTGAATTCTCTTTTCTGCCTGCTGTAATCCTAAACATCTTTCAAGGACCAGGTGGAATATATGTGTCCCTGTCTTCTACAACGGATCTAATGACCTTTCCTCCTTTCTCTACACTTCCCTGGAAGTTTGTACTTCTTTTTCCTTGTCTACCTTCCTCTGCATCAAATGCTTGTGACAATCCTCATTCTTCCAGCACCTATCCCTTTCTTTCTAATACTAGGCATGCAAAATAAATTGCTAAAGAAGCTCACATGAGAATAAAGAGACTGTACGTTATGAGAAATAGAGTTTGTTTATGGTTATAGATGTGTAAAAAGCATAGAATTGGAAGTTTGGTGCATGTTCTAGGATAAGCCAAACAAAAACAGCTCTATGGCAATACCACCCTTAGGCTGCCTCACCATAGATTTGTTATTTAATTTATTCAATTAGCCAATCAATACGCTTTGGCAAGTTGAAGTCATTTTACAAAATCTGGACAATATGTTCTCCAAATCTTTGACATTAGAAAACTATAGGTCTAAAACCAAAATAAAATCCAAAAGACACTCACAGTTGTTTCCTTCTCTCCCCCTGCCCGGGCACCTTCCCCTTCCCCCTCTTTCTCTACCCACCTCCTTCTTTCCATTATTGAGAATTGAACCACCCAGAGGCAATATACCACTGAGCTACATCTCTAGTCCTTTTTATTTTTTTATTTCGAGGCAGGGTGTCACTAAGTGGCCCAGGCTGGCCTTGAACTTGTGATCCTCCTGCCCAAGTCTCTAGGATAAGAGATGTGCACCACCACGCCTGTCCCTCACACTTATATTTTCTAATATTAATAAAGAAATAGAAAAAAAGTCAGAAGAGTAGACCTTTAACAATGGTGGGAATTTTGCCATGGTGATATTTTTTTTCTTCTTTCCCAATTTTAAATGACAAACATCACAGGGGCTGTGTCTTAGGAACCTTCGTTTCCTCAGCACCTAGAATACTACCTGGGATATGATAGGTCTTAAGTGTAAGTAGAATAAATGATTTCAAAAGTCAGTTGATAGATGCTCATGCACAGTAAGCCATGCTTAGAATCATATTCAGAAAGTATCAGTGAAGATGTTGGCCTGTTTTGTTTGTTGCCATATAGAAAGTGTCTGCCAGGTGGTCCATAAATATTTGCCAAGTTTGAATGATTAAATGGAGCCAGATTTTAAAGGCCCTAAAAATCAGGTGAAACTTTGGGCTCCATCCTAATATTAGTCAGATGAGATTTAGAGGTTTTAAGCTAGAAGGATACATGATCATATTTCAGTTTAAAAGACCATCTGGTGGTAGAACAAGGAAGCACAAAAAGAATGCTAGAAGAATGTTGGGAGGGGAGTGCTCATTCCTAGGTAAGAGACAGCAACACCACAGACTAGGGTAGAAGGCAGTGGGGTTAAAGCAATGAAAACTGACTTGACTGAATTTTAAAGAGGAAAAATCAATAAAATATAATTGTTGATTGTAGGTGGCAAGGCAGAGAGATGTTAAAGAAACTGCCAAAGTGGAACTGGAATAACAGAGTGGATGATGGAGCCATTGATTAAATGCAGTAAGAGCTAAAAAAAAAAAAAAAAAAAAGTGGGTTTTACAGGGAAGGCTGTAAATTTGCAGATATATATATATATATATATATATATATATATATATATGTGTGTGTGTGTGTGTGTGTGTGTGTGTTTGAGCTTAAGAAAAATTGCTAACAGAGATTTCTAGTAGACCACTGATTACCCAGGTCAGGTGCTTAGGAGAGGTCTCAGCTAGAAATTAAGGCATAGTTAAGTGATTACAAACTGATAGCCCATGGGCCAAATCCTGCCCACAGGCTTGTTTACACAGAGCAGCATTTTTAAAATTTTTGTATTAGTGGAAAACTTTTTTAAATGAGAAGATTTCACATAAAAACTTGGATTTTCGGGCTGGGGTTGTGGCTCAGTGGTAGAGTGCTCGCCTAGCATGCACGAGGCACTGGGTTCCATCCTCAGCACCACATAAATGTAAAATAAAGATATTGTGTCCACCTAAAACTAAAAAATAAATATTTAAAAAAAAATTTGGATTTTCTACCTCTGTTTAAAAAGGTGAAGATCTATCCCAGGCAACTCAGGAGGCTGTGACAGGAGGATCACAAGTTTGAGGCCAGCCTCAGCAACCTAGCAAGCCCTTCAGCAACTGAGTCTCAAAATAAAAAATAAAAAGGACTGGGATGTAACTCAGCAGTAAAATTCCCCAGGGTTCAATCTCTAATACCACACACACACACACACACACACACACACACACACACACGGTTGAAGATCTATTGAGATGAAACTCACATTCCCTCAAACTAGTCAAAAAAAGCAAAGTCTGAGAAGTGACATCCCCTTAGATGGGAACATCTTCTGCAGATCACCATACAGCCTACATCCCATTACCTCCGCCATGCCAGTGGGTCCAGGTGCCATCGTTATCATGGTTGTGTGATTATTCTTCTTAGAGCAAAGCTAACAGAAAAATGAAATCATTCTTACACTAGTGTCTCCATTAGCAGTGGGAAAATGAAAGCTACTAAAGAACTGAGTAGTTTGAGTGTAAAACATTTCTTATTCTTATCTCACATTGTATTATCTGTCTAGTTTCTAAAGGCATTTGACATTGTGACCTCTGGCATCGTTTCAAAAGATAATTTGAGTTACTCTCAGGATCCTCAGCTTTGAGATTCATTGCCCAGAAGCTCAGGAGCAGATGATCCTATCTCATAAGACTTCAGTGCTTTGGGGTCAACCTCTGCTCTTCATTTGTTTTCTTTGAGGTGTGCAGAAAACTATTTTTAATCCTTGTTAAATTGGCGGTAAGTAATTTATTTATAATAAAATTAAGTGTCTTGATATTCTTTTCTGATGATATCAATGATGAATGAAGGTTTCACTGTTTCTCAATGGAGTAAGTAATAAAGCACCAGTAGTAGACAAATATTAGGTCATGCTTATTTTAACAATTATAGGGCTTGTAAACCTATTGGAAATATTACCTCTCTATGTAGCAGAGACCTATTTACAGAATTCTAAAACCTCCTTAGATTGAAGAATGAAGCATATCTTATGTTAGGATGAAGCATAAAATAGCTTTATTTAAGTAATAAAAAAAACAGCTAACAATAACTTTCTCTGCTTGTGTTCAGGTCTTAATTCTGCCATGAATTTATTGTCAGTTTTTGAATAAGTTAATTAACCTTTCTCTAAAATGGGCATTAAATAATAACTGAATGATCTTCCTCTTAAAACTGTGGGAGTTAATCCATAATACACTTTTTAAAACCATAAAATGTTTTACAAATTTGAATTTTAGTTACATTTTCTGTAGATAACAACATGCCTCATGTTCAAGTCGACCTTTCATCAGCTTCCTCCTGGTTTATTAATACTACATTGAAAGTTGAACTCATCAAGAAAGAAGCTTTTCAAAGGTGTTGGGTAAGAAAATATCGCAGAGCAATATGATTTTACATTGACATGTCCTTTTAGAGGGTCACTTTTGACTTCCCTGTGGTATCCCTTAATGCTGACTTATATTTAATATTTTAATATGTTTTTCTAAAAAAGCCTGACCCTCAGGGGCTGGGAGTTTGTGCAACTTACTAAAAGATTAAAAACAAGCCATGCGTGGTGGTGCACACCTGCAATCCCAGTCACTTGGGAAGCTGAGGCAGGAGGAACACAAGCTCAAGACCCTGCCTCAAAATAAAAAGGGCTAGAGATGTAGCTCAGTGGTAGAGCACCCCTGGGATCAATCCCTGGTACCACAAAACACAGAGAGAAAGAAAGAGAAAAAGAGAAGAGAGAGATGAAGAGGGAAGAAAAGAAACAAAACAAAAATTAACATTGCAAATTGCTATCACCTAGGTAACAGGAGTTACAATGGTGCCCTCTTATTGAGGGTGTTCTCTCCATGTTCCTCATACCCCCACAGATAAATGCATATGACATGTGTTTAGAGGAAATTATTCTCGGCACTAAGCAGAGGCGAATGAATCTTTGTGCTCTTTATAAATGTTAAGAGCTCCCAAATATGATGGTCACTGATTCTCTTAACCAATAGTGACTTTTAAAATATTTAAATTAAGGGGCTGGGGTTGTGGCTCTGTGGTAGAGCACTTGTCTAGCATGTGTGAGGCACTGGGTTCAATCCTCAGCACCACATAAAAATAAATAAATAAAATAAAGTTACTGTGTCTACCTACAACTGAACATAAAATTAAAAAAATAAATAAAATAAAGTTACTGTGTCTACCTACAACTGAACATAAAATTAAAAAAATAAATAAAATAAAATATTTAAATTATCTCTGGAGTTTTCTTTGTATTCTTTTTTAAAAATATTTTTAGTTGTAGATGGACACAATACCTTTATTTTGTTTATTTGGGCTTTTTTTTTTTTAATATGGTGCTTGGGATCGAACCCAGGGCCTCATGCATGCTGCCACTGAGCCACAGCCCCAGCCCTATTTTCTTTGTATTCTAACCACATCAGAAATATGTTAGGAAACAGAAGATTTTAAAATTATATTTAGATTTGAGATTCGTTTGTTTAAACATATGTACAAATCACCATTTTTTCTATTTTTTTTGAGATGATAGGAACTACTATCTATTATATGCTCATAGAGTGCAAGGCAATGAACCTCGTGTTTTTTAAATATAATTTAATCATTATACTGACCAGATATTAACTTCACATTTTACTTGAAAGGAAACTGAGGTTCATAAAGTTTACAACTCATATTCATGCAACTAAGTTTAAGATTTTAAAAATCTTAGTCTTATTAATATGTAAGTATTAAAAGTGAATATATAAATATATGTATATATAATCCTTGTCCTCAAAAAAATCTCATCATCTAAGGAAAAACAGAAAATAAAGAATCCCAGAACATTATGTTGATTGATATGTAAAATGTAGTTTAGAATCTCTCGACCCAAGTAAGAAAACAAGGATGCCCACTTAGTGGAGATGACACCTGAGCTCAGATGTGAAGATGAGTAGAAGTTCACCAGGTAAAGTAAGAAGGAAGTAGGAAGTTCCTTTTTCAGCCTCAACCCCAGGTTCATTCTATGAAAATACCTGAATTAGTATTGGAATTAAGAATTAAAATAAGATTAGGTACAGATAAATAAACCAAAATGTGAGTCTTTTTAATAGGATAGACATTTGTTTTTCTGTTACAAAACAGAAAGTCAGTGAAGGATAATTCAGAAATATCAGGGCAGATCTGTGGTGTCACTGGAAACAAGATTCCTATCTTTCTGTTCCCACTATCCAAGTTTACGACTCCAAGACAAAGATGGTTCCTGGAAACCCTGAAGCTCCGACCGTCACATCCCCCTGTAGTTGTAAGGTAATCGCTATTAGGAGGAGAAGGAAATAGGAGAACTTCCAAAAAGTACAGCTCCTAACTAGGTCTGTACCCTCTTAGGTGTCTTTACATAAGTGCAAAGCAATAGATCCAGGCTCATCTTATTGATCAAAACAGACACGTGGCCATGCCTGGGTGCAGGTGTGGCTGAAAATGTCTTTTGTTCTGTGGTGCAAACAATTAAAAAGCAGTATTCTGTTGCCAAGGAGGAAGGGAAGAGCAAGTGAATGGACTGGCAGCTTCTCCCATATTCCAAATCCCATTTCTACAAACTAGGATTGTCCTGGGTAAAAATAAGTAAATAAATAAATAAGAAGAAATAATCAGTGAATGTGAGTAAGTAAAAGTTGAAAGAACAGAAACACTTCTCAAAGATCAAATGAAAATTACAATAAATAAAATTTAGGAAATGCTCATATTTGTTTCTCTTTCAAACAATTAGAGCAACATTTAGTACGTGGAGTATATTTGGCTAAAAAAAAATCTTAAAACAGGTATTATTAGTAAACAAGTGTCCCACTTTATTATCCAATATGAGTAAATATCCATCTGAGTAAATTTGTTAATGTGAAATTAAACCATTGGTGATAATCTAAAAATAAAATTCTAACAGTTTAGGTTGAGAGAGCTGCTTTGGTTAAAAAAAAAAAAAAGAAAAAAATAACTTTCACATAAAATTGTTTTTCTTTTTCAAAGCTCTTTCAGGGTGTGTTACCTAATCACAAATTCTAAGCATTCCTTAAATCTTACATATATATACTTGATAACATCTAACTGAAAAATCCAGACCCACTAGAAAATTTCCCCAAAAGGTATTTACACTTCCAAGATAGAGACCCAACTGCCAACTCATCCCATATGTTGAACTATGCCTGCATCACTAAATCTGAAGACATACATGTGCTAAATGTGGAAATATTTAAGTTACTAACGAGGGCAGGCCTTCCTGCAAGTTGTCAAAAAACTTCTTTTCAACATTTGAAGCTCTGTGTGCAGTCTTGCTCCTGTTGTGAGGTCTGGTCATGACAACCTGGTTATTTACAGTTGGAGATGGTATCTCTCCTCAGCTCAGTCCTGCTTCCTGAAGTGAAACTTGTTACGTGATATAAGGAACATCTGCCATAGTCATGTTGGGACATGCTGGGACTCACTAAATCGCTGGCCATAAGGAACAGCAACCATAAGCATGCTTAGTGGTGTCTGGTTTCAGCTGATAAGGAGCTGTAAGGAGCACTAGCCATAGGCACACTTATCAATGGCTGGTTACAATTGATAGGGAGCACAGCTCCACGGACATGCGCAAAGAACATGCCCTGTTGCAATTACATTATCTCACTGGACATAACCAATGGACATTGACTTTTACCGGGTGTAACCAATCACCAACATACACCACCAACTTGGAACAATATTTAAATCACTCATCCTGCCAAATCAACGAGACTGATCTGAGGACATTAGCAAGTCTGGCCGTCTTGCTGTCTGTCCGCAGATCAACTCCACCATTTCCTGACATTCAACCATCAGCTGGAGAGAACCCCCAGACAAGGACAACATCTGTTCTTTGGCTAAGAGAAGTCGTGTGGCATCGGAGGTATTTTGGGGCTTGTGGTTGCCCTAGGATTGTGTGATTTGCTTATAGTGTTTAATTTGTGTTCACTGAAAGCTAGTTGGGGTGCTCCCACACACCCAACACTTTTTTCATTAATTGTTTATATTTGATGATTGGTGTGATCCAATATATGCTTGCATTCAAAGACAATCCACTTCCGAGTAATTATTAATAGCACCATTCAAAAAGGTGACCTCCAAGTTAAATTGCTGGAACATTTTTATTTTTGATAGTCACAGATACTTATTGGTTTTCTATTGCTGGGTAAAAAATTTACCAGAAACATAATTGTTTAAAGCAATACCAATTTAAAAGCCCACTTTTTAATAGGTCACAGGTTATACATGACTGAATTCTATATTCAAGGCATCTCAAGATTTAAATTAAGGTGTCAATTGGATTAAATTTGCATTGAAGGCTCTGAAAAAAATCTATTTCCAATTTTGTTTTGTTTTGTTTTAACCAGGGATCAAACCCAGAGGCACTTAACCATTGAGCCACATCCCCAGCCCTTTTTATTTCTTATTTTGAGACAGGGCTTTGCTATGTTGCTGAGGCTGGCTTTGAAATTGCAATCCTCCTGCCTCAGCCTCCTGAGACACTGGAATTACAGGTCCCAATTCATTATGGCTGTTTGAAGAATTCAGTTCATTGCAGTGGTAGGTCTGAGGTACCAATTTCCTTTCTGGCTTTCCACCAGGGGCCACTCTCAGTTCCTCCAGGCCATTTTCAATTCTGTGCCATAAGATTCCCTCCATCTTTAAACCTACAATGGTGTGTCAAATGTTTCTTGCACTTCTGGTTTCTAACTTTCTTTCTTTGACCAGCTGGAGAAAACTGCTTTTAAAGTGCTCGTGTGATTAGGTCAGGCCACCCGCACTACCTCCCTACTTCAAGTTTAACTGGGAGAGGTAAGATAACCTTATCATGAAGTAAAATCCATCATGTTCACACTTCCAGAGATTAATTAGGACATGCACACCAGTGGAGTGGAACATTTTGAGGGGTATTTTAGAATTTTGCTACCACAGTATACCTTCTGAATTGAGAGAGAAAGTGACAGGGCAGAGAATGGTCAATATCTGTTGGGATTATAACTCTACACTGATGGCAAATTTCTTAGAGTTTCTTTTCCCCTACTACTGAAATGCCTATTTCCCATGTTAAGCAAATATCCATCCTTTACTCTTTCTGATTCCTCTGAATAAAAATGAAGTTTAAATGCCCTGCAAAGACTGAATGAGAATTGCCTGAAATATATTGCTGCCTTGGGGCTAATAAAGGAGTCTAACTTCACAGGGACATTATCAGGTGCATTCAGAACACTGGAAATAAAGAAATGATCCTTGAAGTAGAGACTTCTATGCCCAGTGCACCAGGATTAATAAAGGAGACTGACGTTGGAGTTGTGGCTCAGTGGTACAGCACTTGCCTAGTATATGTGAGACACTGGGTTCAATTCTCAGCACTGCATATAAATAAATGAATAAAATAAAAGAAGGTCCACCAACATCTAAAAATAAATTTTCAAAAGATTACCCAAAAAAAAGGAGACTGAGCTGTTTGCTACATATTTCCAAGCAGGACCCAAAGAGAAGTTACATACCTGATTATTGGATAAATGTCATCCCTTGGCATCCTCAGATGGCACCATAGGAGAAGCCTGCAAAATGGGCAAAAGAAATACTTCTGTTTTTATGTCCCCTAAATCAACCATCAGAGCGCTGAGATTAGGATTCCATCATGATGTCACTCCCTCCATTAGCCTTCATTTCTGATCCTTTATTTTGATTCATTACCCATGTTTCCAAACATACACATCTATAAATTTCTAAACTGGACCCCTGATAAAAATCTATCACAGCTCAAGACAAAAATTAACTTTAGGCATGATAGTAAAAGAGAAATAAAATGTTGATTCAGATGGAGGTGGATCGCCTTTAATAATAGAAGTTCTTGAAAGAGAAAACAGATACTATAGAGGAGAGAAAATTACCAAAGAACTAATACAAGAACATTTTCCATAATGAAAGGATGTAAGTTTCCAGATGAATGGTCTCACCAAGGGCGCAAAACAATGTTTGGGGAATAAAAAAGATACACAGGGACATTATCAGGTGCATTCAAAACACTGGGAATAAAGAAATGATCCTTGAAGTAGAGAAAGCAAGAGGGATAGATATAAAGAGACCAGATTCAAAGGGTTTGAATACAATCAGGAATCAGAATGGCACCTCTAGGTGTTGATCTGCAGTGCTAGCATCGTTAATTCATGGAAGATAATGCCCTCAAAGTTCTGAGGAAAAAATTATTTCCAACCTAGACTTCTATGCCCAGTGCACCAGAATTAATATATAAGGATGATTTCTACACCATTTTTTGGTACAGCAAGACCCCAGATACAACCTAAATACCTACTCTTAGAGATGAAAAAAATATAATGATACACTTTATAACCTTCTGACCATTTAAAACAATTAATTCAATAAATTTTATTGATAAATGGAATTAGTCTATGTGTACTGATCTGAAAAGAACTACAGTATACATTAGGGTTTTTTTTAATTATTATTTGCACACACATATGTAAACAATATAGATAAAATAACCAGAAAGAAAACCTTCTGTGTGATTATTGTGACTGCCTTTGGGGGATAGTACTTAGAAGTTTAGCTTTTACTTTTTATTCAGTACAGTTCTATAATAATCAGTATTTTCCTTAAGATGTACAAATTGTTTTTAAAAGATGTACAGCATATACTTCATTTCTTTGTAGTGACAGCACCATCTAGTGGTCGGTGTTAACTTATCTTTTAAGATATTTTTATTTTATTTTAAAATGATGTGGTATTTAATATTTTAATATAAAAAAAACAAGCAACCACAGCACAGGAAGAAAATATTTTAATGTGGCATTTAGAATAATAAACCATCATAATTATTTAATAAAGTTCATGTCTTAGAAGAATCTCCATAATATAGTAAATATAAAAATTAAAATGCAGAAAAATTTGTTAACATCTATCACTTGTGCTAAAAAAATGCATAGTATTTTTATATAAAATTTATTACATATGCATAAAGTATCTCTAGGGACATTGGTTGTATAATAACTATAAGGCTAAAAAATGAGAACCAGAATTTATGCTGTGTACCCTTTCAAATTGTTAATTTCATTAATATAAAATGCAAATTAAAATACAATTTATAGGTGCTGGGGTTGTGGCTCAGCAGTAGAATGCTTGCCTAGCATATGTGAGGCCCTGGATTCAATCCTCAGCACCACATAAATAAATAAATAAATAAATAAATAAATAAATAAATAAATAAATAGAGGTATTAAAAAAAAATACAGTTTATATGTAAGGAAAATTTTCTCCATGCTGCTTTCAGGTTCTGAGGTTATAAATGCTTTCCTATTTTTTACATGTATTATTTATACCACATGTGAAAGTAGAATTTTCCTTGAAATAAAACTCAGAAGGACACATAACCAAAATTCTCTCTTTAGGGTTCAAGTTTAGAAGTTGTCTCAAACACCCTGAAAAAAAAATATAAAGTTCTCTACTCAAAAAATAATAATAATAATAATTTCTCTCACCCTACATCCTCACTCTATTTTAAGAGGTCCAAGCATTCTGGGTTCCCAAATTGAAGTCCAAAGGCATATCACTCCAAAAGATTGCTCACAGTTAAAAGAAACAAGTACAAACCCTTAGAGTAGACACAATACATTATCAAGAACAACTGGTGTCAGACCAACTCTATTTCCTAGATTCAACTTGGAGTAATCAACAAAATGGCATAACTGGCTGCCAGCAAGTCCTTGATAGTGTCCTCAGGATGATGTGTAATTAAATAGAGAAGATTAAGTGGATGATAATTCCATAGAAGGATAAATAGCCATTAAGTAACATAACCAGAGTGTTGATTAATAGATTTAAATCAGATTATAGATTTCTAGGGTTATCTTCAGCCCATGTTTTTCAAGAGCTCTACCAGTAACTTAGAGAAAACAATGTGCTTATCAAGATTGTGAAAGACACAAAACTGGGGGAAGGAGCATAATGACACATAATGACAGAGTCAGATTGACCTGATATTGTGCAAAAATTAATAAAATGCACTAGGAGAAAAACAATGAAAGTACATTCATTTATTTTCAAAGAAACTATTTTCAACAGTAGAGAACAGAAAAGGTCTGGTTTACCTTCCCCAGGTGCAAAGTAGACTTGGGAATACTAATTCATTGTATAAATTTATTTTATAACTAGATTACATAACATATAACATTAAAATTCTGTTTTACAATGAATTTCCTGTTTAAGGAAGGAACACTGTCCAGAATGAAGAAGCAATATTCCTGCCCTGTGGTGTGATGAAGGGAACCCCTGTGGACACTGTACATTCCTCTGTACACTGCACTTCCTGGATGCACACTTAGCAAACTAGCAAGTTTTTAAACAAAAGACCCGGAGTTTTAGGGGATCTGATTTTATCACATAGGCAAAAGCAAATAAAATAATTAGCATACTCAAATCTCAGAGCAGCACAGCTGTCTTAAGATATTCCAATCGCTCTCAAGTAGAAGAGAGAATAAAGTGTTCTATGAACCTCAAAGTTTGAAAATACCTTTCGGGCAGAAATTTTAGGGCAATGAAATTTACTTTAATGTAAGTTGGGCTTTTCTAATAGTCAGAACTCCCCAAATATGGAATAGATTACCTCAAAAACTAGTATATTCCCTATACTTAAAAACTTAATCAAAAGGAGGCAACTTCTAGGTGGAAATATGCAGGGCACATCTTATGGCACTGACTAGAACTTCTAGTATGATATTAAAGTAGTTGAAGTGGATAGTGTTGCTCTGCGGAGATAACATTCAATCTTTCATCTTCAATTATGGTGTTAACTCTAGGGTTCTAGCCCTTCATCAGATTGAAGAAGACCCACTCTATTTCTAATTTGTTAGGGATTTTTTATTATTGGAGTACTGTTGAGAAGGCTGACGTAAGAATCCTACAGAACCATACAGTTCTGTGACCAACGTGGACTGTGAGAGAGCTGTTAGTTTCCCTATCTCAACTTCTCTTGCTTTTTCAGACATCCATGTGGTACTTCTGGTACTGTGGGGAAGATGGCAGACTTTTATACATTCCAGATTTACAAACTGGAGAGCTTTTCAAAATCCACATAATTATATCTCAGGGTGTTATGTGCATTTTTTAAAACTTTGATTGTAAACCTTTTTTTTTAACTTAAGACCAAAGGTTTAGGTTTAGTTTGTAAAATCTGGATAATATAAAGATTTTAAAGAATGACAAAAGTTAGACGTCAGTGCTCCAATAAACGTTCAGGTTTTCCAAATCAAATTCATCCTCAGCCCTCACCCTTTTCATCCTTGTTAATTCTCCTCCTCCTTTTTTCTTTTCCCAGCTGAACTTGAAATGGAAACTAAACTGTCTAGAAGGTAGCACTGGATCCTTTTTGAAGTATATTTTCTACTGATTAAGTTCTTAGTAAAAAATTAAGTTCTCAGGGGCTGTGGGTATATATGCTTAGCATGCGGGAGGCCCTGGGTTCAATCCCCAGCAACAACAACAACAAAAAAAAAGACAATGTTAAACCTCAGTTTTCTCTGAACTGTGGAAAGATAGGGTCTTCCAAAAAAGTGGGCCCCAGAGAGGGAAGGTTAATGTCACATTAGTCCTTAATATGCCTAGAGACCATAAGGTATGGTATCAGGATTCAAGCTTCATCTGAACACATCTGATTCTCTCCCATAACAGTTTTGAACTGATTGAAATCACACATGGAGAAAATAAGCTTCCCAATGTGGTGACATCCCATCTTAGCCTCCCATCCTCTAGGCTTCACCATACCCCATGTCTTCAATATCCAAGCTGTGGATTTTGCACACAAACTTGGTGCTATTTGACAACATGATCCTAACTCGACTTTTCTGACACCTACCATTTCAACTTTGTCCATGATTTCCTACTCATATGCTGGCTAGGCCACCCACACCGTTTCTCTTAAAACCTATAAGCAGTACACACCAACTCAAATGCAACTCTCCAGAGCAAGCAACATCACAACTGAAAGGAGGTACCACCCTCCTTCAGTTTGGGATTAAATCACAAGTAGGAGTATAGCAGCAGTTGCTAAGCTTTTTACCAAATATGAACATCAGTATGGGCAGGAAAGGAAAAAGCCCAGTATGAACATATGAGCCCAATATGAGCAGGATAAGTGCTAAAACAGAAAAATGAACAAAAGGATATAAATGCCTGAAATATACAGACATCAGATGGGAGAGGAAATTTTTAAATGGAGAATCCATTAAATAAAATTATAGCCAAGCACAGTGGCATACACCTGTCATCCCAGCTACTTAGGAGACTGGAGGCAGCAGGATCTTAAGTCTGAGGCCAGCCTCAGCAACTTTGTAAGACCCTGTGTCGAAATAAAAAAATAAATAAAAAGGATGGGAGGTATAATTCAGTGGTAAAGCTCCTCTGGGTTCAAAAGGATGGGAGGTGTTAATTCAGTGGTAAAGCTCCTCTGGGTTCAACCCCCCAGTACTTAAAAAAAAAGAATATATAAAATGTGACTTCATATGCACATAAATTATACATACACACACCTACCTATGGTAAAAAGCCTAGATAAACACCCTTCAAATATATTAATGAATGCCAGAGCAAAAGAACTAAAATATTAAGGGGGAAAAATGACTATTAGATGATGAAAGGTCTAGGTGTAATGATCATAGTGCCATATGCCAGCCATGTGCATGAATGGAGAAGTTGACTATAAAAGAAATCATGAGAAAAGTCTTGAATTTGAAGAAAAACAGAGGAATCCAAGATGGCATCAGGTTTTGACTTCAAGTGAGAGACTTAGGAAAGTCTAAAGCAGTGTTACTCAATAAAAATATAAGGTACATATGTAATTATAAATTTTCTAATAGTCACATTTTAAAAAGCAAGAACAGTAAAATTAATTTTAATATGTTTAATTTAATCCAATATACCAAAATACCATCATTTCAACCTATAACTCCATGTATTTCACACTCAATTTTGACTAGCTATTTTTCAACATGTGACTGTAACTATTATATTGGACAGGACAGAAAGATTAAATTTGAGAAAAAATACCATGCTTTAAAAAATAATAAGTTTAAGAAGCCAAAAGAGCTTCTATATAAAACTATTCAGCAAATTGTTAGAGCTAAAGAATCAAAGTGCACAGAAATGCTCAGCATTAGATATGGACATGTGGACAGACCACTGCTTGAAACAACACAGCCATGAAAGAAGGTGAGGAGGAATGGTAAGCACAATTTGCCAGAGAATGTACTTTACAACCTCAGTTGCTCCAAATGCTTATTTTTTATGACTAATTAACCATAGCATTTTCATATATTTAAAGATGAGAGAGCTCATGCTATGTGCAAAACTATTCAACCTACAAAGAATATGTAGTGCACACATGAATTTACCAACCTCCTCCATTCAAAAGGTGTCAGTTTGGGAACACTTATATATTGCTAAAGTCTTTCCAGATTGTTGTTCTTAGTCCTTGATGAATTAATTAACACTTTTAAGATAAAAATAATCAATAAGAGGAAAGTAAAGAAGTGAGATCTCCTCATTGCCAGAGTAAACAGCAAAAGAACAGTGAAGGGCTAGAGTTTTGGCTCAGTGATAGAACGCTCGCCTAGCACATGCGGGGCCCTGGGTTCAATCCTCAGCACCACATAAAAATAAATAAATAAATAAAGGTATTGTGTCCAACTACAACTAAAAAATACATTTAAAAAAAACTTTTTAGAAAGGACAATAAAAACCAAGACAGAAGTTGGCAACCACCTATAAAGTTCCAAGGTAAACAGGGTTAGGAAAGTTAATTGTTTGCCAAACTTTCATCTAGTCAGCTTGGCTATTATCATTAAAGTTAAAGAATGCTATAGAAAATGACCTGTGTTCAGACACGTCACTGCTATGAACCACCTGTTGAATCTCATGTGTGTGTGAGCCAAGGAACAATGTTTGATTGCCCCAGGCTGTATATATTGTGGTATTTACAGATAGGTGTGTGATAGAAAAAAGTAAACAATTTCATTCAAACAGTTTCCTGTTTCCTTCTTGACTCTTCACAAGGAAATGGCTTTTTTCTTTCTTTCTTTTTCTCTCTTTTTTTTATTCTTTACAGATTCCCCCTTGGGGAAAAAAAATCTGATTAAAAACTCCAGCTAGGAGATTAGAAAGCTTTGGTTGGTGAACTGGCACCAGGAAGTGCCTTCATTTTCGAGACCTGGTAGAGTTCGATGAAAACGTTTTCTAACAGACACAGACTGTCCAGTCCTGACCAGGACACTGAAGACTCTGTTTGAATCAGGTTTACAGGTTTCTTCCCAGCCACTCTCTGAGACAGGAATGCTTCTGGTAAGTTTCTATAAAATCCCCATATTTTCTTTACCTTAAAATGAAACTTTCCTTTTTTATGAGTTCATATTAACTAGTAACATAATATATCATTGCCAAAGATGTGAAATTCCACTTACTGTTCTTTTCTGGAGATATTTTTTAACTGTAAAAGAATATATATAGCTTAAAAAAAAAAAAGAAGAAGAAGATGGGAGGGAAATACTCTGTAGACGAACTCCTCGGAATGTTTTTCTTCTTCTTTGCTATGTTTGGTTTATTTGTCCTAGTTTTTCCCCCCCAAGTTAAAAGATAAGTATTTTCATTTAATTCACAGGTAGAATTAAACAAATTAAATTATCATTTAGTTCTCATACTTTCCTACTATAAAAATATGGTAACATATTTTAGAAAAAGTAAGGAGTAACTTTAAGAGAACTACTTCTGAGAGACATAAATAATGATTTACTTATTTTTAATTTAGGATTAAAATCAGATATATAGTAACATTTCCTCCTAAATATTTATGTTGCCTTTATATTACAAAAAAACTTATTAACTAATCTGTGGTTGCGATTATTTTTTCTAGATATTGAACCCAGAAATCTGAGGTAACTTGCCTCAAAAACTTGCCTCAAACTGAATCAAATTGACGTTGTTGACTTGCCTATTGTGTCAAGTATAAAAAATAAATATAAAAAATGCACCTGGTCTCACAGGGCTCCCCTCTTTGAGGACAGTGCATAGCAACTGCATCCTCAACAAAATAAAAACATACTCTTGGGAATGCAATATTTAATAATTGCGCGCACACACACACACACACACACACACACACAAATGCTGTTTTTCATATCTAAAGACCTACCCAAGAGTAGGTCTCTGACTTTAGTAACAAAGCCTTTTGTTCCACACTTTATTATGAAAATTGTTCAAAACACAAAGAAAAATTGGAATAATCACACCATGAACACCCTGATACTTACCATGTTGCTTCTACAATTAACATTATATTGGCTCCTTCACATACTATCTAATATCCAACCATCTATTTGTTTATTAATTCTTCTCCTTTATTTCTGTGGTTCATTTCAAAGTTGCAGACCTTAGTAAACTTGATCTCTAAACATTTAGGAAAGAATATTAGTCACTAAATTTCAATACTTGTTTAACTTTTTCCTTAAAATTCACATCTAAATGAAATGCCAAATCTTTAATGTACCATTTGATGAGTTTTGATAAATGCATACACCTATGCAATTCAAACTCCTGTGAGGATATAGAATACCACCACCACTCCAAATTTAAAAGTTCCTTCATTTGCCTACCCAGTCAGTGACTGCTCCCTTCCAACCAAGGGACAAACTCTTTTTTATGCAGATGTATGCATGCATAATATTTTTAAGTCTCATTCATGTTGTATATATCAATGTCATTCCTTTTTAAAAATTATTTAGTGCATTATGTAATTCCTTTGTTATTGTTGAATAGTATTCCACTATATGGTCATGTAACCCTTTGTGTATACATTCTCTTATTGATGGACACCTGAGCCTTGCTTAGCTTGAGGCTATTATGAATAAGCCTGTTATGAACATATGTAAGTCTTTCTCTGGACATATGTTTCCTGACTTTTGTATAAATACCTAGGAACAGAATCACTGGGTCATAATGTAGTTATAATTTCAATCTTTTCAGACATTGCTAAGGCACTTTCCCAAGGAATCATATCATTTTAACAACCTCGTCAACTTCATATGAGAATTTCAAATATTTCCAATCCTTGACAATTTGAGAGTTTTAACTTAAATCTTTGAGCTGGGAATGTAGCTCAGTGGAGAGCACATGTCTACAATATACTAGTCCCCAGATTCATCTCCAGCACAGGAAAATACATAAATATATAAAATGTATATACTTATATATGTATATACATATACATATATATTGGTTTTCATATATATATATATATATATATACTTAGACACATTCTGGTGGTTGGGTAGTTCTCACTCATTATGGTTTTATTTGCATTTACCTGATGATGAATATTCAGCATTTTCCTACAGGGTCTTTAGTCATTTTTGTGTCTTCCTTTCTAAATGTCTATTTAAATATTTCACCCATTTTGTAAAACCTTGATTGTCTTTTTATAATTGACTTGGGGGAATTTTTGTGAGTATATATTGTAAATTAAAAGTCCATTGCCAAAAAAACACACACACATTTTGCAAATATTCTCTATCAGTCTGCGGTTTGCCTATTCATTTTCTTAATTGCTTATTTGGATGAATACTAGTTTTAAATTTGATGGCATCTAATTGCCAATTTGTAGAGTTATTAATTTCTGAGATCTAAAACATTCTTTTGTACCTCAATATAGCAAAAATACTCTCCTGTTTTTATCTGTAAGTCTTGTTGGTTTTACTTTTATGTTCAGTTGTGAGAACATGTTGAGTTTATTTTTGTGTTTTATGTGAAGCAGAAGTAGAGATTCTTTGTTCACATTATATGACAGATATATAAATCTGTATCTATATGGTTATCTGGTTGTTCCACCTGTGTGTGTGGGGGGGGGGTTACTTTTTTATTTTTCCACCATCATTTTTTAAAAACATTTTCCTTTCTCTACTTGATAGCTTTGGTGCCTTTACAGTAAATCAGATGATCATAAAGGGTGGATCTCAATTTTCAACTCTTTATTTAGTTCCATTAATCTATCTCTCCTTAGGCAAATATCAAACTGTTTTGATAATTCAAGCTTTATAACAAGTTTTGAGTCAAGTAGTGTGAGTCCTCCAACTTTGTTCTTTTTGTTTTGGTTTGGTTTGTTTATTTGGTTGGTTGTTTTGTTGTTGTTGTTGTTACTGGAGATTGAACCCTGGGGTACTTTACCAATGAACGATATTATCCCCAGTTCTTTTTATTTTGAATTTCAACACAGGGTCTCACTAAGTTGCTTGAGGCCTCATTAAGTTGTTGAGGCTGGCCTCAAACTTGTGCTTCTCCTGCCTTGGCCTCCCAATCACTGTGACCAAACTTTGTTCTTTTTCAAGCATTTTTGTGTGCTACCTTTTTTTCATTTCCATACAAAGTTTAGAATCAGCTTGTCAATTTCTACAAAAGAGCACACTAAGATTATGACAATGATGGCCCTGAACTTGAGTCTTTCGATCTATAAATATGGTATAATTCTCAATTTATTTAAATCTTATTGTATTTTAAGTAATATCTTGTGGTTTTAAAAGCAACAGTCTTGAATATCTTTTGTTAATTTACTCCTGTTTTTAATTGTATTTAAAGTGGAATTTATATATTTTATAATTCTTATAAAATGGAATTTTGATTTCTGTATATTGACATTATAGCCTGAGAATTCTAATAATTCTAATAATTAACTTGTAAAATTCTTGTGGTTTTCTACCTAAATATTCATGTCACCTGAAAATAGAGAGAGGTTTTACTTTTTTTATTATGACCTTCAAGTTTTTATTTTTATTTCTACCATCATACTAGAACTCCTAGTATAAGTTGAAGGAAATAAGTGAAGTAGACATTACTGTTTAGGGTCAAAGCAGTCAGTATTTCTCTTTTCAGTATTATGTTAACTCTTGGTTTTTATATATGTCCTTTATCAGCTTGAGAAAAAAATCCTTTCCTATGCCTAATTTGCTGGAGATTTTTTTATTATGAATGGTACTGAATTTTTCAAAATTTTTTTCTGTATATATTGAAATAATGATATGACTCTTCTCCTTTATTACATTAATATAGGAAATAACATTGATTGAATGCCAAAAGTTAAACAACCTTGAAATCATCTATACACCCTACTTGTTCATATTATCATCTTTTTACATATGTCACTGGATTTTATTGCTATTTTGTTAAGATATTTGTACATTTTGCTGGGCATGTTAGTACACACCTATAATTCCAGCAACCTGGGAGACAGGGCCAAGAGGATGGCAAGTTCGAGGCCAGACTCAGCAACTTAGTAAGGCTGTAAGCAACTTAGTGAGACCCTGTTTCAAAATTAAAAATAAAAGGGGCTGGGGTTATGTGGCTCAGTGGTCAAGCATCCCTGTGTTCAATCCCCAGTACCAAAAAAAAAAAAAAACAACAAACTGCTTTTTTCATTAAGACTATTATTCTGTAATTTTCTTTGTTTTTATATTATAGTGTGTATTGTTAGGGTCATACCTGACTTTAAGCCCTGCCACTTACTGGTATAGTTGCTGTATTTTTGGCTGAGGGGGGAAGGGTTAATGGAATTAATTCATACCTCCTAAAAATAATTGGGAGTTATTTCTTCTGCTTATTTTTGTTTGCTTGCTTTTTGTTTTACAGATTTTACAGATTTGTAATACTTTTTCCCTTGAATGTTTGATAGAATGTACTCACCTTCTTCGAGCCTATCATAATCTTCCCAAGGAAGATGAGATTGCTAATAATAATATCCACTATTTCATGAAGTCCTCCAAAGTGTCATTTTACTATAAAATATTACATGTTAACTGATTTAATCTCTGCAAAAAATCTATAGGATAGATATTATCTTCCTTATGTCAAAAATACAGAAACTAGGGC
Source organism: Spermophilus citellus (assembly GCF_964194105.1). Taxonomy (NCBI): domain Eukaryota; kingdom Metazoa; phylum Chordata; class Mammalia; order Rodentia; family Sciuridae; genus Spermophilus; species Spermophilus citellus. Next base: position 69,114,827 of record NC_138196.1, on the reverse strand, counting down.
TGGGGCTGAGGCTCAGTGGTAGAGCACTTGCCTAGCATTAGTAAGGCACTGGTTCAATTCTCAGCATCACACACAAATAAATGAATAAAATAAAGGTTCCTTCAATATCTCAAAACATTTTTTAAAAAGTACAGAAACTAGGGCTAAGGATATAACTCAATGGCAGAATGAAGTATGCACAAGGCCTTAGGTTTGGCCCCAACACCCGCCAAAAAAAAAAAAAAATAGAGAAACTATATCAGAAATGAACACTATTATGTATAACTAGAATGTTCTAATAATAATAATAATGAAGAAGAAGAAGAAGAAGAAGAAGGAGGAGGAGGAGGAGGAGGAGGAGGAGGAGGAGGAGGAGGAGGAGGAGGAAAGGAGGAGGAGGAGGAGGAGGAGGAGGAGGAGAAAAAGAAACTATATCAGTAAGTAGTAGGGTTTAAAGTCAGGTGTAGCTTTAACAAGTGAGACCTTTCCATCCAAGTAACTGCCTATCAAATTTATTCTTATAGTCATTTAATCAAAGATAAATGGCTATAAGAGAATTTATCATTAAATTAGAGAATTTATCACCAGTAGAGAATCATTCCAGCAGCCAAATCTACATCCAATTAATTAGGCTAAGCAAATAAAGCAAGCACAAATAACTGTGAAGCTTGCCTTTGTGAGGCTTAAATTCTATTACACTAAAGAATAAATATATAAGTAAATGATTTTAAGGTTGTAAGTGCTTTGCAAAAATACAACAAATCAGAATAAGGAGATGGGGGGGGTCTATTTTAAGTAGGATGATGAGGGTAGACACACTGAGAAAGTAATATATCTGAGGAAGGAAATGATGGAGGTAAGGGAGAAAGCCATCAGCCATGTGGAGAAAGAACATTCCAGGTGAGAACAGCTAATTCAAAGGCGTGTATGGATGTGTGCCTGGAGTGAAGGGACAAAGCCAGTGGCCAGTGAAACAATGAAGTCAGATAACTCGGGATCTTGTAACAGGACATTAGAAAGATATTGGCCCTTACCTTGAGTGGCTTGGGAGCCACATAGGGTTTTGAGCAGATAAATGACATGATATACCTTGCATGTTTAAAGTGTTAAACCCTTTAAACAGTAGACTTAAGAGAAGCCAGGGGAGAAGCTGAGATATCGGTTAGGAGTCTGTCTGGTCAGACCTTGTGAGAGGCAGTGGTGCTTCAAACCAGGTGACTACAATGGAAGTGGTAGAATCTGGATATCAGCTGAAGATAAGCCAGTAGGACGGAGTATGGAGTCAAGGACGCCTTCAGAATTTTGTCCTGAGCAACAATTGGAAGGACAGAACTGCTATCAAAAGAGACGGGCAGACTATGAGAAAGATAAAACAGGAATTCACTTTTAAATATATTAAGTTTTAGAAATAGTATATAAAAGTTAAAGGATGTGTGGGATCATTGTCCAGTAAAATTTCTTAAGTTCCTTGCAGTTTAGAAATATATTATATATTTTCTCAAAACACCTATCTAAAAAACAAAAAAGAATTCTTATTGCCACTCTAAGCCAAAGAATTATTTCTCTATCCACTTTAAGACCTACCATATTGTCAAATATAGTATTTGAGTGTCAAATCTTCATAAAAATAATAATAATAATAATAATAATAATAATAAACTACAGGGCTGGGGATGGTTGCTTAATGGCAGAGCTTAGCATATGCAAGACCCTATGGTTGCAATCCTCAGTGGAAGGAAGGAAGGAAGGAAGGAAGGAAGGAAGGAAGGAAGGAAGGGAGGAAGGGAGGGAGGGAGGAAGAAAGGAAAGAAGGAGGGGGAGAGAGGGAAGGAAGAAAGGAAGGAATCAATCACAGGATTGACTAGTAATTGGGCTTCATGCCACAATATAATTCATGAGAGAAATATTCATGTGATCATAACTATTATAAAGAAGTAGTGGGGCTTGGTGGCACATACTGTAATGCCAGCACTCCTTCTGAGAGAGGAATATGGCAAGTTTGAGGCCAACCTGGGCAACTTAGTGAGAATCTATCTCAAAATAAAAAATAAAAAGGTCTAGGGATGTGGCTCAGTGGTAGAGTGCCCCTGCATTCAATCCCCAACACCAGAAAAAATAAATAAATAAACCAACAATTTCATTTTAGGAGTCCTAGGTAACAAATAGAACAATTTCCCAGATTTCCATTCTTCACATAATTATCTAAACTTTATTATTAAACCATCATCATTATCATAAAACAATTACATATAATCCACTCTTGAACTTTAGCAGAGCTTGTCTCATAATTTTACAAAGCTAGTTACAAAGGTAGACAAAATTTCTGCCCTTTGGAATCTAGCCATCTAGAAATCACAGCCTTGATTCACAAATAAAGAAGCCAGGGGCAGTTCCCAGGGCCTATACAGTCTGTGTTTACAAAGAGCTCTGTCCATCAGCCTAATGGCCCACTACCACATGTATGCCTGAACATAAGGAGCTGCCTCCACCTTGGACTTAAGACTCGACTTAGTGAGGTCTCTGGCTGTTTTATCTGGCTCCCACTTCCAGGAATCTGGTCAGCTCAGCCAGAAGGAAGGCAAAGAACATGCCACTCTTCTGCGCCCTACATCAGCACTCTTGGCACTCACACAGAAAGCATTCTGCAGGGTCTACTGGTTGTAAAATGAGAAACTACTTGAAACTCTAAGTGGAAACTTTGTGATGGAAAAAAAAAAAGCTTATGATTTGAAGGTGACTACAAATATGTCTATCTTAAAATAAATAACAGGAGTGTACAAAACCAGGATACTCTCTGCAAAGTTTTAGGAGGTCCAAAGGCAGGAGACGTTCCAAACACCAAGCTAGAAGTCAAGACAGACAATACAGGTATAAATAAAAGCTGCTTCTGTTTTAACAAATGCCCAATTCGAACAAGATGATTGAATGACTGTCTAATTTAATCAAAATGACAGAAAATATTCCATAACATTAAATCAGAGCCCACAATATAACCATAAAACAAGATACAAGATACTTATTTAAAACTGAGTATAGAGCTCAGTGGTAAAGCACTTGCCTAGCATATGTGAGACCTTGGGTTTGATCCCCAGAAAGAGGAAAAGAAGAAAAGGAGCAGGGGGGGGGGGGTGCGGGTTTCCTACTCCCTATCAAATTGCAGAGCAGGGGAGTTCTTCATTCAGTTATAGGTAGGTTACTGTGATTCTACCTTGCCTAAAAGAAAGAAACATTTTGAAGAACATGTAAAAGGGAAAATCTAAAAGATATCTGCATTCATGTTCTTCTTAGGCAAAAACAGAGCTCAAATGACTCCAACTTTAAAAGAACCTGGAGATCTATTAATTTTCAATCACAAAAGGTTCTGATTATCTTGGTTAGGGGATGAATATCTAGCTAGCAACAAAAGGTGTAAAAAAATGAAATTTAGTATTCATAGCATGCTTTTTAGTTCAATAGAGTATATATTCCCTTAGGAAAAAGGAAAGAAAAAAACTTTAGGAATCTGCACCTTAGAGAATTGCAAATTTGGTAAGGTTTCTTTCAACTGTATAAATGTCCACCGCCTAAGAACTCAATGAAAATATTAAAACACATCCTTTTCTATGGATTTTTTCTTCTATTTTTATTATCCAAAATTCTCCAATAAACATTTATTTCTTGAAATCACAAAAATAATTAAATGTCAGCTTTAAATTATCCTTTACAGACACAGAAGGTAATACTAAATAAATTGAAAAGCAATAAGTACTTTGGGAGGGATAAGAATATTCTCTTTTAAAATAATCATGTAGTGGGCACAGCTTATAATCCCAGCGGCTTGGGAGGCTGAGGCAGGAGGATCTTGAGTTCAAACAAATCCAATAACTACAGTGTACTTGATTTGTTCTTATAGAACAGGTAATTTTATTCCAGCTTAGCAAAAGTGAGGCACTAAGCAACTCAGTGAGACCCTGTCTCTAAATAAAATACAAAATAGGGCCAGGGATGTGGCTCAGTGGTCGAGTGCCCCTGAGTTCAATCCACAGTACCCAAAAACAAACAAACAAGTGAATGAATAAATAAATAAATAATGTAGCTAAAATCTGAGAATTGTTAAAGATGGACCAAATAGATATTCAGACTAAAATTAAAGAAATTATTTTTTTAAGAACAAATATGCAAATGTGAATTAAAGTTAAGAATTCTTAGCAGGTACAGGATAAAACAGAATCTTAATGACTATATTTGCTGTCTATATATAATAACCAAATATCAGGCACTATTCAGAGTTCTTTATTTCATATGATCCTCCCTAAAACTCCAAAAAGTGTTTTCCTGAGCTCCTAGAATAAACAAATCCAATAACTACAGTATACTTGATTTGTTCTTATAGAACAGGTAATTTTATTCCAGGCAATGCATTCATCAAAGATTTAAATGAAGGCATAGAACACCTGCTCATTAAGCTTGTGGGTGTATATGTATAGGAAAACATCAAGCTGTATGCCTTAAATATATACAATTTGATATGCCAATTATACTGCAATAAAGCTAGGGGGAAATCCTGTGGGTGATATAAAACTGAAAGAATTTTCAAATTGTGGGATGATAAGAGAAAGATCCAAAAATATCTTTGAGGAGTAGCATAGATGGGTTGAATCTATAATACGAAATTAAGTGAGTATCAATATTAAAGACCAAACAAGCAACTATAATAACGTAGAATACAAGAAACATGTCTCGGCAAATTAGCAATTATACAGGTGAAAAAAAGATGCAGTGGGTTTAGTCTGACATTAGATACAATATTTTATAAGTAAATAAATAAAAATGAGTCTTTACTGGCAACCAGACCACTGGCAGAAAGAAAACAACTAAATTCAGCAGATGTTGCCTGTGCCCTGTTAGAACAGAAGTCAACCTAATTTTAAACGATCTTCATTGTTTTTCATTGGTTAATTGTCTTTAGGATTGGGAAACAAAGGAGAGAAAGCACAAAGGAGAAGGGAACACAGCACTGTCACATGAGGAATACCTGTTTAGAAAAAGGAAAGGAAACCCAGGCAACATGATAAATTCATTGTCTTCAAGAAAAAGTTCTATACTCAAGAACCAACTGGTAATGGCTTCAAGAAGTGGAATTTCAGCTCACCTGAAGCTTTTTTTTATTATTTTTCATTTTTTTGGCAGTGGGGGCAAGGGGATGATAACTAGGAATTGAACCCATGCTAAGCAAGCACCCTACCACTGAACTATATCCCCAGCCCTCATCTGAAGCATTTTCTAATGAGCTACACAGAGATTAAATGGGTTGCCTCTGATGGTGGTTAAGTCTCTGTTCACTAGAGGAATCCAAGTATAGGTTGGGTACTTATTAGGGCAAAATAGTTTAGAAAGACTCTATAATTCTATGGTATTTGCACAAAACGATCTTTGATTTTTCTTCCCAAATCTGAAATTTAGAGAGTTCTCAGGGAAGAGGTAGCATTTTAGTCAGAGAAAAAAAGAGAAGAAGGTTTGAAATATGTAATTGCCCAAGAAACAGAAGAAGGCAACTGTGATGGGGATATAAAAGATTCAGAAAATCAACCAAGGAGACATTTAGCAGGTTAAAATGTGAAGTAGATGCAACAGTGACAGGAGCTGGAGACACATCATTTTTTCACTCAGCAACTGCAATTTGCATAGCACTTGGTGACAGGGAGTGACCAAGAAAACCATTTTCTGCCTATATGAACCTATAAGGTGAATAAATCATTCAGGAATACACATACAGAGACGAATGAGTGTTGTTCTTTCAGAGATGGAAAAGATTATAGTTCAAGGCCTTGTTTTGCAGATGATGTTCATACCTGAAAGAAACATATGCATAACATCCACATCCTTATAGACACAAAGAAAGAGGTGCTGCTGGCTTCAGATCATATAAATGAGGTAAGCATTCCATGCAGCAGGTGTATTGTCCAGAATTTTCAAGGAGAGTGAGATATTTGGTCTTAGAAAGGGTATATAAATGGCAGGTGTGTTGAGTTAGTGGACAGAGGCTGCACTTTAATGTGAATATTCTTTAATGAGAATGTCTGTAAATGGTACAACTTTTAGACTTTTCCCCCAAGGTTTTTGAAAACAAGGTAGAGAGGGGAGATCGAAATATCTCATAGAATTTCTCAGCCTACCATTTTCTGAAGTAACAGGCTGTAAGAATTCAAAATACTAAAAAATTCCTCAGTGGCCAGAAAGTTTATTTACTTTCTGTGAATGAGCCCTTTATTTTGACTTTGGCAGGTTTTTTCTTAGGATTAAGGCAATCATTTTACCCAGTCTCTTTGGCCCTCAGTGCATACGCACAGTATTTACATTAGGAAGCAGATTCAACAAGAAGAGCATGTTCCACATAGTCCCCAGTCATAACAGCACTTATGAGTGCCACAGTGGAATAAATGGATGAGGCACGAAAAGAGCAGTGAGCATGGTAGGCAACCAAAGCAGAGAAAGAGAAAGCAACAAAAGAGAAAAATCATGTCTCCCCCAGGTGGGGCAGTAACCGCAGTAAGAAAACCATCAATCCAACCACACTGCCTATTTTATTGAGTCCTTAAGGCCATTTTCAAGGTACACTTCTTGTCCTCTGGGTGGGATTTTTGCAAGTAGTAGAATGCTTGATACCACTGGGATTTCTGAATATATCTTCAACCCAGTTTTTCTGTCCATAGCTATGAAATTCAGGCTTTTGCATCAACTTGTTTATTTATGTGCTGCTTTCATTCACTCAGGTATTCATTCAGGTACACTCAATGAGTATTTATAGACAACTTTATTACACACCAGTCATTTTTCTAAGCCCTACAGAATCAGAAATAAATAATGGAGGGACATGTTTTCAAAGAATAGCAAAATACACGAATAACAAGAACTGTGATGAAACGTGTGTTCAGAACACGATTTAGGTTGAAGGTCAAGAAAAGTCTTTGCAGGGAGGTGATGCTTGAACTGAAGAGGAAAGGCTATCCAGAATCTAGACCTATGACAATGTGAATGGGATTCTCAGTGGGAGGAAGAGCTGTGTAAGGGGCCTGGGCAGGGTTGAGCTCGTCACGTCCACAAACAAGGCCAGTGTTGATGTGTACGAGGTATCACAGGCTCTACCATCAGAAATGATATGAGGCAGGTGATAACGGATTGGAAAGGATTGGAAGCTTGGGTTTTATCCAAAGGAAGCCATTTGCTATTAAGCAGGAAAGAGCAGGAGAAAGACATAATAAGAATTACATTTATAAAGATCAGTTTCAATGATATACATTATTAGCGCATTTTGACATATTATATGACACATGAAGGGTGCAAGGAGTGTAGAGTGATGGGGAAGATTAGTCTAATGACCCAATTCTCTCCCCCATCAAGAAGCTACTATCTCAGTTTAATTGGTTTCCTGGAATTACCTAACAAATCAAGGTAAACATACTTTATTTATTAGTAAACAATTATAACTTGGTAAACTGAGAAGAGCTTAAATGTGATCTAATATGACATGCAATATGATAAAAAGGAGTAAGATATTTTATCATGTAACAATGGATATACTTTATCCACAATTTGCTGCTAAATAATAATTGCAGGTAGTCCTAATCCCTTGAGAAGCTACATTATTCATCATTATTAAGTAAGCAGAGATGGAGAAAGGTATCCAGAGAACTGACTACAGGTATACAACTCAGGAAAAAATTCAGGTTGCACAATCAACTGTTTTTCAGATGCACCCACAAGGATACTCCAGAATGGGGACAGTGTAGGCAACGCCAGGAGCATCATGTTTGTGCTTAGAAAATATCTTTTTTATTTTATCTTTTTAGATATATTATACAAACATGGAATATAAATTATTCCAATTAAGTTTCCATTCTTGGGGCTGGGGATGTGGCTCAAGCGGTAGCACGCTCTCCTGGCATGCGTGCGGCCCGGGTTCGATCCTCAGCACCACATTAAAAGAAAAAAAAAAAAGATGTTGTGTCCGCCAAAACCTAATAAAAAATAAATATTGAAAAATTCTCTCTCTCTCTCTCTCTTTCTCTCTCTCTCTCTCTTTGAAAATAAATAAATAAAGTTCTCATTCTTGTGGTTGAACATGGTGAGGAGTTAAACTAGTCATGTATTCATATGTGAACATAGGAAAGTTATGTCCAATTCATTCTACTGTTAGACGGTATTCTTATTTGGAGATCAAACTAGAGCCTCAGGCACACTAAGCACACACTCTACCACCAAGCTGCACCCCTCATCCCCAAGATAATAAATTTTAACTGATTTTCAGATCTAGAAGATGGTGATGGAATCACCTTTTCTGGAATTAAGGGCATAGTGGTAACTACTGACTAGGGCTTTTTACCCTGAAGTACTACACGAGGAGGTGATTAAGTTCGTGTCTGAAAATATTACCCACTGAGTTTTTTCACCCAACTTTCAATTTCTACTGCAAATCCATAGGTTGTTACTTTGGTTTGTGTTTATTATGCCTAGAATGACAACGTGCAGGACGATGAACCAGCAGTAACTCACTGCATACAATCTAGGTGGCCAGAAAATATGAATAGCTGCCTCTTTTCATAAACAGTTATGTTAAAAATCAGTGTATGTTCCAGGCTGGGGCAAAACCAGAGAGCATGTGAAGCTATTTTGCATAAGCATGTGGTACCACATATGTACAGTGAAATCTCTGTGGAGTTTGGGAAGCCATCTCTTTTCTTTCACCAACTTACAGCACTAAAACACCACCAGGTGGCACCATGTCTTTTCATTTTTTGTTTTTCCTCTTTTTATTTCTTCATGAGGAAATTTCACAGAATATTAGCAATGAAAATAATTTCTGTTCTCTCAGATGCCTTAGTAGAATTGACAGTCTTAACATTACCTGAAGAAACATAAGCATGATCAACCGAATTTGGAAACACTGCTGGACTGCAGAATGTATGAGAATAAATCTAGATCTCACCTACCCACAAGGAAGTAAGGGGATTAATATTCTCTATATTTAATTCACACATGATTCTATGATCTTTTCTCCACAGATTCTCATCTCCATCTTCCTCCTTGCACTTCATTTTAATTAGTATTAGGGTACCCTCTGCACTCTGTTTAGCCCATAAACTGCCAAAATCCTCCTGCAGGTCCTTCTAAATGAACCTGTTGCTAAAATCCTAATACAGGCTAAAAATCTCACAGAGATATTTTCAAATTATCTTCTTTTTTCCCTTTAGTCTATCCTGCACATGGAGATGCAATTAATATTTTCAAACACTGCTTCATCATATCCTGTACTACCAAAGACCTTATATCACTTTCCAAATCATTTGGATTAAGACTCACTTTGGCATTGGATTCTTTCAATCCTTTACCTAACCAACTGTATCCTCTCCTGCTACCTAATATCAAAATCTCTTTCAATCAACCCACATGGTAATTATAATTCTAACTATTAGAGTGGGTTGTAGTTTGTTTTGTTGGTTGATTTGTTAATTGGCTGATTGGCTAATTGAGTGTTAATAAAGTATATCAACTAAGAATTGAGGATTCTGGGAAGGACATAATGGCACATGCCTTGAGCTCAGCTACTCGGGAGGCTGAGGTAGGAGTACTGTAAGTTTAAGGCCAGGCTTGGCAACTTAGCAAGATCCTGTCTCAAAATAAAAAATAAAAAGCTTGGTGGAAGAGCATGTGCAGAAACCTGAGTTCAATCTCTAGTACCTAGAAAAAGAAAAAAAAAGTGTGGACTCAGGAACCAGACTGCTACTATTAATACTCTAACTCTGCCATCCACTGGTTTTATAATTTAAAGTAAGAATCCCACCTGCTGTGCTTCAGTTCCCCTCATTCCTGAAACAGAGACCACAATGGTACATGGACTTGGTGTTGTCGTGAGGGTTAAAGGAGTTAATAGATGTGAAGCTCTTGAAGCAGTGTCTGGCCAGGGTGCTCATTTCGTGTCACCCATGAGTCCTGCCCTGCTTCCTTCTCCTCTCATCACCCCAATTCAACACCCAAGCAACTTATCATGATGCCAAGCTCAAGAAATGTGGACTGAGGCCCAGAACGTGAATTTCCCCAGAACATGTTTGTAGAGGGCCAGTGTGAGTTCGGGAATAAAGAATTGCTGTTTGAATCTACAAAGCTGTGAGTGGCTCGTGATTCTGTGCCCAGCCAGACTGCAGCATTTGGTGGTCCGTACGCGGAGCATCTGAAACTTGGAGGGAGAACAGCAGCCAATTTGGATTCCAGAGAGATTAACCAAAGCAATTTCTACAGACCAAAAAGAAGATGATTTGACTCAACTCCATAACAGCTGATATCCAGAGCTCCAGCTTGGCTATTCTTACATCTGCAAAAGTGATTAACCAGGGTGCTTTTTTCAATATCTATTTTATTATTGCATTTTCCCACATCATAAAGTTCTATTTTATTTTTGAGCTCATACAAACCTAGGTTAATGTTTTTCTGATCAGTTTTATTTTTTGACTGTGGAGTTTTTAAACATTGCAATTGAGATTTCACCTAGGTAAAGCTACAAGGCCTTTACTATTGTCTTATGTGTTGAACGTTTGTGTGCACATTTGTGTTTTGTGTTGTATGTCTGTGTGTGCGTATGTCCATATATCATATATGAAGAGCACTCATGAAAAAATGGATCCGAATTATTTTTTTTTATTCACGTGATTTAAATGGTTTAATTTAAATTAGGTAAACAGCTGTTAAGGATTGTTTTTAAAGGAGGTTAACAGATCTGTTTGTTTACTTTCACCTTTCCTTTTCATTATATTTAATAATTCTGTTCAGGATAATGTCTCTTTAGCATCTTTGCCAGAATTCCCATCTCCATCCCAGTGCCGGTGAAGACTAAGATAAAACCAAACTACAGCTTCTATGATAGCTATCACAGTAAACTGTATAAACTGATGCATCAATGAATATAACTCAACAAGTAATGCTCAATCAAGGACTCTATTTACTTTGGGAAGATATGGACATATTGATAGACTCCTCCACTTTGAACTGCTTACAGAACTTGCCTGGACTATATATCACTTGTATGCATTGTGAACTATTGTTTGGTGCAGCAAATTGTGGTAGTGCTGGCATATCTTTGCTGATGGTATCATCAGTGATGGTGTCAGCAGTGATGCAATTTTTCCAAAGGAGCCGTCAACTGGCTTGGTGTCGTGGCATTTCTGTATCCTCCTCCCTTCTGCTAGTGATGGTCTAAAATTTGGGGGTCAACAGAGGTGAGGCAAAGAACCTCACCCCCCCACTGGCACCAAGGCTAAATTTGGGGGCCAACAGAGGTGAGGCAAGAACCTCACCCCCCCACTGGTGCATAGGCCTATCCACAAGTATGGCTGTATGCTGGACCAGTAGTCAGTGACGAGTATGATCCGATTGCAGTGGTATCAACCTAAGACAGGAGGCTGACGCCTAGAGGTCAGTTTTTCCCATGACGAGTAAGAACCATATGTTGAATTGGACAACCTACCAGGCACGGTCCTTAAGCCACATTGCTTGTTACTTAATTAAACAGAAGGGGGGAGATGCTGAGAGCCATTAGCCAAGTAGGTATGACAATTTCCTTGCCAGCGTACCCCATGTTGCTTAGAGGAAGGACTCGTGGAAATAGACTTGCCTTGGACACTTGCAGTGACATTGCATGTATGTTTGAGAAAGGTGACCCTGCTCAAGGACCAGGGTGGATCCGGGTTTAGGGAGGATCCTACTGGATTAGGGTGGATCAGGTTTTAGGGAGTATCCCGCTCCTTGGGTTTAGGGTGGTTCCAGGTTTAAGGTGTGCCCTGCCGGGAATAGGGCATATCCTGCTGATTAGAGCCTGGTGGAATATGAGGATTTTGCCCAGAACGTGAATTTCCCCAGAACGTGTTTGTAGAGGGCCGGTTGAGAGTTCAGGAATAAAGAATTGCTGTTTGAATCTAAAAAAAAAAAAAAAAAAAAAATGTGGATTGAAACCTGAATCCATTCTCTTTAGATTGACTAAGCCTTTCCCTTTTACTGAAAGATGGAGCCAAGTTTAAAGTCCCAACTTCCTCCATAGCTTCCCCTCCAACTTTCTGAACTAGCATCACATTTTTCTCTTATATTTATCATGCACACAAGTGTGCGTGTGTTTAGTTTTTTTAATGAGTGCTATCAGTCTTTTAATTGCCTCTTTCCAACTCTAGACTTTAACCTTCTCAGAGAAAAAATCATGATAGATGCCACAGAAAGGGCAAAACAGGGAGATTGTGCCCTCAAAAATCTCTACCTTCACAGAAGGAAACGAGACATAAGGAGAGTTGTTGGCAGTTCATATGCCCTCCATACAGGCAAGTTCCACAGCCATGAATTCAACCAACTGCAGATGAAAAATATTTTTAATTAATTTTTTTATTTATATATGACAGCAGAATGCATTACATTTCTTATTACACATATAGAGAACAATTTTTCACCAACTTACAACACTAAGAATATCTCTGGTTATATACAAAGTATATTCACACCAATTCCTGTCTTTATACATGTACTTTGTATAATAATGTCCATCACATTCCACCATGATTTCTAACCCCAAGTCTTCTCCCTTCCCCTCCCACCCCTCTGCCTATCTAGAGGTTGTCTATTTCTCCCATGCTCCCCCTCCCTACTGCACTATGAGTCAGCCTCCTTATATCAGAGAAAGCATTCAGCATTTGGTTTTTTGGGATTGGCTGACTTCACTTAGCATTATCTTCTCTAAGTCCACCCATTTACCTGCAAATGCCATGATTTTATTCTCCTTTATTGCTGAGTAATATTCCATTGTGTATATATGCCACATTATTCTTGAGAGAGAGAGAGAGAGAGAGAGAGAGAGAGAGAGAGAGAAAATCTTTTTTTGTAGATGGACACAATACAATGCCTTTATTTTTATGTGGTGCTGAGAATCGAACCCAGGTCCCGCCTGTGCTAGGTGAGCACTCTACCACTGAGCCACAATCCCAGCTCCTATGCCACATTTTTTAATCCATTCATCTATTGAAGGGCACCTAGGTTGGTTCCACAGTTTAGCTATTGTGAATTTTGCTGCTATAAACATTGATGTGGCTGTGTCCCTGTAGTGTGCTGTTTTTAAGTCCTATGGGTATAGGCCGAGGAGAGGAACAGCTGGGTCAAATGGTGGTTCCATTCCCAATTTTCCAAGAAATCTCCATACTGTTTTCCATATTGGCTGTACCAATTTGCAGTCCCACCAGCAATGTATGAGTGTACCTTTTCCCCCACATCCTGGCCAACACTTATTGTTGTTTGTGTTCTTGAAAGCTGCCATTCTGGAGTGAGATGAAATCTTAGAGTAGTTTTGATTTGCATTTCTCTGATTGCTAGCAATGATGAACATTTTTTTCATATATTTGTTGGTTATATATCATCCTCTGAGAAGTGTCTGTTCAGATCCTTGGCCCATTTATTGATTGGGTTATTTGGGTTTTTGATGTTTGGCTTTTTGAGTTCTTTATATACCCTAGAGATTAGTGCTCTATTAGTGTGTGAGGATTAAAGATTTGCTCCCAAGATGTAGGCTCTCTATTCACCTCACTGATTGTTTCTTTTGCTGAGAAGTTTTTTAGTATGAATCCATCCCATTGATTGATTCTTGATTTTAATTCTTGTGCCAAAGGAGTCTTATTAAGTAAGTTGGGGCCTTATCCCACATGATGGAGATTAGGGCCTACTTTTTCTTCTATTAGACGCAGGGTCTCTGGTTTTATGCCTAGGTCCTTGATCCATTTTGAGTTATCTTTTGTGCATGGTGAGAGATAGGGGTTTAATTTCATTTTGTTGCATATGGATTTCCAATTTCCCAGCACCCTTTGTTGAAGAGGCTATCTTTTCTCCAATGTACATTTTTGGTGCCTTTGTCTAATATAAGATAATTGTAATTTTGTGGGTTAGTCTCTGAGTCCTCTATTCTGTACCATTGGTCTACCAGTCTTAGTACTGGTTATATAGATCTTTCACTACTTTTGAGTCCCAAGTATTCCTTTTTTGTTTGTTTGTTTGTTTGTTTTTGATGGGATAGTTTTCCTCGTTTCCATTTCTGAGGATTTATCACTGATATACAAATGCATTTGATTTATGGGTGTTGATTTTATATCCTGCTACTTTGCTGAATGCATTTACTAGTTCTAGAAGTTTTCTGGTGGAACTTTTAGGGTCTTCTAGGTATAGAATCATATCATCAGCAAATAGTGCCAATTTGAGTTCTTCTTTTCCTATGTGTATCCCTTTCATTTCTTTCATCTGTCTAATTGTTCTGGCCAGTATTTCAAGAACTGTGTTAAATAGAAGTGGTAAAAAAGAGCATCCTTGTCTTGTTCCAGTTTTTAGAGATAATGCCTTCAATTTTTCTCCATTTAGAATGATGTTGGCCTGGGGCTTAGCATAGATAACCTTTATGATGTTGAGATATGTTCCTGTTATCCCTAATTTTTCTAGTGTTTTGAACATGAAGGGATGCTGTATTTTGTCAAATGCTTTTTCTGTGTCTATGGAGATGATCATATAATTCTTATCTTTAAGTCTATTGATGTGATGAATTACATTTATTGATTTCTGTGTGCTGAACAAACCTTGCATCCCTGGAATTCATCCCACTTGATTGTGGTGCACGATCTTTTTGATATGTTTTTGTATCTGACTTGCCAGAATTTTATTGAGAATTCTTGCATCTATGTTCATTAGAAATATTGTTCTGAAGTTTTCTTTTTTCTTTTTTTTTTTTTTTGCGATGTGTCTTTGCCTGGTTTGGGAATCAGGGTGATATTGGCCCCATAGATTGAGTTTGAAAGTGCACCCTCTTTTTCTATTTCCTGAAATAAATTGAAGAGTATTGGTATTAGTTCTTCTTTAAAGGTCTTGTAGAACTCAGCTATGTATTTACCCGGTCCTAGGCTTTTCTTGGTTGGTAGACTTCTGATGGCATCTCCCATTTTGTCGCTTGAAATTGATCTGTTTAAATTGTGTATATCATCCTGATTCAATTTGGGCAAATTATATGACTCTAGAAATTTGTCAATGCCTTCGATATTTTCTATTTTATTGGAGTACAAGTTTTCAAAATAATTTCTAATTATCTTCTGTATTTCTGTAGTGTCTGTTGTGATAGTTTCTTTTTCATCACATATGTTAGTGATTTGAGCTTTCTCCTTCTCTTCATTAGTATGGCTAAGGGTCTGTCAGTTTTATTTATTTTTTCAAAGAACCAACTTTTTGTTCTGTCAGTTTTTTCAATTGTTTCTTTTGTTTCAATTTCATTGATTTCAGCTCTGATTTTAATTATTTCCTGTCTTCTGCTGCTTTTGGTGTTGACTTGCTCTTTTTTTGGGGGGGGCTTTGAGATGTAATGTTAAGTCATTTATTTGTTGACTTTTTCTTCTTATAAGGAATGAACTCCATGCAATGAACTTTCCTCTTAGAACTGCTTTCATAGTGTCCCAGAGATTTTGATATGTTGTATCTGTGTTCTCATTCACCTCTACAATTTTTTTAATCTTCTCCTTGATGTCTTCTGCAACCCATTGTTCATTCAGTAGCATATTATTTAGTCTCCAGGTGTTGGATTAGCTTTTCTTATTTTATTGTTGGTTTCTAATTTAATTTCATTATGATCTGATAGAATGCAGGGTAGTATCTCTATTTTTTAATATTTGCTAAGAGTTGCTTTGTGGCAAAATATATGGTCTATTTTAAAGAAGGATCAATGTGCTGCTGAGAATAAAGTGTATTATCTCATTGAAGGATGAAATATTCTATGTATGTCAGTTAAGTCTAAGTTATTGACTATATTATTTACTTTTATAGTTTCTTTGTTCAGCTTTTGTTGCAAGATCTATCTAGTGATAAAAGAGGTGTGTTAAAATCACCCAAAATTATTGTGTTGTGGTCTATTTGACTCTTGAATTTTAGAAGAGTTTGTTTGATGAACATAGATGCTCCATTGTTTGGGGCATATATATTTATAATTGTTAAGTCTTGTTGGTGCATAGTTCCCTTGAGTAGTATGTAGTGTCTTTCTTTATCCCTTTTGATTGACTTTAGCTTGAAGTCTACTTTATTTGATATGAGGATGGAAACCTCTGCTTGCTTCTGCAATCCATGTGGTTGGTATGATTTTTCCCAACCCTTCACCTACAGTCTGTTGATATCTTTTCCTATGAAATGAGTCTCTTGGAGGCAGCATATTGTTGGGTATTTTTTTAATCCAATCTGCTGGTCTATGTCTTTTGATTGGTTATTTTAAGCCATTAACATTCAGGGTTATTATTGAGACATGATTTGTATTCCCAGTTATTTTTGTTTTAGTATTTAACGTGACTTGGTTTCTACTCTGATTAAATTTTCCTTTAGTATAATACTTCCCTCTGATGATTCTCACCATTGTTTTTTATTTCCTCTTCGTGGAATATTTTACTGAGGATGTTCTGTAGTGCAGGCTTTCTAGTTGTAAATCCTTTTAACTTTTGTTTATCTTGGAAGGTTTTTATTTCATCATCAAATCTAAAGCTTAATTTTGCTGAATATAAGATTCTTGGTTGGCATCCATTTTCTTTCAGAGCTAGGTATATGTTGTTCCATGATCTCCTGGCTTTGAGGGTCTAGGTTGAAAAATCTGCTGAGATATGAATTGGTCTCCCCCTATACATGATCTGATTCCTCTCTCTTGTGGCTTTTAAGATTCTATCCTTATTCTGTATTCAAGGCATTTTCATTATAATGTGCCTTGGTGTAGATCTGCTGCATTTTGTATATTTGGTGTCCTGTAAGCCTCTTGTATTTGGTTTTCCAATTTGTTCTTTATGCTTGGGAAATTTTCTGATATTATCTCATTGAAGAGATTGAGCATTCCTTTGGTTTGAAACTCTGTGCCTTCAGACTATTCCCTGAAGACCTTAAAAGAGCATGCTACAGGGATACTGCCACATTGATGTTCATAGCAGCACAATTCACAATAGCTAGACTGTGGAACCAACCCAGATGCCCTTCAATAGATGAATGGATAAAAAAAATGTGGCATTTATACACCATGGAATATTACGCAGCACTAAAAAATTACAAAATCATGGAATTTGCAGGGAAATGGATGGCACTAGAGCAGATTATGCTTAGTGAAGCTAGCCAATCCCTAAAAAACAAATACCAAATGTCTTCTTTGATATAATGAGAGCAACTATGAACAGAGTAGGGAGGAAGAGCAGGAAGAAAAGATTAACATTAAACAGAGACATGAGATGGGAGGGAAAGGGAGAGAAAAGGGAAATTGCATGGAAATGAAGGGAGACCCTCATTGCTATACAAAATTACATAGAAGAGGTTGTGAGGGGAATGGGAATATAAACAAGGAGAGAAATGAATTACAGTAGAAGGGGTAGAGAGAGAAGATGTGAGGGAAGGGGAGGGGGGATAGTAGGCGATAGGAAAGGTAGCAGAATACAACAATTACTAATAGGGCATTATGTAAAATTGTGGATGTGTAACCGACGTGATTCTGCAATCTGCATTTGGGGTAAAATTGGGAGTTCATAACCCACTTCAATCTAATGTATGAAATACGATATGTCAAGAGCTTTGTAATGTTGTGAACAACCAATAAAAAAAGAAAAAACAAAAGAAACTCTGTGCCTTCCTCTATCCCAATAACTCTTATATTTGGTCTTTTGATGCTGTCCCATAATTCTTAGATGTTCTGTTCATAGTTTCTTGCTATCTTCACTGTGTGATCAATCTTATTTTCCAGATTGTATACTTTGTCTTCATTATCTGACATTCTTTCTTCCAAGAGAGCTAGTCTGTTGATTATGTTTTCTATTGAGTTTTTAATTTGGTTTATTGTATCCTGCATTTCAAGGATTTCTGACTGATTTTTTTTTTAGAGTCTCTGTCTCTTTTTTTAAAAAAATATTTATTTATTTATTTATTTATTTATTTTTAGGTATAGATGGACACAACACAATGCCTTTATTTTTATGTGCTGCTGAGGATCAAACCCAGGTCCCGCCCGTGCCACAATCCCAGCCCTCTATCTCTTTCTTGAAGTAATCTTTTGCTACCTATATTTGCTTTCTTATCTCTTTGTTGGAGTGATCTATTTTTGCCTGTATTTATTCATTTACATCATTCTTTAATTCACAGATCATTTTAATTATGAACCTTCTAAACTCCTTCTCTGACATTTCATCAACTTTGCTGTCTATGGGTTCTATTATTATAGTATCCTGATCTGTTTGGGGCACTTTCCTCCCTTGTTTTTTCATGTTGTCTATGTGTCTTTCCTTCTTGCAGTGTGGATCTGAGATATTACAGTTTCTATCCTATATTCTTGTAGTACCTGTGCAGATTGCCTGTACCTCACCTTGATGTTGGGCTTCCAGACTCTGGTGTCCCTCAATGTATGCTACTGCAACTAAAGGTGGTCACTGTAATAGCCAAGGTAACTCGAGATAATAGTTGTGGTGCCCAAGATGGAAGCAATGTCTTACAGACTGAGGGGCTGGGGAAATAGCTCAGTTGGTAGAGTGCTTGCCTAGCATGCACTAAGCCCTGGGTTCAATCCCCAGCACTGCCAAAAAAAAAAAAAAAGAAGAAGAAGGAAAGATAATAGAAGAAACACAATTCCACATTTAAACTTTGCCTTTGGTTTTTGAATTAATCTCAAAATCAACAGTGGACCACATGACCTAAGAAATAACACAACTCTGGGCCATCAGTGTGATTAGGCGAATAAAGTTGGGGATTTTTCTCCATCCCGTGCTTCTACTGATGTTGGAATTCCTAACTGAACGCAACACAACAGTACAAGCTTCCTGGCTTAAACCAATGGGCATTGCTAAAAATTATAAAATGATAAAATAAAATAAAAGTGATACTCTTTTTCAGGCATGTGCCACCACACCCAGCTTTAAAAAAAAAAAAAAAACTTTTTAAATGTTTTGGTGAATAAGATCTTTTTGAGCAAGACACAAACTATAAAAAATAATAATAGGTCTAAAAGCATAAAAATATTTTAATATCTGAAAAATAAAGCAGACATGGCAAAATTAAAGACAAGAAACAGACTTAAGATAATAGAATATATGTTACATCTTATTTAAATTTTTTTTCTTTATTTCTAATAAGTTTAAACACTTGGGTATAGAGATCCATATAATGCATAATCAGACACTCATTACATATTTTGGATATGGCCTGTATAAGTAAGTATCTGCAAATAGATGAGGAAGTTACAAATGCTCAAATAGAAACTGGGCAAAGAATATGAACGAATAATTCAAAGAGCAAACCATATAAACAATCAACACTTAAAAAATGTTCAACCCCACTAGAAATCAGGAAAAAGCCAACTTAAACATGAAATCATATTTTTAACTTCAAGTTGGGGAAAAGAAATTGAAAAAAAAAAGAGTGTTTAGTAAAGAATCAAGGAAACAGACCTTTATATATAGTATTATATACATGCAAATCCTAGGGAAATTTTTGAAAGAATAGTATTTTGAAATTTTATAGATCATTCAAGAACTCTCCTTATAGAAATTTTTCCATGAAAAGTATCTATACTTGTGTGCAAAGTTATGTTTATAAAAATCTTTTCTGCTGCATTGTTGATAATGATGAAAAATGAGAAAGAAACCAAATGTGCACCCAATGAAGAGTAGTCAGTCACTTGGGTGGTGGTAGAGACATATTCTAAAGCACTATATTGTCATTAATCAGAATAAGCTTAGACCAACATGCACTGGTATGGAAAAGTCCCAAGACACACTTTAACCCCCTTGATGGTATCCTTTATATTTCATATTTTGAAATGTACATTCCTATAACACATAAATTTTGTGTCCAAGATTCTGTTCTACAGAAACAGAAAAGCTATCACCATCTAAGCAATATCTCCAAAACTACTATGAAATGTTAATAAAAAAATAAATAAAATTTTAAAAGACAAAAAGAAAAATTATCAGAAATCTGTACAAAACCAGATTTTAAAGAACTCACTCATCCCTCACCCAACCCTGTTCTGCTACAGGAATACAGAAGATTAAGAAAAATAAATAAATAATCTAGAGACTGTGATGAGGTCATCTTGAAAACACATTCAGAGAAAGCTGAACCCTTAGAGGAAAGACTCTGAAAAATTATTAACCTGAAATAAACAGTGGATGAAAATTTTAAGATGAGTTACAGTGCAAAGACATGGAATCTCTCTTTCTCTAGGTGTCTGTAGAATTATAACTGTCTCTTCTACATCTGTAAAGGTTTAAATATTTGGCATTTGTCTAAGTACTCAGTGGAAGAAAGACAGGTTACTCACAACAAGATAGTGCTCTGATTTTCCCAGTGGAAGTACCGGTTCCTTTCTAAATACATGAGCTCTATTTTGGGGGGCCTGAAATCAAAATTTTCATGGTTGAATTGTTAACACATTATCTTTATGTGGTTTAGATTTCTAGTTTAAGCCAGTGGAGATTGCTAAAAACTACGATGCAAGGTTTCAGTACATTAAAAGGTGCTCCAGTTGTATGTTGACAACCTGGCTCGCAGATTCCAGGAAATTTCAGGTCAAAAGCCAAAGAGATTTTACCCTCAACCTGTGTATAGTCATAGCCAGATATCAACATTACTATTTTTTCCTTCAAAAAATAAAATATACCCTATCTTTACTCTCTTAAAGTTATGTAAACATACATTGATTCGCCTTTCAGTCTTTCATGTTCTTTTCCCATGTACACAATAAGGTGGAAATTCAATTATGCCAATTGTTTTTAAAAAATTAGGCCAGCCACAATGGTGCACACTTGTAATACCAGCAGCAAACCTCAGCAATTTAGAGAGGCCTTAAGCAAGTTAGTGAGACCCCCATCTCAAAATAAAATATTTTTTTAAAGGGGTAAGGATGTGGCCCAGTGGTAAACACCCCAGGTTCAATCCCTGGTATCACAAAAAAAAAAAAAAAAAAAAGATAGCACTACTCCATTTTTGCCAGTGTGAAATACATTGTTCCAGGTACATATAAGGATTTTAGTAAGTTTTAAAAAGTCTCACTCACATATACTTGATTCTAAAATAATTATTGCTCTGCAAGCTGTCTTTGGATTACAGTATGCTAAGCCAATGTTTGTTTTCTACTGTAGGTGAAGAAGCTTTTGGTGGTTCATGGAGCTTCCATTCACCAACCTAGAAGTGGCATTCATTTTACTGGCTTTTGTTATCTTTTCCTTATTTACCCTGGCTTCCATCTACACTAGCCCGGATGACAAGAATGAAGGTAAAGAGAGAGAACTCTTTGTGGCTGCCCTCTATTTCCTTTCTCTTCACCACCATCTTCTGTATTGTTGAATTTGTTTTGGTTTCTATTCTGTATGTGAGGATGAGTTTCTTTTGTTTTGTAACATGTATGTATGTTTTCACTCAACATATGGAAAGGAAAAGGATCTGAATTTTTTTAAAATAAGTTCTTGTCAAAGCCCAAACATTTGAAAAATATGTAGAAGTATTTTTAAAACCCTATACCACACATGTTTTGCTCATTGCCAATAATAATTGTTAACAACATAAGTATATAATTTAAATGGTTGTGCTTGGTAGTTCAGAGCCCACCAAGTTTCATGCAAAATTGATGATAACTGGAGGAGCATTATGTTTTAAGACCAAAAAAATTATATATTTATGTGTAAATACATGTCAAGGAAATTATATGTATTTGTAGAGAATAAGATAAAATCATACAAATCAAATTTTGCTTGTTTTTCCTAGTCAACCCCACCCACACACACACATGCAAGAATGCGCACACGCACGCACGCACACACATACATATTAATTCTTAGCTGTAAAAGAAGTGCCACCTGTTAAATAAAAGACTTTTCTCTGTCTTATAGACATATGCTACCTAGAAAATGAAAGCCACAGCAAATAGACATTCCAATTCATGCTGACACAGTTTGGGAAACTTTTTCTGCTTCACAAATTGTTTACATTGCTTTAATTTAAAGTGGGTTTGGCTGAAAGAAAGAATAAAACCAAAATAGCAGTTACTTTAACTGGATAATAATGTATTTTCTCTCACATGGGAAAGGAAGCCTGGAGGAAGTGAGTTCAAGGCTGACATGGCACTCTGTGATGTCCTGGACCCAGGCTACTACCTGGGTGATCTGCCATGTTCAACCTATAGCATCCCTATCATGGCCAGGATGGCTGACCCATCTTTTGCTACCTGTTACGCATGCCAGTTAGTCAAAAGAAAGAAAAAATAAGAACGGCTCACTGTCTCCTTTCAAAGCACCTGCAAAGTTTGCATGTGCCATTTTCTTCTGTCCAGCCTTTAGAACACAGCTAAGAGAAGTTTGAATATGTAATTTTTATTCCTAGAGGTAACGTGCCCAGCTAGAATTTTGAATGTGTGATCCTAAAGGAAGAAAAGTAAAATCATCAGTGCCTACCACACATCTTCCCTTAGTCATGCCATCATTACACACCTGGTAGTCATAAATCAGGGAATATTTGAGCTTAAAAAAAAATGTTAAGAGTCCATGTCCATGTGATCTCCTGATTCTTAACCAGACAGGTGTCATGAAAGACACCTCACACTTGGGGCTAATCACAGACCTAGTGAATATGCATTTCTAGGTGTGACACTTTGCCATAAGTCTTTAAACAAGCTCCCCACATTAGTCTAGCTTTTGTACCTGACCGAAAAGTACAGAATCTAATTATTCATACTGCAGATGTAACAACAGAAATCCAAAAAGTTTTCATGAGTGTCTCAGGAATTCAATTAGTAGAATATCCAAAATTAGAACACAAGTCCCCTATCCCCAACTCCAGGATTACTACCCCATATTCTACACTACATTTTCTATCTAATTAGAACCCATGAGCATGAGGACCAAAAGGATTGAACCAGCCATAGAAATTTAACTTGCCAATGTATTTTCACATTCAATTTTTCATAACTTTTTCTCCAGTTCTATTCCTCTATATCTGATGTTCATTTCCCAAGTTAAAGCTCCTCCATTTAAACACTATTACACTCAGCAGGGTAGATCACTGACAAAACTACGACTACCTGCTAACAGATTCCCAACAAAGAACACTTTTACCATAGCATTTATGTCTACACACAACCAACAGAACAGACATAAGCACAATTTCACATGAGAATACAAAAGATGTACACTTTCTTATGTGATAAGGTCTATGAATGAAATCTATCTTCATTAAAATAGCAGAACTAGCTCAGTTGTTAGAGTACTTGTCTCATATGAACAAGGTCCTGGATTCAATCTCTAGCACCACAAAAAAAGGGGGGGGACTATTTTAATTTTTTTCTTAGCACCAGTACAGCATTGCATAAGCCACTAATAATAAACCTAAAAGGTCCTGATTTAATTTAACACACATTTGTTGAAAATATAAGTCAAATAATGGAGGATCCAAAGATGGATAGGACTTGGATGCCCTCCCCTCCAACTCTGATAGTATAGTGGAAAATTCAAGTGTGCAACTAGATAAAAGTGGAGTAAATGGAATACCAGTGGTTCTTATTAAGGATGATAAGATTAGAATGGAAAGATCTTCCTCAGGGACATTGAGACAGGCTTCACAGAAGAGACAGTCATCTTGGTGCAATTAGATGTTGAAATAGATCTGGACAAAGTAGAACAGGGTAGGGTATAGTGGGATGAATTCCAAGCATCAAATTCTAATTCAAATTCTACCAAATTATAAACTTAATTCTTCAAATTAAGTCATCTTTATTCAATATATGAAATGAGCTATAATTGGAAATGTGCTTAAGTCCAACAAGAAACTCAGAAGAACTGACAATTGGCCAGAAACTTTTCAATCCTTTCCGAGGTAAAGAGATAAAGTGAGCCTTTTAATGGTATTGCCCTTAAACCTAAGGGATGAAGGCCCCACACCTCAATGTCCCACTATGGAGCAGAGGTTTTCAAACTCTAATGTGCACAGAAATCATCCGAGATTTTGTAGAGAAACAGACTATGTTTGAGTGAACAAATAAAGAAATTCCTTCAATAAGTTAAAAAAAAAAAAAAAAGTAGACTACGACTCAGTAGATCTTGGTGGGGCCTGAGTTTTCATTTCTAACAAGTGACCATGATCCTTCACAGGATGACTTCAGCCACTGATATACACAACCCTAAGCCTTAGAGTGGCCAAGGTCACCTGTGGGCAAAGGTGAGGAGGGAGTTTGACTGCGGTGTTCACGTGCCCACAAGCAAAGCCCTTCATGGTGCAAGACAGAGACAGTGTTGGGACAAGAAGAGGCCATAGACACTCTTATACTACTCTTGCCTTGGTTTCCACAGATGTTCAGAGCCTGCAGGTTCAGATTTGAGAAAATATGTTATTGGTTTAGAAGAGTTCATGGTAATTCTTTACAAATTGGAATATTTTCATATTTTAAGATTTCTACAAGTCTTAACAGTTTATGGATTCACTATCTCATTTCTAATTAACATTTTCGATTATTTTACTCCATAACTTTATAGAAGGGATTAATTAAGATAATTTCCTTTGTTAAAAATAATAGTATAATTTTGTTATTAAACCCTCTTGGGTTCATGCCCTGCTATTTGGTAACTCTGTGACTTAGGACAAATTGCACATTATCAAAGACATCATTCTGTCATTTGAATATTGAGTATAATAATATAATAGTACCTGCCTCATGGAGTTGAAGTGAGAATTAAATTAAATAAAGCATTTAACAGAGGTTTATTGGAGTTTTCTTCTCTGGCTTCTTCATGATTAGTATAGAACAATAAGGGTCATTATAAGGTAAAGGAAATATTTCCTATAGAACCAATACAATTTGTACTCAACCAATATACTAGGTCAATGTTTTTGTTTTAAATATCAAGCAATAAAATAAATTCAATTTAAATTAACTTCAGAGAAACATCACATATCTTACAAAAGTCTAATGTTAGAGAAGGGTTAGGGCTATCTGAATCCTTTAAGCAAAGCCATTGAAAATAAACACCTAATAGAATCAGACATCTATCAAATGAAGAAGAAAAAGATATTCAGGTGCTTCAAAAAAGAATGAAATGAATATTGAAGGACTGAAAGATACCTCAGAAAACTGATAAACATTTGAATATTTTTCAAAAATGGTATCCTCTATAAAGTAGGGCAATGAAAATCACAAATAACAATATTATTAAATAAAGCTGTGACATAAGTATGTCAAAAAAGTGATCCAAATCAACATCTCATCTCATCTTTGTTCTAAAATTAGTTTATACTTGCTATTACAAATTAAATTGATTAGTTAAGTACTGTATTTATTAAATAATAATGTAAACTATTTTTAGATAATGATAATTTTATCTTCATTATTTTTAGTTTCAATTTTCCAGATAGAATTCATTTGAACTTTTTTTTTCTATCTTCTACTAAATTTGTCATCATTCAAGTTCACTTGTTTTTTTTTTTTTTTTTTTTTTTGGTACTGGAGATTGAACCCAGGGGTGCTTAACCACTGAGCCACATCCCAGCCTTTTTTAATATTTTATTTAGAGATAGGGTCTTGCTGAGTTGCTTAGGGCGTTCCTAAGATTCCGAGGCTGGCTTTGAACTATCCTCCAGCCTCAGCCTCCCAAGCCACTGCGCCAAGCTAAACTAGATCCACTTTAAATGACCTTTTCCAGTACCATTTATTTTCAGATTAAAAACAAGTTTCCTGGCTGGGAATGTAGCTCAGGCGGTAGCGCACTCATCTGGCATGCGTGCGGCCCGGGTTCGATCCTTAGCACCACATACCAACAAAGATGTTGTGTCCACCGAGAACTAAAAAAAAATAAATATTAAAAATTCTCTCTCTCTCTCTCTCTCTCCTCTCTCACTCTCTCTTTAAAAAAAAAAATTTTTTAAATAAAAAATAAATAAAAACAAGTTTCCTGTTACAGAGTTATATGTACGATCATCAGTTATCATCTAAGAAATTAGTTGAAGGCATGCTCATTAATCTAGTTACTGGTAGAAAGTGTTCTGAAAATGTAGTTCTTTGCTTTACACCCAGCCCAGAGAATAAAACTGATAATACTGAACATTACCTGAGCTCTGCACTTCTGAAAAACAGCTATGGTTAAGATACATACATCTAACCCTCTTCTTCCAAAATCCCTTCACTCTCATGTTCCAGGAAGTGGCTTTACCCAAAAGAACTACCTTTTCCCATATGAAGTGGATAAGATTCACTGTCCACTTTTCCGACGACCTCTGTAAGACTTAGAAGGACTCCCTTGTTGACCTGAGACAGGGACAAACACAGACTTTTCCTTTTTTGCCTACAACTACTGACAAGGACAGATGCAGACCTTCTAATGCCCTGTCCTTTGTCATATTGAGATTAGAACTATTTGTCTCCTTGAAACTAGCTGGATACAGAGATAAACATTTCCTGTGCAGCTGATAGCAAAGCAATCTCAAGTGTAAATCACCCAGCTGTAACTTTTCTACTTCTTCCTATAAGACACTAAAGTAAAACTACCCTGCCGGGCACTTTATCTTTGGATTTGAAGAGCTGTCTGTACGCAATAGCCTGGATAAGACTCTTATTTGTTCTTTTTACCTTTTTCTTTTTTCTCTCTCTCTCTGTTTTGTCCTTTACAAAACATGGCCTCGTCCTTCTATATGATAATGTCAAATGAGTATGATTAAAGACAATATAGTTGATTAGTAAGACTATGTTCATGACTGTAAAATCTCATTAGGGACTATGGCTCAGTGACTTTGGAACTTGTCTTATTTTTTTGGAACCCACTTCCAGATCCCTCTTCTCTACCCACAACATATCCTCATGTGTGCAAAAGAAATACTAGTTTCCTAACAGTACTTAGCCTCACCTCAGGTGACATACCCCAATACTTTGTATTCTGTTTTTCACCTTAATAAGGCTGATGAAAGTCTACTAAGTGAACCACCTGATTCATTAAATATGTACAGATTATAAGCTCTAAACTCAGACACTAGCACCAGGTATAACTCAGAAGACCATTTCCAAACTACGTGTTCGTCTTCTATGTAGAAATCTTCACTAATTTACCATTGCCTACGGAGTGAAATGAAGGGTACCTAAAGGCTCTGAGGCATTCTTCCAAGTAGAAAATTTCTGTTACCGATCAGTAATGCTCTCCTCCTCTTTTTCTACCTGAATCTTATGTATCATTCAAGGCTAAATTCATTTCCTCTCTTCTTTAATCATTGTAATCACAAATGAGTACTCATCCTATGGAATGTTTATAGTACATATTTATATATCACTAATTTGGTGCTTATCTTTATCATTTTGTACTATTTGCTGTCTTTGTATGAATGGAAATGTAACTACAAAATAATAAGACCATTATTCCATGATTTGCTGGAATTGTCTGACCATTCAGCAGGTGTATTTTTACTCTGTGCTATTTGCAGGGAGGCACTGTGCTGGGTGTGGAGTGGAAATGAAAAATTAACTAATCACCAGTCTTCCCCTTAGAATCTTATGAAAGAGATAAACAGATAGAAAATACATGATGATAATAACTATGTCCATAGAAAAATGAAATTCAATGTCTCCCTATTAACTCTTCCCTTATAAGGCCAAAAATAAAACAACAAACTAGCAAAATTGATTTTTTTAAGGAGAATAAAAACATTTTGTATGTTGCCTAGAATGTAAGTTTCATCATGCACAGATTTATTGTTTTAGTCACTGCTCCTCCCAGCACTTAAAACACTGCCTCAGACATAGACAGTTCTTCATAACTCAGTACTAAATGAATTGTTATGCTTTTTTCTCCAAGCAAGCTCAATATATGCATTCCAAACTCATTAGCATCCCACATTGTCTTTCTCACTAATCCTGTAATTCTTCCCTGCTGATTCCTCCCCAATAATTGTTTACATTACTTTATGAATATTATTTAATTTTAAATCTAAACATATGAGGCAGATATTTTTACTATATCTAAAATCTCAAAATAATGCCCATTAGAATCCTGTCTATAAATTTTCATGTACTTGCGAATGAGCAGGACCATCATCGTAGGCTGATTTGTGTACAAAGATATTATCTGAGCTATTTATAAACCTCCTTCTAGAAAACCACCAATCAATTCAGAATAGCACAAATTAGCAGAGACTTTTCATAGTGGTATTCCATGTTTGTTTGATCACCCATCAGTAATATTCAGGTTTGATATATTCATGAACTTAAAATGTATTTTAATCTCAGTCAAATAAAACATAAATAGGATGGGTATACTGCTGGGCAGAAGAAATTATATAGTGTATACCAAAGTCAAATAGAGATGGGTTTTGGGGTGGAGGCATAGCTCAGTGATACAGCACTTGCCTAGCATACATAAAGCCCTAGGTTTGATTCCCAGCACCATGAAAAAACAAAGATAGGTAGATAGACAGACAGACTGATAGATAGAGTTCCATTTTTAACATTATCCACCACTATTTCCTTTTATATCCTTGAATTATAAAGAATTGTTTCCATCCATTTAATTGTTCTTGAGATTTAATGCTTTGAAGCTGCAGTATCAGTTTAGAAAAGATTAGTAAAATAGTCTCTTTGTATCTTTAGAGAATAGCATATAGTAATGCAGTAGTAGCAGCTATTTCCTGCCAGAATTATGTTGTTGTCCACCTGCACATCCGGCCCTGTCTTTGAAAGCTGGTCTAATGACCAGTAGGAAGTGATAAAATGTAAGTGACCCATCAGGAAATTATAAGGATATTCTGGGTAGGTAATGATCCTTCATCAAAGGTGTGTCCAACCTCCTGACAAACAATAGCCACCCAACATCCCTGTGCTAGACACTCCCTTCCAGGATAGCCATGGGCACTACCAGGTAGACAGTCTTAAAGACTTCATCCATGACAGGTCTAGAGAGAGAAATGAAGCCCAAAGCTGATGGACCAACAATCCAAATGACGATTAATTTCAAATTATTAGAATACTTTCATTAGATTTCAAAACTTTGTTAAGAATTCATTTAGATATTTCAGCTACTATTGTCTAATTGTGTCAATATGACCAAAAAGCCCTAAAATGCTTTCT
The DNA here is from genome assembly GCF_964194105.1 of Spermophilus citellus. Classification (NCBI taxonomy): domain Eukaryota; kingdom Metazoa; phylum Chordata; class Mammalia; order Rodentia; family Sciuridae; genus Spermophilus; species Spermophilus citellus. Next base: position 69,085,726 of record NC_138196.1, on the reverse strand, counting down.
ACCTGACGACACTAGATGGAGAGGTCAGTAGAAAATAATATTTAAAATATGTATATAGGAATGAGATGGGAAAGGGTCAGAGTTCCATTCCTGCTACTTACTCACAGTGTGGCTCAACTAAGTTATATAAATGTTCCCAGATTCACTTATTTATATAAAAATTAATGAAGATAATAAATTACCCCTACAGGACTGTTGTGAGAATTAAAATGTGGGAGTATAAAATGCAATGATATGTTGAAAACACAACACTACCTGTCATAAAGATTTCTTTAATTTGTTGTCATTTTGCTGGTTCTGTTCCAATTGTTCAGTTTGTGTTTATCTGTTTTTTGTAAGCTGTTGTAGCCTGTGGCTCTGTCACTCTAACAGCCTGTAGGTAGACTGTCTGCTGCCTCCTGCATTGATCTGTTTGCTGTTGTCAACCAAATACTCTTGGCATTTGTCGTACACTGTTTATTCAACCCCAAACAAATGGAGTTTGTTGAAAGAAGTCTCATTTCTATCTGGTCTTGTTTTGGGTTGGTCTTTTGGGGAGGGCCATGTTGTTTTTTGGTTTGGTTTGGTATGGTTTTTGAATTTTGTTTTTCATGGTTGTCTGTGACAACTGAGTGAGAAGTATTTGTTGAGTACCTGCTACTCAGCCTGTAACAGACATTACAGCACATCAAAAGAAGAAAGTGTGCTTCCTTTGTTCTAGAAAGATTTGCTAGTTAGCAAATAAGTAAATAAATAAATAAATAAAATCTTTTTTTGTTCCAGGCACACTTATGAATTCTAGAACTGGGTGGTCATATCTGTACAGGAACATTTACTAAGACAAAAGAGCATTGAACAAACAGCCATTGGTACACCACAGTCACAACTCTGACCCAGTTGTCTCTTACAGAGCTTATCAATGCCTCCCTAGTTACTTCACTCAACAACTGGTCACCATGCATATCACTGTTGACTAACAGGTTCACTGCCCTGATCACAATCTTTTAAATATTCATGAGGTACCATTCCTGCACATTCCAGTGAGCACATAATCTTTCAGAATTGATCTAATATTAGGGAATTCCTAAACCTCTTACAAGGGCAAATTTTATTCCACTTAAAGCTATATCACATTACTTTCTCCACTTAACAGGTCCTCTCACAGACAGTGCCCTGAACTGTGATGCACACTTGGTGGTAGCAAATGTAAATTTTTATTTACTGATCAAAATTTGGCAGTAGCACTCTCAAGGATGAATTATAGCACTCCTGTCATTTATCCTTAATTTAGCCTGTGGCAGTTTGTAAGCAATGAATAATTAAAGGAAATCTTACCAAGTACTCATATCTTCATTTATTTGTAGTTAATGAGATGGTCACCATAAAGATTCTATAAATGCCTGTTTTTAAAAAAATAACTAAAAAATTGATGACATTTAAAAAATTGGAATTGAATTAGCCTATGCATACTTGTGGGAAGAAGGAGATTTCTAGTTGTGTTTTGAAGGAAAAAAAATAAGAGTGGAGATTTATAGGGTTAAGAGGACATGCTTAGGGCTGGGGTTGTGGCTCAGTGGTAGAGCACTCGCCTAGCACGTGCAAGGTCCTGGGTTCGATCCTCAGCACCACATAAATATAAATAAATAAAGTAAAGGTATTGTGCCCAACTACAACTAAAAAATAAGTTTTTTTTTAAAAAAAAAAAAAAGACATGCTTACAAAGAGGATATACATGGTCAAAGGCAAAAAGATAGAAACTCACATGCAGTGAACAGGCCAACTTTGCCAAAGTAGGGAGGCTATCTACACCAGAGACAATTCTGAAACTGCCCTGAAACTAGAAGCAATATTGTAAAATCAACTTTAGTCCTACTGCTACTCTACAAGCGCCATGCTTCTGCAACATGAGAGAGGATGTAAATGAAGAGTATAAAAATAGGAAATGATTTTAAGCAGAAAGGATAAGAGATCAAACTAAGCAAGGGTGTTTGCTGAAATATGATTGCAGCATTAAAAAAATGGAAACAGCTAGACATCTATCAATGTGGAGAAGATAAAATAAATCATAGCAGATGCACACACAGATACCAAGGAGTAGTTGAAAGAACTTCATATGAACTATCATTAAAAATACGCAATGGCATACGCCTGTAATACTAGTGGCTTGGGAGGCTGAGACAGTAGGATCACAAGTTCAAAGCAAACCTCAGCAACTTAGTGAGGCCCTAAGCAACTTAGAAAGACCATGTTGCAAAATATAAAATAATAATAAAAGACTTGTGACTTAGCTCAGTGATTAAGCACCCTGGGTTCAATCCCTGGTACAAAAAGAAAATATACAAATATACAATAAGAAGATAAGTGTGCTGCTGAATAATATTATGATTTCATTTGTACGTTTAGGTTTACAAATATACTTGTATACATGTTTTCATATGCATAAGGATGAATGTGTAGATCAGTTAATTAACATAGACCAGTCAATGTATAAATCATATCTAGGTGGACAACAATGCACAATGACGGGCAGGAATAGGTCACTCTATAGAGAGGAATTGGGAGAGGAGGTTGGACATCTTTCTGTACTGATATGAACTATTTTACTAGCAACATGCTATAAATTCCTTCCATAGTTAAATAATAATACAAGCCAGGCACAGTGGCACAGACCTGTAATCCCAGTGTCTCAAAATAAAAAATAAAAAGGATTTGGAGATGTAACTTGGTGGTGAAGGGCCCCTAGATTCAGTCCCCAGTACCACTCTACTATTAACAAGAATAATAGTAATAATAATAATACATATGTTACCATTTATAGCTTATAAAATACTTTTATACTTTTTTCACCAACTTGTGACATGTTGGGGGAAGATCCCTGTGTCCTTCCTTTTCTAGGAAATGGAGTTAAGCAGTTTCCTGAAGTTGTATAGTTAACAAGCAGAAGAACCACATATCCCAACACAAGTACAATGTCCTTTATACTCCCCGAACAAGCAAAACTTGACAAACTCTCCGCTTAAAAAGCTCTGGTGAATACTCTACCGTCATATATATCTAAAAAGAACTAATTTTTTAAAAAAAAAGAAAGAAAAGCTCTGGTGAGCCGATGAACACTCCAATAGTCCATCACACCTTCTCTCTGGGTTTTCATTGTGCATAGCTTCCTCTCACTGTGATTTACTACAAATGGCTCCATGCAATATATATCCTCTTTTCTTTCTGAATAGACAAAATATTGATTCTTTCATTATACAAATATTCATTGAGCATCTGCTGTATTCTAGACAACAGTACTGAGTATGTCATGTATGTCAATCATGTATTTAACAAATATTTACTGAAAGCTTAGCATACATTCACTTTTGCAGATATCTGTTAACTATGGTTTTTTGAGTAAAACTGTCCTTATAAAGCTTACAAACATAATGATCGGGACTTGGGATACCTAACCATATAACTATTTCATTACAGCTATGATAAGTGCCAGTAATAAATATGAAGTGCAAGAGAACTACAGTAGAGAGACATGACCCCATGTAATAGAACAAGAAAAATGTCTCTTAACAAATGATATGTAAGCTGATGACCACTGATGGAGCATAGAGTAAGGGGGGGGGGGGAAGCAGGGAAGTTAAGAACTGGCATTCCCTCTGTCAGAAGACCAAATGACAAGGCCATTCCATGGAAGGGGCACAAGAAACTAAAAAGATGTCAGGTGTGGTTTGATCACTGATCAACAGAGTAGCTGAGACAAGGGAGGTAACGGAGGCTAGAGGCCCAATCAAGATTTCTGATTTTATTATCTCAAACGCAAAGGGACAAGAGTTAGTGATTTGAGCAAGGGAAGGACATGATTTTATACACACATTTAGGACTCCTTGAAAAAGGACAGACACAGGCTGGCAATTCACCACTCTTTACTATAGCAACAAACTTTATGTGAATTAAAGTGACCCGGGGAAATATGTAAAGTAATATTGAAAAAAGAAAATCCACGTATCCACTACATTCTTTTCAGCTAAGGTTTTCTCTTCTTTAGTCATGCTTGTAATGAACTAAGTTTGATTGAACATAAATTAAATGTCTTTGGGTACCAGCAAAATTCCGCAGCAGGATAAATATAACTAAAACAGTGTGATCTTAAAGAATGTAGATGAGGACTGTGTACATTTCCAATTTGCTCGCAATTAGAAGTGGGTTTACCCCAGGCTATTTCCGTACTGCATGGGTAAACTACTGGGCATGCTGAGCTAATACCTCACAGCATAGTTCTGCAGGTGCCAAAGGCCACAGGCTCCAAGGCTTCCAGTTAAATTGTTTGGGGTAAAATGCCAAAATGTCTGGATCCCAAATTGGAAGCCTCTGCATTCACTTCACATAAGTGAGGAAAATCCCTATTAGTAAAAGACTAAATTGCCATTGCTGGCTAATTTGAAGATTCTCTACTATTGTGCATGTTTTTAAGACTAGTTTCTTTGTTGTTTTTGGTTTGAGTTTTTCTGTTTTTGTTTTTGTTTTGGTTTTTTTGCAGTTTTTCTGTTTTCATTGGACATAATGAGCCTTCTGCCTTCATGAACAATATTGTCCAAAGTCAAGTATGTATAGCCATAAATGAGACTAAGGTCATCTTACCAATTTCACTTAGCTGAAATCCATGAACTTAACTGGAATGAGACAGGGCTTCACATAGTTATTTCTGAAGGCAAATTTCAAGTTGGTTTTAAGTAAAATCAAAACATTCTCTCTGCATCAACATTTCTGTTTAGGGAGATAAGGGTATTGATAAAGTTATTCTTAAAAAGAAGGATTATTAACCCAGAAAATACCGGATTGTTAGAGATGAGGAAATGGCAAATTTTGAGAGCTGGCAACATATTTACTCCTCCATATAATTTCTAGGAAGTAATTGCAGCAGCCAACCCGTAAAGAGCAATGGAGTTGTTTGCTTGCTTTTTTTGTTTGTTTGTTTGTCTGTTTTGCAGTACTGGGGGTTGAACCCAGGAGTGCTCTACCACTGAGCTACATCCCCAGTCCTTTTTATTTTTATTTTGAGACAGGGTCTCACTAAGTTGCTGAGGTAAGCCTGAAACTTGCTATCTTCCCGTCTCAGTCTACCAAGTCACTGGAATTACAGGTGTGTCCCACCACACCCAGCTAAGAGAAATGTTTTACAAACACCTAAGTCAAGAAAAATAATGTTCTCCTGTTGTGCTCAAGTGCTATTTCTGTGGAACTAATTTCTCACCAGGCTCCATTCTGGGAACACTAAAGTTCTGCTCCTTTTTTCCAATAAACTGTAAGAAATGTATGCAAGTCCCACTTATAATCCATTATAATATTTCAAATGTTGGTAGCTTCTCCTTCTTTTCCATAAGTCTGGAGAGTAGGCAGGGACCTGTGCCAGGTGTGTAATGGAGAACTTGGTAGGACAATGAATCCCGAGATTGGTAAACTGGATTCTCTTAAAACCAAAGCTGTAAAAGGATCAGTAGCTGCACAGTGAGAAAGAGCAAAATGAAGATCTACAAAGTCATTAAGAACTTTATACCATTTATTACCCCTTCGTTCATATAATAATACTATTTTGAAATCTCAAAAAATGTGCTACAGTTCTAAAATTAACAAACCTAAAACCTAAACCACAGTGAAATACCACTATACACCTATTAAAATAACTAAAATTTAAATGTATTTATACTAAGCTAAACACACACCCATAAAATACCAAGTGCTACTGAAGATGCAAAGCAACTGGAGTTCTCATATGCATGTGGGAGTGCAAAATGGTACAGCCACTCTAAAAAGTAGTTTGAAATTCCTCATAAAACACACACTTACCAAATGACCAAGCCATTATACTCCCAGTACTTATGTTCACAAAAACCACGAACATAATGTTTAGACCATTGTTCATAAGTACCAAAAACTAGGAACAACCCAAATATTCTTTAGCAGGTAAATAGAGAAATAGACTAAGATACATGCAAATACAATACTTTCATGCAATAAAATACTACTAATCAAGGGCTGGGGTTGTAGCTCAGTGGTAGGGCACTTGCCCAGCATGTGTGAGGTACTGGGTTCCATCCTCAGCACCACATAAAAGTAAATAAATAAAATAAAGTTATTTTGTCCATCTACAACTAGAAAAAAAATTTAATGGAATACTACTAAGCAATAAAAAGGAATGAACTATTGATGAATGCAAACATATGAATAAATCTCAAATGAATCAAGCTAATTCAGTGTTTCTTAACCTCATTGGTGGTGTTTTAGGCATAACACTTTGTAGTGCGAAGCTGTCCTGTGCACTGTAGGAAGCTTTTCAACTAAATTCATGTAGCACTACCCAACTCCTCCCAGTTGTAACAATCAAAAACATCTCCAGACATTACCAAATGTTCCCTGTGACCACAAAAGTTATTCCTACTTAGGAACTACTTTACAGCCAGGCACAGTGGGGCATACCTGTAATAGCAGCTTGGGAGGCTGAGGCAGGCAGATCACAAGTTCAAGTCCTGCCTTAGCAATTTAGTGAGGCAACAGTGAAACACTGTCTCAAAATAAAAAATAAAAAAGGCTGAGGATGTAGCTTAATGGTAAAGCATCCCTGGGTTCAATCCAAGAAGAAGAAGAAGAAGAAGGAGAAGGAGAAGGAGAAGGAGAAGGAGAAGGAGAAGAAGAAGGGAAGGAAGGAAGGAAGGAAGGAAGGAAGGAAGGAAGGAAGGAAGGAAGGAAGGAAGGCAGGCAGACCTCAGAAAATGTAAAATAGAAAAGCAATTTTCTTTGCCACACAAATTTTTTACATTTTTAAATTAATCTCTTGGGTTAGTGATGTACTCAATGGTAGAACATATGTACAATATGTCAAGTCCCTGGGTTCAATCTGCAGCACACACACACACAAATTTAACTCTCAATGTACAACTTCAGTAACCTGGAAATAACAAGGATTCCAGGCATTATTTTCCCTCACTAGGGCATAATAAATTCTCCTGCTCATGCACCATTTGCTGAAAAACAAAGTAAAAATGGTGGGCCCTAAAAGATAAAAATTAAAAGTAGAGTTAACTATGAAAAAAACTGGCGTGAGGGGCCCAGCTGGGAAGTGAGACTAATAGTGTAGAAACTGTAACAACATCAAGACTTTCTCACCACTCCCTGGGGAGAGGTAAAATATATGGCTAGAGGACAAAGGACATTCCAAGCCTGACTGCTGAGACCACCCGTCTTTACGTTATAGACTAAACACCATGGCTTGCTTCGCTCTATGCTCAAACTCCAAAACAAACAGCAGTTTAATTTGTGATTGGTATATGTAGCTGCTAGATGCCATTGGTTCTTGATATTAGAATATGCCAAATATCCAGATTAAGCATTTTCTAATGCAAAAGAAGCCATTTGAATTGCATAAGAAAATGTCTAAAAGATAGTAAGAGGGGTGGAATTAGATAGTCCGTAATGAATTTCATATGAAGAGAAATTCAGCACTAAGCCAGTAAATTGTAGAACCTGGTTTGTTGGTTCATGTTTAAGGGAGGACAAAGGATGCTGGGAGAAGTAAGATCTACAAATAGTTTACTTCCTTGAGTGCTGAGATGCCAATAAGAAAAGCCTAGCTTGGAATTCTTACAGCCTACTTGTGCACCTGGGAATCAGAACAAGAATCAATATGAGCACATCTCAATGGGATGCTCCACACCTGTGCTGCTTGGACTAATTATAGAAATAAAGTGGTCTAGGTACCTTTGGATATTGTGTGTTTGGACCAGCAAAGATCAGTAGTAATGCATAAAATAAAAACAATCTTTACTATCACCAATTGCTTCTGAAGGTTTTGTCAGGGTTTGTTTTGTTTTCATTAGGTTTGGTTTGGTTTAGTTTTAATTCCCTAAGTAGGACAAATAGATTTTTTTTTAAATTGACATGTAATATTTATACATATTCACGGGGTACCTATGAGAATTTGATGCATGTATACAACATATACTGATCAAATCAGGGTGATTAGCATTTCCATGTCCTCAAACATAGGTCATGTATGCTAGAAACTTTCAAAATCTTTTTCTAGTTATTTTGAAATGTATCATAGATTGTTGTAGACTATAAAACACCAGATATAATTCCTCCATAGGAATCCAAATCCTAACTGTATTTTAGTATCCCCATCCATCTTCTTTCTGACCTCTTTCCTCCTTTGAGACTTTCGTGACCAGTTTCACTCTCTTCTTCTAGACTTTTTAATTTCCACAAATAAATGAGAACATTCTCTGTGTGTTTGGACCAGCAGAGATCAGTATCTGTCTTTCTGCATCTGTCTTTCTGCGCCTGTCTTATTTTACTTAATATGACAACATTTATTTCCATCCACTTTTGCAAAGGACAGGAATTCGTCTTTTATGGCTGAATAATATTCCATTATGTATAAATCACCTTTTCTTCATCCATTCATCTGCTGACAGATACTTTGGTTGATTCCCATATTTTAGTTATTACAATAGTACTGCAATAAACGTGGGCATGCAGGTATCTATTTCTTTTATATAATGACTTCATTTCCTTTGGATATATACCTAGTAGTGGGATTGCTAGGTTGTATCATAGTTCTGTTTTTAGTTTTTAAGGAATCTTCACTCTTTTCCATAATGGCTGTAGTAATTTACATCCCACCAATAGTATATGAGAGTACCCCTTTCGCTACACTTTTTCCAATATTTTGTTATTTTTTGTCTTCTTTGTAATTGCCATTCTAACTGGAGTGTGATGATGTCTAACTGTGGCTTTGATTTGTATTTCCCCAATGACTACTGATATTGAGCACTTTTTCAAATACTTATTGACTATTTGTATATCTTCTTTGGGGAATTATCTATTCATATTATTTACCCATTTTTAATTTGTATTACTTGGGGTTTTCCTGGTAAATTACTTGAAGTCCTTCCATATTCTGGATGTTAATCTGTTATCAGATTAACATCGTTTCTCCTATGTTTTCCTCCAAGATTGTATAGTTTCAACTCTTACATTTAAGTCTTTGATCCATTTTCAGTTGATTTTTGTACATGGAGTGATAAGGATCTAGTTTCATCTTCCATATGTATATCCAGGTTTCCCCACACCATTTGTGGAAGTGACTATCCTTTCTCCATTGGATGCTCTTAGCACCTTTGTCAAAAATTATTTGAGTGTCTATACATGGATTCATTTGGGAGTTCTCTAGTTTGTTTCATTGATGTACATGTTGGTTTTTATACCAATACCAAATAATATTGTAACATTATTATAAAAAGAAAGATTTTCTCCAGGATAGGAGCTGTTAAAATCACTCCAAAATGGATCTCTTTAGACATTTTTATTAATTTATACTTAATTTCTCAAAACTTAAATAACTAACTCTGAAGTTGGAGCTCTATTGTCAAAGATATGGAAGCCTCAATCTGCTCTGTAAAATGTAGATAACAGCACTTACCCTATCCAGAGGGAGTACCAAATGAGATGGTGAACTCAAATGAACCTTAGTAATTATACAATACTAACTATAGTCAAGTAATTATTTATATAGGCACTAAATATATTTTCTTTGTTATTGAAATAGTCTTGAGATTAAGATCCAACTTTTAGTTACGCAATGTACAAATTTACATAATCTTTAAGCTTGCTATATGTGTATCTTTAGGAAAAAAGTAACCCATGTTTTTGAGAATTATAAGAATCAGACACTTTCTTACAATGGTAAAACCAGAATATCATTGGGAATAGGTTATTAAATGTCATGGCCACAGATAGCAGAGATCCACTGAGCTTCCTAAATACCATTCCAAACCTCAATTTGTAGATAGCAAAAACTATGTTTTATGAGGCATAATGGTAATCCCTAAAAAAACCAAAAGTAATGGTTTCCCATTTAAGATGGTCAAGAAAGCAAACACTTTTATGAAATTATATATAATAAACCAATATCAAATTTACATCTAAAAATTATAACCTTGAGGAAAAATCAACTTTGTAAATTTTAGGAAAATAATAGAATTTATTTTTACAACACAATTTCCCAGGAACTTAATCCTAGTTGAACAATGTTTGCTAAACTATTTGCCCAGTAAACCAACCCCCCACCTGCCAGCAGCTTTAGTCACTGTAGCTCTAGTTTTATGTAATGGATGATAAACTCCTAGCAAATACTGAAAATACCATTCAAAAGCTACTTAGAAGCTCTTCCCAGGACATAGTGCATGCTACAGGAGAAAGAGTACATCAAAGACATCTTCCCAGAAACACTGACAACCACATTTCCTTATAGGAAGTTAAAATTCTGCCATCAATATCTGAATTATTGCCAGAAACCCTATAATTTAGGGATATTAACACAAAAGGAGATTAATATTTGCTTACTTTTGAAAACATATTTTAGCTTATAGGTATTTTTCTCCCGGCATAATGGAGCTAAAAATCAGTCATCCAGAAAATGTACTCATACTTCAGCTACTGAAGTTCCTCTTCTTTTCTGTTTAAACGCTAGTGGCAAGGTTTTCTCCACAGAGAATCAAACCAGTAAAACCAGATTGAGTTTTGGGTATCCCAAAGGTTTTATCACAGTTTGTTTGAGCATTTGGTCACTCTATGAAAGCGCTTAGAGCCTGCTTGACTTCACCCAGATACACCTTTTTAAATGTAAACGAGCAAGCACAGAACACAAAAATATTTAAGGAAAAAAAAGGTTAAATTTTAGGTGAGTATACATAAACCAACAGGAATCATAGCTTCAACTTTCTTCTTAAAATCTCTAGTGGAACCATGAGGCTATATTTGATACCAATCATTCTCTGCACAAACGTAAAAACACTTCCCAGAAATTTTTGAAGAAAGCAATTTAAGGAGAGAAGTAACATTAAGTACTATCCATGGTAACAGGAACTTACCTTGACATTGTAAAAGCTATCTATGCTAAGCCTCAGGCTAGCATCATTCTGAATGGACAAAAGTTGAAGGCATTCCCTCTAAAATCTGGAACAAGACAGGGATGCCCTCTCTCACCACTTCTATTTAATTTAGTCCTTGAAATACTACCCAGAGCAATTAGACAGACAAAAGAAATTAAAGGCATAAAAATAGGAAAAGAAGAACTTAAATTATCACTATTTGCAAATGACATGATTCTATACCTAGAAGACCCAAAAGGGTCTACAAAGAAACTACTAGAACTAATAAATGAATTCAGCAAAGTGGCAGGATATAAAATCAACACGCATAAATCAAAGGCATTTCTGTATATCAGCAACAAAACTTCTGAAACGGAAATGAGGAAAAACACTCTATTCACAATATCCCCCCAAAAAATAAAATACTTGGGAATCAACCTAACAAAAGAGGTGAAAGATTTATACAATGAAAACTACAGAACCCTAAAGAGAGAAGTAGAAGAAGATCTTAGAAGATGGAAAAATATACCCTGTTCATGGATAGGCAGAACTAACATCATCAAAATGGCAATATTACCAAAAGTTCTCTATAGGTTTAATGCAATGCCAATCAAAATCCCAATGGCATTTCTTGTAGAAATAGATAAAGCAATCATGAAATTCATATGGAAAAATAAAAGACCCAGAATAGCAAAAGCAATTCTAAGCAGGAAGTGTGAATCAGGCGGTATAGCGATACCAGATTTCAAACTATATTACAGAGCAATAGTGACAAAAACAGCATGGTACTGGTACCAAAACAGGCAGGTGGACCAATGGTATAGAATAGAGGACACACAGACTAATCCACAAAGTTACAACTATCTTATATTTGATAAAGGGGCTAAAAGCATGCAATGGAGGAAGGATAGCATCTTCAACAAATGCTGCTGGGAAAACTGGAAATCCATATGCAACAAAATGAAACTGAATCCCTTTCTCTCGCCATGCACAAAAGTTAACTCAAAATGGATCAAGGAGCTTGATATCAAACCAGTGACTCTGCGTCTGATAGAAGAAAAAGTTGGCTCCGATCTACAGATTGTGGGGTCGGGCTCCAAATTCCTTAATAGGACACCCATAGCACAAGAGTTAACAACAAGAATCAACAAATGGGACTTAATTAAACTTAAAAGTTTTTTCTCAGCAAGAGAAACAATAAGAGAGGTAAATAGGGAGCCCACATCCTGGGAACAAATTTTTACTCCTCACACTTCAGATAGAGCCCTAATATCCAGAGTATACAAAGAACTCAAAAAATTAGACAATAAGAACAAATAACCCAATCAACAAATGGGCCCAAGGACCTGAACAGACACTTCTCAGAGGAGGATATACAATCAATCAACAAGTACATGAAAAAATGCTCACCATCTCTAGCAGTCAGAGAAATGCAAATCAAAACCACCCTAAGATACCATCTCACTCCAGTAAGATTGGCAGCCACTATGAAGTCAAACAACAACAAGTGCTGGCGAGGATGTGGGGAAAAGGGTACACTTGTACATTGCTGGTGGGACTGCAAATTGGTGCGGCCAATTTGGAAAGCAGTTTGGAGATTCCTGGGAAAGCTGGGAATGGAACCACCATTTGAACCTGCTATTGCCCTTCTCGGACTATTCCCTGAAGACCTTAAAAGAGCATGCTACAGGAATACTGCCACATCGATGTTCATAGCAGAACAATTCACAATTGCTAGACTGTGGAACCAACCCAGATGCCCCTCAATAGATGAATGGATAAAAAAAATATGGTATCTATACACAATGGAGTACTATGCAGCAATAAAAAATGACAAAATCATAGAATTTGCAGGGAAATGGACGGCACTAGAGCAGATTATGCTTAGTGAAGCTAGCCAATCCCTAAAAAACAAATACCAAATGTCTTCTTTGATATAATGAGAGCAAATATGAACAGAACAGGGAGGAAGAGTGGGAAGAAAAGAGTAACATTAATCAGTGACATGAGATGGGAGGGAAAGAGAGAGATGAGGAAAATTGCATGGAAATTAAGGGAGACCCTCATTGCTATACAAACTTACATATAAGAGGTTGTGAGGGGAATGGGAAAATAAACAAGGAGAGAAATGAATTACAGTAGATGGGGTAGAGAGAGAAGAAGGGAGGGGAGGGGAGGGGGGATAGTAGGGGATAGGAGAGGTAGCAGAATACAACAATTACTAATAGGGCATTATGTAAAATTGTGGATGTGTAACCGACGTGATTCTGCAATCTGCATTTGGGGTAAAATTGGGGGTTCATAACCCACTTCAATCTAATGTATGAAATATGATATGTCAAGAGCTTTGTAATGTTGTGAACAACCAATAAAAAAAAAGTACTATCCATGGAATTAGGTAGTTATATTTTAATAATTTTAAGTTATGTTTGTTTACCTCATTTTTCATTAAATAATTCTAAATTTTTTTAAAAAATAAGATACTGGTGGAATTAATTTTACTCTTCCCTGGACAACACAGGGGAAAAAAGTAAATGATATGCCAAGATTTTTCTAACTACTAGAAGGTGTTTACAGAAGGAAATGCATATTTTCCAAAGGATAAATACATGATTTCACTTGTATCTTGATTTATCTATTTACTTTTCTTCTCCCCTCCTTCTCTTCTTTCTCTTTCCCTCCCTCCTTCCATCTGTCTTCTTTTTCTCTCATTTTCCCTCTTTTCTCTATTTCTTTTTGTTCCGAATTAAAAATATGCACTTGGGATTTTTTTTTTTTTTTAACTAAAACTGGTGGATAAAGTCAGGGCAGGCCCAATGTTCTCTGTGTTCTTTCCACCTTGACAGCTGAATCTCAATGTCATGAACTAGAACTGACTTCCATGGATAATGGAAATTCTAGATCTCTTTACTCTGACCTCCAAATCCCTACCTTTTTAGAAAATGTGTTTTATATAAACATATGTATACTATCATCTGTCCAAGGGTATAGGTCTGTTTTTTATCCTGTTCTCTTCTAATCTCTTCAGGGTTTGAAATCTGTCTTTTCAAAGAAAAATTTTAAATGGAGCCTCATTTTCTGGTTTAGACATCTTAAAAACATTTTGAGCAAAATACATATGAACAAATATGCTACCTTGGTACACATATTATGGTCAATTTTTTAGAACTATAATAGCATTCTCAGTCTATGTTCCATTCAGCCCGTGGGTTTAGTGCTTTTCGAAGACTCTCCCCATTAACTGTCTTGATTTTTTAGGAAGACAGGATTACAGAAATACTTTTAAGATGTCAATTCCTCACTTTCATTTGGAAATAATACAAATGTCACTAGAAGTCATTGAGCCCCATGGTCCTGATTTAGAAGAACATTTTTAATGTTGAATATAATTGTTCTGGTTTTGCTCGCTAAAGGTGATTTTTCTGATTGTAACAATATTTAAAAGCATAAGTGGTATCTTTCCCCAAATATCTTATACCCTTTGTTTTCCTATATTAGAGCCAAGGAAAATATTTGAATTTCCATTTTATAAAAGGAGAAACAGAGTCACAAAAATCTATTTCCTAGATTTGGTGCTGATGAAGAAATATTTAAAATCAACTAACTACTAGTGTCCAATATTAATCTATGCTTTTCTCCCAAATTTTAAGATCACTTCTGGAGCTAGATTAAAGAAACACATTATATTTTGCACCTGTTTTTGAGAAATTTTAAATCATTTCTAAATAGCCTTCTCTGATATGCTATACACTAGTCAGTACAAAATTCATTATTTAGTAAGTAAAATGAGTTTGATTTTGTGTTTTATCCAAAAGAAAGAAAATGAGAATTCTGAGATATTGATGAAAACTGAAAGTTAAAAAAGCAAATAAAAGGTGGCTCCATCCCAAGTTTTCCAAGGAATCTCCATACTGCTTTCCAGATTGGCTGCACTAATTTGCAGTCCCACCAGCAATGTCTGAGTGCCTTTCTCCCCACATCCTCGCCAACATTTATTGTTGTTTATATTCCTGATAGCTGCTATTCTGATTAGAGTGAGATGAAATCTTAGAGTAGTTTTGATTTGCATTTCTCTAATTACTAGAGATGTTGAACATTTTTTCATTATTTGTTGGTTGTATTCCTAGAGATATTGAACATTTTTTTCATATATTTGTTGATTGATTGTTTATCATCTTCTGAGAAGTGTCTGTTCAGTTCCTTGACCCATTTATTGACTCAGTTATTTGTTTTTTTGGTGTTAAGTTTTTTGAGTGCTTTATATATCCTAGAGATTGTGCTGTATCTGATGTACTTGTGGTAAAGATTTCCTCCCAAGATGTAGGCTCTCTATTCACCTCAGTGATTATTTCTTTTGCTAACAAGAAGCTTTTCAGTTTGAATCCATCCCATTTATTGATTCTTGGTTTTAATTCTTGCACCATAGGAGTATTCTTAAGGAAGTTGGGGCCTAATCTGACATGATGGAGATTTGGGCCCATTTTTTCATTAGGTGCAAGGTCTCTGGTTTAATTCCTAGGTTCTTGATCCACTTGAGTTGAGTATTGTGCATGGTGAGAGATAAAGGTTTAATTTCATTTTGTTACATGTGGATTTCCAGTTTTCCCAGTACCATTTGTTGAAAAAGTTATCTTTTCTCCAACACATGTTTTTGGCACCTTTGTCTAATATAAGATAACTGTAGTTATGTGGGTTAGTCTCTGTCCTCTATTCTGTATCATTGGTCTACAGGTCTGTTTTGGTGCCATTACCATGCTGTTTTTGTTACTATTGCTCTGTAGTATAGTTTAAGGTCTGGAATAGTAATGCCACCAGCTTCACTCTTCTTGCTAAGGATTGTTTTGGCTATTCTCTTATTTTTCCAGATGAATTTCATGATTGCTTTTTCTATTTCTGTGAGGAATGTCATTGGGATTTTGATTGGGATTGCATTGAATCTGTGCAGTCCTTTTGGTAGTATGGTCATTTTGACAATATTAATTCTGCTTATCCAAGAACAAGGGAGATCTTTCCATCTTCTAAGATCTTCTTTAATTTCTTTCTTTAGCATGCTGTAGTTTTCATTGTAGAGGTCTTTCACCTCTTTTGTTTATTCCCAAGTTTTGTTTTGGTTTGGGGGGTGTTTTTGTTTGTTTGTTTTTTGTTTTTTGTTTGAGGCTATTGTAAATGAGGTGGTTCCCAGGTATCCCACTCCTCCGCTTATACCCAAAGGACTTAAAAGTAGCATACTACAGGGATACAGCCATATCAATAGTTATAGCAGCACAATTCACAATAGCTAAATTGTGGAACCAATCCAGATGCCCTTCAATAGATGAATGGATAGGGAAACTTTGCTAGATATACACAATGGAACATTACTCAGCATTAAAAGAAAATAAAGTCATGGCATTTGCAGGTAAATGGATGGATTTGGAGAATATAATGCTAAGTGAAGCAAGCCAATTCCAAAAAATCAAAGGCTGAATGTTTTCTTTGATATGTGGATACTGACTCCTAATGGAGATGGGCGGGGAGCATGGGAAGAATAGAGAAACTTTAGAAAGGGCAAAGGAGAGGGAGAGGAAGGGAGGGGGCAAACAGGTAGGAATGATGGTGGAATGAGGTAGACATCATTACCCTAAGTACATGTATAAAGACACAAATGGTGTGAAAATATTTTATGTACAACAAGTGAATTAAAAATTGTGCTCTACATGTGTAATATGAAATGAATTGCATTCTGCCATTGTGTATAACAAATTAGAATAAGTAAATAATTTAATATAAAAAAGGCAAACAAAAACTGGGCAACATAGGGAGACACTGCCTCAAAAACAAAAATAAATCATTAATTTGTATGCAATGCTGTTCTTTTTACTTGGAAAGTTCTATGAGATCTGAAAAACATGTCTCAAAAGTAGCTATTCCTACACAGTCTCTGGGCTGAGCCGCAGTGGACGTTTCAGAGGGCAGCCGATCCATAAGCTGTGAGCTCGGCATGGCTTCCTGTGGAAGCCTGAGCCCTCCATGCAGCTTTCTCCCTTTGTCTCATAACCATGTCCACCAATGAGAATGCTAAATCACCAGCTGCCCATCTTAACAGACTCAAGAATAACAGGAAAAGATGATACAGAAAGGAGGCAGTGTCGAATAGAAGTTAATGAGGAGCTGAGGAAAGCCTGCTAAATAACCTCAAAACTAATATCTAGAAAGAAGTTACATGGACAATGTCAAACATCACAGCTGACCGACAGGACCAGATACAGCAAGTTGTCAATCATGGATTAATCCCATTACTCATTGGTGTTCTCTCTAAGGCAGACTTTAAAACACAAAAAGAAGCTGTATGGGCTGTGAGCAATTATACAAGTGGTGGGACAGTTCAACAGATTGTATACCTCATTCATTGTGGCATAACAGAACCATTGATGAACCTAACCTCTTCACTGAGAAAGATACCACAATTACTCTGGTTATTCTAGATGCCATTTCAAATATCTTTCAGGCTGCTGAGAAACTAGGTGAAAGTGAGTAGAATGACTGAAGAACGTGGAGGCTTGGGCAAAATGTAAGCTCTGTAGAAACATGAAAATGAGTTTGTGTACAAGGCCTCATTAAGCTTGATTGAGTATTTTTCAGTAGAGGAAGACGAAGATGGAAATATTGTGCCAGAAACTACCTCTGAAGGCTATACCTTCCAAATTCAGGAAGGGACTTCTGGGACCTCTAACCTCTAGGCTGTACAGCCGAGGTATAAATTTTGTTGTATTCTACGTTTAGTATGTCTTACTGTTTCTCTCCTAAGAGCTCTTTTTAAATGTTTTTTGTATTGTAGCACTTTTTACAACAAAACTATACTTGGACAGTTCCAAACTCTACATACTGTATGAAACTTGTCCTCTAAATGGGTTTTTTATTTCTATGTGGAATTTCATATCTTACAGTGTCCTATTAAAAAAAAAAAAGATTAAATTCCACCCTATTATTCCTGGTCTGGGAATGTAGCTCAGTGGTAGAGTGTTTGCTTATGACATGTGAGTTCCTAGTTTTTGCTCCCCAGCACAGCAGAAAAAACTAAAAGTGCCTTTTTATTTTTTCCCTACATACACAAGAAGAATTACAGAAAAATTTTATTATCATAGGAATTTTTCCATTAGCTTCAGTGCCAGTCTCAGAATGTTTGCAGACTCCACGGATTGCAAATACTTAGTTGACAGTTCTGAAATGCAGAAATAAGTCTGTTAATAGCATTGGTATGAAAGGTGAAAGAATCAAAAGCAGCAGAAGTATAAATTAATTCATCCAGGCAAAGACTTAGAGTCCCTCCCATCTCTACAATGTATCCTATGTATAATATCAAAAATGGTGGTCAATCCATAGTGGGTGGGGCAGGTAGGGAAGAACGAGGAACTCTGGATTGTGCAGAGATGAGTGAGGGGAGGGGTGGGGCTATGGGGATGGGAAGGACAGTAGAATGAGACAGTCATTATTATATACATGTATGATTACACTACTGGTGTGACTCTGTACCATGTACAGCCATAGGAAGGAGAATTTGTGCTCCATTTGTGTACAATGTGTCAAAATACATCCCACTGTCATGTATAACTAATTAGAACAAATTGGAAAAAAAAAATAGAAAGGAAGACCAGTAGATAGAGGAAGGTGATCAGAGGGAGGAAAAGGGGAGGTAGTGGGGAATGAAATTGATCAAATTATACTGTTTTATTGTGTACATGTGTAAATATATTATAACAAAGAAAAAAAAGTGGTCAAAGGTGGGGATGTAGCTCAGCAGTAGAGCACTGCCTAGCACATATATAAGCCCTGGGTTCAATACTTGGTCCTGGAAAAAAAATCTGTGTGGCTTAGATTAAGGAATAATTTTAAAATGTGATACTTATATAAATAAGTCATCTTGTCATTTAACATGACCATTTTAAATGATTGCATTTTTTCATGACTATCAAAATATTTGTCTTAACACCTCATGAATAGAGGCACAACATTCTCTATATAAATTATTGGTAACTTACCCTTTGGAATATTTCTCCTATCTCTAGATAAAATTTATAAATGGAAAAGAATAAAATATGGATCAGTTTTGTCCCATAGTCAATAACAGAGATATAAGAGTTTTAACAAAATCTTCATGATTTTGTTAATTTGATACTTTTTCATAAGTATGCATGTGTTACCCAGAGCTTCTTGCAACTCAGAGAAAAGCAATGTCAGAAGATGGTAGTCGTTCTTGAGAATAATTTTTTTTCATTCTTTATACCTCTCTGAAAAAAAAAATTAATGTTTCTCTAAGATTTCCTGTCCTCTGTGACCTCTTAGTTACATGATATGTTGAACAAGACTAAAACTTCAATGCAGAATGCCCCTTAATATGTAGCAAAGGACTAAAATCTAGTTGTATTGAGAAGAGGACTTAAGATCCTGAAATACGCGTTTATCCACTAGATGACCACTCTCAGCTTCCTTTTCTTTATGTTCTGCCCACTTCTCTCCATAATAAATTACAAGGATCAGAAAAGCAATGAATTCATGATTCCCTAGTCTTTAGAAGGCTGCACAGCATCAGAATTCCCCTAAACTCCTTTTACTTTAAAATATAAACATGAAATGCATGATGACTAAAACACCTCAACAGGAAATTTGAAAAATTTATGAGCTACACAAATACTTCACTTGGTATCACTCACTTGAATTATATTACATTTAAAAGATCTTTTAAAATGAATTAGCATTCAAGTATTAACCAAACTCTGAAAACTGAATTATTTGCTTATTTTACAGGTTTCAAAATCCTTATTAAACTAATCTAATAAATTTCAACACATGAGTAATTCATTTTAAGTAACTTTACATCACATCCATAAATTCTTCTGGCTACAAATAAATGTAAATTAGCAATAGTTTTGATTCTCATTATGCCATAATCATGGCTTCTCAAAATTAAAAAACAGAAAATATTAAAGTGACAAAATCAATTTTAACATGAAAAATAAAGTTTTATATTTTTACTTTACAGGTTATATGGGAATGGATCTTACAAAGTCCTTAAAATATTTAGGGTTAATATTTTTCAATCAAATAATAAATGTTTTTCATTTTTAAAAGGCTACTTTTTATGTATATTTACCTGTGTTGATCTATTTTCACCTTTAATTGTCATTGAAATATTTAATTCTGTTAAATACACAAATTTATTTGCCTACTAAGAAAAAAAATGACACTGTAATTCCTAAGTTTTAAAAGTTATAATATATATTAATACATTTAGTCATTCTTAAAAACTAGTTAGTCTATACTAACTGCCTATAGCAGTGATTCTCATTCATTTTTGGTTATTGTTTAATGTATGCAGAGTTTCAGATTTGCAAGATGAAAAAGATCTGAATATCTGTTTCACAATAATATAAATATACTTAATTGTACACTTAAAAATGGTGAAGAAGGTAGGCTGGGGATGTAGTTTAGTGACAAAGCACTTTCCTCACATGGGCAAGGCCCTGGGTTTAATCTCCAATACCTCCAAAAAAAAAAAAAAAAAAAAAGATTAAGAAGGCACATTTCATATTACTGGGAATTTTAAATTTTTATCTAAGTTTACTTTTAACTGAAACATGAAAACATAAAATTGTACATATTTATGGGGTACAATGTGATATTTCAATACACGTATACATTGTGTAATGTTTAAATTGAGGTAAATATATCTATGGCCTCAAATATTTACCATTTCTTTATGGCAAAATTCTTTCCTCTAGCTCTGTAAAATATTCAGTACATTATTGCCATCTATAGTCTATCAGGATTTTTGTAAATCCCCTCAAAGATCATGAAGCACTTATGCATATCTCATTCCATACATCTGTACAGCAAAAATCCAAAAGTGTTTAGAAGTGGAAAACTAAAGGAAGGTGAATTTATGTGCCTCAAATCACTGAAATCAGTAGCATAGTTTGTGCTCCTGGACGTGTTATCAATCATTAAGTAATCTAAGCAAAGGCTTAGTTTCTCCTCCACTAGAGGAAACATATTTCATAGCCACTGGGAAAAAGAGGAAGGAAAAAACATTAACAACTAAAATAAATGAATACACAGAGACACAAATACACGTAGAAAGGAAGAGAAACAGATTATGCACAAATACTTTTTTAAAGTCTAAAAAAGATACACAAGAAACTATGACCTCTTAACATCATAATCTCTATGGAGTAGAATTAGAAAGAGGACTTTTCACTTCTTTATATACTTTGCAATGAAAAGACAAAATTAATATGACACAATAGTAATAGATCTTTATTGTTACACTGCAGACTCTAAATTCAGCTACCTAACAGTTCAAAATGTAATGTTGGTTTTGTTTTGTTGGTACTGGGGACTGAACCCAGGAGCGCTTTACCACTGAGATACATCCAGAGCTTTTTTATATTTTATTTTGAGACACGGTCTTGCTAAATTGTTTCGGGCCTCACTAAATTGCTGAGGCTGGCCCCGAAATTGCAATCCTGCCTCAGCCTCCCAAGCCACTGGGATTACAGGCATGCCCCAGGGCTCTGCTTCAAAATTTAATCTTTAGTGGAGGCAACATAGTATCATCACTTTGAAGAGAGTTCCAGATTCAAATTATAAATTTGCTTTCTGACTTCCTAGATAAATGCTTAACTCAATGAGCCTCAGTTCTCTTTCTTCTTTTTTTTTTTTCCTCACCTGTAGCAAGGAGCTAAGAAAACTACTTCACAGGGTTGTTGGGAAGAGAAAATGCTTAATAAATTAATTAAGATTGTATTTTAGTCATCTTTATGTTCCCAGACCCTGTTATATTGTAAGGAATGGACAAGTATTCATTACAACCAGTTCATAGTGCAATTAATTATTATGTTATTGATCATTTACACTATGCTAGTGCAGCATGACATAAAGTTGGGCACGGTGGCACACTATGGAGGCAGAGTCAAGAGGATCACAATTTCAAGGCCAGCCTCAACTATTTAGCAAGATCCTGTCTAAAAATAAAAAGGACTGGGGATGTAGCTCTGTGGTAAAGCGCCCCTAGTTTCAATCTCCAATATGTATATTTTTTAAAAAATACTAAAACACAGTCTCTGCCTTCAAAGAAAGCATAGGCTAGTGAGGGGATAATATCTCAAATCTCTTTATTCGGCTTCAAGTTGGATGGCCTCAAACACATTGCAGGGAAATCCCCACCTTAACTCCTTGTGATGAGTGACATCTTCAAAGGGCTTCGAGAGGGTGATAATGTCTTCACAAATTTATAGAAATACCGAGTTTATGGGCTAATTTTCAACAGGTTCAGAACTAACTGTGTCAATTCCTGAACTTGCCTACTCAAATATATAAATTAACTTGAGTCTTTTCCTCTGAATAATCCTCAAATAGTCCATTCTGTTGTGGTTAAGTTTCAGCTCACCGTGTGGTTAAAAAAAATAAAATCCTATAACATCACTTCTCGTTCTATTCAATTGATTCAATTTATAAAATTCCTAATTCATTCACTTCTGCCAAAAGTATTTCTGCAGTGATGATTATACATATGAATTCCTTCAATAATGAGAAATACATAAAGAGACGTTCCTGGTTTCCCCTTCCCTCTCCTCGTTCTTTACCTCTCCTTTGCATCTTCCTTCTAGTGTTGAAATGCCCGGGATGCAGTCCTTAGACCTCTCTTCTCTATCTGCACACACTGCCTTTGTGATAGGATTCATCCAGTCTCTTTGTCTGGAAGCACTTTCTGCAAGTTGATGATTCACAAATTTATATCTCTAACCTAGATTTCTTTGTTGCTAGCATCTCTACTTCAAAGTCTAACACCCAAACTTAATTCCTTATCTTGCTCCCAAATCTCTTCCACCTGTTACCTTCCCCTTAAAGTTTTGGGCAATTTCCTCTTTTCAGTAGCTCAAAACAAATATCTTTTTCTTTTATATCCCATATCCAAATTGTCAGCAAATTGTGTCACTTCTAGCTTCAAAACACACGCAGAATTTTATCACCTCATTAAACTTCTACTGCCACCACCATCATCCAAGCCACCATCCCCTCTCACAGAGTACTGAAATAACTGATCATGTCATTCCTTGGCTCAAAACCTTTGCATAGTCTCCTATTTCATCCAGAGAAAAGGCCAATGTTTCTATAATGGCTCAGAGTCAACTGTTTTTCCTCCAGCCTTTTGACCACCTTTCCTGTCTCCCACAGGACCACTGATCACACTGTCCTCTTTTTTGTTTCTGCAAAATGCAGACATGTTCCTGCCTCAGGGCTTTCCCACTGACCTTTCTCTGCTTGAGCCACTCTTCCAACTAATATTATCCACCTCCTCACTTCCTTCTTTACCCAATGTTACCTTGGGTAAGGTTTACCCAAGCCACACCATTTAGACTAACTTCAATTTCTTCATCTCAGTACTGACCTTCCTTGCCAAGTTCTACTCTATTTTTTATAGCACACATTAACATAAATTTCATTGTTTATTATACTTTAACATTTATTGTCATTCTATAACTGTAAGAATGTGAATATGAGAAATATGGGAAAAGGGAGCTTATTAGTCAAGGTTCTTAAAGAAAAAACAGAACCAATAGGATATATAGGCAGATATGAACAGATACAGGTAGCTATTAAAGGAGGTTATATGAGAAACTGGCTCACATGATTATGGAGAGTGAGTAGTATATGATCTACCATCTGCAAGTTAGAGAACCAAGAAAACTGATGGGTTTAACTCAGTTTGAGTCCCAAATTCTGCAAACTGGGAGGGCCAGTGGTAAACCCTAGTCTAAAGAAGGAGAATACATATGAGATCCCCAGTTCAAGCAGTGAATCTTGAAAAAAGGGGACAGGGGAATTCTTCCCTCTTCTGCTTTGTTGTTGTTGTTATTGTTGTTTTATTTTGTTTTGTTGTTGTTAAAAACTTTTTGTTTGCTTGTTTTTGTTTTTTCCTGCTACTAGAAATTGAAACCAGAACAGTTTTTACCTCTGAACTACATCCCTAGCTCTTTCTATTTTATGTTGAGACAGAGTCTCACAAAATTGCCCAGGCAGGCCTCTATCTTGCAACCCTCCTGGCTCAGCCTCCCAAGTAACTGCAATTACAAGTATGAGCCACCATGCCCAGTCCTCCTCTGCTTTCTGTTCTATTTAGGTTGTCCACAGATTGGATGATGCCTGTTCATATCGGAAAAGGCCATCTACTGTTCAGAGTATCTCGGGTCCAATGATAATCTCATCTTGGAAACCCTCACAGATGCACCCAGAAACAATGTTTAATCTGAAAGTTCCCTGGCTCACTTAAATTGACACATAAAAGTATCTGTCATAAGGAGGCAGGGCTCTTTGTCGGTTTTATTCACTGATACACCCCAAGCACCTAGAACAAAGTCCAATACAAGGTATGGGTTCAATGACTGAATGAAAGAATGAATGGTTAGAGATATACAATGCTAACTGATATCATCACTAAATAATATAAATAGGTCATATGAACATCAAAGTTTATAAAAGTGGAATTTCAAATCCATAAAGTGCTTTAAAGCTCACCCAATACAACCCCTTTTTAAAAATTAGGAAAAAAAAACCCTGAGAAATAAAAAGATTTGAAAGAGCTCAGACTGGTGGTAAAAAAAAAAAAAATCTGATTCTTTTATGTTATTACTTTTCCTTTGTGTATGTGAGTGTGCATGTGTGTGTGTATTTGTTTAGTACTGGGAATTGAACCCAGGAGCATTCTGCCACTGAGCTACAGGCCCAGCCCTATTTATTTTTTATTTTGAGACAGGTTCTCACTAAATTGCCAAGGCTGGCCTCTAATTTACACTCCCCCTACCTCAGTCTCCCAAATTGCTGGAATTATAGGTGTGCACCACTGCACCCAGCATTCCCTGACTCTTCGCTGATACATAAATGCTTGTGTATTTCAGAGACAGTTGACATCTTGGAAAGGATGTCTTTAGCCTTTATAGTATTGAATGAAAACATTACCTAGGAAGAAATGAGTGTTCAGTCTTTCTTATGAGTGGTCAAATTTCCTCTTTCTCTTTGCTCTATCCTCATTCCCTACATGTAATCTCTTTCCTGGCCAACAGAAAAAGTTACATTACTGAGGACCCAAGTTCTTTTATAACCAAAGTTAATTTCTACTTTTTTCCAAATGGTTAATCCTACTCCTTTCTTTTAATTTTTTTAGAGGAAGAATTCCAAATAAAAGAAGAGAAAAAGGAAAGAAAAGAATTTAGAAAGAAGAAAAAGTGCTCCGAGGAAGAACACAGAATTGAAATGATTTAGCTATGATCTCATAGCCACCAATGAAATCAAAGCCACAGATTTCCATCTAATGGAAGTGATGGAGGAGCTACTTAATACAGGAAGCAAAAGATGGAGGAAGTGATGCACAGGAGCTACTTAATACAGGAAGAAAGAGAAGGGGAAGAGCAAGAAAAAGATCACTGACTGGTCACTCATGCTGGCCATGTTCACTTATGAGCTCAGTATGGAAAAAGGGGCTTCATAATATTTTTGTGACTCAACCTTGTTAAAAAATATTTATTAGAACTATTGCACAGCACCATGCTAGATATTATGGATTATAAAAGGGAATATGTACAAAGTGGCAATAATAATAAAGTAGCACAATGAGCAAGAAAGGCCCAAACTAGGGACTGGGGATATAGCCAGATGGTAGAGTGCTTACCTTGTGTGCACAAGGCCCTGGGTTCAATCCTCAGCACCACAAAAAAAAAAAAAAAAAAAAAAAAAAAAAAAAAAAAAAAAAAGAAAAGAAAGAAAGAAAGAAAGAGAAAAAGAAATAAAAGCCCAAAGTACATGTGTTATCATTTGGTAAGAGAGAAAATAATTTTAAACATTTTTTTTATTGAGATACACTTGATAATTTATATGCCTTAATTCTCCTGATGAAAAACTATAGTTAGCTGTATTTACCATATTATTACTTCTGTATCTAAAATAAACTTGAATGAGAAAAAACAAATTTTTTACAGGCTTAAAGCAGAAATTTTGAAATTTTTATATTAGATGGCAATATTATCATTGCTTTGGTGGATTTTATAACCTAAAGCGATATAGTTTACAAAGACATGACTTTTTTAACCTTTGGTTCTGGTACTATGTATATCCATAATGTAAGCATCCAGGGAAAAGTGCCATTCTGTGTCCATCTCTTTCCTGAAAGATTACCTTTTACTGTCTTAGGAATAATAAATCATAGCAATCAATACTGACATTATAGTGACAGAAAGGAATCTGTGATGCTGCCAAAGATACCAACCAGATTCTAGTACTAATCACTGATATAGGTCTCCACTGCTGCTGGCTACCAAGTTCCAGAAATATGAAAGACCCTACTCACCTATACTTGTCCTTGCTCTATATTTTTCACTCACATTGCAAGGTTTAATAAAGATGCTTCCATCCTATAGAATGCCTGTTTATAGGAATTCTCCTGTTAACCAACTAGTTAGCAAAGTTAACCAAGCAGTCATCCAGGTCAGAATACCAAACACTTAAAGTATCTCACTACATTAGAGGACAGAGCAGGATTTGGCAGACAGATCTGGTTTTGAAACTTTGCTCCAATTTGTTCTTACTATGTGATCTTTGGAAAATTATTTAATATCTCTAAGGCTTGATGTTCTTCCTGAAAAAATAAGGAATTAAGAAAAACTTTATTTGCCAAATAGAGGAATGTATAAGAAATTGTATTATAAAACATGGAATTCAATGCCTGAGAAGTTGCACAAGGCTAGCTGCTATTATTTCAAGCATTTATACTCCCTTGATATTTGAAGGAAAATATACAACATGGTTCAAAATATTTGGATGCTGACTAGTTCAGTCTCTTTAGCCCATCTTACCTAATGCTTCATTGACTAGAAATACTTTACAATTAAGAACACTGCCAACACAGATGGTAAAAAGGAGATGTGAAATAAAATCTCTCTAACATGTTTATGGAATAACTAACAGCTAAAATCCCAGGCTATTATTTTTGTTACCCAAAGCACACCCAATCATAGCAAACCAATATGCTTCAAAACAACTGGACTCTTCATTTACAGTATAAGAGACATCATGCTGAAAGTAAGAATTATGCTATTCACATCTGCATATCCATGTCTGTGGTAGACAAAACTATCTCAGATCAATAAATGTTCTTTGGCTTTATCCTCATGAAGCACAAAATTATTTTTTCAATATTTTAATAAATCCCTCATCTTTTATTTCATCTAAGTGCTCTATCATTTCTGGTTTACAGCCAAGAGTAATAGTAACTTGTGTGAGAAACAGCTGACTCTCCCATACACAGAAAGGTATTGGAATTCTCTCAAGAAATCCTGTTCTCATAGCTTTCCATCTTGGTTTTTTGTTGAAGGTGTTTAGATAAGTATATGAAATTTGGACTGTTTGCTGCAACTCTCAGATCTTTTGAAATTTACCCATCACAAGTGCCTTCTGTTTTGATGTGTGCATTTATTATAGGTTTAAATATATACTTGTTCTCTGAATTTTATTGTAAATGTAGAGATACTTTGTTTTTTCTCATTGAGGATTTTAGAAATAGACATTTTCTTTGAACTTTAACCATACTTAATGAAAACTCCTCTTGATTTAATATCAACTTTCAAGAAACCAAATATTTGACAATGAAACCTTTCATCCATTAATAGCTTTTCCTTGTGCACCTGCCAGAGAATTAGCTGTTCTTATTCAAAAGGGTTTTCTATTTTATGAAGTTTTTTTTTGACCACTGAATTATCCTACAAAATTTAATTTCTAAACAAGTAAATACCAGTCTCCATAACTGATTGAAGCAAAAAAGTTCCAGAGTCCTTTCTTATTCTTTTTTATTTTTTTTTTGGGGGGGGGGGTGGTGGGCGGGTACTAGGGATTGAACTCAGGGGCACTCTACCACTGAGCCACATCCCTAGCCCCATTTTGTATTTTATTAGAGACAAGTTCTTGCTAAATTGCTTAGCGCCTTGCTAAATTGCTGAGGTTGGCTTTTAAACTCACAGACCTCATGCCTCGCCTCTCCAACCCCTGGGATTACAGGCATGAGCCACGGTGCCTGGCTCTTATTCTTATTAGAAAACTCAAAAAGGTTCTGGGAGCCAAAAAGTACAGTGACAACTGCAGTTTATGCCCATGTGTGACAAGGCCAATTCTTGTTCTAACCTCACTAGGAGCCACAGTGAGGACATTTCAAAAACCACCATGTAAAAGGCTGGCTGTGGCTGAGTTTTTGTCCAAGTACAGAAAGCTCTTGGTAGTGACCAGTTTGACTTCTAGATAGTTAGCCTGTTTGGTGGTTGTTGGTTGTGATCTTTTGATATTTAAAGTTTAAAAATTCATTTTTTTTTGGTTTGGTTCGGTTTTTTGTATTGTTTTGTTTGGGTTTTTATTTGTTTGATTTTTAGCTAGCATCCTTAGTTGGTGTTCCTGCTTAGAACATGTAGTAAGAGTAACCATAGTAGTGCAGAGCTCCCAACTCCTGCTATCTCCTTCACAGACCATTATCTGGTCCTGAGGGACATTGGTCAGGGTGGCTTTGCCCAGGTGAAACTATCCCACCATCTCCTGACCAGGACAGAGGTGGTGGTGAAAGCTCTGCCAAAGGTAAAGTGGAACATCCCCATCCTATATGCTGATGGCCATGGAACACTAAAATGTGATCTAGCTCTTTCAGATCATTGAGACCATCAAAAAAATATCTACATCATGGAGCATGCAGGTGGGGGACAGCTGAGGCACCAAGTTCAAGAGGCCAGTGGCATGAAGGAGGAAGAGGTCCAGAGAGTGTTCAAGCATTGCCCACTAAGACCAGAAGGCAGAGAACATCCTAGGGATGCCAGAGGCAACACCAAACTTATCAATTTCAGTCAAGGCAACACCAAACTTATCAATTTCAGTCTGGGTACCAGGTTCATGGCTGAGCAGAAGTTGAACAAGTTTTGGGGCACTCTCTTGTACCTTTCCCTGGAAGTCATCTAGTTATAATGAATATGAAGGCCCCACCTAGTGGACATCTGTCCTGGGTGTCATTCTGTATTTTATGGTCCCAGGGAGACACCCATTTAGGGGGACCACCACTAAGCAGCTGAAGGAGAAGACAGAGCAAACAGGTACAACATACCCTTGCACATTTACAAAGTGCACAGAGCCTCATCAGTCAAATCCTGACTGTTGATCCATGCAAGAGCACACAGAGGAGCAAATCATGGGGCATCCATGGCTGAGCCAGGGTGAAGAATATTCACCCAGTCATTCTAGTGAGACGCTCCCCAAACTCTTAGACTCCACAATTATGCCAAATCTGTTTGACATGGGTTTTGACCCATATAATACCTGGGTGCCCCTGGAAAATTGAAAATATGAGGCGATGGCTACATACCTGATTCCAGCACCAGATAAACCCTGGGGGACAATTTGCACATTCCAGGTGAAACCTGTGCACTGCAGGGTTGGGCCTTACCCAGGCACTGCAAATGCTTCCAATTTCCCTGTCTGCTCAACGAGGAGTGCCAGTGAGACTGCCCTTCCCACCTTTCCCTTGCTCTGTGAGCAGCAGCTGCTTGAGGAGGCCACGCAGTCAGGGCAGAAGGGCAGTGGAAGAGGCAGCTTGCTTGCCATTTATCTCTGCTTCCTGCACATAGGGCCCTCACTCTGATCCTAGGCTCCCAGCATGACCTTGCATCCCACATGCCCAGCTCCTGGAGCATCATCAGTAGGTGGGACACAGCAGACAGCAGCAAGTCTTCCCAAGGTACAGGTCAGGGGTCAGAAGAAAACTCCCCTTACACAGGGCAACCCCATGACAACAGCAAGGGCTGGAAGGGACTGACTACGAGGATCGCCACCTGCATTTAATGACTGTGTGGTTGCATGTCATGCTTTTGTGGGCCAGCATTAGGGATTGGGGGGAGGTGGCCCTGGGGAAAGGAGGGCAGAAAATGTACTAGATTCAGAAACGGAGTGGCTCAAATAAAAATGGAGAGTTGAGGGGCTGGGTTGTGGCTCAGTGGTAGAGCACTTGCCTAGCATGTGTGAGGCACTGGATTCAATTCTCAGCACTGCATATAAATAAATGAATAAAATAAAGGTCCATCAACATCTAAAAAAATAAATATTGGAGAATTGATGAATGGGCACTTCACAGAAGAAGAAATATGAATGGTCAAAAACATATGAAAAAAGTGTTCAACATCTTTAGCAATTAGAGAAATGCAAATCAAAACTACACTGAGACTCCATTTCACCCCAGACAGAATGGCAATTATCAAGAATGCAAGTAACAATAAATGTTAGCAAGGATAGGGGGAAAAGGTACCTTTATACATTGCCAATGAGACTGCAAACTAGGGCAACCACTATGGAAAGCAGTATGGAGATTTCTCAGAAAACTTAGAATGGAACCACCATTTGATCCAGTTATCCCATTCCTGGGTTTATACCGAAAGTACTTAAAAATCAGCATACTACAGTGATGCAGCCACATCAATGCTTATAGCAGCTCAATTCACAATAGTCAAAATAGCCAAACTACAGAACCAACCTAGGTGCCTTCAATGAATGAATGGATAAAGAAAATGTGGTATATATGCACACTGGAATATTATTCAGCCATAAAGAAGAATGAAATTATGACATTTGCCTGTTAATGGATGGAACTGGAGACTATCGTGCTGAGTGAAATAAGCCAGTCTCAAAAAACTGAAGGTAGAATGTTCTCCCTGATATGTGGATGCTAACCCACAACAAGAGAGGGGAAGGTCAGAAGTTCATAGGACTAGACAAAGTGGAATGAAGGGAAGGGGGGCAGGATGGAATAGAAAAGACAGTAGAATGAATTGGACATAAATTTCCTCTCCTTATATATGAATACATGACCAGTGTAACTTCACATCATGTACAACCACAATAATGGGATCCTAATTGGAACAAGTTATACTTATTTTATGTATGTATGTCAAAACATACCCTACTGTCCAGATATGTCTAGAAAGAACAAATTTTAAAAAGAAAAGAAAAGAAAACGGAGGGTTGAGACAGACAAAACCAATGAACAGCGCAAGACCCTGAGCTCTGTGGATCCTGACATCACAGTGTGGGCATCAGCCAGGCATGGACTCAAACAGCTGCAGGAATGAGGGTGTGCAAACTAGCCCAGGCTTCTCCACACGGATTCCAGGCAGAAGCACATCTCAGTCCACCACGAGTCTCCTCTGCCCCAACCATGAGCGTTTTTAGATGGAGACTGGTTTCCCTTGACCTAGTGTAGATGGAGATTTTTCTCTTGGGTCAATGTAGACTTGATTCACTTTGAGCTGGTTGCTTTAGCCAGAAGGAATTCCTTTCCAGGTGTTCAGGCCCCTCCCTGACGTGTGTCTTATGAAGTGTTTAAAAGGCAATAAAGAAGAGTTACGAACTGAAGAAATAAGATGGATAAGAATTGTATTTTGGATTTCCACACTAGAACAGTTAGAGCCCATGCTAAAATGAAGGGTCAATCTCACATTTGCTCAGAGAATAAAAGCCAAACAAAGAAATGTTTGCTCAGATAAGAGAAAGATTCTATCAAGAAAAATAAGAAGATAGGAGAGAAAGACAGAGACTTGAAGAAGGTATAGTGTTCCCAATAAGTAAACATTTTATTTTACTTTACAATAGGCAGAAAAACGCTCTAATGTTTGTTATTTTTCCAACTATCAGTATTTTAACTGAATGAAGACTAAAGTACATTATTTATCTTTGGTCTGATTTGGAAAGAAAGGCCAGGACAAGACTTCTGGGTTACTTTTTTCCTAAGAAAATCTTTGCATTCCAGGCCCTTATGACTGATGAAATACACAGAAGTGTTCAAAAGGCTACCTCAGCATTTATCCACCCAAATGTAATGAATTTAAAATTGAAGTAGATTGTTCTAAGGGTAAAACATCCATTGTGTTTCCTGTAAATAAAGAAAAAGTAACTAATGTTCATGAATAATATAAGAAGCTGTCTCTATTCAGTGGTTTCAAGATTAATCTCAAACCATCTATTATCTGAAGAGCTAACCAGAAACTAGCTTAAGTTTTAACCTTTTTGTCTTTCCATCCCTAAGTCCCTCTTAGGGATGAAAAGATATAAAAGCACAAGGAAAAAAAAACAGAAGCCTTGTAGGGAAAAAAAAAAAAAACATGGAAAGAATAATGTGGAAAAATGGGCAAGTTGTATTTTCCTAATCTCGAAAAGACAGATTTTGTTCCACATAATCCAGAAGTGACTCGAAGTGCCCAGTCTGGACCTCACTGCTCTGCTACTGTGGTTGAGCCGTTGGCCTTCTGGCCAGTGACTTTTCTCCCAGAAAAGCCCACCCCCTACCCAAACAAGAACATTTTCAGGGCTCCATCCATTTGTTTCTACTCACTAGAAAGAGCCCATGAAAACTATTAGTAAGAGTAGGTTTGCTTAAAATACTGTTGACATCACTTAGGTCATGGGAACATAAACCATAAGGTGCACTAGGAAATTAGAAAAAGAACACAGGGCAGCAGCGGGTGCTTCCAACTAGGCTTCTGGGGCTGGAGCAAGGGGAAATTAAAGGGGTCACAGACAAAAGATGTTAAGTGGGGGTGCGGGGGCTGGTTCTACAAATACCACTACCTACCATTTCAGAGACACAGCAGGTAGTGGTATTTGTAGAACCAAATATAACCAACTCCCTCCTAACATACCAAAGCAACCAACTGATATCAATTACAAGATGCTTTTCTAGATTCCATAGCCTTTCTCAGTCATGGAATTTTTTTAAAGTTCAAGAAACTGCCATGCTGCCCAATTTAAGAAACCCTATTTATATTATTTCTGCCTCCTCAGAACATGAAGTCAAGAAAACATTTGTAGGAGCATATCCCTGCTCATTCAGACTTTAAAATGCAGAAGATTAGAGGTCATATTACACATGCTTTAAAATTTAAATTCAGAAATTCAGTAATTCTAAAACAAACTTTTGCCAGGCATGTTGTCATAGGCTTGTAATCCCAGCAATTCAGAAGTCTGAACCAGGAGGATCACAAGTTCAAGACCAGCCTCTGCAATTTAACAAGATTCTGAGGATCTCAAAAAAACAAAAGAACTGGGGATGTCATTCAATAGTAGAGTGCCCCTGGATTCAATCCTGAGTGTTGAAAAAATGAATTAACTAAAGTAATCAAACTGGGTTGAAATAAGAACTTTTCTACTTATATCTAAGATACCCAAGAACTTGCACATGTGAGGCAAGCATACACCCCAGCCTTAAGATTTTAAATTACCTTTCAGTGAGGAGAAAGGCATTCTCCAAAAGGAGAGATAAAAATGAGCTAAGAAAATCATAAATAAGATAAATTTTTAGGCATGGATTTAAGTCCATATATATCACAAATTTACATTTATAAGAAAGTAATGAAAAATGTTAATCTCAGAGATTTAATCTTGGTAATTCTGCACCCCTTTCCAGGTCACTGGAAATACTCCAAGAATAATTTTAGGCTGTTCTGAAGTTGTGAAGTGGTTTTTTGGTAGTGGGGGTGTGGGGGGGGACAGGGGAGGACAGGATAGTTGAATGAATATATCATAATATTACCCCAGGATCTTGGGAAAAATTAAAACTCCCTCCTAACATAGCACAGGAGATTCGAATTATTCCTTGGGCTCACAGGCAAAGCGGGGAGCTCTGTGGGTAGAGGCTTTAGGGGGGCAGAGAGGAAGAACCAACCAATACATTTTGAACAAAGGATTCAAGACTGTCCCTGTCAGTTGTCTTACAGGTCCTCAAATGGATTCATGGGTGTGATTTTTGCAGCAAATAGGGGGAGAGGAGGGAGTGAAATTAAATACATCCTGAAATTTAAAAAAAAAAAAAACTAGTTTATAATGTTTTAAAAGATTTTTCCAAAGATATTATTATTTGGCGGGCGGGGGCAGGGGTGGTTTACTGGGGATTGAACTCAGGGACACTCGACTATGGAGCAACATCTCCAGCCCTATTCGTGTTTTTATTTAGAGACAGGGTTTCACTTAGTTGCTGAGTGCCTCACTTTTTGCTGAGCTGAACTCACGATCCCCCTGTCTCGGCCTCCGAAGCCACTAGAATCACAGGTGTGTACCACCACGCCCAGCCCCAAAGATATTATTTTAAATAGAAGTCTGGAAAATAAAATTCTGGATGATCTTTAAATTTTCTGGGAAGAAACAGAACATGCTTTGTTGTTGTTGTTGTTGTTGGTACTGTTGTTGGTGGTACTGAGGACTGAACCCAGAAGTGACTTACCATTGAGTTCAGTCACCAGATTGGTTTCTTTTTCTATTTTGAGACAGGGTCTCTCTAAGTAGCTGAGGCTAGCCTCTAACTTGAAATCCTCCTGCCTCCGCCTCCCAAGTAGTTGGGATTGCAAGTATGAACCACCACAACTGACTCAAGGCTTTTCTTTGAGACACAACATCTAAACTGAGTGATGGCTAAAACTGGCTAAGATTTGCAAACCACAGCAAATTCTTTATAACAAGAAAAGAAGAAAAATTCCTTTGTGCTTGGGGAAAAAAAAACCCAAAAGCACAAATGCTTTGTTGCTGCAATTCTTGTTGTGGTTTAACAAACATAACTCTAAATGATTTAGACCATATGGAAAACACATTTCAATATTCTGTAGATTAAATTATACAAGCTTCTCAACTTTAAGTTTTTGTTAATGCTATGGGTCAAATGAGAGTAATTTCAACAATTACATCACAGTTTCATTGTATAAGAATTCAAGAGAAAAACCTGTAATTTTGATTAAGTATCCAATTAAATCTATTGCTGTAAGTACCAAAATAAATCTTCTGTGGCCTAATCACATAAGGAATTCAAAATTAACTGTCTAAAAAAGAAAGCCTACATTAATCTTAATTTTTAGTGTAATATTTTATAAAATAGTTCAAATTGATACTTCTTCTCTCCAGTTTTCCTAAAATGAATTATACTTTGCTCCTTCAACATTAGAGATTAGAATAGTCATATTTAAAATGAGGCTTCATAGCTAGGCATGGTGGGGCAGGTCTATAGTCCCAGGGACAGAGGATGAGGCAGGAGGATCTCAAGTTCAAGACAGCCTGGGAAATTTAGGGAGATCCTGTTTCAAAATAAAAAAAGGTTAGGGATGCAGC
This sequence comes from Spermophilus citellus, assembly GCF_964194105.1. NCBI lineage: Eukaryota > Metazoa > Chordata > Mammalia > Rodentia > Sciuridae > Spermophilus > Spermophilus citellus. The sequence continues at coordinate 69,050,633 of NC_138196.1, read as the reverse complement.
TCTGTAATAGATGCCCCTATGTTCAATCCCCAGTATTGGGGGAAAAAATCAGGCTTCATGCCACATACTAAAAGATATTATAATTATTCCCACTTTATCTTTAGCATTTCCGCCATTACTCATTAGATTACTTCTTTGTCTTTTCACAGATTTTGAAACTACAAAGAACCTTAAAGACATCATCCATACACTTTCCTGCCCTTTTCCCACCACCACCTGAGTCCCAGCTAGTCATTTCTCATCACAACTGAGGGAGCCTCCCACCTACACGGACTCTTCTATTCAGTCTTCACTATGAAACCAGAGAGAGCTCTTCAAAGATAAGATCTGCTCAGTACTCAACCAACTCCTAGTCATCCTATCCACCTTTCAACACCACCAACCCACAACAGACTCCTGAAAATTCTCCCTTTTCTTTCCACTGTACTGATAATAAAATTAAAACTCCTAACTCCACCAACAAGTTCCTGCAAAACCTGGTGCCTATTGAAGTCTCTGCTTGCATCTCAGAGTGCACTCACTCCAGGCACCAGGCAGGCTGTGCTGATTTTCAGCCCTTACTTCCTTAGGCCAGAAATGCTCTTTCCTACCTGTCTGGGTGATTCATCTTTTGAAGCCCTTTTCCACAAGTGCTAATGCCCTGTGTTTTGAATAAATCCCTAGTAGAATCTATGTAAATTTCCAGCCAATAGGCTTGTCTTAATAAATTGCTTACTTCTGCCCCACTAACTAAAACAGTGCTTTCTTCAAAGTCAGTATGAAACGTGATTGCATTCAAAACACTTTTTTAGTTCTGCTTTTGGAAGGCATGAGATGAGACCCACTTTGAATAAAAGTAAAGCTAATGGTCACACGCAGTATGTTTGTAACCTGTAATACTCTTAAATCTCTTTAGCCTCTGAAGAAGCAGAAGCCTGAATGTAAACAAAGTAAGACTCAAAATGGGACAAAAATCTGCCATTGTTTTGTTGGAGTGAAGAGCTATGGGTGACCAGCAAGTCTGTGAAATTGGTCTATCTTGTCTTATGCTACCCTGCACCTCAGATAAATGGGTCCCAATGAGAAAATGGACCTCATGCTATCTGATCTCTTCAATTAGAAGTACATTTAAAAAAACTAAGTCCACCACTCACCAAACCTTGAAATCAGGTATGCTTATGGTTATCAAGGTGATGTAGAAGAGGGGGAAGAGGAAGAATTTTCTTTCTCTTTTACTCAATCTGAAGAATGAGGATCTGAAGATTTCCCAAGAGCTAAGACATTTGTAGAAGGCTCTCTGATGTCTTATCAGTGTTTACTAGGCTTTGTTGGTTAATGATGGTGGCAGAGGAGAGTAGTTAGATAAACCCTTTATCATTGTTTCAGTGTCTCTTAAATGAGTGGCAAAAGGTCTGGGAATGTAGGTCAAGAGAATCTACATCCTCAGTAATTTACTCAGTAATATATGGAAAGGAGACTATAAAAGAGAAAATAGAAATAAATTGACCTGTAAATTTATTGAGTACTTCTGAGGATGTTTTGGGGGGAGGGTCATTCTTTTTTTTTTAATGGGAGGTTGAACCCAAGGATACTTTACCACTGACCTACATCTCTAGTTTATTTTATTTATTTATTTATTTGTTTATTTATTTATTTATTTATTTATTTATTTATTTATTTTTGAGGCAGGGTCTCACTAAATTGCCCAGGCAGGATTCAAATTTGCAATCCTCCTGCCTCAGCCTCCAGAGTAGCTGGGATGACAGGTATGTACCACTGCACCCAGCTTTGGGATCATATCTTAAAGGAATATAACAAATAATGGACTTGTGAGATATTCATACTCATTTGACTTTTATAGAAAAACCACAATGATTTATTTGCTCTTTGAAAGCATAATGTATAAGTATAATCTGAATAAAATTTTGGAAATACATTTATCTGGACCTAGAAACATTCTATTTTAAGTTCAGTGTAAAATGAAAAGGTTATGAAGTTAGAAGATGAACACTAAATGTTACTAGAACATACTAATATTACAAAGCTTACAAAGAAAAGTCTTTCTTTTAATTCAATTTCTATAATTTCTTTTTAATTTTTAGGCTTTGATGATTTATCAAATAAAACCACCATGCTCTTTTTTAATCTGAAAATTGTTCAGTTTAAACTAGACTTGAAAAAAATAAAGTAGAATTGAGCACACTCATAAAGAAAAATTAGAGATTTCAAGTTGGGCATAGCAGCACATACCTGTAATCCCAGAGATTGGAGAGGTTAAGATATGAGTATTGCAGGTTCAAGGCCAGCCTGGGTAACTTAAGGAGAACCTGTCTCAAAAAAAATAGAAAGGACTGGGGACATAGCTCAGTGGTAAAGCACCCCTGGACTTAATCCCCAACATCATTAAACAAAAAAGACATTTCAAAACCAAGTTTTATAAATAACCCAAAACTAAAATTAAAAATTTCTGGAATAAAAAATCACATAGTTAATGAAAATAATAGCATCAAGTCTTTTTTTTTTTTTGTCTTTTTTTTAATATGTATTTTTTTAGTTGTAGGTGGACACAATACCTTTATTTTATTTTCATGTGTGCTGAGGATCAAACCCAGTGCCTCACATGTGCCAGGCAAGCATTCTACCACTGAGCCACAGCCTAGCCTAGCATCCAGTTACAACAAATGAAATTACACATGCATTCAGGCCTTTAGCCTGAGTTACAGCTCAATTATGTTCACTGATCATTTCTTAAATCATCCACAGGTATAGTATGAAACTGAAAATTAAATGACTTTTCCACTGTAAAGGATCTATGAAAATGTAGATATTCACATCATATGTGGTAATAATTGAGTAATTCCAAAGATATTTCTGGTAATAACTTTGAGACACAGAGCAGCTAAAATCTATTCTAATATCAACAAATTAATCATTTCCCATAACACCAGGATTAACTCTTTTACCTACCATTTCAAGCTACTATATGTTTAACTACACTGTTACTTTAATATTTAATCTTACAAGGCCTTAAAGTGAAGCATAGGAAAATATCTCATATGTGATATGGAATTGTGTCATGGCCCAGTGAAGGGAGAAGACTTCAGATTACTTATCTAAGATGCATTCAGAAAGAAGGAAAAATTAAAACATTATGCTCTATATTTTATTTGGCTATTCAGTAATTTTTTAAATAAAAATATATAAATTTTTAAATACATTAATAAAGTAATAATAATATATACACACATATCATTTAATCTGAAAATCACTGGCAAAGTAGTTTATGATTTATTTTGAAATTTTTATTTTCTTTATTTAATAACTTTTCTTTTTGGGCATGGTACTAGGGATCAAATTCAGGACCTTGAGCATACTAGGCAAATGCTCTACCACTGAGCTACACCAACAACTTATTCAATAACTTTTAAATAAGCACATACTGCCAGGTTTGGTGGTGCATGCCAATAATCCCAGAAGTTTGGAAGGCTGAGACAGGAGGATTGCAAGTTCAAGGACAGCCTCAGCAATTCAGCAAGGGCCTAAGCAACTTAGGGAGATCCTGTCTCAAAATAAAAATTAAAAAGGCTGCAGATGTAGCTCAGAGGTAAAGTGCCTCTAGATTCAATCCTCAGTACCAAAAAAATAAAATAAATAATGAGCATATACTAACATCATTCAAGAAACTAAATCTACAGGTAATATACAAGCAAGCCATAATTCATGACTTCCAATGTGTACTAACAGAGCTAATAATTTTCTAGTTACTGTGTTCTGTCCTGTGATAGTCACCTCAATTACAGATGAGCCACTGCATACATTATCTGTCTATATTGTGCTCTAAACTCATAGAAGACATTGTTAATGCTTGAATCCTTCATAGTAACAATTCTCACATGAATTCAAAGCACATTCAGAAAAACAAACAGTTTCCAACTCAAAAACCTGAAACTTCCTGATATTGTATAGAACAATAAAGCTCCACAAATATTGAACCAGAAGATCTTTTTTAGCCTGGCATAGTGGCTCACTCCTGTAATTCCAGCAACTCAGGAGGCTGAGGCACAAGGATGCCAAGTTTGAAGCTAACCTGAGCAACTTAGTAAGACTGTGTCTCAAAGTAATATACATAAATAAGTAAATAAAAAGGGCTGGGGGTGTAGCTCAGTGGTAGAGATCAAGTGGGTTTAATCCCCAGTACCACAAAATTAATAAATTAACCAAAATAAAAGTGGCTTGCCGCAGTCTGGCTGGGCACAATTCAGGAGCCACTTGTCAAAAGAAACTAACTTTATTTTTAGAACTACAAATGCCAAACAAAACAGCTCCTCAGGAAAAAACCCTCAGAGCCCAACTGCCACCACTGGCTTCCCCAAGCCTCTCACCCCCCACACAAACCTCACCACCTCCCACAATCCTCCTGCTCTTGAGGCTGATTGGCTGGGTCGCATGGGCGGAGCCAAAGAAGTCCCCTAATGAGCAGCTCCGTGGAGGAGCCAATCAGCTAGATGTTGCTGGGGCCGCTGTGAGCCAATCATCAGCTGGCAGTCTGAAGGGCAGGGAAACAGCCCAATGAACATCACCGCAGAGGAGCCAATCAGCTAGATGCTGCTGGGGCCGCTGTGAGCCAATCATCAGCCAGCAGCTGGAAGTTTGCTGGGGCCCCTTTGGCTGTGGCTCTCAACAGTGGCTCCTTCCTTAAATATTACGTCACATGAGAGGCTTCAGAGACTCTTTTTCTCTTCTGGAAAAACACATCCCTTTCCACAAGGCTAACATGCTCGAAAACAGCTTTAAGGGCTACAGTTGTAACTCAGTGGTAGAACACTTGCCTCAAATGTGTGAGGCACTGGGTTTGATTCTCAGCACCACATACAAATAAAATAAAGGTGTATTGACAAAAAGAAAAAAAAAACCTTTAAAAAATCTTTTAAATATTGCACTTACAAGAGTAAGTTTATGCTTTTATCCCTTATCATAATTCCAGAATCCAAAAATTAGAAAATCAAATGTTTCCTCTTCACTCCTAAGACATGAAAATCTGACCAAACTTGATAAGATCTGACTTGAACAAATGGGAAACTCATAATCTTTCTCCATCTCACAGTTGATAGCAGGGCAAGCATCAAAGGAGGTCAGCAGGGCCATCCACAGTGAAGGATGGGTCAGTCCTAGCTCTGCTACTGGCTTTAAGTCCATGGACAAGTTATTCAACTTCTCCCAGCCTACCTTTGTTTCATCCTGGGAAAGATGAATAGCTTAATTCACAGCTACCTCCTACTAGTTTGAGAAGTTTAAAGGCTATGATGTGTATCAAACACAGCAACTACCCATAAGATCAGTAAATGGTAGCCATTATCAATATCCATCTTATAAAATATCTTTTTTTTTTACTTATTTTTTTAATAAGAGTTTTTTTTTTAGAGAGAGAGAGAGAGAACTTTAATATTTATTTTTTAGTTTTCAGTGGACACAACATCTTTGTTTTGTATGTGGTGCTGAGGATCGAACCCGGGCCTCATGCATGCCAGGCGAGCGCGCTACCGCTTGAGCCACATCCCCAGCCCCTACTTATTTTTTAATATCTAGTTTTTAGCTGTAGGTGGACATAATATCTTTATTTTATATTCATGTGGTGCTAAGGATCGAACTCAGTGCCTCATGCATGCTGGGCGAGCAATCTACCACTGAGCCATAACCCCAACCCTTATAAAATATCTTGATGGTTTTCCTATGCCCATGGTTTGAATCTAGTCTCCATGGCAGTTTTCTTTGTTGTTTAAGTTATTTATTATTTCTCTACAATAAGAAACAGAAAAATAAAATTATTATTGCAATTTTTTTTATTTGTTAGTTTTGGGTGGACATAATATCTTTATTTTGTTTTTATGTGGTACTGAGGATCAAACCCAGTGCCTCATTATGCTAGGCGAGCACTCTACTACCACTGAGTCACAACCACAGCCCCTCTCATTGCACTTTAATACTCCCATTTATGATTGCTTTTTCTTTGGAACTGTTTCTTCATTTTGTTATTGTTCAAAGTTTTCCATTATGCTGTTAGCCATTTTTACACATAATAGATACACAAAAGAACCCCTAAAGGTCATTCAAATGCAAAGAATTTAAACCCCTTCTCCCTTTCCCATACAATGAGAGCAGTGGGGGAAAGCTTTTATTTTTTTTTTATTAAGTGATATTACTTGTAAGAGTGAGAAATATGAAAGCAGCTGAAAAGCACTGTAGAGATAAACCATGCAGGCAACAACCCAGAGCACCAACACTAATCTCAACCACATTTCACTTAATTGCCAAAAATAAACCCTGGCAAATAGTTGAGGCTGTGCTATATTTGGAACAGGGGAATATTATTTAATGCACTAAGGTACTAAGGTGCTCAGTGCCTTTTGAACAACACTATTGTACATTTCATGATAGGAAGAGAGAAAAGGAGTATTGTGCCTTTTTAACCAGTGTACAACAAACTTCCCAGCCTGAACTATGGGAATGTGGTTTTATTGAAGATGTGATCAAGCCACAGGAGATGGCCAGAGTCCTGTTTACTTTTTTTTTCCCCCTACTTTCTCAACAGTATTCTTGTCATTAGGAATACTGTTAGTCACATTAAAAATAAGTATACCTCAGGGCTGAGGCTGTAGCTCAGTGGTAAAGTGCTTGCCCCGTATGTGTGAGGCACTGGGTTCAATCCTCAGCACCACATAAAAATAAATAAAGACACTGTGTGTTCATCTACAACTAAATACATATTTTTAAACAAATAAGTATACCTAAAAGTCAATGAAATTATACCAAATGGGTTTAGAAATAAAATAAAATAAAAAGGTACTGGCAATCTACTTTAACCAGAAAACAGACACAATCACTACTTAAAATTACTCATAAATTACATGAGATAACTGTTTTCTGTAAACAGAACCAGTGAAATCACTCAGAAGTTGTCACTATCACAAAATGATATGGAAAAATTAGTAATATTGAGTGATCACAAACTGATGTCATTTGGTTCCCTAGGATTACTTTTGCTCTTTGTTTTTACAAGTGGCAAGTAGGGAGGCAATGATAGGTAACAACTGCCCGACCTCAACACATACCTGCAAACTTACTAGTGTACCCTGACCCAATCAAGTTATGGCCCACAGCACCCTTTCACACTATATACACAAAACAGAGATACTGGTAAAATAGCATCTCAGTCTGAGTCCTGTGTTTTTTGTGTACCCCTCCCACTTTCAAGTCACCCGTGACTGAGTTTTGTTGTTGGAGGTCACTCAGCTTGCTAAAGGGTCATGGGGCTGAGACTTCATGAACTGAAACCAAAGGAAAAGTCTAAAAAGTTACAGGTGCAAATAAAAAGCGTTTGGGTCATATTCAAGGTTTGTTCAAATTACTAGCAATGAGGATTTCACATCTACCTTCTTTTTTTTCCCAAAAATATCAACACACAGCATTGGTAGTAAATAATTTAATGTTTAATTGATTTCTTTAACCTTCCTAGCAATTCTCTTTTACCCACAGTGACCCCAGCCCACAGTAAACACACTCCATCTTTTAGAAGCAGAAATCATCAATTATTTTAAATCTGCTGTTTTTAATTCATATAAAAAAGAGATAACATTAATTTCAGGATAAAATAGAGAAAAATAAAGATGTCTTAACCTCTCATTTAAACAGCTGGGTATCTGTGCAGAAATATTTGATATTCCAATAAGATGAGAAACATCCAGTGAAATTACTCTTTTTCCCTCTCTGCACTTCTCTGGTTGCTCTAACGTTTAATCTTAAAAAGGCACTGTATCTATACGACCTTTTTTTTTTCTCTAAAATTTAGAAATTTCACTTAACATTTTTCTGTAAACTAAATGTATAACTATACTCTTATTAAAATTGCTGCTGTGCATTTCAGCAACAACTCAGTCAATTGCACTCTGCAGCTCTGGTATGCAAATGAGAGTAAAGTGTATTCTGTTCTCTGCTGGCCTCTGTCCTTTCAGGCTACTAAGCCAGGCTTACTGTGGAGCCTAGTTTCTGGCTTTTCTTCTTTTTCTTTTTACCCCTTAAGTGACAACCCTATCTAAAACTGTCAAATAAATTATCTAAGTATTTCAAAATAAGTAGGACTAGTATGAATGGCACAAACTAGCCATGTGTTTCTCATTCCGCCCACACTGCTTTTACAATACCCTCCCGGATGGGGTGTGAGGGTGGGAGGAGTACCAGCAGTGAACACAGGGGATTAGCTTACTTTCTTCTATGCCCATAGTTTATTAGCCCTCCTGATGTTTCCTTGATAGATCTTCTCCATTGTACATCTCTATGTACCTTCGAGAACTAATCTGCGTTTTACAAGCCTGCTTCTTGTTCCGAGAATAAGTAAAAAGAAGTTTGTTTTTGTGAGGTGACAGCAATAGAATTGCAGAATAGGAATGGAATTTAGTTAGGGTTCAAATTTACATCTCCTTTCTCCCTCTCTGTGATCCATACACTTCAAGATGGGAAAAACTAAAGAAAGATGTCTGGAAAAATATATATTTTTCCCCAGTGAACATCTAATAGTTATTTCTAAAGCCAAAAGTTTTCAATCACTGCTTTCTGTGCATACAGGCCCCTATGTTAATTGAAAGTAATGACAATATTAATACTAAATCACCATAATTCCTCAAAACAAAGACCAGCATTGGTGTGCTCCAGCAGAGGAGCAAAAAGGGATCCCTGGGCTGGGGTGTGACTCAGTGGACGTGCTTAGCATGTGTGAGGCCCTGGGTACAATCACCAGAAAAACATAAACAGACTTACTTTGAGTGAAAACGATTTTTGCAATGTATATTGAACATGTTATATATCATCTCGTTGCATATTCACAACATCCTGATCATATATGTATATTATTTTATCATCACCTTAGAAAAGAGGAAAGAGCATCCACTAATGATTGCCAGAGTCAGAATTTAAAACCATCAGACTTCAAAATCCAAGTTCTTAGAAAGTTCTTTTCCTATGTGTGCACTAAATATAAACACATGGGAGAAAATCTATAAAATTGTGTTTGCCAATTATTTACATTGTTTATGAGGGAGAGAGAGATTACAGAAAAGTTCATGTTCTAAGTCAACATTTCTCTTGTGAACATTTACCACATTTGTAATTCATTTAATTTAAAAAAAAAAAAGAAAATTCTTTAAAAATCAACACATCTTTACTTCTTACTAGACAGGGAAAAAAAGACATTTGCTTGTTAGTGAAATTGGCATGATAAAAACCAGTACTTGGCTCTATTCAAAGATCAACTACTAATAAATGCAATTGTAGCATACATTGACCCACATAGAGCAACAAAACCTCTGGACCTGACAGGCTTCACATCTAATGTAAAGTCTGATTTTGACATTGCATTTGAAAAACTGAAGGAAAAAATGAAGATCCTTCAGAATAGCAAAGGATAAAATATACAGATCATGTCCATAGGAAGATTTCTTGAGGAAACTAAAGATGCCTAAATAACAGAATAGAAACCTTTGGAGGCATCACAAAGTTTTTCTCAGAACACTGAAAGATATTTTATCTAAAATATTATTTTTAAAGAGGAAATACATTAATTATGGGATGCCACAAAGTACAGAACTACAAACAATGGTCAGATGTTTTACAAAGGTCTGATTCATTTATCACCTTAGAAAATGATTTTTTTTTAATTTTAACGTTTGAAATTAAAAATACATTTTAAAGGTAAATCTATTCTAATGGACTTTTATGACTAAATAATTTCTTAATAAAAAACTGAAGATGACTATTTCAGAGAAATGGATACTTTTAAAAGAAATTCTTCCACAGGGTGAAAGGCTCTTCTCAATACATCTACGGCAACTTCTAGTCCTGTAACTATAAAAAGTCATAGCTTAAGTCTCATTAGACTTATCAGAAAAGTTTCATGTAAAATAACCAGTCAACTGATTTTTAAGGGGTGTGATGGGAGGCAGTTTTCCTAATTTATATAGGCTGAGCCAAGTGTGGTAGTACATACTTATAATCCCAGCAACTCAAAAGGTTGAGGCAGGAAGATCATAAATTGTAGGCCAGCCTCAGCAACTTAGCAAGACCTTCAGCACCTTAGGAGACCCTATCTCAAAATCAAAAAAAGAAAGAACTGGAGACGTATCTCCTGGGGATATAGCTCAGTGGTACGGACCTCCGGCTCAATCCTGACAAATTGTCCAGACTGATCCTCCTGACTCACCATCAGTACAGTGGCAATAAAATTGAATTGGGCACAGCATGCAGAAAATACTTCAGAGTGTGCACACTATCATTGGTCCAGATGATTCTGATATCATTAGAAGCATGCCAGAACAGACTGGTGAAAAGTAAACCATGCAAAATTTTTCTTTAATAAAACTTGGCAGAGCTTGTTTTAAAAACAAAACAATGTTATTTAGGCTTGTAAATTGCAGTTATAAAAGTAAAAGTATGATTTACTATTGACTTTTTTAAGTTTCCATTATTATTCAAACTATGCTAATCAATTCTAAGATCTAGTTTAGCATTCTGCATTTCAAAAGCTTTCTCTGAAAGCTGATGGAAATGACTGTAAACTCAGGGCAAAATGTCAGTTATTAGGCTTCTCTCAGCATTTGGAAAACATTTGAAATCAGACACAGAAGCAATATTAAGACCCCTTTTCACAATTTCAGAATTAAAGGTCACTTGAGAATTCAAGTTAGAAGAGTGAACAGACTTCGTGATGACTGTTTATTTTCTCAGGAAGGTTAATGTGTGATTTTCTATGAGTATTTTTTGCATATAAAACAGGCTCACTTCGGATCTTTTGCCTATGAACCAACTTCCTCTATGAGTAAAATTAGTTTTCCCTTCCCCAAAGAAAAACTTCCTTAAACAAGGAACTGGTTACCTTCTACAGACTCTTTGAAGAGCGTGGGGGGGGTGGGTTGTTTTATTTATTTATTTGTTTACTTATTTTTCGTGGTCTTTTTTTTTAGTTGTCAATGACCTTCATTTATTTATTCATATGTGATGCTGAGATTCAAACCCAGTGCCTCACACATGCTAGGCAAGCACCCTACCATTAAGCCACAACCCCAGCCCTGCTTTTGGTCTTTTTGTTTTTGCAGTGCTAGGAATTCAATGCAGACCCTCACACCTGCTAGGCAAGGGTTCCACCATCCTGAGGGGTATTTATCGGTAAGTCCTTTGGGCTATTTTATCTTTGTCACATTAAGAGTTTGTTTTGTTTGAAAGCATTACTGATATTTTCTCAAATATTTTATAGCCATTTTTTGAGCTAGACTATGTATTTAAAACCCACAAGTAAGAATGTTATGGCTAATGAAATTTTGAAAATCAAAAAAGAAACTGAAGATTTGTTCCCCAAACTAGCTCATTCTGTAAGAAGGCTCAGCTTTTGCTTCTGATGGTCCATTCCCATCAAAACTAGGTACACATCTACAGCAAAGAGCTGGCCAGCTTTCAAAACCCCCGTTATTAATGAAAAATCTGAGACTGCTTATAAAAAAGGCTTATCCTCCTCTATTAGGCTTGGGTGGGCTTAGGGAAAACCTCTAGCTCAGGCTCATCACCTATTTACCATTCACCACAATTTTCTTAGAAATGGTGCAAGATTTTAAGAAGCACTGTATTTTCACACTCCTTGTCGTTTCCCTACAACCCCAAGTTACCATTAAACGATATGTTACAACATGTTATTTCTTTTGCTAACTGGCTAGGATTCTATAGGTTAAATACTTGTAGCTTTAAAAACATTGCTTTGGATGGCAAGGTGATATATATTTGTAATCTGAATCTCCGGAGGCTGAGGCAGGAAAATGAAAGATTCAAAGCCAGCCTTAGCAATTTAGAGAGGCCCTAAGCAACTAAGCAAGACCTTGTCTCAGAATAAAAAACTTAAAAATGGGCTAGAGATGTGGCTCCATAGTTAAGCACCCCTGGATTCAAACCCTGGTACAAAAATAAATAAATAAAAATGAAAACATTTTTTTGAGCTGCGCGTGGTGGTATATGCCTGTAATCCAAGCAACTCAAGAAGCTGAGACAGGACAATCTCAAATTTGAGGACACTCTCAGCAATTTAGGAAGGCCCTGTCTCAAAATAAAAAATAAAAGGATTGAGGATATAGCTCAGTGATAAAGCCCCACTGAGTTCAATCCCCAGTTCTAAATACTAATTTTTTAAATTGCCCTCCCATTTTCTCTTGAACCCATTCTTTTTTGTTCTTTTGATTTTCTATTACAGAAAATTTTAAACAAAAACAAAAAGAATTATACAACAACACACCCCTCTGCCCATCATCCAGCTCCTACCAAATTATCTTCTTTATCCTATAGAAATACAGCATGCAAACACAAAGATCTTTATCTGAATGATCATTCACATAATGTTTATTAAAGCTAAAATCAGAAGCTAAGCATAGTGGTGCACACCTGAAATCCCAGCTACTCAGGAGACTAAGACAGGAGAATCTTAAGTTCAAGGCCTGAGCAACTTTGTGAGACCCTGTCTCAAAATACAATAGAAGGGACTAGTTGTAGCTCAGAGGTAGAATGCCCATGGATTCAATACTCAAAAGTTTAAAATTAGAAACACAAATGTACAAATATAGATTATTTGGAAAAATCACAAAATAAAATTGATTAGCCAGGTGTGATGGCACACAGCCATAATCCGAAGCTAGCTTCAGCAACTGCAAGATCTTATCTCAAAATTAAAGAATAAAAAGGAATGGAGATGAGGCTCATTGGTAAACACACCCGTGGGTTCAATCCCTAGTACCAAAAGGAAAAGAAAAAACACTGTATAAAAAGTATAATGTGTTTTATTTTTTTGATGTACAGAATTATTTCATAGATTTGTTATCAAATCTATTAATATTTGCCTTTTACACTTTAATTACTGCTTTAAGATTGTTTTTGTTTTACCCTCTTTGGGGCACTTTTCTATTTTTTCCCTTTTCTTTATTTTCATTTAAATTTAACTTGAAATGTATCTAAATTTAATTTATTTTCATGGCATGTTATGGAATTTTTTTTTAATATTATTTAACAATCATTTGTCAAATAAAACTTTCTTTCCTATATACTGCCTTGGAATTCCAATTTTTCCATATAGTACATAAGTAAATTATTATAGAGTCTGTTTACTGTACTCTCATTAATCTATTGTTATATCTGCAATCTGCTGTTTTAATGATTAAACTTAAATAATTTATCTTACTACCTGGTAGTTCAAGAAAAAAAAAGTATGTTTTTTAAGTACGTTTTAATATGCAGAAGAAATTTGGGATGAGACACTAAAATGTTACCAAGTGTTCCACCATTCCAAGGGGTGTTTATTGATAAGTCCTTTGGGCTATTTTATCTTTGTCAAATGAAGAGTTTGTTTTGTTTGATGATCTTCTCTAAGTGGCATTATTTCTGCGTTTTTTAGTTTTTATAGATAAATGTTTTTCAATCTATACTCTTGCTTTGTGGAAGACTATGTGTATTCTACTCCACAAAATAAATGACATGATAGTCATTGAGGGATTTTGTTTGTTTGTTTGAGGTACTTGGGGTTTAACCTAGGAGCACTCTACCACTGAACAACACCCCAGCCTTTTTTATTTTTATATTTTGAGACAGATCTTGCAGGTGTGCACAATTGCCACTGTACAAGGCTATGAAAGTCACTGTTCACTTTGACAAGAGCAGTTTGGCAGGGGATGAGTCTAGCAGGTTATTTGGAATATGCTTACATATATCTGTGATCAGCTTCCAGCATCCAGTGGAAAATGGATGACGGTGTAGAGTGATTTGTACAATTCTTTTTTTATATATTTAAATTTTTTCATAATAAAAAAAATTAAAAATGGATTCAATAAAAATGGGAAAAGAGAAATTAGAGGCAAATCATGGGAAGAGTATAGGCAACCCTTTCAAAAGTTTATTTTAAAGAAAAAGAGAGAAATGGTGGATAGTAGTAGGAGAGTGTCTGAGATCTAGAGGAAAAAAATCAAAAAGATAAGAGAAAGTATAACATTTGCAAAAAAATCCAGGAAAGAAGGGGGAAGGATGATAAGGAAGAAATTGGGAGACAATTGATGGAGGGAAGAATTTAGGTAGGCAAAGGGAGAAAAGATTTTTTGTGTAAGTAAAATAACAGAAAGTAAGAGAGTCCATGCCAATATGACAAACTTTCAGTGTCTCTGTAGAGATGCTGGACTGGCTCAGCAGGTTATCCCGAAACTCAAAGGATTTTAAGCAGAAGAGCAGCATGTTAGATTTGCACCTTAGTTACATAACAGTATATCCAAGGTGGAATTTAATTTAGAATGTGAATTGCCCCCTACTGTTCATTCTTGTATTTTTTTATAGTACCCAAAACCTTCAGTCTTGAAGTAAATTCTTTTGAATGGCATTTTACATCTTTTTTAAATCCTTTGAGGCAAATAATAAACTTTGTCTCAGAACAGAACATTAACACTTATTGTGTTACTACACAATGACCAACATTAGAAAATGTAGTCTTTTTAAAAAATTCTTTTTAAGTTGTAGATGGACACAATACCTTTCTTTAAATTTATTTTTATGTGGTACTAAGGATCGAACCCAGTGCCTCACACATGCTAGCCAAGTGCTCTACCACTGAGCTACAACTCCAGCCCAGAAAATGTAATCTTTTATGCTTTGCAATTTAACATGGGAAAAATGTCATCCCATAACTGTTATAAATAGTATTTAAATTCTAATGTAAGCAAACATTTTCATATGTTTATTCATTTATTTTTATTTCTTTCTCACTTCATTGTTAGTAAATTTTATTGGGGCTGAAGGTACAATTGTTATATGATGTGTTTCAGTAACTCGAGAAGTCTCTTTGAGTAAATGAAGAAAATGTTTCTTGACTATTTCCCTTGTCAGTCCAGAACTTCCTTCTCAAAAAACCTTAAGCTTTTAAATCCACATAAAATATTTAGTTTTCATTATCTAGGCAGAGAGCATAAGAAACTGTTGACAGAGTAACCATACACACACACACACCCACAAGAATTCCCCACTGCAGACAAGTAGTCACATCCCACGGAGAGTCTGTTCTTTCCTATCTCATTAACAAATTATTTCAATACATACCTTCTGTTGGTATGCTGTAGAAAGCTTTTATGTTTTCCAGATGTAAACATCCCTTGTAAGTTTTAATTTTTTGAGGAAAGAAATATACAGACATTAAACAGAGTATCGAAGAAAAAGAGAAAATAAGAAAAAATATGGGCCAATTTTGGGTTATTTGCAATTTAATTTTGGTTTAGTCCTCAAAGATTGAAACCACTGGTTCTTATTAAATAATCTATAAAATGTCTCATAAGTATTGAGAGTGGGATGGAAGTATAGTATGATGTTTTTTGTTATAATGCAAGAGTAAACTTTTTCTGTAAAGGGCCAGATAGTAAATATTTTAAGCTTTATGTTTGTACCAATTATTCACAATCACTGTTGAACCAAAAAAGCAGAAAAAATACTTAACCAAATGAGCATGGTTGTGTTCTGATAAAACTAAATTAAAGGACACTAAAATTTGAGTTTTCACATGTCACAAAACACAGTTCTTTTAATTGCTTTTAACTACTTAAAAACAACAACAAAAAAATTCTTAGCTCACAGATCATACAAAAAAACAAGCTAACATAGTTAATCAGGCCTGTGATCAGTAGTTTACCCACTCCTGTTTGCTTCATTTTTTTTAAAAAGAGAGAGGGAGAGAGAGAGAAAATTTTCAATATTTATTTTTTAGTTATCGGCGGACACAACATCTTTGTTTTGTATGTGGTGCTGAGGATCCAACCCGGTCCGCACGCATGCCAGGCGAGCGCACTACCGCTTGAGCCACATCCCCAGCCCTAATACCTTCATTTTGAAAAAATAAAAAAGCTTGTCTACATATTTAAATGCTTGGCAGCAAGATGAATGTTAACAGATAAAGCCCTGAGAAGGGAGTTCATAGCTATGACAGGAGCTGCAATAATATGATGTGATAACAAGGGCAAATCACTTCAACTTTCTTGACTTCAGTTACCTCATCTATAAAATAAGCCATTAGATTAGATTACACCTAAACTTCCTTTTAGTTCTACACCTCCATCAACTCTAATGAGTCCTCCATCAAATTAATTCATCTAGCCTGTATTCTTAGAATGTATGGGCCCTGAATGTGTAGAACAATCCTAAATTGTGTTAGTCTTTATTCACCATTGAATCTCACCCCAGAACTAGCCAACTACCTAAAACATAGTAGGAACTTAATAAATGTGTTGAATAAATTTTTTAAAATACAAATCCCCTTACTGTATAAATCAACATACAAAAAATAAATAAGATATTCATTTAGGGCTGGGGTTGTGGCTCAGCGGTACAGCGCTCACCTCGCATGTGTGAGACCCTGGGTTCCATCCTCAGCACCACATAAAAATAAATAAGTGAAATAAAGGTATTGTGTCCAACTACAACTAAAAAATAAATATTTTTTAAAAAGATACTCATTTAGCAGATATCTTTTGAACAACAACTATAGATATCTTTTGAACAACAAACTAGATAAGATTCCAAGGGTAATAAGACAACATACTTGTCAGGAAATTTCACAGCTGGAGCACAAAGGGTAATGGTAAAACTCATTTACTAGTGGGGCACAGTGGCACACATCCATAAACCCAAGTATTCCATATGCTGAGGCAGGAGAATAGTAAGTTTGAAGCTAGGCAACTCAGTGAGACTGTCAAAATGAACTTAAAAAAGGGATTGGGAAGCTAGCTCACTAGCTCAGAGCACCTGTCTTGCACATCTCATATGTAATAGGCACTATGTTCAATCCCTAGCACCGTCCAAAAAAAAAAAAAAAACAACTCTTATTTCTGGTGCCCATTTCCTTTTATATTCCAATATAAACATTCAGTAGAAAGATTGAAACCTAAAATAAAAGATTATTTCTGTATCTCTGATCCATGTCTTTAGAAATGAATAAATATTAGTTTCTGTCATTTGCTCATATTCTATACAATCTCTTTTTTGTACATATACAAACATTCCTGATCCTTCTAATTCATAACTTTTTAAATTTTTCATCTCTGGAAAATGTTAATTTTTTAATCAATAAATGAGGATGTTATATAAATGAGGGGTGCAGTGATAAAAAAAAAAATGCATGGTAGTGGGAGGGAGAAGGGGAAGTTCCACAAATTGGACAGAGTGGAGTGGGGGGGAAGGGAGGGAGGATGGGAATAGGGAAGACAGTAGAAGGAAGAGGACATAATTTTCCTATGTTCATATATGAATAAATGACCAGTGTAACTCCATATCATGTACAACCACAAAAATGGGAAGTTATACTCCATGTATACATGAAATATCAAAATACAATCCACTGTCATGTATAACTAAAAAGAACAAATGAAAAAAAATTAAATAAATAAATAGGCAGAGTAGACAAATACAGAAGGCGTCATCATCTGTGGATTGTGAAGTCTACCATCATGTGATTGAGCGCTAACTGGCCCCAGCACAGCAACAGTGCTGGGCTGGTGAGGAAAGCAGAGTGTATAAGGACTGCTGATATTGAGTGAAGATACCCAGTGGATTTTTTCTTATGATGGCTCCTATTTTAATCAGTAAAATAATAAATAAGCAAAAATAAAACTGAGAACGATTGAGAGGAAGGGATTGAAACTTTAAGGCAAAAGAAGTAATGATATAACCAATTTTTTTCACATAACCTCTAAGATAATTTTTTTAAAACTACATCCTCATTAACTTTTAAGCTGACATTTAAATTTTCTCATTATTACTACATGATTTTCTATAACAATAACTAGTTTTAACTAAAATTATTTTCTGGTCATAAAGTTCATAAATGTTAAGAAGAGCATTCTAACTGGGCATGGTGGCACATGCCCATAATCCCAGAGACTCCAAGGGCTGAGGCAGAAGGATCATGGGTTTGAGGACAGCCTCAGCAATTTAGCAAGGCCCTAAGCAATTTAGCAAAACCCTGTCTCGAAACAAAAAAAAAATAAAAAGGGTTGGGAATGTGGCTCAGTGGAAAAGCGCCCCTGGATTCAATCCTCAGTACTAAAAAAAAGCATTCTTTATTGAGCTTATTGAGCTCGGTTACTATTATCAGTACACAACTAGTAAATATACTTTTTATTAAGTCATTACAAATAAATGTAAAAACTTATTGGAAATGTATATCAGTACATCAGTACATTCAAGTATTTCCTGGCACCACAATTTTAAATGAGGCAATGCATCAAAGTAGATTCTGAAAGAAAAACATAGGAATTTGTTTTTTAATAAAGCTTCTTTGACTTTTAAATGTCTCTTACTTCTCAATCATGATCTTTCTCATTTTGTGGCATTATAATATCATTAATGAATGAGATAACGTGGTGGTGTGCATCTGTTTATTAGTTTTTAACATCCTAGCTTAGCTCCTTCACTCAGCAAATATTCAGTGAGCTGCTGCTTTTTTGCCAGATGCGTGGGGAACACTGAAGACACAACCGTGAAGAGAAGAAAAAAAAAAGGGCCCTTCTCCTCCCAGAGCTACATTCTAGTGGGAGAGACAGATAAAAAGCAAGGAAACAACCATTAACCCAGATAAGTATAGACTGAGATATGAACAAGGAAGTATATAACACAGGTAATTTGACAATAATTGGAGCTGTTGGTTTTGTTTGGTGGCATCAGGGAAACCCTGTCTGAAGGAATAAAATTAAAACTGAGAAAGGACATTCTAGAGCAAGACACAATGCCTGACACAGGAAAACCAGTACTCAATTATTACAATGTCTGTTGGTTCCTTAATACTTAAAGGCTTTTTTTTTTTTTAAAAAAAAAAAAGTTATTTATATGGGACCATAGAGCCCACATTCCAAAGAACTAAACTGTAGAGGTGTAAGCATGGAGGCTCACACCTGTAATCCCAACATCTCAGGAGGCTGAGAAAAGAGAATCACAAGTTCTGGATCCATGTCAGCAATTTAGCAGGGCCCTAAGCAAATAAGTGAGAACCCATCTGAAAATAAAGATTAAAAGGGTTGCAGATGTGGCTCAGTGGTTAAATACCCCAGTTCAATCCCTGGTGCAAAAATAAATAAATGGGCTGGGGATGTAGCTCAGTAGTAAAGTGCACCTGGGTTAAATCTCGAATACCTGAAACAAACAAACAAAAAGGTAGATTTGTCACCAGCAAAGACATTGCACTGGTTGAAGTAGTTTAACGTGGAAACAAATGACGTAACTTATAATAAACCAAGAAATAGATGATGATGTCCAGAATATAAGCAGAGATTGTGGTGACAAGACACTTTGAGACTAAAAGTAAGGAAAAAATGAAAATTGGAGTAAGACAAAACCAATAAGATTTTTTGGTTGACTGTGGAAATTGGATATGGAAAAAGGATATGGAAAATATCAAGGATAGTTCTGAGGTCTCTAATTTTTGTAAGGCAAGATTGTGATGGTGTTAACCAAGACAAAGCATGTGAGGATAACATTGTTATGATTTGTTGACCACCTAATGCATATCAGGTTACTGTACAAAATTCAGAATATACAAATACTAGATTCATCCCTGCAATGATGGAACAGAGACATAACTTACTGCATTTATGACTACAGACAATTTTGAGGAGGGATTTCCTGGGAATTTAACGCAGGGATGCTTTATCAGTGAGTTACAGCCCCACTCCCCTGCCTTTTTATTTATTTATTTATAGTTTTTATTTTGAGACAGGGTCTTGCTAAGTTGCTTAGGGTCCCATTAAATTGCTGAAGCTGGCCTCAAACTTGCCATCCTCCTACCTCAACCTCCTGAGTCCCTGGGATTCAGTATGTATCACCATGCCTGGCTGACCATAGGCAACTTTATTAAGATATGCAATATAAAATCACAAATGCAAATGTCTAGAACCCTCCCAGAGGCTTGGAAGAGACATGCACATCAAGAAAGTTTAGGTTTCATTAGCTTCCTAGTAAATCCTCCTATGCATGACCCATAGGACAATGTGTTTTATTTGGCTGTAGATATCAAGTGATAATGTAATGTGAAGAGTTGAAACTGTTGTTCTATAGACTGTGAAAGATGGTCTTGTGAGTTGCTGATCATGGTTGAAACCTTAAGGAGGTACAATCTCCAAGTGAGAAAATGTAGAAAAGAGGAAAAGAGGACCATGTGTGAAACTCTGAGTAACACAGGGTTCGGGAAAGCTCTGATAAAGAGAGTGTATAGGTTTCTATTGCTACTTTAACAAATTACACAAACTAAGTGTCTTTAAATAATATATATTCTCTTATAGTTCTGCAGATGACAAATTCAAAGTAAGTTTACCGGGCTAACGTCAAGGCTTTGGCAGCGCTAGTTTCTTCTAAATTCTGAAAGAACATTGCATTTCTTTGCCTATATTCCTCAGCTCAAGCCCTCTTCCTCCACCTGCACAGCACATCACTCTAAATTCTGCTTCCTTCATCACCCGGCCTTCTCTGAAGCTCTAACTCTGATTCTGCTGCATCGGGCAGATTGACGAATCCAGGATAATCTCATCAGAGGAGCTTTATCTTAATCACATCTGCAAAGACTCTTGCCATATAAGATAATATTCACAAATTCCAAAAATCAGTTCATGCATATCTTTGGGGTTTATTATAAATCATACCAACAAGCTAAAATAAATAATAACAATAAAATAATAAAAGAGAACCATGGAAAAAATGGCAAATGCCAAGGAAAGAGGAGGCTCAAGATTGCCTCAGTCTGGGCTGGGGCTGGGGCTCAGTGGCAGAGCACTTGCTTGCCTAGCATGTGTGAGGCACTGAGTTTGATTCTCAGCACCGCATTTAAATAAATAAAATTAAGGTCTATTAACAACTAAAAATAAAATTAAAAAAAAAGATTGTCTCAGTCAACTGTGTCAGTTAACTGAGTTAAAAAAAGGCATAAGTGGAAAGATAATGAGAAAAAGCAATTTGATTTGTTAAAAGAGCTTTGCCAGGTTGATTTTAAATAGAAACAACAGTAGACTCCACTTATCCACAGTATCACTTTCTTCTATTTCAGTTGCCCCCAGTCAACTGCTGTACAAAATACTAAATAGAAAATTCCAGAAATAAACAATTAATAAATTTTTCAATTGCATGCCATTCTAAATAGTATGATGAAATCTCACTATCATCCTGCTCTATCCTGCCTGGAACATGAATCAATCCTTTGTCCAGTATATCTACCCTATATGTACTGCTCACCCATTAGTCACTTAATAGCCATATAAGTTATCAGATCCACTGTAAGGTATCACAGTGCTTGTGTTCAAGTAGCCTTCATTATACTTAATAATGGCCCCAAAACACAAGAAATAAGAGTAATGATGCAGGCAGTTCAGTTATGCCAAATAAAGATGCCATAAAGTCCTACTTTCAAGTAAAAGGTGTAATACTTTGAAAATAAAAGATCAGGGGCTGGGAATGTGGCTCAAGTGGTAGCGCGCTCGCCTGGCATGCGTGCGGCCCAGGTTCGATTCTCAGCACCACATACAAACAAAGATGTTGTGTCCGCCAATAACTAAAAAATAAATATTAAAAAAATTCTCTCTCTCTCTTTCTCTCTCTCCCTCTCTCACTCTCTCTTTAAAAAAAAAAAAAAAAGAAAAGATCATATTCACATTAATAGTTATTATCATTAAGATTATTTATTTATTTATTTATTTATTATTTTTTTTGTGTGTGTGTGTGTACTGGGGATTGAACTCAGGGGCACTTAACCAATGAGCCACATCCCCAGACCTTTTATATATTTTATTTACAGACAGGTTCTCTCTAAGTTGCTGAGGCTGGTTTCATACTCGCCATCCTCCTGCCTCAGCTTCCCCAGCCACTAAGATTATAGGAATGTGCCCACCATGCCCCACCTATTGCTAAGCTCTTACTGTATCTAATTTATAAATTAAACTATATCATAGGTATGTATATATAAAAAAAAAAAAACTTTGTACATATAGAGTGTGATACTACCTAGTTTCAGGCCTCCACTGGGGGTCCTGGCATGCATCTCCTGAGGATTAGGGGCACTACTGTGTATTGCAGTAGACTGAAGAGCAAATGTAAGAGGAGGACCTGAAGATAGCAAGGGAGGACTTTAAGAACGTGAGGGGCTGGGGCTGGGGCTTAGTGGTAGAGTGCTTGCCTAGTTTGATTCTCAGCACCACATACAAATAAATAAATTAAATAAAGGTTCATCAATAACTAAAAAAAAAAATTGAAAGAAAGAAAAGAAGGTGAAAGATTTATCTAAGAAGGATACAGATCCCAGAGAAAATTTTTGCTGATTCTTTGTTTTGTTGCTGCTGTAGCTTGGTTGCTTTGAGTTTTTAAGGGAGAAAGAGACTAAGCATGTTTATAGCCTTAAGAGAAAAGGCGTGTGATCCACACCTTGTTCCCCTAAATCCATCCTAAACAAATAAATATGCCCGTTAGTCTTCAAAATCGAAAGAGAGAGATTTCAGTGGTTCAGTTCTTCTTTCTTAAAATTTTCTTGCATACATGTAAGAATCTTTAGAAATTACACACACACACACACACACACACACACACAATTTCTTTTTCCTAAGGTAATCTTATTTGTTCCATTTTACACCACAGTGAAGATCAAAAGAGTCAGGAATCCTCCTTTGGTTGTGAGAAGCCCAACTCATCCCCCATCTCTCTCCATTCTAAATATTCCTCATAAAGCAATTCATTGAGGCCAAAGCTAAACAGAAGACACCTGGGAACAACTGGCTGAAAGGCTGTTGTGGAAGTTGTTAACCTCATATAAACATGAGTAAACAGACCAAATAACAGCTTGAAATATTTAGTTTAACCCTCTATGAATCTACCGGATGTACGAGTCATTTGTCTTGTAATTACCTTTGGTCTCCTAGGCACAAATTTATCTACTTCAAACATTCCCCAGCAGAGCAGCCTTCCTTTCTGTGGTTAAAAAAAAAAGAACAAGAAAAGATGGTGTTTCCAGAACTTTTGTACAACCACCTATGTAGTAAAGTCAAATTTGTCATTTTTTCCAATCATTTATCTCCACTCAATATTCCACCAGAAGAGAATTTTGTCCTTCAAATCCAAACCAAATAATGCAAAATAGAGGTTTTAAAATATGTGCTCATTTGAACTTTCTCACTAATGTAACTGTTAAAATTTGGAGAAATTTTGCTTTTAAATATGATTTAGCAAAGAGTGGAAAACATTAAAGACTGCAGAGCTCAGCACCTGTTCAGTAATATTTAATGAAAAGCAGAAGCACCTCCCTAAATCATGAATTCAAAGAATTTTAAATTATTACCAGTAATGGGCCTGAAACCCATCATAATGGAAAGTGTGGTTTTTCTGTACCCTGGAATTTATATCATCAGCAACTCATTGGAAACAGAAGTTTTGGCTAGATCAGCAGAGAGAAGTCCACAATTGCTTTGCATCCAAACAGGCATTCTCGAGAGCTCAATCCAGCCAGCCCAGCATGGGAAAAGAGAACAGATGTAAATGCGTGTTTCCACTTATGTTCAGTTATACTCCTTTTCATTTAAGATTTGAACTCTATTCTAACATATAGATGTTACTTCTCCACATCTTACTGATTCATCAGGGGGAAAAAAGCATGCAATTTAATAAAAGTACTAATATTTATGGTTATTTACATACAGTTCATGGGATCCTTTTGTGTGTACCATCTTACATAACATGACATGCAACAGAAACCTGTTAAATCAATCTTCTTTTTTCTTTTTTAATATTTATTTTTTAGTTTTCGGCAGACACAACATCTTTGTTCGTATGTGGTGCTGAGGATCGAACCCGAGCCGCACGCATGCCAGGCGAGCGCACTACCGCTTGAGCCACATCCCCAGCCCAAAAATCAATCTTCTTGTGCACAGTAGTGCACTCCTATAATCCCAGTGAATTGGGAGGCTGAGGCAGGAGAATCCCAAGTCCAAGGTCAGCTTTAGCCATTTAGCAAGGCCTTGTCTTAAAACCAAAAATAAAAAGGGCTGGGGATGTAGGTCAGTGGTGAAGTGCCCCTGCATTCAATTCCCAGTATAGAAAGAAATAAAGAAGAAAATTGGGGTTAAAGAGACTGATTTTCTCAAGATCATACAGGAAAATGATGCTAGATCTGTCTCAGTAAGTAAAAGACAGAATTGGGATTATTACTGAAATTTTCTGACTGGTAATATGGGTTTTGCTACCATGCCTCCTTAGATTGCTAAGCACTTTAACTCTTATTTTTCATAAGCAGCAAGACTCAGGGTATTTCTACTCTGGGCAGCACCCACCTTTATCGAAGACAATTGAAAGAGAAGCTGAAGGAAAAGTAGGAATTGAAATTGTATTTGCTGTTGCTATGCCAAACCCCCACTCCATGGAGAAGGAACACATCATCATCATCCACCACTACAAGAAGGAATGAGAGGACCTAGGTGTTTCTGGGAGCAGGAGTTTGAGGAAACAGAGATAACACTAATGAGTTGCAAAACAGTATCACTGAGCTCCAACATACTGTATTTCTGGCAGAGGACTGAAGTCAGTGCACTTCAAGATAATCCTTAGTTATTTAAAATCAAAATAATAAATCTCTTAAGGACCCCAGCAATCAAGAAACCTTTAAAGTTACCCATGTTAGCGTGCAATGTCATAATCCTCCTAGTTTCTGCCACAGAATAAAGATTCACCTGTTTTTTCCCCTCCTATTTCAAAAATCTTCTATCCCCCCACCCCATACCCTGTGCAAGGACAGAGAACAGGTGAATCAGGCAATTGAAGATGAGATTAATGGGTCCTGTCATCAAGAAAAAAGCAACTGGATCTGCTACTAGATCACATTCACACTGAATATGTCATCCACAGCCACTGTCTCAATTTGAATGAAATTTAAAGTGAGGCAGAACTGCTACTGAAAACCAAAGCAAGCATTTAGCTCTCAGGCTACATTCTCATTTCTCCCTCATTCCTTTCCTATCACACTTCATGTCCATTTACAGAGAGGAAATTTAAGGATTCACTTAACATAGTAGAGCTAAAATTTGCACCCAAATCTTTTTTTTTTTCTAATTTCTTACATACCTGACAATAGTGGAATACATTACATTCATAATTATCCAGCACCCAAATCTTTCTGATACCAGATTGTAGGGTTTTCATTACTACCTCAAACTGTCCTTATTTGAATAAAATGAGATATCTGAAAATTAAAATAAGTGAGAGAAACAGAAAAGAAGAAAATGCATGAGGAGATATCCAAATTCTTTTCAAAAAGGCAAATTCCATTCCCATGTGAAATATGCAGATGATGTTTCCTGCTACATACACAAAATGTCACTGTAAATGACATCAATAAAGCATTTTCTATATTGCACGCAGGCACCAGCAGTTGGGTGAATGTAGTGTGCGCCTGGGACCAGCTGCCACAGATGGTTTGGAGAAGATGGAAATGCCTTAGTGCTCTTCCCTGACCTGATTTCCACTGGAAAATAAATATCTAACTTCTCACAGCAAACTGTAATGTTTCAGTTATTCTTAGTTTAATAGCAAGAGTCAAAAATATGTAATATACATAAAAAAGTAAAGAGAGGCATTAACCTCTTGGGGGGATCATAACATATATTATTATCTACATTGCAAAGCTGAAAAGTGTTGCTTTACAAAAAAAATTCATGGGGCATGAAAGCCTTCCTTGGTCCATGCTTATATAAAATATAATAAAAGAGGTTCTACCATCAAATATAAAAATAAAAAATAAATTTTTAATGAATTAAAAATACAGAAAGTCTTCTTTGGCAAGAATAATTTGATTTGATGGCAGAGAGAGAAGGCATTATCATCTGCAAAAGCAAAGGTGGTTTCATGTCCATTCTTTACTACCATTAGTTACTTCTACATCCATAGTTAAGGCCCATTTGATCAAATGGGAAAAGTTTTTAAAATAAAATCATAGATGGATACATAAATGTTTGGATTATTTGAAATCATAAAATGCTAATGATTTTAAACAAGTTGAGCTTTCTTGAAAGTATGCTTAAAATAGTACTGGTAAATTTAATCATCATTTTGATAAAGAAAAGTATAAAGTTATTTGTTGTGTTGTCAATATGTTTGTCAGCTAATCTCTGACAATAGCTGGTCTATTTCAAAATGTGTTACTCAGTTTCATTTATTGGAGCAGGCTTTTAAAAGAAAAATTATAACCAGGCATGGTAGCACATGCTGGTAATCCCAGCTACTCAGGAGGCCCAAGCAGGAGGATCAAAAGTTCAAGGCCAGTCTCAAAAATTTAGTGAGACCCTGCCTCAAAATAAAAAATAAAAGGGACTGGACTGTAGCTCAGTGGTTAAGCACTTAAATACAATGATTCCATCCCTTAAATACAATTCATGAAAACACTGAAAAAATGTTAAGGACATCAATATGAAAACACTTTGAAAGACAAGTCTTTGCTGATAAGAAAATTTAACGTTTTCCAGGATGAGGAGTTATATGGAGAGAAGAAAAGAGAACAAACTCTTCTGCCTAAAGATCTGTCCTCTCCTGAAGTCACAGTAATTCAAGGAATGGTGGTGGAAACATTTCATTTCTTGTCATTTCCTTGTCCCTTAAATAAAAGAAATGATACTGACTCTTTTTTCATTTTACATCTCTAGAGTTCAATAGATTTCAATATTAATCCTAAAAAGTTGGACCACCTTATATTTTTAAATTTTCTAAATTAGAAAATAACTTGTATTTCATTTATGAATCCACACAAGAAAATAACCGAGAAAAGTATCGATCAGACAGGAGGTTTATAAGTCAGTTATGTATAAATTTGCCCCTTCCACACCCACTCATAATGCACACACACACGCACACACACACACAAGCACTCAACTTACCCATCATCACTATATAGTCAAAATATTCCAATAAAATCTAGGTTAAAGTTTTCCTTTGAATAGAGATCAAATTAACACCAATTACACTAAAAGCCACATTTGTCTTAAAATAAGGACAAAGAAAAACAGAAAGTGCTCTGTAATTGAACAATACATGTGGAGTTTAATAAATCAAATCTAGTAGACTCTTGTTCTTAATTCTTTCCCATATGTCATACTTAAAACCTGGATTCCTTCCAAAGCAACTCCATTAATTAGGGGGAGGATTTTTTTTTTTTGATGATTTGTTTTATTGTTGTTTTTAACCTTTTCTAAATTTTTGTTTCTCTCTTTGGAAATGAGTATGATTTATGAATATGGCATCATTCCTAATTTGGAGTATTGTAATTTCATAGAATATTTATTTTACAGATTCCTACATATGATTTAAATAGAATGAAAGAGAGTAACTTTTAAAAGCCAGACACATTTTTTTAAGGCTATTACAAGTCTAAATTTAGCCAAACTGGGCATGGTGGCACAAACCCGTAATCTCAGTGGCTAGAGAGGTTGATGGGCCGGAGGATGGCAAGTTCAAAGACAGCCTCATCAATGGTGAGGCGCTGACCATGTCTCTAAATAAAATAAAAAATAGGTCTGGAGATGTGGTTCAGTGGTCAAGTGCCCCTGAGTTCACTCCCCAGGACCAGAAAGAAAGGAAGGAAGGAAGGAAGGAAGGAAGGAAGGAAGGAAGGAGGGAGGGAATGAAGGAGGAAGAAAAGAGAAAGAAAGAGAGAAAAAGAAAGAGAGAGAGAGACAACAACATGAGGATAAGAATAGAAAAAAACAATTTATTCCTATTTTTTATTTTATTTGTTTGTTTGTTTGTTTGTTTGCTTTGGACTTCTCTAAATTGCTGAGGCTGGCTTTGAATTTGTGATCCTCAGCCTCACCTCAGCCTCCCAAGTTGTTACAGGCATGAGCCACCTTAGCTAGTGAGAAAAAAAAAATTTTTCTTTTCTTTTTTTTGGTACCAGGGATTGAACTCAGGGGCACTTGACCACTGAGCCACACCCCAGCCCTTTTGTATTTTATTTAGAGACAGGGTCTCACTGAGTTGCTCAGTGCCTCACCGGGCCAATACTGAGATTGGCTTTGAACTCGCAATTCTCCTGTCTCAGCCTCAGGAACTGCTAGGATTACAGGCATGGGTCACTGCAGAAGGCTCAAGAAAATATTTTTAAAGGAAAGAATACTCCAAAACAGTAATAGTTACTGCCTAGAAGTAATAGGATTATAAATCATTTTTTCTTCTTCCTCACTTACACATTCTATGAGCCTGATTAAGTTTGGAGTGGGTGCAGAAAGATGTAGCATTCTGAAATTACCAAATGTAAAAGAAAAAGTTCAGATATTTGGGGTTGGGACTGGTAATGCCACTTGTAAGATTACTATAATATATCACATTGGACTCTTTGGTTAGTTCAGGCAAATGTCATGGAAGATAACACAAGCAGTTTTGTCAATATGATAAAATAGTAATTGGATTAAAATACGTCCTAACACTTAAACATTAAAATTCCAAAGAAAATAAAAATAACATGAAAATATTGACCTTTTCAATACCCCTTCTGTGAGTTTGTTATTTTAAAAACCCAGACACAGTTTTTAAATCAAAGTAGCAATTAATTCCAATAGACCAAGGTGTTTGAGTTTCTCAAGGTTTATAAAAATCCCTGGAGTGGATACTACCAATCTAATTTATAAAGCACACAGAGCAAAGTTTATACATTTGCGTAAAATAAATCTACTGGTCATTAATCCAGAGGTGACTTTTGTCACTTGGCAGCTGTTTTCTGATCTCTGGACCCAAAAAGAATGGACAGTAAATTTGAATGGCTCCCTCTGACTGGCATTTTGTGATCTACCAGGCAGGTCTTGATTCAGCCCAGGGTGGTATTGTCTGTTCTGTGTGGACACTAACAAAGTACTTTGTGGGAATTGACCCCTACCTTTGTCTGAAAGCTGCACAATTTAGATGCTTTCACAAAAGAAGAAAAATAACATCCCAACTACATTACAATAGGAACATTTTCCCCAGAACTTAATGCTGATCCGTAAAAATGGAGTGCTGCATGGGTGGTCAGAATACAGAAGCAATACAAGGAACCCAGGTTTGTAGGTGCATGCCTGTAATCCCAGCTACTAAGAGGCTGAGGCAGGAGGACTGCAAGATTGAGGCCAGTCTCAGCAATTTATTGAGGCCCTGTCTTAAAATAAAAAATAAAAGTACTAGAGATAGGGCTGGGGAGATAGCTCGGTTGGTAGAGTGCTTGCCTTGTATGCACAAGGCCCTAGGTTTGATCCCAACACCACACACACACACACACACACACACACACACACACACACCACACAAAATAGTACTACAGGTGGAGCTCAATGGTAAAGTGCCTCTGGGTTCAATCTCCAGTACCCTCCCCCCCCCAAAAAAAAATACAAAAACAAAAAAGAAAAATTTTGAAAAGACAATAAAACATTAGCCAAATGAAGTAGTTCCAACATGGCTCAGGATGCAGAGATCTGAGATCTATTTACCAGAAATATTATGAAAGGAAAATGGTCTTCCCATCACACAGGTGCTGAAAAGGAGATTGTGATTATGGAAAGGACTTTTTTATATCTGAATTTTAAATATGGGTAATAGAACTATTTCAATAATATGGACTCTATTTACTAGACATGCCTTGTTTATCCTATTTTTGTAACCAAATGTACCCACTCTTACATAGAAGTCCCTGTAAAAATGTATACGAGCTAATCAGTTTTAGGCCACATATAAGCTCTTGTATCATGTTATGATGGTGCAGGTTTCAACTATAAAACCCAGCCCTTGTTTAACTCAGTATAAAAATGTACTTCAGGAAGTGTGAAGCATCCCCCGCCCCCCGTTTTTGTTCTTCTTTAAGAGATGTGATTTTGCTGTCATCCAGACTGGCCCTTAATTCCTGGGTTCAAGGGATCTTTCCTTAGCTCTGGAGTAGCCAACACTACAGGTGTGTGCTAGGGTGCCAGGATCTCCATTCTCTTTACCATTTTACCCTCATCTCCCATGGGGATTGAACCGGGAACTTCCTGCATGCTAGATGCTAGGCAAGTGCTCTTTACCACTGTCCTACATCTCCAGGTTTTTTATTTTTTCTTTGGTACTGGGGATTAAACAGGGTGTGTGTGGTGGGGGTTACCACTGAGCTACATCCCCAGCCCCCTTTTTTTCTTTTAAGACAGGGTCTCACTAAATTGCTGAGGCTGCTGCTGGGGTTGTGGTTCAGGGGTAGAGCACTTGCCTAGCATGTGATGCACTGGGTTCAATTCTAAGCACTGCATATAAATAAAATAAAGGTTCAACTACTTAAAAAAGAATTTTTTTTTTCATTGCTGAGGCTGACCTCAAACTTGCTATCCTCCTGCCTGCCTCCCAAGTCACTGGGATTTCAGGCATGTGCCACTACACCCAATCTAATTTTATTCTTTTTTTTTAAATTTTTTTTTTTGTATGTGTGTGTGTGATTGTGTACGGACAGCATACCTTTATTTTATTTGTTTATTTTGTCTGTGGTGCTAAGGATCAAACCAGTGCTTCACACACACTAGGCAAGCACTCTGCCACTGAGCTACAGCCCCAGCCCCCCATTTCATTCTTAAAGTAGAGAATAAGTACTTTTTCTCACCTCAGGCACTTCCTTTCTGATTAGAGTTACACTGTTAACAAGTTTCTCCAAGTATATAACTTTTAAAAATCATCAAAAGTAAAGAAATATGGTCTCCAAAAAATAGAGGAGATAGTCACCTCCATAGTAATTCTTTCCTGAAATTCTCTTTCCACCTGTTTTGGTGATATAAATTCTCCTGCATCAGATGAAAAAGAAAAATGAGGGAGGCTAAAAAAGAATCAGAGAAACACAGCAGAGATTCAGTAGAAAACTTAAAGGGAAGACGTTTATCTCCTCTGTCAATTTTATTTTTAAGGTGACTTTAAGGAAAATAACACTCCAGTGTCCTTTGCTATACACAGGAGGAAACACTGATCTGTTAACCACCTTCTTTGCCTCTCAGTCTAAGGTGTGATCAAATGACTAGCAAAGAATTTCTTAAAAAAAAATTTAAGTTGTTTGTATGACATGGTCACTCTAGCTCTGCAGATTCTTCAAATGCATTTAGCTTGTGCTATTGTTTCGGTGTTAGCTTTTACCAGGGACACTCAGGTTGTGTGGCATTTACATTTGCAAAATAGATCTTCCTTAAAGTAAACAAGCAAAGAACCATTGAAATTCCTTCACACCAAAGTGCTCTCTTTTAGCTTCCCTTTGTCCTGCTTCCTCTACTTCTCATTCTGCCTTCCCACTTTTCCCTTTTACTTCCCACTTTATTCTTTTTCTTTTCAAATGACTAGATCGCCACACACATTTTACCCACACCATGCCACACTCACTGCATCTGCTACTGATCGGCTTCTTCCAAAAAGGACACAGGGTCATTCAGAGGAGGCATCCTTTAGTTTGCATGCAGAGATCTGGCAGACTGGCTGAAATTGGTAGGAGTAACTATCATTACAACTCTGCAGAAAATTAAGTAATTGGATCCATATGTGCTGGCTTACATGCTTTTAAAAAGAAATTAACTTCAACATGTAGTCTGGCTTCAGTAAGAAAGGGTTCAAAGTAAAAGTACACACCTATGACTATTAATCTAACTTACTTCTTGACAAGTCTTTTATAGAGACCTTATATTCATAGATTTTTGCATTTGTGCTATTGAGTAATTGGATGTTTAAAAGCTATTTAAAAGAAAGTAGTAGCCTAACCTAATAATGAAATTGTTTTAAGTTCCTACATACATAGATGCAGTCATATTTATAACACTGTAACAACAGTATTTCTGAAAAATAGTATTTGACTGGGAGTTGAGTCAGAAATCCAATATGAAACTTAAAATTTAGATAAAACTTTAATAAAAGTACAAAATAATTTTCACTCCGAATGCCAAGGGCAACACCATAAAGTTTAAAGTGTGGTAAGTATCGTTTTATGCCTACAGAGAGAGATAACTAGCAACTAAGAACAGAAATTCTGGGGTCTTCTTATCTGGTTCCAAATCCTAACTGTTTTTTCCTACTCCTGTAACTTTGGAAAAATATCTCTTCTCTCTGTATCTCAATTTTCTATTTTGTTATATAGGCACATAGATGGTTATTTTTAAAATATTAAAGAAGTTAATTCAAGCAAAGTTCCTGTAACAATGCCTAGCATATAATAGGGGCTAAAAAGATGATCTTTCACATTAAGGTTGCTTCTAACAAAAACCACTGCTATGCACAGTTTTTCTATCATTAACTTGCTCTGGCCTTCAGCAAGTCATTTAATGCTAGTTTTCTCATTTGTAAAAAGGAAGCAGATTAAGCTTAATTTCTAACATTCCTCCTAGATATATTTATTCTATGACCTTTACTGGACTCTAAAAGCACAAAAAAGTCGTTTAAATATGCTGTATATGATATAGGCTAAACAAAACTAAAACAGTTACAGTAATTGAATAACTAATTACAAACATTTGTAGTTCAGGGACCAAATCTGGGGAATACAGAGATAACAGAATAATAATAAATAATAATAAGACATCCCTTCTAGCCACATTAGGAGACATGACAGAAAACTGTATCCAACATTCTTTTAAAATAGCCAGTTAACACACAACAAGGGGCAGGGGGAGTTCAGAGGATTAGACAAAGGGGAATGAAGGGAAGGGAGAGGGATAGGAATAGAAGAAATAGTGGAATTAATCTAACATGACTTTCCTATGTACTTGTACAAGTACATAGTGAATCTTCACATCATGTACATCCACAAGCCTAGGATCCTTATTAGAATAAATTATATTTCATGTTTGTACACATATGTCAAAACATACTCTACTTTCATGTATAACTAAAAATAAGTAAATAAAATGAAATTTTTTAAATAGCTTATGTTGTCATTCACTGTATAAAGGACAGAGTTGGCAATTATTCTGGACTAGTTATCAGGATGAAAACCAGAGTGGCAATGCCAGAATATCCTGGGAAAATATTAAAAGGATAGAATTCTCTGTCAAAATCAAAAGGATGAAACCCTGGAAATTAATCAAAGATTTTTTGCACTTTATTAACTATGCATTAATTACAATGTTACCACTCTGATGTATTTGAGATATGGATATTTTATATTTTTCTTTTTCATAAAATGTAATGAAATCTCTGGGAATGGGATTGTAGCTCAGTGGTAGAGCACTTCCTAGTATGTGCCAGGCCCTGGGTTCACTCCTCAGCACCACATAAAAATAAATAAACAAAATAAAGCTATTGTATCCAACTATAACTAAAAGCTAAATATTTTTTAAATGTAATGAAATCTCTGCATGTGTTAAGTGCTCATTTCATGTTTATTAAATGAACTCACAAACCCTCTAAAGTTTCCAGCTAAAGGAAATCAAAGCAGACCTAAAAGTTAGTGATTCATAGAACTCTGGAATCTGTCAACACAATATCTAAATGACTCACCTTTTTTTGGTGGGGCAGGCACAAGGGTTAGAGGCATAAGGGGTACTGGGATTGTACCAAAATTGCTGAGGCTGGCTTTGAATTTGCAATCCTCCTGCTTCAACCTCCCAAGCCGCTACGATTACAGGCATGTGCCACTGCACCTGGCATGTCATGTTATTTCTATGACACCAAATCACCTTCACTTTTGACCATGAACAAAATCATCCAACAGAAGATTCAAATACAAGTTTCTGTTCTCTAGTGCTAAACTCTAGGCCCTTCAAACTCAATAGTTATACAAAGATTAAAATTTTCATGAGTCTCGAAACTTTAACCATTTCCTTAAATAATTTCCAGCGCAGCCAAGAGTGGTGACGGCGCAACTGTAATTCCAGAAAGTTGGGTGGCTGAGGCAGGACTGCAGATTTGAGAGCTACCTCAGCAATTCCCTAAGCAACTTAGTGAGACACTCTCCAGGAAAAAAAAAAAAAAAAGACCCGGAGATGTAGCTCAGTGGCAAAGCACCTCTGGATTCAATCCCCAGTACCAATAATAATAATAATATTAATTAATTAATCGATTATTATTATTATTCCAGCAAAGCTAGGCCTGGTGGTGCAAGTCTGTAATCCCAGCTACTCTGGAGTATGAGGCAAGAAGGACAGCCTCAGCATATAGTGAGATTCCCCCCATCTCACAGCAGAAAAAAAAATTTTTTAAAAGGGCAGGGGAGGTAGCTCAGTGGTAGAGACACCTGGGTTCAATCCCCAGGACCAGAAAAAAAAAAAGAAAGAAAAGAAAAAGAATTCCAACACAGTTTATTAGCAGTTTTATATATATATAATGATTCCAATAAATGATAATTGTTGCTTAGGAGTCAGTTGGGTTTATGATGAAAATTCCCAAGTCTGTTTTTGACAAAATATGCCTATAAAAAAAGTTAAAAGTAGGGATGGAAAGAATAGACCCAAATGTGTTTCACTTATTATTTTTTATTTATTTTTTTATTTTTTATTTTTTTTAAGAGAGAGAGAGGTAGAGAGAGAGAGAATTTTTAATATTTATTATTTAGTTATCAGCTGGTACAACATCTTTGTTTGTATGTGGTGCTGAGGATCGAACCTGGGCCGCACGCATGCCAGGCGAGCACGCTACCACTTGAGCCACATCCCCAGCCCTCACTTATTATTTTTTAGAGAGATATATTACTAAGTAGAATCTCTTCTATTCAAATGGTTCTTTTTTATCTTTTTGCTCATTATAAAAATACACAAAGATCACCAATCTCCCTTTTAATGTAATATAATAAAGAAAAGTCTTCTTGATATTATTCTGTCAATTACTTTAGGTCAGTAGCATGGATAAGAGCCACCACAAGGTAGGGGCAATCTGAAAACTTCACATAAGCTGTTGCTACCTCTGTTATTTTTGTATGCGACATAGTTGAAAATCCGTTACATCCATGACTGTGTTATTTTTTCAAGTTTGCCAGACATATGAGGGTTAGGAAGATACCCATACTCTCAAAAATGTATGTCTTTTTTAGAGTTATGGGTTCTTATGAAAATATATGTTTTGGCTCAGATATCAGTTTGATGCAGCATTTATGAGCACTAATGTTTTTTCAGCCAGCACATATGCTCAAAGAAGATCCTGGGAAAATTTTCAGTATTAAATTAAATGTTTGACCATACTCAATATTCTAATTTTATGCATTTGAGATCTCGAACATGTCTAATTCACCATTTCCTCTAATCAGGGGTAAATGCAATTTTGGTTACACAGTATTTGAAACTAATAAATTTTCATTTACTATGATTCTATCGTCTATGAATTTGGATGTTAACTTCCTCCTTAGTGCTAATTTAAGACCACAAAATGGCAGCAGATAATTAATGTAGTCTTAAGAAAACTAAAGTAGGGAATGAAAACTAAAAACCATTGGATTGGTCTAGATCCAGAGTGGTCAAAATTGAACCAAGGATCAAAAGAAAAATGTATACCTAGCCATCCACACCTGTATACCTGTAACCCTAGCAACCTAGGAGGTTGAAGCAGGATGGTTGCAAGTTCAAGACCAGCCTCAGTCAGCACTTAGCAAGATTCTCTCAAAAATAAAAAATAAAGCCGGGTGCAGTGGCACATACCTGTAATCCCAGCAGCTCAGGAGGCTGAGGCAGGAGGATCTTAAGTCAGCCTCAGCAATTTAGCAAGGCCCTAAACAACTCAGTGAGACCCTGTCTCTAAATACAATATAAAAAGGGCTGGGGATGTGGTTCAGTGATTGCATGTTCGAGTTCAATCCCAAGTATCAAAAAATTAAAAAAAAAAAAAATATATATATATATATATATATATATATATATATATATATATATATATATATATATATATAATCTCCTTAAGCCAGTTACTTAGTAAGCTAAAGAAGGAGCCTTGTCAATTCAAGGCCAGCCTAGGCAACTTAACAAGACCATGTCCCAAAAAAATTTTTTTTTAATTTAAACTAAGGGGGTATGGGTGCTAAGGATGTAAGTAGTGGTAAAGTGCTTGCCTGAAAAGTGCTGGATTCAGTCCCCTGAAGAGGGGGGGGAAAAACACAACTCTCCTGATTCCTATACTCAATGAAACTGAATATGAATTTGATAGTTCTAAGCTCCAGTGAAGACATCAACAAGAGAAAGTACAAGTCTCTCCATCCAAGAAGTTTTTATTTCTGCAGGATTCCACATGCACTAAAGAAACTGTCTGAACAGAAGGAAGGTATTATGGCCCACAAGGGAGGCATTCAGTACTACAGTGGTGAAAAGGCTATGATAACAGAAGAAATTGTATGAATCCCCAGAACAAAATTAAAATCACTTTCAGTTGGCAGGAATCAGGAAATGTTTATAGAGGAAACCTAATGAATTAATTAGAAAATGTCATTAATTGGATAAAATCTGATGAATAAACATTAAATCAGCAAGACAGGGTGTTGCATGTTTGTAATCAAGATTAAGGTCAACTTCAGCAATTTAGCAAGACCCTGTCTCAAATAAAAAGGACACAGGATGTAGCCCAATAGTAGAACACACCTGGGTTCAATCCCCAATACCACAAAAATAAATAGGTAGATAGATAGATAGACAGACAGATACATAAAATTCAAGAGTGGAACTATGGGGAGGTGAGGTTGTGGCCCAGCGCGGACAGTCCCCCTCCACGTTGTCGCCTGTGGGGCTGGGGTGCTCACTTGCAGCCCTTGGGCACCTTGGGGACACTGGGCTTGGCTGCCTTCTTCAACTTCTTGCTCCCAACCGCTACCTTCTTGGCCTTGCTGCTGCTGCTACTTCCCTTGTCCTCGGTGGCAGCGGCCTTCGGGGGAGCTTGTTGGCTCCGGGGCCCTTGTTGGGTCAGGGGTCCGAGTGGCTCCCGTGCTGCCGGCTTCACTGGCTCCTGTGCCCTTGACCTGCAGTAGGAAGTCATTCTGCACCAGCGTGCACCAAGTACTTGAGCTCTGTGACACATGCATGTGGAAGGATGGAGACTAGAGATCTGGACTTCTAAACTTCAACCAGAAAGATCAAATATGCAAGCCCTTCAGCCTGGTGGGGAGGTTGGGATGAACTGAAGTGAGAGAAGAGATACCTGAAGGGGAAGACCTTCTTCGGACAAACAGCTGTGACTCAGCACTAATCCATCCGGCTGAAACAACTGGTCAGCCCTTCTCATCCTACGGAGGTAAATGCCTACCGAGCCTTCATAGGTAGTGGCCACAGGTTTGAAACGGGGCTTGGGAGAGACAGTAAGGACCCACCCGTTGCATTGGTCACCCGGCAAAGGGAAACGAACTGTCGCCATTTGCAAGAGATACCACCATGGCAGAGAACTGACGTCACCAGACTACGGCGGAGGAGATAACTTCATTGAAACCTGTGGCTACAGGTGTGTAATTCCCTAGCCTTCCCTCTCCACACATCAGGGAAACCTTAAGGGCCCCTCCCACCTCTCCCGTAAGGGCCCCTCCCAGCTCTCCCATGAGCACGATAGCCAGACCGAGGGAATCAGAGGTGGCGTGCAACCCGCGGCCCGGAACTACCGCTCCCACCAGTGCTGAGAGCTGAGGCCTCTTGCACCAGCTACCGGGGGCGTGGCTACCGGAGGGCAAGTAAAATTCGCTGAGGATTCTCAGCCCTAAGCTCTACAAACTTAGGGTCTGAGGGAATGGCAAACTGGAAGAGTGTGCCCAGTCGTTCATGAAAA
Organism: Spermophilus citellus; assembly: GCF_964194105.1. Lineage (NCBI taxonomy): Eukaryota > Metazoa > Chordata > Mammalia > Rodentia > Sciuridae > Spermophilus > Spermophilus citellus. The sequence continues at coordinate 69,012,869 of NC_138196.1, read as the reverse complement.
CAGGGCTCCCGGGAGCAGCAGACCTGGCGTGTAGCCAGTATTGTGGTGAGCAGCACCCATGAGAGGGGCCTGGCTAGAGGAAAAGTGGGAAGTGACTAGACACAAGAGGAGGCCCTAGACACTCAGGGTTGGAGACTCGCCCAGTCTGGGAGGAGCTACTGCACAGTGATTGGTTCCCGCGTATTGACAGGAGAAACTTGGCCTGGTGGGCATAGCACCACCTACTGGAAGAGAAGTTAATCAAACTCTAAGACTGCATTTATTAGTTTTTTTTTTCTTTTTTCTTTTTTCTTTTTTTTTTGATTTGGGTTTTTCTTTCATTTTCATTTTTCTTGTTTTTTTTTAAATTTTTTTTTACAATTTTTTAAAATATTTTTTTCTTCTAATTATAATTTTAATTTTTTTTATTATTTAAAAAATTTTTTTCTTTTATTTCCTATTTTTTTCTTCTTTTCTCTTTTCATTTCTTTTGAATTATCTTATCCCCTCTTCCTTGAATTCTACCTGCTTACTCTCATTCTCTTTAGTGACTTCTTCCCTTCCCTTCTAATACCTTTCCTCCCAAGCATCTAATAAATTTATAGGAGTAAACAGTAACTCATCAGTCAAACAGAACAAGAAGTAACATGAGCAGCTTCAAAAATCAAGGAAGAAAAGGAGTACAAACAATGCAGGACAGCCTAAATATTCAGGAGGACCTAGAGTCATCAGAAAAATGGTCATATAAAGAACTCAAGGAACACCTTAGACAGATGGAATGGAACCTTAAAGAGGATACAAGACAGCAAATTCAAGCAGCAAAAGAACACATTCAGAATGAATTATATAAACAGATAAAAGAAGTTAAGCATCTTTATCAGGAGATACAGATTATAAAAAATAATCAAACAATAATTCTAGAAATGAAGGAAACGATAAACCAAATTAAAAACTCAATTGAGAGTATCACTAACAGAGTGGAGCAAGTAGAAGCCAGAACATCAGATAATGAAGACAAAATATATCATCTTGAAAACAGTCTAGCCAACTCAGAAAGGCTGGTAAAAAATCACGAGAAAAACATCCAAGAGTTATGGGATAACATAAAAAAACCAAACTTACGAGTCATCGGGATAGAAGAAGGTACAGAGATTCAAACCAAGGGAATGAGTAACCTGCTGAATGAAATAATTACAGAAAACATTCCAGAAATAAAAAAGGAAACAGATATACAAATTGAAGATGCATACAGGACACCGAGCACACAAAATCACAGTAGACCAACGCCAAGACACATTGTTATGAAGATATCCAATATACAGAACAAAGAGAAAATATTAAAAGCTACAAGAGAAAGGAGGCAGATTACATTCAGGGGTAAACCAATAAGGTTAACAACGGATTTTTCATCACAGACACTGAAAGCAAGAAGGTCATGGAACAATGTATTTCAAACACTGAAAGACAATGGATGCCAACCAAGAATTCTGTATCCAGCAAAATTAAGCTTCAGGTATGATAACGAAATAAAAATCTTTCATGATAAACAAAAGTTAAAAGAATTTGCAGCCAGAAAACCTGCATTGCAAAGCATTTTGAGCAAAACACTACACGAGGAAGAAATGAAAAACAATAACCAAAACCATCAGTGGGAAGTGCCTCGGTAAAGACATAGGGCGAGGGGAAAGATAATCATGGAGAAACAAACTAAATTTTTTAAAAAAAAAGGATAAATAATCAAACATGGATGGAAGTACAAACCATATATCAATAGTAACTCTGAATGTTAATGGCTTAAACTCTCCAATAAAGCGACATAGGCTGGTATCATGGATTAAAAAAACAAATCCAACAATATGCTGCCTCCAGGAGACACATCTGATTGGATAAGACATACACAGGCTGAAGATGAAAGGATGGGAAAAAATATACCATGCACACGGTCCTCATAAGCAAGCAGGGGTGGCCATCCTCATATCGAATAAAATCGACTTCAAGACTAAGTTAATCAAAAGGGATAAAGAAGGACATTATATACTGTTAAAAGGAAACATTCACCAACAAGACATAACAATTATCAATATTTATGCACCGAATAATGGTGCTGCGACATTCATAAAACAAATTCTCCTCAAGTTCAAGAATCAAATAGACCACAACACAATAATTATGGGTGGCTTCAACACACCTCTCTCACCATTGGACAGATCCTCCAAACAAAAGTTGAATAAAGAAACTATTGAGGGCTGGGGATGTGGCTCAAGCGGTAGCGCGCTCGCCTGGTGTGCATGCGGCCCGGGTTCGATCCTCAGCACCACATACCAACAAAGATGTTGTGTCCGCCGAGAACTAAAAAAATAAATATTAAAAATTCTCTCTCTCTCTCTCTCCCTTTAAAAAAAAATTAAAAAAAGAAACTATAGAACTCAATATCACAATCAATAACCTAGACTTAAATGACATATATAGAATATATCAACCATCATCAAATGGATATACTTTTTTCTCAGCAGCACATGGATCCTTCTCAAAAATAGACCATATATTATGCCATAGGGCAACCCTCAGTAAATATAAAGGGGTGGAGATAATACCTTGCATTTTATCTGATCATAATGGAATGAAACTGGAAATCAATGATAAAAGAAGGAAGGAAAAATCCTACATCACATGGAAAATGAACAATATGTTATTGAATGATCAATGGGTTACAGAAGACATAAAGAAGGAAATCAAAAAATTCTTAGAGATAAATGAAAATACAGACACAACATATCGGAATCTATGGGACACAATGAAAGCAGTTTTAAGAGAAAAATTCATCGCCTGGTGGTCATTCCTCAAAAAAAGAAAAAACCAACAAATAAATGAGCTCACACTTCATCTCAAAGCCCTAGAAAAGGAAGAGCAAAACAACAGCAAATGTAGCAGAAGGCTAGAAATAATTCAAATCAGAGCAGAAATCAATGAAATTGAAACAAAAGAAACTACTGAAAAAATTAACAAAACTAAAAGTTGGTTCTTCGAAAAAATAAATAAGATTGACAGACCTTTAGCCATGCTAACGAAGAGAAGAAGAGAGAGAACTCAAATTACTAACATACGGGATGAAAAAGGCAATATCACAATAGATGCTACAGAAATACAGAAGACAATTAGAAATTATTTTGAAAACCTATATTCCAATAAAATAGAAGATAGTGAAGACATCGATAAATTTCTTAAGTCATATGATTTGCCCAGACTGAGTCAGGAGGATACACACAATTTGAACAGACCAATATCAATGAATGCAATTGAAGAAGCCATCAAAAGACTACCAACCAAGAAAAGCCCAGGACTGGATGTGTATACAGCGGAGTTTTACAAAACCTTTAAAGAAGAATTAATACCAATACCTTTCAAGTTATTTCAGGAAATAGAAAAAGAGGGAGCTCTTCCAAATTCATTCTATGAGGCCAACATCACCCTGATTCCGAAACCAGACAAAGACACCTCAAAGAAAGAAAACTACAGACCAATATCTCTAATGAACTTAGATGCAAAAATCCTCAATAAAATTCTAGCGAATCGAATACAAAAACACATCAAAAAAAATTGTGCACCATGATCAAGTAGGATTCATCCCTGGGATGCAAGGATGGTTCAATATACAGAAATCAATAAATGTTATTCACCACATCAATAGACTCAAAGATAAGAACCATATGATCATCTCGATAGACGCAAAAAAAGCATTCGACAAAGTACAGCATCCCTTTATGTTCAAAACATTAGAAAATCTACGGATAACAGGAACTTACCTTGACATTGTAAAAGCTATCTATGCTAAGCCTCAGGCTAGCATCATTCTGAATGGACAAAAGTTAAAGGCATTCCCTCTAAAATCTGGAACAAGACAGGGATGCCCCCTATCACCACTTCTATTCAATATAGTTCTCGAAACACTGGCCAGAGCAATTAGACAAAAGAAATTAAAGGCATAAAAATAGGAAAAGAAGAACTTAAATTATCACTATTTGCAGATGACATGATTCTATACCTAGAAGACCCAAAAGGGTCTACAAAGAAACTACTAGAACTAATAAATGAATTCAGCAAAGTGGCAGGATATAAAATCAACACGCATAAATCAAAGGCATTTCTGTATATCAGCGACAAAACTTCTGAAACGGAAATGAGGAAAAACACTCCATTCACAATACCCTCAAAAAAAATAAAATACTTGGGAATCAACCTAACAAAAGAGGTGAAAGATTTATACAATGAAAACTACAGAACCCTAAAGAGAGAAGTAGAAGAAGATCTTAGAAGATGGAAAAATATACCCTGTTCATGGATAGGCAGAACTAACATCATCAAAATGGCGATATTACCAAAAGTTCTCTATAGGTTTAATGCAATGCCAATCAAAATCCCAATGGCATTTCTTGTAGAAATAGATAAAGCAATCATGAAATTCATATGGAAAAATAAAAGACCCAGAATAGCAAAAGCAATTCTAAGCAGGAAGTGTGAATCAGGCGGTATAGCGATACCAGATTTCAAACTATATTACAGAGCAATAGTGACAAAAACAGCATGGTACTGGTACCAAAACAGGTGGGTGGACCAATGGTATAGAATAGAGGACACAGAGACTAATCCACAAAGTTACAGCTATCTTATATTTGATAAAGGGGCTAAAAGCATGCAATGGAGGAAGGATAGCATCTTCAACAAATGCTGCTGGGAAAACTGGAAATCCATATGCAACAAAATGAAACTGAATCCCTTTCTCTCGCTTTACACAAAAGTTAACTCAAAATGGATCAAGGAGCTTGATATCAAATCAGAGACTCTGCGTCTGATAGAAGAAAAAGTTGGCTCCGATCTACATATTGTGGGGTCGGGCTCCAAATTCCTTAATAGGACACCCATAGCACAAGAGTTAATAACAAGAATCAACAAATGGGACTTACTTAAACTAAAAAGTTTTTTCTCAGCAAGAGAAACAATAAGAGAGGTAAATAGGGAGCCTACATCCTGGGAACAAATTTTTACTCCTCACACTTCAGATAGAGCCTTAATATCCAGAGTATACAAAGAACTCAAAAAATTAGACAATGAAATAACAAATAACCCAATCAACAAATGGGCCAAGGACCTGAACAGACACTTCTCAGAGGAGGATATACAATCAATCAACAAGTACATGAAAAAATGCTCACCATCTCTAGCAGTCAGAGAAATGCAAATCAAAACCACCCTAAGATACCATCTCACTCCAGTAAGATTGGCAGCCACTATGAAGTCAAACAACAACAAGTGCTGGCGAGGATGTGGAGAAAAGGGTACACTTGTACATTGCTGGTGGGACTGCAAATTGGTGCGGCCAATTTGGAAAGCAGTTTGGAGATTCCTGGGAAAGCTGGGAATGGAACCACCATTTGATCCTGCTATTGCCCTTCTCGGACTATTCCCTGAAGACCTTAAAAGAGCATGCTACAGGGATACTGCCACATCGATGTTCATAGCAGCACAATTCACAATAGCTAGACTGTGGAACCAACCCAGATGCCCTTCAATAGATGAATGGATAAAAAATGTGGCATCTATACACAATGGAGTACTATGCAGCAATAAAAAATGACAAAATCATAGAATTTGCAGGGAAATGGATGGCACTAGAGCAGATTATGCTTAATGAAGCCAGCCAATCCCTAAAAAACAAATACCAAATGTCTTCTTTGATATAATGAGAGCAACTATGAACAGAGCAGGGAGGAAGAGCAGGAAGAAAAGATTAACATTAAACAGAGACATGAGATGGGAGGGAAAGGGAGAGAAAAGGGAAATTGCATGGAAATGAAGGGAGATCCTCACTGCTATACAAAATTACATATAAGAGGTTGTGAGGGGAATGGGAAAATAAACAAGGAGACAAATGAATTACAGTAGATGGGGTAGAGAGAGAAGATGGGAGGGGAGGGGAGGGGGGATAGTAGGGGATAGGAAAGGTAGCAGAATACAACAATTACTAATAGGGCATTATGTAAAATTGTGGATGTGTAACCGACATGATTCTGCAATCTGCATTTGGGGTAAAATTGGGGGTTCATAACCCACTTCAATCTAATGTATGAAATATGATATGTCAAGAGCTTTGTAATGTTGTGAACAACCAATTAAAAAAATTTAAAAAAAAAAAAGAGTGGAACTATGGCCAATCCTATAACTGAACACAATGGGGAGTACAAGCCAAAATGCACAATCAGGAAATAAGAGTGGAGACTTCTTACCTGAAGCAAGTAAGAACAACATTGAGCTATTTCCAAAGTAATGATCCTCAAGGAATGGAAATGGGTGTTTATTCATATTGCTGTAGGAAAGCACTTTAGAGGCCACACATTTCTGAGCATGCTCCATTTAAGGTCACAGTTTAAAAAGGAAATATGGCAGATGCATTTCTGGGCATACTCAGCTCAAGTTCATAGAGCATGGGTTCAAAAAGGTTAAGATGGCAGACACAAATACTTCTGGGCATGCTCAGTTCAAAATAATCTGAGCCAAAGTTTACCTTAGATCACCTAAAAGAATGAATCAGAGTGATTTGGTGACCTTGGCTGGTCTTCCACAAGTTATTCCAACAAAACCTCTCTATTCAGTCCTGGGCCTCTGATCCCTTTGATTTTATCTTTGTTTCATCTAAGAGTCAAAAAATAAAACAAACAAAAAGGACAACTCTGAAAGTAGCAGCTTCCCACATTAGTTAAGGACCCCTCCTTATATACTTATTACCAAGTCTAGAACACAGTAGTGGTTTAAGGTACTCAATTAATATTTGCTGAATTTATACCCCATCTCCTCTTTCTGAAGTACTGGAAATTGAACCCAGGTTCTTGTGTATGTGAAGCATGTGCTCTACCACTGAGCTACAAGCCCTTCCCTGTAGACCTCATCTGGAATGACTGAATTAAACCCTGAAGAAAGGAAAATTGGGACCAACAGCAGACCTTTCCAAAGAAAAGAAATACATAGCATGAACCAAACAAGAACAGAGGAAAAATGAGAGCAAAGAGTAGTTTAATTTGGATAAAGTGAAATGTTCATAGAAAAGATTGTATTTGAAAACAGTTATTTTGGCCTGGGGGCATAGCACACTGGTCCAGTAATTGCCTAACAGACACAGGCCCTGGATTTGAATCCCAGCACTGGGGGGAAAGAAAAAGTTTAAAGATCCGATTTGAGACACACCAGCTTCAGTGAAGTGGTGAAAACTAGTCAAGATCAAGGGGATGTCCTATGAAAAGGTGGTGAGGGAGTAGAACAATCAGGGTGGACTCTTATTTCAGACATTTGGCAAACGGAGGCTGAATACAAATGAGCAGAGAGAGAATTTTAAGTTGAACAGAGTACTTCTGTAGGGAAGGAGAGAGGTGCAATGAAGAAAGATCAAACACTCAAGTGGGAAAGAAGATGAGAGCTAGGGAAAGATCTCCTAGGACAAAGGAGAGCACAAGATCAAAATCAAAGGGATAAGAGGCCCAGGACTGAACAGGCTTCATATTAACTTTGATATTAAATATTTAATTTGGGGCAAGTCACTTAATTTTCTGAGTTCTCTCATTTGTAAAGTGCATATAAAACTTATAAGATTACGATGTGTAAATAACATAACTTTGTTAAATACCTGATAGACAGTATACCACTGTAAAATAAGTATGTTTTATTAAATTTCGTGTGTGTGTGTGTGTGTGTGTGTGTGTGTGTGTGTGTGTGTAGCAGCCGTATAAGAGTGGAGCACCCTTAGCCTTGAGTGGTGGAGGTGTGGAGACTGGTTTCCCCTGAGTAGAAGCAGGTGGATCTCCCCTCCCTCCGCAGGGAGTGGGCGTTACCCAATGGGAGTGTTTTTGTTCCTATACCTTTTTTGGATGGAATGTTCTATCGAATGGATCTCTTCAATCAAAACCAGGGTTCAGGGTGTGCTCACTCTCTCTTGCCAGCCTCCTGTGTTTTTCTATTGTCCCCCCTTGTGGGAGCTTACAGTTGGAGGTGGAGAAGCCATCCTGAAATGCCACAAGTAAAAGGTATTTTCTGTGTCTGCGTGATTCCTTCGTGTCAGCCCAATTCACCCAAATGACCCTCGTTCCAAAGCCCCCACAGGACGTGGGCTACAGGGCTACATATATATACACACATTTACAGAATGTATGTATTATAGAATTGTATGGGTTTCCTAGGGCTGCTATAACAAAATGTCACAAACTGGGTGGCTTCACAGTAATTATTCTTTCACAGTTCAAGAGGCCAGAAGTCTAAAATCAAGGTGTCAATAGGACTGATTCCTTCCATTGACTCAGAAGGTGAATGAATCTGTTCTGTGCCTCTGGTAGTTGTTGGCTTTTGTTCCTTTGTTTGTAGCAGCATAACTCTGATTTCTACCTGTGTCACCTGGCAATCGTGCTGTGTAGCCCTGCATGTCTCATCTTTTTCTAAGGACACCTGTCATACTGGATTTAGAATCCAACGTACTCCAGCTCAATTTTGACTAATTACATCTGCAAAGACTCTATTTCCAAATGGGGTCACATTTTTAAGGTTTTTGTTTGTTTGTTTGGTACCAGGGATTGAACTCAGGGGCACTCAACTACTGAGCCACATCCCCAGACCTATTTTGTATTTTATTTAGAGACAGGGTCCCACTGAGTTGCTTAGCACCTCACCATTGCTGTGGCTGGCTTTGAATTCATGATCCTCCTGCCTCAGCCTCTCCAGCCGCTAGGATTACAGGCTTGTGTCACTGCACCCAGCACATTTTTTGTTTTTAAATTCTACATTGAAATAAATTTTTAAGGTTTGAAGGGACACTATTCAACCTAACATAAGAAATATATTGTTAATATCTGTATTTTGCCTTTTCTTTTATTCTTTTTTTCTTGGTACCAGGGATTGAACCCAAGGGTACTTTACTATAGAGCTATATCTTCAGTCCTTTTTACTTTTAATTTTGATAGGGTCTCACTAAATTGCTGAGGCTGGCTTTGAACTTGTGATCCTCCTGCCTCAGCCTCCTGAGTTACCGAGGAGATTACAGACACGTACCACATGCTTGGCTTTTATCTCTATTTTTATAATAGCTTCAATAGACTACTTTTAGAATAGGAACTAAAGCTTAGACCTTATAACAAAAGATAATAGTTGAGAGCTCAGGTCATGGAATTTGAATCCATCTATTACTCTTTCCTGTCAGTTTTCTCATCTGATGAATAGGTGAATATTGCTTCCAAGTGTTTTGGGGTTGATTATATGATATATGAAACACACTTAGCATGATACCTGGCCCAGAGGGCAATATTGGGTTCATTCAGTGCAGGTTGACACATGGTAGAAAGGTGGAAGTTGAGGTTACTGTTCCAAAAAGAGTCATCGTTTTCATATATTTACAGGCTAAACGTATCATTTGCAGAGCCAGCTACATTGCTCTGACTTAACACTTTCCTGCCAAGATTTCTCCACACCTGGTTATTCAATGCTAAGATGAATGATTTACCACTATTGTTGACTCACATTCCCCAGAAACACTGGATCACTTACCATTGTCCCTCAATGTTTGTCATTTCAGTTTGTCCATCAACGCTATAATCATTTTACTACTACACTTTAAAAAGTAACCACTTAAATGTCATCATCTTCTTGTTTTGTTTTTTGTGGTGTTGGGGATCGAACCCAGGGCCTTGTACATACGAGGCAAGCACTCTACCAACTGAGCTATATCCCCAGCCCCCATCATCTTCTTTTTTGAACAAATAATTTAAAATATATGATAATATTTAAAATTTCATAAGTTTAATATATTAGCTCATTAAACCTTTATAACTCTTTTTTTGTTTGTTTTTCACGCACCATCTTTTATTCAATAACATGTCTTGAAGAGAATTTTAAGCTATTAATAAGCCAGCCTTTAAAAAGATTGCTTTTGGTGGGCTGGGGATGTGGCTCAAGCGGTAGCGCGCTCGCCTGGCATGCGTGCGGCCCAGGTTCGATCCTCAGCACCACATACCAACAAAGATGTTGTGTCCGCCGAAAACTAAAAGAATAAATAAATATTTTTTAAAAAAGAGTAAAAATAAATAAATAAATAAATAAATAAATAAAAAGATTGCTTTTGGTAATGGGGATCGAATCCAGGGTATAACTCTTTCAGTAGAAAACTGAGTGTTTTGCCTGGTGCATGGCACACACCTATAATCCCAGCAACTCAGGAGGCTGAGGGAAAAGGATCCCAAGTTTGAGGTCAGCCTGGGCAAGTAAGGAACACCATCAGCAACTCAGCAAGACACTCGAAAAATAAAAAGTCTGGTGATGTGGCTCAATGGTAAAGCACCTCTGGGTTCAATCCAAAGGAAGGAAGGAAAGAAAGAAGGAAGAGAAAAGATCAGAAAACCAAGTATTTTACCACAGTTTTTAAAAATAAAGAAATTAATGTTCTGTGTGGTTACATAACTAAAACACTGTTTTTGTTTTGTTTTGTTTGGTACAGGGATAGAACCCAGGGGTGCTTAACCATTGAGCCACATCCCCAGCTCTTTTTTATTCTTTATTTTGTGGCAAGGTTTTGGTAAGTTGCTGAGGGCCTCGCTAAGTTGTTGAGGCTGGCTTTGAACCTTCAATCCTCCTGCCTCAGGCATGCGCCACTACGGGCGCAAGTTCTTTTATCTCGAGTGGTAGAGATGTGATATAATTATAACTTTTATAGCACTTATATATATATATTAGCCATATACTAGGAATTCATTGCAGATAACCTGGTAACAAAATTTTTAAAAATTAATCAATATTCGCTGTTGGTGGTAAGTTATTGTCTTATTTATAAAAAAGACTAGCTACTATACCTTTGAATAAAGTTAAACTTGACCTGACATATAGATTGCTAAAATCTATGTCTTCTATTGGTTTGCTTGAATTAACACTCAATTCTTTGCCATTCATAAAGCCCTTCTGAATCATGAGTTCTAATTCTTGTATTCAATTGATTTTATGGAGAGTGTACAAATATAGCAAAGTAGTATTCTTTAACACTGTTCCTAGTCCTCAAACAAGCAAAAATTCTCAAGACTTTAAGACAGTGATTTTTTAAGAATTTTTTTATGCTCTTGCTTGTTATAACTGCATGGATAACTAGGCAGATAGGAAATTTTTTATAAGTCAATTTGTAAAATCAAGACAAATTGCATTAATTTAAAAACTTAGGAAGCCCAAGCTTGTGTACCAACTACCTGAATCTAAAGAAAACAAACACAACAAAATTCTTGGCAGTTAATTACAAGTTACATATGCTTTAGATTTAGTGTTTTGGATCTATTTGTATTTCAGAGTGTAGCAACACCATCCTTTTGGTTTAATTTATAATAAGTGCAGTAATTTCCATCTATAACAGCTATATATTACATATAAGGAAATACTTAAAAAGAGGTCTTGGTGCATGTACACAAAAGACAAGTCTAATCTGCTTTTCTTTCTTCTGAATTCACTGGGAAATGAACTAGAAAGTTCTACATCTCTAATTCCTGTGACGTGATATGTTAGCCTGGTCTTCCACCACATATAAATTTATAACAGAACACAGATTTTATGAGCTTGTGGCTTGACCAAATTTCCTTTTTTAAAATCGTGGACATTTGCAGATGAAAATAATTCCCGTTACTTTTTAAATTGCACTGTAGAAAAATAAAAATATAAACACTTTGAAGATTTCAGAACATTCTAAACCCCAGAACTCTTTAATGATACAAACCCACATGAATTCAACACTTTGGAGATTTAGTATAAATAGTCACCCCTTTGTAGTAGGTTTGTTAAAGATAAAGCAGTTCAGCACATGTTCCCACAAAGCATTTGGGAGTCTTAAGTTCGAGCTTCAGAATTCCTTCTGAAAAGGACAAAAGAGAGACTTCCTGTCATTTCCATTGGTTTCTGCATGTGGGACCAATATGGGCAATGCAAAGTTTAAACAGATGCAAATGGTGAGGGGAGGAGGCAGTGTCATGCCTTGTTTTACATATTTCTCCATATCCAGGCTGATTTTAAGTCACTCTCTGCAGAGCTTCCAGAGTAGACTTCCCACTGAAGTTACTGCATGCTTGAATGGTCTATTTCACCAATATTTGCTTATGGAAATAAAGGGGAGTGACTGAGGAGGGGGCAGGGAGGAGGAGATGAGTGGAGGAGGGGTTTGAGGCTGAGGGAGCCTCTGACCACAGCACAGCGCACCAGTAACCTTGTCTGATGTGATCATTAACCTTTCTGGAAAATGCAGCTGGCAGTCCTCTGAGGTTTGTCATTAGAATGTGAGGAGAGCCACACAGATATTGCACAGACTATTTACAGATTGTTTGGTTTACTTTAAGAGCTATTACTGCACTTGCCTGTGGCAGGAAAATGAGATTTCAACAATTTTTGTGTGTGTTTTTAATTTTTGTGATGAGTCTTCTCCTAATCAACGGACAGAGACCAGGTAGGACTTTCATACATTTGTATGGAGTAACTTGTTTTTATGCCTGTTTATGTCTCTGGTTCTGAGTACAACTGTGTTTATGTTGAGAGAGTTGCTTAGGCGTGTTTGCAATAATATTGGGGGTAAATGTGTATGATTTCTGAAGTAATGCGATCCTGCTGGTGACAGGATAGATCTGAATATATGAAAAAGCAATTGTATGTTAAAGTATTGCTAAATATTTTACCACTATTTTTCTAAATGCAAAGAAAATCTAAATCTAAGCTATTGTAGATGGGTTGTTCTTACAAATAGAAAGAAATGAAAATCTTAGTTTATTCATTAAGGAGTTTAATAAATCAACAACTTTTAATTAGAATGCAAAATTCAGAGCAGTTTCATCCAAAGAGCATGTAACTGGCAGAGGAGAGCAATGTTAACTGAGTGTACAACATGTAAAAATCATAGCATGGCAAAATGTAGATGAAATCATAAAATGAGTCAATAGTTGCAATTTCTAGTTATATAATAGGTAGATCACCTAAAACAAAGAAAGCACAGTTTGTAGTATTGTGTTTATAGAGCCCAAAATGTGCATGATCAAGACATATAATATTAAATTTACCTGACATATTTTTCAAGAATGTGTTATATTTAACCAACAGGAATTTAGTAGACAAAATTATTTGAATGTATTTTTACTTCAAAGCCAAATGACTTAGATTTTTGAGTAGGTAAAAAATTTAGAAAGTTAAAAGTTTTCTGACACACAAAAAAACTGCAAACCCAAGCTTTAATAGAAAGGTGATAATCCAAATGTTATATTTACTTGATAATGTACTTCTTCAGTAGAACAGAAATGGTACATAACTTGTTAAAAACTCAGACTTTTAGTTAATTAGAAGTTTGATTGGCATGAGGTTATTTCAAATGATGTCCCAGGCTGTCCTTTTACATAAGTAAGAAAAACAGTCCAAGTCAGCAACTCAGAAAGCAACAACTGCTATTCAAACCTTTTCTTCTTTTCCAAAATACCAAACACTGGGCAATGTTCTGTGATTAAGTTCTTATATAAAAGAATATTTAGGAAGAAACTACATGAAAGGAGGAGGATATTACTATTAAGATCTTGCTATTAACACTGTTAGGAATCTACTTTGTGTATATGCATCAGATTATTTATGCTACAATCATCTATGAACAAATGGCAAATAACCACAGAACAGTTTGACTGCAAATATAATTTTATATTCTCCAGATTATACAAATTGATTTTTTTAAAAAGGCTCTTAATCTTTCTTTTTCCTTCCTTTAGCTAATTTGGCCCTGAGAAGAAAACTGCACAGACATAACTGTCTTCAGAGGAGATGTATGCCTCTCCATTCCCGAGTCCCGTTCCCCTAAGGTATTTATGATAGAAAATTGTTTTACTGCATTTAGTTACCTATTCAAAAAATGCATTTTTGTATTTTGTAATATGTAATTATAGCTTATGATGACATAAAAGTTTCAGGAATGTGTACTAATGAATGAAAGAGGGAATTGATATGATGTTTGGGAATTACTTTTATAGTTAAAGAAGATAGACTAGAGTAAAAAAAAAAAAAATCCTGATATTGTTGAACCTAAGTGATAGTCAATACTCTTGTATGTGGTTGAAAATTTTCATAATTAAAAAATCAGACATCAGGAGAATTTAATTATAAACAGTATCTTTCAGGGTTTTTAAAAACATTGAAAAACACATTTTCCATTTAGACCTCTATGTACTTGAGAGCATATTTACGGAACACCACTATAACAATACCAACACTTCCAAATTTCCAGCCTCAACACTTCCAAATTTCACATATAAATCAACTTAATATTAATGGCATGGCAGCTTTCCAGCCTCACTAACAGTACTGGTCTTGATGACTGCATCTTTAAGAATAAATTCAGAATAGAACTTTGCTCCTCCTTTTTGTTTTATACTCACTAAAAAGCCAATGATTTTACCACCTCACTTCAGTAATACTACTGGCATCAGTCTTCAAACAGTGCCCAAGTTTAAGTCATTTCACACTAAAAACTAACTTGACATCCTATTGTAATTATTTTAAGCTCTTTTGTTCATTTAAAATATGTCTTCCTAAAGAAAATACATAGAAATATCCCACAGCTGGTTAACATACACAGGCATTTGCTAAATTAGCTTTTTCAACTGGTCTGTAAACTCTAGCTTTTATGGCTTTGCTCATTCAGTGCAAAGAATATGTGCTTTTCATACCCAGTGGAAGCCTTGTAGTAGGAAATTAAATGAAGTGATAAGCATTTATCAGAGGACTGAGACAAAAAGCCAAGATATCTATGCCTTATCTGCAACAAATTACTCTTTGCTATCAAAAAATGTAAAGAAGGTTGGGTGGAAGAATCCAGAAAGATACAGTGGGGGTTGCTGAGAAGAAGGCAATTCACAGTGACAGAAATATGCTTTAAAAGGATTACTATGTTAAAATATCCTTTGGTGTGCGTCAGTGTTCCAGCAGTGTTTCCACCTATGTAGGTGAGACTGAAAAGCTGGGCTTATAAGGAGTGAAGAACTTCCAGATTTTCCCAGCACTCCTCTGTAAATAACAAAGAGGAGAGGAGGCATTTCACAATTGCAAGAGAATTCCTGTATATACAAAGATGCCTTGCAAAATACAAATACAAGTCCTTAGTTAGCCATAGATAATTTTGTCTTTCACCTCACACAACCTACCATAAAAACTGAGCTCCAAGTAAACAAGATAAGAGTAGTGAAATTTGAAAACCTAAGGGAAATTTTGACTTGCAAACCAAAGGGGAATTTAAATACAAGCTATATAAACCTTTTAATAATAACAATCCTTCACAAAAGCTAGCTGATAGTTTTGTAGAACTGCTCAGGTTACACATCCATTTTTAGTGTTTAGGCTAGTCCTAGATCCAGCTACAGTTCTGTGAAGACTGTATGAAAGTCACCTGTTGGAATCTAGTGATTATTATTATTATTTTTTTTTTTAGAGAGAGTGAGAGAGGAGAGAGAGAGAGAGAGAGAATTTTTAATATTTATTTTTTTAGTTCTCGGCGGACACAACATCTTTGTTGGTATGTGGTGCTGAGGATCGAACCCGGGTCGCACGCATGCCAGGCGAGCGCGCTACCGCTTGAGCCACATCCCCAGCCCTCTAGTGATTATTATAATAGTCAGTGGAAGATAAACATTAAGGTAATTCCTCAATGTCTTAGTCAGAACTAAAAAGTACTGCCTTCAGATTTGACAACACACTTCTCACTGTCCTGAATACTGTCTCACTTTCCATGTCTTGAAAAAAAGCCACTCTGACAAGTAGGTAAAGACCCAAATAGGATCTAAGTAGTGGACTCTAAGGCAAAAACCACCCTTTCATTTCTCCCTTTTTCTACATTTTTTAGATAAAATCACACGTGGTTGATTCAGCTAGGGTTAAGTGAGACTGTAAAAAGACAGATAAACAATTGACTTTGGAAGTTCTCCAGATTAACCCATTAGAGTGATTTAGACCTTTAGCTCATTTGATCAAATGACTTATCTTTACTCTGTATATTGTCCCTTTTTTTTTTTTTCTTTTGTGGTGCTGGGGATTGACCCCAGGGCCATATGCACACAAGACTGAGCTACATCCCCAGTCCTGCTCTGCATATTATCTTTACCCTGTTCCTTTTGCAGGCTCCTGGAGTCCTTCTCAGTGATCCTCAGCATGATTTCCTACTTTATATAACTGAGTCAATTAAATAGAAGAACTATGCTGCTTACAGTGCATTTCCTTGATATTTGTTTTTCAAAGAAATGTTTTAACATTACCTTCAGCTCTAAGTGAGAAGAGCAATAGGAGAAGGGATGTCAGGAAACAGGAACTCACAGATTAATGAGGGAACTACAGAGTGGGAAATAAAATAGGGGCTTAAAATTCGAGTATCTTCCCTCTGCCAACTGTACTATCTCATTACATCAATGCCTTTATTTATAAATATGCACTCTAGATAACTACATACCTTATTAGTAATACTCTATTCAGTTCTTTTTTTTTTTTTTTTTTTTAGGTACCAGGGATTGAACCCAGGGACATTTTACCATTGAGCTATGTCCTCAGCTCTTTTTATTTTTAATTTTGAGGCAGTCTCATTAAGTTACTTAGGGCCTTGCTAAATTGCTGAGGCTGGCCTCAAACTTGTAATCCTCCTCCCTCAGCCTCCAGAGTCTCTGGGATTACAGGCATGCACCATAGTGCACAGCCTCTATTTTTTCTTAATATTTATTTTTTAGCTAGGATTATAGCTCAGTTGGTAGAGTGCTTGCCTTGCATGCACAGGGCCCTGGGTTCAATCCCCAGGACCATCAAAAAAAAAAAAAAAAAAAAAAGAAAGTTATTTTATCTATTTTTATGTGGTGCTGAGGATTGAACCCAGGGCTTCACATGTGCTAGGCGAGCGCTCCACTGATAAGCCACAACCCCAGCTCCTCTCAATTTGGCTTTTTAATAACAGTTGTAATGTTATGTTCATGTTAGAAAAGTTTATTTCTAACAGTATAAAAGAACATAAAGTCAGAAATAAAAGTTCCTTGCCCTCGCCTATCGTTCATTTTCACTTCCTAGGCGTAATGGCTTTGAAAATGTACATGGTAATACACCATTTTAAATTACTTTTTTTTCAGACTTGCTTTCCATTCAAAATGTTTCTAGTTCTCTATTTTGTTCTCACCTCCTTGATCAGACCTCTGCTCTGCCTCCCAGCTCCTTCTCCAGTCATCCTATTGTCCTGCCATTTCTCACCCCATTCTATCTGTGGGCCTTCCTGAAGCCCAGCTCTGCCTTCAGCACAGATTTCCACTTCAGTGAAACACTTCATCTCCAACATTAGCAGGACTCTTAGGAAGAACTCTTCTGCTCATTTTTTTAAAACCTATGATATTCAACCAGCTATATTTCAAACATTTGGTCACCTCTAGTTCCCTTTTTTGTTTTTGTTTGTTTTGAAAAGCTAGGGCTCAAACAATCCAGGGGCCCACGTGCTAGGTGAGCACTGTTATACACTGAGCTACACCCCCAGCTAGCTTCCTTATAGCACTTCTAACTTCCTCTTCCAACTCACAACAGGAAAAAAAAAAACTCCTTTTCGTGGAGAAAAGGAAGATTATGAAGCATCTGTGACCCCATAGTGCTCTCTAGTGACCAAAATTAAAAATAAAAAATCTTCTCACAGGCAAATTTCTTGAAATAGAGGCTGTTTTCTTTTCCTCGCATTTCACTCTGAGAAAATTCCTGTAGACTTCCTTCTGACTACAGTTCAGTTCTGATTTGTTACATCACTATAGATCAAATGGTGGAACAGATTTTCCTTGGCTTCCATGATACCATGCTTCCTTTTGTTTTTCCCTGGAATAAATGACTATTCTTTTTAGGACCCATACGGGTGGCCAAATGCCTCCTTGGAATCACCTTAGCTGCTCTATAGGCACCTCAGGCCCATGTCTACAGCATACGTGCAAATCTCTACTATGGCTTCTCTCAGACTTTTTCTTGCATCTGTTTCCTGTTCCATTATCATATTCAGGAAGACCTTCCCTGATAACTCTTCTTGTGAAATGACAATACCTTACCTCACTCAAGATACCCCATCCCCTGGTTTGCTTTCTCCATAACACCCATTGTCATCTGGCACATGTAATATATATTTACTTTGTTATTGGGTTTAGTATTTGCTTCTCTTCATTACAAGATAAGTTCTATGAGAACAGAGATTTCCCTCTGGTCCCAGCTGTGTGCCCACTGACTATAGTAAGCTTTCTAGAAATATCTGATGAATAGGGCTGGGGGTGTGGCTCAGTGGTAGAGCACCCCTAGTACCACAAAATAAATAAATAAAATAAACTGAAAATCCAATCATGTTACATCTTGATGAATATTGTTAACTTCCCCCACAACTTTCAGAACAAAGAGAACTGACATAATTTGGCAAACATCACTGATAAGGTATACCTCTCCAGTCTCATCTATCACTTCTTTCTTTTCCCCTCCTGTTTACCAAAGGGGACAAAAACTAAGACTGTTTACACCATCTGAATTCAAGCTCTGGCCACATAGCTAATTCTGGTGAACACTGGCAATTCACTGACCTTCTCCAACTCTCCTTCCCCTTCTACATCTGCAGAATGGAACTAGTTATGTACCTGTCTATCATAAGACTCTGTGGGCACATAATGAGTGCTAAATAAACAGTACCTAGAGTTCTTATTATTGTTACTTCAAAAACAATCCATTCTCCACCTCTTGCTGCTCTTCAAGCTACACTTCTGCCTATTCTTTACTATCACTCGTCCTACAGGATAACTCCCTTGATTTTGATACCCCACCAATTTTATTAAATGCTCATTTTTTGCTTTCAAAGCATTATTTGCATACTTTCTGTCATAGTGCTTGATCCGCTGCATGGTAATGTGTTAACTGACTGTAATCTACTCCTACTCCTCTACCCTGCCCTCTTTATACTGTGAATTCCCTGAAGGGTGGGTTTTATTTATTTTCATATCTGCAATCCAATAAAGTGCCTGGAACACAGTAGACATTCCATAAATGTCCCCAAAAGGAATAAAATAAGGCCAGGCACAATGGAGCCTACCTGTAGTGCCAGCTACTAGAGAGTCGGAAGTGGGAGGTCAGTTTGGGCAACATAGTGACCATGTCTTAAAAAAAAGAAAGAAAATGAAACTTTTTCTTATTGTGTTAGCATTTAAGACTCACTGTTATCATACCTGAACACAATTTTCAGTTTTAATTTCTAATATTACCTGCCAAGCCACACTGATTTCCTATCTCTATGCTGGAGACCTCTTGTTTTCGTTTTGTTTTGTTTTTCCAACATTTCACCACATGTATTTAGAGACCTTTTGACTTCTATGAATTCCTTCCCTTACTTTATCAAGTCCAGACTCTTCCCCTCCCCCATGTTCTCTTCAAATCCCATTTTCTTCATGGGGACTACCTGACATTAATTAAAATACTGTTCAGTGCCAGCAGGGTGGCACAGCCCTGTAATCTCAACTGTCAGGAGGCTGAGATAGGAGGATCCTGAGTTCAAAGCCAGCCTCAGCAAAAGCAAGGTGCTAAGCAACTCAGTGAGATCCTGTCTCTAAATACAAAATAGGGCTGGCGATATGGCTCAGGGGTTGAGTGCTCCTGAGTTCAATCCCCGGTACCCCCCCACACACACACACACAAAAAAACTTCATTCTCCCAATGATAAATTTATGAGATTTGTTGTTGTTCTGAGCCACATCCCTAGCCCTGTATATTTTCATTTTTGAGACTGGGTCTCTCTAAGTTGCCCAGGCTGGCCTCAAATTTGCCATCCTCCTGCCTCAGTCTTTTGAGTACTTGGAATTGCAGGCATGTGTCATCAACACCCAGCTCATTCCAAGCCTTGTTTTTTTTTTTTTCTTTTTATTGGCACATTATAATTATACATAACGGTGGGGGGATTTGTTATAATATATCCATACGTGTACACAATAAAACAGTATAATTTGATCAGTTTCAAACCCCAGTACCTCCCCTTTCCTTCCCCTCCCTCCCCCTGGTCCCCTTTTTCTATTCTACTGGTCTTCCTTCTATTTTTTTTTTTTTTTAATTTGTTCTAATTTGTTATACTTGACAGTAGGATGCCTTCTGACACACTGTACACAAATGGAGCACAACTTCTCCTTCCTCGGGCTGTATATGGTGCAGGATACACCAGTAGTGTAATCATACATGTATATGGGATAATAATGACTGTCTCATTCTACTGTCCTTCCCATCCCCACAGCCACACCCCTCCCCTCACTCCCCTCTGCATAATCCAAACTTCCTTTATTCTTCCCTACCTTTCCCAACTATGGATCAGCATCCGCTTATGAGAGAAAACATTTGCCAAGTCTTGTTTTTGGTTTTTGTTTTTGTTTTTTTGAGACTGGTAGCTTCTAGTTAAGTTGCTCAAACTGGCCTTAAACTTGCAATCCTCTTGACACCGCCTCCCAAGTCACTGGTATTATAGAGTATATCATCATACCTGGCAAAACACAGAATATTAACAGAAATTGTTCAGATTTCTAATGGAGACAACTGAGCAAATAAAGATTATTAGGTGAAAAATAATGTATTATACTAATTTCTTTAATATCTTAAATTCAGGCTTCTAAAGAAACAGGAGCTATATTTATACCAAAAGGTAAGGATATATAAAGGTGCTTCAAACACTGAAAAACACGTACTTTTAGAACTCTTTTGTCTATTAAAAAAAATTAGCAGCGGTAAGTTGGTTTACTGGATAATACATCTTATTATGATGTGTTTTCTCGTGTCTTTCAGATATAGAACTCTGCAGCTGATTTCATTAGGTGTACCAGAAGAAGAGTGAAGGAGAGATCTCAACCACCCAAAAGAACTTCACTGTGGCAATAGGGGGATTGGTTACACTTCATCAGACAAAAAGGAATTGTTTGAAAGTACCAGAATGGTATTTTAGTTCATAGGACTGCCTTCTTCCTGGTTATTCATTTGCCTGCATAACAAAAATCACTCATCTTTTTTCTGCAATTATTCTTACATTGATTAAAAAGAAAAACATCTTTTAATGTCTTAGAACACTCTATAGGTAAAAAGTGCAAGAATTTAAAATATTTTTTATATTCCTATAATCTCCAAAAGTGTGTTGTATATGTTTAATTCTTAAAATAAATGCTAAATTGGTGAAATGAGTTAGACATTATTACCCTAAGTACATGTATGAAGACACGAATGGTGTGAAAATACTTTGTGTACAATCAGTGACTTGAAAAATTGCGCTCTATATGTGTAATATGAAATAGATTGCATTCTGCCATCATGTATAACAAATTAGAACAAATAATTTAATAAAAAAAAGAAATGCTAAATCTAAAATCAAGTGCACTGATTGGCTTTGAAGAATATGAAGAAAATTCTTGATTAATTATTTATACTGAACGACTAAGAAAAAAACTATTTGTATTATATGATAAATTTTAGTGTTTATAAAAGTACGGTTTTTATTTTATGAATAATATTCACTAGAAGTCCAGAAGAAAGCATAAAATACTAACTGTAGTCCATGTTATTTTAAAAGGGAAATGTTTATTTCTCAAAATTTTTTTCCCATCATGTAATTTTAAGAAGCCACTGTTTATTTTCCTTGAATGTTTTGTTTTATGGCCTGGATCATTTTGTATAGATAGTTCCTTAACCAGCCTGGCTTAGTTAACATTAAAATAACAGTTATGCAAGCAGGCACAGTGGCACATGCCTATAATCCCAGCAGCTCACCAGGCTGAGGCAAGAGAATCATGAGTTCAAAGCCAGCCACAGCAACTTAACAAGGCCCTGTCTCAAAATAAAAAAGGGCTGGGAATGTGGCTCAGTGGTTAAGTGCCCCTGGGTTCAATCCCCTATAAAAAAAAAAAAAAATTAGTTATGCCAATGATGCCCTAACATGACAAAATCTGTATCTAATAGGTGACTGTTTATCATTCTGATAAGCTTTGTTTTGATGCTGTTCAACCTGTGATAGATATACAAATAAAAAAATCAGAAAAAAAAATTAGAAATATGATTACCCAAAAAGGAAAACTATTATCTAGATCTGAATAACTAGGTATTCCCAAGTGGTTAAATGTTATGTTTGTATTTATTGAAAGACTGTTAGCTTAGTGACACAAAGTTTAAGTTAATTCCAGATGATGAGTTTACAAAATCATACCTTGAAACTTGTAAACATTATAGAGTGAGAAAAGATATTAAATTAGTAACCTTTATTTGCTAAAAATAGCAGTTTGGCATTAATGTTAAAGAAAATGAAACAGAAAAATCTCAAAATATCATGCAGTTTGTCTTCCTGTCAAGGTTTATTTAAAAATGTCTTTTGGAATAAAAGGTACTTAAGGCACTGAAATTAAACTTCTATATAAAATTGTTTATCTCATTAAGTTAGATGTTATTGGGGAACTCCTAAATAATTTTCTGGATAAATTATAATTCCTGGGCTGGGGATGTGGCTCAAGCGGTAGCACGCTCGCCTTGCATGCGTGCGGCCCGGGTTCGATCCTCAGCACCACATACCAACAAAGATGTTGTGTCCGCCGAGAACTAAAAAATAAATATTAAAAAAAAAATTATAATTCCTTTCCACAAGTGCACCTTGAGTAGAAACATAAGCTACTGTCAATTATATTTATATTTAAAACAAACTCACTTGTATACTATACATATAAAACACTTTATACAATTCAAATACATCTCATTCAATAAAGCCTGTATTTTTCAAGTATGAATTCTCATATTCACAGAAGAACAGTTAAAAATCAGCCTTAATAATGTAATTAAGTGGCTATTGATTTCTTCTCCTAATAATTTAATAAAACACTTGGTGACTTGAGTGTCTGCTGTGTGTGTGTGTGTGCAATCATGACGCATGCAGGGTGTGGGTACTGGTGATCAAACCCAGAGGTATTCTATCACTGAGCTATATCCCCAACCACTTTAATTTAATTAATTAATTTACTTAGTTTTGGCTATGGAGATTAATTTAGGGGTGCTACATCCCAGGTCTTTTTATTTTTTATTTGAGATGGGGTCTGCTAAATTGCTGTGGCTGGTCTCAAACTTAAAATCCTTATGCCTCAGTCTCCTAAGACACTGGAATTGCAGGCATGTATCACCAGGCCCAGTCCTATTTATTTAGTTATGTATTTGGGTACTAGGGATCAAATCCAGAGAGGCTTTACCACTGAACTACTTCCCTAGCCCTTTTTATTTTCTGTTTTGAGATGGGATCTCACCAAGTTGCTTAAGGCCTAAATTGCATCCTCCTGCTTCAGCCTCCCAAGCCTCCTGGATTACAGACATGTACCACTGCATCCAGCTCCTTTTACTTTTTTTTTTTTTTTTTTTTTGAGGAGGAGGTACTGGAGATTTAACCCATTGGATACTTTCCCAACTCTTATTTTTTTCCCCCAACTCCTTATTTTGAGACAGGGTCTCACTAAGTTGCTGAGGCTGGCCACTGGTCTTGACTTGTGATTCTCCTGTCTCAGTCTCCCAAGCTGCTGGTATTACAGGCATGTGCCACCATACCAAGCTATTTTGTATTTTAAGACAAACTGCCAAAATTGGACTTGAATTTTTTATTCCACCTAGCTAGGATTATAGGTGTGTATCACCACACCTTGCTTTGTTATCTTTTCTCAGTATAAGAACTATTCAGTCTTATAGCTGGGCATGGTGGTATGTGCTTGTAATCTCAGTGGCTTGGGAGGCTGAGGCAGGAGGATCACAAGTCAAAGCCAGACTCAGCAATTTAGCAAGACTCTCTCTCTAAATAAAATATAAAAAAGAACTGGAGCAATCTCAAAAGACCAAAGGCCAAATGTTCTCACTAATATGCAGATGCTAACACTCAATAAAGAGTGGGGGACAGAAGAGAACAGAAGTTTACTGGATTAGACAAAGGGGAATGAAGGGAAGAGATGGGGAATGGGAACAGTAAAGATAGTAAGTAAAATGAATCAGACACGCCTGTAATCCCAGCAGCTCAGGAAGCTGAGGCTGAGATAGGAGGATAATGGGTTCAAAGCCAGCCTCAGCAACTTAGTGACACTCTGTCTCTAAATAAAATATAAAGCCAGGAGCAGTGGCACACACCTGTAATCCCAGTGACTCAAAGGCTGAGACAGGAGGATTGAAAGTTCAAAGCCAGGATCAGCAAAAGTGAGGCACTAAGCAACTCAATAAGACCCTGTCTCTAAATAAAAAACAAAATAGGGCTGGGGATGTGGCTCAGTGGTCGAGTACCCCTAAATTCAATCCTCAGTACCAAATAAATAAATTTTAAAAATTATAAAAAAGGGCTGAGGATGTGGCTTAGTGACTGAGTATCCTTGGGTTCATTCCCTGGTACCAAAAAAAAAAAAAAAACCAAACAGCCTTTCTCTTTTAAAAATTGCTTTCAAGTAACAAGAAAAACACAAATTTCAGAGTTTTTAAGTTTTACAAAGAATACAAAAGCAAAACACTTAAATTTTGCTCACTCTAAATTTTAGTTAATTATTTCCTAGTGCTAAAAGATCTAACCTGGGACCTCATACATCCTAAGCAAGTGTTCTACCACTAAGGTATACTCCCAGGCCTTGCTCTAAATTTAATTTCTGCCCTCAAACAAAGACATTTTTAGATGAATTTATAGATAATGTGTAATACATATGAACAAAACACTTTTTATATGTATAATATATATACATGTGCGTATATTTATATATCATTTATCATGTCTGACACTGTTCAAAATGCTTTAACTTATGAAAACTCATTCAATACTCAACAATTTCAAGAGATATGCTGTACTATTATTTTTTTAAGAGAGAGAATTTTTTAATATTTATTTTGTAGTTTTCAGCGGACACAACATCCTTCTTTGTATGTGGTGCTGAGGATCAAACCCAGGCCGCACACATGCCAGGCGACGGCGCTACCGCTTGAGCCACATCCCCAGCCCTGCTGTACTATTATTATTGCTCCACTCTTCATTTTATTTCTAGATAATAAAACAAGCACAAAAAGATAATGTGTAAAAGGTCCAACGAGGTAAAAGAGCCTAGATTTGAACTCCTGGAAGTCTGGTTCTAGATCCTAGTCTTATCCACCATTCCTTATCTTCACAGAATTGCAGACATTGAGAATGTGGACTCATATATATACAAATACATTTCACAACACAAATAATAAGTCTGTTGTGTGTCCTTGCTAAAAACCATATGGAAATTACCAGAGACAAAGATTACAAAGCATCTCAGGAGTAACAGGTATGAAACATATTCCTTGGCTGATAAACTAGTTTACACTCTAATAAACTGAGAACAGTTTCTGTGGAAGAGTAAGGATGAATGCCAGATTGCTTCTGAACTCCTCATGCCAATTCTAAAAACAACTGGTCCAGAAGAAGACTCAAGTCAATAATAATCAACTCTATAGGTTAATTAGCATCTATCAGCTACTCTGGCCCCACCCCGTATAATTACGAGGGACCCTACAAAGCATGGTCAGCCTTTCAAGATTCAGGGCCATACTGATGGGGTTCCTATGTTAAGTAAATTTTATGCCATTTACTGTGACAGGAACTTATTTTCCATATTATGATATTGAAGTTGAAACAATTCTCTCATCCCACAGAGAAAGAACAGAGATGAACTGCTACCACTAGTATTTCAAAAGGTCTAGCAACCAGGACTTAATCAATATCTTTTGACTTTCTAGTTCACACTTGTAACTGCTCATGCCCCGCTCCTTCTAGGATCTCTTAAAGGTAACAAAAAAACCGTTTCCTTTCAACTATAGCTAGTCATCCTTTCAAAGATGTGTGACATCATGTTTAAAATATTTCACTAAGCTGGGTGTAATGGCAGATGCTAGCGATTCCAGATACTCGAGGCTGAGGCGGGAAGGTCACAAGTTCAAAGCCAGCCTGGGCAACTCAGTCCAGAGACCTCATCTCAAAATAAAACATAATAAAAGATGCAGCTCAGTGATAAATGGCTCCAGGGTTCAATCTCCAGTACCGCCTCCCCCAACACACAAAAAAGAAATCCTCAACTTTGTCTCAAAGGCCTGGCACTGACTCTGGCCTACCTCACCCTCCACCCAAAGCCATTTTCTACGCCCTGCCCCTTGGCACTTCCTTTCCTTGAAGTTCAACAAGCTCCTCACCAGTTCTTCCTTCAGCCTTGAGGGCTATTACCCCTCCAATTCGCTTAAAAAACGTGACCTCCTTAGGAGAGACCAGAGTGAACTGGAATTGGTGGGACGGGGCTAATCCAGTAGTGAGGGGACAGACACACCCATTGAGATGCAAACTAATCAAAAAAGGGACTGGTTCCTCCAGGATTGTCTGGGTACACCCCGCATCCAGGTGACCTTGCTCCAGGCTACTGAAGCAGCTTCTCGGCTCAACTCCACTTCCTTACCCTCTGAGAGAAGTCTGAGAGAAGGGCGGGGGAAGCTTTCAAAACCAGCCTGCAGCCTTCCTTTGGGCCTCAGGTTACACACAGAGATATCATAGTACGAATCTGAAAAGAGTGTGCCAGGAATGAAACCGTCACTTGAGGGCAACCGGGAGATCCTCACTGAGCCACCCGGCTCTGCCCAGGAGCTCCTCACGCTCTCCCCGCCACAGAGGATCATTGAGCATGCGCAGGCTCATTCCCCGCCCACTTTGTAAGGAACAGCCAATCACCGCGCGGGTTTAACATTGAGCCCGGCTCTGGGGTCCTCGGGGTTCCCATCACACGCCCCTGCGCGCGGCCGGATTGCGACGGGTCTCTGCAGAGCTGCGGAGCCGCGGAGCCGTTCGCTCCAGGTAAATCGAGGGGTTGCCCGGAGGAAGCCAGGCAGTCCCTGAGGTGAAGCCTGTCTGAGCAGTGGCTTCGTGGGCCGCCACCACGAGCCAGTCCGCAGGGTCTTGTGGAAAATCAGCCCAGACAGACAGCCGGGTTCCAGATCAGTGGGCTAACAGCGAGGGTAGGGGGCCTTGGTAATTCAACTTTCAAGAAGACTTTTGAACTGAATGAGAATTAGTGAAGTGATCACCTTCAAAGAATTACTGTATGCATTTGGGGTTGGGGTCGTGGAGGTAAGGGAGTGGGGTGGTAGCCGCCGTTTGAGAACCCACCACCCTCCATCACCTGCACCTCTCTAGTCATCCTTCAGTCCTCGCAGGGGCCTTACGGGTAGGAATGACCTTTTCAGATTTATACCTGAGCAGGTTTAGGATCAGTTGTGGTTTAAACAGGACTGGGAATCCACCACAGATTTTGTTTATTTATCGAACACTTAAGCCAACAAGAACTTCACAGTCAAGTGGGGATTTGGACCCGCTAGATAATGAACAGATATGGTAGTGCACGCTGGTAATCTCTGCACCTCTGGAGGCTGAGGCAGGAGGATGGCAGATTTGAAGCCAACCTGGGCAATTTGGTGAGATCTGTCTCAAAATAAAAAGAAAAGAAGGATTTTGGACGTAGCAAAGATCAAGCTGTTGTGTGGTGACCAAGGCCTGGAATCGCAGCCACTCGGGGAGCCTGAAGCAGGAGTATGGAAACTTTGAGGCTGCCTGCAATTTAGTGAGACCTTGTCTCAAAATAAAAAGGATTGGGGATGTGGCACAGTGGTTCAATCACCAGTAGAGAAAGAAAAAATTGCTTCTGCTACATAGTTAGGAATTGATTGGAGGCACCGTTGTGTATCCAGGAATTAGAATGGTGATAGTGCCTACAGACCGCTTTCGTTTCTGTTCACTTCATGACATTATAAAGGAGGAAAGGCTGATTTGTGTGTGTGTTCTAGGAAAGGGTGACACAATAATCCTGGGAGTGAGTGTGTTTTATATCCTTTGCACTATGCCAGAGTTCCTTTTCTGTACATACTTTCTTTAAAGTATTGTATACGTTTTCCACGTGTTCCCTATGTGATGATGAGCAAGATTCTATTTTGGTAGTGGGGATTGAAACACGAAATGAAGATAATGAAATATGAAGGTTTCTGAATGATAGGCTAAGGGAAGGAAACTTTGTCCTGATTAGGGGAGTTATCAGCAGGAAAGATTTAATGGGTTTATTAGGGTGCTGAAGACTAAACTCGCCCTAAGGACTTGGCAAGAGCCTGTCTCAAAAAATAAAAAGCATTGGTGTTGTGGCTCGGTGGTTAAGTGGCCCTGGGATAAATCCCTGGTAATGAAAATAAAAATCACTCATGGAGAAAAAAAAAAAAGACTAAATTCAGGGATGCTTTAGATGCTTTACTACTAAGTTTTATTTGCCCCCTCCCCCCAGTCCCTTTTATTTTCAGATAAGATATTGCTAAATTATTGTGGCTGTCCTCAAATTTGCAGTCCTCTTCCCCTAGCCTCCAAATTGCTGGGCATTATGGGCATTTGCCACCCGCCTGGCAGATTTAATCAGTTTTACAAGTGAAGGCCTGAACCCAGCATGGTGGCTCACACCTGTGATCCTGAGGCAGAGGCAGGAGGATTGAAAGTTCAAAGCTGGCTTCAGCAATTTGGTGAAGTCCTAAGCAATTGAGACCCTGTCTCAAAACAAACATTAAAGCCAGGCATGGTGGCCCATGCCTCTAATAGCAGCTGAGGCAGGAGTATTTCAGGTTCAAGCCAGCCTCAGTAATTTAGTGAAGCTGTAAGCAACCTAGCGAGACCCTGTCTCAAAAAAAAAAAAAAGTAAAAAGGGCTGGGGATATGGTTCAGTGGTTAAGCATCCTTGGGTTCAATCCCTGATATCAAAACAAAAAAAAAAATTTTTTTTTTTAAGTTAAAAAGAGCTGGGGATGTGGCTCAGTGGTTATTTAAAAAATAAAGTGCAGGCTTGAGCCTGGAATATGACTAAGTGGCGGAGTGCTTTGTGGGAAGGGGGAGAAGCAATGGGCAAATCTAGAACTTGGGTGGACCTTAATTGGATCCAGATTGCATTATATGCCAAATGAAGGCTTCATTGGCCAAGAACGATGGTCATATATTAGCTACCATTTACATTATTTTTTTTTTTGAGAGAGAGAAAGAGAGAGAGAGAATTTTAATATTTATTTTTTAGTTATTGGCGGACACAACATCTTTGTATGTGGTGCTGAGAATCGAACCCGGGCCGCACGCATGCCAGGAGAGCGTGCTACCGCTTGAGCCACATCCCCAGCCCCATTTACATTATTTTTTAATGTTATAATTTCTATTTTACAGTTTATAATTATAAGTGTTATAATTTTTATTTTACAGTTTAAAGAAAGAAGATTCCAAAAAGATACATAGATTTTCCTGAAGATAGGTAAGTGAGCCAGGATTCAAACATGTCCTGTGGGTTTTTTTTGTGTTTGTTTTTGTTTGTTTTTTTCAGTACTAAGGATTGAACCCAGGGCCTTCAGCATGCTAGATAAGCACCCAGCCACATGCTTAGCCCTTAGTGTTCTCTTAATATTAGACCTTATATAGCCTTTTGCTATGATAGCTCTTGCTTGTGCAGATCTGAGACACTGAGTCAGACCATAAGTTTGGAAATAATTTGTAAATGGAAACTTTCTAGTCCTGTGGCATTTTTTTAAATTCTGCTGATATAAAGAGAAAGTGTGTATAATAAAAACAATTTACTTGAGAAGCAAAACAAAACCAACTTCACATGTCACAACCATGCCCATGTTATTACTCTTACTATAATAAGTTATAAGGAAGGGGTGAAGAATAGAAAAAGCTGAGAAAGTGTCTGGTAGTGTGTGCAGGAAGGGGAGACTGTTGTGTTGATGGTGAGGTAGCTTGTAAACTTGATGGAAGGTTTTTTTTTTTTTCTTCTAATTTATTTTTTTGTTGTTTTCTTAATCCTTTTGGAGGAATTTAATTTTTCTTAAATTTGGGTTTGGAGTTTGTTAGAAATAAGCCAGGGAATTTTCTGCCTTGGATTTTTATTTGAAAATGATATCTGAAAAATTCAAACCTATAGAAAAGTTGAAAGTATATGCAGTAAACCTCAGCATATTTTTGCTTGGATTCACCAATTGTTAACTTTTTTCCACATTTGTTCTCTCTCTTCCTTTCTCTGTTTATTTATTTGTGGTACTGGGAATTGAATCCAGGGGCACTCTGAGCTACATTCCCAGTTCTTTTTATTTTATTTTATTTATTTTGAGATAGGGTCTTACTAAGTTGTTGAAGCTGGTCTTGAACTGTGATCCTCCTGCCTCAGCCTCCCAAGATGCTGGAATGATAGGTAAGTGCCACTGCACTGGCCTCTTTTTGTTGTTGAACTTTATGAAAGGGAGTTGCAGCCATCTAGATGGTACCCACCCCACATGCTTTAGTACATGTGGGGACATGAACAAGACTTTTATATTTCTTGCCTATGATAATTGTATTATACCCAAATAACCATACAATGTTATATTTTATAGTCCATACTAAAATTCTCATGTTTGGCTTATTCCATGTGAATGTTTTAATGCATTGATGATTATAGAACAAATTTTTAATTTAAGCATCTTTTCTCACCCATAGGAAGGATTCCTCATTGTGAACCAAGGTTACTTCTTTTGAGCAAGAAAAGTCTTAAGCTTGACTTCAGATCATTGAGTGGGATGAGCAGCCACCCAGCTAATATGTGCTAATATGCAATAGGTTGTAGGCTCAGGAGCATAATTGGTAGTAGATTGGGGGGCGGGGGGTAAGTCACAGAAGGCTAAACAGGTTTTTAAAGGCTGCCATCAGCGAGCTGAGGCATTAGAACCAAAAGCTAGTCAGTTTTGAAGTTCTAAGGGAAGATTTCTACTGCTTACCAGGTCTTGAGCTCTATAGAGCCAGGCCCTCCTGAAGGAAATACTACTTTGTCCACCACCTTTGTTTATCCAAGGCTTATGGAGTTTACAACTGTCCTGGCAGACCTCCACATGGAGGCTAAGTGTCCCATCTGTCTGAAGCACTTGAAAAACCCAGTGACGATCCACTGTGGGCATAACTTCTGTCTGTCCTGCATCAGTCTGTCCTGGAAGGATCTAAAGAATAGTTTCCCCTGCCCTTTTTGCCACTTTCACTGTCCAGAAAGGAAGTTCAGGAACAATTACCAGCTGAGTAACTTGACTGAAATTGCTAAGCTACTCCCATTACGAAGAAGCAAGAGAAAAAGACAGGAAGGAAAGTTTATATGTGAGAAGCACAAACAAGCTCTGACTTTTTTCTGTCAGAAGGACCTAGAGGTTTTATGTCCGCAGTGTCGTTTCTCCATTGATCACCAGCATCACACTATTTGGCCTGTAAAGAAGGCTGCCCTCTATCACAGGAAAAAATTGGAGTGCTACATTGACCCATGGAAGGAGAAAGTGGGACACATTGAAAAAACGATTAGTATGCAAAGTAGAAAATCCCTGGAAGTGAAGAAAAAGGTAGAACGCAGGAGAGAAGAACTCAAATCTGAATTTGAACAAATTGCATTGTTTCTCCAAAATGAGCATGAGACTGCTCTTAGGCAACTACAAGATGAAGAGATGGATATTTCAGAGAAACTGCAGGAAAACTTGACACAACTTTCAGATCATGCCTCCTCATTAAAATATCTGTTGAAGGAGATAGAGAGCAAATATGTAAAATCAGAAGTGAAATTACTGGAAAATGTTAAGAGTATCTACCACAGATATGAATCCTCAAAATGCCCTGAAACTTTTTCATTCAAATTAAAAGATTATGTTTACCAGCTTCCTCCACAATATTCTGGCCTAAGTAGAATTATCAAGCAATTTCACGTAGATATAGTTCTAGATCCTGAAACAGCCCATCGGAACCTTATTATCTCTGAAGACAGAAAAAGTGTGCAATATGGAAGTATGAAAATAAGACCTGATCATTCCAGAAGATTTTATCTCTGCCCGGCTGTTCTAGGTTCTGAGGGATTTCATTCTGGCAGACAATACTGGCAGGTAGAAGTGAAAGACAAGCCTGAATGGATTGTGGGTGTCTGTAAACACACTCTTTATAGAAGAAGGAAGATTCAAAGACAAACAGTTGTAGTACAGGATGGATTATGGGGAATTGGGCATTGTAGTCAGACTAATTATGTTGCATTGGGTTCTGAGGAAATTAGTATTCTCCCAAAAGTTACACCTAGTAAGATTGGTGTTTTTTTAGACTCTGAAATGGGTGAGGTTTCCTTTTATAATATGGATGATAGAGCTCTTCTCTATACTTTTGATGATGATCTCACAGAAACGCTTTGGCCTTATTTCTGCACTGGAACTGACTCAAAACCTCTTAAAATCTGTACAGTAACGGATTCTGATTGGTGATGTATTCGAAGATTTCTTTTTCTTTCAGTTAGTGGATATAACTGAGCCAGTGAATCTTGTTGACAGTTGCTTTTTTAAAAAATGTTTTTACTATAAAAAAACAGTGACTATTATTTCATATAAAATTTTAAGGGCTGGGGATGTGGCTCAAGCGGTAGCGCGCTCGCCTAGCGTGCGTGCAGCCCAGGTTCGATCCTCAGCACCACATACAAACGAAGATGTTGTATCCGCCGAGAACTAAGAATAAATAAATAAACAAATATTAAAATTTTAAAAAAATTTTAAGCAAGTTCATAAAAATGTAGTTCCTGATTTATAGGCATATTATGGGGTCTAATTAGGAAATGCTTTATAAATTCTTAGATAAACTATTTGGGAAAAAATGTATTACTTTGGAAAGTATTACTTCAATGATTGTTAATAAAAGTGAATTAGATTTTTTTTCTGGTATTTGCCTACATATTTTCCCTATAAGAAAAATAAGGCCTTTATTAAATGCAAACATAACCATGCATGGACCATACCTGCTCTGTAAAGGTCACCATTTTCAACTTTTATCTGTTTACCCCTATATTTTTGAGTCATGTTTTCAGTCTTGTTAGCTTGCAGTGCTGGGGATGGAACCCAGGGGTCCTTCACATCTTTTTTTTTTTTTTTTTTTTTTTTTGAGGCCAGGTTTTACTACCTGTGTTGCTGAGGCTAACCTCCTGAGCTGCTGGGATCACAGGCTTTTTTTTTAGTCATACATGACAGCAGAATGTATTTTGACATAATACATACATCAATCATAATGTCTATTCTATTCTGTTGCCCTTCCTATCTCCCCTACTCCTCCCCTCCTCCCATCATTTCTCTATCCAATCTAATGTGACACACTTTTTTTTCTTCTTCTCATCACAACATCATATATGTATTCTGTATAACGATGAGGTTTTCCTTCCATCTTCCGTGCAACTCCCCTTCTCCCTCTTTTTCCCCTCCCACCTCTCTTCCCTATTTAGTGGTAGTCTTCTTCTCATGCTCTTCCTCCCTATCCTATTTTGAGTCACCCCCCTTATATCAGAGAAGACATTTGTTTTTCAGGGATTGGCTAACTTCACTTAGCATAATCTGCTCTAATGCCATCTATTTGCCTGCAGATGCCATGATCTTGTTATTTTTTAGTGCTGAGTAATATTCCATTGTGTATAAATGCCACATTTTTTTAATTCATTCATCTATTGAAGGGCATCTAGGTTGGTTCCACATTCTAGCTATTGTGAATTGTGCTGCTATAAACATTGATATGGCTGTGTCCCTGTAGTATGCTCTTTTTAGGTCTTTTGGGTATAGTCCGAGAAGGGGAATAGCTGGGTCAAATGATGGTTCCATTCCCAGCTTTCCAAGCAATCTCCATAACTGCTTTCCAAATTGGCTGCACCAATTTGCAGTCCCACCAGCAATATATGAGTGTACCTCCCCCCCCCATCCTGGCCAGCACTTATTGTTGTTTGACTTCATAATGACTGCCATTCTTATTGGAGTGAGGTGATATCTTAGAGTAGTTTTAATTTGCATTTCTCTGATTGCTAGAGATGGTGAGCATTTTTTCATGTACTTGTTGATTGATTGTATATCCTCTTCTGAGAAGTTTCTGTTCAAGTCCTTGGCCCATTTGTTGATTGGGTTATTTGCTTTTTTGTTGTTTAACTTTTTGAGTTGTTTGTATACTCTAGAGATTAGAGCTCTGCTCTATCGGATGTTTGAGGGTAAAAATTTGTTCCCAGGATGTAGGCTCCCTATTCACCTCGCATATTATTTCTCTTGCTGAGAAAAAACTTTTTAGTTTGAATTCATCCCATTTGTTGATTCTTGGTTTTAACTCTTGTGCTATAGGTGACTTATTAAGAAATTTGGGGCCTGCCCCCACGTGATGAAGATTTGGGCCAACTTTATCTTCTATTAGACGCAGAGTCTCTGGTCTGATTCCTAGCTCCTTGATCCATTTTGAGTTGACTTTTGTGCATGGTGAGAGATAGAGATTCAATTTCATTTTGTTGCATATGGATTTCCAGTTCTCCCAGCACCATTTGTTGAAGATGCTATCCTTTCTCCATTGCATGTTTTTAGCACCTTTGTCTAATATAAGGTAGTTGTGATTTTGTGGATTTGTCTCTGTGTCCTCTATTCTGTACCATTGGTCTACCAGCCTGTTTTGGTGCCAGGATCACAGGCTTTTTAAAAGTATTTTATTTAGAGACAGGGTCTTGCTAAGTTGCTGAGGCTGGCTTTGATCCTCTTACCTCAGCCTCCCAAGTCAATGGCGTTCGAAAGCACATCTTTTTGTCAGATTTATCCCTGAATATTCACTCTGCAGCCATACTAGGGATTGAACCTAGGTGCACTCAACTGCTGGGCTACATCCCAGCCCAATTTATCTTCAGACAAGAGCTCCCTAAATTGCCCAGGCTGGTCTCAAATTCCCAATCCTCAGCCTACCAGCTAGTTGGGATTACAGAGGTACACCACACTCCTGGCTTTTGGTTTTTGTTTCTGCAGTACTGGGGTTTGAATCCAGGGCCTCTCATATATTAGGCAAGTGCTCTACCACTGAGTTATATCCCTAACCCAAATTTATTTTGAGAAAGCTAAATTGCCCAGGCTGGCCTCCAATTTGAAATCCTCCTGTCTCAACTTCCTGTGTAGCTTGGATTACAGGCATGTACCACCATGTCTGATGTGCACCCATGTGTGGGACTGTGTATGTGTTACTGGGGATGGAACCCAGGGGGCACTCTACCCCTGAACTTCACACCTAGTCCTTTCTAATTTTGATATCGGATCTCACTAAATTGCCCAGGCTGGCCTCAAGCTTTGGATCCTCCTGCTTCAGCCTCCTAAGTCTGGAATCACAGGTGTGCTCCACCAAGAGCTAGGTCTGGGGTGTGCTTATAGGCCCAGCTGCTTATGAGGCTGAGGCAGGAGGATCACTTAAGCCCTAGAGTTAGAGGACAGCCTGAGCAATACAATGAGACTGTGTCTCAACAAAAAAAGTTTTATTTTTTGTTTTGTTGCAGTATTGGGTCAGGCCTGTGTTTTCTCTCCAGAATTTGGAAATTTCCAGAATTCTTTTTGTTACTAATTGCTCATTTCATCCCATTATGATGAAAGATTATCTCTTAACGGTATGTGGGGAGGATAACTGAACTGTCCCTCTCCTTTTTTTTTTTTTTTTTAGAGAGAGTGAGAGGAGAGAGAGAGAATTTTTAATATTTATTTTTTAGTTCTCGACGGACACAACATCTTTGTTGATATGTGGTGCTGAGGATCGAACCCGGGCCACACGCATGCCAGGAGAGCGCGCTATCGCTTGAGCCATATCCCCAGCTCGAAAGATTATCTCTTAAAATTTGCTAAAGTGGTGGCACATCACTACAACAAGGGAGGCTAGGCAGGAGGATCTCGAGTTCAAGATCAGCCCAGGCGACTTAATGAGACCCTGGTTCAAAAATAGGGGTTGGGAATGTAGCCAGTGGCTCAACCCATAGTACCACAAAAAGGAAAAAAAATAGGAATATTTGGGCTAAAGTATAGCTTAAGTGATAGAATGTTTGCTAGCCTGTGTGAGGCCCTGAGTTTGAGCCCCAGCACTACAAAAAGGAACAAATAGAAACATCTGGGACTGGGGTGTAGCTTGGTGGTAGAGTACCTGCCCAGGAGACTCTAGGTCTGATCCTTTCAGCACTGAAAGGAAAACAGTGAAGAACGGAAAATAATTGCTTGAGTCACCCGTGTCCCAATTCGAGACATTGCAGTGTGCAGAAAGACCCCTTTTGACTTGGAGAAGGGAGGGGCAATTAAACACAGGCCTTAGCTGGTAGGCACACCTATAATCCCAGTGGCTCAGGAAGCAGGCAGGAGGATCATGAGTTCAAAGCTAGCCCCAGCAATTTAGCTATCTCTAAATAAAATATAAAAAGGACTCTGGATGTGGCTCTCCTGGGTTCAATCCCACTATCCTCTACCTACCCCCGCCCCCCCCCCCAAAAAAAAAAAACCACCACAGGCCTTAGACTTAGAGCTCAGTATTAGGCCCCTCATAGTAAAGCCCAGTGATGGGCAGAGTGCCATGGCCCTTGGTCCAGTACCTATAGACAAAGCCTCTAGAGCCTCCCCAGAGCCAGGTAAAAATCTTGATTTCAGGGAGCCAGACTTGTATTTCAGACTGCAGCACTGCTGGCCACTGATGGACCTGTATGGTGTCCTCAGCATCAGCCTTGGTGATCAAGGAATGGCTTCCAATATCCACATCAGGCACAGCATGGAGAAAGACTTATCTACTGATAAGACGGATGTGAGTGGAGGACTTTCCTTGGTACTCAGTGCTGGGCCAGTGAAACTCAACACTGGGCAGAACTCATTGGTCCCTTCCCCAGGCTAGCACACAAATTTGGTCTCTGGATCAAGCGCAACACCTTGCAGGGACTGCAGCCCCAGTAAAATGTACTTATGTTCCAGCCTAACATCACCCCTCCCGGCTGCAGTGGTCTCAGGCCATAGGAGATGACAGTAGCAGGCAGGTCATAGCATCATGGGCCTTGGTCTCTGTAGCTTCAGGTTTCTGGGTATGATCTAGCATTGCAGTGGCTCTGGTGGCAAAGGGACTGCCCACCTCCTTTCTCCTCCCTCCTCCCACCCAATCAGCACAACACAGTGATTGTCCACATAGGGGAAGAACAAGAATGTGGACACAGATATGGCTGTGGGTCCCAATAGTATATGCCATTGAGGCCCAGTGCTGGTCAGAATTCCATAGTACCAGACTGTAGGCCAGTGACTGTAGACAAGGGTCTACATCAGGGTCCATCCTGCTCCAGGTGGAGACACATGGACCCAGTGGAGATGGACTACCCTCTCCAGACACTCCTCAAATGCATCCTGAATAATAACACTGCAGATTCAAGGCGAGTGTGTGTGTTGATGGGAATTGAACTCCTATACATGCAAGGCAAGCACTCTATCAACTGAGCTATTTCTCCAGCCCCAAGGTAAATTTTGACTTGGGGCTCCCTCTAACACTAAAATGGTTGCAATATACCAGTTGTAGTATCAGGGCAAATCTGGAAATTCTTTTTCTTTTTGGTACTGGGGATTGAACCCAGAGGTACTTTACCACTTAACTATATCCACGGCCCTTTTTAAATTTTTTGTTTTGAGACAAGTTCTCGCTGAACTGCTGAGGCTAGCCTGAAACTTGCAATCCTCCTGCTTCATCCTTTGGAATCCCTGGAATTATAGGCCCGCACCTGTGTGCCCTGCATAAACGTGGATTTAGAGCACCATCTAGTGCTCAACAGTAACAATGATTACGGGCTCAGAGAACATTAAACAGCTGGCTTAGATTTTATGGAAGGACAGATTGAAAGAAAGTCACGCTGAAGACTGGAATAAATACCTCGTTCTTCAAAGCCTGAATAACATTGTGTGCCAATAAAGGATCTAGCAATTTCTGTGATACATGAAAATTTAAGAGAGATCAGTAGAATTGAGGAAAGGAACCAGGGGTAGGGAGGAAAGAAGGGAAAGGGGAAATACTGGGGAATGATATTGGCCAAATTATATTGTTATATTGTGTGCATGTACAAATATGAAACAATAAATCCCACAATTACATGCATCTATAATACACCAATAAAATATGTGGAAAAAAGTTTTTTTAAAAAAATTCAATTCTGAGGAAAAAAAGTTTTGGGAACTGTTACCTCACTGAAGGGACAAAACACCAGAAAATGGTGGTGATGGCTATGTGTGATCTCTTTCACAGAAAATTCAGAATAGTCATTTTAAGGGGAAAAGCACAAGATTTCCTGAAATCAGTTTAATTAAGGTTTATATATTACCTTAATGACGCTTCACTCAAGATGTGGTGGCACACACCTGTAGTCCCAGCTACTCAGGAGGCTGAGGCAGAAAGATTACTTGAGCTCAGAAGTCTGGGGCGAACCTGAGCAACATAGCAAGATCTGACCTTAAAGAAAGAAAAAGATGGGGCTGGGGATGTGGCTCAAGCAGTAAAGCACTCACTTGGAATGTGCGGGGTGCTGGGTTCGATCAAGATGTGTCCACTGAAAACTGAAAAATAAATAGTAAAAAATTCTCTCTCAAAAAAGAAAA
The DNA here is from genome assembly GCF_964194105.1 of Spermophilus citellus. Classification (NCBI taxonomy): domain Eukaryota; kingdom Metazoa; phylum Chordata; class Mammalia; order Rodentia; family Sciuridae; genus Spermophilus; species Spermophilus citellus. The sequence goes on along the minus strand of NC_138196.1, from coordinate 68,974,355 downwards.
ACAAGACAGTATATATTCCTGGTTCATAGTTCAAACCCTGCTAGCTCTTTGAACATGGCGTTGGCACACAGGTGGTAAACACTTTTCTTGTCACACCTTTCTCCAATGTCCTCATAACCCTTCACATTCAGTCTCCCAGAGTCCTAAAGCAAGCTGTGTGTCCTTGATATGGCCATAAATCTACCTCCTCAGTATTGAGATCTGTTTTTAAGTAGGGAATATTCCTTTTCATAGTGAGAATAAAGCAAACAAATGTCAACAACATGGTGTGTTAGCTTTTCATTGCTGTGACCAAAATGCTCCACAAGAACAATTAAGAGGAAGGAAATTTCCTTTTATCTCACTTTCAGAGGTTTAGTCCTTGGCGGGTTGACCCCATTGCTCTGGACTCAAGGTGAGGCAGAATATTCTGGCAAAAGGGTGTGGTCGAGGAGCACTGGATGCAGAAAGAGAGGGAATGGGACTTCAAGAAGGCACCCTTCCAGGGCATACCCCCCAGTGACCCACCTTCTCCAGCCATGTCCTGCCTGCCTAGTTACCACCCTGGTAGTCCACTCAAAGGAGAATGGACTGATTAGGTCCAGCTGTCACAATCCAATAAATTCACCTCCCAACATTCCTGAATTAACACAGATTTTGAAGGACAGCTCATAACCAAACTATAAGACACAGGTAGAATCTTCTACCATTCCCCTGTGTTATTTTGGAGAGCAATCAAATTACCTAGACACTCGGAAAATAAGCATAATCTTAGGGCAAGGAAGAATTCTGTGAAAGTTGTTTAGTGATTGAGTTCTCTGGATCCTCGTCTGAAGAAACTAAAAATGGGAAAAGAAGGAAAATATTAATTTGGTTTGCATGAGTGTCCCCCAAGGATTCTTTTTTTTTTTTTTTTTAAGAGAGAGTGAGAGAGGAGAGAGAGAGAGAGAGAATTTTTTTAATATTTATTTTTTAGTTCTTGGCGGACACAACATCTTTGTTGGTATGTGGTGCTGAGGATTGAACCCGGGCCGCACACACACCAGGCGAGCACGCTACCGCTTGAGCCACATCCCCAGCCCCCCCCCCACCAAGGATTCTATGAATATTTAAGAACATTTAAGCCCTACTGGAAGGTCCTTAGGATGTAGGAGGGGACATGCCCTTGGAAGGGAAAATGGAACCGCAGGCTCTTCCTCTGAGTCTTTTCTGCTTCCTAGCTCATCATGTGAGAAGTTTTCTCCAACACATGCTCCCCACCATTGTTATCTAGCACCTCTCCTGAGGCCCAAAATAACGATGCTACTCAATCTTGGAATGGAACTTGAAGAACCATATGCTAAATATGCTTACATTAATTGCCTCAGGTATTTTGTTATAATCATATGAAGCTGGTTAATACAATTAACCACCAAAGATCCCAAATAAAACAGCCAAAAGCCATGTGTATGTCTCCATCGAAGAATATGGAGTATTACAGAAGGTGCTTGTGTGTGGTGGGGGATGCAGGGCAGAAAAGGACTCCACCAAAGACCACAGGGTTTTCTTCACAAACCTAGAGGGTGTCTTCTCTTGAGGCTTTATTTGACATCTATCTTTTTTTTTTTTTTAAGAGAGAGTGAGAGAGAGATAATTGAGAAAGTGAGAATTTTTTAATATTTATTTTTTAGTTTTTGGCAGGCACAACAGCTTTGTATGTGGTGCTGAGAATCGAACCTGGGCCGCACGCATGCCACGAGAGCGCGCTACAGCTTAAGCCACATCCCCAGCCCTGACATCTATCCTAAGAGTGAGTTGGAGAAGGATGTTGGGAGGCCAGATGGGCGGCTGCTTCAGTAGTGCAGATGAGAAATTATGTGTACCTGATCTAAAATGATGCAAATGAAAAATAAAATGAAATAAATGATACAAATGTATCACACAGACTTGAAGATATAGGAGTTGATTATGAAGGGTGAAGGCATGGAGAGCGGCTGTGTGAACATGGTATGGACCTCGGGGTAGCTGGAGATACCTCTCCTGAGGTAGGAAACACTATAAAAGAGTAGGTGTGGGGAGAAAGCAAAGTCAAATATAGGCCATATTGGGATATTGGAGCCACTGCAGGGAAATCCAGCAGAAAAATTCAGCATAAAGTTGGAAATTCTGAAACTTAGGGGAGAGGATTCCTATAGAGGCAAAGGATAGGAATCTTTCACCAGGTGTAGTGATGCACACAGGTAATTCCAGCAACTCAGGAGGCTGAGCAGAAGGATTGTGTATATTCAGTGCCAAATGAGGTAGCTTAGTAAGACCCTGTCTCAAAATAAAAATAATTAAAAAAAAAAAAAAAGACTGGGGATATAGCTCAGTGGTAAAGTGCCCTTGGATTCAATCCCCAATACTGCCACCACGAACAAAAATAATAATTGAAGCTGAGCATGGTGACACATGCCTGTAATCTCAGCGGCTCAGGAGGCTGAGGCAGGAGTTTGCGAGTTCAAAGCCAACCTCAACAAAAGTGAGGTGCTAAGCAACTCAGTGAGACCCTTTCTCTAAATAAAATACAAAACAGGGGGCTGGGGATGTGGCTCAAGCGGTAGCGCGCTCGCCTGGCATGCGTGCGGCCCGGGTTCGATCCTCAGCACCACATACCAACAAAGATGTTGTGTCCGCCGAGAACTAAAAAATAAATATTAAAAATTCTCTCTCTCTCTCTCTCTCCCCTCTCTCTCTCTCTTTAAAAAATAAAAATAAAAAAAAAAATAAAATACAAAACAGGGCTGGGATATGGCTCAGTGGTCAAGTGCCCCTGAGTTCAATCTCTGGTACCCCAAAATAATAATAATTTAAGATCTTTAACTAGATCAACGGGTATAAATACTTAGAACTAGATTGAGTTCAGGCCTGGCTATAAGACCTGGGGTATTATGGGGAGCCAATCCAAAAAGCACTCTAAATTCAAATTTTAAATCAAAAGCAAGCTTTATTTACCTGGCCAGAGACTGTCACCCACCTATAGAGATTCAAGCTCTGTGGGAGGACAGCAGCTTCCTGGTACATCCAAGGAGAATATAAGCACAAAACCCACAACTCAGTGACTTGCTTATCGGCATGTAAACTAGCCAATCACAGAAATTAAAATATTAATAAGTGGGACCTGTGGGCTCTAGGCAGGACTGGAATTTTCCAGTCAGCAAGCAAGTGATAAACAGAAGCTAAAAAAGCATTAGCTTTATAGTTAAGTTGACCACAATCCCGGGTTCAAGCTGGTGCTAGAAAGTTGTATCCTGAATTTGGGTGGGGGTCGGCAGGTGAGAATCTACTTCAAAGTCAAGTAGACCCACAAGGGCATTCAAACCCAGGATGTAGCTTGCCACGACCACCCCTGTACCCTGAGTAGGGTAAAATTTGTGGGGTACAAAGTACAGGAAAAACAATTTTTATAAGAAAACAGCTTTCATTTCAGTTTCTTAGAAACCGCTCTTATAACAGTTTTTTTTTTTTAAAGAGAGAGTGATAGAGGAAGAGAGAGAGAGAGAATTTTTTTTTAATATTTATTTTTCAGTTATCGGCGGACACAACATCGTTGTTGGTATGTGGTGCTGAGGATCGAACCCGGGCCGCACGCATGCCAGACGAACGCGCCACCGCTTGAGCCACATCCCCAGCCCATTTATAACAGTTTTTTATAGAAGGCAGCAAAATGGGTCTTAGGCCTGCCTGACTATTCTTGCTTTATAATTGTCTTATCTCACTTATCAAAATCTTATATCTATAATCTAATTTTTTACTAATCTATACCCTATAACTTACACTCTTATTGATTGAATTTATCAGTTCACACCATAACAGGGGATGTGACTTAGTGGTGAGCACTTGCCTAGCATGTGCAAAATCCTGGGTTTAATCCCTAGCATCACCAAAAAAAAAGAGTTACAGTACTAATGCTCTGAAGATTAGTGAGTTAATAGACACCAATTATTTAAAATAGTGCCAGATAGTACTTCTTGGGGGCTGATCCTTTTCTTGATTTGTGATGTGGTGCAGAAACTATACGTAATCTCTCTAAAATGAAATTGAGAGCCACTTTGTTTCCCATGACCCTGCCTTCAAAACAAATGTTCCATGTTAAATACATCCTGTAGACTAAGAGACTTCAGGAAAGAGTGTCTCTTTCTCTACCTGTAATATGTAGTCAGTCATTTGACTCTACCACGGCTCTGAAACTCTTTTTAAATTTTAATCAGTGATCTGGTGTCCAAATACACTAGTATGAATTCTGTCAGAATTTCAGTTTTCTCAGATTTTTCAGGAACTTGCTGACTGGTATCGTACTACATCTTCTCAGTTTAGCAGATTACTTAACTCTCTCAGTCTTCTCTCTTTCCAGTTGACTCCTGGAATTTTAAATTTTTAATATATTTATTTATTTATTGGTACTAGGAATTTAACTCAAGGGGTTTCTACTACTAGGCTATATCCCCAACCCTTTTTGAGACAGGATCAAGATGTTGCCCAGGCTGGCCTTGAATTTGCAATCTTCCTGCTTAGGCTCCTGAGTTGCTAGAAACCAGATGTGCACCCAACACGAGAGAATTCTTTATTCCAAGTCTCCCAGGCAGAACAGGCTCTATCAGACAGTTGCATATTGCATGACACTGCAGGGATATTTTATTGGGGGAGGGGGTAGATCCAGGCTTCCCTACAGGCTTAATAGCAAAACCTTGGGCTTGGAATAGTCTGGGAATTCTGACATGTTACACCCATTGCTTACAGAAAACCCATTCATAGAGGAGCTGAACACTGTCAGATCTGCATTTCTAAGCCACGTCTCTTTGATCTCACACACCCCAGGTAGGCATCTATCTAATTTAACTCTTCATCCAGCTGACTTCGTGTGCTGTCACTAGACGTGAGGCATAAGGCACTGAAATTAGAAGTTTGTATTGTGAAGATCCCATCTATAGCTCCTGCCATGGGAGAAGTCCAAGGGCCAGAGAAGAGAGTATATGTGGTTGGAGGACTTCCTCCACGTGGATGGCTGTCCATTTAGAATATAAGAAAGGTTTTTATTTACAAGGAGAGAAATGAATTACAGTAGATGGGGTAGAGAGAGAAGTTGGGAGGGGAGGGGAGGGGGGATAGTAGGGGATAGGAAAGGTAGCAGAATACAACAATTACTAATAGGGCATTATGTAAAATTGTGGATGTGTAACCGACGTGATTCTGCAATCTGCATTTGGGGTAAAATTGGGGGTTCATAACCCACTTCAATCTAATGTATGAAATATGATATGTCAAGAGCTTTGTAATGTTGTGAACAACCAATAAAAAAAAAATTTAAAAAAAGAGCTCTGAGGAAAAAAAAAAAAAGAAAGGTTTTTATTTAAAGAACAGGAACAATAAAAGAGCTTAGAGCAACTCATGGTTCAGTTTCCATGAAGCATGAGAATAAGTTGCTGAAGCCTGTACAATAATGTCCCTAGAGGTGTAGATTAGAAAAATTATTAGATAATTTATTATCTAATATTATCTAATATTACTATTAATATCTAATATTATCGAGATGTGCACCCAACACCAGAGAATTCTTTATTCCAAGTCTCCCAGGCAGAACAGGTTCTATCAGACAATATTGCAATCCAGATTCTGGAAGATTCTAGAGCCTTGGGAGGCCAGACATTAAAAGTGGACTGATTTGTAAATAACAGCACAAATGGCCTTAAGCAAAAAAAAGACAACAAAAAAAAACCCCACACCTTTTGGGGTGTACTCAGGATTGAACCCAGGGCCTCACATGTATTAGCACTTTCCTACTGAGCTATATCAACAGCCCCTCAAACAAATTTTATATTGTCTCCAGAATCCAATAATGTCCAAAAGATGTTAAGCTCATCTTCACATTGGGATGTTGAGTCAAAGGTGTTTCTTGACAGTGTCAGGGATAGAGGTGCTTTTAATTTACTAATGTTCAGAAATTTAACCAAATAAAAGAGAAAAAAATTCCCCCTTCAGTACTGGAGATAGAACCCAGGGGTGTTTCACCCCTGAGCTACTTCCCCAGCCCTTTTTATTTATTATGAAACAAGATCTCACCAAGTTGCCTAGTCTGGCCTCAAACTTGCAATCCTCTTGCCTAACTTCAAATTGCTTGGATTACAGGTGAGAGAATCTTGTACCAAGTGTGAATCAATGACCCTTTGTATAAACTCCTTTATCAGCATACCTGTGTTTTAAATGTGTGTCTCCAATGAATCTTTTTTCTTTTTGTGGTACTAGGGATAGAACTCAGGAGTGATTCACCACTGAGCTACATCCCCAGATTTTTTTCTATTTTGAGACAGGGTCTTACTAAGTTGATGAGGGTCTTGCTAAGTTGCCAAGTCTGTCTTAAATTTACAATCCTCCAGCTTCAGCCTCCTGAGTCACCGGGATTATAGGGGTGCATCAGTGTGCCTGGCACGTAGAGCACTTGCTTAGCATGCGAGTCCTTGGGTTCAATGTCCAGCACCACAAAAATATATAAAAAAAAAGAAATAATTGAATAGTGATGGCTTTTCACATATTGACTATTCTTGCTTAACATAAGTGACTTCATAATGAGCCCACATATGAAACGGGGTATATTCTAACACCCAGGTGCTCTATAGAACAAGAGCCAGTGCCAATCAGTCACAGGTTAGATTCTTCCATTAGATTCTACATTAGTCACACTTAGGGAGGAATCTAGACACAGTTAGTTCAAGGCCAGACATAGATCTGAACTGATATAGGATCTAGAGACACATGATAGACCTGAATCCATACTCTTGCCCCCAAATGCCAAGAGTTATAGAAACTTCATAGATCAAAGCCGGGAGCTATGGTACATACCTATAATCTCAGCAATTTGGGAGTCTAAGGTAGGAGGATCGCAAGTTCAAGGCCAGCCTCAGCAACTTAGCAAGACCCTGACTCAAAATTTGAAAAAGTACTAGGGACGTTGCTCAGTGTCCCTGGGATCAATTTCCAGTGCCAAGGCCAGAGAGAATCTGTATATCTGTTAAATCTCTAACATCCTCTGCAGAACTCAACAAATGCAATACAAAGCAGCAGAGCTAAAGTGCACTCTTGTCAGACACTGGAGCCAGTTAGCAAGTTCAAGTCCAGTCTCAGCAACTTAGCAAGACCCTATCTCAAAAAATAAGAAGAGGGCTGGAGCTGGAGCTCAGTGGCAGAGCACTTGCCTAGCATGTGTGAGGCACTAGGTTCAATCCCCAGCACCATGAAAGGACAGATGATATCACACACAAAACATGACAAATTATTCCCAAAACGGTTATGGGGAGATTAAGGTGGAAAGAAAGAAAAGGAAGGAAGGGAGGGAGGGAGGGAGGGAAAGAAGACTCAATGGGGTTGTTATGGAGATGACAGCATGGGCTGGTGTGAAGGTTTAGACCTCCTACCTGTGCCCAAATAGGGAGCACCTAGACTTTGTTTTGCCCTGGTGCCTGGTGTGGAGCAGAAGGGAGGGTCCTGAAAGATTAACAGCCAGACAACAAAGTGGAATCAAAATCTTTATTACAAGTACCCTACAAGAGCATAAAATAAAATATAAACATAGGACATGGTCCTCCAGGCCAGTTCATAATTCCTGACAATAGTTAATTCCTCTCTGACAATAGTGATTGTAAGAGATTCTGAGGAACATTCAATAGAGAAAAAAGGCACAAGCGTTTCTCTAAAGTCTTTAGTCAAAGTACTCATACATGATCTGCTATTCAAATTATAAAATGAAACCTCTCCCAACTCATAATCCAGAAAAACTTCAACCCACCTGACTTGTTTGACTTGTGATACATCTGTGGACTGCACAATTTGCCAGAAACCATTGCTGGGACAAACTGAAGTCAAATCTTTTCCAGAGGAGGATTCACTATACACACCTAAGGACCATTCATTCACCTGTGCCTCTCACTTCTACTTGCCAAAAATATCTCCCACTTTCAAATCTCTCATGACTCCAGGCAGCTGCAAAGAAAGTAGATGGCTGGGGAGATAATCGTTTGAGTTCATCATTTCATATTTCAGATTAGGGTGGGAGGTTTGAGAACTTAAAGTCAAATTTACTTGAAATGTGCTGATCATTTTTTTCAGATCAAAACAACGTAGAGGGGAATCGTAACTCTGTCTTGAATTCATATGAAAAAATTGCTGGGGGTTTTATGTCGTTGTACCTGCTGTTAATGCTTCTAATACCTCCAAGTAAATCCAGGTCTGCTTGTATATATTTCTCTCTTACTTCATTTAATAGGCTTTCTAATGTGGCTACGTGGGCTAAAATTTGGCTTTTGTTTTCAACTAATTTTTCTTCGACAATCGTCTCTTCTATAATTAGCCTTAGCTGTGTTTTAATATGTTCCTTTCTATAGAAGTCTTTAAGTTCTTCAAATTCAGTGTGTAATTCCTTCTTCCAATTTCCCATCTCCCATCTCCCTTTAATGCATTTTGAAACTTGTAGTTCACACCCAATTTCAGCACCTTCAATTTGCTCCCTGGGGAGCTTAATGTGGTTTTTGAGCTTTGTCCTGAGAACGAGCTACAGCTTGATTAATGGGTATCAGGTTGTGATCCTGGTGGTTGGAGGAGACTCTGCACTGGGGACACAAGAACTCCAGGTCCTTCTCACAGAACAAGTCCAGAACCTCACTGTGCTTCTCACACAGGGGTCTCCTCTTAACTCTTGGGTCAGGCAGCTCCATGACAGTCTGAACTATGCTGCATAACTGGGTGTTTTTGTTGAGGTTCTTGGTACAGCAGTGATGGAAACAGGACAGGGGAAGATATCCTGTAGATCTTTGCAGTGCTGGGAGATGCAAGAGCGACAGAGGTTGTGCCCACATTCAAGAGTCACTGCATCTGTTAGATAACCCTGGCAGTTGGGGCAACTGGCTGCTATATGAAGCTCTTCCAAGGAAGGCTTTAAAGGCCATTGTGCATAAAGATGCCCGAGGTGACCCTTTCCAGTAGGTCTCCAGGAACTCTCAAGTGAGAAGCCAGCAACCCCTCAGCGTTCTCTCCTGAAGTCAGCCAGAGTCCCAAGAGACCATGGCCCTATGATATCCGACAGGTCAACTGACGAGGTTTCTTCAACATAAAGAGAAAAAAAAGTAAACAATCAAGCAATGAGTAGCATATATTTCAATCATAAACATATCTCCTTTTTTCCTAATTTAAATATGAATCTTTTAGTAGGTGCAGTGGTGAACACCCATAATCCCAGTGACTTGATAAACTGAGGCAAGGAGGATTACAAATTCAAGGCCAGATTTAGTAATTTAGCAAGGCCCTAAGCAAGACCCTGTCTCAAAATAAAAATAAAAAGGGATGGGGATGTGGCTCAGTGGTAAAGTGCCACTGGGTTCAATTCCCAGTACCAAAAGAAAAATGACACACCAGGAATAGTAGCATCCTCTTGTGCCAGGCTGTGAGGAGAATCACAAGTTAGAGGCCAGCCATGGCAACTCAAAGAGACCCTGTCTCAAATAGAATACTGGGGGTAGAGTTCCACAGTAGAGCACTTGACCAGCATACATGACTACTTGGGTTTAATCCCCAGTATTTAAAAGAAAAAAAAAGTGGCTCTATACTTTAAGACACTCATACTGCAGTATTTAAACATAAAATTGTATATAGTATAGAATTCCCTTCAAAAAATTAAGGGGTAGTCCAGCCACAGTAGCACATGCCTGTAGTAGTGACTTGGGAAGCTGAGGCAGAATTACAAATCTGAGGCCAGCTTCAGCAACTTAGCAAGACTCTGTCTCAAAATAAAAAATACAAAGGGCCAAGGTGTAGCTCAGTGGTAAATCCCCAGTACCAAAAATAATCAAAATATTTGAGTGGGTAGGGCTGGAGTATAACTCTGGAACAGCACATACAGAGTGGATCAGCCCTAGATGCAATCTTCAGCCCTTCCCCAGGGAAAAAAATTATGGATAAAAAGACTGGAAACAAAATTTTGTGGATACATATTGGACTAATAAACCAATTTTTCAAATTTTATATATATATATATATAATCATATATATTTAATATTTTATATATGTATATGTGTGTGTGTGTGTATATATATATATATATATATATATATACACACACACACACACACACACACATTTCTTTTTTTGTTTGTACCAGGTACTGACCTCAGGGATGTTTAAGTACTGAACCACATTTCCAGACCTTTTTATTCTGAGACAGGGTCTTGCTAAGTTGCTTAGGGCCTCAGGCTGGTTTTGAACTTTCTATCTTCCCCCATCGGCCTCCCACCATGCCCAGCTCTAATTCATATTCTTTAAAACTTTGTTAAAGGCTGATCATTATTGTCAACGTGGCTGCCTCCATTCCAGCCAGTTTAGCTCCTTTTGCTTTCCATCTCAAAGCTCCCAGCGACAGTGAATAATTATTATTATTATTATTATTATTATTATTATTATTATTATTATCCTCCTCATCCTTCTTCTTCCCTCCTCCTCCTCCTCACAGTAATCATAATTGGGCCACTTTTTCTTCTATCCCAACAGTGTCCCTGAACATCCCCAATCCCATATTTCCCAAATTAAAATTCCCCTAATTGCATTACATTTGTGGTAAAAATAATAATAATAATAATAAGGCTAGGCACTAAGGGTCTACCTGCTTATACCTTATATGGGTTTAATTCCAGTCCTGACCTCAGACTGTGACTTGGGGGCTGATTAACATCATCACCCATGCATTCAGGGACACAAGGAACAAGGATAACATCCCTCATTCTCCCTTTTAGTTTGGTGTGAACATAAACACCAATGGAGATAGACTTGAAATATTTCAATTTTGAACATGGGAATGTAGTATGGCACATAATTCAAGAATTTTTAAAAAATTGTATCCACTTGTCTTGTTTGACTTAATTTTAGATTTTCTGATAATTCTTAAACACTTTTCACAAAATTTGATTAAATTTAGATTATAAATTCAAGGCCAACCTAGGCAATTTAATGAGTGTATGTCTCAAAAAATAAAAAGAGCTGAGAATGTGACTCAGAGGCAGAGTGTCCTTGGGCTCAATTCCCAGTCTAGTTTTTAAAAGGGGCTGGAGCCAGGCATGGTGGCATATGCCTGTGATCCTAGAGACCTGGAGGGTGAAGCAGGTTTACAAATTCAAGGCCAGCCTTAACAACTCAGCAAGGCCCTAAGCAATTTAGCAACACCCTGTTCCAAAATAAAAAATAAGGGCTGGGGATTTGGTTCAATGGCAGAGTACTTACATGAGTCCCTGGATTTTATCCCTTACATCAAAAAACCCACAAAAGTTTATCATTAATAATTCAGGTAGGAGAAGAGGCCCCAAAGCTGAGCATGGTGGCACACACCTGTAATCCCAGAGATTCTCACTCCGAGTTCAATTCAGATACCAAAAAGAAAAAAAGAAAAGGAAGACCAAGGCTGGAGACGTAGCTCAGTGGTAGAGTATTTGCCTAGTATGTGTGAATCTCCAGCTCTGCAAGAATTGCAAGATAAAAGGGAACCACGGAGCGGCGCAGAGCGGGCCCGCGGCAGATGGCAGCACCATGTCACCGGGCAGCGGGGTGAAGAGCGAGTACATGAAGCACTACCGGGAGCCGCGCTGGGACGAGTACGCGCCGTGCTACCGCGAGCTGCAGCGCTACCGCCTCGGCCGCCGGCGGCTGGAGCAGGCGCACGTGCCCTGGCTCTGGGAGGCCTGGGGCCCGGACTGCGCCTCGGACGACTCGGCCTCGTCGTCGGCGTGGGGCCCCGAGGAGGCCTCGGAGGCCTCGGCGCGTGAGGAGCGGGGCGCGGAGGCCGGGGACGAGCAGGACGCGGCGCAGCCAGCACTGCCAGTGAAAGAAGTCGACGAAAAACCCGAACAACAAACCAGAGTGAAGGAGACGGACAGGTTACCCGCTGGTGTCAAAGCCCGACAGCCACCAAGTGCCTTATTTGCTAGAGGAAGTAGGAAAGCCGTCAGAAGCCCCCAAAGATCACCCACTAAAATAAAAGAAAACAAGCACCCCTTTGCCCTTTACGGCTGGGGAGAGAGAGAGACAGACACCGGAAGCCAGAAGACCCACAACATCTGTGCCTCTGCCTCGGTGCAGGAGATTCACGAGTCAGCGCTGCGGGCCAGGAGCAGGAGGCAGGAGGGGAAGACGAAGCTGGCTGCTCAGCGGCAGCGTGCGCACTCGGTGGAGGTGCAGAGGGGCAGGACAGCGAGGGCCCCCCCTGCAGAGAACCCCTGGGTGACGGAGTACATGCGCTGCTTCTCAGCAAGGGCCTAGAGCTCCCCAGGGGCCAGTCTGTCTGTGATCCGGATCTGGCCGAGAGACCTGGACCATGCAGGGCCTCTCGGAGAACAGCTAAAGGCTGTCCTGTCGTGAATCTCATCACCTACGTCAGCAGCAGGGCAGAAAGCTGAAGCCACAGACACTTGGTTACCTGTGAAGACAAGCCCCAGGCCCCTGGTATTCTTGTTAGAGTTGTGTCTGAGCATCTTAGCTTTGAGGTACTGACACCAGATGCCTTTAAACAACTATGAGGCTTCCGTCCCCCTCTACGTGGCACAGGTGGGATGTGTCACCCACCTTAGGGGCCTCCAACTCACACTTGTGAGGTCCCCGTCCTGCACGAAATTTGTGTTTACTGACACATGTGGTTTCCTTTGTGAGAGAGTATCCAGCAAGTATCACTCCCTGTGACCTCGGGCCCAGTTCTCCCCAGGATCTAGCGTCCATCTGTGGTGAAGCAGGGCTGTGATGGCTACTGCAGGTACAGAGGTGCTTGTGTTTCAGCGCACACCAATCTTCACACGGGTCGTGTGTTCAAGGATTGGGCTGGCGAGGCCTGGCTTCTCTGGATGATCTCCTGGGCGCTCCCTCAGCGGTTTAATAGCCACACACATTCCAGTAGACAAGGCCACTGTGTGTAGGTGGTTATGCAGTTGCTGTGAGCCAGTTCACCTCTCTTTAATGCTGTAGCATTTCTCTTCAGAACATATAAGATATAGCTGGCCACGGTTACAGGCTGTGGATTCTAGCCTCTTCTGCAGCAGCTGGCAGGACATGTAGAATTCGTGCCCTGGAATCACATGGAATGAACCGAGACACTCTCAGAGACACTGCCCACCTGCCTTCTCCACTCTTCCTTCTGCAGAACTTGGTCTTGGTGGTTTGTGGTGTTCCTGCTTCAGGTTGAACTGATTGTGTTTGGTTCCTGGCCAGCAGATCTTACCTACACCTTACAGGAGCTTGGGGGCCTGAGCGCATGCAGCTGTGTCTCAGCAGGGCTGATCCTTTTGTGCATTTGCCTCTAGGATGGAAAATGGTCTTCACACCGATTTCTCAGGTGCTGGGTGGGTCTCCCTGCTGACGAGGCCTGTCCAGGAAGGACGAGGGCAGGTGCTCTAGGGAACGAGCAGGTCCTGCAGCTTAGCCCCTGCGGGCGTGAGTGGAAAGTTGGTGTTGGACTTGAGGCTTGACATGCCTGGGTTTTCACTCGGGGTCTCTCAAGTCCGCTGGCACACAGACTGGTCTCACTCCACATAAATTCACCATCTTGTCACTGGGTCGAGCCGTGAAAGTGCCTCTTAGAGCCTCCCGAGTGCTGTGGTCCTGAGGTGAGTCCTGTATGGAGAGCATGCCTTGTCGTGGAGGCGTGTGCTTACCAAGAAGTTCTACATGGTGTCTGACACCCTGGCTATGAGTTCTAGTGAACTTTGATTTAACCAGTCACACATCTTCAAACGCTGTGGGAACCTGTGGGTCACAGAACCCTGGCATGGTGACAGTGTGGCTCAGGTGGTTTCACCCACTGGCTGAGCATCATGTTGCATCTGACTGTGTTGGAAAGTCTGCCGGGCATGGCACCTGGCACCCCACTCCTCCAGCCTGTCTGCCAGATGTCTAGGAAACACACTTGTCTGTGCGTTTTCCCCAACTCCAGGCCTGGAAGGCAGATAGGCAAGTCTCCCTTCTTTATAAGTGAAGATGGATGGACAAGGTAGTTAAGAGACTTCTCATGTGCATGAACAACCAGTGGCTGAGTGTGGTAGCTGTGGCCCCTCCTGTCTGAGCCCTCGATGATCGAGATCCTCCTCTTCCCTTTTCTCAAGGGCACAGTTACCTTTTGAGCCTATGAATTTTTAAAAACTGACAATGAGACATTCCTACTTTCTTCTTTTAATGGGAACTGATGTGGTGGTGATCATGTTCCTAATTCTTAGGACATGTTGCAAGACAGGGAGATAGTGTAAAGCTGCCTTCAGGTTGGAAAAGTAGAACTGATTGGACCCAGTGTTATTTAAATGCTACATAAAGTCTTTTTAAAATTTTGGCTTTAAGTTCTTATTAAAATAATTTGCCATAAAAAAGGGAACCACGTATATACTATACATAAAAGATTAGCATGTATGTAATCTTCAATAAAAATAATAAAAATCAGATACCAATATATAAAACCTAAACTGTAGAATTTGTGATTAAGAAAATGGGTTAAGAAAACTAAGAAGAAGCCTGTCAATGTCACATCCCTATAATCCCAGAGGCTCTGGAAGCTGAAATGGGGGGATCATGAGTTCAAAAGCCAGCCTCAGCAACTTAGTGAAGCCCCAAGCAACTTAGCAAGACCCTCTTTCAAAGTAAAAAAAATAAATGAATAAATAAAAAGGACTGGGAATAAGTGACTCAGTGTTTAAGGTTTAATCCCTGATATAAATAATAATAATAATAAATATAATAAAGGAAGAAGGTCTAGGGGCAAACTCGGTGATAGAGCACCAAAAGAATAAAGAGTACAGTTCTGGTGTGGGGCAATTGCTTGCTCAGAAGCAATGTGTGCTTTCCTATGTCACCTCCCATCGAGTCCATGGGACCAAGAAACATACAGAGATCTTGGGGCCCCTGTCCACAGTAACAAGTGGATTTTCCATCCACCTCCATTTATTACAACCTCCTCTGGACACACTCACACTGTCCATTGTGCCAGTCAGGTGTCTTTAAAATGAATCAAATCTCCACTTCTCAGAGCAGCCTCCCATGCCAACCCAATTAGGGCAATCACCCCATTTTTTTCCTTCATGGAGGGTGGTAAGGTATGTATATCAAAGGATTGCATACCTTCAGCCTAGACCTGCAAGATTTCCTCCCAGGTGTGGTCCCAGATCACTCAGCTGATGTCAACACTTTACTGGGGATCCTGGCACTGCCAAGCAGGGAGCTGGAACTATCTTTTGGGTTTTTTTTTTGTGTGTGTGGGTGGGGGGGAAGGGCTATCAGGGATTAAACTCAGGGGCACTTAACCACTGAGCCACATCCCCAGCCCTGTTTTGTATTTTATTTAGAGACAGGGTCTCACTGAGTTGCTAAGTACCTTGCCATTGCTGAGGCTGGCTTTGAATTCGTGATCCTCCTGCCTCAGCCTCCCAAGCTGCTGGGATTACAGGTGGGGGCCACGGCACCCTTGCTGGAGCTATCTTTTTATCCTCAAGGTATAAGGGCATTAGAGCAGGCACATCGGTACCCACAGCTACTCCTATCCTTGCAGATCAGCAGTGTCCTCCTTGGTTCAGGTCAGTCCACACAACACATCATAACCTTTCCTGTCACCTTGGTTTCCCAAACTGGCCCTTTTAGGATTTATAATACTATGGGATGTTTCCTTTCCTTTATCCCATTGGACACACTCCAGATGCAATCAGTATGGGGGAAATGTTAGTCTCCCACTGACATTTCCCACCTTCCTCTCTGATAGCATCTTTACACTAGAGGTAGGGTGAGGGTGAGAAGGGCCTCAGGAATGGGCCACTGAAGCTCTGACTCCCCACTGGCTAACTCTATTGAAACAGTTCTAATTTAATCAGTGATCTCATTTCTAGGTCCCTGGAGTGCTCCAAAAAGCCCTGATCTTTTTCTCTGGCAGGCAGATGCAGCATTTGCTGACTTAACTTGCCTGTTCCTTCTCAGAAACAGCAGGTTTAACTCTTTCTGCCCCTTAAAGGAAGTACTTCCACCTGGCATGGGGGTAAACCCCTGTAATCATGGCCACTCTGGGGCTGAAGCAGGAGGATTCCAAGTTCAAGCACAGAGCTCTGGGCAGTTCTCACCCTCCTTCACCTTCTCCAGCAGGCCCAGCTCCCTCTCCCCAAGTGCTTGAGTGCTTTGCATAAGCAGATCCCTCAGTTCTCTCCAGTGCTGTTGCCAGCTCTCAGCTCCTTTGTCACCTCCTCCTGATCCAGCCAGGAATCATCCTTTAACTCTCATTTCTACAAACATACACACACCTAGAGGTCCCCGTTCCTCCATAACCATGACCACCAGTCATGCGGGCCATGACTGTGTGTCCTCATTGCCCAGCCTAACCAGATGCAGATCTTAGCCAGGTTCCAGTGTCTCCCTTAAGCTCTGAGCATCTGTTAGTAGCCCTCTGAGTCGATTAAGGAAGTCCAAGATCTTACAGGGCCTGAGGACTAGGAATGTCAGGGCCCCCAGGGCTCTTATCCCCATTATCACAAACCTCCCTCACAACCACATGCTGGAGGGTCAGACCACAGTGGCTTCTCATCAGCACTCCGAGCATGGACAGACATGGATGAGTCCCTCTCCCCACCCTATATTTGGGGCAAGATAGGATCTGGTTATATCTACTTCAGCCATTTTATGTTTTCAGGCAATGCTCATTGAAGAGCAGGAAATCATAACAAACAGCATGTGTCTTATATAATTAATTTGGTGCTGGGAATCAAACCCTGGGCCTCAAGTATTCTAAGCACATGCTCTACTATGGACTTATACCCCCCCAATCCTACCTTTTTTCCCCTGTGGTACCGGGGATGAACCCAAGGATGCTCTCCCTTGAGTCACATAGCCCCACCCTTTTCATTTTTTATTTTGAGACAGGGCTGACTAAATTGCTGAGGTTAGCCTCAAACTCAATGCTCCTGCCTCAGCCTCCCAAGTCACAGGGATTACAGGCATGTGCCACCACATCCAGCTTCTAGCATGTTTCCAAATAACCCGTTTCCATGCATGGCTATAATCCCAGTACTCTGGAGGAGTCTGAGGCAGGAGGATGGCAAGTATGAGGTCAGTCTTGAAAACTTAGCAAAAAAGTTTCAAGAAAAAATAGGGAATATAAGTACTTTGTATTAGACAAAGGGGAATGAAGGAAGGTAGGGGAAATGGGGATAGGAAAGATAGTAGAATGCATCACATATTACTATACTACGTGCATATGATCATGCAACCAGTGTAATTCTACGTCATGTACAACCAGAAGAATGAAAAGTTATATTCCATATATGTATAATATGTCAAAATACATTCTACTATCATATATAACTAATAAGAACAAATAAAAATATATTTTAAAAAAATTTTTTTAAAGCACTGGAAATGTAGCTCAGTAGTAAAGTGTCCCTGGGTTCAATCCCCACTAAAAAAATAAAATAAAATAAAAACAAACTGGGAATAGTAGCGCATGCCTGTAATCCCAGCAGCTTGGGAGGCTGAGAGAGGAGGATCAAGAGTTCAAAGCCAGCCTTGGCAAATTAGCGAGGCATTAGGCAACTCAATGAGACCCTATTAATAAAACACAATAGGGCTGGGTATGTGGCTCGGTGGTTGAGTGCCCCCGAGTTCAATCCCTGGTACCAAAAATAAATAAAATAAAAACATGTCAGGTACAGTGGCCCATGCCTGTAAGCCCAGTGGCTCAGAAAGCTGAGGAAAAAGGATCATGATTTCTTTTTTTTTTTTTTTTTTTTTTTAAGAGAGAGAGAAAATTTTTTTAATATTTATTTTTTAGTTCTTGGCGGACACAACATCTTTGTTGGTATGTGGTGCTGAGGATTGAACCCCAGGCCGCACGCATGCCAGGCGAGAGCGCTACCGCTTGAGCCACATCCCCAGCCCAAGGATCATGATTTCAAAGGCAGCCTCAGTGATTTAAGAAGGCCCGAAGCAACTTAGCAAGATCCTGTCTAAATAAAATATAAAAAGGGATGAGGATGTTGCTCAGTGGTTAAGCTCTCTGGATTCAATCGCTGGTACCAAAAAGTTAAAAATAAATAGAAAACAAAATAACAGGACCCTGAGTTTGGACTCCCTTGCCAGTTTTTCCTGGCACAGGGGGCACTCAGTAGCCTCCAGGCCTTCCCACACCCCAGCCTCACACACCACAAGGACCCATCTCTCCACTTACCTCCAAAGGGCAGCTCTGGGAGGGTTTAGAAGCAGGTCTGCCAGACAGAAGCAGGGCTTGTCCCACACTGAGTCTTCAGTGGTAGGAGCTCGGCCTATATAGACCACTAGGAGAGTGGGTATTAGGTCTCCACCTGCTGAAGACTGGTGGCTCCTCCTTCCTCAGACTTGTCTCAATCTACCAAATTGCTGGGATTACACCAACAGCTGAGGAGAGTTCAGAGGCCCTGGTTGGGTGGGGAGGGAAACTCCTGTGATCCAATCAGGCTGGTGGGCCCACCACTGTGTTGATCTCTTTTACATCTTCCTAAATCTGCATTAGTCCTCTCAAAACACTCACATCCCAGCCCAATTTAGTGGTTCATACCTGTAATCCCAGCTACTTGTGAGACTGAGATAGGATAGCAGATCAGGGTAGCCTTGGCAATTTATTGAAATCGTGCCTCAAAATTGAGCCACATCCCCAGCCCCCCTCCACATCTTTTACTCTTTGAATTTTTCCCCCAGTACTAGGGCTTGAACGCACAGACTCCAATGTACTA
Source organism: Spermophilus citellus (assembly GCF_964194105.1). Taxonomy (NCBI): domain Eukaryota; kingdom Metazoa; phylum Chordata; class Mammalia; order Rodentia; family Sciuridae; genus Spermophilus; species Spermophilus citellus. Next base: position 68,955,615 of record NC_138196.1, on the reverse strand, counting down.
GGCATGTAGCCTACCACTGACTAACACCCTTAGCTTTCCTACTATTACTTTTTTTTTTTTTTTTTTGCGGTACTTGGGACTAAACCCAGGAGTGCTATGCCACTGAGCCACATCCTCAGCCCTTTGTATTTTATTTTGAGACAGGATCTTGCTAAATTGCCCAGGCTAGCCTTAAACTTGCAATCCTTCTGCCTCAGTCTCCTGAGTAGCTGGGATTACACGCATTACTGCTATGTCCAGCTCAGTTTTTCTAAAAGGTACTCATTTTCTACACTGAGAGGGTCTGCAGAAATTAAACCATAAATGGAAAACAAATAATTTTAGGTAGCATGAAAATCAAGTTGTTTCTTGTCATTGAAACACAAATCTGAACACACACACACACACAAAGAGGCATTGCATATTGTTTTCAGAGATTACATCTAGCAAAAAAGAAAACACATCTAGCAACGTACACATTAAAATTTGCGTAATAGGGCTGGGGATATGGCTCAAGCGGTAGTGCGCTTGCCTGGCATGCATGCGGTTTGGGTTCGATCCTCAGCACCACATACAAACAAAGATGTTGTGTCCGCCGAAAACTAAAAAATAAATGTTAAATTCTTTCTCTCTCTCTCTCTCTCTCTCTCTCTCTCTCTTAAAAAAAAAATGCATAATGTTGCTAGGCATGGTGGGAAGATGCCTATAATCCCAGTGACTTGGGATGCTGAAACAGGAGAATGGCAAATTCAAGGGCAGCCTGGACAATAGTGAGACATTATCTCAAAACAAAATAAAATTAAAAGGGCTAAGAATGTAACTCAGCTGGGCGGGCGGTGGCACATGCCTGTAATCCCAGTGGCTCTGCAGACTGAGGCAGGAGGATCACAAGTTCAAAGCCAGTCTCAGCAAAGGTGAGGCTCTAAGCAATTCAGTGAGACCCTGTCTCTAAATAAAATATAAAATAGGATGTGGCTGGGATGTGGCTCAGAGGTTGAGTGACCCTGAGTTCAATTCCCAGCACCCCAATAATAACAATAATAAATAAATGGCATAATGCTAATTTCTAATATCCTATCTTCCCTAAGCAAACGTCTTTGAAGCAAGAATCAAGAATCATCGGCATTTTACTGTTGTTTTTGTTGTTGTTTTGGCACTGGGGTTTTAACCCAGAGGTGTTTTGCCATGGAGCTACACCACCCAGCCCTTTTTATTGTTTATTTTGAGATAGGATTTCACTAAGTGACTTAGGACCTCACTAAATTGCTGAGGATTGCCTCGGACTTGTCTCAGTCTACCAAATTGCTGGGATTACACACAAATACAATTGATTCAGCTGAATAGAATCTTCCCCATCTTAAAAAAAAAAAAAAAATTGAGATTAGTTTTACTGTGTGTGTGTGTGTGTGTGTGTGTGTGTGTGTGTTGCTGAGGATTGAGCCCAGGACCTCACACATGGTATAAGCAAATGTTCTACTACTGAGCCACATAACTCAATTTCATTTCTTCTTTAAAAATTTCTTCTGTTTGTCCCCCCCCCACACGCCACTTCTGGCACTGGGGATTGAACCCAATGTACTTTACCACTAAGACACATCCCCAATCCTTTTATTTTTTGAGACAGAGTCTCATTAAATTGCTGAGGCTGGCTCGGAACTCAGGCTCCCAAATTGCTGCCACTGTACCCATCCAAGATTTATTTTTGAAAGATTCCAATGCATGAGAATGCTGACCATGCAAGCATGCCTGGTAGACAAAATCAATCCATCCATCTTCATGAAGCAGAAGACAACCCTTCACATTTTTTTTTTTTGGTACCAAGGATTGAACCTAGGGGTGCTTAACCATTGAACCACATCCCTACCCAACCCTATTCCTCCCCTGCTCCCCACCTTTTTTTTGAGATAGGGTATCAATTGCCTAGGGCCTCACTAAATTGCTGAGGCTTGCCTCAAACTTGCAATCCTCCTACTTCAGGACCTCAGGGGTTAAAGGCCTTTGCCCATGCCTGGCTCAAACTCTTTACTCTTTTTCTTATCTCTCCCCTCGAACTAACTCCCAGGCTGAAGACGATGTGCTGTCATCCTTGTATTTCAGGCTGCTAATCAGTGTCGAGATAATGAGCACTCCAATTTGTTGAATATATAAATCATCTGTAGTGGTCCTGGTCTATGATCCTAGCTGCTCAGGAGGAATAGAAAGGATTCCAATTTACCCAGGGCAATTTAGAGGCATCCTGTCTCAAAAGTTTTTAAATACAAAGGGCTAGCTGAGCATGGTGGCACACACCTCTAATCTCAGCAACTCACAAGGCTGAGGCAGGAGGATCACCAGTTTGAGGTCAACCTCAGCAATTCAGTGAGACTCTGCCCTAAAAAAAAAAAAAAAAAAATACAAGTGCAGTGGTGTATGCCTGTTATCTCAGCAGCTCTGGAGGCTGAGGCAGGAGGATCACAAGTTCAAAGCCAGCCTCAGCAACTTAGTGAGGCCCTAAGCAATTGAAGGAGACCCTGTCTCTAAATAAAATCTTAAAAAGAGGGGGGGTTGGGGATGCAGCTCAATGTTTAAGTACCCCTGGATTCAATCCCCAGCACCAAAATGAAAACCAAAAAAAAAAAAAAAAAGGAAAAAGAAAAAGAAAAGAGCTGGGGATGTAGGTAAGTGATAGAGTCCCCTGGGCTCAAACTCCAGTACTGCAAAAAAAAAAAAAAAAGTAAATAAATCATAAAATGCAAATTTCACATACTATTTATTGAAAGTTCACTATAAAACAGAAGCACTTTACCATTGAACACTATCTCAGGACATTTTTCTTTTCTTTTCTTTTTTTTTTTTTTTTTTTTGGTACCAGGGATTGAACTCAGGGGTCCTTAACCACATAACCATATCCCCAGCCCATTTTTTATATTTTATTTTGACACCAGGGTCTTGCTAAATTGCTTAGGGCCTCACTAAATTGCTGAGGCTGGCTTTGAACTTGTTAGCCTCCCTCAGCCTTCCAAATGGCTGGAATTACAGTCGTGTGCCATTGCACCTGGCTAGGACATTTTATTTATTTCTTTTTTGGGTACTGGAAATTGAACTCAGGGGCACTCAACCACTGAGCCACATACCCAGTCCTATTTTGTATTTTATTTAGAGACACAGTCTCACTGAATTGCTAAGTGCCTTGCCATTGCTGAGGCTGGCTTTGAATTCATGATCCTCCTGTCTCAGCCTCCCAAACTGCTGGGATTACAGGCATGCACCACTGTGCCTGGTTCTTTTTTTTTTTTAATATTTATTTTTTAGTTGTTGATGGACCTTTTATTTATTTGTATGTGATGCTAAGAATCGAACCCAGTGCCTCACACATGCTAGGCAAGTGCTCTACCACTGAGCCACAACCCCAATCCTTATTTCTTATTTTGAGACAGGGTTTCACTAAGTTGCACAGACTGGTCTTCAATTTTCAATTCTCCTGCCTCAGCTTCCCAAATGGCTGGAACCACCTGCTGATACAACATTGTATTTGTGTATTTATTTATTTACACAGTGACACTGGGAATTGAACTCAAGAGTCCTTTACCTCTGAACAGTACCACCAACTCCCTCTGCCTTGCTCCCTGGCCCTTTTTCTTTCTTTCTTTTTTTTTTTTTTCAATACCTTTATTTCATTTTTATATGGTGCTAAGGATTGAACCCAGTGTCTCACACGTGCCAGGCCAGCGATCTACCAGTGAGCCATAGCCACACAAACCCCACTCAGTTGCTTAGCACATTGCTGTTGCTGAGGCTGGCTTTGAACTTGCAATCCTCAGGCCTCAGCCTCTCCAGCCACTAGGATTACAGGAGTGTGCCACTGCCCTGGCTCCATGTGGTTAATTGGTTTTTTTTTAAGTTTTTTTAAAAATATTTATTTTATTTTTTTTAAGTTTTCGGCGGACACAACATTTTTGTTTGTATGTGGTGCTAAGGATCGAACCCGGGCCACACGCATGCCAGGCGAGCGTGCTACCGCTTGAGCCACATCCCCAGGCCCCATGTGGTTAATTTTGTGTGGATGGCTCACATCATTCAGCTCTTACTTGTGACCCATCTTACAGATTCTGATACTTTAATGACATGTATATGAAAGTTTTTCACACTGAAAGTATACAATTATGGAAACATTTGATGAAAATAAAACTTTGTTAGCTTGACACTTTCCTGAAACAAAACCTAACAATCTTAACATTTGCTGTCATTAACCAGGTTCTATCAGAGGTGCTGGGGACCCATGTAGAGTGTACTTAACACACCACTTCAAGCTGATGAAGTGGTGGTTGTAGAGCTGTGGTTTTTACTCTATGGGAAATGTGTCAGGGCTTCTTTACACTGAGAGGTTTAGGGCTTAAACCAGTGTTAAGTCTGGTGCCAAACTATAGTGGAATTCAAATTCACATGATCTGGATTTAATTAACAAGTTAACTTACTAGAGTAATCCACTTTGCTCTATTGAATTGTCTTAAAATTTCCTGTTTTAAACAGCTACATTACTTGATTAAAACAATGTTATTTTTTTTAAAAAAAAATGCAACTTAGACTATATTTCAAAATAAAAATATAAAAGGGGCTGAGGATGTGACTCAGTGGTAAAGTATCCCTGGGTTCAATCCCCAGTACCAAAAAAAAAAAAAAAAAAAAAAGAGGAGTTTCAAAATATTCAATGGAAGCCAAAACCATCCCTTACTAGAGAATTTTAGTGCCGCAGGAGGAGGAGGTAGGAAGAGGAGACGGAAAGTTAAATCAGATCTGTATAAAATATGCAGAAATGGGTACTGTCCTCAGAATCTGTACAATGGGACAAAGAAATCTCCCTATTTATAAGCTTGAGTGGGTTCTGATGTTACCATATTGGTGAGCCAAGAAAGGAGACCTGGATTGAGGAAGACCCATCTCTACAATGTCAGGAGTTGTAACTCTTGACAAGTGGATATCGGGCACACATAGACTGATGGAGCAAAACCCATAACCCTGATTCCCTTTAATATGAACAGAATAACAAGACAAAACCAGTCTATGGTTTTAGCAGCGGGTATAGTGGTTATCTTTGGGGAAGAAAGTGGTGGTAATAATGATGACTGACCAGGAAGTAGTGACAGATGATCCTTTATATTCTGATCTGGTTGGTGGATACAAGAGTGTGTTCTGGGCTGGGGTTGTGGCTCACTGGTAGAGTGCTTGCCTAGCACATGCAAGGCACTGGGTTGGATATTGTGCCCATCTACAACTAAAAATATTTTTAAAAAAAAAACTGTTCTTTGTGATCATGAATCAAGCTATACAAAATGACTGGTTTGTGCTGGGCATGGTGGTTACCTCAGCAATTGGGAAGCTGAAGCAAAAGGATCACAATCTTGAAGCCAGCCTGGGCAACCTTGTGAGACCCCATCTAGAGATTAAAAAAAAAAGGGGGGGGGGTGCTGGGGATGTAGTTCAGTGGTAGAGAGTGCTTTGGCTCAATCCCCAGCACCAAACAAACAAAAAGTATCCATAGGTAAAATGGGTAGATTTGTATTTTCAAATAAGATTTTGGCAACTGTGATAAAGCCAACCCCACTTTTTTTGGGGGGTGGGGGTAGTACTGGGGATTGAACCCAAGGGCACTTAAGCACATCTCCAGCCCTTTTTATATTTTGAGACAGGGTCTTGCTGAGACTGGTTCTGAACTTGTGATCCTTCTGCCAGTCTTCAAGTTGCTGGGATTACAGCAGTGCACCGATACACCCAGTTTAAAGGCCTTTTTGTACCAGCTCCTGGAAACCCATGGTTAAAAAAGAACCAACTTTAGCTGAGCAAGGTGATGCAAGCCTTATAATACAGCTGCCTGGGAGGCTGAGGTAGGAGGATCACAAGGATTTTCCAGGTCAGCCAGGTCAAATTAGACTCTGTCAAAATTTAAAATGGGGTAGGAATGGTGGGGATGTAGCTCAGTGGTTCAATACAGGATGGGGTTGGGGTGCAAAATAAATGGTTTCAACATGTTACTCTGTGTTACTTCAACTTGTAGTAACATAAAATCGAACCCAGATTCCTGGTTATAGATTAGTTATATGATCATACATATGGCACATGGTAGGGCCTCACTAAGCTTCTGGTCTTGACGATCCTTCAGGCTAAGGAACCATGCCATGTGGTCACAAGTGTGGACATTGAAAGAAGATCTGGATTTGAGTCCTGGCTCTATCACTTTGTAGTATAACCATCCTGGACCTCAAATTGCTTTCACTATGAGAGGACAGAACAGATAGTATAGGATAGTTGAGGGAATAGAGCTAAAACCTACACTTAGAACACAGAAAGTGCTGTTTTCTATTATAAAATACAACCAAAGCAGTCAAACCAGTCAATGCTGAGATCTGAACAGTGTGGGCTATTATGAAGGTAGATTCTACAATTGACTTTACCTCTTACCAACCCTGGGCCTATATTAAGTGCCACACCCATGTGTACACAGCTGCAATTTGGCAGAGAAAGTGATGGGACATAGAATCTGAACTCAGTTTGCCTTACAGCTCACCATGTTTCCAATGGCAGGCTCTGTGGTCACCTTGGGGTTTATAAAAATACATATTCCCTCGGGCTGGGGATCTGGCTCAAGCAGTAACCCGCTCCCTGGCATGCGTGGGCACTGGGTTCGATCCTCAGTACCACATAAAAATAAAGATGTTGTGTCCACCGAAAACTGAAAAATAAATGTTAAAAAGTTCTCTCAAAAAAAAAAAAAATACATACATATTCCCTGACTTTGTCTATGGAGTCAGCATGGAAAGATGGTAGGAATCCAAAGTGGGTGTTTGCCTTTTTAAATAATTTTTTTCATGGAAGCCTTACATATATACAAAAATATGCGGAATCATTATTATACAGCTTGATATAAGAACAAAGCTCTGAAATCACCAATCACAAGTTCAGGGGCTGGGGATGTGGCTCAAGCGGTAGCACGCTCGCCTGGCATGCATGCGGCCCAGGTTCGATCCTCAGCACCACATACCAACAAAGATGTTGTGTCCGCAGAGAACTAAAAAATAAATATTAAAAATTCTCTCTCTTGGGGCTGGGGATGTGGCTCAAGCGGTAGCGCGCTCGCCTGGCATGTGTGCGGCCTGGGTTCGATCCTCAGCACCACATACAAAGAAAGATGTTGTGTCTGCTGAAAACTAAAAAATAAATATTAAAAAATTCTCATTCTCTCTGCTCTCTTAAAAAAAATAAATAAAAATTCTCTCTCTTTAGAAAAAAAAAGTGCTTCCTTTAAAAAAAAAAAAAAAAAAACAAGTTCAAAGCCAGCCACAACATCTTGGCAAGAACCTGTCCCCAAAAAAGTAAAAAGAGCTAGGGTTAAGCTCTCAGTGGTTAAGCACCCCTGGCTTCAATCCTCAGTATCCAAAACAAAACATTTTAAGCAAGAGTGATTTCTTTTTTTTTTTAATGAATGCAAAGAACAGAATGTGAGGGAGATGAGAGCAGCAATGAATGGACCAGTTAGATAAGGGAACAGTGGACCAGGTGAGAGATGCTGCTGCCCTGGTTTCAGAAGGTGAACATGAGACTGAACAAAAACAAAAAAAATCATTCTCTTTGACCCAGCATGAAGTACTAGTATTGGTGACACATTTGCAAGTCACCAAAAGGCAGCTGGACATGCTGACTTGCAGCTTGAGAAATCTTCATGACAGCTACATACTGAAAAATCTTATGGGGCTGGGGGTATAACTCAGCAGTAGAGTGATTTCTTAGCAAGCACAAAGCCCTGAGTTTGATCCCCAGCTCTGCTAGAAAGAAAAAAAGTTCTATTAAAAAGGTAGGAGGTGAGGGGCTGGGGCTCAGCAGTAGAAGGCTTGCCTAGCACGTGTTCAATCCTCAGCACCACAAATAAAAAATAAACAAATAAAATAAAGGTTAAAAAAAGTAGGAGATAGGCTAGGGATACAGTTCAATTGGTAGTGTTTACCTCACAAACACAAGGCCCTGGCTTCAATCCCCAGCACCAAACACAAAAAAAAAGGTAGGAGGTAAACATGACACTTAAATCAGGTCATACAACTTTAATGATGATTTGCTTAAAAAAAAAATGTACAAGCAATTTTAAAACAAAATATTTTATTGTACATGTTAATTCTCAAATATTTAAAATTAGAATTCAAGGAACTTGACAACTGCTATCCAGAACATCTATGAAATTGCATTACTATCTGTTTTTTATTTGCTGAAAATAAGGGAGGAAAAATCTATTCTGGTTTTCAGTTGTAAAGCCCATAAAGATTCTAGAAATGAGATTAAATTTACTGTTAGTCCTAAAAACTAAAAAGAATAATCTACCAGGTTCTTTATCTTTCATGATCCACTGGTAAGATTTTAAGAGGTTTAGAATCTGTTCCAACATAGAAATAAGGCCATATGGTTTTGATTTTGGTTAAAGAATCACTGAAACTATATAGGAGAGATCTATCATCCCCATTATAAAAGGAAACCTCACCCAATTCAAAATCCAAAAAAATGCCTATTTTACTGGGTTTTGGTACTGGCAAAAGCTGAGTTTTCTTGGGACCAAACACCACATAACCACTCTCAATATACCGTCCAATTGCCCAGAAGCCACTTAGGACTGATGGCAGATTCCTCCAGTTCCAAAGAAGATAGTCTTGACAGACACCTACTGTCCACTGAGGTTTGTTTCCCACATCAACCTCCCAGTAATGTCTACCAGAGTTAAACATCTTAGAACCCAGGACAGCAGGGCAGAGATAAAATCTCCTTGAGTTATAACAGTCAGTCTGTTTTGTTCTTCCGAACGTCACACTTTTTCTGTCCTCAGAGACAATAAGCTGGGGATATGCTGTGTTGGGGTCTAAACTCACATCTCTATGAAATTGCTTTATGATTCTCTTTAAGCCAGAATACTGTGGAAGAAGACTGAAGCCATAGTTGTTTAATCTGAGTGAGGAAAGTTCAGGGTGTTTTAGGTTTTGATACCTCTGGCGTATGCTCTTAACATCCTTTAGTAATGCCAGGTCTGACTGCACACACTTGCCCTTTATTTCCTTCATTAAGCGTTTTAATGTGGATATGTGATCTGAAAAAGTTACAAGGTTTTCATTAAGTTTTGATAAAATATCCAACTCTTCATCTTGTATCTGCTTAAGCAGAGCCTCTTGCTCATTCTGTAAACATAGTTTAATTTGCTCAAATTCAGTATTTATTTCTTCTCTCCTATATTCTACCTTCTTTTTCAGCTCAAGAAATTTCCTACCTTGCAGAATTAGCACTTTTTCAACTCGTTCCACATTATTCTTCAATGGCTGGATGCTAGATTCTAGAAAACGTCTTTGGAAGGTGGCAGCTTGCTTAATGGGACAAATGTAGTGTCTCTGATGTTCAGCAGAGAAACTGCACTGGGTACACAAAATCTGCAGATCCTTCACACAGAAAAGGGTCATAAATTGATTATGTTTCTCACAGATAGCATTTTCTTCTTGCCTCTTCCTCTTGCTCTTTCTGATCCGGAGTAGTTGAGCAATTTCAATAAAATTACAGAGCTGGGGGTTCCTCCTGAACTTCCTTTCTGGAAACCCAAATCGGCAGACAGGGCAGGGAAAGGCATCAGTTAGATCCTTCCAGGAATGATTGAGGCAGTCAAAACAGAAGTTATGCCCACAGCTAATGGTCACTGGGTCTTTCAAGTAATCCAGACAGATGGGACAACTGCACACCCTTTGGAGGTCTGCCAGGTTGGACACAAACTCCATTGAGCTGTGAGTAAAGTTGGTGCACAAGGTAATACTTCCTTGGGAAACCTGCCTCAGGTCTAAATGTGAAGTATGAAGTAGATAACCCTCCAAACCCACGCACACAGACCAGATGTAGATTTTACTGGCCTGGCATGTTGGTGGATGTCAAAAGTCTTATTTAGATCTCAGCACTTTAGCTCAGAGGATAAGAAGAATTCACAGCTTATCATGAGCCCATCTGCACTCAAGTTTAATGACTTTCTTCAAGAAAGCAGCCACAGACCTAATGGACCAATCATTCCTGTGGGTGAGAAAAAATATTTTTAATTTCAAAATGTCCTGGATTTGAAACCATGATACAATAGTTGATTGAGACAAGAATTATCAATAACTGTTACCTTTACAATGTAGAGATCGAAAGAATGCCACCATAACCAATGATGGGAAAAACTGATGACCTAAAATAAGAAAAACATTACCATCAATAAATAATAAAAAAATTACCTGTATCTAATCATAGGGAAACAATCACAAAAATCCAAATCACAGTGATTCAGTAAGACAATGATATTGGACTGCATAAGTGACAATGATGCCCAAAAAATGAGGCAGGGAGGAGCTGGGGATGTAGTTGAAAGGGAGACTGCCTGCATAGCATGTGCCAGGACCTAGGTTCCATACCCAATAAGGCAAAACAAACAAAAGCCAGGTGTGTTGGACTCCACCTATAATCCCAGCCACTTGACAGGCTGAGGCAACAGAATCCCAAATTTGAGGCCAGTCTAAGCAAGTCAGTGAGAGACTGTCTCAAAAAAAAATAAATAAATAAAGGTATGGGGAACACGGAGTTCAATCCTCAGTACCAAGAAAAAAGAAGAAAGGGCTAGTACAGCACTCATGACTTCAATCCCCAGTACTGAGAAGGAAAAAAAATTAGAAAGTATCAGATACTGGATATACTCATTATTTTTTCAGTACTGGAGATCAAACCCAGGGGCACTCTAACACAAGTTACATCCATAGCCCTTTTTATTTTGAGACAAGTTCTTTCTAAGTGGCTGAGGATCTCATTAAATAGCTAAGGCTGGCCTTGAACCTGTGATCCTCCTGCCTTAGGCTCCCAAGTAGCTGGAATTACAGGGCACCTGGGCAACTCAGTAATAAGACTCTGTCACAAAATAAAATGGTTCAGGGATGGGGTATAATAAGTTCAATCCCCAGTACAGAAAAAAAGAGGAAAGAAAATTCATCAGGCACTGTAGTCCTATATATAGTGATATCTGCTTGCCACATTAACCTTTACCATAATCCTTTCTTGCTAGAGTGCATCTATGATTAATTTGTATTAAATAAGCCAGGATCACTGCTATGGATGTGAACTCCTGTCCTGTAATCTTCCAATACCTGTCTTTTCCTCACATCACCTCACAGACCTTGTCTCCTCAGGGAAACTGTCTCCACTCTCCAATCTGACATTCTCCCACTTTCCTGCTTTCTTTCATTCTCCCTTCTCTCTACTTTCAATCATGGGACTCGAACATAATTCTGAAATTGTCTTGTACATGTATTTGATTCTCTTTTGGCCTTCACCAGTAAATTGAGATAGATTGGAAGTTTGTAGTGCACCTTACTCCTTGGGAAATAGCAGAAAATTACTTTTAAGAGAGAAAGCCAGATCCAGTGGCCCATGCCTGTAATCCCGGAGGCTGGGAAAGTTGAGACAGGATTTTGAGTTCAAAGCCAGCCTCAGCAATGGCAAGGCACTAAGCAACTCAGTGAGACTCTGCCTCTGAATTTATTGTTGTTCAATAAAATTTTGACAGTGTGGACAGTCACATCCATGTTTAACCTATGTTTCAGCAATCTAGCAAGATGTTGTCTCGACAAAAAAAAGGAGGAGGAACTAAGGTTGTAGCTCGTTTGTAGACTGCCCCTAGATTCAATTCCCAGTACCTACAAAAATTGATCAAAGAAGAGAATTTTAAAAACACCCTGTTAGAGCTGGGGCTGTGCACTTGCCTGCCTGTGAGGCACTGGGTTTGATTCTCAGCACCACATATAAATAAATAAAGGTCTATCAACAACTTAAAAAAACAAACAGCCAGGTGTGGTGGTGCACGCCTGTAATATCAGCAGTTAGGGAGGCTAAAGCAGGAGAGAGGGGGGAGGGGAAGGGGAGGGAAAGGGGGGGAGGGGAGGGGAGGGGGAGGGGAGGGGGAGGGGGAGGGGAGGGGGAGGGGGAGGGGAGGAGAGGGGGAGGGGAGGGGAGGGGGGAGGGGAGGGGGGAGGGGGAGGGGGAGGGGGGAGAGCTGGGGATGTAGCACCCTGGATTCAATTCCCAGGAAAAAACAAACAAACCAAGATATAGTGTACATCAAAATAAATCCTGGACACCAGAGGGGCATGGTGGTGCACGCCTGTAACTCAGCAGCTTGGAAGGCTGAGGCAGGAAGATCCCGAGGTCTGGGGATTTGGATCAGTGGTTAAGTGCCTCTGGGTTCAATCTCCAGCACAAAAAAACATGGACACCATTCTCATTTTCTGGCTCCCTATAACCACCAAACCACAGATCATGGTTTAAGATTCTACATTTGTTTTTTGTCAACCTTTAATTGAGAACACTATTGAGTGTGGCGGTTCATGGCCTGAATTCTTCCCTATTTCTGATTCTTGTAACTACACACCTTGGGCCAGTGGGAGCTCGGAGCTCATTAAACATTATGCTAATAAATTAAACCTGTTGTGAATGCCCTTGCTCCCAGGCTTCAACCTTTATTACTTTAGACGATACTTAACATAAATGACATAAACTTTCTCATCTGTAAAACTACTACTAACTTCCTACCTAGAAGACCCCTGAGCAGAGTCAAGGATCTGCTTAGGGTAGTGCTGGCACTGTAAGGTAACAGATCCTTCCCTAACACCTCAAATAATTCTTTGGCGATCACTCCCCAAATTGGTGTTCCTCCAAACCTCTCCCCCAGGCCCTGTTGGGGAACAAACCCAGGGCGTCGCACACAGAGGGCAAGCATTCTACCACTGAGCTTCACCTCCAGTCCTTCACCTGTTTTTTAAAGTTTTGCAACAGGTTCTCGCTAAACTCTCCAGGCTGGCCTCCAACTTTGTTCCTCCTGCCTCGGCCTCCAGGGCACCTGGGATTACAGGCGTGCGCCAGCTGGAATCCTGAATTCCCCAAAAGAGGATTCCACAGAACTAGAGGAGAAGCAGTAGGGAACAAGACGCGACCCCAAGGCTTAAGCAGTTTGTTAAGCTTCCCGCCAAGTTCTGGGGGCCTTCTTCCTACAGCTCCCCCCGTTTACCTGGAGCGAGTAGAACCGCGGATCCCAGCCGAAGGACCGCCGCCAACTCTGAACCCACCCAGAAAGGGACCAGAGCACCACCACCACCCCCCTCAGAAGTGCACTTCGTGCGCACAGTGATTGGCTTGTCCCTGGAAGTGGGCGGGCAAAGAACTCGCGCATGCCCAATGAGGCTAATTGGAGTGGAGCCTCCAATTGGAAGAGATCTTTAGGAGGTTTAGGCGTACCTCCTTCAGTGAGGAGGACCCGGTAGGTCTCAACTGAGCCTCTCAGTCCCGTTGGGCTGTAGTTCATTAATTGAGGCTGAGCTTAGAATCTTGAGGCCCTGGATTCAATCCCCAGCACCCCTCCACCCATCCCCCATGATATGGTCAACTTTTTCATTACTGTATTCTTCTTTTTGGGGGGAGTGAGTATCAGGAATTGAACTCACGACTGAGCCACATCCCCAGCACTGCTTTGTATTTTATTTAGAGCCAGGGTCTCACTAAGTAGCTTTAGTGCCTCACTGTTGCTGAGGCTGACTCTGAACTCGCAACCTCCTGCCTCAGCCTCCAGAACTGCTAGGATTACAGGCTTGTGCCACCGCCCCGGCTGGTGTTTTTATTTCTACAAGACCAGCTGGGGGGTCAAATTAAGACCAGGACTACTCGTAACAGGCTTGTTTGAAAAGCCTTATCTCTATAGAGCCATCTTCCCATATGGCTAGAAAGTTGGAGAGTTCTAGTCGCCGCTCCTTCGCTGGTCTGGGGTCACACGGTGGGGTAGATGAGGGAGTGATTGGTTTTGAAAAGCTAGAGGAACAATCAGCCCTTTTTTTTTAAAGAGAGAGATTTTCTTAATATTTATTTATTGACGGACACAACATCTTTGTTTGTATGTGGTGCTGAGGATCGAACCCGGGCTGCACGCATGCCAGGCGAGCGCGCTACCGCTTGAGCCACATCCCCAGCCCACAATCAGCTCTTTAAAATGCAAGAGGACGGATCATCATTTAGGTTGTGGGAACCAGGGACAAAGAATAAAATCTTCCAACCCATTGGTGCAGAAGATGCAGACAGCATAATGGATATCATAGCCAGAGGCTGAGTGGGTGGATCTGTAGTGTAGAATTAGGTGTCACCCTAGGAATTTAGGCTTCCCAAGGTCTCTCCGAAAGAAGTGACACTTAAGGTGGATTTTAGGGATCAAACTTGAGGACAAAATTTTCAAGGCTGCAGTATGAGAACTTGGGGAGTGCTGGGCACAGTGGTGCACTGTAATTCCAGAGGCTCTGGAGGCTCAGGCAGAAGGATTGCAATTTCAAAGCCTACCTCAGCAACTGAGTGAGACCTTGTTTTGAAATAGAAAATAAAAAAGGGCTGCAGATTTGGCACAGTGGTCAAGGGCTCCTGGGTTCAATTCCTGTTACCAAGAAAGAAAAAAAAAGAACTTGGTGGGGCGCGCGGTCTTCTTAATCCCCCCCCCCCCCCATACTAGGGATTGAGCACAGGAGAGCTTCACTGCTGAACACATCCCCAGCCCTTCTCGGATTTTTATTTTGAGACAGAGTCTGGCTAAATAGCCCAGGTCATCCACGAACTTGTGATCCTCTTGCCTCAGTCTCCTGAGTTGCTGGGAACTACAGATGCGTGCCACCACACTCAACTAGGAGTGTCTTAATTCTTATAAACTGGTACATGAGCCTGGAGCAGTGACTCACGCCTGTAATCCCAGTGGCTCAGGAGGCTGAAGCCAAGGTCCAGGCCAGCACCAGCAACTTAAAGAAAGGAAGGGAGGGGCTGGGGATGTGGCTCAAGCGGTAGCGCGCTTGCCTGGCATGCGTGCAGCCCGGGTCGATCCTCAGCACCACATACCAACAAAGATGTTGTGTCCGCCGATAACTAAAAAATAAATATTAAAAATTCTCTCTCTCTCTCTCTCTCTCTCTCTCTCTCTCTCTCTCTCTCTCTCTCTCTCTCTCCCCCCCCCTCCCTCCTCTCTCACTCTCTTAAAAGAAAAAAAAAGAAGGGAGGGAGGGAGGGAAGGAAGGAAAGGAAGAAAACAAAAGAGAGAGAGGAGGGGGTCTGGAGGTAAGAAGAATAGTAGAATGAACTGTGTACATATATGACTATACAACCTGTGTGATTCTACACCATGGACAACCAGAAGTGTGAGAAGTAATACTTCATATAAGTGTGATGATATGTCAAAATGCATTCTACAGTCATGTATAACTAATTAGAACGATTTTTTAAAGAGCATTAAAAAAGAATGAAAATTAAAACATGGAGAGGAATTTATGGATTAATGTAGAGTTAAGCTATATACTATAGACTTAGAATGTGGCTCAGTGGTAGAGCACTTGCTTAGCATGTGAGTGGTCCTGTGTTCAATCTCATATAACACACACACACACACACACACACATATTTTTAATTAAAAAAATTTTTAAAAAGGGCTGGGTATGTGGCTCCGTGGTAAAGTGTCTGGGGGTTCCATCCCAGTACCAAAAAGTAAAATATATGTACCAGCAAGCTGCTTTTCCATGTGGCTACCCCTAGCTTAGGTCAAGCCAAAGGCTCCAGCCTGTAACCCTCACTGGTTCTTATTAGCCTGTGGCCCCTCACCTAGATGCTCTGCTCCCAGTAGCAGCTTCATGATATCAGAGGAATAACTGGAGACTCTCAGTTCCTCTTTTCCCTGTAGGCAAAAAAACAAAACAAAATAACAACAAAAAGGGCTGGGGATGTGGCTCAAGCGGTAGCACGCTCGCCTGGCATGCGTGCGGCCCGGGTTCGATCCTCAGCACCACATACCAACAAAGATGTTGTGTCTGCCGAGAACTAAAAAATAAATATTAAAAATTCTCTCTCTCTCTCTCTCTCTCTCCCCCTCTATCACTCGCTCTTTTAAAAAAAAAATAATGTCTGTTTCATTCTACTATCTTTAAAAAAAAAAATAAATAACAACAAAAAACAACCTGGGTTCAAAGATAGAGACTCTTTGGTTTAAGTTAAGAAGGGACAGGCCAGACATGGTGGCAAATGCCTGTAATCCCAGCAGCTCAGGAGGCTGTGGCAGGAGGGTCTCTAGTTCAAGGCCAGCCTCAGCAAGGAGGCACTAAGCAACTCAGTGAGACCCTGTCTCTAAATAAAATACAAAACAGGACTGGGGATGTGGCTCAGTGGATAAGTGCCCTGGGTTCAATGCCCAGTACTGAAAAAGAAAGCAGTGATGTTGGATTTTTTACCCTTTTCTACTTGATTTTTTTTCTTTTTTATTCTAAGGATTGAACCCAGGGCACTTTATCATTGAGTTACATACATACCCCCACCCACCAGATCTTTTTAATTTTTAATTTTTTGGTACTAGGAATTGAACCCAAGGCCACTTATCCACTGAGCCATATCCCTAGTTCTTTTCAAAAAAATTTTAAGACAGGTTTCCCTAACTTTTTTAGGGTCTCCATAAGTTGCTGAGGCTGGCTTTCAACTTGCAATCCTCTTGCCTTAGCCTCCTGAACAGTTGAGATTACCAGCATGTGCCACTGCCCCTAGCCTCTTTTTTATTTTTTGGTACTAGGGATTGAACCCAGGGGTGCTTTACCACTAAGCCACATTCCCGGCCCTTTTTTATTCTTTGAGATGGGGTTTTCCTAGGTTGCTTAGAGCCTCGTTAAGTTGCTGAAGCTGCCTTCAAGCCTGTGGGCCTTCAGCCTTAGTCTCCTAAATTGCTGGGATTACAGGCATGTGTCCACCACGTCCAGCTGTACTTTAGTTTCTTAGTGTTGAGTATGATAAGAACCTTTCCCAGGTTCCTCGGATATGTTCTAGCCCAGAGACAAAGGATCTAATCCCCAGACTCCCACACTTGCAATTCTGTGGAGCCATGCATAGTTGACTAGGGGTGGAAACAAGAGACAGTGATTGTCTCATGTGGCATTAAGAAGCATCACCAGGGCTGGGGGTGTGGCTCAAGCGGTAACACACTTGCCTGGCATGCTTGAGGCGCTGGGTTCGATCCTCAGCACCACATACAAATAAAGATTTGTGTCCACCAAAAACTAAAAAATAAATAAATATTTTTAAAAAAGAAGCATCACCAGTAAAATGGTAATCTTTTTTAAATGAATGATATTTTCTCACCCTCAGGAACAGCCAAGCACTTTGTAGTCCTGTTATCTTACTGATCAGAAGAATTGTTAAGCTTGGATTCATATTGTCTGCTCTTAACAGCTAGTTCATGAATCAATCCTTGACCAGCTACAAGTGGCAGTGGAACTCCTGGCTCCCTGTCTTTTGTCACTGAGGCCAGTGGCCTCTTAGAACATCAAGACTACCCTTCAGTGACAAGGAGACCTTCAGAACAGGAAAGAGGGTGAGATTCAAGGGTGTATCTACTTCTCACTCTAGAGTACTCACCAAGCTACCTCCCAAGAAAGTCCACCTGAGTCCATACCATCAGTAACAGTATGCTGGTGCTGGCAGCAGCCCTTGCAGATCTCCGGGCAGAAGCCAAGTGCCCCATCTGCCTGGATGACCCGAAAGACCCAATCACCATCGAATGTGGACACAATTTCTGTCACTCCTGCATCCAGCATTACTGGGCAGATCTGCAAGACGGTTTCCCTTGTCCTATCTGTCATCATCATTGTGAGGAAGGGCACTGTAGGAGCAACACCCAGCTGGGAAGGATGATTGAAGTTGCCAAGCTCCTCCACCTCAATATGAGCAAGAAGAGGGAGGACGAGACAAGCTTATGGAGAAGCACAATGAGGCCATGACCCTTTTTGTGAGGAGGACTTGGAGCTGTTGTGCGCCCTGTGTGCTCAGCCCCCTGACCACCAGGACCACTACATGAGGCCCATCAAGGAGGCTGCCTCTCACCACAGAGAAACACTGAAAAGTTATATTGAACCCCTGAACAGGCAAGTGGTGGACATTGAAAAATTACTGATCATCTGGGACCAAAATCAATTAGAACTGAAAAAGAAGATGGAACACCAGAGACAGAAATTATCCTTTGAATCTAAGTATCTGAACCAATTTGTAGAACAGGAGCAACAAGCAGTTCTGCCAAGGTTAGACAAAGAAGAGAGGGATATTGAAAAGAAATTCAACGCAAACATGGAAGCATTTTCAGACCACATTTACAAGATGAAAGATCTAATGATGGAGGTGACAGAAAAGAGATGATGTCGGAAGTGAAATTGCTGACGGATATTAAGAGCATCTTCCACAGGTGCGAAAGCCTCAGATCCCCAGCTCTCTTGTCCTTGCAGTTAAGGAAAGAAGAATTCATTCTTCCTTTGCAGTTTTCAGCTCTCAAGAAAATAAGACAGAAGTTTAGAGAAGAGGTTACCCTGGATCCTGAAACATCACATCCTTATCTGCTTGTCTCTGAGGATAAAAAGCGTGTGACATTTGTGCAGAGAGAGGAACTTGTTCTTCTGAATCCAGGGAGATTCATGGCTTATCCGGTGGTTCTGGGTTCGAAGATTCTGGCCGACATTACTGGGAAGTCCAAGAGGATGACATGCCTGAATGGATTGTGGGGGTTTGTCAAGACTCCATTTCCTTGGGCTGGGGATGTGGCTCAAGCGGTAGTGCGCTCGCCTGGCATGCGTGCGGCCCGGGTTCGATCCTCAGCACCACATACCAACAAAGATGTTGTGTCCGCCGAGAACTAAAAAATAAAATATTAAAAAAATTCTCTCTCTCTCTCTCTCTTTAAAAAAAAAAAAAAAGATCTCTGAAACTATGAATCCTCAAATAAACTTTAAAAAAAAAAAAGACTCCATTTCCAGGAATGAGAAATGGTCACTGTCATGTCTGAGCAGATGCTGGACGATTCAGCTGTACAATGTCGTTTACGTGGCTCAGTGCACTGTCCCAGTCACTCTGTGGCTAATGGAAAAACCCAGATGGATTGGCATTTATCTGGACTATGAGTTCGGTGAGATTTCCTTTTACAATTTGAACAACAAGTCTCACATCTAATCTTTCAGAGATACATTTTCTGAAGCATTAAAGCCTTATTGCTGTATTGGTTATGATTCAAAACCTCTTACTATCTGTGAAGTATCAGATTTGGAAGGGTGAAGATGCAGCATTGCTTCATCTTTCTGCCATTTATGGAGAAATAGCAGTGAATCTAGCACCAATTTTGTTGTTGTTGTTTTTTTTAAGAGAGAGCGAGAGCGAGAGAGAGAGAGAGAGAGAGAGAGAGAAAGAAAGAATTTTAATATTTATTTTTTAGTTATTGGTAAACACAACATCTTTGTTTGTATGTGGTGCTGAGGATCGAACCCGGGCCGCACGCATGCTAGGCAAGCGCGCTACTGCTTGAGCCACATCCCCAGCCCGTTTTTTTTTATTTGAGGTGAGAGTCTCACTATGTTGCCCAGGCTGGTCTCCAACTCTCCCTGTGTCCTGCCTCAGCCTCCTGTGTAGCTGGGATTACAGTTGCACACCACCATGCCTGGTCAGCATCAATTATTATTATTTTTGTACTGGGGATTGAACCCAGGGGTTTTAAATAAACTGATGGCCTTAAGGGATCCTCCCACTTCAGCCTCCCAAGAGGTTGGGACTATGCCACAGTCGAACAACTTGTGTACATTGATACAGCAGGAGTGGAAGCCTTTTATTGTAGGACAGGAACGGTATTTATACATTCCACACAGCTTACCTAATTAACATAAACTAAATACATCAGTCAGCCAATAAGGAATCTCCACACTTAATGGCTCGCTGGCGTTACTTCACAAACCACTCCCTCTGGCATTTTGCCAGGCGCCATCCAGACTTGTTTACAGACTCTAACATTTCTCTGGCAAAATGCCAGGCGCCATCCTGACTTGTTTACAGACTCTAACAGGACTACTAAAAATTGGGCATGTGCTACCACACTCAGCATTTTTTTTTTTTAATTTTGCTTCAAAGGAACAGAGGTTGTGGGAATGGACAGATGTGGGAATGGCCTGGAAGTGTTTCTGGAATTTTAAGATGCGAGAATAAAAATTGTAATTTTGCAACTCAAGTAAATTTGGTATAGATGCATGTTTTTACACACCGATACATTTACATATTTCATCAGTTCCCTGGAAATTCCAGGTAACCGAGAAGACATCACTGTGGGAGACAATTCTCCTAGGGTCTCCTGTTCCTCATGTGTTAGGAGCAAGGCAACAATTGCTCCAGACCATTTTATTTATTTTATATTCTAACAATTTTTAAGCACCTATTTTTTTTTAATATTTATTTATTTTTTTTAGTTCTGGGCGGACACAACATCTTTGTCTGTATGTGGTGTTGAGGATCGAACCCGGGCAGCACGCACGCCAGGCGAGCGTGCTACCGCTTGAGCCACATCCCCAGCCAAGCACCTATTTTTTAAAATTTTCCCATTAGTTATACATGACAGCAGAATGCATTTCAACTCATTGTACACAAATGGAGCACAACTTTTTCTGTGGTTATACATGATGCAGAGTCACACATTGGTGCAGTCATACATGTACATAGGGTAATGAGGTCTCATTCCACCATCCTTCCCACCCCACACCCCCTCCCCTCCCCTCACTCCCCTCTGCCCAATCCAAAATTTCTCCATTCTTCCCCTGCACATGGATCAGCATCCACATATCAGAGAAAACATTTGGCCTTTGGTTTGGGGGGATTGGCTTATTTTCCAGACCATTTTAAAGGATAGAGATGTTACCACCATCCAGAACAAAGGTCAGGTTTGTTTCACAGAACAATAAAGGTTGGGCTGATAAGAGTTCTAGCATGCATGAGATCCTGGATTCCATCCTAAGCCACACACACACACAAATAAAACAGAATAATAAAGATGATGTCTCATTCCAATACAAGGTTCAGTCTATTAAGAATTTGAGTCAGGCACATGATGGCTCACACCTGTAATCCCAGTGACTTGGGAGGCTGAGGCTGGAAAAATCTCAAGGTTGAGGCTAGCCTCAGCAATTTACTAAGGCCCTGTCTCAATAAGGACTGGAGATGTAGCTGAGTGGTAAAGCACCCTTGGGTTCAGTTTCCAGTACTACAAAAATAAATGAAAATATAAAGGATTTTAGTTGCTATTTGTCAAGCAGGACATCCTAAATTACACTTTTAACATACATGGCAAATAATTGTGAAGGGACACAGCCCTCTGTATCCATGGGTTCTACATTCACACATTTAATCAACCCAGATAGAAAATATTCTTTTCAAAAGTTACATTGAAGTATATGTGTACTTTGTACTTAGCTCTACAATGGCTCCTGGCTGTACTAACACTATATTGGGAATCTGCAGCCTGGACAAAATAGTGAGATCCTCCCTGTCTCTTAAAAAAGACAAACAGCTGAGCACAGTGACATACGCCTGTAATACCAGCGGCTTGGGAGGCTGAGGCAGGAGGATCGTGAATTCAAAGCCAGCCTCGGCAACATTGAGGTGCTAAGCAACTCAGTGAGACCCTGTTTCTAAATACAAAATAGGGCTGAGGATATGGTTTAGGGGTTGAGTGCCCCTGAGTTTGAAAAACCAGCCTCTACCTCAGAGCAAAGCCTGTCCAAGAAAGGGACATGACCTTTGTCCTTGGAAAAACCCACAGAGCACTCCTAGGCACATTCCCACCCTGCTAAGTTGTTTATCTACAAATAACAGGAGAGATCTGCTGCCCCAGGTGTCCCTGATTCAGTCAGGCTAGGTGGGAATCCATAGCAGCCCCCTAGCAACCACCAATCAGTATGAGACAGGGAAATACCTGGGATGCCAGATGACCTCCCAGTAGTTTATGGTGGTTGATAACGTGTTGGGAAACCACGTAGTTCAGTACGTACACCCCTCTTGGCTTAAACCAATCAGTTCAAATGAATCCCCCTTTTGTTCTGACCAATCACCCCTACCCAACTTGTTCCCGCCAGTGAATGTGCTCATCATGTTTTAGAGTTGTTATTTGATTTTCCCGCGGTGTGTGATGATTTGCTAAGAGATGCTATGATGTATGTGGGGTCCCTGCCCTCTCCAAAGAAGGTATAAAACTGCTGCCAACCCTGGGCTCGGGGCCTCTCAGAGTCACCAGTTGCTGTGTGTGCGCGTGGAGGACCGAGCTAGCTCGCAATAAACACCTCTTTGCTGCTTACATCGATCTTGGGTCTCTGGTGGTCTTTGGGGGTCCCGAATTCGAGCATAACAAATTCAATCTCTGGTACCCCGCCCCCCCAAAAAAAGACAAACGGGTGTGGTGGTGCATGCTCATGATCCTAGTGGCTCAAGAGATTGAGGCAAGAGGATCTCAAATTCCAGGCCAGTCTCAGCAACTTGGTCAGACACTAAGCAACTTAGTGAAACTATTATGCTCGAATTCAAGCAGTTTTATACATTCTTTGGAGAGGGCAGGGACTTCACATACATCATAGCAAATCATCACACACCGCGGGAAAATCAAATAACAACTCTAAAACATGATTAGCACATTCACTGGCGGGAACAAGTTGGGTAGGGGTGATTGGTCAGAACAAAAGGGGTATTGGTTTGAACTGATTGGTTTGAGCCAAGAGGGTGTACGTACTGAACTACGTGGTTTCCCAACTTGTTATCAACCACCATAAACTACTGGGAGGTCATCTGGCATCCCAGGTATTTCCCTGTCTCATACTGATTGGTGGTTGCTAGGGGGCTGCTATGGATTCCCACCTAGCCTGACTGAATCAGGGACACCTGGGGCAGCAGATCTCTCCTGTTATTTGTAGATAAACAACTTAGCAGGGTGGGAATGTGCCTAGGAGTGCTCTGTGGGTTTTTCCAAGGACAAAGGTCATGTCCCTTTCTTGGACAGGCTTTGCTCTGAGGTAGAGGCTGGTTTTTCAAAACCATGTCCAAAACAAAAAGGATTGGGGATATAGCTCAGTGGTTGAATCCCCAGTATCAAAACAAACAAAAAACCCATAGGGTGCAGTGGTGCTTGCCTGTAATTCTAGTTTATAATCCCAGCTATGCAGAAGGCTGTACAGAAGGATGGCACATTCAATGACAGCCTGAGCAATGTCGTCTAGAATGCATCTCAGTGGTACAGCACCACTGGGTTCAGTTTCCAGCACTGAAAACAAAAACAAAGTTCTAATCAGATAAAAAGCCAGTAAAATGAAATGTTTAGTCTTATCATAATATAAAACGTGATTTTAATGAGCGAGATCGTCTTTGATTGCTTTGAGGTTTTCGACATTGTACAGTTTTAGAAAATGGGTTATATAGGAAAAATAGACCAGGTGCTTTGGACCTGCAGCTAATCCCAGGTACTCTGGAGGCTGAAGCAGGAGGATTGAAAGTTCAAGACTGCCTGAGCAATTTACATGCACCCTGTCTCAGAAAACAAATAATTAAAAGGACTGGGGACCGATTTCAGAGGTAGTACTTACATAGTGTGTGTGATACCCTCAATTCAATGCTCATTATTAGGGGGGGAAGAACAACCCCACAATGTTCAGGGCAATGTGAATAAATAGTATTTTTAGGGAAGAAAATCCTGTTTTATTTAAGTTGTTTATTTGTTTGAGTGCTATGGATTGTTGAACCCAAGGCTCCATGCATGCTAGGCAAGTGCTCCACCACAGAGTATATCCCCAGCCATATTGATTTGAATTTAAAAATAATTTTAATTAACTTTCAGTATGTCTTTATCTAGAAACTTAAGTACTAAATGTAATACCTAGAAAAAAATCTTATATTATTCTTTTTTAAAAAGTATATTTTTAGATTGTAGATGGACACAATAACTTTACTTTGTTTATTAAATTTTTTTATGTGGTGCTAGGGATCGAACCCAGTGCCTCACCTGTGCTAGGCA
The DNA here is from genome assembly GCF_964194105.1 of Spermophilus citellus. Classification (NCBI taxonomy): domain Eukaryota; kingdom Metazoa; phylum Chordata; class Mammalia; order Rodentia; family Sciuridae; genus Spermophilus; species Spermophilus citellus. The sequence goes on along the minus strand of NC_138196.1, from coordinate 68,931,725 downwards.
AGTGCTCTGTCACTGAACCACAACCCCAGCTCCCTACAATATTCTTTTTAATATACTGAGTGTAATATGGAATAAGGCACAGAAAAGCAGTCACAAACTGGAAAACCTAAATAAAATTTGTGTTTAATAGCACAGATAGTTGTGTGGTGGCACACAACTGTAAACCCAGCAGTTTGGGAGGCTGAGACAGGAAGATCACAAGTTCAGAGCCAGCCTCAGCAAAAGTAGAGGTGCTAAGCAAGTCAGTGAGACCCTGTCTCTAAATAAAATACAAACTAGGGTTGGGGATATGGCTCAGTGGTTAAGTACCCCTGAGTTCAATCGCCAGTTCAAAAAAAAATTACAATTAAATAAATAAAGGGAAAATGAAAGAATTGGGAAGAGGAATGAGCTGGAGCTTGGGCAGAGTCAGGGAAGTGAAAATTACACAAGTTTGGTCAATAAAAAAGAAATTAGAGGGGCTGGCGATGTGGCTCAAAAGCGGTAGCGCGCTCGCCTAGCGTGCGTGCGGCCCGGGTTCGATCCTCAGCACCACATACAAACGAAGATGTTGTGTCCGCCGAGAACTAAAAAAAAATAAATAAATGTTAAAATTCTCTCTCTGTCCCCCTCTCTCTCACTCTCTCTTAAAAAAAAAAAAAAAAGAAAAAGAAATTAGAGCCAGGTGCATTGGAGTAATAACATAATGCCAGTGACTTGAGAGACTGAGGCAGGAGGACTGCAAGTTTGAGGTTAGCCTCAGTAATTTGGCCAGGCCCTAAGTAACTTAATGTGACCCTGTCTCAAAATGAAAAATTTAGAAAGAGAAGTGGGTAGCAACCAAGCCATTGATGAGGGGGCATGCAAATTGTGCTTCACTTACAATGTATATCAGAGCATTTAATAAAATATAAGGCTGGTATTTATTTGAAGTTATACAGTGTGACTTTACATCTGTTGGAATAGAAAATAGATTCTGTTGAATATTATAGAGGCTGTACATGTTTTCTTTTGTGTTTGAATTCTTTACAGTTTTTTGGTTTGGTTTTATTTTGTTCCCACCCCACCTCCATATCCAGAATTGAACTTGGGCACTCAACCAGTGAGCCACATTCCCAGCCTTAATTTGTATTTTTTTAGAGATAGGGTCTCACTGAATTGCTTAGCACCTTGCTGTTGCTGAGGCTGGCTTTGAACTTCTGATTCTCCTGCCTCAGCCTCCAGAGCCACTAGGATTGCAGGCATGTGCCACTGCACTCTGCGAATTCTTTGTACTTTTTCACATTTAGTACAACAAAGTTGAAAGGGGGGGGGCGCTGTAGATATGGCTCAGTGTTTGAACACCCCTGGTTTAATCCCAGGTACCAAAAATACAAAAGAAAAGAAAGATATTAGATCAGCCATTTCTACTAGCTAGCAATTACAGAAGTTAGGATTCTCTCCTGCTACAGAGTCCTGATGATTACATTTCTTTCTTTTTTTTTTTATGATTACATTTCAAAAGAATGGCTTTCATGGTTTTGTAGCTGGTTGGTTGTTCTGCTGTACTGGGGATTGGAACCCAGGACCTCCTGCATGCTGGGCAAAAATTAGCACTATGCTGTATCCCCAGCCCTCTGTTTTTTTCTTTCTTTTAATTTTGAGACAGAGTCTCCCTAGATTGCCTAGATTAGCCATCAATTTGTCATCCTCCTGCCTCAGCTTTTGGAGTAGCTGGGATTAGAGGCATGCAGCACCATATGGGCCTGGCTTTCAGGTTCTTGAGAATGACACCTGTAGGTCGTAGTGTATGTCTACATAGTCATCCCTAGGTATCCAGGAATTGGTTTGGGGGATTGTGAACTTGTTCTAGGAACCCCTGAAGATACTGAAATGCATAATTGCGCATGTCCCTCATGAAGAATGAAGTGAACCAGCAAGGCACAGTGGCACCTATCCATAATCCCACAGATTGGGGAGGCTGAGGCAGGAGAGTCCCAAGTTTGATTGCACACTTGGCAATTTAGTGAGACAGTGTCTCAAAATAAGAAGGGTTACAATGGAGCTCACTGATAAAAGTGTTCCTGGGTTCAATCCCAGTACCAAAAAGAAGAAAAAAAAAAAAAAAAAAAAAGGCAGGCCAGACTTGATGATGCATGCCTGTAATCCCAGCAAGTAGGGAGACTGAAGAGGGAGGATCCCAAATTCAAGGCCAGTCTCAGCCATTTGGGGAGATCCTGTCTCAAATACAAATAAAAATAAATAAATAGGGGCTTTGGCTGGGGCTCAGGGGTAGCGCACTTAACTGGTCTGTGTGAGGCACTGGGTTTGGCTCTCAGCACCACATATAAATAAATAAATTAAATAAAGGTTTATCAACAATTAAAAAATATTTATAAATAAATAAAATGATGTAGTGAAAAAAATAATAAAATTGCATATAATCTATTTACATCCTTTGTGTACTTTAAATCTTATTATTATTATTATTATTACTGAAGATTGAACCCAGGGGTGCTTTACTACTGAGCTACAACCCTGTCCCAGTGAACAAGTGTTGGTGTTACTGCTGTTTACCAGTGACAAGTCCTTCCTTCCCCAAATGCTGAAGTATAGCACCAGAGAAGCAAGCGAGGCAAGTGGAGAGTGGAAAGTGGAAGCTTTATTAAAGGACAGCAGAAAAGACTTCCTCCAGGAGGAAGAAGGGGACCAGAAAGGCGGAGTCCCTGGAAGGGGGAGGTCTTCTTTTAGTCCTCCCACATTCCTGTGCTTGGTTTCCCTCTATCCTGCAGTGATAGAATGAAGGTGGGAAGCCAAAAAGTGGAAGACTGGTGGAATGCTGGGGCAGGGAGGTGTAATCTGGGCAGGAAGGGCCCTGGGTGGTTTGATTAGCACCTCTTTGTTTGCAGAGAGCTACTTCATTAACAGTTCTTCAGGATGGGTTCCAGGCCTTGGGGACATTAACATTTCAATTTCCCCAGGTGCTCTTCTAGTTTCCTTGATTGCATTCTCCATAATGGTCTCCATTTTCTTATCTTACTGGGTATTAGACCCCATTTACCTAACTACACTAGCTACCTATCTTTAAATCTGGCTTCATTTGTACATGTTTTATATTACAGATGAGAAAAACAAAATTCAAGGGGGCCACATGTAACTTGTCTAGGATACCCGAGTTAATAAATAGCAGAGCACAACTGAAATATTTAGAATCTGAAAAAAATTACTAGTGATGTCTGAGTGAGATATAGGTTTGAGAGTTGTTAGTGCATTGACAGTAGTGTATCTAGGGGAATATGTGCACTGTGAAAAAGACAACCAGAATATACCCTCTGCAGTTCTCTGATAACAGATGCTTACCATCTATCTCCACTTAGTTCTTCTTTTTCAGAAAGTATTAAAATTTATTAATTGGCTGGTGTGGTGGTGCATGCCTGTAATCCCAGTGATTCAGGAGGCTGAGGCAGGATGATTGCAGGTTCAAAGCCAACCTCAGCAACTTAGTGAAACTGTAAACAACCTAGCGAGATCCTGTCTCAAAAAATAAAAAGGGGGGCTGGGGTTGTGGCTTAATGACAGAGTGCTTGCCTGGCATGTGTGAAACACTGGGTTTGAGTCTCATCACTGCATATAAATAAATGAATAAAATAAATGTTCATCCACGTCTAAAAAATTTTAAAAAATATATAAATATATAAAAAATAAAACAAATATATAAATATATTTTTTTAGTTGTAGTTGGACACAATACCTTTATTTATTTATTTATTTTTATGTGGTGCTCAGGATCGAACCCAGGGCCTTACACATGCTAGGCGTGCCCTCTACCATTGAACCACAACCCCAGCCCCCTAAAAAAATATTTTAAAAATAAAATAAAAAGAGGCTGGGAATGTGGCTCAGCATAAAGCATCTCTGAGTTCAAGTCCTCATACCAAAAAAAAAAAAAGAGAGAGAGAGAGAGAGAGAAATTGCTTTGTGTGTCTGTGTGTGTGTGTGTGTGTATGTGTTTTGAGATGGCTGTGTAGGGTGGTCTCAAAGTTTTGTGCTCAAGCCTGGTGCTGAGGTGCAAGCCTGTAATCCCAGTGATTCTGGAGGCTGAGGCAAGAGGATCATGAGTTCAAATCCAGTCTCAGCAATTTTTTTTTTTTTAATTTTTGTAGTTGCAGATGGACAGAATGCCTTTGTTTATTTTTATATGGTGTTAAGGATTGAATCCAGTGCCTCACACATGCTAGGCAAATGCTCTGCCACTGAGATACAGCCTCAGCCCCCAGTCTCAGCAATTTAGCGAGGTCCAAAAGTAACTTGGTGAGACCTTGTCTCTAAATAATATAAAAAAAGGACTGAGGATGTGGTTCACTGGTTAAGCACTACTGGGTCCAAACCCTGGTAGCAAACAAAAACAAGACAAAAAATTGGTGTGTTCAATTGATCTTCATACCTCAGCCTCCAGAGTACCTGGGATTATAGGTGTGCACCACCATACCTGTATTTTTTGGTACTAGGGATTGAACCTAGGGGTGCTTTACCACTGAGCCACATTCCCAGCCCTTTTTATTTTAAAATTTGAGACTGGGTCTCCCTGAATTTTTTAGGATCTTGCTAAATTGATGAGGCTGGCCTAGAACTGACAAGTCTTCTGCTTTAGCCTCCTAGTCCCTGAGATAAAAGGGGTGTGCCACATTGCCCAGGCCCCCTAGCTGTTTATAGTTCATAGAAACAAAAACAATTTCGTCCTTTTTTTTGGGGGGGGGGGTTCCAGGAATTGAACCCAGGGGCATTCAACCACTGAGCCACATCCACAGTCCTTTTTTATATTTTATTTAGAGACAGGGTCTCACTGAGTTTGAAAAAACAGCCTCTATCTCAGAGCAAAGCCTGTCCAAGAAGGGTGCCTGACCTTTTTCCTTGGAAAGACCCACAGAGCACTCCTAGGCACATTCCCACCCTTCTAAGTGGTTTATCTACAAATAACAGGAGAGATCTGCTGCCCCAGGTGTCCCTGGCTCAGTCAGGCTAGGTGGAGATCCATAGCAACCCCCTAGCAGCCACCAATCAGCATGAGACAGGGAAATACCTGTTCCCGCCAGTGAATGTGCTAATCATGTTTTAGAGTTGTTATTTGATTTTCCCGCGGTGTGTGATGATTTGCTAAGAGATGCTATGATGTATGTGGGGTCCCTGCCTTCTCCAAAGAAGGTATAAAACTGCTGCAAACCCTGGGCTCGGGGCCTCTCAGCGTCACCAGTTGCTGTGTGTGAGTGGAGGACCGAGCTAGCTCGCAATAAACACCTCTTTGCTGCTTACATCGATCTTGGGTCTCTGGTGGTCTTTGGGGGTCCCGAATTCGAGCATAACAAGTTGATTTGGGTCTGGCTAAATTGCTGAGACTGATTTTGAACTCAGGAACCCTGAGTCACTGGGATTAAAGGTGTAAACCACCACACTGGGCTCACTTTCACTCTTAAGACTGGAAACCTCGCCCTGTTTTGCATTAAAACCCCCTAAGGGAAAAATTCCTGTAGTTCTGGTCTTTGATCTTTCTCTTTATCCACAGGGTGAGGGCTGAAACTAAAATATATTAGTTAATAGGTGGGAGGCTGCAAAATTGAGACAGAATTACCTATCCTCAGAGGTGCAAATTAACTACAAAAAAAAAAGAAAGAAAGAAAGAAATTATATTGGTTGGTGCATGGTGGGGCATGACTGTAATCCTTGTGACTCTGGAAGCTAAGGCTGGAGGATCAGGAGCTAAAAGCCAGTCTCAGTAATTTAGCCAGCCCTTTGGAATTTAGGGAGATCCTGTCTCAAAAAAAAAAAAAAAAAAAAAAAAGAGAAACCTTGGGATGTAAGTCTGTAGTAAAGCACTCCTGAGTTCAAAATCCAGGACCAAAAAGAAGCTATCACGGATCTTGGAGGTGTGGCTTGGTGGGAGAGCACTTATCTAGCATGTAAGACCTTGGTCTCTATTCTGAGTCCCCAGGGATTGAGGGAGGAAGAAAAAAAAAAAAGTAAATAACCACCAAATTTACCTTACTTGGTTATTAGCAGGAAGATCCCAAAACTCTTAGGTCAAGACTAAGTATACTTAGGCTGGGTGCTGGCAAGGCCCTGGAACGGATCCCTAATACTAAACCCCCCTTCAAAAAAAAGAGAAGGACATTTAAGTATTTGACAAGGGAAAACCTCCCCCAGCTTCTCTCCCCTGCCCCTCCCACTGCCTGGGTCTATCCTGGGTAGACTCCTCCCCGCAGCTCCTTGTGTATAAATGGGTGTTTCAGATCCGGTGGACAGCTTCTTACAGGACTGGGAAGCAATGCTTCTGGGCCTTCTACTCCAGGTAAGCAGTGAGCTGGGACAATATGGATGCTGGAGGCTGGAGCATAGTAAGAAAGACCCATGATCCCCTGCTCTGTGCCAGGAGGGAGACTCACCTCTCCAGGGAATCAACTGTATCAAGCTATTTATTTTTTGGTGCTGGGAACTGAATCCAGGCCCTCCTGCAGGGTAGGCCAGTGCTCTACCTCTGAGACACACGGCCAGACCTAGCCGGGGCTACTGAAAATACTGTGCCCTCTGTTAAGGTTCAAGTTACCTAGATAGATGCTTGCCACTGATAAGTTAACCCACGGACTACTCTGTTGGATGAAGACAGAAAAGGAGACGACTGATGTCTGTGTGAAAATACCCCCAGAGGTGCTGGTCTGAAGGCGTGTGGAATCCTCTTCCAGTATATGCCAGGGAAGGGGTGGTTTGCATTTAGAGGTAGGGGGATGGAGGGATTGGAACCATTCAGGACCCTGATACTGTTACGGATCTGGGGGCCTGTGGGTTGAGCCAGGGAAGCCACTGGAGCCATTGGGTGCCGATCCCTGTAAACTTCACCAGAAAGAATTCAAGGGACACAGCAGAAAGTAAGCAAAAGTTTAATAGGAGTGAAAGGAGAGAGTTCTGTACAGCACTGTGACTGCACGGAGAGGAGCGTGTGGTGCTCTCAGGGCTGGAGTCTTTAAGAAACTGAGTCCTTTGTAATTGCCTTGGTTTCCCCATCTCCTTTGTTGGTTTTTACCCTTTGGATAGCCCTCAGAAACTTCCTATGTGAAAGCCTGGATATTCTGTTTCCCAGGTGGTTGGGACATAGTGGCAAGAGATGATGTTGGCATTTATCTGAAAACCCCAGTGCCCCTTGACGGGTTATCATTAGTTGTAGCTGGGGGTCTTGATGTACCAGACCCTACTTTTCGGATACCTTCTTAAAGTCCTCAGGATTTTAAGTAATAATTCCCTCATGGGATTAAAGTTCTCTGTAGCTGAGGAAGGTCAAGCATTCCAGACCTCACTTCCCAAAGCGTACCAGTTTAGACACGCTTCCCCACAGTTTCAGTTTTATGGCCCCTAGATTCTTCTTGATGCACTCACCAGTTCATAACTATAACCTACCTCACAATAAACCTGGTGCTTAGACTCTTTTTAGGGTTTTTTTGTTTGGTTGGTTCCTAGGATTGAACCCAGGTGCGCTTAAAACCACTGAGCCACATCTCTACCCTTTTTTTTTTTTTTTTTTTGAGACAGGGCCTTGCTAAATTACTGAGTCTGGCTTTGAACTTGTGATCCTCCTACCTGGGCCTGTTGAACCCTTGGGATTACAGTCCCCTGCCACCACAACTGGCAAATTTAACTACATTTTACAAAGTGAACATGTCTGATACTGAGACTAGAAATTGGATTAGGAGCCAGACATGGCACATGTCTGTAATCCAAGCGACTGAGGCAGGATCACAAGGTCAAGGCCAGCCTCAGCAATTTAGGGAGACCCTAAGTAATTTAGGAAGACCCTGTCTCGAAATAAAAAAGGCTGAGAATGTGGCTCAATGGTTGAGTGCCTTGTTCTATCCCCAGAACCGCCCACCACCCCCCCCCCCCAAAAAAAAAAAAAAAAAGAAAGAAAAGAAAATTTAGATTCTGAGGCCCAGGGAAGTGTGAGATCTAAAGGAAGAGGAGGTAAGAGAGGAAACTGACAGGGCCTGCTGTATGCGGACTTCCTGGGGTCAGCAGGGACAAACGCAGTTTGCTCCGTTAAAGTTACTGTGTTTTGAGTAGGAAGTGCCCTTCTGGAGAAGTTAGATAATAGACAATCAGCCCTGCACTGTGGTGCATGGTTGTAATTCCAGCAGCTCAGGAGACTGAAGTGGGAGGATTGCAAGTTCAAGGCCAGCCTCAGCAACTTATCAAGGCCCTAAGCAATTTAGTGAGACCCTGTGTCAAAATAAAATGTAAAAAAGGCTAAGGATGTAGCCTAGTGGTAAAAGTGCTCCATACAAAAAAAAAAAAAAAAGAAAGAAAGAAGGTGGGGGGACCCTCAACCTATGTGCCACTTTTTTCTTTTATTCCTTGTACTGAGGATCAAACCCAGGACCAGAGACCAGCTAAGCAAGCACCCTGCCATGGAGCTACAACCCCAGCCCTGCCTGCCTTTTCCATACCACAGTGTACTGTGTGCATCTTTCTATATCAGTATGATTGTCACTATCTTTTCTTAAAATTTTGCTTGCTATTGTCTTGTATAGAATGTGTATTCTGTGAATAGAATGAAGTTTATTTAGCCAATGCTGACAAAATACCTTGTTTTTTTTTTTAATTGCACAATTTTTTTTCTTTATTTTTCTTAAACCAATGCCTGATACAAAGGCTGGCTGCTGAAGAATGGAAACCTGTTTCTTCTTCGTGCTTCAAACTAAGCATTGAATTTATCTGACAAGGCGAATAAGGTCTCTTTAATAATTAATGGTACACACATGAAAATCCTTTATGATGCATAAGTATTTTGTTACACAGGGTACAAAAATACTTTCACGTTGTGGTTGATTTTAAGGTTTGGAAAGAACAAGGAACAGTGGTGGGGACAGGGCGCCCTGTGGAGAGGTCAGCAAGATGGGCAGAGGAGGGGGCTTTCTTATAATTATTGGTCCATCTGAGAAGGAAGCAGAGGACCGATTGGACAAGACAAGGCAAATGTCCTGTGGTGGTTGCTGAGCCTGGAAGTGTGTGAGGTGCACGGGTCCTGGGGGGGGGGAGAAGTGGCCACAGGGCTCAGGCCTCTCTGAAGCCTGGTGGGTGTAGGGGCCTGGTGTGGAGAGAGGGACCAGGCACCATAAGCTGGGACCTGTTGCTATGGAGACTGTGAGAACAAACTGTAGACTCACATATACACAAGTGTCTTAATTCATGCCAGAAAACATGCAAAATTAAATGCCTCATTTTCCTGAGGGAGGGAGTTAAGAAGCATGCTGGAGTGGGAGGTCGGGTCAGGTCTTACTGGGTGTCCCAGCAAGAAGGCCCTCAAATCCTCCAGGGAGGCCTTAGAGAAGGGTTTGGGGTGGAACAAGCCTGAGGAAGAGGGAAAGGCACAGGAAGCAGTTCACTGAGTCAGGTTTAAGATTCAGCCTCCAGAGAAGCAGCAGGTCTGCGCAGGTTGCTCACAGGGAAGGGGAAGGTGCTGCCGGCCTGGGCCAGGATGTTTTTTTTTTGTTTGTTTGTTTTTTTTTTTGTAGTGGTGCTGGGGATTGAACCCATTGCCCTGTGCCCATGTGAGGCTTGCACTCTACCAACTGAGTCCTATCCCCAGCCCCTAGGCATTGCTTATGTTTCTTTTTGGTAATGGGAATTGAACTCAAGGGGTGATCTACCACTGAGCTACATTCTTTCTCATTTTTGAGACTCACTGAGTTCGTGAGGCTTGTCTCAAATTCGCAATTTTCCTTCCCTGGCCTTCAGAGTTGTTGGGATTACAGGAGTGTGCCATCTTGCCTAAAATACTGAAAATAAGTTTTCCCAGGATTTATTTGTATTTGTGCGTTTTTTTAAAAAATATTTGTTTATTTATTAGTTCTTGGAGGACACAACATCTTTGTTGATATGTGGTGCTGAGGATCGAACCCGGGCCACACGCATGCCAGGAGAGCACGCTACCACTTGAGCCACATCCCCAGCCCCTGTATTTGTGCGTTTTCTATTTATTTATTTATTGGTACTGGGGATTGAACTCAGGGGCACTCTACCACTGAGCCACATCCCCAGCCCTGTTTTGTATTCTATTCAGAGACAGGATCTCACTGAGTTACTTAGTGCCTTGATTTTGCAGAGGCTGGGTTTGAACTCTCATCCTCCTGCCTCAGCCTCTGGAACCTCTGGGATTTCAAGAATGCACCACTGTGCCTGGCAATTTGTATGTTTTGAATACTATCCGCCTTCTGGGTTACACTTCACTAGTAAATAAGTCTTCTGTTGAATACATTCAACTATAGAGAAGCAAAGATGAAAAACATAAACAAACTGTAGTATATGTGAATTTGGAGCCATCAGAAAAGCTTATTTTAAAATCCAAAATTGCCAGGTGGGATAGTGCATGCCTGTGATCCTAGCGGCTCGGAAGTCTGAGGCAGGAGGATCATGGGTTCAAAGCCAGCCTTAGCAATTTAGTGAAGCCATAAATAAGCAACTCAGTGAGACCCTGTCTATAAATAAAATATAAAAAAGGGCTGGGGATGTGACTTAGTGGTGAAGTGCCCCTCGGCTCAATCTCCAGTACAAAAAAAAAAAATCCCAAACTGATAAGGTCTTTCTATAAATTATTTATATAGATAGAGGGTTGAACTCAGGGCACTTTACCACCAAACTACATCCCCAGCTCTTAATATTTATTTTAATTAGTTACACATGACAGTACAATGACCTTGACATATCATAACATTTGAATCAGATGGGGTAAAATTTCTCATTTTTCTGAATGTACAGGTTGCAGAATCACATTGGTCATGCAGCCACATATATACACACAGTAGTAATAATGTCTGTTTCATTCTATCCTTCCTATCTCCCCAGCCCCTCCCCTCCCCTCCCATCACTTCTCTCTACCCAATCTAAGGTGACACAATTGATTTTTTTTTTCTCTCACATCATCATACATGTATTTTGTGTAATGATGAGGGTTCCCTTCCATCTTCCATGCAATTCCATTTCTCCCTCTCTTTCCCTCTCACCTCTCTTCCCTATCTAGAGGTTATCTTCTACTCCTGCTCTTCCTCCCTACCCCGTTCTGAGTCATCCCCCTTACTTACATTAGAGAAGACATTCAGCATTTGTTTTTTGGGGATTGGCCAACTTCACTTAGCATAATCTTCTCTAATGCCATCCATTTCCCTGCAAATGCCATGATCTTGTTATTTTTTAGTGCTGAGTAATATTCCATTGTGTATTAATGCCACATTATTTTTATCCATTCTTCATTGAAGGGCATCTAGGTTGGTTCCATAGTCTAGCTATTATGAATTGTGCTGCTATGAACATTGATGTGGTTGTGTCCCTCTAGTATACTGTTTTAAGGTCTTTTGGGTATATTCCCAAAAGAGGAATAGCTGAGTCAAATGGTGGTTCCATTCCCAGCTTTCCAAGCAATCTCCATACTGCTTTCCAAATTGGCTGCACCAATTTGCAGTCCCACCAGCAATATATGAGTGTATCTTTTCCCCCACATCATCCTCGCCAGCACTTGTTGTTTGACTTCATAATGGCCGCCGGAGTGAGATGGTATCTTAGAGTAGTTTTAATTTGCATTTCTCTGATTGCTAGAGATGATGAGCATTTTTTCATGTACTTGTTGATTGATTGTATATCTTCTTCTGAGAAGTGTCTGTTCAGGTCCTTGGCCCATTTGTTGATTGGGTTATTTGTTTTTTTGGTGTTTAACTTTTTGAGTTCTTGGAATACCCTAGAGATTAGAGCTCTATCTGTGTGAGGGGTAAAAATTTGTTCCCAGGATGTAGGCTCCCTATTCACCTCACATTATTTCTCTTGCTGAGAAAAAAACTTTTTAGTTTGAATCCGTCCCATTTGTTGATTCTTGGTTTTAATTCTTGTGCTATAGGTGTCTTTTTTTTTTTTTTTTTTTAAGAGTGAGAGGGAGAGAGGAGAGAGAGAGAATTTTAATATTTATTTATTTTTTATTTTATCAGCAGACACAACATCTTTGTTTGTATGTGGTGCTGAGGATCAAACCCGGGCCGCACGCACGCCAGGCGAGCGTGCTACCGCTTGAGCCACATCCCCAGCCCCTATAGGTGTCTTATTAAGGAACTTGGGGCCTAACCCCACGTGATGGAAATTAAGGCCAACTTTTTCTTCTATTAGGCGCAGAGTCTCTGGTTTGATTCCTAGATCCTTGATCCATTTTGAGTTAACTTTTGTTCATGGTGAGAGAAAGGGATTCAATTTCATTTTGTTTCATATGGATTTCCAGTTCTCCCAGCACCATTTGTTAAAGATGTTAACCTTTCTCCATTGCATGCTTTTAGCACCTTTGTCTAATATAAGGTAGTTGTAATTTTGTGGGTTGGTCCCTGTGTCCTCTACCATTGGTCTACCAGCCTGTTTTGGTGCCAGTACCATGCTGTTTTTTTTTTTTTTTTTTTTTTTTTTTTAAGAGAGTGAGAGAGGAGAGAGAGAGAGAGAGTTTTTAATATTAATTTCTTAGTTCTCGGCGGACACAACATCTTTGTATGTGGTGCTGAGGATCGAACCCGGGCCGCACGCATGCCAGACAAGCGCACTACCGCTTGAGCCACATTCCCAGCCCTACCATGCTGTTTTTGTTACTGTTGCTCTGTAGTATAGTTTAAGATCTGGTATAGTGATACCACCTGTTTCACTCTTCCTGCTTAGAATTGCTTTAGCTATTCTGGGTCTCTTATTTTTCCAGATGAATTTCATAATTGCTTTTTCTATTTCTGTGAGGAATGCCATTGATTTTGATTGGAATCACATTGAATCTGTAAAGTGCTTTTGGTAATCTAGCCATTATTTATTTATTTGTTTGTTTGTTTGTTTGTTTATTTATCTATTTTTTTTTTAGTTGAGACAGGGTCTTGCTAAGTTGTTGAGGGTCTCCCTGAATTGCTAAGGATGGCCTTGTATTTGTTTTCCTCCTCCCACAGCCTCCCAAGTAGCTGGGATTTCAGGCATGTACTACTATAGCCCTCTGTATTTTTGGAAAGCAAAAGTGAGATCCTTATTTACCTGATTTCCAGAGTGTGGGCTACTATGGGTATATAGTTCTTTTTGATAGAGTACCAGCTTACAAAGTGTGAAGCAAGAGGCCTTAGGTTCAATTCCCAGAACCCTTCTGCCTGCAAAAAAAAAACCCACAAGTTTGGGGTATAAAGTTCTCCAGGTTACAGAGTGAGGTACCCAAGCCTGCATTCTAGCTCAAGTGTGGTCCGTCTGGGGCCTGTGTCCTTTCCACAGCTCCAGCTGGGGTGACTGGTAGTACAGGTGCCACGGAGATTGGTGCCAAGTGGGCATAAAAATAGGAATGGAGATGAAGAACTAGGGATTTGTGAGGACCATCTGTGTTCTGCCAGAACATGGTAGTGGGTGAAACCACCCAAGGAAACAAGTTGCTATTGTTCTTTTTTGCTTAAGTGAAATTTCTTCTCCTGCACAGCAACTCTGAGCTGCCAAAGGCTGGAAGAGCGGCTGTGATTGGCTGCAGGCCGCTGGAAGAGACTTCCTGTTGCATCTGGAATTCAAGGGTCTGCTAGGACTTCAGGGGCTGTAAGAACCAGGGGGCTCAAGTGCGACCATCTGGCTGGAGTACACCCACAAAGCCAATCCTAAAGAAAGCCCACCTCAGTGCAGACTTTGAGCCAGTCCAATGGAGATGTCGGCAGCCCTCACGAGACTTCAGGAGGAGGTCAAGTGCCCCATCTGCCTGGATAACCTGAAAGACCCCATCACCATTGACTGTGGGCACAACTTCTGTCGCTCCTGCATCCAGCAGTCCCAGGCAGATCTGCAAGAGGGTTTCCGTTGTTCTGTCTGTCGCCATCAGTGTGATGAAGGGCACTATGAGATCAACACCCAGCTGGGAAGGATGATCGAAACTGCCAAGCTTCTCCAGCTCAGCAGGAGGAAGAGGAAGAGGCAGAGCAAGAAGAGCTTGTGTGAGAAACACCAAGAGGTCCTGAGCCTTTTTTGTGAGGAGGACCTGGAGCTGTTGTGTTCCCTCTGCGCTGGGCCCCCAGACCACCAGGGCCACTACCTGAGGCCCATCAAGGAGGCTGCCTCTTATCACAGGGGAATGCTTGAAAATTACATTGAGCCCCTGAAGAGGCAAGTGGCAGATGTTCAACAATTAATAAGCATTCAAGGCAGTAAATGCCTTGAGCTGAGAGAGCAGGTGGAACACCAGAAACAGAGATTATCCTTTGAATTGGAACAACTGAACCAATTTTTAGAGCAAGGAAAACAGGCAGCTCTAGCAAGGTTAGTTGAAGAAGAGAAGGACACTGAACAGAAACTCAGTGAAAACATCACAGCATTTTCAAACTACGCTTCCACACTCAAAGGTTTACTAAGCAGGGTCACAGAGCACAATGTGTTGTCTGAGGTGGAATTGCTGTCACAGATGAAGCACTTCTACCAGAAGTCTGACACTGAGGTCAGCCCACCAGTCTTTTCAATTCATTTAAGGAGGGAAGCTTACAATTTTCCTCCCCAGTATTCTGCTCTGCAGAAAATAATTAGAGAGTTCAAAACAGATATATTTCTAGACTCTGCAACAGCCCACCGTAACCTGATCATCTCTGGGGATAAAAAATGTGTCCGAAACACGAAGAGAAAACAAAACGTCCCTGATCTTCCATCTAGGTTTACAGTCAACCCGGTTGTCCTGGGTTTTCCAGCTTTCTATTCTGGGAGGTATTTCTGGGAGGTGGAAGTGGGAGATAGATCTGAGTGGGCTATTGGCGTCTGCAAAGCCTCTCTGTCCACCAAGGCCAGGCGACCATCAGTCCAGCAGGGATGCTGGAAGCTTCAACAACTGAATGATGGCTATGAAGCTCCAGGAGCTGTTCCAGACCCTCTGCTGTTAGAGGTGAGAGCCAGATGCCTTGGCATTTTCCTGGACTGTGAGCTGGGTGAGATCTCCTTCTACAATATGCCTGAGAAATCTCTCATCTGTACTTTCACAGACACTTTTACTGAACCTCTGCGTCCTTATTTCTTTATAGGACCTGGTTCAAAACCTCTCAGAATCTGTTAAGGGAAAAAAATTGTGAATGAAAAAGCCCCCTCAATAGGCTGAGCCATTTTAACAAAATTCTGGGGGGGGTTTTGTTTGGTGCTAGAGATTGAATTTTTTTTGTACCCTGTTGAAAATGTACACTTTTTTGCTTTTATGTATCAGTTAAATTTAATGTTAAGGAAAAGAAACCTCTAGTTCTTGCTGGTATGTAAGAAGGTTGTTGGTCATTATGTTGTAGTTTAGTACCAGGGATTGAGCCAGGGATGCTTAATCACTAAGCTATATAATTATATGTAATAGTAGAATTCATTGTGAACCGAAGGTGGAATGTTCTCTCTGATATGCAGATGCTGAATCACAGTGGGGTGGGAGAGGTTCACCTGTTTGGACAAGGGGGATTGGGGGGAAGTGAGGGGGGTTGGGAATGGGAAACACAGGAGAATGAATCAGACAACCCTTTCCTATGTTCATATATGAATAGGAACGGGGCCAGTGTAACTCCACATCATGTACAACCACAAAAATGGGAAGTTATACTCCATGTGTATAAAACGTTAAAATAAAATAAAGAGGAATTGTAACATTCATATGCATCCGTTCATTCATTCGTAACATAATTGGTCAACTTCATTCCTTGACACCCTTTTCCTTTCCACCTCCCTCCCCTGCTTCCTTTACTCCACTGGTCTCCCTTCTACTTTTTATGAGATCCCCAATCCCCTTCCCCATGATCCTTTACTTTGGAGTCAGGCTTATTTCACTTCCCATGATGCTCTCAAGTTCCACTGGCTCTTGAGGGCCTTGAGGGCTGCAGCTATTCTCTAGGTTCCCACAGCCCTGCCTGCCTGGTCCAGCCTCAGATCCTGCGGGTCTCCAGTCCCCTGGTAGTTCTTGGCTGTGTCAGCGGCCTTCTCACAGGATTTCCCCCTTTTCTTGTCTATGGCTGGGTCCTTTTGGGCGACCAGCAGGACACAGCAACAGGTGCTACTGATCTTAATCCTATGCTTTTTGCTGACCCAGATGACCCCTGGCTTCCTCTGCAGTCACTGTCCTCTTGTGTGCACTTCTTTCCTTCTTTACCAAATGATAAGAGTGTGGGGCATTTGGGGGGACTAAGTCTATTTTCATAACAGCTCATTTTTCTGCAAGGTCTGCATTTTTCTTCTTGGAAATCTTTCTTCATTCTTCATCTGTACTTCCCAACTCCTTTGTGACAAGATGCTAATGCAATTATGATTCCTTTTACAGACTGCCATTCCCAATAACGTGAAGCTAAAACTTTGGTTTTAGAGGTCTCAGTCCAGACATGGTCAGCTTCATTGCTCTGGTCTCAAGGTGAGGCAGAACATCACAGCAGAAGAGTGTGGGGAAGGAAAGCAGCTCAGACCATGGCCATAGGGAAGGAGAACTTTGGTTAAATTCTTTGGTGTGTGAAGGGGATTGAACCCAGGGATGCTTAACCACTGAGCCACATCCCCCCTTTTATATTTTATTTAGACAGGATCTCACTCAATTACTTAGTACCTCCCTAAGTTTCTGAGGCTGGCTTTGAACTCACTATCCTCCTGCCTCAGCCTCTTGAGCCTCTGGGATTACAGTTGTGTGGCACCAGGCCTGGCTGCTTCAGTTAATTCTTTAGAAATTTTCCAGATATATTGCCATCCATGCATATGATATTTATCTTGCACCTTCATTGATAAGTTGAATTGATAGGCACTTTAAGATAACAGTAAATAACAGTGATCATAAAAATTTGTCATCTCTTTTCTAGGAAAAGTATCATTTCTACCTTTTTTCAGTGCCGGGGATCAAACCGGGGGTCTAGTGCTTGCTACACAAGCACTATTCCGCACTATTCCCAGTTCAGTATTGTTTTGTGAGACAGGGTTTTTGCTAAATTGCTCCAGATGGGCTTGAATTTGTAATCTTCCTGCCTCAGCTTCTCAAGTAGCTGGAACAGGTATGTGCTACCACATCTGGCTTTATGTTACCTTTTTTTTTTTTTTTTTGTGGGGAAGGGGGATACTAGGAATTAAACTCAGGGACACTCTGAGGACACTGAGCCACATCCCCAGCCCTATTTTGTATTTTATTTAAAGACAGGGTCTCATCAAGTTGTTTAGTGCCCTGCTTTTGCTGAGGCTGGCTTTGAACTCAAATCCTAATGCCTAGGCTTCCTGAGAACCGCGTCCAGCCCTCTCTTGGTATTTTATTCATTTATTTTTGTGGTATTGGAAATTGAACACAGGGGTGCTCTACTCCTGAGCTACATCCCAGCAACACCTCCACCCCCACTTTTTTCTTCATTTTGAGATAGGATCTAGATAAGTTTTTCAGGCTGGCCTAAAAATTGGGACCCTGTTGCCTCACTCAGGCTTCCGAGGATGCTGGGATTACAGGCGGGCACCATTGTGCTGGCTATTTTGTGTCATAAATTTGCACTTCTAAAAATGACCTTAAAAGTGATCCCTCAATTTAGGACTTCATAAACAGAAAGTCCTAGGCTGGATTATTTTATAGATATGCTTTAAGTTTGTGTGAAAAGTCATTTTCTACCGTAAAACAAACAAAAAAACCCACTGAGGTTAGTAACATTAAGCAGATAATTGAGTACTTATTTTTTTTTTAAGAGAGAGTGAGAGAGGAGAGAGAGAGAGAGTTTTTAATATTTATTTATTTATTTATTTTTTAGTTTTTGGCGGACACAACATCTTTGTTGGTATGTGGTGCTGAGGATTGAACCCGGGCCGCTCGCATGCCAGGCGAGCACGCTACCGCTTGAGCCATATCCCCAGCCCTGAGTACTTATTTTGTGCCAGACACTGTTGTAGGTTTGAGGGAGACAGTCATGAGCCCCAAATGGAGCTTACCCTGTAGTCAGGGGACAAAGTACCTTACACAGTATGGTAGGTGGTAAGTAAATAGAAAACAGGCAAGGGAGAGGGAAGGGGTCCCTTGGACGTGGCGATCAGAGATGAGCTCCTTAACAAGGTGGTATCGGAACAAAGATTTGAAAGAGATAAAAGATACATGGCGGTTGGCCATTTCAGGTCCAGGCAACAAGTGCAAAAGTCCTGATTTGTGAATGTGCATGGCAATCCACAAAGTAACAAAAGCTGAGAAAGCAGAGGGTGAAGCAGAAAAGGGAGTGGGGGTATGAGGTAGAGCAGACTTCCCGGGGGGCCCTGTCACTGGGGCTTTGGTTTTTACTGAGAAAGACTCTTAGCATGACAATGTATGGTTAGAAGAATCTTGGGCTGGGTATGGTGGCACCTGCTTGTTATCCTAGCAACTTGGAAGGTTGAGGCAGGAGGCCATTTTAGTGAGGCTCTTAGAAATTTCATGAGACCCTGCCTCAAAGTAAAAAAAAACAAAAAACAGATGTAGCTCAGCAGTTACCCCCACACCAAAAGATTTGGCTGCTATGTTAAAACAAATATTTTTATGTTGGTGTTTGGCCGGGAAAGTGATTAGAATCAGATAAAAACATTAAAAAACTCAATCCAGCCAGGCATGGTGGTGCAAACCTACAATCTCAGCAATTGCAGAGGACTTGGCAGGAGGGTTAAAGATTTGAAGCCGGCCTCACCAACTTAGCAAGACCTTGTCTTGAAATAAAAAATAAAAAGGGATGTGGATGTATCCTCAATGGTAAAGTGCCCTTGGGTTCACTGAGGGGAAAAAAAATTCAATATCTGGAGCATAATGTGTAGCTCAATGGTACAGTGCTTAGTGCTGGCTGGGCAAGGACCTGGGTTTGATCCCCAGGATCACACATACTATTTCAAGAACTTACAAGATCAGAGTTTTGTCTTAATGATTTATAAAAGCATCTCTGACCAGACTGTGAGATCATGAAAATATCTCCACTAGATAGCCCTGTTAAAAGGATAGCCCTTTTGGGCTGGGGCTGAGCGATAGCATGCTTGCTTCGATTCTCAGCACCACATACAAATAAATAAAAATAAAGGTCCATCAACAAAAAAAAAAAAAAAAAAAAAAAAAAAAAAGACATTTCCTGTAACTCCTGGGGAAGGACAGGCAATTCATTTCCTTTGCCAGTTGATCTTCTGAATTACTCCAAGGCATAATTCTCAACATGAGTGCTCCAGGTAGTTTGAGCCTACCAAAACCAAAAGTTGGGTGTCTATTGTCTTCACTTCCATTCTTCCTCCATCATCCACTCTCCACCATCCTACACCAGTAAAGTGCAGATTCAAGACAGGAATGTTTTCTGTCTCAATGACCCTGGTTTTACCAGCACCTGGAACACTCAGCACTGTTGGCTTTCAGCTAAATGTTAACACTGAACATGGAACAGACATATTAAGTTACTAAGGGTTAATGGAGATATTTTCCAGGCTGAGACAACTAGGGGGATTTTACGGGAATCCTCATCACTAGGATGCTGTCAAACATTCTACAATGTACAGGACAGGTTCCCCAAAGAAAGATCCAACCCAAATGCCAGTAGATGCTACAGTTGAGACAGCTTGCCTTAGGGGAAACTGGGAGAAAAATCCAAAAGCATTGATTCAGACAAGACTTTTTATTTATTGGGGGAGGGTACAGGGGATTGAATTTAGGGATGCTTTACCACTATCCATCCCCAGTACTTGCCCCCCCCCCCCTTTAAAAAAAAAAGGTAGCTTATCTTACATAAAAGTACAAATCCTGGAGCTCTGCTCTAGGTAGGTTGGATCCCATCCAAGAAAGGTGTTTGGAACTATCTGTCCACTGGTCTGGATTTGGGTAACAGACTCTGTCAGGAGCCATGACTGGGTCAGAAGGTACCAAGAAGATCAATGCCAGCCACACCCCTCAGTCAAGGCATTCTGGGAAGAGAGACCTATCTGGGCTGGTGGGGTCATGTTTTCTAGGTGAGGTGTGAATTTCCACGAGTTGTTCTATGCCATAGGGAATGGGGGCCAAAGGAGGACCTGAATCCCCAAGATGTATCTGTTGTGAGGCTGAGGCTCCCTTCATAAATGCACCACGGGGCACCAGCCACAGGGGCATCAGAAGGCTGGTGCAGATCATGGTACTGGTCATCTGCATTTCCAGAACTTGGTGGACCAGCATTTGCAGCAGTTATGGGTAAGGGGATCTCCTCCTTCATGATCCAAGCCTCCTAAGTTCACCTCCCCAGGCTTTAAAAAAATATATATAAATATATATATAATAACATTATATTATTATATATAATAATAATATTACATATAATTATATATTATATAATTATTATATATAATTATATATATTATATATATATATATATATACACACACACACACACACACACACAGTTTTAAGACAGTCTCACCAAGCTGCAGATCGGCCTTGAGCTTGTAAACCCCCTGATTCAGCTTCCTCATTGATGGGATTATAGGTGAGTGCCCAGCTCAGTAAAGATTTTGGTTTAAGTGTTTGAAAGAAGAAAAAGAGTCTGTGGTGGCCCCCCACATGACATCACACCCGGTGTGGCTTTAGGAAGTCTTTTGTGTGAACTTTATCCCCAGTGCTGGGGGAAGAATAAATTAGGCTTCAGTATCTGAAGAGCAAAAAGCAACAGAATTCCAACAAATTAGAACACATCTTCAACAAACATATACCCACCTATAGTTCTAGCACTCAGAAGGCCGAGGCAGGAGGATCTCAAGTTCAAGGCCAGCCAGGGCAACTTAACAAGGGCCTGTCTCAGAACAAAATAAAGAAGGACTGGGGATGTACCTCAGTGGTTTTACAGTGCTTACCTAGCATGCATAAGGCCCAGAGTTCAATCTTTAGGGCTGCCAAAACAATAATTATAACATTATAATATATTATCACCCAGGATAATATGACAATAATTATTATACAATAATCATATATAATTATATATAAATAATGATTATATAATGATCATTATTCTGGGAGAATATTAAGCAGAAGACTTTAATACACATCATAGAAGATTTTATAAAAGGCCAAAGAATCTGGCAAAAATCATCAGTTTCATTAGTGTTTGAAGAAATGCAATTTGAAACAATATTCCATCCAATGGGCAGGGATTACAGAATGACAACAGCCACAATTTGATTAGGGTAGGAAAAAAACAGCAGTCCAAATAGGTATAAATACTTGGTAGAATTTTAAATCATTGCTTTTCTTTATATTTTTCAATGTCTCCATTAAAAAATAACAAGCTTTTAACTTTATAATATGTCATGATGCTACTGTCATTTGGATCACACATGTACATCTTTATATTTACATATACACATATATAATCACAATTAAATGTTCTTATACCTGCCCTTGTTCAGGGCTATATCTTTTTGCTACCATCTTTCCTCCATTTCAAACTACAATCAGATCCCCCTAAAAGTGACATCGTTTCCTTGATTGAAATCTTTCAGTGGATCCCATTATCAATATAATAAGTGCAAGCTCCTCAGCATATGGTCAAGGCCTCCAAGATCTGAAGACCCTCCGTTTCAAGTTCTATACAACGCATTCTACACAATGTGCTTGTGGTATTTTGTAGCTATCTGCTTTGCTTCTTTACTGATTAGTTTGCCAATAATTCCTAAAACCTACCACCCACCCAAGTGTATCCTCTGATTCAGTGTTCCTATAGTTATCTTTTCTTCTTTTTTTTTTAAAGAGAGAAGAGAATTTTTTTAATATTTATTTTTTAGTTCTCGGCGGACACAACATCTTTGTTGGTATATGGTGCTGAGGATTGAACCCGGGCCGCACGCATGCCAGGCGAGCATGCTACCACTTGAGCCACATCCCCAGCCCAGTTATCTTTTCTTCAGTACCAGACACTGAATTTAGGAGTGTTCTACCACTGAGCTTCATTCCCCAGCCTGTTTTGAGACAAGGTGTCAAGAAGTCGCTGAGACTGGCCTCCAACTTGTGATCCTCCTGCCTCAGCCTGCCCAGTAGCTGGGATTACAGGCCTGTGCCACTGTACCCAGCTGTGCACCTATATCCAGGACTTACTGCAATTATTGCATTTAGAAGAGCCTAGAAATCATTACCTTCTTTAGAATGTAAACTCCAGGCCAGGTTTTAATTTTTTATATCCACAATGCTAGCACAAAACTAGTCTGATGAATAGAATCCCTAACATTTATATTGTTTTGTCCATTTTCCCATTCTGCTATTACTGAGACTTACTTTCGTTTATTGTTTGAAATGTTCCTTACTGAGTTTAGAAAAGTGTTAGTGATTATACAGATATCATATCAGACCCGAGCATCCCAACTTTATCATACCTTTCCCTGTAAACTCATGTTCATCAAGTACATCTCAAACTGAATATATCCAAACTGCATTTTAAAATAAATATTATATCTTTAAAATTACTGATGGGAGCTAGGCATAGTGACATGCATCTGTAATCCCAGCAATTTAGGAGACCAAGATAGAAGGTAACAAGCTCGAGCCTCGCCTGGGTGACAATGAGACTCTGCCCCAAAATAAATAAAAAAGGCTGGGGATGTGTTCAGTGGGGTACACCATTGCCCCCCTCCCCCCATACTGAGGATGGAACCTGGGGTGCTTTACCACTGAGCTACATACCCAGTCCTTTTTATTTATTTTGAGAAAGGGTCTCACTAAGTTGTCTGGCCTTTAGCTTGTGATCCTCCTGCCTCAGGTGTCTGAATCTCTGGGATTATGGGTGTGTGTCACCAAGCCTGACTCAAAACCACTGGTGTTTTAAGGAAAACAACTGGATGCAAAGGTTATCGGCTCTTCCAAAATGTAGAAACAATTTTCCAGAGAAAGCAATAGCTTTGAGACATCTATTAAAAAGAAAAGAAAGGAAGAGGGAGGGAACTTAAAATTTAATTTTTTTTCTTTTTTTTTTAGTATTGGACCCAGGGGTGCTTAACCACTGAGCTACATCCCCCTTTTTACATTTTATTTAGAAACAGGGTCTCATTGAGTTGCTCAGGACTCTAAGTTGCTGAGGCTAGCTTTGAATTCACAATCCTTCTGCTTCAGAGTCCTGAGCTGCTAGGATTACAGGCGTGGGCCATCACACCCGGCTGGGAATTTAGAATCTAAATTTTAAAATACAATTTGGCTTCAGTTTGTGAATGTCACTATTTTGAGGATTCAACTGTATTTACCTGCAGGTGACACATAATCATACTTATCTTAGTAGAAAAATTTTAGATGCCCCAGCAATGGCTGTATCTAAAGGAAATAAGTATCTGCTTTCATATGTAACAGATCCAATGAACACATTCCTCGTATCTGGTCATCCAAAACATTCCTATAAAGCTATGGATAGCTGTCAAGTCACAAATATCTCCTCCCCCCATACTGAGCCTTCAACAACAACAAAAAAAATCGAAGGTAGCATGTAGAGGTACTGAGAGCAAATTGATAAATTAAAGGGGTGTGTTAGGAAGAATGGAGAAATAATTCCATTTACTCACAAAAATACTTTTTATATCAAGAACTAGGTATGTTTAGTATCTGTATAGAAACTGATATGACATTTTATTTCCATCACAATTTTTACATATAATCCAAGTCTAAATAAAGTGCTTTTTTTCTATTTATACAGATTTAAAATCATAGAAGGTTCCATTTCTATACTGAAATTAATGACCCAGGGGCTGGGGATGTGGCTCAAGCGGTAGCGCGCTCGCCTGGCATGCGTGCGGCCCGGGTTCGATCCTCAGCACCACATACCAACAAAGATGTTGTGTCCGCCGAGAACTAAAAAAATAAATATTAAAAAAATTCTCTCTCTCTCACTCTCTCTCCTCTCTCACTCTCTTTAAAAAAAAAAAGAAATGAATGACCCAATGAAAGGATAATTAGTACAGAAATACATGGCAACTTCTTGAAGAAGAGCAAAAATAAAGTGAAAGACATAAATCCTTAAAATTTTTCAGCTTTTGCCAATGGAAGGTACTACCAAGGTAACAGGTATTGCTGGTTGGGCTCACACTGGTCCAGGTAATTTTCCTATCTTGTTTCAGAAGAACAGAACAATGTAGAATTTGTATTGTTGATCACCCAGTGAGGCCTTGGTCCTACAGAGAAGAAATTCTCTACAAAAGCTGCCTGGGGGCTGGGGGTGCAGCTCAGTGGGAGAGAGCTTGCCTGGGGGGATGAAAAAAGAGGATGTGACGTCAGTTGTTATTCAATATCACATGAACATATAAAATACACAATAAGGGTGTGCAGAGAAAAAACATTAACCATAAGAAATAATGACTCCTTTCATCAGCTTAAGAGTTGGAAGAACTTGTGGGGTGTGGTTTTGCACACCTGTAATAGGAGGCTAAGGCAGGAGGATTACAAGTTTAAGGCCAGCCTCAGCAACTTCATAATACCCTGTCTCAAAATTTAAAATAAGACTGGGACATAGCCTATTGGTAAAGTACCCGAGTTTAATCCCCAGTACTTTCCCACTCCACAAAAGAAAGAACTTATTTAAAACCCCTGTTTAAAATAAATTATGTCAGTTTTACTTTACAAATAGCCATATTATCACAGGGCTTTTGGGGGCAGGGAGCAGTGAGGGTGTTGCTGTGGATTGAACCAGGGGCTTGTGCATGCTAAACACATGTCCTACTGCTGAGCTACATCCCCAGCTATTAGAGGGATCTAATATCACGTAGAAAAACTGTTGGCCATGGGATAATTGAACTGTACCCTTCGATCCTAGGAAAAACCAAGAAGTTCAATTATTTAAAAATGTGCAAAACAGACATTCTTCTCAAGTTAGCAAAGTACTTCTACAAAGTACCTTTCAAATGATCCATAAGCCCCATCTACTAAACAGCCACACAGGTGAGAACCAAGTTCAAGTTTCCAACACGCTACACAATGTTTTTCAGCAAGGCCTGTGGTTCCCTATGGCAGCAGGACAGGTAGTCCTTCAGTCTGAGGTTGCTCTGACTGAAGAGTTCAGAGCCTCTCATGTCCGACTTGGCTGAGAGGCTAGGTCTGAGCAAGTGAGTGCCAACAGCCGCTTACTCAACAGGGCATTGTGTCGCTTCAAGTACACTATTATGTCTCCTTGCTTTTCAACAATTTCTTCTAGGCTTGAAATAGTCCTGCAAAAAAAAAAAAAAAAAAAAAAAAAAAAAAAAAAAAAAAACAAGATATAAAGGAGTTACATGTATTTATCAACATCATCTGTTTATTGTAAATGAATCCTCACCTTGTAGTATTAGAGAAGTCTATCAAAAAACAGCCATAAAAATGTTTTTCAATTAAGGAAGGAGTAACCCACAGTATCAAAAGCTTTGAGTGGAAGTTGAGCATGATGGCACATGCCTATAATCCCAGTGGCTCCAGAGGCTGAGGCAAGAGGATCACAAAAGTTCAAAGCCAGCCTCAGTAACAGCGAGGCACTGAGCAACTCAGTGAGACCCCGTCTCTAAATAAAACAAAATAGGGTAGCCATGTGGTTCAGTGGTTGAGTGCCCCAGAGTTCAATCTCCAGTACCAAAAACAAAACAAAAAAACTGGGATGTACTCAATGGATAAGTACCCCTGGGTTACAAAAAACAAACTTCCAGTGGACCAGGCATGGTGTCACACACTTGTAATCCTAGCTATTCAGGAGGCTGAGCCAAGAGGGATCACAAGTTTGAGATCTGCCTAGATAATTCAGCCAAACCCTATCTCAAAAGAAAAAAATATTTTTTCAAATAAAAAATAATGGAAAAGAAAAGACCTCTGAGAGGTTGATACATGGTTAATCTCACTTTTACATCACACATATTTGGTAAATCTACATATGTTAATTTAGACTTGGTTTGACCACAACTGAAAACAAACTAAACATAATTAAAATGGTATAAATGCCTAATCAAGCCTCAAATGGTTTCTAGGGAAAGCAACTTTTAATTCTTTTAAGTTTTAATTTCTCACTTAAACCTTACCTTAATCCGGTTTCCGAGGTAATATTGCTGTGGTAAGCATAGATTTTTTCTTCTTCAAGTACATCAGGCTGTGGTTTGGCTCTATTAAATTTTCCAATTTTCACTAAAAGAATAAAGTCATTATTATTCAAAAGTTCCTATTTTCATTTATTCAAATTACATGAATTGGCTGTTTTTCAGCTGGTTTATTCATTAATGTTCTCAAACATTTCAAATTCTACCAATCTGATACTAAGCACTGGAGAGAGAAGATTATTACTGGCACTGATAATAACAACAGACGTTTACTGTGTACTCAATGCATGAGATACAGTTTAAGGACCTCATTTTGTTCAGATAATCACCTGGTGAAGTGGCTATTTCACTCCTATTCATACAAATGAGTAAAGTTCAGCCAGGCTACTAAACTGGGAGTCCTGATACAGTCTTTACACTACTTTATAGCATCAGGACTACTTTAGAAAAGAGTCTCTTCGAATGTCCTTCTCTGGGCATTTCACAGACACAGAATCACGTAATTAGGTAGTTTTAAAAATAATTGGTTTCTGGGCTGGGGATGTGGCTCCAGCGGTAGCGCGCTCGCCTGGCATGCGTGCGGCCCGGGTTCGATCCTCAGCACCACATACCAACAAAGATGTTGTGTCCGCCGAGAACTAAAAAATAATAAATATTAAATTCTCTCTCTCTCCCCTCTTTCACTCTCTCTCTCTCCTCTAAAAAAAAAAAAAAAAAAAAAAAAAAATTAATAATTGGTTTCTTTTACTGGGGAAGTTTTCAAGGTTTATCCACATTGCAGTGTACACATTCTGTTCAACTGTTCATCAGTTTACCCCCAAAACATTTCGGCTGTGTCCACTTTTTGGCCATTATGTATAAAGTTGCGTTGAACATTCACGTATGTGTGTTTGTGTGGACACACAATTCCAGTTCTTTTGGATATATACTTAGGAGTTAAGTGCTGAGCCACAGGGTAATCAATGTTTAATCCTTCCTTTGAGGAATTGCCAGACTCCACATCTGATCCTGAAGTACATTCTCAGCTGAGAACTAAGTTGAAGAAGTTCAAGTGAATTATTAACATGAGAAGATGAGATGTGCAGACAGTTTCCAGAAAGTACCAGTAAGTGAGCAGTACCTAGTCAAAGGTACAAAGTATGGAAATATATAGAAGCCCCTCAATTTTATTAAGTGGCCCAGGAAATCAGAAATGAAGAATGCTTTGACTTAAGTGGAACTGGGCACAGAACACGAAGTGCTGCACCTGCCAAGCTGGAGAAGACAGAGACGAGCCCTAAAGCCCCACCTATGACAGGTCTGGAGAACATTCAGCAAAGGAGAAAAGTACAGAAGGTGGTCAGAAAACCTCCGGGAAAGTGAAAGTCTCAGCAAATGAACACACTGCAAGGACGCGAGATCAACTGTCCAGGGTCCCCGGAAGATCCAACAGATGAGGGCTGCTGGTGTGTCTGACACCAGTTGTTTATATTCATGTCTCTCTAAAATGGTTTCTTCCATATAATTTCTAAATAAAGAAAGAAAACTGGAACATATTCACCTTTTAGACACAGAAGTTTCTTGAACTGGGGACCAGGGGATAACACTTACATAGTTTTAAAGGAGAAGTTTAGAATGGGAAATAAAGCCTGTACCCATAGTCTGATGGCATACAAATATTCATTTTGCTAAATGTGGTGGCCCACATCTATAATACCAGAGACTTGGGAAGCTGAGGCAGTTAAGATTACAAATTCGAGGGCTGGGGATGTGGCTCAAGCGGTAGCACGCTCGCCTGGCATGCGTGCGGCCCGGGTTCGATCCTCAGCACCACATACAAACAAAGATGTTGTGTCCACCGAAAACTAAAGAATAAATATTAAAATTCTCTCTCTCTCTCTCTCTCTCTCTCTCTCTCTCTCTCTCTCTTTAAAAAAAAAAAAAAAAAAAAAGATTACAAATTCGAGATCAGCCTCAGCAACTCAGTAAGACCTTGTCTCAAAATATATTGAAAGAAAAAGACTGGGGATGTAGCTCAGTGATAGAGCATTCCTGGGTTCGATCCCCAGTGCCTAAATAAGTAAATAAAATTAAAATGTCCATCTTTCAGAGTCACCTTGGCAGTTTGAAAAATAAAAATAAGTCAAACTGCCAAGCATGGTGGTGCACTCTGCAATCCCCAAGGGAGGAGGATTGCAAGTTCAAGCAATTTAGTGAGGCCTAAAGCAACTTAGTGAGACCATCTCAAAATAAAAAATGAAAAGGGCTGGTGATGTAGCTCATTGGTAGAACAATTGCTTAGCATGTGCAAGGCCCTGGGTTCAATTCCCAGTACCACCACCAAATAAATTTTTTAAATAATAAAAAAGAGGGCTGGGGATGTGGCTCAAGCGGTAGCGCGCTCGCCTGGCATGCCTGCGGCCCGGGTTCGATCCTCAGCACCACATACAAACAAAAATGTTGTGTCTGCTGAGAACTAAAAAAAATAAATATTAAAAAAAATAATAAAAAAAAAAAAGAAAAGCAATTGAATTGGATGCATTCAGGCATTTTCAGATCACAGGTTAGATAAAACACCAAGGCAAACCACATAGAATATGAATCTTCCAGTCATTTTTCCTGTCATGAGCCAGAGAAAGCATGTATATCGGAACATCAGAGTAAAAAGACAGGTGGGCTTGCACACCATTCACATGTTCCTTGATCCTGTACTGGAACTCTTACTTCAGGGCTGCTTGAAGGCTCAGAACTGTGGCTTGCATGGATTCTTCTTGCTTATGTTTAAAGGAACGGAGAGTTAATCTAATTTATTATTGCAAAAAATGCTTTAAACTGTATTTTCCTAGTTTTTCCCTACAGAGGCAGTAAGTCAAATTAATGCTCAATGAGAAGAGTCCCTTTTTAGTTTCTGGAGATTAACTACCTACAATACAAATAAATTAGTCAAGTTTAGGGCAGAATTAGTACCTTAATCAATCAATGTCCTAAAGGGCTTCTACCAAATATCACCACACCAGAGCTCTCTCTTAAAACCCTTTTAATATAAAGAAACAAGAAAGATGTCTTTATAAGAGAACCAACCTCAAATTTTCTGTGACATGCCACATACAGCAGCAAGTGTCTCTAGCAGCTACTCCCTAAATTCTCTCCTGTGAGAACCTATAGTGTGCCTTTAAATTCACTATAACATAAAAAGTAAGCCTGTGGGGCTGGGGGTATGGCTCGATGGTGAGCATTTGCCTACCTGGGTTCCATCCTCCACGCTATAAAAATAAACTCATTAAAATGCTCATGAACTCCTATGCTCAAACCTAACTCTCATTACAACACTGAAGAGACACGATATATCACAGAATGAAACTGATCTCAATCAAAAGGATAATTAAATGTTACTTATGACACATGCATCATTTTATTGATGTACTGAGCCACTAACAATGTTCTGAAAATGAAAGTCTCATTCTATTCTATAAAGTTAACTGGGTGGTATGCATGCTTTTTTTTCCCTCCCTTTCTTTGCAGTATTGGGGAACTGAACCCAGGGTACTCTACCTCTGAGCTACATACCTAGTTATCATCTCTCATCCCAATCCCCTTTCTTTTTTGAGACAGGGTCTTGCTAAATTGATGAGACTGGCCTCAAAACTTGTGATCCTCCTGCCTAAGCCTCCTGAATCACTGGGATTACAGGCATGCGCCACTATGCCCAGCCAATACACACCTTGTTTTAACAGTGAAGTGCAAGTATAATCCTATACTCAACCAGAATAACTGCTAACCACTAAATACATTTAAGGGCTGGGGATGTGGCTCATGCGGTAGCGCGCTTGCCTGGCACACGCGGCGCTGGGTTCGATCCTCAGCACCACATACAAATAAAAATGTTATGTCCGCCGAAAACTAAAAAAATAAATATTAAAAAATTCTCTCTCTCTCTTTAAAAAAAATGAAATGCAATTGGCTAGGAAAATTCTTGGGGAACTTTAAAATAAATAAATAAATAAATAAATAATAAATACATTTAAAATCAGTGTACAGTTTATCCGTAACATTTAACAAAGACAGACTCCTTGCTTTTGCCTGCAGACATATGATGGCTAAAGCAGGATTAGAAACATCGCATCTCTGCCTCCGTTCTGCGTCAGCCTCCTTTGCTTTGAGTCACGTCTGATTAATAAATATCTTTCTTTTTTCTTTTATTCTTTGGTACTGGGGATTGAATCCAGGGGTACTTTACCACTGAGCTATATCCCCAGTCCTTTTATTTTTTGAGACAGGGTCTCACTAAATTGCTAAAACTGGCCTCAAATTCCTAACTATCTTGTCTCAGCCTCCCCAGTCAATGGGATTACAGGTGTGTACATCCTGCTCCCTCAGCTCAATAAAGAGGCAATAGCAACTTCTTATACAAACAGGGCCTAGCCAGACCCATCCAGAGATAAAACTGGACAGACCACACCTGCCCAAGGTCACTTGCTTTAGAAGCCTCTAGCCATGCAAACCCACACCATAGGCTTCATTTCCCATTAGCTCAATGCCACCAAGTTAGCTGCACCTCAAAGTCATTGTCAATTCCTCGTCCGAGACAAGGCTAAGGATGCGGGTCCCGTTTTCTTCCTAGTGTAACTACATTGGGCGAGTGGAGGGACCCAATTTGCTGGATCCCCAGAGTCAAGTCTCTGGCCTTGGACCCTGCAGCAACTCACTCACATTTACAAACTAATCACTCTTGGTATTATAAACCTCCTCTGGTTGGCCTCAAGGACACACACACAAAATCAGTAAAATGAAACTTGAGAGAAGGCCCAGGTGACTGCTTGACAACCAGAGAAATGATTTCTTTCAAATGGATACATTCATAGTAACAAAACCACTATTAGCTCAATGCCAAGGTAGCTGCTATTATGGACAGACTGCACAGCCTTAAGCAGAACTGAAATCTAGATTTCTCCAGCCCTGAATTTGTTGTTAAAGTGTCCTTGTAGCCCAGTGCAATGGCACATGCTTGTTATCCTAAACCCAGTGATTTGGGAGATTGAGGCAGGGGGTGGTTGCAATTTAGAGGCCAGACTGGGCAATTTAGCAAGACCCTTTCTCAAACAAAAAAGGCTGGGAATGTAGCTCAGTGAGAGTGTGCTACTGGATTCAATCCCTAGTACTGCTAAATAAACGAAAAAATAAAATAAATAAAAAATAGTATATAAAAACATTTTAACATATCTAAAGTTTATTCAATTTTACCTCTGAGGGTTTTCAGAGAGCGAAAGACATTTTTAAACTCAGAAAATGGGTTCCTAAATGGCTTACCCCAAAACAAGTTAGAGGTAAATGCAATTTGCATCTATAATTTCCTCATATATTTAATTATCTTGTATTACTTTTATTTTATGTTTGGATACCAGGGACTGAACCCAGCACTTAACCACTGAGCCACATTCCTAGCCCTTTAATCCCTTCCCCCTCCCTAATCTCAGGGGAAAACAGGATTCTTTTCTTCCTCATTCTAGGCAGAGTTATCTGTCCTTGAGCACACACCCATCACAGGAATTAAGTAATTCAGACTTTGGGAATGGCAACAGAGAAATTATTTCTTTCAAATGGATACATTCATAGTAACAAAACCACCATTAGCTCAATGCCACCAAGTGGCATTGAAATGACTATCTTTCAAACAGACATGTGAATTACAAACTCAGAGAACATGTGATATGTAGCCTTTGACTGTTTCTTGCTCCTGCTGATGGGTAAAACCAGGCTCTGGAACAGGAGTCCCCTGTGTTTCTACTTTGCTAGCAAAGCAAGAAAACTTCTTTTTCCTTTTTCTCAAAACTGTGTCCTTGTTATTGGATTGGCATGGGGACAAGGACCGGGCTTTCAGTTAACGCTGCCTCAGCCTCGAGTCGCGACATTATAGGCACACACCATCACACCAGATGGTTGCTTTTATTTTTAAATATCAGAGTTATACTTTGGTTGACTTTAATAGAAGCAAAAAGTTTATCAGGCTTTTTTCTTGTTTTCAAATGAAAAGGCTTCACTTTAGTTGACAAAAACTTATTGAAGACACAAACTTGGAAAAGTGCCTCACTGGGGGCTGCAGGTGTACCTTTTCCCTATTGGTTTGAGAGGAGAGGAGCCTGGACGTGACCAGCAGTGGAAGATACAGATGCAAAAAGGTTCTCAGATACACAGGAAAACTTCCTTGTCACTAAAACAATGATCTATGCGTCAAACTAGGAGGAAAAAACAGTTAAGTAAAGGTCTTACAAAATGGAAAAATGGCAATTCTCACCTGCATAAATGAGCAGACAGGTCAGGGAGCAGAGCAGTTCCAGGGCCAGGACGGCTAGAATGAGGTCAAGGTACAACCTGCTGGGCTCAGGAAAAGAATGCTGCATGCACAGTATGAGGAGGAGCATCGCGTTTCCTGGGAAGGAGAAACACACAGAGCATGAACTGAGAAAGTGTAGTGGGCCTTCATCCTTGGCACAGAGCTCTGAAAACCCTTGTAGTTTCCTGAGTGACAAGAGAACACCTTTTGTTATAATTGGTTTTGTACAGTTCCTAAAAAGCCTTGTAATGTCCTCATCTAACTGTGGTCCACTTTATGCTTTGAATTTAGCCCTTGCTGCTCTGCCACAGCAACTTATTTTTTAAAATGGACATGTTTCTTTCTCTTCCTCTCTCCCTGTTCCTCCTTAATCTCAGGGGTGACAGGATTACCTCCCCCCTCCCTCCATTCTAGGCAGAGGTATCTGTCCTTGAGTGCACACCCACCACAGGAATGAAGTAATCCAGACTTTGGTGATGATACCAGAAGATCTCAGAAATGACTATCTCCCAAATGGACAAGTGAATTACAACTCCAACCGAGTACACACCTCTTTAAAAGCCCCCCCCCCTTCCTGCTGATGGGCAGATCACAGCTTTTGGGACAGCACCCTATGTTTTTCCTTTGCTAGCGAAGCAATAAACCTTTTTCCCAAAACCGTGCCCTTGTTATTGGATTGGTATTGAGGACAAGGACTGAGCTTTTAACAATAAATACTTCCTGCTTCGAAACTTATTTTTTAAAGTGACAATTTTTTAATTTCTAATTTGTTACATGATAGCAGAATACAAATCAATTCATATGACACAAACAGCACAATTTTTTTTTTAAAGAGCCCTTCACTCTTTTTTTTTAAGAGAGAGTGAGATAGGGGAGAGAGAGAGAGAGAGAGAGAGAGAGAGAGAGAATTTTTTTTTAATATTTATTTTCAGTTCTCGGTGGACACAACATCTTTGTTGGTATGTGGTGCTGAGGATCGAACCCGGGCCGCACGCATGCCAGGCGAGCGCGCTACCGCTTGAGCCACATCCCCAGCCCAACAGCACAATTTTTCATGTCTCTCGTTGTACGCAAAGTACAGTCACACCATTTGTGTCTTCATACATGTACTTGGGGCAATGGTGACTGTCTCATTCTACTGTCTATCTGTTATGCTCGGATTCGGGACCCCCAAAAGACCACCAGAGACCAAGATCGATGTAAGCAACAAAGAGGTGTTTATTGTGAGCTAGCTCGGTCCTCCACATGCACATAGCAACTGGTGACGCTGAGAGGCCCCGAGCCCAGGGTTTGCAGGGGTTTTATATACTCTTTGGGGAAGGTAGGGACTTCACATACATCATAGCATCTCTTAGCCAATTATTACACACCACGGGAAAATCATAAAACAACTCTAAAACATGGTTAGCACATTCACTGGTGGGAACAAGTTGGGGAGGGGTGACTGATCAGTACAAGAGGGGGATTCGTTTGAACTGATTGGTTTAAGCCATGAGGGGAGTACGTGCTGAACTTACTTCATGGTTTCCCAATAAGTTATCAACCACCATAAACTACTGGGAGGGTCATCTGGCATCCCAGGTATTTCCCTGTTCTCATGCTGATTGGTGGCTGCTAAGGGTTTGCTACGGGTCCCCACCTAACCTGAGTCTGGGACACTTGGCTCCACAGCAGATCTCTCCTGTTATTTGTAGATAAACAACTCAGCAGGGTGGGTATGGGCCTAGGAGTGCTCTGTGGGTCTTTCCAAGGACAAAGGTCACGCCCCCTTTCTTGGACAGGCTTTGCTCTGAGGTAGAGGCTGGCTTTTCATATCCTACCCCCAAGCCCCCTCCCTTCCCCACTGCAACAGACATGTTTCTTTCTCTTCATCTCTCCCTGCTCTTCCCTAATCTCAGGAGAAACAGGATTACCTTTCTTCCCCATCCTAGGCAGAGTTATCTGACCTTGAGTACATACCGATTGCAAGAACTAAGTAATTCAGATTTTGGGAATGGCACCAGAGAATCTCAGAAATGATTATCTCTCAAATTAACAAGTGAATTACAACAAGAGAATGTAGCCTTTAAATCATCTCTTTAAAAAAGCCCTGATCCCCCAGATGGACAGAATCACAACCTTTAGAACAGGAGTCCTCTGGGTTTGTTCTTTGCTAGCAAAGCAATAAAACTTCTTTTTCCTTTTCAAAACCATGTCCTCCTTATTGGATTGGCATCAGGAATAAGAATTAAATTTTTAGCAACAATATTACCTATTTCTACTAAACCACTCAGTCAGCTTATCTACTTTTTCTTTCTTCTTTTTTTTTTAATTCTAGCTGGGGATGGTGGCACATGCCTGTAATCCTAGCATTTTGAGAGGCTGAGGCAGGATGATCCCAAGTTTGAGGCCAGCCTCAGCAATTTAGCAAGGCCTTAAGCAATTTGGTGAGACTGTCTCAAAAAGCAAAAAGGGCTGGCCAGAGTTCCATACCCAGTACCTAAAACCAAAACAAAAATTCTTTTTTTGTGTGTACTGGGGTTAGGGCCACATCCCCAGCCCTACTTTGTATTTTATTTAGAGACAGGGTTTCACTGAGTTGCTTAGCACCTTGTTTTTGCTGAGGCTGGCTTCAAACTCACAATCTTCCTGTCTCAGCCTCTTGAGCCACTGGGATTACAGGCGCCAACAACTGTGCCTGGCTCAAAAATTCTATTTATTTTAAAAATATACTCCTTAACAAACAAACAAA
Organism: Spermophilus citellus; assembly: GCF_964194105.1. NCBI lineage: Eukaryota > Metazoa > Chordata > Mammalia > Rodentia > Sciuridae > Spermophilus > Spermophilus citellus. The sequence goes on along the minus strand of NC_138196.1, from coordinate 68,896,722 downwards.
AAACAAAAACAAAAACACCTTCACTTCATTTGTTTTATTTGTATGTGGTGCTGGGGACTGAACTCAGTGCCTCAAGCATGCTAGGCAAGCACTCTACCACTTAGCCACAAACCCAGCCCTCAAAAATTCTTTTTAATTAATTAAACAAGTATTGTGGTGCTGAGGATTGAACTTAAGGTGTCAAGCATTCTAGCAAGTGTTCTACCACTACATCCCCAGCCTTATTTATTTATTTTTTCTTTTGGTATCAAGGATTGAACCCAGGGGTGTTTATCCAATGAACCACATCCCCAGCCCTTTTTATTAAAGACGGCCTCACTAAATTGCTGAGGCTGGCTTGGAACTTGCAATCCTCCTGCCTCAACCTCCAGAGCTGCTGCAATTATAGGTGTGCACCACTGCTCCTGGCTTCTATTGTTTTATTTTTGAGGATCATTTTAACCTCATTTTGTAACAAGGGTTCACTTGATCCCTTGAAACAGATTTTTTTTTTCTTTTTCCCAATCTTCTTCCTGATCTCCTCCCTAATCTCTCCTACCTAATTTCATTTTCCCTGAAGCACAATAAAAAGGCCCCTGTTCCTGAGGATGGACAGTATCAGAGCCTTTGGGACAGGAGTCCTCTGTTTCTCCTTTGCTACCAAAGCAATAAACTTTCTTCTTCCTTTTTCTCAAAACTGGCAACAAATTTGCCCTTTTACTCTGAAGAATGTCAAAGAAAACTTTAGAGACAAAAGTGATTCTTAGAATTTCCTAAAAGTTATTTAGCATATTTATCTACATCTGATAAGGGAAAACAATGCTTATTTAATTTTCTCCCATTTGTACAAAAGGAATGACTCTGAACCAAAGATACCTCTTTTTTGGGGTGGTGGTGCTGGGGATTGAACCCAAGGCCTTATGCATGCTAGGCAAGCACTCTACCAACTGAGCTATATCCCCAGCCCCACAGAGACATTTTTAAAAGGACCTATCAAAACTAATTACACAGCCAGGCGTGATGGCACGCCTACAATCCCAGCAGCTGGGAAAACTGAGGTAGGAGGAACTCGAGTTTAAAGCCAGTCTCAGCAAAAGTGAGGTGCTGTCTCTAAATACAAAATAGGGCTGGGGATGTGGCTCAGTGGTCCAGTGCTCCTAAATTCAATCCCTGGTGCCCCCCAACTCTTTGTAACATAATTTTGTGACTTAAGATAAACAGACAACAGAGTACTAAAATAAACCCTCTGAACATAAATGAAACAGCATGCAAAGGATTTAAGGTACTGCAAAGGATTTAAGGTACTGAGCAACCCCACATGCAGCACCCTGGTGGGTCACAGGCTGTGACTGGGAGTTTATGGTGCATGAAATCTGCAGCCTGGAAGGAGAGGGGCATGCTGAAATAAAACATTCCCTGAAATGGTACGTGCTGTGGACAGCACACAAGACCTCTCAGTCAGGAAGTACTGCCCAGCATGATATCTTAGTTCAGACCTAGATCCTTGCCCTGGGATACTATAGCAGCCTCCTTCACTGCGCTCTCCAGCCATGGCCAGAATGATCTTTCCAACTCTCAAAACTCTCAAAGCCTTCCCTTCCAAGGCTGCCTCTCTCTAAACTTGTGGCAACCCTCATGATCTGGCCCTGGATGACTTCTTCAGGTCATTCTTCCCGGCTTAAACTCCTCTGAGTCCACTTTCTCAGAGCTCATTAGAAGCTGGGCAGTATACACACCTACAATCCTGGTGACTCAGGAGGCTGAGGTAGGAGGATTGCAAGTTCAAATCAGCCTCAGTAATTCAGTGAGGCTGTAAGCATCTTACTGAGACCCAAAATCAAAATAAAAAAATAAAAGAATGGTTGGGAATGTGGCTCAGTGGTAAAGCACTCCTGGGTTCAATCCCTGGTACCAGGAAAAGAGGAGGGGAGGAGGAGGAGGAGGAGGGGGAGGAGGAGGAGGAGGGGGAGGGGGAGGAGGAGGAGGAGGAGGGGGAGGAGGAGAAGGCTCATTAGTTCATCAGAAACTTTCTACATGACAGTATACAATATGCAACCAGTTTTCTTTGTAAGTGCTTTTATAACCACAGATATAGCCTGTGTGTTTCATTTCATTTGCCATTAAATAAATTAAAAAAGAAAAAACAACTATTAGAGCTGGTCCTGGTATTGCACACCTGTAAACACCGTCTCAGGAGGTTGAGACAGGAGGATCTCAAGTTCAAGTTCAGACTGGGTAACTTAGATCTTGTCTCAAGATAAAATAAAAAGGCCTAGGATGTTGCTCAGTGGCAGATGAGGTACCTAGGATGTGCAAGGCCCTGTTCAAATCCAAGAACAGCAAAAAATGAAATAAAAGTTCTTGGAAGAAATGAGCTCTTGTGGGCTGAGAGACAGCTCAGTGGTAGAGCATGTCCCTAATATGTGCAAGGCCCGAGTTCAATCCCTAACTGTCCACCTACTGAAAATAACAACAAGAAGAAATAAAATAAAATATCACAAAGCCCTGGACTCTTCCACTAAAAAACTAGAGAAATAATATTGAGCACCCAGGGTTTTTGAAGGAAGTGAACTGACAATGCCTAAATGTTCAGCAAGTGATAATTTTTCATTAGTATAACAATAATTCTGGGAGCTGAGGGTGTGGCTCAGTGGTAGAGGGCTTGCCTAGCAGGCATGAGGCCCCAAGTCTGATCCATAGCAATGCATGTAAATATATATCACAGACCCAGGCACATTCCATGAAGCCTCTCCTCCAAAGCAACTCTATACAGAAAATTTAGCCAGACAATGTTACAGTGAAAGACCTTGCCATCTGCCTCCCTGAACCCAAAGCATCAGGCCCAGTCCTCAGTGAGAACCTTGCCAGCAGGAATTTCTATGATAGCCTTGGGCCTCCTGAGGAATGTGAGGCCAGTGAGAGATAAGAGTGTATAGGACACAGTCACTGTGTCCTCAGGCATACCTTCCTTCTTTTTCCAAAACAATAAAAATAAAAAAAATTAAAGTAGTTTGGCACCTATAATTCTAGCTTCTAGAAAGGCTAAGGCAGGAGAATCTCAAGTTCAAGGATAATTCAAGTTAGTTCAAGGACCCCATCTCAAAATAAAATAAAAAGCATTTGGGATATAGTTCAATGGCAGAGCATTTCCTTGTTTGGGTAAGACCTTGGCTTCAATCCCCAGTACTGCCAAGAAAAAAAAAAGTCTAGTTGTTAAAAACAGATCATTATTAAGAGTCACATACCTAGTGTCACAAGAGGCTGAGGCAGGGGGATTACAGGTTTAAGGCCAGCTCAGCAACTTAGCGAGACCCTGTCTCAAATTAAAAAAAAGAAAAGAGTTCTTGTCCAGCATGCATGAGCCCCTGTGTTCAATCCCCAGCACCACACACACACACAAACACACACACACACTATTTCAAAGACCATCATTTGAGAAATAGTATATTTGGTGACAGACATGAGATCTGTCAGTCAAGATCCAGGTTTTTGCTTTTATCTTTATGTTATAGTGACATCTTCTGGCCAAAAAAGAGTGTTACACACCAACAGCTGAACGTGGAAACCAAGTTCATCTTCAAAAGATAGGAAGCAAAAAGAACCTCCCCCAGGAGCTTGGGTTGTGGGTCAGTGGTAGAGTGCTCACCTAGCACACGTGATGCACTGGGTTCAAACCTCAGCACCACATAAAACTTAAATAAAGGTATAAAAGTATGGCACCAAAACAGTCTGGTGGACCAATGGTACAGGACAGAGGACACAGAGACTAACCCACAAAACTACAACTACCTTATATTAGACAAAGGGGCTAAAAGCATGCACTGGAGAAAAGACAGCATCTTCCACAAACGGTGCTGGGAAAACTGGAAATCCATATGCAACAAAATGAATCTGAATCCCTTTCTCTCATCATGCACAAAAGTCAACTCAAAATGGATCAAGGATCTAGGAATTAAACCAGAGACTCTGTTTCTAATAGAAGAAAAACTAGGCCCTAATCTCCATCACGTGGGACTAGGTCCCAATTTTCTTAATAAGACACCCATAGCACAAGAATTAAAACCAAGAATCAACAAATGGGATGAATTCAAACTAAAAAGTTTTTTTCTCAGCAAAAGAAATAATATGTGAGGTGAATACGGAGCCTACATCCTGGAACAAATTTTTACCCCTCACACATTAGATAGAGCTCTAATCTCTAGGGTATGCAAAGAACTCAGAAAGCTAATTACCCCCCCCCCCCGCCCCCCAAATAATAATAACCCAATCAACAAATGGGCCAAGGATCTGAACAGACATTTCTCAGAAGAGGATATACAATCAATCAACAAATATGGGGGGGGGACCCCCCATCATCTCTAGCAATCAGAGAAATGCAAATTAAAACTACTCTAAGATACCATCTCACTTCAGTCAGAATGGCGGCCATGATGAAGACAAACAACAAGTGCTGGTGAGAATGTGAGGAAAAAGGCACACTCAGACACTGCTGGTGGGACTGCAAATTGGTGCAGCCAATTTGGAAAGCAGTAATGTCGAGATTCCTTGGAAAGCTGGGAATGGAACCACCATTTGATCCATTCCTCTTCTCAGACTATACTCAAAAGACCTTAAAAGAGCATACTACAGGGACACTGCCACATCAGTGTTTATAGCAGCACAATTCACAACAGTTGGAATGTGGAACCAACCTAGATGCCCTTCAATGGATGAATGGATAAAAAAAAAATGTGGCATTTATACACAATGGAATATTACTCAGCACTAAAAAAGATCATGGCATTTGTAGGGAAATGGATGGAATTAGAGCAGATTATGCTAAGTGAAGTTAGCCAATCCCCCCCACCAAAAAAAATGCCTAATGTCTTCTCTGATATAAAGGGGTGACTCAAAATAGGGAAGAGAGGAAGAGCATGGGAAGAAGATTACCTCTACATAGGGAAGAGGGGTGGGAGGGAAAGGGAATTGTATGCATGGTGGAAGGAGACCTTCATTGCTATACAAAATACATGTATGAAGATGTGAGGAAAAAAAAATAGAGTTACCTTTACCCTAGATTAGGTAGAGAGAAGTGATGGGAGGGGAGGGGAGGAGCTGGGGAGATAAGGATAGTAGAATGAAACAGACATTATTATTACTGTGTGTATATATGTGGCTGCATGACCAATGAGATTCTGCAACCTGTATATTCAGAAAAATGAGAAATTATATCCCATCTGATTCAAATGTATGTATGTCAAGGTCATTGTACTGTCATGTGTAACTAATTAAAACAAATAAAAAAAGATAAAAAATAAATATTGCATCATAGTTAAAAAAAAAAAAAAAGAAGCTCCCCCAGTGAAGATCAAACAAGATCACCATCTCCATAAATATTTCTTTCTCCTTGACAGTGTGGCACTTCGCTTCCACTGAGAACTTCACTGGGTAGATGAGCTTACAGCTTGCCCTTTAAATAGTGCACTCACGAACAGAGCAGGGAGGAAGAGCAGGAAGAAAAGATTAACATTAAACAGAGACATGAGATGGGAGGGAAAGAGAGAGAAAAGGGAAATTGCGTGGAAATGAAGGGAGACCCTCATTGCTATACAAAATTACATATAAGAGGTTGTGAGGGGAATGGGAAAATAAACAAGGAGAGAAATGAATTACAGTAGAGGGGGTAGAGAGAGAAGATGGGAGGGGAGGGGAGGGGGGATAGTAGAGGATAGGAAAGGTAGCAGAATACGACAGCCACTAATATGGCAGTATGTAAAAATGTGATGTGTAACCGATATGATTCTGCAATCTGCATTTGGGGTAAAAATGGGAGTTCATAACCCACTTGATTCTAATGTATGAAATATGATTTGTCAAGAGCTTTGTAATGTTGTGAACATCCAATAAAAAAAAAATAAATAGTGCACTCACAAAGCACAGAAGAAAAATAAAAGATTTGGTGAAGTTGTTTTTCTGGGGAAAAATGAAGTTCTTTTTTTCTTCTTTGTGATACTGGGGACTGAACTTGGGGCCTTGCACATGCTAGACAAGCATTCAGCTACATTCCAAATCCCTTTTTTTTTTTTTGGTACCAGGCAATTGAACTCAGGGGCCCTCGCCACTGAGCCACATCCCCTGCCCTCTTTTGTATTTTATTTAGAGACAGAGTCTCACTGAGTTGCTTAGCGCCTCACTTTTGCTGAGGCTGGCTTTCAACTCTCGATCCTTCCACTTCAGCCTCCTGAGCCATATAGGCGTGTACCAGCAAGCTAGGCTCCATTTGTTTTTTGTACTGGGGATTGAACCCACGGGGGCGCTTTGTCACTAAGTTTATCTACAGTCCTTTTTATTTTTTATAATGAGACCCTGTCTTAAATTGCCTACGCTAACCAGGAGTTTACAATCTTCCTGCTTCAGCTTCCCAAATCACTGGGATTACGGGCATGTGGCACTGCACCCAACCTATATTTTTATGTTTAGACAGAGTCTTGCTAAATTGCCCAGAGTGGCCTCGAATACAAGATCCTCCTGCCTCAGCCTCTCAGGTAGCTGGGTTTATAGGCTCAGCCACCAAGCCCTGCTAGAAAAATGAATTCCTAATCTGGATTCAGAATATTCAAACGTTTACTCTGGACTCCAAATGAGGTTCTCCTAAAAAGGTAAATCAAAAGTGCCTAAAGAAATTCAGTTTGGGGCTGGAGATGTGGCTCAAGTGGTAGCGCGCTCGCCTGGCATGTGTGCGGCCCGGGTTCGATCCTCAGCACCACATACAAACAAAGATGTTATGTCTGCCGAATACTAAAAAATAAATATTAAAAAACTTCTCTCTCTCTTTCTCTCTTAAAAAAAAAAAAATTCAGTTTACTTCCACAGCCTTTAAAATGTATGCAACAATAAAGAAAATCAAGCATTCATGTATTCCCAGTCCTAAATGAAGCTTCTGATCATACCTTCATAAATTAGGACCTGTGTGTTTTACAAGTCTTATTTTTGATACTAGATTTTTTTTTTTTTTTTTTTTTTTTTTTGGACCAGGGATTGAACCCTGGGGCACTTAACCACTGAGCCACATCCCCAGTCCTTTTTTATTTTTTGACAGGTGAGTTGCTGAGGCTGGCCTTTAATTTGTGATCCCCCTGCCTGAGCCTCCCAAATTGCTGGGATTACAGGTGTGCACACTGCACCTGGCTACTGAATACTGTATCTTCTTAAACTGAATAAACCTGCTGATACCAAAAAGGGGAGAAAATCTACATTGTACACAGGGACACACAGATGCCATGTCCACAACAAATGCAAATTTCAAGTGAAAACCAAGTGTATAAGAAAACCAGACAGTGGCCATGACACACAGCTCTCTTACAACACTGAGAGAATGCAGTGGGTCATACAATCCAACTTCACGTGTCCTTTCTGCTGTCATTTGGCTACTCAAGGCCCAGAGACGCCAAGAAAGCCGGGCTTACCGGTGGAGTGTGTCACCAGGGCGAGGCTCTTCAGATGCCTTGTGGCGCGGTAGATCTGGTTATAGCCTCGGTTTCTCGCTTTGCTGTGGTGATACTGAATGTAGCGTTCCAGAAGTAAGTGCAGAATCCACAAGATGACTTTTCCTAGGATCATGACTGTCTGGACTTTCAGTGGGTCGGTGTAGTTTCCAGGGCACGTGTCCTCGTTTGGGTCAGGGTAAGAACAAAGCACACCTGTCAAGAACGCTAAAATAACAAACACAACCTGGCGGACAGGAAAGCAGCTGATGAATACTCAATATATGGAATCAGGAAACAATGATTGCCACCCCAGGAAATACTCTGCGCCCATAATTCCTACTATCCTATTTTTATAAAAAAGTCTGAAAACTTTTTTTTTATCATTAAAAATCACCCCAAATCCCATCTAAAACAAATGCTAATGTAATGCTCAACAGTTTCTTGCTACCTCTTTTATTAAAAAGAGGTTAAGTGTTTTGAGCAACTAATAAAATTAAAAAAAAAAAGAGATTAAGGGGCTGAGGTTTTGGCTCAGCGGTAGAGCGCTCGATTCCCAAGGCCCTGGGTTTGATCCTCAGCACCACACAAAAATAAATAAATAAAATAAAAAGTTATAAAAAATTTTTTAACTAATAATAATCATGGTTTAAAAAAGTTTAGCTGAGTGTGGTGGTGCACACATGTAATCTCAGTGATTTGGGAGGCTGAGGCAGGAGTATTAAAAGCCACCCTCAGCAACTTAGTGAGACCCTATCTCAAAAAATAAAAAGGTCTGGGAATGTGGCTCAGTGGTAAAGTGCTTCTGGGTTCAATATCCAGTACTAAAAAAAATAAAATAAATAAAGCTTAACTGGTGCTAGAATATAGACACACAAGACTTACTTTTTTTTTTTTTTTTTTTTTTTAAAGAGAGAGTAGAGAGTAGAGAGAGAGAGAGAGAACTTTTTTTTAATATTTATTTTTCAGTTCTCGGCGGACACAACATCTTTGTTGGTATGTGGTGCTGAGGATCAAACCCGGGCCGCACGCATGCCAGGCGAACGCGCCACCACTTGAGCCACATCCCCAGCCCCACACAAGACTTACTTGAAAACTGCTAACTAGGGCTACGGTTGTGGCTCATTGGTAGAGCAATTGCCTAGCACATTGTAAGGCACTGGGTTCAATCCTAATCATCACATGAAAATAAACAAAACAAAGGTATTATATCCATGAAAAAAAAATTGCTAAATAAACTGCAAATTGCTTTCAGAGAATAATTTGGAAATGTCTTGACCCAGAAAACCTACTTTAAGGTCTCTATTGCTCCAAAGTTAAAGTACAAATACCCAGAATACTGGGATACAAATATTTATTATAGTACTTCCTATATTTGCAAAAACCTGAAATTGCCCATATATTTGTGCATCTACTACGAAATGCTTGAATAAATTAAGACATACTCACCCATGTTATAGAATATTATGCACCTGGAAAAGAATTAACTAAGCACTGGACACAGTGATGCATTTCACCAATCTCAAAGACTCAGGAGGTTGATGCAGGAGGATTGTAAATTTGAGGCCAGCCTCAGCAACTTAGTGAGGCACTAAGCAACTTAGATCCTGTCTCATAAATAAAAAAGACTGGGAATGGAACTCAGTGGTAAAGCACCCCTGAGTTCAATCCCCAGTACAATAAAACAAACACACAAAAACAACTCTGTGTATTGGTTTGCCTCTCTCTCTGATATGTTAAGATTAAGCAAGCTTGTTAGAAATGCACACACTGGAGCCTGCCCTAATCCTCTTTAAGCCAGAATCTCTGGGGATGCAACCCAGCAACCTGTCTTTTCACAAGCCTGTCAGCAGAGTCTGATGTGTGAATCTGAGAAACACTGTTAGAAACACACAGGGGCTGGGGATATAATTTTTTTTTTTTTTTTTTTTTTTTTAGAGAGAGAGAAGAGAGAGAGAGAATTTTTTTTTAATATTTATTATTTTTTAGTTCTCGGCGGACACAACATCCTTCTTTGTATGTGGTGCTGAGGATTGAACCCGGGCCACACGCATGCCAGGCGAGCGCGCTACCGCTTGAGCCACATCCCCAGCCCCTGGGATACAATTTTTTTGTTAGAACACTTGTCTAGCACACATGAGGCCCTAAAACTCAGGGGTACTCGACCACTGAATCACCTCCCCTGCCCTATTTTGTATTTTATTTAGAGACAGGGTATCACTGAGTTGTTTAGTGCCTCACTGTTGCTGAGGCTGGCTTTGAACTCTCGATCCTCCTATCTCAGCCTCCCGAGCTGCTAGGATTACAGGCGTGTGCCACTGCACCCGTTGATCCAATTTTTTAAAAGTGGGGTAAATCCCTTTGTATAGGTGCTAATATCTTTGTATATATTTGCATTGTATTTATTTATTTATTTACTTACTTATGTACTGGGGATTAAACCCAGGGGTACTTAACCACTGAGCTATATCCTCAGCATCCTCCCTCCTTTTTTTGTATTTTATTTAGAGAGAGGGACCTACTGAGTTGCTTAGGGCCTTGCTAAATTGCTGAGGCCGGCTTTGAACTCTCAATCCAACGGCCTCAGCCTCTGGAGCTGCTGGGATTAAAGTTGTGCACCACCACACCTGGCTATTTTCTTGATTTTTGTAGTACTGGGGAGTGAACTCAGAGGTACTCTACCACTGAGCTACACTCCCAAACCCTATTTTAAATTTTGAGACAGGGTCTAAGTTGCCAATGCTGTCCTAGAATCTGAAATCCTCCTGCCTCGGCCTCCAGAGTTCCTGAAATTACAGGTGTACCACTGCATCCATCAATATTTGCATGAATTTAACAAAAGGCAGTGAAGGATATCAAGAAACTGAACCCACATCAGGGAGAAGACTGACAAAAGAGAAAGGGAAGATCATGATTTTACTTTTATACTTATAAGCAATGCTTACTTGTTACACAAGGATATACGATTCTGTGATTTTTAAAAACATCAAATATAACAGTGGGCATAGTAGTGTATGCCTGTAAACCCAGAGAGCCTGAGGCAGGGGATCAAAAGTTTGAGGCCAGTTGGGCGTGTTGGCACACGCCTGTAATCTCAGGGGCTCGGGAGGCTCGAAAGTTCAAAGCCATTCTCAGCAATGACGACGCTCTAGGCAACTTGGTGAGATCCTGTCTCTAAATAAAGTACAAAATAGGGCTGGGGATGTGGCTTAGTGGTCGAGTGTCCCCGAGTTCAATCCCCAGTACTGATTAAAAAAAAGTTTGAGGCCAGCCTCAGCAATGAGGTCCTAAAGCAATGTATCGAGAACTTATCTCAAAAAATAAAAAGGGGTGGGAATGTAGGTCAGAAGTAAAAGCACCCCTAGGTTCAATCCCCAGGACTAAAACAAAACAAAAACAAACTTCAAAATATCATTAATTTGGATGCCATGGCAGTGGCACATACCTGTAATCCCCGCTACTTGGGTGGCTGATGCAGGAAGATCACACACTGAAGGCCAGCCTCTGCAACATAGCCAGAATCTGTCTCAAATGATCTGCCCCTCCCCACCCATCCTTTGATAATGGGGACTGAAACGAAGGGGTGCTTTACCACTGAGCTACATCCCCAGCCCTTTTTATTTTTTGTTTGAGACAGGATCTTGCTAAGTTGCCACACACCTGTAATCCCAGCAACTCAGGAGGCTAAGGAAGGAGGACTGAAAGTTTGAGGCCAGCCTCAGCAATTTAGTGAGGCCCTGAGCAACTTAAGGAGATCTTAAACTCAAAATAATGCCCATCTCCTGTCTCAAAAAATGATTGGGGATATAGCTCAGTAGTAGAGTGCCCCTAGGTTCAATCCCCAGTACTGTAAAGAGAAAAAAGAAGCTATCACTACCATTCACTGCTAAGCATCTAAAAGCTGGCAATATGAGCACAAAATAATTTTACTAAAATGCATAATACAGGGCTGGGGTTGCAGTCAGTGACAGAATGCTTGCCTACATGTGTGAGACACTGGGTTCGATTCTCAGCACCACATATAAATAAGTAACATAAAGATCCATTGACAACTAAAAAAGTATTTTAAAAAATGAATAATATAGACACATACCTGTAATCCTACCTACTTGGGAAGCTGAAGTAAGAGGATAGCAAAATGGAACCTAACCTGGACAACTCGATGAAAACCTGTCTTTAAAAAAAAAAAGTTCTGGGGATATTAAGTAGATCAGTGATCAGTGGTAGAGTACCCCCGCTTCAATCCCCAGTACCACAAAAAAGTTACAAAAACAAAAACAAAACAAAACAAAAAAACAAAGCACAATATTTGTCAAAGTGATTTGTCAAGAGTAATAATATCGAGAGTAAGTATTACAATTCAAGGTTCTTAACACCACAAATCAAAATGTTGAAAATATATCCCCTATAAAGTAATACAGTGTACACTGAATCCAAGAAACCATGAAAGACATTAATTTTTCTTTTTATTTCTTTCTTCTGTTTTGGTGGTACCAGAGACTGAAACCAGGGTCATACACATGCTGGGCGAGTACTCTGCCACTGAGATACATCCTAGCCCTTTTTATTATTACTTGTTCTTTTCCTTGCACTGCCTCCCTCCCTTTTTGGAGACAGTCTTGCTACACTGCCAGGCTGCTCTGGAACTCCTGGGCTCACGTAATTCTCTCACCTTAGCCTCCCAAGTAGCCAGAACTACATGCACAAGCCACTACACCTGGCAATTTTTTTTTAAAACACTTAAGATTTTCTTAATCCCAAAATTAAGGCAACCAATCCCACCATATCAAAGAAATGTAATTTAATTTGAAAAGGTCTTTAAAAAGTAATGTGTGGGTATATATTCTTTTTTTTAATATTTATTTTTTAGGTGTAGATGGACACAACACAATGTCTTTATTTTTATGTGGTGCTGAGGATCGAACCCGCCCCCCGCCCCCGCTAGGCGAGCGCTCTACCCCTGAGCCACAATCCCAGCCCCGGTATATGTTCTTTATGTAAATAAAGTGTGCTATCCAATAAGTGAAAGTTAAAAGAAAAAGAAGCCACCCCTGCGTGTGGCAGTATCAGGCAGGAGGCATCTCAGCTGAGATCTGGTGTTCAGGAAGTCATGGCAGAGTCACACCACAGCCAGAGAGCCCTGCAAGACAGACAGATGCTGCCCCTCTCAGGGGTTCAGTTCCAAGTACAAGTCTCTGCCCCTGTGCCTCACAGGAGGGGATTCCAGTTGCAGGGGAAACTTGCTAGGGCAGGCAGCTTCTGCAGACAGCTGGCACTTTGGATGGGGTCTGGAGCATCAGCTGGGCCTAGTCAATCCCCACTATTATCCTCAAAACCCAAAGAGCAGGGAAACTCGGCCTTTTTTTTTTTTTTTTTTTTTGACTGTTTACATTGCAGCAAATATCAACCCACAGTACTTCTTTTTTTTTTTTTTCTTTACTTGCAGGGGAATAGGTACTGGGGATAGAACCCAGGGGCACTTTACTCCCGAGTTACATTCCCTCTTTCTGGCTTAAAAAAAAAAGAATTTTTTTTTTGAGACAGGATCTCACTAAATTGTGAAGGCTGGCCCCAAACTTACTTGTGATCCTCCTCCCTCAGCCTCCCAAGTCACTGGGATTACAGGTGTATGCCACCATACTTGGCCAAGGAAATGGCTTTATGGACTAAGCAGAGCCATCACCAGCAAGGCCTACTTACACATTTGTAATTTTATCTTCATACAAACATGGAGCTGTTTTGTTCACAATATTTTGCTGTAACTTGATTTTTCTGCTTCAGATTATTTCCTAAGTGTAAGTAAACTGATAAATTCCTGTGTATACTTATTTGCATATATATTTTTTGTTTTGTAACTGAAAAAGTAATACATGTACATGGTAAAAAAAAAAAATCAAATAGTAATACAAAAAGTAAACAATAAAATATATTAGTGTAATTTCCACCAACGTCCTCATCTCCACTTCAGTGGCAACCTACATCAATAAGGTCTGTGACTACTCAAATATATTATGATATTTAGGAATATGTATACACACCAGCCCTCTCTTCTCCCTTTTAAAACTACTAACAGGAATATGAAAAATTGTGGTATACATGTGTATTAAGAATTGTAATGCAAAAAACAAAAAACCCACAAAGTACATGTATAAAGGCATTGAAAAAATACTATGTAGTGCACAATAAATATATTTACTCTTTTTCAATAAAAAAAAAGAAACTACTAACAGGAACATTCTATACAAAATGTTGAAAACCTGATTGTTTTTTAGTCAATAGTGTAATAATGAAGGTTATTCTATGTTAATATATGTACATTTCTTTTATAACAGTTGCATAATAGTCTACATTCATGGGACACATAAAATGTCCCCTGGATAGCAGATAGTTTGCAGTCTTTTTTTTTTTTTTTTTTTGGTAACAGGGATTGAGCCATATCCCCAGCCCTTTTTACTTCTTATTTTGAGACAGGGCCTCACTAAGTTGCTGAGGCTGACCTTGACCTTGTAATCTTTCTGCTCAGTTTCTTTCTTTCTTTCTTTCTTTTTTTTTTTTTTTTTTTTTTTTTGAGAGAGAGAGAGAGAGAGAGAGAGAGAGAGAGAGAGAGAGAGAGAATTTTAATATTAATTTTTTAGTTCTCGGCGGACACAACATCTTTGTTGGTATGTGGTGCTGAGGATCGAACCCGGGCTGCACGCATGCCAGGCGAGCGCGCTACCGCTTGAGCCACATCCCCAGCCCTCTGCTCAGTTTCTTGAGCCACTGGGATTACAGACATGTGCCACCACGCTGCATAGTTTGCAGTCTTAATGTGATAGTCAACATTGCTCCTAACAATATCCTTATGCTTATGCAAATGTATTTATTATACATTATCTCAAGTACAGGCATGATCAAGAAAGCAGGTAGATTCTAAATACTGACAAATTTAAGTCCAACTGCCCTCTAAAGAGCTTCAATATTTTTAAGGACATCACGACTGGAGAGATCCCCTCTGGCAACTTACATGGATAAACAGAAGAAGATTTGCTATGATGACTGTAGGAAGAGGGTGGAATCTGGGTCTAAAATGAGCTTGTAATGAGTGACGTGGGAGAAGCTGGGCATCCAGAAGTGGGTCCTCTTCAATACTCTGGATAATGTCCAAGGAACCCTGCAGTGCAAAAAAAAAAAAAAAAAAAAAAATCAAGTTATGGTCACTACTTTCTGGAGTATGTTTCCAAGACAAATCCACCCAACTATAACGCTTCTAAAACTATGATTCAAGTTAGATGCAAAAGCACATACCCTTCCTAGAGTCAATTAAAAAAATACTTCCTTCTAGATAAGTACTATAAACAAGAAGTATTAAAATGTGTAGGGGAAATTTAATTTTTTTTTTTTTAACAGTACTGGGGATTATACCCAGGGATGCTTTACCACTGAGCTACATTCCTGGCTGTTTTAGTGAGCTTTTTTGCTACTATGATCTAAAGAACCTGACCCAAACAACTGTAGAGGAGGAAAAGCTTATTTAGGGCTCACAGTTTCAGAGGTCTTAGTCCACAGATGGCCAGTTCCCTTCCTCCTGGCTCGAGGTGAGGCAGAACATCATGGCGGAAGGAAAAGTGTGGCAAAGGGAAGCAGCTCATTGGGCAATCAGGAAGCAGAGACTCTCCTCTCCAGATACAAAATACATACCCCATAGCCACGCCCCCAATGAACTACTTCTTACTGCCACACCCCACCTCCTCCAGTAACCACCCAGTTAATCCCACTAGGGATTAATTAACTGATTAGGTTAAGGCTATTACCCAATCATTTCTCCTCCAAATCTTGCAATGTCTCACATGGGGGACACCTTACATCCAAACCATAACACTAGCCCATTAATTTTTTTTTTTTTAATTTTGAGATGTGGTCTTTCTGAGTTGTTGAGGCTAGTCTCAAACTTGTAATCCTCCTGCCTCAGTTTCCCAAATATTGGGATGACAGGAGGGTGCCACACCTGGTGGGCACAGAAAGTCTTTTAGATTTTTTTTGTATTGGTGATTGAACCCAGGAGTGCTACCTCTGAACTTCATCACCAGCCCTTTTCATTTTAAGACACAGTTTTGCTAAATTGCTTAAGACCTCACTAAGTAGCTGAGGCTGGCCTTGAATTTGCAGTTCTTCTGCCTTAGCCTCCTAAGCAGCTGGAATTACAGGCATGCACCACCATGCCCAGCCAGAGAAAATCTTAACTCAGTTTTTTCTACAATTCACAAACAAGGTAATACATAATGAGATTTAAATAAACCACTTCTTCACACTCTCAAAACTGATTAACTTTATTTATTTATTTGGTAGTAGGTGGGGATTGAATCCAAGGAAGCTTTACCACTGAGCTACTTGCCCTGCCCTTTTTTACTTTTTATTTCAAGACAGGGCTTTGCTAAATTACCCAGGCTGGCCTTGAATTTGCAATCCTCCTGCCTTAGCATCTGGAGTGACTGGGATTACAGGTGTGCACCACAAGCCCCACTAGATAGCCTTTTGTTTTCTTGTGGCAAAAGCAGCTGAAATTTATTCATCTCAAATACAATTTTATTACCTGCAGTCTTCATGCTGTGCTTCACATTTCTAGACTTCTCATCCTATATATTTGCTACCTTCCTCCGACTTACATCTCCCCACTTTCAACCCCCCATGGTGGCTTTTTTTTTCTTTTTTGAGTACTGAAGATTGAACCGAGTCACTCTATCACTGAGCTACATCCCAAGCCCTTTTTATTTTGAGACAGGGTTTTGCTAAATTGCTGAGGCGACCTCAAACTTTCAATCCTCCTGCCTGAGTCTCCTGAGTCACTGGGATTATGAGCGTGTGCTACCACACCTGGCTATGATAGCAATTCTTTTAAAGCGTCTCTCTGGTATTCCATAAAACTTGAAAAGCTGATGGAGACTTATAAGAATGCTTAAAACAGGGCGGGGTGTAGCTTAGTGGTAGAGAGCTTTCTTAGTATGTGTGAGGCCCTGGGTCCCATCCTTAGCAACACACACGCCTAAAAAATAAACTTTCAGTCTTGTTAAGAATATTAACAAGTACCAATGGAGGCAGATCATCCTGATGGACCTTCAAGGAGTCTTCAGTTTGTAGAAACTATATTTTCAATAAAAACAACTGTTCTTTTTTTAAAAAATATATTTTTAGTTGTAGATGGACATAACTTTATTTTATTTCTTTATTTTTTATGTGATGCTGAGATTGAACCCAGTGCTAGGCAAGTAGTGAGCCACAACCCCAGCCCCAAAACAACTTTTTTTTTTCTTTTTTTGAGATGGGGTCTCTCTGTTTTGCCCAGGCTGTTCTTGAACTCCTAGATTCAAGGATGTTGTTGTCTGAGCCTGACAAACTCTGGCACTGAAGTAGCTGACAAAGATTGAGTTCCTGTGGGATGTAAAATTTTCAGTTAGTCATGTTTAAAGGTACTGTCTTGACAGGTACAGTACTTCCATGTCTCTCTTGCATACAAATGAGCCATAACCACCTCTCAAACTCAGGCCCTTACTGAAAATTGTAATTTATAGGTGCTGTGCCTGAGGTAAAAACATAGAAGATTACATTTTCACTGGGGTTTCGGATAAAGACATGATAAACTAGACAAGACAAGGACATGTAATGGAATATATTGCGTGGAACCTACAGGGAAGCAGTTAATAAACAGGCAAATGAAAAAAGAGATGTTGCAACAGGGTTAGATCAGGTAACTGCATTAGAATGAGATGGAAATGAATTTTAGTGGGCAAGAGAGGAGCCTGAAAACAGAATCCAGACACAGAATAAGGGACAAAGAGTGGAAGGGAGAGCTGTTGGGCATTAAGATGACAAAGATGAATAACCAATCTGAAGCACGACCCAGATCTGGGGTGGGCTCCCCAGTTTCCAGTCTCAGGCATCCAATGCTGCCCTGCAAATCTTCCTACTCTACGCCTACACAGCTTCCGCTTCAGTACAATTCTGATTATTTCTCTTCTCCTTGTGACCCTTCTGCTTGGAGTTTTCAAGTCGTCAATAATAGAGTCATAAAAGCTCTTAGCTAATGTCTGAGCATCCTTCCTTGACCTGATGGGGCAATTTCCACCAAGGAGCCTTCCTGAGTACCCCAAATCTGGATCACCCCAGCCCTCTATGTCTTCTAAAGCATTCTGTGCTTGCCTGTATCACACTATTCAATAACGATCTTTGTATTTATTTGTCTTCCTCATTAGGACCCATTAACTTCCCACCTCTAATTTGTCTTGCAGAATGCTAGCATCCAACAGTTATCTCATGGCCCCACTCTGCAAACATTTGACGGATGGATGAATGTCCCAAACCTTGTCTCCATCTCAGCTATGTGTATCACCAGACTTCTGTGCTCATCAGAAGAGATCTGGGACAGAGAATCAACTCTGACCCAAACTACTTTTCAGGATTTGCTTATTGCCATCTCTCCCTCCTGATGCTCACTACTGATTGTTCCCATCTCCCATGAAATATTTTCAATCTCTATACTGTCTCTACTTGTTCTTCCCCACCTGTCAAACACTTGTCACAGCAAATGCTGCCTTCTCTGTGACATTTACCCAGCTTCTTCATCTAACATTGCAGTTTTCACCTCTACAAGTTCAAACTGGGTCTACTTTATACCTTCTTTATTTCTGCATCAGCTTTTGAACATACAGAAAACAGTTACATGTTGTCTTTGCTATCTGTCTCTGTGTTGTTTCTGAATCAGTTTCAAATGACCCACTATAGGTCATATTTTCCTGTCTTAGGCAAGCCTTCTATTATTATTTATTGTTTCCACTCGTGTACTATCTCTTCCCTCCTCTTTTGTGACAGTGACTATTTCCTTTGTCAATCCACTGACATTTCTGCATTGTAGGGGTATCCTTCATACATTTCCTTTACTCTCCTCAGGCCTAAGGAGGATGGTTAGGCCAATCCACTCTGTGCACAGGAAAGGAAAGGCAGACCACAGCTGCGGTAGATTCATTCCAGAGTAGACCCAGAAAGGACTTCACTTAGTTCTTAGATCCTTTGAGCTGCTCTTATTTGAGTCCTTTCAGAGACCCTGGTGTTCATGCACTCTGTATCCTTTCAAATAAATCCTTGTCTTTGTAAATTAGACATTAGTTTACTGCAAACAATGAATCCTAACTAACACACAGTCTGACTCTTTAAGACATTCAAGTTTCTGGCCCATAATTTTTAGCTATTTTCAGAACACTAGAAATCACACATTAGATGTACCAAAAGCAGCAACTTACTCAGATCTACAGTAATCTAGCTATACACTGTTGGTGAAACATTGCTCTTCAATTGTCCAGTGAAAGTTTTCTATGATTGTACCTCTAAGACTTAAAGACACAGATCTAAGAACTGGTGGGGGGGGGGGCAGCTAAGCACCAACTAATAAAAACTGCATGTGCTTTTTTCTAAGTCTCATTTTCCTTTTAGATATTTTCCCATATATTGTCAACTCAAGAATGTCACCCTTAAAAATTCAGAAACAGGGCTGGGGATGTGGCTGAAGCAGTAATACGCTCGTCTGGCATGCGCGGGGGCGCTGGGTTCGATCCTCAGCACCACATAAAATAAAAATAAAGATGTTATGTCCACTGAAAACTGAAAAATAAATATTAACAAATTCTCTCTCTCTCTTAAAAAAAATCAGAAACAACGGATTTACTTTATATATGAGTGTCAAATATACTTCCAGGTGTTACAGTTAATTTTTCATTTTCTCAATTAAAAATTTCTAGCTTATGATTAGAATTGCTATTTATTTCATCAGAATTATTTAACTAATCACCAAGCTCTTATAGTGCAGGGACACTGCTTTTCCTGATGCACTCATTCAGGATTAAAATCACAGTAATATTGCTATTAGTTTATTAACAGCAACTTGGGAGTGTGTGCCAATTTCAGCAATTTAGCCAGGCCCTAATTTAGAGAGACCCTGTCCTCTCCCAAAAGAGGGGAAAGAAAAAAAAAGTGCCAATGGGCAACTAACTTAATTTTGGGCAATACAAGTTTCCTTTAAAATTGTACACTGTGCGGTGGGACACACCTGTAATTCCAAGGACTCAACAGGAGGATTGCAAATTCGAGGCTAACCTCAGCAAATTAGCGAGGGCCTAAGCAACTTAGTGAGACACTATCCCAAAATAAAAAATAAAAATAAAAAGGGGTGGGGAGAGAGCTTACAGGTAACGCTCCCCTGGCTGGGTTCAATCTCTAGTAAATAATAATAATAATAATAATAATAATAATAATAATAATAATAATAAATACAATTGTCTTAGTAAACTTAAAGATACAAGATTTTTGCAATAATGGTAACATTCTGTACCGTACACACTGTAAACTGGGGTACTGGATAATCTAGTTCGGATCTAAAATTTTAAAATCTTTCTATTTCTACAACGCCTAAATTCAAAACAGCACATGACACTGTTTTTCTCCAATGGGGGTTTCCGGGAGGTGATAGCGACAGGTCTGCCCGCGGGACGCTGGCGCCCAGCCGCAGCACTGCTGCTACTCCAGGGCCAGTGACCTCCGGAGCCCACCCTGGAGAGCCCACAGGAAGATTCGCCCCCTGTGCCCCTGGACGTTCAAGTCGAGCGCCGCGGGGCCATCTCCGGGAGGAAGGCTGTCAGGCCAGACGCGCATCACGTGAAGCTCCTAGTTCCGGGGCCAACGACTGGCGCCACATGTGGGCTGGCGTCGGCCTGGGACCCCCCACCCGCACGCCCATCCTGCAGGACCCCACCCCGACTGCTACGCGGGGAAAACAGGCCCGGGGCCGGCGTGTCGCGGACGCCACAGCGTACCCGCGCCTTCTCCCTTAACCCCGCGCCCCGGGCAGGCCGTGCGCAGGCGGCGCCCCCTCCGGCCGCGGTCGCGCTGAGGCTTCCCCAGCCCCGACAGTCTCCGCCCTGTGCACCCCAGCACAGGAAGAAGAGATTCCGGGGACAGTCGCCCAACACCTCCGTGCACTCACGTCTTCTATTCTCACCCCCGCCGCCATTTCCCGCCGCCGGAGGCCGAAGCCCCCTCCAGCCTGACCTCTCCACCTGCGCCAAGGCGCCACAGGCCCAGGAAAGTCGCCACCTTCTGGGACCTGCGGCCCCCGCCCCGGACACACCCACTCCGTGTTCGCCCCGCCCGCGCGGTCCCTGGCCCCGCCTCCTCACTGCCGATTGGCCGAGGCGGAGGGAGGGGCGTGCCGCGCCCTGGAGTCCGGGCCAGTGGGCCGCTGCTACCTGCGGGACCTGCCAGTTTCTAGGGATTCGAGCAATGGCCTCTCGATCCGCTGTTGGTCAGAGGCTTGGTCATTAAAGAATGTGTTTCTAGTCCAAAATTGAAGTATTCTAGGCCTCCACTTTCCTCTTTAAGACATTTTAAGACTTTTTCCTGTCTTGTGTAGTATTTGTTTGCAGGCACAGTTCTGTGCTTAGGTAGAACCAGCGGCAAAATCCTGCTCTACCAGTAGAGGGGACAGGAAAAAAAGAACCCAAAAAAAAAGGCTTTCAATTTCCATTATCAGATCTTTCCAATGAGAAAGGAAACAGGATGAGGGACGGGAGGCACTGGGGACTAAACCCAGAGGCACTCTACCTCTGAGCTATGTCCTCAACCTTTTTTAAAAGTCACTATTATTTTATTTATTTACTTATTTATTTATTAGCTTTGTACAGTGGCAGTATCGTAGCCAATGAGGTTTATTTTATTTATTTTTATTTTTGAGACAGGGTCTCTAAATTGCCATGAGCTTGAGATCCTCCAGCCTCAGACTTCTGCGTAGCCGGGATTACAGGTGTGTTCTACCGCAGCTGCCGGCACAATATGGAATTTTTAGCACTTTTTAAATGGAACTTTAGAAACTTTAATGAAATTTTCTGAAAATACATAATTGCAAAAATAGGTGAGATTTTATGGTAATACCAGCTCACAGAGAAAAACTTGATCCCAGAGCATGTACATCTTTATACTTTTAAATATTTATTTGTACACTAGTATATTATGATCTTTGCTAATGGTGTTGGTGAAACACTCAAGTGTCAGCAAAGAGAAAGATTGTGTAAGACTATGTGATGTAAAAATCTCATAATCCTGAGAGTCTATGAATTATTTCTCAAGCGCCCTTTCTAGACATACATTCCCCCTCAACATTCCATTTTGAAATTGTCATGCCTACAGAAATGTTGAAAGACTTTACAACAAAATCTGTGTATCTCATGTTGATTCATTAGTTGTCAATTTTATGCCACAATTGATCTGTGAGTGTGTGCTTATACAATTTTTTTTCCCCCCAGACTTGTGGTCTCCCTATGTTGCTCAGGCTGGTCTTGAGCTCCTGGACTCAAGGAATCCTTCTGCCTCAGTCTCCTGAGTAATTGGGACTACAGATGTGTGACTACAGGCATGGGACACCCCTTGGGCCTTGCCACCTTTTGTTTATTTTTCACCAATCACGGTCTAATCAAGGTTCACACGTGGCATTTAGTTGTTATGTCATGACATGCATTTTAATAGATACAGTACAGAGATTAACAATATCCTAAAATTAGTCATGAAAGTTTGAATTCTGTATCTTACTAAACATGTGATATTAGGCACTTTATTTACATTCTCTCAGACTCAGTTTCCTCATCTGTAAAAATGGAAATCTCCCATTTCAGAGAGATGTGTGTGTGTGTGTGTGTGTGTGTGCGCGCGCGCGTGCGTTTTACAAAGGGTTGAACCCAGGGGCATTTAACCACTGAACAACATCTCCAGCCCTTTTTTATATTTTATTTAGAGGCAGGGTCTCACTAAGTTGCTAAATTACTGAGATTGGCTTTGAATTTGCAATCCTCCTGCCTCAGCCTCCTGAGCCACTGGGATTACAGGTATCCACCACTGTACCCAGCCAGAGAGATTTTTGATTAAAGAATATACTGCATGTAATGTTCTTCATTCATAGTCATTGTTTTAATAATATAATCAATCATATATTATTCAAATAGCTCAGTGAATTGTTTTGGAGGTAGACATTTTTCAAAATAAAGAAAGTTTGGCTGGGCGCAGATGTAATCCTAGGAGAGGCAGGAGAATCTCAAGTTCTAAGCTAGCCTGGGCAATTTAGCAAGACCGTGTCTCAAAAACATTTTTTAAAAAGAGCTGGGAGGGGGTTGTAGCTCAGAGGTAGAGTGCCCCTGAGTTTAATGTCTAGTACCATAAAAATAAATAAAGTTTGGGGGCAGGGAAAGATAATGGTCTATTTGGTAAATTAAAGGGCGTGCTTACACTTTTGAATAGGAATAACCTGTGATTACCCAGTATAAATCAGAAGGGACAGTGGATTTTGAAAATAGAATCCTGAAGTTTGCAATATTTTATGATGGGGAGTTGGTGGGGAGGAGTGAGGTGGTCTTCAGCAGGAAACTTGGACCTCCAAGAAAGAGGATGAGTGGGAGAAAAGGATGCTGTCTGGAAATCAAGGGTGCTCCTATAAAACGGAGAGGGGGAACATGATCCATCTTATCATTTGTTTGGGACTGCCATGAAAGAATAAGTGGTATAAAAAAAGAATAGGTGCAATTCCATATTTATTATGTCAAGGTCAAAAGTTAGAAGGGAAACAATGTTACTAAAAGTCATTGGGACTCATTCTCAGGGAATACAAGCAAAAGCAACAGGTTAGGGGCTGTAGATGTAGCTCCCTGATAAAGCTTGTGCTTAAGCATTAAACAAACAAACACAAACACCACAACAGGTCATGGGCAAACACCCCTTCCCAAATGTATGGCACTTCAGGCACAGGTGGTATATATAGGGAATTAAGATTTAGCCATCAACAGGTAATGTCATTACTAAAATCTCAGCCATATAATGCTTTAGTGATTGTTAAAACAATTTATTTTCTTATTTAATCAGTGGTGCTAGAGATCAAACCCAGGCCCTTGCACATGCTAAGCGCAAATTCTACCACTAAGGTATCTTTCCAGCTCTGTTAAAGCAATTTGTTTATTCATTTATTTGTTAAAGCAATTTAAATAAGCATATCCCTGTAAGGAAATTATATTTATCAAAGTGTCAGTTACTTCATTTTTGCACGACTGAAGATCTTTTGGTGAAGATTCTTGCATTTGTTTATGAGGAGCAAAAAGAGAACTAGAGAACCTGTTTTGCAATCAAACGGTTCAGGATTAAATGTTTTGAATGTGAAATCCTGTCTATTCTTCAAGTGCTGTTACTATCAGTACTGTTCAAGGCACAGTGATTGGGCCTGATTATAAATATTAAAATATTAAAAAATAGCTCATTAACTTTTTCCCCCAAGTGCTGGGAATTGAACCCAGCGCCTTGTACACTCTGGGCAAGCACTCTACAAATGAGTTAGATCTTCAGCTCAGGTCACTGGTTTTTTTCCAACATCAAAATAAAATGTATCCTTAATTCAATGCAACTTCTGTTATTTAGCCTACTATACCTACTATCAAATATCATATTAATATAGGTGCTTAACTGATATTTATTATTAATTTTAAAGTAGAATCTGTTTAGCTCCAGATATTGATGTTAACAGGCCTTTAAAATTTATTTTCTTTTTCTTTCTATTTTTCTTTGTGTGTGTGTGTGTGTGTGTGTGTGTGTGTGTTGTGCGTGTGTGTGGTACTAGGGATTTAACCTAGGGGTGCTCTACCTTTAAGCTACATCCCCAGCCCTGTTTTTTTGTTGTTGGTTTTTAAATTTTGAAAGAAGGTCTTGCTAAATTGCTGAGGCTAGACTCAAACTTGCGCTCCTCCTAACTCAGACTCCTAACTAATTGAGGTTACAGGCATGAGCCATTGCATCCCATTTGTGTGCATACTTATTTCTTGGTTTAACTTGCCTTTTAAGTCAAATTTTAGATTGCAGTGGGTAGAAGATGTGCTTAGCATGCACAAGACGCTCAGTTTGATTCCCAGCATAAAAATGAATGAATGAATGAATGAATAGATAAACAAATTAATAAATAAAAATTTAGAGTGAATAGGCCCTAGGTAGATTTTCCTACAGTTCTCCAAGCTTCCCTTTACCCCCTTCAGTAACAAATACATTCTGGCTCAGGATAATGCTTTGTGGCTAAGTCTCAGAACACGCAGAGACTCCCCCCACCCCCACCCTTGAAAATAGTTTTTCTATATAGAAACTTAATGATATTGAGAACAATTGGAAATAGTCCACAGTTTCCATTTATTTATTCTATAAAGGTTTGTGCCTTTCATAGCACTGTGTACTGTAAATAGAATTGAGTTGTAACCAAATATTTCAAGTTTGTGTGACAAAGGACTCTTGTTAATGATTCTTGGGACCTAAAATTTCAGGCTTTATCCAGTCCTTCCTCCCTCATTAGTGACTTGTTTTCTCCTAAAGTTCATGTGATCTCAAATCCTGACATTTACAAATGCATTTGTTTTCGAAGGCAATTTTTATTTTTGCTTCACTAATTTGGGAGTGAAAGTACAAATTTGCTAAAAATTTTTAAAATAATTTATCTTCAGAGAAGTATCAAATATGTGAAGTATCAGGCCCAAACAATAATGTTCTTTAAAAATTTCAGGAAAAAAACAGAAACTCAGGATGAAAATCAAAGTTGTGACCTTCATGAAAATCAAACCTATTGTTTAGTAATTACAGGAGCTGTGTTGTTCGGTTCTCCATCACTGTGTCAAAACACCTAAGAAAATCAATGTAAAAGTTTATTTTGGTTCACCTTTTCAGAGGTTTCAGTCTATGGTCACTTGGGTTTTGTTGTTTCTGGGCCTATGGTAAGGCAGAGCATCATGGCATGATGAAGAAAAGCCACTCTTTCATGGCAGCCAGGAAGGGGCAGGGAGAGGAGTCGGGGGTCCCCAGTGCATATATTCAGTGACCCAGGCCCTGCCTCCTAAAGTCTCTCCCACTCCCAGTAGTGCCACCAGCTAGAAACCAAGTCTTTAACACATGAGAATTAGACAAAAGTCTGACCTTATTTAATCTCTGCTCACTCCTGATTCTACTTGAATGCTAAACACCAGGCTTTAACATTTTCATGGGAGGATTTCCCTATATCAGAAATAATCAGAAGATAGGCTTAAACTTTTTGTAGTGACATATCCTTTGTGTTCTAGATGTGGAACATAATTTTATTTTTGTCTCACTGACTAATTTAGGAGTGAAAAAAAACCAAATTTGCTAAGATTTCCAAAGATAATTTATTTTCAGATAGATGCCAAATATGTGAAGTATCAGGCCTCAAAATGTCTTTAAAAGCTTTAAGAAAAACACAGAAACTTAGGATTGAATCTAGGAGGTGTGCTTCAGTAGGAAACTTGGACCTCTAGGAAAGAAGCTGAGTGAGAGAAAGAATGTTCTCTGGGAATCAAGAGTGGTCCTTTAAAAGGAAGAGAGGGAACATGATCCATCTTATCATTTGTTTGGGACTGCCATGAAAGAATAAGTGGTATAAAAAGAATAGGTGCAGTTTCATGTTTACTATGTCAAGGTCAAAAATGTTAGAAGGGAAACAATGTTACTAAAAGTCACTGGGACTAATTCTCAGGGAATACAAGCAGAAGCAACAGGTTAGGGGCTGTAGATGTAGCTCCCTGATAAAGCTTGTGCTTAAGCATTAAACAAACAAACACAAACACCACAACAGGTTATGGGCAAACACCCCTTCCCAAATGTATGGCACTTCAGGCACAGGTGGTATATATAGGGAATTAAGATTTAGCCATCAACAGGTAATGTCATTACTAAAATCTCAGCCACATAATGCTTTAGTGATTGTTAAAGCAATTTATTTCCTTATTCAATTAGTGGTGCTAGAGATCAAACCCAGGACCTTGCACATGCTAAGCACACTTTCTACACTAAGCTACATTTCCAACTCTGTTAAAGCAATTTATTTATTTATTTATATTTGGTAAAGCAATTTAAATAAGTGTAGCCCTGTAAGGAAATTATATTTACCAAAGTGTCAGTCACTTCATTTTTTTCATGATTGAAAATGCATATGCCCTAATCTGTATGTTACTGCAGGAAGATATAGCTTAAAAAATTAGTTTTCAATATTGTGTGTGTAGGGTAAAAACTATTCAGATATATGCTTTTGAATATTTGTGCAAATTTCTTGTAAGACTATACAAAAACCATTAATAGTTACTTCTACTCTATAGGTCTGGAAATGAAGAATGTTTTCCTTTCAGTTTAACTTTTTGTGTATTCTATTTTTTTTAAACCACATGTGGGTTTTTCAAACTTACCTAAAAAAAGTTTTTTTGTTTGTTTGTTTTTTTCAACTGGGGATTGAACCCAGGACACCCTATCACAAGATACATTTTCAGCCCTTTTTAATTTTTACTTATTACACTTAGTATGTATATATGTATGTATGTATTGGCACTAGGGATTGAACCCAGGAGTGCTTAACCACTGAACCAAATTCCCAGCCCTTTTTATATTTTATTTTGAGAGAAGTTCTCACTGAGTCTTGTAGGGCTTCACTAAGTTGCTGAGGCTGGCTGACCTTGAACTTGCAATCTTCCTACCTCAGGGGCTGGGGATGTGGCTCAAGTGGTAGCATGCTCGCCTGGCATGCGTGCGGCCCGGGTTCAATCCTCAGCACCACATACCAACAAAGATGTTGTGTCCGCCGAGAACTAAAAAATAAATATTAAAAATTCTCTCTCTCTCCTCTCTCACTCTCTCTTCAAAAAAAAAAAAAAAAATCTTCCTACCTCAGCTTCCCAAGTTGCTGGGATCACAGGATTACCACCATGCCTAGCTTTAATTTTAAATTATGCAAATGGGTGGATGCAATGGTGCATGCCTTTAATTCCAGCAACTTGGGATGCTGAGGTAGAAAAAATCTGAGGCCACCCCTAAACAACTCAGTGAGACTCTGTCTCAAAATAAAAAATAAAAAAAGGTGGGGATGTAGCTCAGAGACAAAATGCCCCTGGGTTCAACCCCCAGTACCAAAAAAAAAAAAAAAAAAAATCCTATAAATCTCATGACTATACATTAAGCAGTTTGTTGTGTCTCTCCAGATTTTCTTTGTATATTATAATATATATAGTTACATGTTAAAATATTTTGTTTCTACAATTCATATAAAATTATATCATAACTATTTTGCTGTATTATGGAGCTGGAGCTATTTCCTTTTCATTTTTTTCTTTTTTTTGCGCACACACACACACACACACACACACACTCCTCACAGGTTTACCTCATTTTTAAAAATTGCCGTTTTTCCCCCCCTTTCCTTTTTCTTCTCTATTTTGGTCCTGGGGGTCAAATCCAAGTCCTCACACATGCTAAGCAAGCGAATTACCACTGATCTATATCCCCAGCCTAGTGTTCTTAATACGAGTATAGTTTAACCAGTCCACAGATATTGGATATTTAGGTTGCTTTCAGTTACTTGATTTTGTTTGTTTGTTTTGTTTTGTTTTGATACCAGAGATTGAACTCAGGGGCACTCAACCACTGAGCCACATCCCCAGCCTTATTTTGTATTTTATTTAGAGACAGGGTCTCACTTAGTTGCTTAGTGCCTCATTTTTGCTGAGGCTGGCTTTGAACTTTTGGTCCTCCTGTCTCAGACAGCCTTCCAAGGCTCTGGGATTATAGGCGTGCGCCACTGCTCCCGGTGTTACTTGATATTTCTATCAGTGCTATAAACAAACATTTTTTTTTTTTACTTTCTTATTCATGCACACTTTATGCCTCTTGGAAAATATGTGGAGTGTTGTTCTAGAACAGGTACATCATTTTAAAATTAAAAATCATTTGAAAGAAATTGTGCTTTGGAAAGTTTGTGGGAAAATTTCTTTGAAACATAAATATCCAACAACAAAAAGAGAAGATATATTTAAAAGAGTAAGTTGTCTTTCTTTAAGCAGTTGGAAAGGAGCCAAAACAAACAAAAAGGGGAAAAAATGACTTAAATACCTGCATACATTTTTTTCATTTGTTCTAATCAGTTATACATGACAGCAGAATGCTCTTCAATTCATTGTATGTAAATAGAGCACTATTTTTCACTTCTCTAGTTGAAGTAGGGTCACACCATTTGTGCAATCATACACATACCTTGGGTAAGGACGTCCATCTCATCCCACCATCTTCTGAATACCTCTTAGTCCACTTGGCTGACACATGGTTGATGCTTGAATTACAAATGTTAAATAAAATTTTGAGAACTCTAACAGAAAAAATAGATAGGAATATGGCGAGGAATCCTTAGGGACTCTGGACAAAAACGAATTGGTGAGGAAAGATTTCCTCAGCGCTGGGCAGGCTGTGACTTGAGAATCACCCAACCTGTCCATCAGAAAAAATGCCTGTCACGTGTTCCCAGCAGCTAGTTGCAACATGCCACCTCCCTCTTCTTTCCTAATAGCAGCCTGTCTGCAGGCATTCGAAAGCAACAACCAAGAAAAAATTTAAAGTGTTTTCCCCCCCTCATATTTTATACATTTTAACTGACCTTTATCGTTTAACGAGTGAGAAATTAGCAAAGTTAAATTCAGAGATTTCAAGTTTAGAAGGGCAAAAAGAAAATAAAAGCCTTTCTCATTGCTTTAGATCCAAGTTCACAACATGCTTCTGTCAGAAACTCCCCAATAATAATTATTTCCTAATCATTAAGAGTTTCGTGGTTAGGGGCTGGGGATGTGGCTCAAGCCATAGCGCGCTCGCCTGGCATGCGTGCGGCCCGGGTTCGATCCTCAGCACCACATACCAACAAAGATGTTGTGTCCACCGAAAACTAAAAAATAAATGTTAAAATTCTCTCTCTCTCTCTCTTTAAAAAAAAAAAAAGAGTTTCGTGGTTGGGGCTGGGGATATAGTTTAGTTGGCAAAGTGCTTACCTTGCATCACAAGGCCCTGGGTTCAATGCCCAGCACCCCCCCCCCCCCACACACACACAAAAAAAAAAAAAAAAAAAAGAAAGAAAGAAAAAGAAAAAGAAATCTCAGGGTTATGTCTTATTCTCTCAACTAAACGTTAGGCCCTGTACAGTGTATCCATCACAGCAATGCACACACAACCAACAGCAGTTGAACTAGACTGGAAGAGAAATGAAGGCAAAGGTATACAAATAAAATATTGAGGGAAGGTAAGGAATGGGATAAATGAGTCAGATGAATAGATTAGAAAGAGAGAGAGAGGGAGGAGGAAGAGAGATGAAAGAAATGGTAGAAGAACGGAAAAGGGCCCTTGTAAAAGATGAGCACAGTGTGGAACAGTGTGGAAAGGTTCAGGAGGCTTTGAACACAGTGGTCTCCGTCCTTCATCAATTACATCACACTGCCAATCCTAAGAGCCACGTGAAAGGCACTGGTAAGGGACACAGGACAATAAATACTCTAGTGTGCCCAAGGCCAGGCAGGACAGGTGCCAAACACAAACTCAGACACAACATTCTGACAGTGAGTGTTACATTGAGGCCAGGCAGAGTGACAGTGTCCTCTTGGGACCTTACCAGGCCCCCAACAACAGCAAAGGTGTAGTTTGTGCAGGGTTACTGTGATTTTTGCCTTAGTTTTACTGCCTTACTTCTCTTATCCCACCACCGGATTTACTACTGGAAACTTCAATGGCAACCTTAGGGCAGAAGGGACAACTGCTTCTCAGGCCACCAGTTTACGTTCACCTCAAACCTGTTATGTCTTGAGCAAAACAAATTCAGCTGCAATTTTAGGGATGAAGTAAAAAAGTTCTTTTCAAAATGTCCACAGGGCCTACTTTTCTTTGATCTCAAATTATATGATATACATATCTCTGCCTTCCATCTCTCAATACTTAGAAATTGTCTTATTGTTTTAAGATTTTTTTTTTTTTTTATACCAGGGATTGAACCTAGGACTTGGGTAAGGACGTCCATCTCATCCCACCATCTTCTGAATACCTCTTAGTCCACTTGGCTGACACATGGTTGATGTTTGAATTACAAATGTTAAATAAAATTTTGGGAATTTATGTGCTTAACCCCTGAGCCACATACCCAGCCTTTTTTATTTTTTGTTTTGAGATAGGGTCTCACTTAGTCACTTGGAGCCTTGTTAAGTTGCTGAAGCTGGCCTTGAACTTGAGATCCTCCTGCCTCAGCCTCCTGAGCCACTGGGATTATAGGAGTATGCCATCATGCACGGTTTAAGAGTCCTTTTATGCTGAGCTCATCTCACTATGTCAGCCTGTCCTCCTTTCCAAGACAATGTGGTGTTGAGGGAAGAGCTTTGGAGTCGTGAAACTCAACTTGAACTCCAATTCTATAATTCTCCATGAGCCTCACTTTCCTTATCCGCAAAGTGGACAAAGTGATACTTACAAGGGGACAGCAAGGATTGAATCTTTTACTCTAAGCGAGATTGGCACACCCTACGGAACTAATGAAATTCTGGCTTCCTTCCTGTCTCCCCCCTCCCGCCCCACAGGCCTCCCACTTCTCTCTATTGTAAACTGCTAGAGAGGAGGGACCTGGTGCACACAGTTCTCTCTGTGGGCATCTAGCACTGCACTGCATGTAATTAAGTATTTAATAAATGCTTTTTGATTAAGTTCGGCATCATCATAGCAGGAGAGAAGCACTCTGCTCAATCACTGTGATTAGATGTTTTTCTCTGGCAGAAGTTCAGATGGCACCAATGCTAAATTCAGAGCGTTGTTTTGGCACATCACATAATGATGCTTCAATTCATTTCTCCCTGAGATGGGATGATAATTCTCACACCTGTCTCACAACTTTGTTGTTATGCTTTTGGATAGTTAGATATGTAGAAGTGAAGGACTGCTCTTTGGTTAATAATATAGTGATGGAACTTGATGGCGAAGAGGTTGAGAGGTCAGACAAATTGATGAAGTGTTTGTGCCTCCTTACCATCACCCATCACTTCACAGGTTGGAAAGAGGGCGGGTGGGCCAGGTATGATGGCACACACCTGTAATCCCAGCAATTCAGGAGGCTGAGGAAGGAGGATTGCAAGTTCAAGGACAGCCTGGGCAACTTATCAAGACCCTGTCGCTCAGTAATAGAGCATCCCTGGATTCAAACACACACACACACACACACACACACACACACACACACACATACTCTCTCTCATAGGAAGACAGTGAAGCTGGGGAGATGAAACTTCCAAAAGGAACCCACATGTTAGATGGGTCCCCTGCTGTTCTCCTTTTACTCTTTCTGCAAGAAACCAATTTACACCAGGTGTCTCTGGATGCCATAGACTTTTCTGAGGACCTGGGGAAGAGCTGGGAAAGAGAGTAGAACCTTCTCTGATCCTATAGGCCTAACCTTTTTCCTCTCCTCCACATTTCCCTCCTTCTCAAAAGCAAAAGTGCCTTCCTTACTTCTTGCAAAACCATTTAGCTCATATATTTAGATGTTTGAGCAGGCCCTTGAGGCCCTACCTTCTCCCCAAGCAACTTAGCAAAATATTTCTTGCCTCAAAATTCAGAACTCTCCCTAAGAGAGATTATTCTGTGGTGTGACAGTTTTTTAACCTCACTACTCCCTTCCTCCTCTTCTTCGGCTTTGTACCATGTCCCCAAACCACTCTAGTGGCTGCTCCCTGGAAGCACTAAAGGAGGTTAGGGCAGCGCGCAACCCTTGTTCCAATGCTTTAGGGGACTGCAAGCTATTAGAGCTTTAAGGAACTGATTTGCCTCCTGCCATCTAAACCAATTGTAAGTTTGACAGCAGCACCACCTGCATCTAGAGGTGCAGTTCTCATGTGTCCCACCAGGTGGCGCTGGTCCTCCGTTAATAAGATGGAGAATGCACTCAGAAGCGTCCTCTTTTTCTCATCAAATAGAACAAATAGAACAAATGTTTAGTGATGTGTTTGAAAAGGCTGTTTAGTGAATAATAAGGAAGTGAAGTGAGTATTATTCGAACAGTACTCAGTATGTGTCAGGCATTGTGTGGGAGGTTGACAAACCTAAATACCCAAAGACAGAATTTAAAAATGTAAAACTTGGTTCGCACATGGTGGTGGACACCTGTGGTCCCAGCTGAGGCAGATGGACCACTTGAGTCCAGGGGTTGAAGGTCAGCCTTGGCAACATAGTGAGAACTTGTCTCAAAAAAAGAAAGACCAGCCCGGCATGGTGGTACCAGGACTTGGGAGCTTGAGGTAAGAGGATCACAAGTTCAAAGCCAACCCAGCAAATTAGCAAAGCCCTAAGCAATTTAGCAAGATCCTGTCTCAAAAAATAAAAAGGGCTGGGGATATAGCTCAGTGGTTAAGAGCTTCTGGGTTCCATTCATGGTTAAAAAAAAAAAAAAGTGAAACTTCAGCCATTGTGCCCAAGTCACCATCATCATCATCATCATCACTGGGGCTGGACTTTGAAGTACTGGGTAAGCTGTTGCTGTATCTCAGGAGATTTTCCTCAAGTTACAGAGGATGGAAGCATGAAGCCAGACAGAATGACCGAAATTCCTTAATGAGTTTAAGAGACATTCTATTTTCTGTTTATTAAGAAAAGCAGGGAAAGAAGATTAGTATTCATTAACTATCCATTATACATCAGGTCTTATGGTGCTGCTTTATGAATCTTATCTTATTAAGTCTCCCCTGACATCCCAGTATAAGAATGAATCCCCTGGGGGTGCTCTGCCCCTGAGCTATACCATCAGCCCTTTTAAATTTTATTTTGAGACAGAGTCTGGCTAAGTTACCAAGGCTCACCTTGAATTTGTAATCCTCCTACCCCAGCTTCCTGGTTTGACAATCTATGTGCCACCACACCCAGCATTTTATTAAACCCCTTAATCTTATGAGTTAAGTAATATTGCACTCATTTTACAGAAGAGGAAATCAAGGCTCAGAGAGATGATCTGATCAAAGCCACACAACTACACCATGGGGTAAACTCAAGTATATAAAATACCAAAATCCATGGTTTTTCACCCCCTCCCACAAATACCCCCACCATCACACAACCAACAATGCTTCTGATAGAAGAAAATATTTTCAGTTTTTCGAAACTATTATAACATTCCAAGATTGGGAAACTAAGTTTTCAATGTTGTCTAGAAATTGATTTTACACATTCACTCTTTTTTTTTAAACCATTTTCTTCAATATTGCCTTCACAGAAATCTTAGATGATTGAGAATTTTAAACTGAATGAGAAGCAATATAAAACTGTTTCATTGAAGATTTTGAGTTTCAACTCATTCTAATTTTCAGCAGATATTTCATTCAAATGAATGTGCACATTTTAGGAAGTTTCGTTTTTTTCTCTAGAGAGAGTAAATGAGTTTTACATGTGAACATGCCAGCATAATAAAAATAGAGGAATAATTTTATGTAGTTTTCTGCTTCAGGTTGTCTTCAGTCTAACAGGAGAAGGTTAAAGAGAATGAAAGTTGTTTCCTCAAGAAAGTTTGATGAGGCTAGAAGGGGTGGCACAAGCTTGGAATCCCAGCCACCTAGGGGGCTGAGGCAAGAGGATCACAAATTCAAGCCCAGCCTCAGTGATTTAGTGAGAACTTGTCTCAAAATAAAAAATAAAAAGGACTGGGGATGTAGCTCAGTGGTTGAATGTCCCAAGTACTTGCTCCTTTTAACAAAATAAAATAAAAATAGTGAAGTCAATCAGGAGCAAATTTGTTCTGTATAGGTATTATAAATGTTCCCTTTTGTTGGGGTCAGTGGCACATGCCTGAAATCCCAGGGGCTTGGGAGGCTGAGGCAGGAAGGCCACCAGTTCAAAGCTAGCCTTAGCAACTTAGGGGAGGCCCTAAGTAACTCAGTGAAACCTTTTGTCTAAATAAAATACAAAAGAGGGCTGGCGATGTGGCTTAGCGGTTAAGTACCCCTCAATTCAATCCCTGGTACTAAAGGAGGAAAAAAAAAGTTCCCTTTTGCTCTATTTTACGAAACAACTTTTAAGATTCTTTTTAAGATTTCCTGCCATCTGTTTCTAAAAGAAGGAAAGGGAAATGATTTGCAAGTATTGGAAACATGCTATTTCTATTTAGAATTTGGTTGAATCACATTTCTGCAGTATCTTTGGTCTGAGAAAGATGGCTTGGCTAGTTACTATTGCTTCAATTGATTGGAACATTTCCTTGTAGGGTCGGAGTAACATAGGATGATTCATTTTCAGGAAACAAATATTTTTAAGCTCCTCTTGTTTGCAGGGTATCATGCAACCTCCCCATCACCACCACCAGTACTGGGTATTGAACCCAGAAATGCTCTACCACTGAGCTGTACCTTCAGCCCTTTTTTATTTTTAATTTTGAGATAGGATCTCACTAAGTTTCCCAGGCTGGCCTTGAACTTGTGGCCAACAAGATCAGGTGATGGCTGGGTTGATTTCTTCTCCATACCTTGTACATGGTCATCTTCTTCTCCTGTCTTTCTTCTGTGTCCAAATTTTCTCTTCTTATAACGACACCAATTCCATTGAGCCCACCCTAAAGACCTAATTTAAATTTAAACAAGACCTTGTCACCAAGTATAGTTATATCCTGTTAGGAGTTCAGCAGAGGAATTTTAAAGATACTTGATTTTGCCTATAGTATGGAAAGAATGAGCCAGAAAGATCTGACCCATATTCTCACAGACCTTCTAATCTAGTGGAGGTGCAAATAAATAAACAGGAAATGATGATTTATTTTTATTTTTTTTTAAAGAGAGAGAGAATTTTTTAACATTTATTTTTCAGTTTTCGGCGGACACACATCTTTATTTTTTATTTTTATGTGGTGCTGAGGATCGAACCCAGTGCCCCGTGCATGTCAGGCGGGCGTGTTACCACTTGAGCCACATCCCCAGCCCAGGAAATGATGATTTAGAGTGATAATACCATAACAGAAGGAATATGGAGGTACAGAAGGGAGTCTCCCAGGAGGAAGTAGGCCTGAAGTATGAGCAGAGGCTTGCTGGGTAAAGGGCAGAGGTTGGCATGGGACAGGATTGGGAGGAGAAAAATGTTGTAGGCTATGGAAACAACCTTACGAAAGGCTCAGAAAGAAGGGAAAGAACACACTTTAGAACTAGAAATAGTAACGTGACTGGAGAGTGATAATAAAAGCACACAAATGTAATGGGTGCAGCGCATACACCTGTAATCCCAGCAACTCGGGAGGCTGAGGCAGGAGGATGGCAAGTTCCAGGCCAGCCTGAACAACTCAGTGAGACCTCGTCTCAAAACTAAAAAAATAAAAAGGAATGAAGATGTAGCTCAGTGGTAGGGGGCCCCTGGGTTTCCTTCTCAGTAAAAAAACAAACAAACAAAAAAGTGTAACAATAAATCCTCATTGAGGCTTTATTGTGTGCTAGGCACGATGTGTATGTTCTCCCAGCTTATTTGCACAATATAATTTTATGTGGTCAATACTATTATTATTCTAATTTTACAGTTAAGAAAACTGAAGCACACAGAGGTTATATAAATTGTTCAAGGTCACACATTTGAGTGGCAGAACAGCTGGGCAGTTTAACTTCAAAGATAACATGTTCAATTTCCATGTCAGGGTGAATGAGATTGTGCATAATTGAGAAGGCAGAAGCGAGAAAAGGAGTGAAGGGTTAGGCCAGGAGCAGGGTTGAGGAGAGCAGGAAAGGAGGTTTGATAAGTAGGTTCCGGATCAGTAAGGTCCTTTTCGCCCAAGTTAAGAGCTGAGATTTTATCCTACAGGTGATGGGGGTACTCATTGGAAGTGAATACACTCAATATAGAAAGGTCATTCTGGATTTACTGTGATGAATAGATTTTGTATGTATGTGCATAGGGGAGTGGACCATGGATTGGGTACGGCAGGAAAAGCAATGTATTCAGGGAAATCCGATAGGAGTGGATGGCAATGGGGGATGGAAGATATTGGTCAGATGGGGATGGAAGTGGATAAAAGGAAGGCAAAAGTACACTCAGGTGTCTGAGTGTGAAGATCATGGAAAGAGTAGTTTTGAGGAGGGTGAAAATGATTTCGATTTTGGACCTGTTGGATTGAGTACTCCTGTGAGATGATCAAGAGACCTGGAGTATGCCATGGAATGTTTGTATGTTCCTGGAGCTAAGGAAGTGCTATCTAGGCTAGAAATTTAGGTTTGAGAAGCATCAGACTATAGATGGCAACTAGAGCATTGGAAAGGTTGACACAACAAGAGAGGATATTTAAAGCAAAAATTGAAGAGGGCTCATGATAAAACCTCAGGAATGACAACCCTTTTTAAAATTAACGTGGAATAAAAAAAGAGTGGCAGGTAATTGTGCTCTCCATGAAAAAAGTAAATTGAGTCCAGATAACAGAAAATTGTTCTCTATTGTTCAATGATGCTAAATTTTAATTAGAAGTGTGGAGTCATACATGTTTTATTTTGTGATAAAAAATATGAACGCCTTTGACAAGAGCAATCCTGTGTAGCAGTGTGAATGAAAGCCATAGCACTGATGGAGTCAAATAATCATAGAATGGAGAACTGGGAGAGTTGAGTGGCAGAACCAGTGTAAGAAGTTGGTTGGGAGCAGGGTGCAGTGGTGCATGCCAGTGATCCCAGCAACTCAGGAAGCTGAGGCAGGATGATCGAGAATTCCAGGCTAGCCTGGACAACTTAGTGAGACCCTGTCTCAAAATAAAAAATGAGGTACAGAATAGAGGACACAGAGACTAACCCACGAAACTACAATTATCTTATATTAGACAAAGTTGCCAAGAACATGCATTGGAAAAAAGATAACCTCTTTAACAAATGGTGCTGGGAAAACTGGAAATCCACATGCAACAAAATGAAATTGAACCTCTATCTCTCACCATGCACAAAACTCAACTCAAAATGGATCAAGGACCTAGTAATATAACCAGAGACCCTGCGTCTAATAGAAGAAAAAGTAGGCCCTAATCTCTTTTTTTGTTTTGTTTTTTTTTTAAAGAGAGAGAAGAGAGACAGAATTTTTTAATATTTATTTTTTAGTTTTCGGCGGACACAACATCTTTGTTTGTATGTGGTGCTGAGGATCGAACCCGGGCTGCACGCATGCCAGGTGAGTGCGCTACCGCTTGAGCCACATCCCCAGCCCCCCTAATCTCTATCATGTGGGATTAGGCCCCAGCTTTCTTAACAAGACTCCTGTGGTGCAAGAATTAAAATCAAGAAGCAATAAATGGGATGGACTCAAACTAAAAAGTTTCTTCTCAGCAAAAGAAACAATCTGTGAGGTGAATAGAGAGCCTACATCTTGGGAGCAAATCTTTACCCCTCACACACATCAGATAGAGCACTAATCTCTAGGGTATATAAAGAACTCAAAAAGCTAAACACCAGAAAAACAAATAACCCCATCAATAAATGGGCCAAGGACCTGAACAGACACTTATCAGAAGAGGATGTACAATCAATCAACAAATATATGAAATAATGTTCAACATCTCTAGCAATTAGAGAAATGCAAATTAAAATCATTGTAAGATTTCATTTCACTCCAGTCAGAATGGCAGCTGTTATGCACACAAACAACAATAAGTGTTGTGGGGAAAAGGTACACTCATACACTGCTGGTGGGACTGCAAATTGGTGAAACCAATATGGAAAGCAGTACGGAGATTCCTTGGAAATTGGGAATGGAACCACCATTTGACCCAGCTATCGCTCTCCTCGCTCTATAACCAAAGTATTTAAAAACAACATACTACAGGGACACAGCCACATCAGTGTTTATAGCAGCACAATTCACAGTAGCTAAACTGTGGAACCAACCTAGATGCCCTCAATAGATGAATGGATAAAAAAAATTGGCATATATACACAATAGAATATTACTCAGCAATAAAATAGAAGAAAATCATGGCATTTGCAGGTAAATGGGTGGATAGAGAAGTTAATGCTAAGTGAAGTTAGCCAATCCCAAAAAACTAAATGCCAAATGTTTTCTTTGATATAAGGAGGCAGATTAAAAGTGGGATAAGGAGTAGGACCCTGGGAGGAATAGATGAACTCTAGATAGGGCAGAGGGGTTGGAGGGGAAGGGAAGGGGCATGGGGTTATTAATGATGGTGGAATGTGATGATCATTATTATCCAAAGTATATGTATGAAGACACAAATTGGTGTGAATATACTGTGTATACAACCAGAGATTTGAAAAGTTGTGCTCTATATGTGTAAAAAGAATTGTAATGCATTCTGCTGTCATATATAAATAAAATAATAAATAAATAAATAAATAAAAATAAAAAATGAAAAGTTCTGGGGATATAGCTTGATGACAGAGCACCCTGGGTTCAATCCCCAGTACAGCAGCAGCAACAGGAGGAGGCGGAAGGGGAGGAGGAAGAAATTGTTGAAGTTGTTGGTATTGAAGGATGAGAAATGGGGAGTAATTGAAGTATAATTTTGCTGCTAGTCAAAGAAGAAAGATATGGAGCACATTTACTTGGTGATGGGAAGAATCAATAGGAAGAAGGTGACTGAGGATTTGGAAGATGGAGGAATGACTGACAAAGATCCATTAGGTTAAAAAGAGGGAGGAGAAGCACCCTATGACTTGAAGTAGAGAAGTGCCTAAGAAATTATGGCAGACGATTACACTGGTGACTTCAATGAGCCAACCCCTGTCATAGTCCCAGCTCACAGTGACTCTTTTGATATGCGGTTTTAGCCCATGGCATATTAGCAAGTGTGATGCATTTGTACTTTGGGGCTTGTACTCTTAGAACACTTCTTTTGAAGCATCAGCCATCATGTAAAGAGACCCAGCTAACCTTCTAGAAAGATCAAGTAAAAAGAGCCATCTTATCAGCCCCAGACTGCTCCCACGGGTCCAACTCAGGCATCAGGCACAAAGGTGTGGCCGTTTGGGGTTTTTAGATCCATTGGAACTTCCAGGTGGCTGCATCAGCTACTGCATGGAGAAGAACCATCCACAGCCACTCTCAGAACTCTGAGTAAGCAAGTAGTTGCTATTCTAAGTCCCCAAGTTTTCAGTGGTTATAATAACAACTAAAACGGATTTAGATTGGGGAGTTATGCTCTGTCATATAAGGTGTTATTGTTTGAATATTGGGTGTCGTCCAAAAGCTCATGTGTTGGACCATGCAAGTAGATTTAGAGGTCAAATGATTAGGTTATGAGAGCTATAACCCAATCGGTGAATAATCCCCTGATACGGATTAACTGAGTGGTAACAGTAGGCAGGTAGGGTGTGGATGGAGGAAGTGGGTCCCTGGGGACATGTCTTTGAGGTTTATAATTTGTCCTGGTAAGGCGAGCTCTCCCTCTCTCTCTCTCTCTCTCTCTCTCTCTCTCTCTCTCTCTCTCTCTCTGCTTCTTGGTGGCCGTGTGCTGATCTGCTTTCCTCTGCCACATTATTCTGCCACGATGTTCTGCCTCACCTCAAGCCTTGCAGAATCGAGCCAGCCACCTCTGGACTGAGTGAGACCTGTGAAACGATGTGCCCCCAAACAAACAAGGTTTTCCTCTTCTAATTGTACTTGTTAGGTCTTTTAGTCGCAGCAGTAGAAAGAGCTGACTAAAACATAAGCTAAATAGAGCAGCCCTCCTGCAGATAACAATTATAACTCTGGGGAGAAAAACACAGAAAACTACCTGAGGGCTCTGAAGAGTGAACGAAAACAGCAAGTTTTTGGAGAAGAGTCAAAATTTGGAGAAAGGGACAATGACAGGGTGAGTTTCCTGCTTATTTGCAATATGTATGTATGTATGTACTGT
Organism: Spermophilus citellus; assembly: GCF_964194105.1. NCBI lineage: Eukaryota > Metazoa > Chordata > Mammalia > Rodentia > Sciuridae > Spermophilus > Spermophilus citellus. The sequence continues at coordinate 68,856,558 of NC_138196.1, read as the reverse complement.
GGTGCTGTGGATGGGATCTAGGACCTTGAATATGATAAGCCAGCGCTCTATCACCCAGTCCCTTTTAAATTTTATTTTGAGACAAGGTCTCCCTAAATTGCCCAGGCCGGCCTTGAACTTGTGATCCTCCTGCCTCACCTTTCTGAGTCACTGGGATTTCAGGCATGCACCACCACCCGCCACTCCTGGCTTGTTTGTGGCTTTTTCCTGAGTAAAGGTCACAGTCATAGCTGCACACAGAGCAGTGAAAACTACAATAGAAAGCCAGCTGTGCTTCAGTCTGATGCATACGTGTGGATATAAACAGCTGAGCATGAGGGGGAAATGTCAGAAGGAAAAGAGTTAGGAAGGAAGTTGCTATGGTTTATATGGTTTGGATGTCCCCAAAGGTTCATGTTGGAAGCTTCCTTCCCTGTGCAGGTGGGAGATGGTAGGAATCTTTAAGAGGAGAGGTCTAGTGGGGGTCCTAAAGTCATCCGAGACACTGCTCTCAGAAGGGATTAAAGTAGAATGAATTATTATTATTAGCAGTAGTATTATTATATAAATGTTATATTATTGTTAATATTAACACTAATGTTATATTAACTACAATGTTATTATATTATTATTAAGTTAATGTTATTAATCTACTTAAAGGATTAAGTAGAATGAATAGTTAGAAGGGCCTGCCCCTGACCTCTGAATCTCTCTTTTGCTTCCTGCCTGGTGATATGACCACGTCTTTCCATATACTCTCCTGCCATCCACCTTGAATTCCTTATCAGAGCCAAACTGATGCCAGCATCATGCCCTTGAATCTCCAGAATTACAAACTGAATAACTTCCTTTTTATTTTCACAAAGTTAAACTGCCTCAGGCGTTTCATTATAGTAAGAACAACAACAGAAGTCTTAACACGGGAGCAAGAATTTTATGTATAAACTTTGCCCAAGATTTTGGCTGACTCCTGAACTATGCATGGTGTCAGGTTGCAAACAATGAGGTTAAAGATGAAAGAACATAATCAAGATTAGAGCTGCCACCACCCATGGGTGAGATAAGGTTTGCAATTGCAATTTAACCAAGTTAACTGTTTGTTAAATCAGAACTCTCAACATTCTTCAGAGAAATAGAATAGATCCAGAAACTACAACATAATATCCACAAGGTTTAGCACACAATCCAAAATTACTTGACATACAAAGGATCAGGAGAATGTGTTCCATTCATTCTTAAGGGAAAGACAATCAGGAGAGATCAACTGTAAGATGACCCAGATGTTAGAATCAAAACGACTTTAAAGCACCTATCATAACTATGTACAGTGAAATCAAGGAAACTGTGTTCACGATAGAGATCTGAATGCAATTTGTAGTAGTAGAAGAGAGAAATAGGGGAGACAGAGGTGCTGGGTAGTAGCTAGTAATGAGCAACAAAATGCACAGCAAGGTCACAGGTGTTCTTTAAATTACTTTTAGATAAATGAGAAGATATACTCCATTTATGTATGATGTGTCAAAATGCATTCTACTGTCATGTATAACTAACTAGAACAAATAAAAAATTACTTCTTTTAGAGTCTTTAAACTACTTCAGTTAATTTGTAGAAAACAGAAGAAAACTGAGCTAACTGGGGAAATATGTCAAGAAAGAAGGATCCATGGGACTCTTGATAGAATCCACATAAAGCTAAGAGTTATGGCAATAGGTGTGTCCAGATGTCGTGGAAGGAAGATTCCTTTGGTAGCACAGGCTCATGACCCCAAAGCCCACATTAGCATGGGATCAACTTGTAGATGATGGCCACCATTGACAGTTCTGGAAAGGACCAATTAGGGTTAAAACAAAAACAGAACAAAAAACTCCTCTGCCTGATGTGGAGGAGAAAATGAGCACCTGATCAGCAAAGAGTACAGAAGGTGATCCCCAGTTCTCCCCGCAAACATCAAACAGTAATAAATTCAGGAGGAATGGTTTCCTTGGTCATTCTCTGCTCGGAGATGACCCATTTGTTCTCTTGAGCATGTTCTCTGCATAAGCCTTACTTTGCTTTTACTTGACTTTCAATTTTAATAGAGTTCTCTTGCATGACTTTTGATGTCTGACTTTAAGTTTTCTTTTGTTGGAACACAGAACCAAAGTTTGGAGCTTCAATTCCCCAGTCTCCTGAGACAGAGGAACAAATGACCTTCAGAGACAAGTTCTTTTCTTTCTTCTGTCAGACTGGTAGCAAGCATTGGATTTTTCTTTGACTGTTGGTCAAGGTAAATATCTTGACAAGGGCAATGTATTTTATCTTGAAAAAGCCTCTCTTGGTACAAAGTTACTAAAATTGGTCAAATATGAGTGGACATAATGGATTAGAAGAAGAAAAAAAAATACAAAGAAGCAGCATGATGTGGAATCTAAAGACCTAGACGAAATCCTGGTTTAAAACCATTGCTTGACCATATGATCTTAGGCACATCATTTAACTTTTTGAGCAAGTCTTTTTTTTCACTTGCAAAAAAGTTTTTTCACTTCCAAAAGGCTGTTTTAGAGAACAATTAGTTGTACAAATTATTTTGTAAAAGTATTATGCCTTTGAAATGTTCAACACTCTGTTCTAAATTGAATGCCAGATATATAAGTGCACTTTACAAGGAAAATCTGTGGCTTTTTTGCACATAAAAATATATGACTTTAAAACATTTTTGTATACTGTGTTTTTCTCACATATTCTGATATGCCGTTCCGATTTTTGCATTGTTGTATATTTCCTGATTAAGTTTCAGCCTGTGAAAATATTTGCTACATTCCTCTTTCCATCTACACTAAAAAAAAAAAAACTAATGTAATTTGTGGAGCATAAAGAAGTAAGTTAGAGACAAATCTTATCAACTATGTTCAATCTAAGAACATATTTAATGGAGACATTTCTTTTGCAAAGTGGTAATATGTCAAGACACTGACATTTCTATAAGGATGTCTACTTCTTTGACACTGAAATTCTCATGAGGATTAACCATGCAGGCACCAGAAATAGCTATTTATTTTGTTCAGCTCAGGCAGCATTTTTATTTCTTTGCAAAGGGAATGATATGAATATCAGGAATTTTGTCTTCAGAAAAGGGCACACCACTTTGTTCCTTACTGAAATCAAAATATTTCTAAGGGGAAAATATATCAAATTCTCCCCACAACTTGTAGCTTGATGTGAGTTCATTAAACCTTTGCCTGAGAGTGTAGCGGGGGGGAAGGAAGCAAAAAACAAATGTTCTTCTTCCCTAAATTATAGACTCAGATATTTAAATGCCTACTTTACGTTGCTACCTGGATGTCTTATGGGCATCTCAAATTTTAAATACCTCCCCTCCACCCCCCCCCAAAAAAAAAAAAAAAAGTTGACATGGTGGTTGCTCACTTGTGGTCTCAATTACTCAGGAGGCTGAGGTGAGAGGATCACTTGAGTTTAAGGTCAAGGTCATCCGTGCAGCACAGCAAGACCCTGCCTCAAACATTAACTAATTAATAAAATAACATATTAACAAAATTCTTGATTTTCTGCCCTCTGTACCATAGACTTCTCCATATAATTAGATAGAAAGACCTGCCTTTCAACCAGTTTCTAAGGCCAACAAATTTGAAGGTAGGCCAACAGCAAACTCTATTGGTTCAAGTCATAAAATATACTTGAAAATCTACTACTTCCCACTACCTCTTCTTTCCTTATCTAGACCATCATTCCTTCTCGCTTATACTATTTCAATGACTTTTTAATTAGTTTCTCTGTTTCAGTCCTTACCCTCACCCCAGCCCATTTTTTTTTTTTTCTTACACATCAGTCATTGTGATCTATGAAAAGCAAAAGTCATGTCATGATGTTTCTCTGTTCAAAATGTTCAGATGGCTTGTCATTGTACTCTGAATACAATCAGGTTCCTCACTGGGCTTCTAGGTAATGAGAACAGAACATCAGAGCTTGCTTTAGTCTTAGAGATTCTAGATCTATACCCAAGTATTCACACAGAATCAAGATTCAGACAAGCACTTAAAGTAACATAGCTTAGAGCTGACATAATGAGAAAAATCCCAGAAATTCCAAGTTCTAACATTGAATGGAAAGAGAATCTCTAGGGAGAGGAGAGCAACTAAACAAGCTTATGTAATTTTACCTTAAATTTGAAATATCCTAGCATATTTTTCTTTTTTACTTATGAAGCTACTACCTTACCAGGCTAAGCATCTCAGTTTTCTAATTTTGTAGATTGAAATACTAATCATGTCTATCTCTTAGGGTTTGGTAAAACTTTGAGTTAGTACAAATAAAACATATAGAACTAATCTTGGAACACAGTAAGCATTCAGTAAAATTTAGCTAGTATTCTTTTTTTTTTAACTAGCTTTATTTATTTATTTTTGTAATTTTTTTCTCTTTCTACATTTTTTGGAGCATTATAGTTGGACATAATGATGGGATTTATTGTTGCATATTTGTATGTGTAGGCAATATGACAATATAATTTAGCCAGCATCACTCCCCAGCACTTGTCCCCTTCTTAGCTAGTATTCTTATAATACTGATATCTTAGCACCTAATATAACCATTGCATTCGTTAATATAGCTGGCTTTATCTCAAGCAGTAGCTTAATTTCGTTTACCCATCATTATTCATAGGAGGTTATTTACACAGGCTATGAGAACGGGTTCCAACAAATTTATGACAAACTTTTTTTTGAGGGGGGATACTGAAGATTGAACCCAGGGTCACTAAACTATTGAGCTACATCCCCAGCTCTTTTAATTTTTTAGTTTGAGACAGGGCCTCCCTAAGTTTCTGAGGCTGACCTTGAACTTGTGATCCTCCTGCCTCAGCCTCCGGATCTGCTGGGATTCCAGGCATGCCACCACACCCGGCCCCAAATCTTTTATTGAGGAAGTAACAGGTTATCTAAACTGTCTATGCAGTTTATTAATCCTACACCTGCTAGAAGATATTCACTTTAATTTCGTATGGGAACAATAATTTTAATTATCTTTTAAAGATTAGTAAACACAATTTCTGAAGAATTTATCTTCACTGTGGTTTCTTAAAAGATTCCTTGTTTGGAAAAGGGGCTGCCTGGGTGACACTTTATTGCTTGACTGAGTGTGCAGTGTAAGGAAGGCTTACCATCAATCACACTGCATTTAGGAAACCCCATCCTATCATTCTTTAATATGGCAAGAATTCAAGAAGTTCTTCATGTACCTCTTGGAGAACAAAGAGAAATGGAAGCCGTGTGACTCACAGTTAACAAGCAAAGGAGAACAAGTGCGTTGTCAGAGAGATAAAAGGTCCATTTTGTTTTCGGGACCATTAATAATTTAGCTTTGTTCTAAGATTTGTCTTTGACATTAATTTTCATGGAAAACACAGATTCTCAGAAGGAGGAGAACAGGCTGGATCCAATATGGAGACACTGCAAAGGCGGGTAGGGTGGTGGAGGGGCTCCCACCCCACCGAGGACTTGTCCTTTCTTGACACTGTTCTTCCTCCCCTCTTTCTTCTCCCTACTCCATAATCCCACCCCCTGACCATCCCATCATGACCCCCAAGGCCAGTGCTACCCTCTAGCTGTTCTGGACCATTGCTCACCTTCTTACCATTATCTCTTCCATCAATTGTCCACATGAAAAATCACATAACAATCTTCCATCGTATTTTCTCTCATGGCCCTAAAAGGTAATTGTTGCTCATCAGACAAGTTAACCAAAGGAGTGAATGGCCAATACTTTTTTTTTAAAGAATATATATAACCCTGTAAAAATATATTTATTTATTAGTAGTAGTTTGGGGAAGTAGCAAGGCCTTAATTAAAGAACCAAATTCTTCAATAATAGAATTAGAGATGTTTTAGTATGCCAGTTTGGGTGAATTTTTTTCCCCTTTTCTATATTATATAATCAAAAAAACTAATTTTATTATTATTATTTTTTTTGTGGTGCTAGGGATTGAACCCAGGGCCTTGTGCATGCTAGGGGGTGCTCTACCCACTGAGCTATATTCCTAACCCTAATTTTATTACATATAATGTAAACATGTATTACCATGGACATGTCTTTAGTATTTGTTTTTGTTTTTATTGTTACAGAGATTTAGTTCACATTGCATGAAATTTGCCATTTAAAAGGGTACCATCCAGAGGATCTAGGGTATGCTTACAAAACTGTATGACTATCACACTCATTCCAGAACATTTTCCTCATTCCAAATGGGGAGAATTTGTTTTTGTTTTGGGGGGGGATTTTTAATAGGAAAATCTTTCAAAGCTTTCTGCAAGAAGTACAAATGAACCCTTGCCAGCACTAAGCGGGGTGAGGTGGGGAGGAAGGAAGGAAGGAAGGGAGGGAGGGGTAGAGACACATGTCAGCAGTAGACTGGAACTAGAGCCTATAACATCATAATTAATCAAGGAAATATTTTGCACCATTTCTTAACTGCCACCTTCTCTCTGCTTGCTGAACAACTTTCTCTGTTTCTCAAGCCATATGGCAAAAAACCTGACTGTCTGAACAACTTTTCCTTTTTCTTGTGGTATTAGGGACTGAAGCCAGGACACTGTGCATGCTGACCCAGCTTCCAGATTTCTATTAGCCAGTAAGTTCAGGTACCTAGCAGTAGAAGTTTTCATTTCCTAAGGATTGGTATTGATCTACTTGGAGACAGTTGTCCATAACATAATCAATCTATTGCTGATCACTGAGGAAGAATTCAGGGGAAAGAAGTGTGGGGAAGAGTTCTCAGAAGAGAAATTCGGGCAATCAAAGGTTTTCACTGCAGTGATCTCTGAGTTCTCATCCAAGTAAATAAAATTGTTACTGTTTGACATTCCTACAGTTCTCTACTGTTACAACCAGCCAGCAAGAAAGAAGTGTACAAGTTGTCTTGTTTGAAAATTAATTCCAGACGACACTTCTTATGTCCAATGTCTTCTTTCAAACTTGATTAAAGTGATGGAACTTACTTAGAGCTGGTAGAAAATATATTATACATGGTCTCGCCACCCTAGCCTTTGGATGAAGCATGATGAAGAACAAGTAGGAGTACTCTCTGTTACAGCATCTCAGATATCTACTCAGGGTTTCCATCCCACCATTTAAATAATGAAGAACTATTCAGAGTTGAAGCCAAATGCTTCCATTACCCAGATATAAGCCTCGAAGGAAACAGAACCAAGCATTCTCTTGCAGAAAGTTCTGGGTACTCGAAAATAGGCTTCTGTGTTTGTCATATTTTGCCAAAATAATTCTATGAAAAACAAATGGTGAGTAAGAAATTAAAAGTGTGCATCCTCATTAGTGATCAAATAAATAAAAAATAAAGCAAAACCCATTGCCAGGGTCAGCAATTTCGCAACCATTTAAGGAATTTATCATTATTCATTAACAATGCAGAAGTGTTGAAATGGGCACTTGGGCTCTGCTAGTGGGGAAGAAAGTTGACACAAACTTTCCAGAGGTAAGAGGTAAATCAGATGGCTGTTATATGAAGTGTTCCTTTTTTTTTTTTTTTTTTAAGAAGGAGTTTATCCCAGTAAAGCACACACAGACAAATAGTATATTTATTACAACATTGTTTTAACAAGAAGATTCAAAAAGAAAGAAAAAAATATAAAAATGTCAAATAGGAGGTGATTAAATGGCTGAATAAAAAAGTGTTAGCAACACAATAAAATGCTACCAAAAGTTTTAAATGATGTAATATTAATATCACTTCAGCATTTGTATTAGGGAAAACTGAAAGCACTCAGATATTTAACAGTAAAGAATTTGATGCACAAAGTATAGCATATCCATGTGATGGAATGTGGAGAAAAGCTATGATGTAATGTTATATGAAAAAAAAAAGTGGCAAGCGCACCCCTGTGATCCCAGCTACTCAGGAGGCAAGAGGATTGCACGTTCAAGGCCAGCCTCAGTAACTGAAGACCCTATTTTAAAAAGGGGTCTAGGGATACAGCTCAGTGGTCAAGTGCTTGCCTAGCATTTGTGAGGCACTGGATTCCGTCTCCTGTACTGCAAAAAACAAAAACAAAAAAAAAAAAAACACAAAAAACTGTAGGATTCCATTTGTTACTCCCATATACAGAAGCATATATAAAATAAAAGTAGGGAATTACCCCACAATTTTAACAGCAGTTCTCTCTCCCATGTGGAAGTACATACATGTTTTAGTTCGTTCTTTATATTTTCTATGTTAGTCATCTTTTCATCTTTGTGACCAAAATACTGACAAGAACAACTTAGAGGAGGAAATATTTATTTTGGCTCGTCGTTTCGGGGGAGTCAGTCCATGGTCTGCTGGCTCTAAGGTAGAAACATGGCAGAAGGACAACATAGAGGAAACTGTTAGCACATGGCAACCAGGAACTAGAGAGGTAGACAGGAAGGGGGCTGGAGAAAAAATAAATCCTTCCAGGACCCCAAGTGACCTATGTCCTCCAACTAGGTCCCACTGCTAAGTAGTCCATTTAGCTATCGATGGATTAATTCCTCAAATGGATTTATCCGCTGGTGAGGTCAGAGCCCTCATAATGCAATCATTACCCAAAAACCCCTTTCTGAACCTTGCTGCATTGGAGACCATGTTTCAACATGTGAGTTATGGGGGAACATTCCAGATCCAAACTATAACATGGATCATATGTATTCATTTTGTAATAAACATGGTATCCAAATTGAAATTATATTCAGCAGCTAAGGATAGAATCACCCTCTTTGACAGGACTGTTGATAGTATCTTCTAGAAGTATGAAACTCTATTTCTCCAGCCCTCTTCTGCCTGAGTGTTGAGTTCTGCGGTAATATATTCTTGTTTACCATTTCCTATTCCCTCAGAACTACAGTGCCTTGGAGGCCTAATGTAATCCAGTCCTATATCCCCCATACAAGTTTCTGCATTTCATACTAACAATATTGGCAGCCATGTTCTGGGATGGTATTCTTGGGATGAGACTGGATTATGAGGTCGCTGATTTTATCGCTGGGTTGATCATCGATGAGTTTATAATTAAATGAGCTATTGGGAGGTGTTGGAAACTGTAGGAGGTTGACCCAACTGGAGGAAGTAGGTCCATAGGGTTCTGCCTTTGGGGACCATATCTTATCCTTACCTTCTTTCTTACATCCCCCTGATTGATGGCTGCCATGAGGTCAGCAACTCTGCTCTGCTACACTCTTTTTTTGGGGGTGGGGGAGTACCAGGGATTGACCTCAGGGGCACTCATCCACTGAGCCATATCCCCAGCCCTATTTTGTATTTTATTTGGAGACAGGGTCTCACTGAGTTGTTTAACGCCTGACTTTTGGTGAAACTGGCTTTGAAATCTTGATCCTCTTGCCTCAGCCTCCCAGGCTGCTGGGATTCTACTACACTCTTTTACCATGAATCTCACCACAGACTCAGAAACAATGGAGCTGCTGAGCACGGACTAAAAACCTCGGAAACCATAAGCCCAAGTCAGTCATTCCTTTTCTAAGTTGATTTTCTCAGATAGTTTGTTATAGTAACGGAATGCTGACTACCACAGAAAAATACTAGGAGATGACTATTTGTAGAGGGTGAAACTGAGCTCCAAATCATTAAGTACCTTCTTCAACTAGAGAATGTCAGGGCCAAATTTCAAATTCAGATCTGTATTGACTTCAAAATCAGTGTGCTACTCTAAGTGACCTGATCTGCCCCTCACATTTGACCACTTCTATGGTGTGGACCCCCAAAAGATCCCTCTTCCTCTTCACACCACATTTACCTCTAATTTGGCCAGTTGCCAATTTTATCCTTGACTAGTAATTAGCAGTCCTTTTTAGGAGTACATTTCTACCCTGAATTTATCTCTGCTCCTGCTCCTCATTTACACCCTGGCTCTCCCTCACCTTGCCTCCACCATACCTGAGCAGCTGACAGTTTTTCACCCATTCTGGGCTCTTTCTATCAGATTTGTGGGGACCACATTGCTAGTGCCCATCTTCTCTACCTTTTCTTACTTTATTTTTTTCTTTTCTTCTTCCTTTTTTTTTGGGGGGGAAGGGGGGCTTCCAGTACTGAGGATTGAACCCAGTGCCTACACATGCTGGGCAAAGTGCTCTACCACTGAACTACATCCCCAGTCCTTCTTATTTATTTATTTTAATTTCGAGACAGAGTCTGGTTAAGTTGCCCAGGCTGGCCTTGAACTTGTGATCCTCCTGCCTCAGCCTCTTGAGGAACTGGGATTTTACAGACATGCACCATGATGCTTGCCTACCACCGTTTTCTTACAAGGGTTTCCCTTGATTATTGATACTTGAAACTTCTTTACATATTAGTAATTGATTGAGTCATCTTTAGCTACCGGGTCAACATTTCCATTAGTTACCAGCCTCTCTCAGTCTGTTGTTCTTGATATAAAACCTTGCATCTAACCTTTATTCATTCTTCATTAACATTCTTCATTCTGAATGGCTCTTCTCCCTGTGCTTGATATCTTCCAATCTCATCATCTTTTAATGTATGGCTCCAGTCTCCTTGTTTGTAATACACCATCTTTATGTTTCTTCTTATGCTGAATTCTTCAAATTATTTCCCTAAAACACAGTTTCTTCATGGCATTTCCCTTTTCAGAGTTCTACCGTCGCATTTGGTATGTCTAATCATAACAGAGACAAAACCCTCTGATTAAATCAAGACTGCTCATTCACTTCCTCCTTGACTTGCTTTCCCAATCTTCTTTCACATTACTTTCTATCCCAGGTCTTCTACTCCATCCCAAACTATGTGCTTTCTCTTGCGCTAATACATAAATGCTGTTCAGGGAAAGATCAAAGACATCACCTGTCACTCACCACCTTGGCAATCCTTATAGCAGAGAACACATGAGTCAGCAGACAGAGATCTGCATCCCAGCCACGCCACTCACCCGGGAGCCTGTGGCACTACTCATTGAGCTCAGTTTCTTCTCTCATAAAAGAAGATCAGTTGCACCAGGCTTAGGTTTGTTGTGAGAACCACCTGAGATAATGTGTGAGGGAGTGTTTTATAAACTGCTAAGCAACATGCGAGAATAAGACAAGCTCCGTGAAATGGACAATTGAACATTCAGAAAGCTCGGGTGTGATCTGATTTTGTCTGTATTCCCTCCCCCCTCCCCAATTTTTTAAATTTAAAACTATAAAAATTAAAAAAATAGACTCAAATAAAAAACATCTGACTTGCAGATATCACTCTGCTAAGTCCCTGCCTTTCTCTTTGAGAATTTGTTCTCTCAGGATCTTGGTTCATCATGACAAGTAAATTCTGGCTCCTTAAAAGTTGGCAAGCAGAACTCTCGTCTCTGAGGATATTTAAATCTTTCTTGGCTCATGATTGTTTCCTCTTGGGTGTTAAAATGAAAACGATGCCTTCCAGCCTCTCTGAAATAGAGCTGGAAGAAAGATTCGTGACGCTCTGATTTTGACAAAATGATCTTCATAAATCACAGATGTAATGGACTAGGCTCACAGTGACAGCTCCTCAAGGTCTCTGCAATCTCCTCCTTTTGTTTTAGATTCTAATTATTTAAATTGTTTTTCTACCTCTCTCTTGCTTGTCTTTTTTAGTTTTAATTAACCGAGGAGATTGACCTGATATTTTTTTTTCCTGTTATTTTCCCAATGCTTGCGTTTCTCCTTCCCCTGGTAGTTCTGACAGACCATCTGTCAAAATTTTGCAGGTTTCACAGTAATTCCATGCTATTTTTTTTCCTTGCTCTGTTTTTAAAATGACACAAATGATACACAAATAAATGATCATTACAAATGGTTTAAACGATACAAAAATGTATGCGGGGGGATGTGTTTTCCAGTCACCTTATTCCCACTTCTAATACTCTCCCCAGAGATAACCACCATGGATATAATTTGATTTATATCCTTCACTTCTTTTTCCATAAGCTTCTATCATGGGCATCTACATCTGTTACTCAATGGCTCTGCGACGTGTGTGTGTGTGTGTGTGTGTGTGTGTTTAAATTAATTCATCTTAAGCAACTTATGTCAAAAAATTAATTCATCTTAAGCAACTTATGTGTTGCCCTCATTCTTTTAGGGGTTGCACAGTCTTCTACATGCAAACATGCCACCATTCTTTCTCACTCACCCGTTGTTGGATTTTCTTCAACATATAAAATAGCTCTAGTGATACTTTTGTGCCTGTGCACATTTTAAGCATGGATATGTTGAATAAATCCCTTGAAGCAAAGTGCTGAGTTGGATCCATTAGAATGTACACTGAATGAAGGCAGGACTTTAACAAAATATTATGCTTACCCAATACCTTGTCTAAATTAGGGCCTGGCACATGGGAAACACTGAAAAAATGTTTGTTGAATTGCACAAAATAGCACTGATATTTTAAATATAATAATATCCAAAAATAAATAAATAAATAAATAAATAAATATAATAATATCCATAGTATGAAGAGATTAAGAAATGTTTACTTTAATAAACGATGAAAGCATTTGATAAAGTATAACACATTCCTGATTTCTTTCTTTCTTTCTTTTCTTAACTGGGAATTAAGGCCAGGATGGTTTACCACTAGCTACATCCCAAGTCCTTTTTATTTCTTAATTTTGAGATAGGGTCTTGCTAAAGTGCTTAAGGCTTCACTAAGTTGCTGAGGCTGGCCTCAAATTTATGATTCTTCTATCTCAAACTCTGAGTTGCTGAGATTATAGGCATTTGCCAACCTGCCTGGCCACATTTTTGATTTCAAAACAAAAATTAAAACAAAACCTTAATACTTTGAAAATCAGAGGAAGCTTCTTAATTTGATAAAAAGAATATAGCAGCAAACCATAGCTAATGGCACATTTAATGGTGAAATAGTAGAAACATTCTAGGACCAAAATGGACCAGAGTAATCACTATTTCTGTTCAACATTTTACTGGATGTTCTACGCAAGAAGAATAAGTGAAGCTGAATCATCAGAAAAGGGAAACACCTCATCACCAATTCCCAGGTGAGATGATTATTTCCCTAGACGATCCAAGAGAAATCAACTTTAAAATCATTTGCACCAATTAGATGCAGTAAGTTCATCAGATACAAGATACAAAAATAAAATTCATTCCTACGCGTTATTAATAGCATATTGAAAATGTAAGGCTAAAAAGGGTCTGAGACATGGCTAATGACTTTTTCCTCTACTTAATCCCTAGCAACCACTTCTCATGGTCACAACCAGGATGTGAAAAATATCTAAAAATATTTCCACTTCTGAAATTGTGTTTTCAATATTCATTTTTCCAACCACCACTTCCTATTAGTAACCCTGCCTCCTCAACTTCCTGGGGCATCTGATCTGTGCCCATGTCACAGTCTCAGATGTCTCTCTCTCTATCAATCTCTATCTCTATCTCTGTCTCTGTCTCTGTCTGTATCTATATCTATACCTATATCTATATATCTCCATCAGTGGACATTGGACCCAGGTCCTTGAGCATACTAGGCAAATGCTCTATGGCTCACCCTGCCCCACCCTGGTCCCTCTCATTTTACTTGCCTCCTGGCTGATTTGGATTCCATGATCTAGCATTTTAATAACTCCCTCTTACCTCCTTTCTTTCCCACCTCCTCTCCCTTTGTACTCATAAAAAGGGGTGAGGAGAGAGATGCTGGGGGAACAATTATGGTTGAAAGTTTTCTTTTACCATCTGAGCCGCTGGACATTTTTTGGACCAGACACCTCAGGTAAACACTTTCACTTTAAATTCACGGTCACAGACTTCTTACATCTTGTGCTGCCTCTTAATCCCACTGTGTTTCTGGTCGCCCAATTTGATTTCATGCCTCCCACTTTCCTGCAAAGCCCCAGCTCTCTCCTGTGTTCTCATTCTCCAGATGATGCTCAAACCTCATAATTCATTGAGAAAACAGAAACCATCCAACTGCAGCTTCCTCATCTTCCTACACAAAACTACACACCTGCCTATAGGAACCCTATTTTTTTTTCTTTCTTCCATCTGGTTACAATAGAGCAAACCTCTCTCCCTCATTTCAAAAAGATGACTGACACCTATGATATGATAAAACTGAAGAAATTAATATTTCTTAGCTGAGAGAGTTCCCTATTTAAGCTTCTAATTGAAATGGAAACCATTCTTTTCTTTCTTATTTTGTTCTTTTTCTTTTAAAAGTATTTGAGAGTAATTGGCTCTTTTTCTATGGGGAGAGATCTTTGTGGAGAAGTCTGTTTTATCTCTGTGGTGATTGGACACTTACCATAGATTCCAGCATTGGGGTGTAGTGATGGAGTATTTGAGTCCATCAAGAATCTTGATATGAGTCAGGTATGGTGGCTCAGGCCTGTAATCCTAGCCTCTCAGGAGGCTGAAGCAGGAGGATTGCTAGATCCCAGAAGACTGAAGCCAGCCTGGGAAACAGGGTGGGGGGAGATCTGGATATGCCTCATTACAATTTTCTGTAGCTATAGTTGTTTTTTGTTTGTTTGTTTTTTTAAGAGAGAGAGAGAGAGAGAGAGAGAGAGAGAGAGAGGAGAGAGAGAGAGAGAGAATTTTTAATATTTATTTTTTAGTTCTCTGCGGACACAACATCTTTCTTTGTATGTTATGTGGTGCTGAGGATCGAACCCTGGTCACACGCATGCCAGGCGAGCGCGCTACCGCTTGAGCCACATCCCCAGCCCTGTAGCTATAGTTTTTAAAAATATTTATTTTTTAGTTATAGGTGGACACAATATCCTCGTTTTTTATTTTTATGTGTTGATGAGGATTGAACCCAGTGCCTCATGCATGGTAGGCAAGAACTCTACCTCTGAACTACAACCCCAGCCCATGTATCTATAATTTGTTGAGTTAAAAAAAACCTTGGATGAAAAAAAATAATAACACGGGGCTGGGGATGTGGCTCAAGTGGTAGTGCGCTCGCCTGGCATGCGTGCGGCCCGGGTTCGATCCTCAGCAGCACATACAAATAAAGATGTTGTGTCCTCCGAAAACTAAAAAATAAATATTAAAAATTCTCTCTCTCAAAAAAAAAAATAACCCAATCAGTAAATGGACAAAGAACAGAACAGACACATCACAGAAGATATTCAGTCCACAAATATATGAAAAAAATGTTCAGCATCTCTAGCAATTAGAGACATGCACATTAAAAAGACACTGAGATTTCATCTTAACTCCATTTAGAATGGCAAGTATCAAGAATACAATAAATGTTGTGTATAAGTAACAATAAATGTTGGTTAGGATGTGAGGGAAAAGGTACACTCATACATTGCTGGTGGGACTGTAAATTGGAGTAACCTCTCCAAAAGCACTTTGTAGATTCCTCAGAAAACTTAGAATAAAACCACCATTTGACCCAGTTATCCCAAACCTCAGTTTACATAAACTGAGGACTTAAAATCAGCATACTATAGTGCCACAGCCACATCAATATTTATAGCAGCTCAATTCACAATAGCTAATCTATGGAACCAACCTAGGTGCCTTCCACAGATAAATGCATAAAGAAAATGTGGTATACACAATGGAATATTACTCAGCCACAAAGAAGAATGAAATTGTGGCATTTGCCAGTAAACTGGAGACTATCATGCTGAGTGAAATAAACCAGTGCCAAAAAACCAGAGGCCGAATGTTCTCTGTGATATTCAGATGCTAATTCACTATAAGGGAGGGAAGTATAGAAGTCAACTGGATTAGGGCTGGGGTTGTGGCTCAGCAGTAGAGTGCTCGCCTAGTATGAGGTCCTGGGTTCGATCCTCAGCACCACATAAAAATAAATAAGTAAAATAAAGGTACTGTGTTCAACTACAACTAAGAACTAAATATTTTTTAAATAAGAAAGAAATAAAAACTATCAAGTTATACACCTTAACTATGTATGATTTATTTTTTATAAATTGTGCCTCCATAAAACTATTACTAAACATTAAAAAAAAATACCCTTGGATGAGAACTCTCTGTAGATGGGCCAAGGTGTCTAAGAACTGCATGTGCTATTGGTAGGAAATCTTTGAAAGTAATTTAAATATGGAAATAAGAGAGTTTGTCTTATACAATGGTTCTGAGGAGTACAGCAGCAATATCAATAAATAAAATAGAGGTTGTTCAAAATTAGCTTTCTAAGAAAAGAATCCTCTAACTATTCTATTTAATATAGTTTTCTAATGATTCTGACTATAACAGTTTTTTTTAGAAGTATAATTCAATTTTATTTTAAGATTATTTTTATCTAGTTTGGGTAATTGAGGTTGCGCAACACTGTGATAATAATTCTGTATCCAAGGACTTCTGAAATTAGAATTCAGTCCTAGGACAGTCTCAAAATAAACGAATGTGCAAACAAACACACATATTGGTTATTTTGCACAAATAAGGAAAAATACATAAAGCAAAAATCAGCTCAGAAGAAGGCTTGAGAAGCTTTGTTAAAATACAAGCAAACTAGGAGAACCAATGGTTTGCCCATCAGATGTCACCGTGGTCCATTAAGTGTTCATCTGTGCTCATCACCGGGCTGGGATGCACTTGTCGTATTCCTGAGAGGGGTGGGCTTCGTCTTTTTAAGGTAGTTTGACTGGTGGTGCTGACAAGGGAGCAGGAAGAACGCTCTGGACTTGATATGTTGGAGGCAATTCCAGAATACCTAGACCGAAGACAAGAAGGAGAAGAAGAAAAAGAATTCTAAGAATTTGAAGTTTTAGGGGATGACACAAAAATCAAGAGACTTGATTCAGTATGACAAATGAATGGAAAATAGAACTCCACGAACCAAGATGGACAAATAAGCTCCCTTCACAGAATGAGACAGAAAAGAACTTAAGCAGAGGTAAACTGCAAACATTGACATGAATTCCTTGCTCTTTTTAGGAGACTATTTCTGTGGCCACAGTCATGATAGTGGACTCTGTGATGTCATTTCTTCTAAACAGTCGAGTAAAGCAATCTCATCGTCTCCAGTGATTAGTTTCGTTTTTTCTTTTTTTTCTCTGGTATGGTTCTCAGTTAAAAAGAACTAGGGCTTTTCGGAATATCTGATCCTAAATCTTGGGGCAGGAAAACTCAGGTGAGCCTGGGACCCCACTCCCGGCCCCCCTCAACCAAAGATGCCTTCAGAGGCCCTTGGTATGGAATGGGTAAAGAGGCCTGCCTGAAAACAGAGGTCCTAGCAACAGCTTGAGGAGAGACAAGGGAAGCAACCATTATCATCAGTTAGTACTTATCTTTAAAAAAAAATTTTTTTTTAATTGTGGATGGACGCAATATTTTTATTCTATTTATTAATTTTTCTGTGGTGCTCAGGATCAAACACAGTACCCCACATGTGCCAGGCAAGTGTTCTACCACTGAGCCACCACCCCAGCCCTTAAGCACCAAGGGGTCCCTTAGGATTTTTGGATTCTTACAATTTCTTTAATTTATTATTATTATTATTATTATTATTATTATTATTATTGCTTTTTGATCTTATGCCCAAGCATTCTGGAATTTCTTCCAACATATGCAGGTCCAGATGATCCTCCCTCGGGAACAAAACTACAAATCCAACATGGGCAGCCAGCATAAACAGTATTATTAATATATAACTAAAGATGTTAACATCAGATAAGCAAATTCTTGTTTTCCTTTAAAAAAGAATGATTTTTTCCCTTATGCTTTTATTTATATTTGTAGCATAAATTGTTGTTGTTGCGTATTTATTTTAAGGAAGTTTTAGAGCTTAATTTCAGTTCCATAAGTCAAGTTTGGTAGAATTTTAGTCTGTTCGTAGTTAAAAAAATTAAGGTAACACAAACTACACTAAAAGGTCACTGTAATACAGCTATATGGTCTACAAAAAATTTCAGGGTTGAGCTATCCAAATTTTGTAATTAAAAAAAAAAAACTCTATGTTAAGACTTCAAATGTAAGTTTCTTCTTCTTCTCTTAACAGGATACAAATATATAAAATATACATGAAAAGTAAGAACACTGTATTTATTTTATTTTATTTATTTATTTTTTTAAATATTTATTTTTTAGTTCCCGGCGGACACAACATCTTTGTTGGTATGTGGTGCTGAGGATCGAACCCGGGCCGCACGCATGCCAGGCGAGTGCGCTACTGCTTGAGCCACATCCCCAGCCCCTGTATTTATTTTATTTTATTTATTTTTTGTGAGGTGGTACTGGGGATTGAACCCAGGAGTTTATGCATGCTAGGCAAGTGCTCTGCCACTGAATTATAGTTCAAGAATATCCTATACAGTAAGAAGGATGATGTTGAATGAAGGAACTGAACTGAAAACTGTAGCTAGGATACTTCTGAACTGACAAAAGTATATTGGTGAATGAGAAAACCACAGATGGGCCCTAGTGTGGAGAGCTTTAAAGAAAGCTAACATTGTAAGTATCAGAGTTAAAAACCAAAAAAAAAAAAAAAAAAGAGACAATTTCTAGTCTCGTCAAGGATGTGGGGGGAATTATCTCCATTCTAATTTATCCCACCAAAACTGCATCTGTGTGAACATGACAAAAACCAGAAACACAGAAATGTCTGTTTTTCAAGTTTGTTTGATTGACATCTCCATACTACTTAGTAGTCACATGTAAATGATCCTGCTGCTAAACACCTCTGCAACAGTTGTATAAATACTAAGACCCAGTTTGATTTGATTCAAACTTCATTGTGGTTGTAGTCATGGTTTTCATTTCTATAACTAGTAGTACACACACATATTATCACATGATAATACCTAAGCGAAATACTGAGCAATTGTTCATCTAGTTAACAAAATATATGTTTATAACCAACCTGTACAAATTAGTAATCATATTGCATTTTAGAAAATGTGCTTTCCCCTTCACGTTATTTTGGAGGCTTGGTTTAAAAAAACAATGCCCTAATGCCTCCATTCTGCCTATATAGATGGCCTGAGGCAGGTTATTGAAAGCGCAGGTGCAGATCAAGTGAGGGCTGAACCTCACTGCAATCAGGAGGCTCTGTTCCATGCGAAGGAATGGAAGCCAAATGCAATTGCCTTGATTCATTGGTCTCTGGCTGGATTTCTTGCTTAAAAAATAATAACAGAAGGCAATTAACCACATGAACAGACTGAGTAAAACTGTAGTGCATTAACCCTGAAAGAGAACACACCTAAAATGCCATTTTCATGTTTACAATATTTCATAACATCTCTGCTTTCAAAAGGTGTTGCAGATGTGTGTCCACAGGAAAAATGGTTTAATTTCATAAGTATGCCTAAATCATATATATATATGTATATATTCATATATATTGCTTTATATATAGTTGCTATACATATATATGTATATATATGTATATATGTATATGTATATAGGAGAAAGATATGTATATATATGTATATAGGAGAAGTTTTACCCTTCTCCTTCTGATTAGGGTATTTTCCCTTTTGTATTGTTGTTTGTTGCTGCTCACTAAGGAGACTCAATGAAGATCTTGTTGTTTTTCATTGTTACATAAACAATTCTCATGACTTTAAAAGTCGGGAAATCAGGAGTTACAGATCTGAGTCACATGACCATGTATGTTCCAATGGTGAAGTACCTGAATTCTAGTTTGTTCTATGAAAGTTAAGAGGCTCAGGACATCCCAAAGCTCAGGAGAGACGGAGACCCTCCATCTCAGTAAGGCTGGACAACTGGGCAGAAGCCAGTCAGAACCATGCTTGCCAAATGTGTCCACAGGCCTACTTTGGGGTACCTCAGCCTTGTTGGCTCTATGCACATGCATTTCCAGACCCATTTAGACTCTCCTTAAACTTATCTCTCTTAAAGTATATGCTTGGCTATTAAATTTCTTACTTTTCTTTGATATCTCTAACATGGGACTAAAGGCATGTAACGAAAGGAGCCTATTTCCAATCTTCCAGCTCCTATAATGAAGGTTAACTGTGTAATACTTCAATTTAAAATGTTATGCACAGTCAAATATATTATTTTAATCTTCAAACTTTTCATTTTTTAGTTGTTGGGGATTGAGTGCAGGATCTCTCTTGAATATCATAAGCAAATGCCCTATACTGAGCTTTATCCCCAGCTCTTTTCTAAAATTTTATTTTGAGATGGTCTCACTAGGATTCCCAGACGGGGGCTGGGGTTGTAGCTCAGTTGGTAGAGCACTCGCCTAGCATGTGTGAGGCACTGGATTTGATTCTTAGCACCACATATAAGTAAATTAAATAAAGGTTCATTAACAATCAAAAAAGAATTAAAAAATAAAAAAGTTGCCCAGGCTGGCCTTGAACCTGTGGTCCTCCTCGTCAGCCTCCCAGGTAGCTGGGATTCTAGGCATGTGTCACTGCTCCTGGTTTATTTTAGTTTATACAAACTAAAATACACTTGCCCACTACTGGTCTACTTTATTTAGGATTCTTTTTATAAATCTTTTTGTATTGTCAACACACCAGTGAAGACTGTAAAACATATTTTATGTGGATCATTTGCAGAGTAGTCGTGTGCTTCAGTGTGACTAAGAAGACTAAAGTCAATCTAGCCTTAAAAGACAAGAGTATAATCAGTGTGATTTTATTTCTTTTCCCAGTACTTTCTACTTCTGAGCAACATATAGAGAAACCAAGAGGTAATGATAATAAGGGGGTAATGAGTTATTCAACATTTGGAAATGTTTTTTTTTTTTTTTCCTTTAAAATAGGAGTGTTTTGTCCCAGCAGCTTGGGAGGCTGAGGCAGGAGGATTGTGAGTTTGAAGCCAGCCTCAGCAACTTAGCAAGGCCCTAAGCAACTCAGTGAGACCCTGTCTCTAAATAAAATATAAAAAAAATGACTGGGGATGTGGCTCAATGGTTAAGCACCCTGGGTTCAATCTCTAGTACCAATAAATAAATAAATAAATAAATAAATAAATAAATAAATAAATAAATAAATAAATAAAATAGTAAAGTTTTGGAAGTGAGCACTGTCTCAGAGAGACACAAAAATTACCTGAAATTTCAAGAGCTGCTATGAATAGATTTTTCAGAGATACTTCATTTGCCAAGTTGATGTGATTCGATTTTTTCCCATGAGCCCAGTTCATCGAAATTCCTTATCATTTCTTCTTTTCTTTTTCTTTTTGAGACAGGATCTCACCATGTTGCCCTTGCTGATCTTGAACTCCTGGGCTCAAGTGATCCTCCAACTTGTGCCTTCCAAGTAGCTGGGACTACAGGTGTGCACTCCCCCCACCCCCACTTTACTGTTCTTTTATGAATAACAATAGATTTTCTTCTTTAGGCACCAACTCACTCTGTTTGTTATTTTGAATTATCAAAGATTTTGTTTATAGGAAATAATAATGCAGATTTTCTTGTTAAAAATTTATGACAGGGAAATGTTTTGAGTTTTTTATTTCATTTTGAGGTACTGGGGATTTACTGAGGTACATGGGTGCTCTAAGCCACATCCCTAACCTTTTTTATTTTTTGACAGGTTCTCCATAAATTGCTGAGGCTGGCCTTGCACTTGAGATCCTCCTGCCTGGGCTGAGGAATGCTAGGAGCCACAAGCAAATATACAATGTATGGCACCTTTGGTTGTAAAGTGACGCCAGCTAGCCACTGAGATGATTATGTTAAGATTTACATTCATATGCAAATTGGACTCCCGCTGTTCACCTTGGCCTGCTACCGGACTCATGTTACGGACTCATGTTACCAGACTCTTGGAGAGTTCCCATTGGTTGGGGAAGGATAGTAGGAGGAAATTCCGGGGGAGGTCCGGGGGGACCCCGGGGGTTCCGGTCGGCGCGCGGTTCCGGTCGGACACCCTCGTGGGAGGACCGGTTTTTGACTTGCTGGCGCTGAGAGTGTTAGCGGCTTTTTCAAAATAAAGTTTTGTTCCTGCTTGATTGGCTCGTGATTCTGTGCCCAGCCAAGACTGCGGCATTTGGCGGCCCGTGCGGGGAACGCCTGAAGCTTAGAGGTGAGTAAATTGCTCGCCCCTGAGGGAAGGCGACAGGATGGATGACCTTCTCAGAAAACAATGTGTTCTTGTTTTGATTTATTTTGTTTTCATTTCGAGCTCCCTAGCCCTAGAATTTTCTCAGGCGAACTGGAAAAAATGGTTGGCTCAAGGTTTGAAGTTATTCAGCCCTGAGAAAGAGAAAATTGATACAACCATTGTCTGCTCCGTCTTTGTTTCATTCTGCTTCGGCTTTGTTTTATCCTACCTTATTGGGTTAGGTTATAGTAGATTAGAATCCAATAAAAAACAAACCGAAAAACTGTTAAGTAAATTGTTAGAGGTCCAGACTATGGTAGAAAAAACGCTAGGTCAAGCAAAAGAGAAGGTCTCTCAAGCTAGTCAGACAGAGGAGAATTTAAAGAAAGCAAGCTTAGAGGACAAGCAGCCATCAGGTGGAGAATTACAACAGGAGGTTGCTACCAACTCCGTTCTATCACCAGAGGGCGTAACTCAGCCAACAGCTCCATCTACCGCTGAGCGGCCCTCAACTACCGTAGTTGATGGACGGAATTCTGAGGCAGGACCCCAAAGATTAGCATGCCCTGTACTTGAGCAGGCAGGAGGGCAACGAATTCACCGTGCTTTAGATTTCAAAACAATAAAGCAATTAAAGGAGGCTGTAACGACCTATGGGCCGCAAGCTCCCTTCACAATAAGCATGGTTGAATCTGTTACCAACTTGGACATGACACCAGCAGATTGGGCTAACATGTGTCGATCTGTGCTAAACGGAGGACAATATTTGTTATGGAAGGTTGCCAATGAGGAATTTTGCATGGAGACAGCTAGGCGAAATGCAGAAGCTGGGTACCCTCAAAGAAATATGGACATGCTTTTGGGGAAGGGACCTTATGAGGGTCAAAGACAACAAATTGAATATGACCCTGGTGTGTACGCACAAATTGCTG
This sequence comes from Spermophilus citellus, assembly GCF_964194105.1. NCBI lineage: Eukaryota > Metazoa > Chordata > Mammalia > Rodentia > Sciuridae > Spermophilus > Spermophilus citellus. The sequence goes on along the minus strand of NC_138196.1, from coordinate 68,833,669 downwards.
TAGATGCAGTTAGGGCATGGAAAACTTTACAGGGGCATGGAGACTTACAAGGTCAATTATCTAAGGTAATACAAGGAACTAATGAACCTTATGCTGAATTTGTAGATAGACTTATTCAGTCAGCCTCTAGGATATTTGGAAATACAGAACAGGTAATGCCATTTATAAAACAACTGGCTTATGACCAAGCAAATCGTTGCTGCAGAGAGGTCATTAGACCATGGAGACATGAGGATTTAAACACATATATTAAATTATGTAGAGACATTAATGAACAGGGGCAAGTCTTAGCAGCAGTACAACAGGCTTTAGATGCCAGGCCAAGAACATGCTATAATTGTAATCAAACAGGACATTTTAAAAGGAGTTGCCCCATAAGAGGAGGGTTTAACAAAGCTGGATATCAAAGGAATAGAATACCAGGTATTTGCCCACGATGCCGTAGAGGGAGACATTGGGCTAATGAATGCCGTTCTCAAACCACCATAGAGGGTATTCCGTTATCAAAAAACGGACAAGGACCAAGTGTTTACCCACGATATCGTGGAGAAAGGTATCAAGCTCCATTGCCAAAAAACGGACTAGAGGGCCCAATGCCCCGGGGCCCCAAACCACAAATATATGGGGCAATGGAGGAACCCAACAGCCCCATCAAGGTAGTGCCCAGGACGCATTATCCATTAAATCCCTCATCAGACAAACTAGAGGGAGCGCAGGGCTGGACATCTGCGCCTCTGCCAGAGCAGTACTAACCCCAGAGATGGGAATTCAAATCATTCCCACAGGAGTAAAAGGACCTCTTCCCCAGGGAACAGTAGGCTTATTATTGGGACGCAGTTCTTCTACACTAAAAGGACTTATGATAAGTCCTGGGGTAATTGATCCCGATTATGAAGGTGAAATAAAAATTATAGCTAGTTCTCCAAGAGGTATATCAGTAATTTCACCAGGAGATAGAATAGCACAGTTATTAATAATACCCAGCCTGCATGATAAATTTTCCAGTTGTAATGTAGAAAGAGGTTCCAAGGGATTAGGTTCCACAGGTGTAGATTGGGCTATGCTGTCTTTAAATTTAGATTCTCGCCCAATGCTAAAATTAAAAATTCAAGGACATGACTTTAATGGGCTGCTGGACACAGGAGCTGACCTCAGCATCATATCTCGTCAAGAATGGCCAAAACATTGGCCATTACAACAAGCCACTCAAACGCTTCGAGGCCTAGGAGTGGCAACAAATCCCCATAGAAGTGCTATGGTATTAGATTGGAGGGATCCTGAAGGATGTGAAGGAACTATACAGCCCTATGTATTGGATCATCTTCCTGTAAATTTATGGGGACGAGATGTCCTAGATCAATTAGGATTGACATTAACAAATAACATCAATCCTAACGCGCCCACTACTAGGGCTAAACAAGGCTTTAGGAAAGAAAAAAGATTAAGAGAACAAGAACAAGGTATGACAGCACCTATTCAAATAGATCAAGAAATAAATAGACATGAATTGGGTTTTCAGAAAGGGCCACTGAGACAATCAAAATTACTTGGAAATCAGAAAGACCAGTGTGGGTTCCTCAGTGGCCCTTGACTAAAGAAAAGATACAAGTAGCCCATGACTTGGTCAGACAACAGTTAGCGGAAGGACATATACAACCTTCCGTATCCCCCTATAATACTCCCATTTTTGTCATTAAAAAGAAATCTGGTAAATGGAGATTATTACAAGATTTAAGAGCCATTAATAATGAGATGGTTATTATGGGACCTGCTCAATCAGGGATTCCTCAATTGTCTGCTTTACCAAAAACCTGGCATGTTTTAGTTATAGATATTAAAGATTGTTTCTTTTCAATTCCAATTCATCCCGAGGATAGTCCACATTTTGCATTTACTATCCCTGCACTGAATCATGAAGGTCCTGATCAGAGATATGAATGGAAAGTACTCCCTCAAGGGATGGCTAACAGCCCAACTATGTGTCAAATTTATGTTAATAAAGCAATCCAGCCACTTAGAAACCAAAATCCTGAACTACAAATATTTCACTATATGGATGATGTGTTACTGGCACATAAAGATAAAAACACATTACTAGAATGTTATGCCACACTTACAAATTTATTGAAAAATTATAATCTAGAGATAGCAATAGATAAAGTACAATTAAATCTTCCAATTAATTATTTAGGAGTTCTATTATCCTCAACCATGGTCCGTCCACCAAAAATTCAAATACGAGTAGATCAACTCAAATCACTTAATGACTTTCAAAAGTTATTGGGAGACATAAATTGGATAAGGCCTTATCTAGGCATACCAACAGGAGAGTTAGGACCTTTATTTGATATTCTAAAAGGTCCATCAGATCCAAATTCACCCCGCATGTTAACGCCTGAAGCAAGAAAAGTATTAAAAATCATTGAAACATATATGGAAAAAATGCATTTGGATAGAATTGATATAAGTTTGCCTTTATTATTTATTGTACTACCAACAAAAAATATTCCTACAGGAGTATTTTGGCAAGAAGGTCCATTATTGTGGATACATTTATCTTATTCCCCTAACACTATTCTTACTAGATATCCTGAGGCTGTAGGACAATTAATACTCAAAGGAATAAAAGCAGCTAAGGGAGTGTTTGGGATTTCTCCCAATAAAATTATTACTCCATATACTATGGATCAAATTGATGAGTTAGCTAATGAGTTAAATACTTGGGCAATAATCCTGTGTAAAACTAGTGTTTCATTTGATAATCACTTACCATCTAATCCTTTGTTGTCTTTTTGGTCTAAGCATCCTGTAGTTTTTCCAAAAATGACAAGAAAAACCCCTATCATAAATGCTCCAAATATATTCACTGATGGGTCAAACAATGGTACAGCAGCAGTAGTTACTCCTGATCAAACTTTTACATTTTTAGTACCCAAACAATCAGCTCAAAAGGTAGAGCTTAATGCAGTATTACAAGCTTTTATGATGTTTAAAGATTCTGTATTTAATTTATTTTCTGATAGTCAGTATGTAGTTAATGCTATTAATTCCCTTGAAGATGCTGGTAGGATTTCCCCTTCCTCTACTGTTTTCTCTTTGTTTTCCGCTATACAAAGTCTAATCTGGGACCGAAAAGATCCATTCTTCATAGGTCATATCAGGGCACATACAGGATTGCCTGGAGCCCTTAGTATGGGCAATGAACTAGCAGATAAATCTACACATGACATACATATTTTCTCCACAATAGAAGAAGCTATAAATTTTCATAAAAGGTTCCATGTCAATGCTAATACTTTACAAAAGCGTTTTAAAATAACTAAAGAACAGGCCAGACATATAATAAAACAATGTCAAAATTGTGTGACATTTTTACCACAAGTTAATCTTGGAGTCAATCCTAGAGGACTAATACCTAACCATATTTGGCAGATGGACGTCACACACTTGCCAGAATTTGGAAAATTAAAATATTTACATGTTACAGTTGATACCTCTTCCGGATTTTTGATGGGCTCCCTTCATGCCGGAGAAAAAACTAAAGATGTTATAGCTCATTGCTTACAAAATTTTGCCACTGTGGGCGTTCCAAAACAGTTAAAAACGGACAACGGTCCTGGTTATACTTCCTCCTCTTTTAAACAATTTTGCTCATCATTTGGTATTACTCACATAACAGGAATTCCATACAATCCACAAGGACAAGGCATAGTTGAAAGAGCTCATCAAACTATTAAAATGTACTTATTAAAACAAAAGGAGGGAATTGGAAAGGGGTATATATCCCCCAAAGATAAACTTAAAATAACCCTTTTTACTCTAAACTTTTTAAATTTAGATTCATCGGGACTTAGTGCTGCGGAAAGACATTTGTACCCCAAAAATGTACATAAGCCTAAGGTACTTTGGAAAGATATTCTAACAGGACAATGGAAAGGCCCGGATCCAGTGATAGTCTGGAATCGGGGCGCTGTCTGTGTTTTCCCACAGGATGAACAGCAACCAATTTGGATTCCAGAGAGATTAACTAAAACAATTTCTACAGAAAAAGAAGATGATTTGACTCAAATCCATAACAGCTGACATCCAGAGCTCCAGCTTGGCTATTCTTACATCGGCGACAGTGATTAACCAAGGTGTTTTTTTTTTTTTTTTTTTTTTTTCAGTATCTATTTTATTATTGCATTTTTCCACATCATAAAGTTCTATTTTATTTTTGAGCTCATACAAACCTAGGTTAATGTTTTTCTGATCAGTTTTATTTTTTGACTGTGTTTTATTTTTTTTTTATTTATTTATTTATTTATTTATTTTTTGACTGTGGAGTTTTTAAACATTGCAATGGAGATTTCACCTAAGTATAGTTACAAGGCCTTTATTTACTATTGTCTTATGTGTTGTATGTTGTGTGCACACTTCTGTTTTGTGTTGTATGTCTGTATGTGTGTATGTCCATATTTCTTATATGAGGAGCGCTCATGAAAAAATGGATCCGAATTTTTTCTTTATTCACGTGATTTATATGGTTTAATTTAAATTAGGTGAACAGCTGTTTATGATTGTTGTTAAAGATGGTTAACAGATCTGTTTGTTTACTTTCACCATTCCTTTTCATTATATTTAATAACTCTGTTCAGGATAATGTCTCTTTAGCATCATTGCCAGAATTTCCATCTCCATCCCAATTCCGGTGAAGACTGAGATAAAACCAAACTACAGCTTCTATGATAGCTATCACAGTAAACTGTATAAACTGATGCATCAATGAATATAACTCAACAAGTAATGCTCAATCAAGGACTTGATTTACTTTGGGAGGAAATGGACATATTGATAGACTCCTCCAATTTGAACTGCTTGCAGAACTTGCCTGGACTATATATCAGTTGTATACATTGTAAAATATCATCTGGTGCACCGAATTGTGGTACTGCTGGCATATCTTTGCTGATGGTGTCACCAGTGATGCAATTTCCTTGCCAGCTCACCCCATGTTTATTGTGGTAATACTGGCATATCTTTGCTGATGGTGTCACCAGTGACGCAATTTTTCCAAGGAGCCATCAATTGGCTTGGTGTCGTGGCATTTCTGTATCCTCCTCCCTTCTACTAGTGATGGTCTAAAATTTGGGGGCCAACAGAGGTGAGGCAAAGAACCTCACCCCCCCACTGGCACCAAGGCAAAATTTGGGGGCCAACAGAGGTGAGGCAAGAACCTCACCCCCCCACTGGTGCATAGGCCTATCCACGAGCATGGCTGAATGCTGGACCGGTAGTCAGCGACGGGTTGCTCTGATTACAGTGGATTCAACCTAAGACAGGAAGCTGACGCCTAAAGGTCAGTTCTCCCATGACGGGTAAGAACCATATGTTAAATTGGACAACCTACCAGGCACGGTCCCTAGCCACATTGCTTGTTGCTTAATTAAACAGAAGGGGGCAGATGCTAGGAGCCACAAGCAAATATACAATGTATGGCACCTTTGGTTGTAAAGTGACGCCAGCTAGCCACTGAGATGATTATGTTAAGATTTACATTCATATGCAAATTGGACTCCCGCTGTTCACCTTGGCCTGCTACCGGACTCATGTTACGGACTCATGTTACCAGACTCTTGGAGAGTTCCCATTGGTTGGGGAAGGATAGTAGGAGGAAATTCCGGGGGAGGTCCGGGGGGACCCCGGGGGTTCCGGTCGGCGCGCGGTTCCGGTCGGACACCCTCGTGGGAGGACCGGTTTTTGACTTGCTGGCGCTGAGAGTGTTAGCGGCTTTTTCAAAATAAAGTTTTGTTCCTGCTTGATTGGCTCGTGATTCTGTGCCCAGCCAAGACTGCGGCAGAGGAAGATCTCAAGCCTCTGGGATTACAGGGATTATAGGCATGTGCTACTAAACCCAGAAACTGGGGATCATTTTGATGGAAGAATGTTGCCCAAACATGTAATAAAGACACATAGATGCAAACCCATGAGCTTTCGTTATCAGGCCCAAGAAAGATTTGGAACCAATGGAACATCTACTTTGACCATTCTAAAATTCTTTAAAAAGTAGTGGATTCCATTTTTTCTAAGAAATTTAAAACAAGGTGTTTTGGTTTTGCTTAAATGACTTTTTTTTTTTTTTTTTTTGCAGAGTATTACAGTTTTACACAGTAGTTGAGTTTATCTTGAAAAAATCCTACATGCACGGAATTTGATTTGATCAGTTCATGTTCCCTGTTTTTCCCCTCCCCCTTCTCCCTCTGTGCTCCTGCCTTTAGTTTACTGATCTTCCCGTCACACACATAAAATAATATAAATATATAAAAATAAATATATGGAAGTTCTGTTATCTGATTGATACACTCTGATTATATGGGTATATTGGCTCAGTTCATTGCAAATAGGGATACTACATATCACAGAGCATCATGGGGAAACCTCATAAGTAAAGAGATAGAAGGATATTTCTCAAGGAATTCCGCTTGTTTGGGGCATTTTGAGGAAGGCTTTCAGAAAATAGGTGCCTGGTATTGTTTGGTGCTATAAGAAGCAGAGCATTCTATGATTGAGTGTCTTTAATAATTTTTATCTAGAAGGTAGAAGAAATGAAGAGGGACTAATGTTTCAATTGGTAAAGAACCAGCAGTTACTCTGCTGGGAGAAAGGACATTTGATCATTTTTATGATTTTTCCAGTGGCCACAAAGCTTTTTGTTAAATTCAGACACAATTATAGAATGGCTTTGGTTCTGTCTCACTTTGTCATGGACACTGAGTGACCTGATCCAGGACTGGTGCTCTAAGATTATTTATGTTCAACAGGAGAATATTATGGACTACTTTAAATGCCATCAACCCTAAGGCCCCGTTGTTGGTACAGGGTGGCTCTCATCTGTGCAGGGCTGCTTTTCTCTTTCTCACTTGCCCTTTTCCTCCTTCTTCCATGGTCCTGTCACCTCTCCTGATCCCATTTTTGCCAACATGTGACCAATTTCAAGTCCAGCAATGCACACACTGGGGGGAGTCAGGGGAGGGATGGGTTGTGGGGATGAGAAGGACAGTAGAAAGGGACAGACATTATTACCCTATACACATGTATGATCACACTAGTGGAGTGACTCTGAACTATGTACAGCCAGAGGAATGAGAAATTGTGCTCCATTTGTATACAATGTGTCTAAATGCATTCTACTGTAAAATATATACACACACAAATACAAAAAAAAAAAAAAGAATCCCATGTGAATAAAATGTGATTGGGTTCCTCTGTTTCAGATTTCTCAGAAAGCTAAAATTACCATGTCACCCAGGGCTGTGGTCTCATCTGAAGGCTTGACTTTGGGACCCAATTTCACTTACATGGTTGCTGTCAGAACTCAGTGCCTCAGGGACTGTTGACTGAGGAGGGCCTTGGACATTACCAGTTGTTGCCCAGAGTCCTTCCGCAGTTCCTTTCCACATGGTTCTCTTTAAAGAGTAATTTGCAACATGGCAGCTGGCTTTCCTCATAGCAAAGAAGAACACTCACAGAGTGTTCAAGATGGAAGTTGTAGTTTTTTGTAATTTACTCTCAGAAGTAAAATCCCATCTCTTTGTTGCATTGTTGTATTCTATTCACTAGAAGCAGGTCCCTAGGTCGAGTCAGCACTCAAGAGGTTACACAAGGATATGAGTACCAGGAGGTGGTGGATCCTTGGAGACCATCACAGAGGCTGCCAACTACAGAGCTAGACGACTGGGGAAGAGGTGTCAGACTGTGGAGTTGTTCTGACCCTCTGAAGCAAGAGAGGAGGAAGAGGTGTTGGAGAGCCACAGTTTCAGACTGCAGCAGTTCTGAGGATGTTCTAACTGGGCAAAGTCACACATCAGATTAGTCCCCTTATCATAGGAGAGTCCTGCCTTTAGATCCCTGCCACAGTCACACACCAGCTGAGAACAGCATGTGGGATGTGTGACTTCAGAGTAAATGAGGTGCTGGGTTCTGAGCACAACAGCTGGGTTGATCAGTCAACCACACACCCAGCAGCAGATATGAGCAGTGTATTCTCATATTTGCTACAGAGAATAAAAATAGTGCCTTCCTCATAGGGTGGGTGAATTAATCAATGACCTTATGAAGAGCATCAGAATAATTGGTTCCACATAAGGAGCCCCAGACAAGCTCTAATTATTATTATAATCTCAAAAATACAGCACTCCTTTACTCCTAAAAATTTTACATTAAAATATATTATTGTCAGTAATATGCTGCAATTTGCTTTTATAATTCAACATTGTGTTTCACAGGTCTCAGATTGCCTTCTCATTCTTCATATTGTTTTTTGGAAAGCAGAAGTACTTAATGTTAACAAAATCCGGCTTATGGATGACTTCTTTAATGGATTGTATCTTGAGTTTTTTTATCTAAAGTGACAATGCCATCATCTGTTTTCTCCTAGTCATCTTCTAAGAGTTTTATAATTTTGCATTTTACATTTCGATCTCTGGCCCATTTTGAGTTAACTTTTGTGAAGGGTGTCAGGTCTGTGTCTAGATTCTTTTTTTTTTTTTTTTTTTTTTTTTTTTGCATGTAGATGTTCAGGTGCTGAAGTGCCATTTGTTGAAAAGATTTACCCTAACTCCATGGCTTAGGGTTCTCTAGAGGAACAGAATCAACAGGAAGTATGATTATAAAAAGGGGACTTATTAGGTTGGCTTATGGGACCAGAAGCTGGATAGTCCACAATGGCCATCTGCAGGCTGGAGAGCTGGAAGAACCAGTAGCTGTGCAGTCCAAGAGGCTAAAGCCTCAGAAAAAAGAGGGAACAATGGTGCTACCCTAGTCTGACACCAATGACTTCTGAGAATCACTAGCAGAGTCCACTTTGGAAGAGTGAATAAGTGAGAGTCCTCAGACTATTGCCACAGCAATCATGAACCCCCTTCAAGAAGAATCAAGCTTGCATCTGCTGCTGCTTCCTTGTTCTTCCAACTTTTATTCTATCCAAGCCATCATCCTACTGGTCAGTGCTGCCTGTGCTTAGGGAGGGTCTCCATTTCAGTTGGCTATCCCACATGTCAATCATTCCTAGACACACCGCCACTGACCATCCATAATCTTCTTAATCTGTGCCATCTCTTAATCTGATCAAGGTGACAATTCAAATTAACCATTACACTCCATCATATTGCCTCTGTTCCTTTGTCAAGGATCAGTTGAATATATTTATATGGGTCCATTTGTGGGCTTTTTAATGTATTTCTGTTACATATCATTCCAGTTCATTTTCCATTCAATTATTAAACTGCTAAAGAATAATACATAATATGAATAGGTAGGTCTGAGATCCTCCACACCAATTGGAAGTCCAACAATTTAATTCCATTCTGACTTCACCTGGAATTCTCATCAGGTTCCACAAGTTCAAAGTCTCAGTACTACAAGACTGCCTCACTTTAGATACCAGTAGCAAATCTGGATCTTATATTTCTGCCTAACTAGCCATAAATGAGGGATTCCCACAACCATCCACAGGTTGATAGTGTGCTAGAATAGCTCACAGAACTCAGGAAAATACTTTACTGATGTTTACTGGCTTATTATAAAGAATACAACTAGGAACAACCAAATGAGATACATAGGGCAGGCATGTGGAGGAGGGTTATGGAGCATTTTGCCCCCTTGGGACCCACTAGACTCCCAGTACCTTAATATCTCCATGAACCTGGAAGTTCTCCAAATCTCCTTAGTCAATTTTTATAGAGTTTATCTCTAGCATCCCCTCCACTCCCAGGAAGTCAGTACGTGGGACTGAAAGAAAGTTCCAGTTCTCTAATCATTTGATCTTTCTGGTGAGCAGCCTAACTAGGGTTCCTACTGTACCTTTTATCATTAGCGTGAACCATCATTACCATTAGATTCAAGTGTGGGCTGAAGGGGTTTATTATTAACAAATTCAAACAGCTCTTATACATTTGTTAGCCTTTTAGGTTTCCGTGTTGTAAATTGGCTATTCAAATTTTTGCCCATGGTTCTACTAGGATTTCTTTCTTCCTTCTATTGTTAGAGACAGGGTCCTGCTATGCTACTCAAGTTGGCCTTCAACTCCTGGGCTCAAGCCATCATCAATTTCCCAAGTAGCTGGGATGACACACCTCCTGGGATTCCTTCATCCTCCTCTTCATTTGCAGGTGCTCCTTGAAGACTCTAGGCTAATTCCTTGTTGGACTTGGCATTGACGTTATCTTCTCCTCATCTTTTTGGGGTCAATTAATGGGTTCCATTATGTTATATTTTTAAAGTAGAAATCCTTATTGTTTTGTAAACAAATTTATCAATATTTTGCCTCATTAGTGCTTTTAAAGTTTGAATAAATCTTTCCCCACTTTTATTTAGATTTTCTTCTACAGCCTTATGGTTTTTATCTTTTCCAGTTAGGTCTTCAGTCCACCTGGAGTCCACATTTGCCTGTGCATCAGTTTTATAATTATCCATTTGGGGTAGCATTTCTCCAATATTTATAAGAAGTCTCTCTCCTGCCTTAATTTTAAAAGCTACTATAGCTCTGTACTATGTCATGTTATCTGGTATGGAAAATGGTCCATTTTATTATCTTCTATCAAAATTAAAACTTAAAAAAATGGGTTTATTGGAAAATTGCCAAGAAATAAAATTTGCATTTTAAGATGTAATATTCACACAAAACAAAAATACAATTTCATAAATTATTATAAAGAAACAACTGTATATATTATTGATACTCCAGCATTCTTTCCCAAATATAACCTTCTCTTTGCCCCACAAAGGGCCAAGGTTACTAATTTAAACTTCATATAGATGGAATTATACCATTATACGAATGAGCTCAACATAATTTATTGTTTGTTTATTTGTTTATTTTTTGTGCTACTAGGGATCAAATCCAGAACCTCATATTTGCCAGGTAAGTGCTCTACTACTGAGCTACATCCCCAGCCCTCAACATTTTATTTTTAAAGTGATCCATTTTGTTTAATGTCTGTAATTTTTCATTGCTGTTAGTCAATTGTTCCTCTCTGTGACCAAAATACTTGACAAGAATTACTTAGTGGAGGAGAGTTTAATTTTGGGTTCACAATTTCAGAGGTTCAGTTCATGGTCAAGGGATTGCACAGCTCTGGGCTGCAAGTGAGGTAGAACATCATGGCAGAAGAGAACCAGGAAGGAAAGCTACTCAGCCCATGGCTGCAAATGAGGAACCAGTATAAAATATAATCCTCAAGGGTACACCCTACAGCCATGCCTCACATCCTACAGTTAACACCCAATAATATATTCAAATCACCAATCCATCGAATGGCATGATTAGATTATCTCTCTCATAATCTGATCATTTTTAGCTCTGAACATTCCTGCATTGTCTACTGCATGAGTTTTTTGGACATCTCATATCCAAACCATAATAACTGCAATATGGTATTCCATTGTCTATTGGACATATATGCTTTCATGTGAACATTAGCATAAACTTACTAAGTTTCTAAAAAAAACTGTTATTTTAGTTGGAGTTGCCTTAAACATAGGTTTATTTAGGGGAAATTTTCATTTATTTAAAATTACATTGTCCTGTGGAGCTGCAGTTGTAGCTCATTGGTAGAGTGCTTCCCTAGCATGTGTGAAGCACTGGGTTTGCTCCTCAGCACCACAAAAAAAAAATAAACAAATAGGGCTGGGGATGTGGCTCAAGCGGTAGCGCGCTCGCCTGGCATGCGTGCGGCCCGGGTTCGATCCTCAGCACCACATACCAACAAAGATGTTGTGTCCGCCGAGAACTAAAAAATAAATATTAAAAATTCTCTCTCTCTCTCTCTCTCTCTCTCTCTCTCTCTCTCTCCTCTCTCACTCTCTCTTTAAAAAAAATAAACAAATAAATAAAATAAAGGTATTGTGTCCTTCTACAACTAAAAAAAATCACATTGTCCTATCCAAGCACATAGACTTTATTTTCATTTATTCCAATTATCCTTGTCCCCAATATTAGAGTCTAAAAGTCTGTTCCATGAAAGACTTGTGTGCTATTTGTTAAATTAATCTCAAACACCTTATGTATTTGTTATAATTGCAAATAATACCTTAAATTTTGTAATATTTTCTGATTATTTTTTGATGTGGAGAAATAATTTTGATTTTTAAAGTTAATCATACATCCAGTAACCATGCTAAATCAATTTTACTCATTCCAATAATTTTTATATTGATTTTTAAAAATTTTTCCAAGTGTAAATCCACACTATCTGCAATAATGACAGTTTTGTCTCTTCCAACATCTTACTCTTTTTTGTTTCTATTAGCTTTGTCCAGGCCTGCTAGTGAAGCCACAATTAGATAGGCAGTCGATACAGATAATCAAGTTAGGTCCCATCAAGGAGGCTAATTTGAGTGAGTCCAGGAAGTTGGAAGCTGTCCCCTGAGGGACTGAAATCCCTTCAGAGCCCTTCTTCCACCCTTATCCAGATAACCTGCCCCCCCACCCTCCAACCTGTTGCTAATGTAACCTGTTCCAGGGATTGCCTCTCCCTGCAGGGAGTTGTTAATTATGCCCCTTTCCTGCCCAAATAACTCCATCTTGCCCCTCCAGCCCATCTGCTTCTCACCTTTGGACCATCCCACAAAGCATCTCCTGGGCCAAGTCTCTTAAGGAGAGAGGTAAGGGGAAGAGAACATGAGAAGAAAAGAAGCCTAGGACATATAAAAAAGACAGTAGACCCTCCTCCTTGGGATACCAGGATACCAGCTATGGCCTCCTTCTCCCTCCTGGGAGAAGTCTATATTTCCCCTTATAACATAAACCCTGCTTTATATGCTTGCCTCAGCGTGCTTTTCTAATGTTATACTTCAACATGGGAAGGAGCAGGACTATGTTCAATGGAAACAGAAGGCATTTTTTTTCTAGTTCTTGAGCTTAAAGGCAATGCATCCATTAAGTGTTGCTGTTAGTGGGTAAATAACCCTCGAGGAAGTCCTCAGCCCTTCTTTCTTCCTTTTTTTAAAATAATGCAGGGCACTGAACCTAGGGCCTCACACATGAAGGGCAAGTGCTCTACAACTAAGCTACATCCCCAGCCTGTCAGCCCTTCTTAGTTACTAATTATTTAAAACATAAACAGATGTCGAACGTTATCAAATGCATTTTTGTGCATTGATTTAGATAATTGTATAATATTTCTCCTTCAATCTACGAATGTGGCAAATTGCTCTATTTTTTTTCTGATGTTAAATTATTCTTGTTTTCACAAGTGAACTCCAGCTTGATCATGGCAAATTCATTATTAAATACACACTTGGATTTAGATAGCTCATATTTTATTTAGATTCATAAATAAAATGGCCTCTAATCTTTTTGCCCCTTGACTCATCATCATTTGGTTTTGGAATCAAGACTGAGTCCCATAAAATAAGTCATGCACATTCCTCTCTTCATGCCAGTCAATTGCCTGTTCACTTGCAGCTTATTTTGTTCTGTGTGCATCATGTGCCTGGTCATAGAAGGGACTTCGTAACTATCTTTGTGATTGAACAGGAATACCACCAAGGCATCAAAAATAGGTCAAGTTTGGGGTGGACTAAGCAGTTGGCCATCATTTCATTGATACCCTTGTCTATCATCTGCCATGATATCCTCGGTCACCATCAAGAAAGGAAATCCAGGGGCTGGGAATGTGGCTCAGGCAGTAGCGCGCTTGCCTGGGGTGCGTGCGGCCCGGGTTCGATCCTCAGCACCACATACCAACAAAGATGTTGTGTCTGCCGAGAACTAAAAAATAAATATTAAAAAATTCTCTCTCTCTCTCTCTCTCTCTCTCTCTTTAAAAAAAAAAAAAGAAAGGAAATCCAGGGGGCTGGGTTTGTGGCTCAGTGGTAAAGCACTTGCCTAGCATGTGTGAGGCACTGGGTTCAATTCTCAGCACTGCATATAAATAAATGAATACAATAAAGGTTCATCCACAACTAAAAAAAATATTAAAAAAGAAAGGAAATTCAAAGTTTCTGTGTCTTCTCTTTTTATTTTCTCAAAGATCAAAAGTTTTAAGTTATGATGGAGTCTAATAATTTGTTTCTTTAATTGTTTGTTGTTTGTGTGTACTCTAGGAAATCCTTGCCTAGTCCAAGATCACAAAGGTATTCTCCTCTAAAAGTTTGAGTTTTCATATTAAGCTAAATTTGTATATGGTGTGAATGGTTGTATTAGTCACTTTTTGTTCACTATAAAAATACCGGAGATAATCAACTTATAAAAATAAAAAAAAATATTTTGGCTCACAGTTTTAGAGGTTTCATAATCAGTTGGCCCTGTTGCCTTGGGCTTATGGCGGGAGCCTGTGGCAGGAGCATGTTATGGAACAAAACCACTCACCTCGTGATCAGGATGTGAGAAAGAGAGAGGAAAAGAGGCTGGGCCTCCACTGTTCACTTCAAGGACATGCTCCCCCAGTGATTGGAAGTTTCTACCACCTCTTAGTAATGATTTGCTTGGGACAAGCTTTCAATAAATGGGACTCTGGGGGACTTTTAAGATCCAAACCACAGCAATAGTTCATGTTTTTTCCCTATGGAAATCCAACTACTCTGGTAGCATTTATTTAAAAAGACCATCTTTCCTCAATTAAATGATATTGTCATTTTGATAATCACTCAATTATATATATATATATATATATATATATGAATATATTTTATACTTTCTGTTCTGTTTACTTAGTCTATATGTCTCTCCTCATTAATACCACTTTTTTTTTTATTACTCTAGCATTTTACTAAGTCTTAAAATCAAATAGTGTAAATTATTTCATTTTTGTTTTTCGAACTATCAAGCTTTCGTAAGTACAATCTGATTATTAGGTTGTTAGTAAAATAAGCTCTTTTCCTTTCATATAGGCCTCAAACCATCTCTGTTCTCCCTGTCATAAGACGTCACCAAGTTTGAGGCTGGGAAAGCATGAGGGAAGGGAGGGGGAAGCTGACATTGTTGGGTGGCTGACCCAACCCGAAACACAACCCTGACCTTCGTAGACAATATCCTCCATGTAGAGGAGCCCCGGTGACCTACTTCTGGTTAATGAGAGATAAATTGCAGATGCCTCATCTGTCACACAAATATTTCCCTGATGAGAAAATCTTGGCAAGACAGTGATATAGGTCAGCACAAATTTACTGCCAATGTAGGAAAGCATCTTAGAATTTATGTCCATTAATAGTGAATAGGGCTGGAGGTGTAGCTCTGTGGTGGAGCGCTTATGTAGCATGAGTGTAGCCCTGAGTTGGATCCCCAGCCCTGAAAACAAAAATATAAATATATAAATAAAATAAGTGAATAAATAATGACATATTCATTCTTGAAACACATTTCATAACATCCCCACCCCTCCATGATATTGGTCATCACAATAAATGATCCAGCTATCTTCATTTGATGGATTACTAGAAACCCTAAGCCTCTTTTATCTTTAAATAATAGAGTTCAAAAATATTGTACAAGAATGTGTCTAGCCCTATGTAATTATGATTCTCCTGCCACTCTGAATAGTGCTGTGTTGTTTATAAAACAATTTTGTGTGTTAATTGTTTATCCAAGTAGACCTCTAAGGCATATACCCTGTCATAACAACTCCTAGATAAGAAATCCTCTTAAAATGGTATTTCCAAACCCCAGGTTTCTCAAAGACACAAGGCTGCTACACAGTGATTGCAGGTGAGGGCAAGCACAGCGGTAGAATTTTTCCTGTGTGAAAATTGAAATCAGTGCTACTGCACGCTACAGTACTGTAATTTCCAAATTAGCCAGTGTTCGTTAACATACCCTACTGAATTGGGAATTAAGTATTAAACACAGACTTGATTACTTTTTCTTAAAAGATCCCTGGACTAGACTCTGATTGATTGCCCCAAGCAGCATGATCTTTTAGACAATAGCAGCAGCAAAAAGATAACTTGGGTCTTGATTGATGACTTTCGAGAGTTGATGTGGTCTTTCAGAGATTGTGGTGAAGACGAGCTATCTCAGGATGATGCTGGGGTCTGAAAAGAGAAAGTGTAGCTTTCCTAAGAAGAGTCTAAAACCTGGAGAAAACTTCATGCATTAGAGTATCTTTCTCTGACACACATGTCACTGTCTCTTTTGCCCTTTATGGGGTCCTTCCCACCCATCTATCCCTTAACCTTCAGAGCCAGAACCAAAGACAGAAAATCAGCTGGATTTGTGCAAAAGTGTTTTAAGTTTATGTCTTATAAAATGTAAAGGATTTTGTTGGCAAAGTTGTATTGACAAGAATCACCTTATCTTTATCTACTGCTGGTCCATACATAGTATAGTATCAAGAGATTTTGACTTTTCAAAATTCTTCTTGAAGCAAAACTTCAGTTTTCAACAGAGGGTTTCACAGTTCCTAGCCTTTGGAAATTGGGGCCAAAAAACGAGTAAATAATTATTTCCCATCTGTGACTCAATACGGACATAATTATGTAATTGTTCTAAAATAACAATTTTTACTCAAATGTAACTTACATATAATAAAATTCATTTTTTTTTCAGTGCTGAGGATGGGATCCAGGGTTTTACGCATGTTAGGCAAGCTGTTTGCCACCATACTACATCCTCAGCCTGAAATTTGTTTTTTCAACAAGTATGTATTTCAATGACATTTAGTATAGGCCACAGAGTTGTACAACCATTAACAGAACATTATCTAATTTCAGAATATTTTTGTCACCCCCAAAAAAAACCTTATACCCATTGGTAGTCACTTCTCACTGTCCATTTCCCCTTTGTCCCCAGCAATCACTAATTTATTTTCTGTCTCTGTGGATTTGTCTATTATGGACTGTTACGGCTTAGATCTGGAATGTCCCCCAAAAACTCTTTTGTTAAAGATTTGCTCCCAATGCAGCAATGTCCAGAGGTGGGACTTTTGGGAAGTAACTGGGTCATGAGCACTCTAACCTCATCAGTGGATTAATCCATTTGATGAATTAACATCTTGAAAGGACTTCTGGGAGGAGGTGGAAACTGTAGGTAGGTGGGGCATGGTGGGAAGAAGTAGGTCATTGGGAACATACTCTTGGGGAATATATCTTATACCTGGCCTCTTTCTTTCTCTTGCTCTCCTTCTCAGCTGCTATAAGCTGAGCACCACAATTTCTGCAGTTGATTTTAAACCTTCCACTATGATGTTCTGCTTTAGCCCACTGGAGCCAGCTGACCATGGATGGAAACCTCTGAAATTATGAGCCAAAATAAATCTTTCTTCCTTCAAGATGTTCATGTTAGGTATTTTGGTCACAGCAATGAAAATCTAACACATGAACATTTCATAAATGGAATCAAACAATATATTCTCTTTTGTTGCTGTCTTTATTCATTTAGTAGAATATTTTCAAGATTTTTATTCATGTTGTAGCATGTATCAGAATTTCAATCCTTTTTATTTCTGAATAATATTATGTTTCATGGATATACCGTATTTTGTTTATCCAGTTATCAACTGATGAACATTTGGGTTGTTTCTAGTTTGTGGTTATTATGAGAAATTCTATGAACATTTGTGTATACATTTTCACATGGACATTTGCTTTCAATTCTCTAGGGTATATGCATATAACTTCAAAGTTTTAGGATGATTAAATTATTTAAGCAAATTCATGTAGACTGTTTCACTGTTTAGGGTTGAATTTATATGTGATAGTATTTTCATTTTATAATACACACACACACGTGTGTGTGTGTGTGTGTGTGTGTGTGTGTATATATATATATATATATATATATATATATATATATATATATAGTGTTGGAGATTGAATCCAGGACCTCAAGTATACTAGGCAAGTATTCTATCACTTAACTATACCCAGAGTGCCCATGAAACTTTTTTGTGGGGGTTGGTTATGGGGGATTGAACTCAAGAGCACTCGACCACTGAGCCACATCCCCAGCCCTATTTTGTATTTTATTTAAAGACAGGGTTTCATTGAGTTGCTTAATGCCTTTCTGTTGCTAAGGCTGGCTTTGAACTTGCGATCCTCCTGTCTCAGCCTCCTCCCAAGTGGCTGGGGTTACAGGCAGGCACCACCGTACCCGGCCATACAATTTTATTAAGTGACTATGAATTTATTACTTGAAGTCAAACAAAAATGGTAGAACTAAAGAATTTGATGTTAAGGTACATTGTTTACAATCAAATTGTAAATGCAAAAATAATCTTTAATATCTTGAAAAAAATCCAGAAGCACATTAAAAGACTGATACTATATGACCAAGTGGGATTTATTCCAGAAATGCAAACGTAGCTTAGAGCTTTGTAAACTATTAACAAATTCACTATATAAATAAGTCAAAGAGAAAAACCATATGACCATCTTGATAAATGCTATAAATGCATTTAATAACATTTAGTATCCATTTCTAATGAAAACACTCAGGAATGTAGAATTAGATGTTTTCTTCACCCATTAAAATCAGATATAAAATGAAGGTGCCACTAATATATTAACTTAAGGAATCAAGAGCTGGAGCAGAGGTTAAAAATGATAATTTCTGCAGTGATTTTAAACTACATACTCAAAATTAATAATCTGATTATATGTTTCTAAAAATACCTAGAGAGGGGCTGAGTGGTAATTCAGTGGTAGAGTACTTGCCTTGCACATGTGAGGCACTGGGTTCAATCCTTAGCACCATGTAAAAAAAAATAAAATAAAGTTTTTGTGTCCATCTACAACCAAAAAAATTTTCAAAAAACAACCACCACCACCACCTAGAGAACAGATTAGAAGAAAACATTGATTTCAGTACTAAAACCTTAACAGGAAGGGCCATAGGAAGAGAATGATAGAATTTTATTGAGGTTTGTCTGACTCCAAATACAATGCTTTGATCACATTGCTGGATATAGTCACACATATTCACTTATAAGATAAAGTTTGCATTACAAATAAGTAGTAAACAACTATGATTATTCAGTAAGTGTTTGGGACAAAGGGTGTTATTTGGGGAAAAAATTTAAAACAATCAAGATTTAAATTCCTAAGCATGATGGGAATTAGAAGCTGGGAATTGGAGAAATGTTAATAAAAGGGTCCAGAATTTTAGCTAGACAGGAGAAAGAAATTCAAGAGTTCTATGTTGAGCCAGATATGATGGCACATGCTTGTAATACCAGTGGCTTGGGAGGCTCAAGCAGGAAGATCTCAAGTTCAAAGCCAGTCTCAGCAACTTAGCAAGACCCTGTCTCAAAATAAAAAAAATAAATAAGGGCTGGGGATGTGGCTTAATGGTTAAGTGCCCTTGGGTTCAATCCCTGGTATAAAAAAAAAAAAGAAGAAGAAGAAGAAGAAAAAGAACAAAGCTTTATTGTGTAATGTGATGACTGTGGTTATTAACAAGGTATTATATACTTCAAAATTACTGAGAGTAGATTTTAAATGTTCTTACCACAAAAAATGATAAATGTGTGAGGTAATGCATGTTAATCAGCTGATTTAGCTATTCCACAATGTACATAGTTTTCAAAAAACATGTTGTACACCATAAATATATACATTTTTTTTTGTCAACTTAAAAAAAAAGACATCAACTCCTTATATATAAAGGCTTCTAGATGGATAACAAATGTGGGACAGATTTAAAAAAGAGAGAAAAATGTTTTTGGAGTATGGCAGGCCTTTTAAAACTATGTCACAAAATTTTGGAAATCAAAAGGACCAGATCAATAACTTTGAATTTTTAAACTTCAGTGTTACAAATAACATCAACAACAACAAAAAAAACCCAACTCACACTATGAAAAAGGACATGACAAATTGGGAAAATGTTTTGCAACAAGTTACAAAATAAAGAGCTAAAATTTTTAAAAAATATTTTACACATAAGAGTGAAAAAACTAAAGATGACGAAAGAATATAAACAGAAAGCTTACAAAAAGGAGTTATCCAATCAACCCATAAACATATTAGATATTCAGTCTTATTCGTAATTAAAGACTAGCCAAACAGTATTAAAAATATCATTGAAATGTCATTTTTTTTTTGTCCAGTTAACAAATATGAAAAAGGTTAATAACATTCAGAGTTGGAGATGGTTTCAGGAAATGCATACTTTTATTTCCTGTTGGTGGAAATGTGAATTGGTTCAATATTCCTAGAGAACTTGTTGGCAGGCAGTATACATAAATATGATTTTTTAAAAAAAATTCTACATATAAGAATTGATCCAGTAAATGAGAATAGATTGAAACGTCTGGAGGAAGTTCACCACGATGATGTTAGAAGTTTTCTTTATGGTGATGGGATTCTAGGTATGTGCTTTTATTTTCTTCTTTTGTTTACCCATAAGCATGCATCCTGTTTTAAGAACAGCAAACTAGTTTTAATAAATTGACCCACATGTGGCTCCTTTCTGTGTGGCACTGCACATTCCAGAAGTCTGGCACAGACAGGGGGCAAAGGAACATGTCTGGCAAAGCACACTCAGTCCTAAAGAAATGTACAAAAGCTCGGTAGCCAAAGGAGTATTGGGAAGTATTTTTTTTAATTTTATTTTTTTATTGGTTGTTCACAACATTACAAAGCTTTTGACATATCATATTTCATACATTAGATCGAAGTGGGTTATGAACTCCCAATTTTACCCCAAATGCAGATTGCAGAATCACGTCGGTTACACATCCACAATTTTACATAATGCCCTATTAGTAATTGTTGTATTAAGCACACTTGAAATAAGGTGGTTCAGACAGAGTCATGTATCTCCATACCCCAAAATGGTGCCCTAAAGAGTTCACATATCCTCCCTTTAAAACGTCCTACCTCCGAAATATCACATTTATATTCAAAAGAGAAAATGTTCAGAAATGTAAATCTTTTGCCTTTTGCACATATTCTCATAGTGAAAAATATTCTAAAATGTGACATATCAAAGGCCCAGGAAAAAGCATCGTTGTAAAGCATCATTGACTCCCATGAAGGAGACTTATATTTGCACTCAGAGGCCCCAAAAAATAATATCATGCAAGGCCTAGTACATTACCCATCATTGTCAGAAATATATTTCTGGCAAAGAAACAAGGATTGGTAATTGAAATATCAAGTATATTTCAAGGGGGTATTATATTCCAGAGGGAATGGAATAGTTTTAGAAATAGATATAATCTTTCTTTCCCTGAGCTGAAGCAATTCTGTACTTCAGCAACTATTAGGCAGGATCTCCATAATACTGAAAGCAATGAATACATGCTTTATAGTTCTTAAATTTTCACATATACTTACTTAGGAGTTATTTTTTCCCCCGTGTAATAATGCCAACAGGCATTCCCTAAAGAAAATTTTGTCTTAAATAAATTTCCTGGAAATGACATATATTCAGTCAAATTTTATATTTTTCTTCAAAATGATTGATAAATGTTAGAACATGCTGTAATTTCATTTTCAGTTGTGGCAGTGCTTGGACAGACCTTTTTATTTTTAGATTCGGTCAGCCCAAGTAAAGAGGGAGGGAGGGAGGGAGGAAGAGAGAGAGAGAGAGAGAGAGAGAGAGAGGGAGAGAGAGACGGTGATAAATGTGTGGCCATATTCACAGGGGGTCAGATTATCACTATTATCTCATTAACCCTCACTATTTTTAGCAAAACAGAAAAATGCTATGGATATGCTTATTGCATATTGATAATGTAAATAAGGCAAAAAATAGTCCCACAAATAAAAAACATGCATAAACCAATATTTTCAGTATTTTACATTCATAGACAAATACCTTGCTGAAGAAGGTAAAAAGAAAAACCTTCAGCTTTAGAAAGACCCAAGTTCCCAAGGTCGGAGCAAAGTTAACAGAGGCAAGCTTACCACATTGTTCCAATGTTCAGCCTTATCCATTAGTCAATCACTAACTTCTGGATCTCATTTTTTTCAGGAATGTGCACATCCAATTTTGTATAAAAGCTACATTGCTGAACTACGTTTTTTTTGAAAAGGGATTGTGAATAGAAAATTGGTTTAGACAACTCAAATAGCTCTCTAAATTCTCTTTAGAACACTTGGAAGCACAAGGACTATTATGGGTCACTAGTTTTTATTAGTTGCAAAATATAAAGTCATTCTTGTAAGTTTCAGGACCAAGTATAGAAGATTTCAAACTTGAACATTTTCCCCAGGGACTAGCCAAGTCCCTGTTTACAGTCCAAACTCTTAGTTCAGTGCAATTTGGAATATCTGCAACAATAATGGCATGCTCTTTGGAATTTTTTTTTTTTTTAATTTGGGCAGATTTACTGACAAGCAGTACAGTTGGACCAGTGGGTGATTCTCAAAGATGGCTGTGTAGGAGACTGGAAAACTAAACCTAGTCCTTTATACTCCTTACTGAAATGATGGATGATAATCTCTAGGTGTGTGACATCAAAAGAATTCTATGTTATAATTGTGTATTTTGGAGGAAATATTTTGATTTTTGTAATAAATCTAC
The DNA here is from genome assembly GCF_964194105.1 of Spermophilus citellus. Classification (NCBI taxonomy): domain Eukaryota; kingdom Metazoa; phylum Chordata; class Mammalia; order Rodentia; family Sciuridae; genus Spermophilus; species Spermophilus citellus. The sequence continues at coordinate 68,811,222 of NC_138196.1, read as the reverse complement.
AGAAAGTAAAGTTTTGGTGGAAAAAAATAAGTGTATAGGATGAAAGAAATTTAAAAGTCACTACTAAATAGTGAAAATTACTGTAAAAGAGAAGAGTTTAAAAGAACTGGTCATTTAACTGAGAGCTTAAGAAAATTTTCTTGGTTACAGAGGTGACAGAGGGATGAGAAGGATCATGCAGTACCCAGAGTGTTCCGTTCCAGTTTCCTCCCCCTTCCCATACTTGTCTGGTTCATGAGCAAGCTGTGAATTTGGATGGCTTAATCTGTGACTTGATTAGCTTGACTAAAGGCCGAGCTAAGTTGAAATATTTGGCACTGCCTTACAGAACTGAAACAGATAAACATCATCCTTGCCAAGTGGCAACTGCAAAAGTTTAAGGGTTTTGATCGGGACTAGAGGAGATTGTGAAAGTGAAGGGATGAAGATTTTATAATATATATTTATAATTAATAATGAACAAAGAGAAAGAGACAGAAAGAGGAACAGAAGGAGGAGGGAGAAAAAGAGAAGAGAGGGAGAGAAAGAGAACAAGTAAACACTTGTCACAGAGAGAGACAATTAAGAAAATTTACTTGATTTTAAAATTTATAAAGAAACAAAAAACTGGGCAATTCCAGCTATTCAGGAGATTGCAACAGGAGGATCCACAAGTTCAAGGCCAGCCTGGACAATTTAGTGAGAACCTGACTCAGCATACTATAAGGACACAACACATCAATGTTTATAGCAGCACAATTCACAATAGCTAAACTGTGGAACCAACTAGATGCCCTTCAGTAGATGAATGGATAAAGAAAATGTGGTATATATACACCATGGAATATTATTCAGCAATAAAAGAAAATAAAATCATGGCATTTATATGGAGTTGGAGAATATAATGTTAAGTGAAGTTAGCCAGTTCCTAAAAACCAAATGTGAATGTTTTCTCTGATTTAAGGCTGCTGATTCATAATGTGGTGGTGGGGAGGGGGTATGGGAAGATTAGATGAACTCTAGATAGGGTAAAGGGGAAAAGGGGAGGGTGGGGTAGGGAGGAGGCATGGGGGTAGGAAAGATGGTGGAATGAGATGGACATCATTACCCCAAATATACGTATGAAGACACGAATGGTGGGACTCTACTTTGTGTTCAACAAGAGATATGAAAAATCGTGCTCTATTTGTGTGCTATGAATTGTAATGCATTCTGCTGTCATACATAACAAATTAAAATAAAAACAGAAAAAAAAGGGTTGGGATTAGATATATATACAGTGGTACAACACTGGCCTAACATCTGTGTTCCATCTCTAGTACCTAAAAAAAAAAAAAGAAAGAAACATAGGCTCACAAACAATAAATCATCATAAAGTTAAATGTATGGCAATAAGTAAAGAATGCTGTTCACTACAATGCATAGGGAATTAACACTGCAGGGTAACAAATCCATTGCTGCCAGAAATTGGAATTACAAAATGGTGATCAAAAGCATGTATTACTTGGCATAGCAAGCACACGCGTTTTCACAGTCATATCCATTTGCTTCGCAAGAATTACACTGAACTGTCAGAGAAGAAATGCATTCCAGAATAATAAACAGGAACATTCCACCTATATCTCATAGGAGATAATGATATAATTATATATCAAGATACAAGTAAATGGGGCTAGGGTTGTGGCTCAGTGGAAGAGTGCTTACCTAGCATGTTTGAGGCACTGGGTTCAATCCTCAGCACCACAAAATAAATAAATAAATAAAATAAAGATATTATATTTACCTACAACTAAAATTTTTTAAAAAAGATATAAGTTAAAAATACTTCTGGAAGGCTAATTCTTTCTTTTCTTTTTTTCTTTTTTTGGTGTTGGTAATTGAACCCAGAGCCCTCATACATGGTAGACAAGTGCTCTGCCACTGAGCTATATCTCCAGACCTTTGTAAAAACTTTTTTTTTTTTTTTTTGAGACGGGGTCTTGCTAAATTGTCAAGGCTGGCCTTGAATTTGTGATCCTCTTGCCTCAGCCTCAAGTAGTTTGGATTACAGGGGTCTGCCACTAGGCCTGGCTGCTCCTATCTTTGTGTTTTTCAAAACCTTTCTTTTCAGGTAGGGGGGTTCAGTTGGGTACCAAAATATGTAGCCAAATTTGTCTGGGCTGACTTATCTGGGTTAAAACATCCAAAGTAATTCTCCATTTGTTATCCTTCTTAAAATGCTTTGTTAAAAGTCATCAGTAGGTGGATAAAATTCCTTAACACGGTGAAAACTCTAATTCAGAATAATTATCTGAGAGACTCAAGTGAATAAAAGTTTGACTTATGAAGTTCTTTTTGAGATCTATGAGTTTGTATTTTAAAGCTCTCCTGGAATATGAGCTGATTCTCATGCATTTCCAAGGAGAGTTCCTTTTGAACCTATTTTAACAAACAGATAAAGATCATTTTTAATTAGTTCATCATTCATATGCAAATAAATGCTGTTATGGAATTTCGAGAGTGCTTGAAAGTGCTTCCCAAGGAAGCTAATAGTTCCCTCTGGATTTTATTTTTTCATTAATAATTTATTTAGCAAACATTTTCTTCCTAAAAAGTACAGAGGTTGTGATCTTTTCATGCTAGAATTAGCCCAACATTTTAGATACTAAATTTATTTCATGAGATATTACTAGAATTCTTATCATGACTTTTTATCACAGAAGAATCGTAACTATGTCATGTATTTAAACCTTGTGGAAAAAAGTCCAGACGGCAGTTCCTTATGGTTTGATTTTAGCTATTTCTAGGACATTCATTTTAACATAAAACAGAATTCTGGAAAATGTGGGTTTTGTGTTGATTTATCTAATGAATATTTATCTGTTTCTTCTTCCTCTTGAGCAACATGTTGGGAGAAGGTGCAGACAAAGGTAAGAATCCAAAACATTATGTAAATGTGATAACAAGGACAAACTACAGCCAATGAACAAAGATTGGAGGAGGACGTGATGCCCCCCCCCCACTCAGCCTCCCCCAACCCCCTCCAACCCCACCCCCCACCCCCCCAGCACAGTCCAGGCTGGGTTAGTTACCCAGAAATCCCTGCGTGTGAGAAGGAATGGGGTGTACCACCAACTCACAGAGGGGTTTATACACAGCAGCACCATGGTAGTGGCTGACAAATACACTTAAACAAGCTGTAGTAGCTCCTTATTAACTCATGGAGGATGAAGGAGAGGAAGCAAAAAAAGACAAAAAGGAGTGACTGAAAGATAAGAAGGGTGAGAAATATCTTGGTCAAAACACAGGCAAATATCAGCTAAAGTTCAACCGAAGTCCACATCACAGGCTAGAAGTATGATGAGTTGGGGGGGGGGGGAGTTTAAGAACCTTCCAGATCCTCAAATCCTCCTTTTATAGAAGGAGATATCAAATCTCAGAGAGATGGAGTTCCAAGTTGTGAAGGGGCAGGGATTATTCCCTGTCCATCACTCTGCTGTGGACATGCTGTTCGTCCTTAGAGGCTCAAGTCAAAGTGACCTCCTCTGTTACCCCTGTGCCTGCTTTTCCTAACCTAGAGGAATCTCTTTCACCTCTGAATTTCAAGTGTTCATACAACTTTCTACTTATGTTTTGGTCATTTGTATGAGTATGTTTTAGCTTTCCGTCTTCAGTTTGTCCAACAGGGTGCGGTGTATGTGACAATAATAATCTTTTGAATAAAAGAATGATTCCCAAGAACACTTTTTTAAAATGCACATTTCCCTTTACCTTGTCCCAATTTAAAAGAGAAACACTTTTGGTTTGCTTTTCCTGGTTTACTAGTCTTTCCCTGTTCCAGGCAGCTTGCTCAGCAAATCCTGGCTAGAGCTGGAGAGAAAGTTCAGCCTGGAGGGCAGAGCTGAGGAGCTCGCAGGTGGGGAAGGGCGGTCTATAAACAAGTGTCTCCTGCTGGAGGGAAAAGAATGGGAAAGAGGGAGAAACGAAGGAAGGAAGGAAGGAAAGAAAGAAAGAAGAAAGTTAGATAACCAGACCTCATTCCTTCTTTCTTCCTTTTAATAAATGATTTTTATAAATTCTACCTGTTTTGTTTCTCTCTGTTCCTATGAATCCAGATGATGGATTATTCAAAGTCTCCCCTTGGAGCATTCCTCTATCCCCAAGCGATGTTTAGAAAAGAAAAAAAAATTCTAGGGAATTTTAGTGTACCAGAAGCCAGAAGACCTTAGCTTCTCCTTTGGGTGACAAATTAGCTAGTAATGGATGCCACTCAAACCTGATTTGAGTGATATTACTCATTGTCACGGAGCCAGAAAAACTAGTCATATGTAGATTATCTAATCATTTCAAAGTAAAAAAGGAATGGATTTAAAACTTTTGCTGTGTTATTATGCTAAAATAGAAATCATTATGGAATTATGTCAAAGGAGGGAAGATGGTTTATACCCAGAGAAGGACTTTACAGCTCACAGAAAGAAATGTCTTCTTTTTCCACATTTTTATTGCTACATTATAGTTGTACCTAATGGTGAGATTTCTTGTTACATGTTCATACGTGCACATGAAAGAGATGTTTTCTCCCATCAGCGAGCTCTTGTGAGTCACTGATAATGACCCAATGGATAACGTATTGCTAATCTGTTGTTTCTTCTCCTGGGAAATCAGGAGTCAGGGGCTAGAAGGGAGAAATAGAGTCTACCACTCATCAAATATCTGCAGAAACTTGTGGCAGAACAGTGATGTGACCAAAACAAAATAAAACAAATCGACTGATCTAGTTCCAAGCAATAGGAGAGTGTGGTGTAATTGCTACAAAGCCCTGGAAAGCAAAGCAGAGGGTTCAACATTCCCCTCCTGAGGGCTGAAGCTATGTTTTATTTTCCATGAATTCTGTGTACCCCTCCGCAACATGAAGTGGGCACTCAACAGATGTTCGCTGTATTGAAATGGAGGCATACGTGTGTAGAAAAGGCGACCATGTGCCTGTGTTATCTTTCTTATTGAGCATTTCTGAGTCTCTGCCAATCTCTTCTGTTCTTTGCACTTCACAAATTGGTGACAGAAAAGCAGATGCCCTCATTCTTTTGTACTATCTGTTCTAAGCCTGGATGTCACAGTAACTTTTTTCCTTTTTTTTTTTCACTCCAAGTGAAGAAGTGATGATATTTCTGGTAAACAATGCACGAGTCCATTGCCTCTAAAGATGACAAATCAGGTTCTGCACAGTGGCACACATCTGTAATCCCAGCCTCCCAGGAGGCTGAAGCAGGAGGATCAGAAACCCAAAGCCAGCCTCAGCAACTTAGAGAAGTCCTGTCTCAAAATAAAAAATAAAAAGAGCTGGAGATATAGCTCAGTAGCAGAGTGCTTGAGTTTAATGATTTCATTCTCCAAATCTTTGGGGTGTGGGGATCTGGGCAAGTCCCTCTCTGAATGAGGTACCCATCCCTCCATTCCTCAGTTCCCCCTCTTAGTCTTATTTGTTTCATACTAATAGCCATACAACTCTGTCTAGAGAGCCTGTTGTTACTCTCTTTTAAAAATAAAATTTTCTTGCTGGGTGCTTTGGCATACAGTATAATCTCAGTGACTCAGGAGGCTGAGGCAGGAGGATCACAAGTTCAAGGTCACCCTCAGCAGCTCAGCAAGGCCCTAAGCAACTTAGAGAGACCTGGTCTCAAAATAAAAAATAAAAAGGGCTGGGGGATGTAGCTCAGTGATTAAGTGGCCCTGGGTTCAATCCATGGTTCCAAATGTAAATAAATAAACCTTTCATGATAAGTAACATCCACATTTTTTTGTTTGTTTTATTTTTGGTACAGGGATTGAACCCAGGAGCACTTATCCACTGAGCCACATCCCTAGCCCTTTTCTGTATTTTATTTAGAGATAGGGTCTCTCTGAGTTGCTTAGGGTCTTACTAAGGTACTCAACCTAGCTTTAAAATCACTATCCTCCTGCCTCAGCCTCTTGTGCTGCTGGGGTTATGGACACACACCACGGCACCCGGCCAACTATATGTTTTATTGCAAAAAAGGGTTAGGGGAGATCTGTATGGAGTAGAAAGGAAGAGTTCTAACCCACTGCCATCCTGTTATCAATTCATTCTCCAGAGGTCCCAGCTGATACCATCTTGGCCTTGAGAGACTGAGACAGATTACCTGGGAGTCAGTGGTTGAAAACAGGAAAAAAAAAAAAAAACCTTACATTTGAAATAATTCTGCCCGTGTGCCTTCCGACATAAATTCACTTCACAGTTTTTCTAAAACACTGGTCAGGTACTACAAAGGATTTTAAAGTGATTACACCCAGCACATCCTGTTTGCTGTGCAGACTGCCAAACGTACACCTTGTATTATTCTTCATACATCCTGGATTCCTGGGGAGAGGGTGTATGATGTGGGTGTATTTCGTGTGCTTGATATCTATAAATACACTCCGAGGCTGCTCAAAGCTGCTCACTGTTATTTCAGCACATTCACTCTTCCCGGTTTTTACATACACCCGCACTCTCACAAAAAAGGAGTAAAACTGAATTTTATTTCTGCTAGGATGACCACGATTCCAGATAAATTGCTACAAAACTAGGTATCATTGTTTAAGTGCACCTCATCCTAAAGATGAACGTTAATCTCTAGCCTTTGAGCAGCCAGGTGTAGGAGAGCCCTGGTTCATCACTCTGTGGCCCCCCTTTGGGGGCTGGCTTCCAAGATGCTGACTTCTATTTTCGCCTGCATCTGCCTTCTGCAGTTTGATTCAGGGTTCCTTTCCCCACTGCCCATGATTCTGATTCCACTTCTTGGCTGAAGCCTTCTCTCTTCTTTTTCTAGGAATCCCTACCCACAAGCTCTCCACCCACCGCTGGCTGCACCCTGCCCTTGCAGTCTGCACTCACACGGAGGGCAGGACCTTGACAGTGTTCAAGGCCCATCACAGTTCTGTGCCCTCCTGTGGCTTTTCCCCAGGTACGGTTTAGTACCTAAGAGCACACTCTCTGAAGCCACAGTGTCAGGGTCCCAATCTTGACTTTGACTCTTACAAGTTACGGGTTCCTTAACATCTTGTTGGGTTTCATTTTCTGATTGAAAAAATTGGGACAATCCTCCCACTTCCACCCAGAGATAGTGTCTCGCTATGTTGCTCAGAGTGGCCTCCAATTAAGTGATTCTCTCACTTCAGCCTCCTCAGTAGCCAGGACTGCAGGGCACATACTCCCATGCCTGGCCCAAAGTGGGGATGTCAGTAATGTCTACCTCACAGGGCTTCTATGAAGATCATGGTGGATTACTGCAATAATGGCACACTTGATGAATTAAGCCATCCTGAACCCATGCTCTTGCAAAGTTCCTTTCCCTGTTGGTTTGGGGCTCGGCCATGGGTCCTGCTTTGGCCAATGGCACAAACAGAGATTTGGTCTGAATACACACATTGGGTTTTGTATTCACTGCTTTTTGGAACCCAGCCACCACCTGGAGAAATCTGGGTTAGCCTGCTGGATTTGTAGACACCTGTTCCAGTTGACCCTACATCATCAACCAACTGCTAGCTGTGCAAACTAGACTTTTGGTACAAGTCAACCCCAGCTGATGGCCAAGTGATTGTAAACACCTGGGTAATCCCAGCAGACACTATGTGGAACAGAGACAAATTATCCTATCCCAAATTGCCAACCCACAGAATCTTGAGCAAATAAGTGGTGTTTAAGTTGTTTAATTTGGGGCTGGTTTGTTATGGAGCAATAGTTAACTGATAGATAAAAAAGAATAGATTTTCAGTCAGGCATGGTGGTGCACGCCTGTAATCCCAGTGACCCTGGAGGGTTGCAGGTTTGAGACCAAGCTGGGCAACTGTCTCAAAATAAAAAATTAAAAGGGCGGCTGGGGTTGTAGCTCAGTGGTAGAGCACCCCTGGGTTCAATCCCCAGGACCACAACATTTAAAGTTTTTATATGGTACATGGAAGGTATTTAGAGAAGTGTGCAGATGCTTCAACCTGAATAGCAGACATCTTCCTTTCCAGAAAGTCTTTCAGTTTAGCAGCATGCAAAATTCATTTTACCACCATTTATTAAGCATCAGGTATGTTGAGACATTGTGTAAAGTAATGAGTCCCTGGAGATAGAAGCCAAAAATTACTGCCTTCAGGGTGGGGTTATGGCTCAGTGGTAAAGTGCTTGCCTAGCATGTATGAGGCACTGGGTTTGATCCTCAGCACCACATATAAATAAATACAGTAAAGGCCCATCAACAATGAGAAAAAAAAAAAATATATATATATATATATATATATTTTAAATCACTGCCTTCAACTCTCTTATAGTCTTATGTAGAATCAAATGGTTTCCTGGGAATGAATATAGCCTTTATGATTATTAGTTCAGCTCACATAGTGTTGGTCTATGTGGCGCTTAATATTTAAATCAGTTGTCAACATTGGAAAATTAGAATCGCTGCTTTCCCTTGAAAGATCAGACCTAGCAAAATGGTCTAGATTGGAGGACTACTGCTCCTTCTCACCGGGCACAAGTGTATTGCCTCTCAAATATTCAGGTTGGATACCAGTTGCTATTTATCTTCTTATGTCCAGCCTGATTTAATCATTTAGGTTACTTCTCCAGCTTCCAGCAGGCATTTGGTTGTTGGATCTCTAGTCTAGTGGATTATATATGTGTTTTACTAAAACACATCTGCTTCTATGATATAATTTAATATTCACAATAAGTCTAAAACATAGATAGGTCAAGTAATATTAGCTCCATTTTTCACAGAAGGTAATGAAAAATCACAGTGGATAATTTAGTGATCCTAGGGTAGAGGTAGTTCTCGAATTCAAATTTCCTTCTTAACCATCCTAAGTCTAAAATGTGTTTGCAGAAGAAACTTACCTCTTTCCCTACCATGAGATTTTAAACTTACATGGGTCCCAGATTGTGGAGGGTAAGAAAAATTAAGTTTGAGATTTTGATTATTATTAAGATTGAATTGTGGCATTTTAGAACTATAATTGGCTGGAGAACTTTGTATTATCTGAGAGTCATGGACGTGTTCAATGGAAAAGATCACACCAATAAATAAATGCATAAAGAGAAAGTAGGAGACAAAATTGCATCTTCAATGCAATCAAAATGTGTCATGTTTGTTCAACTTACCAGTTACACACAGAAAGGCATATGAACACACACACATACAATTTTTCTCTTTTACATAAATAGGATCACATTATCACAGTACTTTGTAACTTGCTTTTCCCTTTCAACAATATGTCATTTTTTATGATATTAAGTATTCTTATACTTTATCATTTTAATGGTTCCATAGGAAATCACTGTGTAGTGGTATTATAATATTCGGCCAGTCACCTATTGTTCTATTTGGGTTTCCAATTTATTATTATATAAATATGCTGCACTAAATATCCTGGAAGCCGTCTTGTATGCAACAATAATTATTTCTTAGAGATAAATTCCTAGAAGTGGAATCACTGTGTCACAGAGAACATCTATTTTTTTTAATATGTTTGATGTGCATTTAATGATATGTAAATCAATGTACTGCCTTTAAGATTTCCCAAATCCCAACTTGGTCTGTCCACTTCAGCCAGATCAATCTCAGTAAGGTAATGTTTGAATATTTTACTCTCTTTCAAAAATGCTTCAGTGGTTTCTAGCTTATTAGATCAATTTCAGACCACCCCTTACTCAAATTTTGGGGGACTCCTGGGAAAGCATCCTGCCTTAGCTGCCCAACTTGACCTACTCGCTTTAACTCCAGGAAGAGCAGACCCATCATGGTTTCCATCCATTCCGCCACTTGTTTTTTTCTTTGTCTACATAAGAATCCTGTTCCCTTTTTTTCCCCTACTAATCTAAATCTTATACATCCCCTGAAGTCCAGATCAAATTATACCTCTTACCAAAAGTGTTGCTGGGATAATCCCACCCCCAAATTATCTTTTCACACATGAATCATATTCCTCTATAATTTTAGATATATACCTAAAATTTCCTTGGGGTGGGCAAGCTGTTCCTAGCAGGTTATTTTTTTTTCCTTTAAATCTGACTCCTACAGCAAACACAGTGCTAAGTACTGAATCTTGAAAAGGATTGTAAAATTGTGCAATATGTTCCTGGAGAAAGTTCTAGAATATTCTTTGAATGTGTTTAAAATTAGTCATAGTCCCCTTTGAAATTAGGTGAATGGACTAGATGAGTTTGAAAAGTGGTGTCAGCCATACTTTTCTAAGAGTGTGATCATAATTGTCATGGATGAAATATAAATAATTTTTTGCTGGTTCTACGTAAAACACCTCTACTTACAGAATATGGAATTCCATAAAAGACAAAAATCTCTCAAAGATGACTGAATCACCACAATGACTAAAATATTTAGTGGTGATCATATGATATGGATTTTGAAAATCACATTAGTGAGGTTCCATTGTCTAAAGATACATTTGTTCATGACTTACAAATAAAACAAAACCAATGAAATTTAAAATTATCCTAGACACTGAACATTAAAAAAAACTTAGTTCATATAAAAATACACAAATTATTTTCATCCCACCTCCCCAAAGTATGGTACTTCACTGTTCCAAAAATATTACGGCATTCAAATAAACTGTAATTAGGAACACATATAGCTTCCCACAGTTAGAACTTTAAAAATGGATTGTGCTTTAAAAAATGCATGTTGTGCAATATTTAAACATGCTCTAAAGTAAAGCATTATTGCCGGTGCAGTGGTACATATGGTACATACCCCTAATCTCAGCTACTCAGGAGGATGAGACAGGAGGATCGCAAGTTCCAGGCCAGTCTCAGCAACTTATGGAGACCTTATCTCAAAGTAAAAAATAAAAAGGGCTGGAAATGTGGCTCAGTGGTAGAGTGCCCTGGGTTCAATCCCCCACATTGAAAAAAAGTAAATCATTATTTTAGTTAAGCATGTAATTACTACAGTTTTAAGAAAGTTTAAACAGGAACTAAAACACACACACACACACACACACACACACACACACACACAAATAAAATTTCTTCACCTTTTGACCGATATTCAATATTGATCATAACTCGGGTCTCTTAACCCTCATTCAGGGTTGTCTTAGACAAGGTTACTGGCATGAAAAATTATGGAAAGAATAAGTACAGACTAAAAGAGAAGTTCTAAAAAATAGAGAATCTAGAAATAACTAAGGCTTTTGGCAATGTAGAATCAATTAAAAAAAACTATCTTTACTGGGAAAGTGGTGGCTTTGAATCTTATTCCCTATGGTTTAGAGTAAATATTAGATTTCCAAAAGAGGCGGGTGTGTTTTTGAGGGTGGCGGGAGAAGTTGTCTGTGGAACCAAGATGCATTCATCAACCTTCTGATATTCATAATTTCCCTGAAATTTGTATCCATTTAAATCCTGGATGCATTGGTACCTGGCAGCTGAGCTCTGCCTGCCTGGGTTCCCTGCAGCTACAGCAAATTGGCAGTAAGTCTTCCTTAGCTGCTGCTAATGGCTGAAGGTACCATCCAGCAGATCCCACTTACCGGAAAGGAATACAAACCCATCTATTTTTTTGTGTACCCTTTCCATATGCAAATGCAAAATGGTGAACATGTTACTTCTGGTGAGAAGACTGGGGGAGAGGTCAATGGGAATTTTCATATTATGGTTTGAATTTTCACTATAAGAATTTAAACATGTATTCTTTGACTAATTTTCAAAATTAACAATCAAGAAAGCAACAGGGATGCCAGCCTATGCAGAGAAATGTAAAAAACATGTAGGGAGATTTTCACCTCGTAACAAGGTAGCTCACCACAGAAATCACATTACCTCTTTCTTGAAAGGCCACTGACTTTATGAGTGATTACATCTTTGTACCTGATATCCTTGTCCTGGCTTAGGTACACCTTCCTGCTGGACATTTTACTAGAACATCTTGCTGCGACTGCAAACCCATCCAGCCTAAAACCACATACATCATCATGGATCCCATACCACTTTCCATTTTTTTTGTCGATTTTATTAATTTTTAATGCTTAATATGTTGGGATATTTGGCCACTTTATCTTCCCTGCCCCCCATGTCAATTTAGTCATCAAGTTATGTTTATTCTACCTTTGTCATTTGGCCTTTCCTTGTCTATTGTACACCTTCAGGCTTTTATTATCTTACATGAGAACTCTTGTAACAGTTTCCCAAAAAATCTTGCTTCCGGGTTCTCCCATCGGTCATTAATTTTGTACACTTGTGCCAGATTAAGTCTTCTGGTAGAGTTTATTTTACTACCTGGGCAAACACACACATGCACACAGAGAGAAACACATACTCCCCCTGTACTTGCCTACTTACTTCATATAAAGTCTAAAACCCATTCAAGGATCCCTGGGATCTTACCTTAACGTTTCAGCTTTTTTTTTTTTTTTTTTTAATTTTTTAGCTGTAGTTGGACACAACACCTTTATTTCACTTGTTTATTTTTTTATGTGGTGCTGAGGATTGAACCCAAGGTCTCCCACGTGCAAGGCAAGCGCTCTACAGCTGAGCCACAACCCCGGCCCACGTTTCAGCTTTATTTGTTAATATTTTATTCTTGGAATAATTTGTTCAAAATTCCCCTTTACTTTCCACTGAACATAGTTTCTTTTTCCACTACAAACTTTTCGTAAGTGAAAAAGTCAGCCTTTTATTTTGTGAAGAGTTTGTTGTTTCTATTTTTAAAATTAGGTTAATATATTGGGTTTATTTACTTATTTATTTAGGGTGTGTGTGTGTGTGTGTGTGTGTGTGTGTGTGTGTGTGTCTGCTGTGGATTATAATGTCTTCAAGGCAGAATTCTTGCTTCTTCCTAGCCCCCAACCTCATCCCACCAACTCAACTATCACAATGTATTCATCAAAGAAGGCATTCAATAAATATTTCTGGGCAGCATTTATAAGGACGTTTATATGCTTCCAAAAGTAAAAACAAGTAAAAGTTAATATACAGCCACAGTTAAAATGCACATTGTATGACTTTGAGTTGGAATATATGTCATGGGAAGTTGATATCTGTGAATGCCAGTTCCATTCGTTCAATAGCATTTTTTGAGTGCATAATGTGCCAGGTACTTTCCTAGACTCTGGGACTATAATAGTGACCAGACTGACTAAAATCGACACTTTCATGGAGCTTATATTCCAAAGAAAATAACAGCACATGAAATAAGTGAAACATAGTTTGTCAAATTTAATCAATCAAAATGGGTATTTAGGGGGTGTAGGTAGTGTATTTGTGTGTGGGGTCAATAATTGCAATTTAAAATACGATGGTCAGCATTTTCCCTATTTGGCTTAGAAAAAAGTTGATATATCTAAGTATAATACAATCAAGATTGGCTTGAATCAGTTTGCTTCAGAAAATATGACTAGAAATATTTTTCTTATGGTTTAATTTTAGTTGGTTTTTAACAAAGACTTCAAAATGGCAGCTCAGGTTCATTTTTAGTTCAATGAAGAATAGCTCTCATACATATGCAGCCTGGAGTCAATTCTGTTTCTTGGGTTGGATTATTACCAAGATCTTAACAAGGGAAAGGAAGAATTATGGATGCCTCAGGAATTGCCTAACCACTTACATCCTGCATTAAACACATTGCTCTGAGTCCAGAAGCTCACTAGTACCAGATTAAGAACTAGAAAGGATTTCTTGGCAAAGGATCCTTACTTGCAAAAATAATTCCAAGATTTGGGCTGAGCTCAAATTTTAGGATTTATGAGAAAATTCAAGACTTATCTTTTTATATTACCATGTGAACAATTTGAACAAGTAATATAAACTCCTGGAGGTTTGGTTTCAAAAGGCCTAGAGTTTAAGATGAATATTTTTTTTTCACCTCTTATATTTAGCATTGTCCTTTTGCAAAGTAAAGCACTCCTTTTTTTTTTTATTGGTTGTTCACAACATTACAAAGCTCTTGACATATCATATTAAAGCACTCCTTTCACAATGTTATACAGTAATACCACTAGCAAGGAAAATAACATTTGAACATCATACTTCATCATTATCAATTTTGTGATTATAATAATAGAGAAGGCATTGGAATGCATTCTGGGGGGGGTAAAGAGATTAGGCAATGGAGTATAATATTATTTAGCTAAAATAATACCGATATGAAGTTACCTCATGTCTAAAAGCCATTTATATTACGCATAATCCATTAATTATTTTGTTAACTGACGACAGACAATTTCTAAGTTTTAATAGGGATGGAAAGAGGACATTGAGACCTGTAGACTCTGAGGGTTAGAGGTGAGAGATGTATTAATGCTAACAGGGAACAAAAGAGAGGAGGGAAAATGAGAATGCCAAAACAAACTTACTTCACAATTCTGCTTAGGGTTGGTGCTATCAGCAGTCTGCTGTGATGGATAATTGAAAGTAATGGGTAGAAGTGTGTGTGTGTGTGTGTGTGTGTGTGTGTGTGTGTTTGTAATTTGAAATGAATGACAACAAGCTAATAATGATTCTCATAATTTATTCAGAATTTTTTCTTGCTCTTTGTCTCCTCACCCAAGTATTGTTGACTGGGTAGGAAAATGTTTAGTCCTCAATAATTCTATAATGAGGCATTACATCACTGGACTAAATAAATAGATGCCATATAATTATATAAAATAAAAATAGATTAAGTAAATTTCCTGTTCTTAAAAAAGCACAGAGAAACTGTTTACCTGATATACATTAGTGTGAAACCTATTTTTGGATACTTCCTGTACCAATTCAAACTGATTTTTCAATTAAACTTTTCAGCAAACAATTTGCTTTCATTTCTCTGAGAACCTCAGCTACAGGATAATGGGCAGGTGTGTTGTTCGAGAAGTAAAGCTGACATTTTAAAGACTATGAAAACAAGGAGGCAAGCCTCTGTAGGGTAACCTGAACTCATGGATACAAAGAACTCCTTCAGCTAAAGATTTCTATTGGTCTGGAGCAGAACTCATATTGCCCCATTTGACAGCACAAAGCTTGTAATAAATGCCTTAATGTATTGACAAATCCATTTGCCAAATAGCCAAGTCTCACAAGAATATTTAGAAATGCTTCATAATATATTATATAAGTAAGGTGCTTCCAAATCAAAAGTATAAAAGCAAAACCCCCAATTTAAAGTTAGTAAGGTAACTGAAGTAACACATTTTAGGCTTACTCTGTAAAATAGAAAATAGATTTTCTTTTCTTTCCTATCTCTGTATTTTTCTTTAGAGAGGGGTTTTGCTGTGTCACCCAGGTTAGCCTTGAATTCCTGGGCTCAAAGAGATCCTCTGACCTCAGCCTCCCAAATAACTGGGACTATAGTTGTATGTGTTTGCACCTGGCTTATCTATTTATTTTATTTTTATTTTTTGTATCGGGGATTGAACTCGGGGGCATTGACCACTGAGCCATATTCCCAGCCTTATTTTAAAATTTTATTTCGAGACAGAGTCTCACTGAGTTGCTTAGCACCTCGCTTTTGCTGAGGCTGGCTTTGAACTTGCCATCTTCCTGCCTCAGCCTTCTGAGCCACTGGGATTACAAGTGTGCACCATTGTGCCCAGCCAATTTTGGAATGAGTGATTCTTTTCAAATTTGCCATCTTTATACTGGAAAGAATTTCCAATGCAGGATCTAACAGTTATATATTATTTGGTGAGGTGAAGTGTTGTTTTTATAGGAGCAATTCTCAGTCTCGATTCATACCACGGGATGTATTCATGCCCGCCACGTCATGTTATGAGTTCTGGTGCAACATCTAATTTCAACTGAGTCCAGGTGATTTTTGCCAACAACTACTGTGATGGATTAATCGATCTGTATAGTCTCATCTTCTTTACAAGTGATATATTCTGGTCATTTAAATTAGCTTTAGATTACAGGCACTAATGTGTCTAAGGAATTGTTCTATGTCAACAGTATAACAAATGGATGTACTTTTATAAGCTCTCATTCCTTTGCTAGGGGTGAAAGATTCAATTAAAGAAAGCAAAGAGCTGGAGGTGTTTGTTCAGTGGTAGAGAGCTGGTGTAGCATGCACGAGGTCCTGGGTTAAATCCCCAGCACAGCAAAAACCCCAAACCCCAAACAAATGAATAAAACCCCAAGAAGTAGGTAGATAGAGCTAAAAACTTGAGTAAAAAAAAAAAATTCCAGTCAGTTCTTATGTCAAGGGAAATAGAAGAGAGAATTTCTTACTGGTCCTTAGTAGCTATTCCTCAGAATATGGTAAAACTGACAATCAAGGAAAGGAGTTATAGACCCCCCCCCATTCTACGCCCACTATTGCTGGGTTTGTTAATCCAGTCAAGTATTTTTGTTTACTTTTTCTTGCAAATGGTGAATTAGGGTTAAGTGTGGAGGCTGCATTTGGACAAGGGCCAGTTCTGTGAAGTTACTTGGCCCAAATAAAGATGAAAATGGAAACTGTGGCCTCATAAATTGCTACTGCTCTTAGGCAGGTCTGCTTATGCCTGAAAAGCCAAGGAGGGTTCAGTCACTGTCTTTTCAGAAAACAACAAAAGCTATGTGGATTTCTTAACATTTTCAAATTGTTTCAAGATCCTTAGATGATATACTTGATTAGATCAAAGCCTGATCTAAATCAAAGCCAGGCTCTAAATCGAGAGTCCAGCTCTTCCTCTCGTCTGGAGGAAATGGAGTCTGGTGTGGAGATATGGAACAAGAATGTGTATTGTCTTCAAATCTAGCTGGAGCAACACACTAGGATACTAGAGCTTGCAGGCTGAATTGCATGTTCAAGGGTAAAGTCCTCTTTCCCAATTCATTTGTGAAGGCTATGAATGGGGGTGGTGGTAAGAAAAAAAATGGTGGATATTAAGCATGCTAGATGAATTGGACTCCTTGAGAAACAGAAAACTGTGACAAAACTAACCCAGAGGAGGAGATGAAAGGGGGTACGGTTTGAATGATATGCATACTTGTTCGATGGAAACATCTTCATTTTTTAAGTAGCTATTTATACATATAACAGTATTTTAAGTAAAAGATACAAAAGCAGTAGAAGACCCTCCCATCCCCAACCACCATAAAAAAAAGTTCCTGAAATGGTTGATCATCCAGCCCTGCAGCTTGTGTGCCAAAGGAAGGCCAAATGTTTGATCATAATTAAGTTAGTGTTATGTTCTGCTCTAGTACTTAACTCCAATTTTTAGTGGAATCAGGCATAACTGATGACATATAAATGTGTAGAAATAATAATAGAAACTAACATTTATTAAATATTTCTATTTATTAAATGTTTCACATATGTGCTACATGTTTACATAGATTATTTCATTTAATTTTACAATTTTTTTTGAGGGGGGAATACCGGGGATTGAACTTGGGCACACTCAACCACTGAACCTATTTTGTATTTTATTTAGAGACAGGGTCTCACTGAGTTGCTTGATGCATCACTATTGCTGAGGTTGGCTTTGAACTCAGGATCTTCCTGTCTCAGCCTTCTGAGTCGCTGGCATTACAGGCATGCACCACAGTGCCCAGCTTAATTTTACAACTTTATAAGGTAGGAAGTTTTATTTTGGCCCTGAACAAAACAATCATTAACACTAGAGAAACCATCCACACATGGTAGATCAATAACACCACCAGGACACATTAATGAGCTCACACTAAGGCATGCCAAAGTATTGGCCTTTTCCTGGAACACTTCACTAGGTACCAAGACACCTTCCCAGACCTCTTCCTACCCCTCTGGCTGTTCTTCTTTTATCTCCTTTGCTGGATCTTCCTCATTTTCTTATGTTGGAGTTTTCCCAGGCTCAGTTCTGGTTCCTTTGCTCTGGCTACATTATCCAGTTGATGTCAACCAGTCCCATGACTTTACATACCAACTACCTACTCACAACCTTCAAATTTATGTCTACCCCATATATACATTTTAACTCTCTACACTTGTCTTCATTTAAATGTTTAACAGATCTCAAGTTTACCATATCTAAATTAGAGTTCAAATACTCCTCTCCCCTGTTTGTTCTTTCAAAGTCTTTCCACCCCCAGGAAAGCAACTCCATTCTCCCTAGAGCTCAAATCAAAACCCTTAGGATCAAGGAAGGTTCAATCCTCAGCACCACAAACAAACAAACAAACAAAACCAACCAACCCCCAAACCCATAGGATCATGTTCACCTCCATTCTTTCTCTTTTGCTTATATTGTATCTTACCAGCAATTCCTGATGCTTTTTCCAATAAATGGATCAGAATCTAACTACTTCTTTCAGTCTTTCTGACTCAAGTCCATACCATCCTTATTTTTCATCCCAGTCAGGCTAGTCTTGCTTGCTCTCTTGCCTCCTTTTGTATATTTCCCACAGAGCAGTCATCTTTAAAACAAACAAAAAAAACTTTTGGACATTTTAAAACATGTACATAAATACAGATAAATGATAATCATCTCCATACACCCACCACTTAGCCCCCCAAATTAGCACCTTGTCAATTTTCTTTAATCTAGGCACGTGCCCTTTATTTTTTTTTAAACTTTTTTTTTTTTTTTGGCAGAGTATTTTTAAACAAATTTCCAAGTCAAGTCATCCTTTTAATGATCTGATCAAGCTGTTCACAAATTTCCAATTGCTTCTCATCTTAGTAAGCCACAGCTTTTCATCATGGCTTACAAAGTCTCCGTGGGCCTGACTACTCCCTCTGCCCCCACACCCACTGCTAACTCTGCTTCCTTTGCCCTCCATCTGCCTCAGTTGTATGCTAGAGGGACTTTAGTGGGCATCAGCACCATCAGGAAGGCCTTGTCTAAGCACAGATTGCTGGACCCCACCTCTAGGGATCCTGATTCAGTAGGTTTTAAGTGGGACTTGAGAATTCCCATTTCTAAGAAGTTCCCAGGTGTTCAGCTTCCAGCATGCACATTTGAACAACCAGCCACTTCGGTCTCCCTCCCATTTAACAGGGCAGGCAGGACCTCGGCATTGCTCTTCCCTCGGCCTGGGGCATTCTTTGTATAACTGAAGGATTATGTTATTTCATCTGTGTTTAACTGATACCTTTTGAGAGGCCTTCCCTGACCACTCCTTCTAAAACAGCACCTCCTCTGCTCACCGGATTTATTTTTCTTCATAGTAGGCATCGTTTGTCCATGGTTTCTCTTACCACGTCTAGATGGACAGCTCCACAAACGCAGAGACTTGGGTTTTTTTGCTCTCTGCCACGTTCCCAGTACCCGAACCTTGCCTAGAAGGTGCTCACTTCACTTATCCAAGGCACAGATAGTATACTGAGGAGGAGGAGGACCTAGCTTCTTGCTTGGGACACCCTGGACAGCCTTATACATTTCTTCTGGCCTCGGTTTCACCGTTTGGAAAGGCTGGGGATGGTTATGCCTACTCTTTCCATCTTCCTGGGCAGATGCTCAAATTAAAAGAATAAATGCGAACATGCCCATGAACGCAGAGCAGCAAGTGAATACCAAGCGTCATTACGCGGTGCTTTCTGTCGCCTTTTTCTTGCACAGAGACACCCCTCCCCCCATTTTTCAGCTCCCCCGTCTGGGTGACCCACAGGCGCGCTGCGGGGGGCAGCCGCCCGCGCCCCGGCCCCGCGTCTGGGCCCGCCCGCCCCGCTCCGGCTCGCGCACGCCCGCCCGCCCGCCCGCCTCCAGAAGCAGCACAGCAGAAGCCGCCTGGGCGGCAGCAGCAGCGACAGCAGCACAACAGGAGGAAGGGGAGGCGCCGAGGGAGGGGTCCCCGGCCGCCGCGGGAGGTCGCATCGCCGTCCCGTCACGGCGTCGGCGCCAGCCGGGGCCGAACCCGGAAGTGGCTGAGCCCGCGCGCCCGCCCGTCCCGCCGCCGCCGCCGCCGCCGCCGCCGCCCCGCAGTCGGGCGAGCGCGGGAGCAGCGCAGGCACACGGAGCGCGCCCGGCCGAGCGGGCCATGGCCGCGGGGGCCGCCGCCGCAGGTGGTGGCGCGCGGTGAGGAGAGCACGGCGCCCCCTCCGGGGCGGATGGAACGCGGCTCGGCGGGCGGGCAGTGCCGGCGTCCGCGGCTGGAATGGTGCTGGCGGCGGCGGTCGGTGCCTGCGTTCTGAAGCCCAAGAGGAGCCACAATGGAGACGCCGCCGCTGCCTCCCGTGTGAGTGAGCCGGCGGGCGGGTGGCGGGCGGGCTGCGCCGCTGCGGATAAGCGCGCCCGCGCTGCGGCGCGTGTCGCCGGCCACGGAGCTGCTCGGGGACGGCCGCCCGGTGCCGGCCGGCGGAGGACGCCGGAGGCGGCGGGAGGTGGGAGATGCGGGGCGTGACGAGGCGCGGTGCCCGCAGTCCGGAGCCGAAGGCGACAGAACTCAGCCTGGCCAGGCAGTGACTTCTAACGCTGCCCGGGGTTTCCAGGGCAGTCTTCCCAGTCCCAGGCGAATAGAAGATTCGGGATGGGGCTGTGCATGGGGTGGGGGGGACTCTGCCCATTCTGTGATTCCTCCCTGAAATGCATGGGCTGCCGGTGCCCGGCTTGCCCACCCCTTTCTAATAGGTACAGACAGGCTGCTCGGACGCCGGTGAAAAAAGGAAACTGGAAAGTACCAGACGCCCGGTGTCTAAATGAATTGGTCTTAGGTTGCATGTTTCCCCTAATTTCTAACAAAATTAATATCTGAAGAGCTTTTACATCACTCTAAATGAGCTGCGGCCGTTCAGGGCATGTGACCTCCTACCTGGCACTGCAGAACATTTTATCCAGAAATCAAGAGCATCTTCTGTTTCCTTGTTACCTGGGGCACATTAGTAGTCTATCGACCTGCCAGGCACAGGTGTCTTTTTCCTGGTGTTCAAGTACATTGAAAATCACCTGCAACAAAATTTACTTTGTAGGAATAATAAAAGCTAAAAAATTATGTGTGAAAGATATTGTATTATTCAGTACGAGATTTTTTATTTTATTTTAAAATATGTTGGTAAAAGCGGACTGTAAATCCCCATGAGTTTTGAAAATTTTGGTTTTGATCTGCTTTCCTTAGTTAAGCCTTTATGAAGGAACAAGAGCCCTTTGAATTTGACTTTTCAAAGCACAGACAAACCTCATTCTAAAGAACGGTGTACCTTTTCATGAGAGGTGATTCATGAATCCTTACCGTTTTTTCAGTTAGATTTGGCTAGCTTCACTCCATGGCAGTTGTACCACATCAGCCTCTTGTGGCTAGTTGGCAGAATTCCAGCCAAAATATGGCTAAATTGTTCGGGCTGAAAATGTTTTTGATGTTGAGCCCTTTAGGAGAACGAATGAGATTCTGGAGCTACAATTTCTCAAAGTGCATTACAGAATTTTTAGCTGGAGTGGAACAGGTCATGGGGATCTGAGGGACAGATGTTAAAACTCTTGAATTGACCCTTCTGGGCTGATAGAAAAAGCAGGGGCTCAGCTGCTTCTTGATTGCTGTGGCTTTGAGGCTCTGTGGTCTGATCCTATTCTCCAGCAGGTTGAGGGTAGCCTCCTGAACCCCTAGGAAACACTATGGTGGATTGTTAGATTCAGCAGCAAGAACATAGCCGAAGCATATGAGGTTTCTGCTCAGGTTCAGAAGCACTTATATAGACAACACATCATATATAATATATAGTATGTAGGATTGTTATGTGTAGTAAACCTGCCCCCTTTTTATATCAGACCTCTTAGTCCCTTTTACTTTTGGAACAGAGTGAACTAAAGCAAGAACAAGGGGATCTTAGAATGCAGATGAAAAGAAAGGTGTGGAAAATCAGGCTGTGGAGGGAGGGAGTAGAGACATAGAAAAATGACTTACATTGAAGTATAAAAATGAGATAGATGTGTGCATGCTAATATTGATAAACTGAATTAGGGCAGATCTGCTAGTTGTGATTTTGATATTCAGCACAATTCTTTGGTATTGAGACTCCATAAATAGTGCTGGAAGTCAGGCATGGTGGTGGATGTCATGTAATTCCAGGGACTTGGGAGACCGAGGCAGGAAGATTGCAAGTTCAAGGCCAGTCTTAGCAACTTAGTGAGACCCTGTCTCAGAAAAAGATAGGAATGTAGCTCTTTGGTAAATTACCTCTAGGTTCTATTCCCACTACTGGAAAAAAAAAATGCTGAAACAATGTGAGACTGAGATATAAGGGAATACCTGGAATGTCAGCCAGCAGGATGAAAGAATTGTTGAAACTCCTTTCAATCATGGGAGGCTAAAGTTACTGAGACTTTTTTATTTTTTCCATCCATTTAATTAAAAATACAAATAAGTTTTATTTTCATTTGGTATATCTGTAATTAACCCTAATTCCAGACCCTGTATAGTGTTACTTATCGGACAGAACTAGTGTGTGTGTGGTCGTGTCGCCCCCCCCCCCCCCCCTCTGCTCCCATTAACTTCTTTCCATCCTGGATCAAGCGTACCAGATTTCAGAAATGCAGGTAGGGGCTTTGAGAAGAGACTTCACTGCTAGCACTGGGATAGGACAGAGACTAGTGGAAGTTATTGGGAACACTTGGCTTTTCATGGGTTAGATTTTTAGCTTGAGCATTAAGGCAAAGAAAGATGTTCTCCCTGGACTTAAAGTGCCATGGATGATGTGGTTGGAAGCAGAGACTCAAAAATCTCTTTGTGTAAGTGTTTATTAATTCATTCACTCTGCAACTATTTGAATGCCTGTCTCTGCCTGGCACTGTATATGGTGCTTTTTTAACAGCCAAGTTTATGTTGTTCTCCAATCTACCTTGCCCCCCTTTGGCCTGTAGCATATTGTCTTCGATTAGCAGGCATCTTTGCCCAGATTTCTTTCCCCTTCGAGATGATCTCCTTAACCTTTTGATCTCTTGTGCTCATTCCTTGCCTCAAAGTTATCCTGTCCTTTTATGATTCTCATATTGTCAGTGGATTTTGTATTTCTGCTTAATATTTTCTGCAACCTTGATTATATGTGGCATTTAAATTCTGCTGCATTTTGAGGTCTGGGTATATTAAGACATGTGACATTTGCTTCTGGTCAAACCCAAAAGCTATGCAGCTATACCCCAAATATAGATTATTAGTAAAGGAATTTCAGGTAATAAACTGCTACATGCTGAAGGAAATGTAAAATGATCAGCCCTGTCCACAGGACTGTTTTATACCTTCTAACTTCATAGTTATTTGTATAAAGGATTGTCATAGTTGTTAACTTGCAGGAAGACTGTGAGGCATAGGACTGAGTGCATCCCTTTTATCTCCTCTCACTGAACAGTTTTCTTTTCTTTTTTTTTTGCCTTTGTTTTCTTACTGGCTTCTTTATCTCAAGTGAGGTTATGTCTTATTTTACTTATTTTTTTAGAGTACTGGAGAGCGAACCCAGGAGTATTCTACTGCTGAGTAAAAAGAGCTGAGTAACCCTAGCCCTTTCAGATTTTTTTTTTTTTTTTTTGAGACAGGGTCTCACCAAGTTGCGGAGGCTGTCCTCTGGCCTCAGCCTCCCAAGTTATCACCATGTCTGCTCCAAGTCAGCGTACATGCTACAGGCTTTCCTTTTTTTGCTTTTCCTTAACAAAACCAAGCAAACATGCCTCAGATAGAATGATATATTTTTCAGTGGATGATTCTACATCACTGGAGACTCTTGTCATCAAAGGTGTTCAAACAAGCAAACAACTTGTTGGCCATGCTCTAAGGGATTTGGGCAGCAGAAGATTGGTTGGATTAGAGCAGAGGTTCTCAGATTTTGGTTCTTTGAGCTGCTTTTTTTTTTTTTTTTAATTATAACTACTGCTTCTTGTTTTTCCAAGTAAAATAATTATTGACAAAACAATAATTACCAATTATTGCCACTTTTTTAATGAAAGAAAGGGCATTTTACTATCTTCCTCAAGTATAAGAAAGGGTGTAATATCTGAATAAAGGATAGTCCTTAAGTTGAATACATTTAGTTTTATGAGAACTTGTTGCTTTGTCTTCATTTTGTCACAGATAAGTAAAAAATTAACGGAGGGGCTGGGGTTGTGGCTCAGCAGTAGAGCGCTCTCCTCGAATGTGCAAGGCGCTGGGTTCGATCCTCAGCACCAATACCTTTATTTTATTTATATATAAATAGGGATAAAATACATAAATAAAATAAAGGTATTGTGTCCAACTACAACTAAGAAAAAAATTAAAAAAAGAAATTAATTGAAACCTGGTATTTGTAATCCATTGAATCAGATGACTTTAATGTTCTAAGAGTCAGTGATGCTCAGTTGGGAACCTTGTTATGAGTTACCCCAATATGCATTTGTTTGTCTTTTATAAAGTGTATTGGAGTGCATTCTTCTTTTGTAACAATTAGTCCTAAGAGTATGCTGGGCATCTCTCATAGGTGAATCTCCCCAGTAATAGGCAAAGGTATTTAAGATAGTTAGGAGTAGTAGTAGCCCACAGGATAATAGTGAAAGAAGACTTATAGATATCAACATGTGTTAAAGGAAGTGTTCTCTATAGGCCATGCATTTGGAGATGTATTTGGAAACTTAAAAAGTGGATTCTGAAAATAGGTAGATTCTGAAAATAGGTATGTAATGGTCTTAACATTTTCTAATGCTTAGAAATCTACCCCCTCCTCCCAAAGCCCCAAACCTCTTGTTTTTGATTCTATTTTGTAATGCCTAGTAGGCATTCAGTAAATGTTAGTAAGTGTACTTTTGTGAAGGTGCCTGTAAATTTACTCCTGTGTGATTATTTGGGTTTGCACTGGAGTGTTTATAAAACCATTGAACTTAATATCAGGCAGAAGATTCTTTGACAGTGATACAGAAAAGAAAATTGGCCTTCAGGTGCTATTCTAATGTATTCCACAGAATCCTATATGCATTTACTACTGTTTATAATGAAGCAGTGCAGGATTTTTTTTCATATTCATTGAGTATGAGGACAGGTTGGGGATATCTCAGAAAGCAAAAGTCCATTTTCCTCATGGTCAATTTTATTTTGAAAGAAAATAATTTATAAATTGGGAAGAAAAGACAAAAATATTCAATAAAACATGAACAAAGGAAATAAAGATGATCATGGTCGAAATTAATAGTAAACAAATATATTGATACTGGTAGAGAGTAATGAGGGGCAGAATGATAGTTCAGATAAGGTCAGGACATCTTTGATGAGGTGATATTTGAGCAGAGTTCAGAAGAGAAGAACAGTATTCCAGGTAGAGGGAACAGAAAGCACAAAGGTGCTCTTGCATTCTTTCCCCACTGAGATAATTGTTTTAATGAGTGGGTCAGTATACTTTCTGTGTGTTATACACTGGACTTTCTTACAGTTTGGACTATTGGCATTTGCTAAATGATTCCTTTTCTAGTTCCTTTCACTGATTCTGTCTTGAAAAACAAGCCCTTGCCTTCACTTTTACTTGTTTTTCTCCTTTGGTTTTTAGTTTGCTAAATATGATTTACATACTTTGTCTCATTTAATCTTAACAATCTTATAGTGTAGTTCTCTCTTTTTTTCTTTTTAAAAAATTTATTCTAAATAGTTATACATGGCAATAGAATACATTTTGACCCATCATACAGAAATGAAGTATAACTTCTCATTGGTCTCTTATCATTATATATTTTTCATCTGAGGAAAAAAGAGATTAAGTTACTTTCCCAAGCTTGTAAGTATTGGAAAAACTGGGATTCTAATCTCTTTCTGTTGATAACTTTCTTTCTTCTCATGTGGCTTATCTTCTGTTACTGTTCATGGGCAGCAGTTATTCCTTACAGAAGTAAATATTGGCCAGTTCTACTTTTCAGTCAGTCACCTATTAATCTCTGTTATGGCTCAATCTGTATCTTAAGTCTAAGTCTCCACTCAAATCTATAATTTGTATTATTTGGAATTTTGAGCTACAGCTTTTTTTTTCCCAACTGGGAATTGAACCCAGGGGAGCTTTTTCACTGAGCTACATCCCCAAGCCCTTTTTATTTTTATTTTGAGATAGGGACTCTCTAAGTTGTCAAGCCTGACCTTGCATTTCAAATCTTCCTGCCCCAGCCTCCCAAGTTGCTGGGATTACAGGCATGTGCCACTGCACCTGGCTGAAATTTTGAGCTTCTAATGGAGTATCTACTCTTAGCTCAGACCTAAAACTCAGCATCTCTAAAACTGAATTCATGACATTTGTTCTCAAACTTCCCTTTGTAACCTTTCCAGTCATCAGTGGGGCAACCATTCTTCTGGTTGTCAGTACACAAAACATTGGAATAGCCTTTGACTTCCCTTTATTCGGCTTCCAAATTGTAACAGTTCAACTCAGTTCCCACAGGAACTGTAGAGTCTTGGTTTCAAGTGTCTGTTCTGACTGTTGTCATTCTCACAAGTGGATTTCATCCCTTGATACCTGAATTTTGTTAGTCGTCTCCTTGTGAAAGCTATTGTCTCCTCTCCTTTCTGTGTAATACTGTTTTAACTTCCAACATTTTAGATTCATGCAAATGACTTATCAAAAACAGAGTCATATCCCTTCGTCATTTCTACCTTGTCTTATATATCTGAGGTCATTAAGTACTTTAACCTCCTAGACCAAACTAATGTGGAATGTAATATGAAAGTCATATCCCTTCATCATTTCTACCTTGTCTTATATATCTGAGGTCATTAAGTACTTTAACCTCCTAGACCAAACTCTGCCTTATCTTAATCCAGAATTCTCTATACTCTTCCTATTGTTGCCATCCTCCTGTTGCCAGTAAAAATGACTTGGAGTTCCTTCAAGGCCCATTTGGAGGCCCACTCTTATTTACTCCAGCTCTTTCCAGCTCATACTTGCATTCCTATAACATTTCTAATCAGTAGCCTGCAATCTCTCAACTGTGTACCTATGCGGGCCATTCCTTGGTGTTTTCGGATATGCCTACCTAGACAGATGGAAACTTAAGAAGGTCCTGATTCAGCTTCCCTTAAATCTCTCACCCTGTTTAGTACAAGTTATGTAGTGGATGTCTATGAAGCACTTAACATTTGATTTATTAACAGCACTGGTCATTTTGAGTATTATTAAAAACTTTGATTGAATGTTGCAATTTGAGGAAGGCCAGTAACAATCAATAAAAACATATCTTCATATTTAGTTTATCTTCTAACCTTAACATTTTTCCTCTGAACTTCATGTTTATATCATATGGTGTTTAATGCTTATAGAGCTTCCTGAGATAAGTAGGGAAGGTGTTGTTATCTTTGACTTTCATTTTACATTCCACATTAGACATATTTGTTGGCTAAGTTTTTAGAAGTAAACAGTCTTAAGCTCAGAGAGGTTAAGTGACTATCCAGGGTCATTTGTTTAGTATTTGGCATAGACAGGGCTACACATTGGGTCTTTGACCTGTTTCCAGTCCTCTTCTTCGTTCAGTTGCTAGAAACTTTAGCCCATCAACTGAATTGCCAGGCAGGTCATATTGCTGCCCCTTCTTGCCAACAAACTGAGGGCAATACTAAGAAAAGTGAGAAAAGAGAGGTTGAAAATATGAGTGATAGAAGACACGGACATATTTGAAATGGATCATCATCCCCCCTTTCTCAATTTAGAATTTCACAAATATCCTCCTCTGCCAGTGCTTTGTTAATTGTTTATAAAATATTCTTTAAAACATTGACCTTGCATAAGATATGCTTTTACCCCATCCCCTTCCTGGTTAAAAGTCACTGTCAGGGACAAAAAGTGCCTGATTGTGCTGTTTGTCATGTAGGTGGGAGGGAAAGAGGGAGAGAGCTGAGTTGAACTGAAGCAGAGCTTTTTACAGCGCTATTGTTCTACTATCAGAGAGCAATTATACTCCAACTTCCATCAACCTCTCCACCTCAGACATCCAGCCTCCTCCTCCTGCCAGTGCTTCCCCACACACTGAACATAAAGCCATACTGCTCACTCCAGGAGGGACAGGAGGGGAGGTGCGCTTTCCCTCTGTCCTCCAGGAGGCTCAGGTCTGGGTTTTTTTTAACTGCTGATCCATTTTAATAAAATGAGGCATTTCTAGCTTTTTTAGATTTTTTTTCCAGTTGTGGGAATCATAAATATATCTTTTAGCAACATATGTATTACAACTAATGTCTTCAGTGGTATTGTTATAATATTATCTGTGAGGTATTCTGTGACTTGATAGAGAATAGGAAGTTTTTCTTATAAGATGCTTCATATTCAGTTCAGAGGGTTAAAATTCAAGTTTTTTTCTCCTTTGCTGTGCTGGGAACTGAACTCAGGGTCTCATGAATGCTAATAAGTACGTGCTCTATCTCAGAGCTATAACCCCAGCGTAATCCAAGTTCTGTGTCTGTAAGGCAGATAACAGCAATTTTTTAAAGCCATATTTATTTTGTAATATGTTCTCAAATTTGTGGATTATAGTTTGTCTACTGGCTTTTTGCCTAATAAAAAAAGGTTTAAGTTTCATATGCTTGAAAAAATTTTGCAGAGTGTCTCTTTTGCCTTTATGTGATTGCAAAAACTAAAGCCACAACCCAGCACAAACCAAAACATGGGCTTTCCAATGAAGAAAGCCCTCTACTTTCACAGCCTTTAAGTAATGTGTGGTTATTTGAGGAGAAGGATGTAAGAGCATTTTGTTGGGAAACCATAGAATGACATAGCAAATACTAGTTATGATATTAGATGTGGTTGAATCTGTACTTCTCATATCCTATACTTGTGTGTGGGAGCAATGTTAATAAGATACCAGTTTCTTAATGCAAGTTGAGCTGGGAAGACAACAGAGAAAATAAGAGAAATATTACAAAGTAATTGGGAAACTTCAAAGCAGTACAGCATGGATGGTGACTTTGAAAACAACAGCTGCTGACGTGAACTTGGCAGAAATTTGTGAGTAATGGTGGGTGACTCATTGCAAGCAGGGGAGTCTTACAGCTTTTGAGGTGAACAGGCAGAGGGGAGAACAGAGATGGCGGCTACCCGGGGGCCAAGTATTTATGTCCTGAATGTGAAAATGTCTTTGGTCCCCTGTTAAATTTTACAGCTGTGTCATTCTCATGAATTATAGCATTATTTCCAACAGAAAACCCTAAAAAACATAAACAGCTCATATTTTCAAAAGTGCTACATCTCAATCTGGGATGATTGTCCTGGGGTGGGAGGGAAGTGGGTGGTAGAGCATATTACATCACCTATTTTTTGGGGATTGTTGTTTTTAAAAATAATACATAGCTGCCTTTTGCTCCTACCCCTGGAGATGCCATCATTCTGATATACCCAGTCCTAAAAAGGACTTATCTGACCCTTTTTGTGAGGGCTGTGTGTAGTTTGAAGAAATTGCTTGGGCTAGTCACATCTGTCTGTTCTCTATTGAAAATCATGGTTCCAAAGCAAATAAAAAATATCTAAAGAAATTATCTCTTCGAAGGTGTCCTCAAAATTGTTGTAGTAGGTATAAACTATTGCCTGGTTATGAAATCTTGACTCTCTGAGGAAAACAAGCCTGCTAGAGTATTTTCTTCCTCTCTCAGAATTTAGTTATTGCCATTAGTGTGTTTTTAGGCAATGACCAAGTCATCTCATCTGAGAAGCCAGCCTTGCCCACAGCTGAGAATTTGTGGAAGTCAGCCATTTAAGAAGGGTTTTAGGATTATCTCTTAAGAGCATAGCAATACACCGAGATCCAAATCCTTGGAAACCTCAACTTTTTAAGAATGTTTTGATAACAACAGGCCGTTGGGGGGCTGGGGTTGTAGCTTAGTCGTTGAGCGCTTGCCTCTCATGCATGAGGCACTGGGTCTGGTCCTCAGCACCACATAAAATAAATAAATAAAACAAAGATATTAAAAACAAAAAAACAACAGGCCGTTGGATAATTGCAAGACTAGCTCTGGAGTGCAGAGTTGGGGAAAGACCAAGTTGGGTGAAAGAACCGTGAAAAAGCATCTCTTTTTGATATTTTTAAAGAGGGTGAGTCTCAGAATGAGAAGCCTTTCGGAAAGGGATAAAGCTTATTCCCTTTTTTATCAGAAGGGAAGAAAGGAAAAGGTGTAACTCCGGGCTTGCGTGGTATAACTTAAAGGGTAAACCTTTACCTCCCACTTAGCTCGTGTTCCTAGTATCTGTACATTTTTCACATGTATAGTTTTAGACTTGATGTGTCATTTTCTGTTACTCAGTTCTGCTTCTGAATGAGAGATCATCTAACACAAAGCCACATAAGAAATGGAAAATTATGGAAAGGGCATCAGTGTTGAAAATAGACCTTTGCAGTAGGGGTGCTGTGTTTGTAAGTGGCTGTTAGTAGTATAGAGAACACTTAAAAAAGAAAATTCAGTGTAATTTCGTACTTAATCTTTTAAGCATTTGAGAAAAGTCTTTGCAGAGTTTCTGGAGCACATCAAAAAAGTGGGAGCTGAGAATAGCTTTTCAGACAACACTAATATGGGTATTGATTGTTGTGTGCAGCTACTTTAAAAGTTAATTCTGTAATGCCAGGAGTTTAAATTCCTAATTTATTAAGCAAATATAAACACACTTGACTCTTAATAACAACTTTTTTTTTTTTGAGGGCAGAATTTTTTATTATTTTTGCTTCCACTCTTGAGCATTGGAAACTCCTCTATGACAGTTTTTGCTAATTTTCAGTATATTTTCCCTTTATTGCAGGCTCTTAATTATTAAACTAGAAGCAGATATAATTATCTTGTTATAAATGGAGGTATTCAGTGCTTTATGGTCAGAAAGTTTATATGGGTTTCTTATATCTACACAAATTTCCCTTTTACCTGGTTTCCTACTGTTTTTTTTTAAACAGTGAAAATGAGTATCTGCTTTACATCCTATAAAGTATTTCCCCAGTCTCTTCTCCAAATGTGAATGTTCCTTTATTTTTGGCTTCTAGATTTACCCTTCCTAAGGCCTTAACCCATCCTCCTCCTCCTTCCCCAACTCTCAGAGGCTGTAGTTGGTAGAGTACACCTCATTCCCCCATTCCAGCTGTGAACGAGCGTTGTTTCTGAGGCGGTGGTCTGTGCTAATTAATTTTTAGATTGCTTTAAAGACTCTCAAGTGGTGAGGAAGTAGAATTGATGTCTACTTCTAGTAGGCAAGCCCTCACAAAATCAAGTACCTCAACTAGTGCTAATTTGTATGGGGGAGTGAGCAAGGATAATTTATATGGTTAATTTCAGAGATCATCTTAATATTGAATGCCTCATTTTCTTGGCTTCATACATCATCTATGTAATCAGTGATTTCAAAATTTCCATCTCCAGCTAGATTTTTCTCTCCAACTCTAGACTCCAATCTTTATCTGTTGACTTGATATCTTCACTTGTATGTCAGATGTCTTAATACCAACATGTATAAAAACTGAGCTGTTGTATCTTCCTACTCCAAATCTGTAGCCTTCCCCATCTCAATTAATGGAAATTCAATTCTTCCACTTGCTCAGGCCAAAAAAATTGGGGTCATTCTTTGACATACATATTTATTCTGTCAACGAATGTTTTTTGGCTGTATCTTGAAAATATTCAGAACCTAGCCACTTCTCATCACCTATTGCTACTACCCTGCTCTGAGCCACTGTTATTGCTTACGGATTACTGCAACACCCTCCTAAATTCTTTCCCCCTTTTCATCTTTGACCCATATAGAGTATCTTCAACTAGTGGTAAAGTGATCTTTTGAAAACATAAGTTGGATTGTGTCATTCCTTTGCAGTGCCTCCCTGTTCCACTCAAGGTAAAAGCTGGAGAAGTTAAAATGTCCCTCAAGGCCCTACACAGCTGCATCTGCTTCTCTGCAGCCCCACCCCTTTGCTCCAGCCACCTGGGCCTCAGAGTTCCTAGAGTATGCCAGACACATACTTTTATTCCTTCTGTCTGGACTTTCTTTCACCTCCTAGTTTCTTGTTCAATGTCAGTTCTCATTTTGGCATTGTCTGATCACTGTATTTCATACTGAGAGTTACACCCTTCACTACACCCTCCATACTTATGCTTCTCATTCTATTTTCCTTGCCCTACTTTTCCCGATAGCACTAATTTTCCAACATGCCTTCTACTTTACTGATTGGTCTTGCTTGTTGTCTTCTCCATCCCACAGCTAGTCTTCAGGGACAGTGAGGACAAGGGTCTTTGTTTTATTCATTGACGCATCCCAAGTGCCTTAAAAGCAGTGCTTGGTAGATGGTTGGCACTAAACAAATTTGAATGAATTAAGAACCACAATACAGTATTTAAAAAAAAAAAAGGAATCATCTTTTTTTTTTTTTTTTTTTTGAAAAAGGGTTAGGAAAGCAAACAAAGCACAGCAATAAATGAGAATAGTGCAGCTATTCCTTATATTTGAATGTTATTCTTTGTCTGATTTATATATAAGTATGGTCTTTTTTCAGGCTTGATTTGGTATCCTGATTTTCATTGAATAGCTTTATTGAGTAATAATTTATATACCATAAAATCCACCCATTATAATGGTACAATCCAATGAATTTTAGTAAATTTATAGAGTTGTATAACTGTCACTTCAAAAATTTTCCATGTGTCCATTAGTTTGAGTTAATTCTCCACATCACCCCATATTCTTACTTTGTCAAGTTTTGGCCCCAGCTCTTGAAAGAATAATTCATAAAACAATACTAACATAGCTTGTCACCCTTAAACGTTGTAAATTTAAATATGAAATTAAATAACCTTTGTTTAATGTCAGAATGACTCAGATTGGGAGCACTCTTATCCAGGTCTACCATTTACCAAATGACCCAAACTTTTCTGCCTTAATCTCTTCATGTGTTAAATGAGGATAATAATTGTAATTAGCTTACAGAGTTGTGAGGATTATAATTGAAAGTAAGCACAATGGATACCATATGGTAAGTACTTGATAAATGTTATTTAACATGATTAATCTCTTATTAGTGTAGCTCCAAAATATGGGGGGGGGGGTAACTATCCTTGTGGGTGGAGAGCAAACTTTAAATTGAATTCTAATTTTTTGAAGTTTGTGTAAATTATGATCCTGCTGCTGTCTTGGTTTGTAAATAAAGTGTAACTACAGCAGATTTTAAAAGCAAGTCAATTTCTAACTGATGAGATTTTTCAGCATCTTCATTGGGAGATATCTCTAAGCCACCTTTGTTGATTTTCCTGTTTATCTTTGACAGAACTTTTGACACCAGGGAGGTAATTAGCCAGTTTTTTTTTTTTAATGTCAAAAGCATAGTTACCATCAAAAAGTGTTCTTAATTGTGTCTTAATCTTACATTGGGATGTCCTGTGAGTGAGACTTGTAAATGAGTAGAGGAGGGAAGCATTCATTTTATATCTTGATAAGCTAGAACCAAATTATCTTTAATAAGATCTTTTTCTGTTTTTTGTTCTTTTCTTTTGTGTACAGATGCACAAAGCAAGGTCATCAGAAGCCTCTAGATTCAAAAGATGATAATACTGAAAAACACTGCCCTGTGACAGTGAATCCTTGGCACATGAAGAAAGCTTTTAAAGTCATGAACGAATTAAGAAGGTATCATTGCATTAATGTACTTTACTGTCAGTCTTTTCCCTTTATTTTTGAGTTGTTTGTAGTGAATACATACCCTCTTCCCTCATTGTTTCTTTGTTTGATACAGGGAACATCAAAAGTTTTTTGCAAATTTTTTAAAGGAAGAAAGAGAGCATATAATTTATCAGAATTATAGATGGTTTAGGACACTCTGTCTAACGTGATAGCCACTAGCCACTGTGGCTAGTCTGAATTAAGATATTACATAAGTAGAAAATACACAAGACTTAGCAGAAAAAAGAGTGTAAAATATTTTATTAACAATTCTTTAAAATGATGATTACATATGAAAATGATAATTTTAGATATTTTGGGTTAAATAGAATAAAATGTAATTCTTTTTGGTAATCATGGTGGTAGTAGCAGTGGTTTTTAGAAGTGGTGATTTGTCCATTGCTGAGGTAGTTCTCAGGTGTGTTTCATTGCCACTACAATGAAAAGAGTGACATTGAAAGCTGATTGACAAAGGGGAGGGAGGGTAAGGAGGGTGTATGGGGGCAGGAAAAATGGTGGAATGAGATGGACATCATTACCTCAGTTACATATATGACTGCACGTATGGTGTGACACTACATCTTATATAACCAGAGAAATGAAAAGTTGTGCTGCAATTTAGTACAATGAATCAAAATGCATTCTGCTGTAATATATACCTAATTAGAGTATATAAATAAAATTAAAAAAAGCTGATTGAATAGTTAAAAGGATAATTTATTAACCGTCTTGGTTTTTCTTAGCCTTTTATGAAGGATTTATTGTTTCCTAACTTTGCTTTTGTAGAAGTACTTTGTATCTACCTGAAATATTGAAAGCTTGACCAAGAAGGGAGTGGCTTAAATTGCTAGGTTTTCCTAAAAGCCCACTCTTTAGACCCATCATTTGATTGTGTCTTCTTTAAGTAAATTAATGATTCGGAACATTTATCTTCCAGGTACTAGAGATACAATGATGGGCAAAACCAGAAAGAATTGCTGTCCGCATGGGCTTATGGTTGACTGTAGGAATTAGACATTAAGCAAAGAGTCAAAAAAAATTTTTATTGTAAATTGTCACAGTAGTAAGGAGGGCTGTTTTGTGCTATGAAGGTGGATGATTCTGGTCAGGAAAGGATTCCTTGAGAAGACAGGATTCACTAAACTATGAGATGGTAACACCTAGTGTCCTGAGGTGAATGACCTGAGTTTGGGACAAGCTTTCTGGCCTTAGACCAATTATTTCACTTCTTTGAGACTTGGTTATAAAATGTGGGGAGTAGAATGGATGGTGTCTGAGGTTCATGTTGCTCTTAAAATTCTTTGAGCTTAGGAGATCTTTTCTTGATTACCTGCTAGTCTTGTGGTGTGCTTGGTTTGTCCTAGTATCATTTAGCTCTAGCTTTCATTCACCTATTTGCCCTATTTTGGGTATGGATTATATGGCTGTGAAATAGCACCTTCTTGTTCTTTGTATTGCACCATTTCAGGCCAGTTAATGCTGATTTTCAAAACAAAGAATAATCTTTGAGTAGTCAGAGCTTTTACTGCCAGGTCTATTGGGGTTGTTTTAATGAAGTTACTAATCAACAGTGTTTTTTTAAAAAAATGAACTGTCTTTAGGGTTCATCAGAACATTTTTTTTTCCCAATGTCATTCTCTTAACTTTTATAGCTAATTTGAATAGTTCTTAAAAAGAAAGAGAGAAAGAAAATCTCTGAAGAGGCCTATTCCTTGTACAGCTGAAAGTCACTAATATTTCCTGTCCTTGTTTCAACTTCCTGTTGCCAGGAAAGGGTAGCTGAGAGTGGTTTCCTGACTTCTGGGAAGGGAGACTTCTTGTTTCCACCATTCTGCTCTTATGCCCTCACCTTCCAGTGGAAGAATAACAGCTATGCACAGGAGAATGCTTTTGGGAACCTTTGGCTTCTGGAAGCACAGTTTGAGGAAGAAAAGTCAATTTCAATTACAGTTGGTGTAATGTTTAATTGTGGGAATAGGGGTGGGGAGCACAGGAGTTTTGTAATATTTAAGTTAGAACTAAAATTGTTTTAAAGAAAAAAAGACAACATTTTCTTTATTTCTCAAACTAATATTAATTTCTTAAAGATACGAGGCCTAGCTCTATAATTCCGCCTGTGAACTTGAAAAATTCAAAATTATTCAGTTTAAAAGCCCTGTAGTCCTTTCTGAACAATGTATCATCAAATGTCTGAGTTCTTGGTTCTTTGAAATTAACTCACACGCCCAAAAGGCTATATGGGATCCAAAAACTGTATCAGACTTTCCGCATCCCTTTGGGTATCTGGTGAGTTGTGGAGACAACAAAGATGGTGGAATAGTGGAAGACTGTGCAAAATGTGGGGGCCAAAAAGGATTTTCACAGGAGAATCCAACAGAAATAGGGTTCAGCTGGGACCTGCTGTAGGATTCATACAGGAGCAAGAAGGCCTTTCCAGGCCTGATAAACTGCATGAGCTGGGGAAGGGATAAACCTAACCTGTGGGAGGAGTCAAGCATTAGTGCTGAGGAGTCTACAGAAAAGATTAGGAAGCAAGAGGACAGACTGGAGGCAGGCTTGAATGATGTGGTAAATTTGGATTTAATCCTCTGGGCAGTGGGTAAAGGTTTTTGAAACAGAGTAGCATGGTAAGATTGGGGATTTCAAAGGAGCAGTCCATCAGAGCTATGAAAGTATGTTCAGCAACACTTATCTGGTGGGAAATTCAGTTCCTAACTTCACATTTCTCAAGCATGGAAGGAGACAAGTTTTTCAAAATAGCTATGTTGTCCAATTCAAATCAGTGTTTCCTTGCAGACTGCTTATTTGTGTACCATGGTGTATTTGGGTCTTTGGAGGTCTATGAGATGGTAACACCTAGTGTTACCAAGGAAGCAGTCCATAGAACCAGAT
Organism: Spermophilus citellus; assembly: GCF_964194105.1. Classification (NCBI taxonomy): domain Eukaryota; kingdom Metazoa; phylum Chordata; class Mammalia; order Rodentia; family Sciuridae; genus Spermophilus; species Spermophilus citellus. The sequence goes on along the minus strand of NC_138196.1, from coordinate 68,774,893 downwards.
ATATATTATTGAGAAAATTAGATTGCCAGCTTTTTGAGATGACCAAAAGAGCAACTGTCAAAAGTAGTATTTTGCCTATAAAATAAATTTAAAAATTCAAAATTTTTTCTATAATGTGAAATAAGGTTCTATTTGAGTAGAGGGAAGGAAACCAATCTATTAGTTTTACTTACAAGAAACATAATTTTGATTCTGAAGGTATATTTGGGAGCTGAAAGTATTCAGTAAGCATAAATCATTATTTCTTATATGCAAATGTTTACCTGTATGTTTTGCACAATCCCCCCTAAACATTTAGTTTTTTAATTATAATAGCAGTGCTTACATTTTTAGGAGGTGATTAAACAGAAAAACCTGAAGTTCTCTTAAATAAGTGGTTGGGCAACCCTGTTGGATCCCTCTTGCCAAGGGGGAGCTCTGTCTCTTTTTGTCTCACTTGAATAAATCCTACTATCTTACACTAAAAAGAAAAAAAAAACGTGGTTATTGTATTTCTCCTGAGAATTTATACATCATGGGCCTACATTACTACTATTTTATCTATGAAAAATTTAAATTGTGGCTCTTCTTTGGTTGTTCATACTTTGCTACTTAAATGGCAAAGAAATGGAACTTGAGTCTGCCTTTCTGCATAGCTTTATAACATTTTTAAAAATTTTATTTTTGTTTATTATCACTATTTTTGACACTGGGATTAAACCCTGGGGTGCTCAACCACTGAGCTGCATCTCCAGTACTTTTATTTTTTGTTTTGAGATAGTGGCTAAATTGCCAAGGCTGGCTTTGAATTTGAGATCCTCCTATTTCAGCCTCCCTAGTCACTGGATTACGTGTGGGGCACCTTGTCTAGCTATAACATGGTTTTTAAAAAGGATTTTAGGAAATTACATAGCGTGTCAGTTTTTAAATTCAAGTACATATTTCTTTCTGTAGTAGAACACAATCAGGTTCTTTTGTTTGCATGTTGTGCTAGAGGAGTGTAAGACATTCCTTGAAGGATAGGGCAGTTGGGAAGATCCTTCAAATCAAGCAGACTTATGCATTTAAGAAAGCTTAAGAGACATTTTGAAGCCTAGAGTTTCAACTTAACTGGTAATAGTCTACAGTGTTTCCTAAGCACTCATAATTGATTTCTTTTTAAGTGGTGTTTATTGAGCATGGAGAGGATCATTAAACACTTCGTACAATGTGAAGAATGGACAGTAGTAAATGAATTTACTAAACCAACCTCCTTTCCTTCCTCTCTCTGTTGCTGAATATTTACTACATACCAAAGACTGCTGCCTCAGTTGCCTTCACTATCCAGTCTTAATCAGAAATTCAGAAGCTCTTACTACAGCTATTTCCTTGGAGATTACTGTAGTTAAGAGTATCTTCTTGTGATTTAGTTCACCAAATTCTTTCTTTTTTTTTTTTGGCAACGAGGATTGAATACAGGGGTACTTTACCACTGAGCCACATTCCCAGCCCTTTTTTAAATTTTTAAATTTTTTTGGTAGTTTTAGATGGACAGAATGCCTTTATTTTATTTGTTTATTTTTATGTGGTGCTGAGGATCGAACCCAGTGCCTCATGCATGCTAGGCAAGCTCTCTGCCGCTGAGCTACAGCCCCAGCCCTCCCAGTTCTCTTTATGTTTTATTTTGAGACAAGGCCTTGGTAAGTTGCTGAGGCTTGTTTTGAACTTGCAATTCACCTGCCTCAGTCTTCAGAGTCCCTGGGATTATAGGTATGAGCCGCTGTGCCTGGCTTAATTCACCAAGTTTGAAAAACAAACTTATAATGAGGAAGTTTCCTTTGTTTAGATTCTACCTTTTCTACCCTGTAGCCACGCTTTTCACCAACATGCTTGGAAGCTCATCCCTTTGTGACCAGTTCTGTTCTGAAAGCCTTTAGTTTTCTCATCTCTCAACTCTGTCCTTTCCCTATTGTCTTTCTCCTGTCCCTAATATCTTCTTTAATTTTATTTCTAAATAATCATCTTCTCCCTTTCTTAGTTGTAACCCAGTTCTTGCAAGTCCCTAAATGTTGACATGTCCCTTCCCTTCAGATAATTCACTGACATGCTTTCCCCATTGTGTTCTTGTGCTCCATTTCGTCATTTTTCATGCTCATTCTGCTATTTTCATTTTATCTGGAAAGAATGATAGATCCTCTGTTCTGGGACCCTTTACTCATTTAAAGCAGTTTCTAAATCATTGAGTGTAATTGGTTTTCCTGTGACTTTCCAAGTTGACTATCACTTCTTCCTGCTTTGTGTTTGAAAAATCTCACGAGGTGTACATCTCTTGAGGGGGAGAGGGTGGTACTATTTTTCAGGACTCAGTGTGGCAGGAATCTGATTAAACCTAACACCTAGGTTTACCCTAATCCAAGAATTCTCAGATGCCACTTACCATCATGGTTTTAAGAGGAAAAAAACAAAACAAAACAAAACGAAGAAGAAGAAAAGGAAGATAATGATGATATGTAGTATGGGGCTTGGCTGCTCTTTAGCCAGATGTATCTGCTTGTCTATATAAATGATATTTGTCAACCATAGGAAATTTGGTTAAATATGAGTGATTAAATCAGCAGTCGAAACCTTATCACTCATCATCCTATCCCACCTCCCTAGGTACCCATAGCCAGCACTGGATCATGGGGCCATGTCCCAAACAGTGGATCCACATCCGCTCACCCTCTGCTTCCTAACCAGTTTTTAATTTCTTTGGCTTCTAACCTCTTCCCTCCTTTCTTTTTTATTTTTACGTCTGTTTCTTTATCCTAGCACCTGATGCTATTCCCCTGGTGCTGACTTTGGGCACGTTCCTCGGCTCTGGTGTGTGTGTATTTCATGGATAACTGGCTGACAACTCATCTTACTAGGTGCCAGTGGTGCTTCAGGTGCCATTCTGATTCTTCGCCACATGATAAGAAGTGCCTCCAGGTTTTCACTGGCACCTGAGGAAGAAAGCGGGACAGATGCCTTGTAATTTCCTCACCACCCCCACTTCTAGTTGAAAGTAGATTCTTGCTTCATATGACAACTAATTATTTTTGATATCTCAGAGTCTGCTGACACATTTTACTTTAAGAAGATATGCACTGTGCATTTTAAAAGCAGTGATAAATTTTTCTAGTCTTAGGAATTCATTCCTTTTATGTCAGAAAACCAAAGGAAGTCTTGATATATTCTGACAAGTTTCATTCATTTTCGAAGTCTCCCCCCACCAGAAGAATCAGTGTTCATGCTATTGTTTCAGTTAGGAGACAAGTGCTTTTCTTTTTATCTGAGTCATTTGAGTTTTACATAAGGTCTGTTTAATTCCCATTCTTTTAAAAAATTTGAACTTGGAAGCTACCTCCATTCTGAAGTTTTCCCATCAGCTTGGGTGTCTCCTGTGTGTTCCCAGACACCCCACACTTACCCCATTGTGTCATCATGAGTTCATTTTATAATTACCTGTTCCTTGTATGTTTCCCCACTTATTTGTGAACTCTTTGCTATCACAGACATTCTCTTGTTTGTTATGGTAAGCTTACACAGTGCGTGGCACTCAGGAAGCACTGTCTGGATATGAACAAATGAAGAAATGCAAATTTTGCTAAATAACAATTTAATTTACTTCTTTATTTTGAAAGTATTTTTATTTCTACAGTCCATTTCTGATTAGATTCCAAATAATAGGAAATAAATCTTGGTAGATTCGGGGTATGGGCTGCTAAAACAAATCTTTTGTTTTATTGCCAGATTTTAACATTTGTAGTCCTCTATTCCTCACCTAAAAGTCATTCAACTTCTTGTAAGAATGCACATTTGAAAAAGGTAAGGGCCAGACTTGTGGACACATTGGTTTGTACTCATTATACTACACCCAGTGGCACACACTGATAAGATTGGTCAGATGTCTGTCATCTTTGAGTACTTATTGCCCGAAGGAAACAATTAGGAGTGTGAAGAGAGAACCCACAGAATGGGAGCAAATCTTTGCTAGCTGCTCCTCTGACAGAGGATTAATATCTAGAATATATAAAGAACTCAGAAAACTTTACATCAAAAACTCAAACAACCCAATTAATAAATGAGTAAATGAATTAAACAGATACCTCCGTTTAAAGAAGAAATATGAAATATATGAAAAATGTTCAACATCATTAGCAATTGGGAAATTTATATCAAAGCTATACTGAGATTTCATCTCATACAGTCAGAGTGTCAGTCATCAAGAATACAAATAATAAATGCTGGAGAGGATGTGGAAAAAAAGGAACACTTTTACACTGTCGGTGGGATTGTAAATTAGTATAACCATTATGGAAATTAGTATGGAAGGTCCTCAAAAGACTAGGTGTGGAACCATCATATGACCTAACTATACTATTCAGTACTTATCCTGAAGAATCAAAGTCATTATACTACAATGATACATGCATACTCATGTGTATAACAACGTAATTCACAATGGCCAAACTATGGAACCAGCCTAGGCATTCATCCGATGAATGGATGGATGTATAACCAATGTGATCCTGCAATTTGTACATGTGGAAAAATGAGAATTCATACCCTATTTGAATCAAATGTATGATATGTCAAGATCATTGTATTGTCTTGAGCAACTAATAAAAAAAAGAAAATGTGGAATATATACACAATGGAGTTTTACTGAGCCAAAGAAAAATGAAATTATGTTATTTGAGCAAAATAAGTTAAACTCTGGTCAGGGGTCATATATTTTCTTGTATATGTGGAAGCTAGACAGGAGAAAAGAACAAAAAGTTGGAGCTTATGAAAATCAAAGTGAGATCAGTAGCAGAAAGGTGCCGAGGAGTGGGAGGTGGGGAGGGAAGGGGGAAGCGCTGGGGTGGGAGGTGGGGAGGGAAGGGGGAAGAGGTGGGGAGGGAAGGGGGAAGAGGTGGGGAGGGAAGGGGGAAGAGGTGGGGAGGGAAGGGGGAAGAGGTGGGGAGGGAAGGGGGAAGAGGTGGGGAGGGAAGGGGGAAGAGGTGGGGAGGGAAGGGGGAAGAGGTGGGGAGGGAAGGGGGAAGAGGTGGGGAGGGAAGGGGGAAGCGCTGGGGCGTATCATTGACCAAATTATATTGTCATAATATATGCACATATGAATATGTAACAACAAATCCGATCATTATGTACAACTGTAATGCACCAATAAAAGTGGGGGAAAAAAGTATGAAACAAAAAAAGAAATCTTTTTAGGGGGGATAAAATATGTTATTGCTGGAGATAAAAGGACGAAAAACTGAACACTAAAACTAAGTATGTCCTTGACTTGTAATGTGGCCCTTAGACTCCTTGGGACCTAATCCAGGGTGTGACTGGATATAATTTTGGTGATGATTTACCTTATTAGTTAGCTAATATCATCTAATAAGCCAGTAAGGTCAGGCTAATTATGTGACAGTCAGCAGGTGTTTTCTAGAAAGATTAGATCAATGAGTAATGGTAATTGAAGCTGAGTAATTAATTGTGTGATTTTTGAGATATTCAACTGTAATTCCACTTAAGTTTCATTCTGAAAGGAGAGCAGTAGAAGGGATTATCAACAAAAGGAATGTGCACATAAAAATGCACTTGATTCATTTTTGAGTTGTGTCTAGACCCCTGATCACCAGAAAACCCTGGCTGGTCCCATTCTAGAGAGACTGTGTAACTCTGCCCACCTTCCTTCCCTGCCGCCTTCTCTCTCCTCACTCTTCTTGGTCTGCAGTTCCACTGCTGTGCTTTGCAGATTCTGGCCTTAACAGCACTTAACTGTTCTCTTCTTTTGTGTTTGGAATCTCTTGCTCCTTGATCCAGCTAACACTTTGTTTTTAGAACTCAACTTAAATAGTAGCTACTGGAAGCTTTTCTGACCCCTAGTCTGATTTAGTTGCTCCCCTTTTCTCATAGCATCTTTATTGTATTGCTTTCCACTTTAGTAATGTCATTTAGTAATGTCAGTCTTTTTTGCTGGTTGCCTAAAGGGCAGGGATGGTTTGGAGGTGCTTTGTTGAATGAATATATAAATATTTGATTTTTCTAAATATTCTGTAGAGGTAGCACTAAAAGTCCATTAGAAATGACCCTTTTATCAGCTACATATAGAACTTAAAAAATAGTTTCTAATATATAGCATGTCAAAAACCAAATTGTGATATTTTAAATTTATAATTTCTATTCCCTGTTTTACTCAAGCTTTAATAAATCTTAAAACCCAACTTCAGCTGGTTTTATGTAGTATGAAGAGACTCTGGAATGGGTTCTCTGGATTTGAATGCTAATATTGATACTTCCAGGGACATTTTAGGCAGGTTATTCACCTTTTATTTTGTTTTGTGGTGTTGTGGATTGAGCCCAGGACCTTAATACATGTTAGGCAAGTGCTTTACCATTCTTAGCCTTAGGTTATTCTTCTTTAACCTTGGTTTCCCCAGCTACATATTTTGGGGGTCAAAATAAAAATAATGCCTACCATATAACACTGTGGTGGAAACAACTGAAAACATATAAGCAGTTGAAGATTTTGCATAGTCCACTCCTAAAAATGCTGCTGATGTTCTCATTCTCATTGTTTGTGAACCCATGGAATTTATAGAATGTAGAGTGGTTTTTTGTTCTCTGAGCTGATGGGTAGACTTTGTTAGTTCTCCGTTTGATCTAGAGGAATTCCAAGTTAATGACATTGTACCTCCTTTTTTGACTTTGATATGGGACCTGCTTGATGTCTCATGCAGCATCATGAGCCATTAAATCAGCACCACCCATGAGCCATACTTCAATCTAAATGGCAAAGCCGCTTAGAGATGATGAGGCCCTGGAAGGCAGTCATCACTGCTGCTGTGGTACTTGTTTATCTCCCAGTTTTTCCTGGGCTAGAGGGAGAATAGATGTTAGTTTGCTTTCCAGAAAGTTTCACTGTGAGCCCCATGGGTAGGGTGTGGCCGCCAGCACCTTGCCAGGGTAATTTTTCTTGGTCAGGAGTAAGCCACCTGAGAAAATAAAGTCTGAAATAAAATTAGTGAGGAAATAAGACAAAGTCAGAATTATAGTTTTAAGAAGCATGGAGCACCTAATAGGTCCAGCCCACACAGGAACTGGAGCTGAAAAACTAAAAAATGGCTCTGGTTCTTTATTTAAGGGGGTACATCAAAGGCAGGGATAAGGTTTCAGGGTGGAATCTTGCTTCATGATGTCTTTTTCAGTCAACAGGTTGATTGGCATTTTGGCAGGCTCCACCCATCTCTGAAAGGCTGTGTGGCTACAGTAGGTCACCCCATCTCCTGTGCTGTGTAGGACCTGGCAGAGCTAAATAGGACTCACATGTGTCTGGGCAATCTTACCAGCAGGATTGCTGCTGGAAGTTCCCAAATACCAGATTTTCCTATTCAATGGGCTTCCATGCCAATTTGGTCCACACATAGTCCACTGGTGACTTTTGACATATGGGAACAAGTTTGTGAGCAGTAGGGTCAGGTGGAAAATTGAAGGACATGTGTAACCTCATGTGAAAATGTTGCTTGTAAGGTACTAGGGAGTTACCGAAGGAAACTTCTGGAAATAGGCAGGATTATTAAAGAGGGGGGCCCAGTGTGAGTTGTGTACTCTATATATATAGAGCAGTTCAGTGCTTGGATATTTGGGGTATGGAAAAGATGTTTACATTCACCACTCCTGTTTCAGTCATGACATGACTATCAGCAAGGCAGGATTTAGGCTTTGAGACCTTCTTGTTCTAGAATAAATGTCAGTGGTATTTTTTCCAAAAAAATATTCTGTGACATTCTTAGTTTCTTGGCAAAGTCTTATCTAGCACCACATATAGCATGTACAAAGTGCTCCCACAAGTTTTTAAGGGAATTAAAGTAGGTGTTTTAAAATTGTAGGTATAATTTGGTGGTTGAATAATGGTTTGTTTTGAGGTAACAAAATACTTTTTAATTTTGTATGTGGTGTGGTAGTGTATTTTGGTTTTGAGGAATGAGACATTTTGCATTGGTAAAATGTTCTAAGTTAAGCTTAAAATGCCCAAGTGCCTTTTAAGCAGCATATGTAACAGAATGTAATTTTACCCTTGTTTGATGACCCAGGGTCATTTCCAATATCTTTTTTTATTTTTTTGAGGCGGTGGGGGGTGTTGATTCAATTTAGTTTTTGACCTTTTTTTATTAAAATTTTTTTTTGCTCATTTGTTTACATAGTATTTGAATAAATCTTGAATGTGTTTTGGAGAACATTTTAATTATGGATAATTTCAAATAAAATAATCAGACAATAGTACAATGAACTCAGAAATTCCATCATGTAGACCAGTGACCATCAACAACAATGTCAGACTGCCATCTCCTGCTTCAGCTGGTAATCTGCTGTTTAAACTACCTCTCCTTTTACACAGTTCATTGGTGGTTTGCTGCCAGAATTTCTTTTAGTTTAGAAATTGGTAATCAACTCTGGAAGATTTCTGAGTTAAACAAAAGCAACATTCTGAGTGAGGGCCCAAGGTTTTTTGGGCCTTTATCACAACTATTTTTTGTATTCCTCATGTTTAGGGATTCTGTTCTAAAGAATGGTTAAGTTAGTCTCAACTTCAAAAAGTGAGTTTTATTCTAATAGTTTTTCATAGGATATTTAATACATTTATTATTAGAGGCATTTAAATTTTTTTCTCTCTGCTTTGTGAACAGTCAAAATTTGCTGTGTGATGTCACAATTGTGGCAGAAGACATGGAAATCTCTGCTCACAGAGTGGTGCTGGCCGCCTGTAGTCCTTATTTTCACGCCATGTTTACAGGTATGACATATTTAATTTTGGATTTTTTTAATGTATACAGTCTTGAGCTTTTCTTCCTGTTTTGTTATTAGCATTTTACTTTATGAAAAAAAATTGAATTTGATTGGGAAAAAATGCACTTGCATCATTCTAAATTCCTGCCCATTTTTGTTTTTCATTGTTGTGATCAGTAAACATGTATATACATATACTCACAGGTCTATTCCCAGCTTAATATTTGTGCATATTTGTTCACTTTGCTTTCCTAGTACTTATGACAGCTTTTTGCACTTGGGCAAAAAAGGCAATTTTTATTGTTTTACATTTTTTAAATGATTTTCACATTTGCTTCATTTAATAAAATGTTTAATGTCTTGTTTGGAAATACAAGAAAACAGGGTGATTTATCTATAAGGTTACATTTTACTTTGGCATCTGTAAAAATATACAGCATTAATACTTTGGGAAAATAAGTGACTTATGCCTGTTATATTTAAAGCTATAACTTCTTTTTCTTTCTTTCCTTTTTTTTTTCTTCTTCTTCTTGGTACTGAGGATTTAACCCAGGGGTGCTTTGCAATGAATTAGCTATATCCCCAGTCTTTTATTTTTCATTTTGAGACTGGGTCTCACTAAGTTGCCACAGATCTTGCTAAATTGCTGACCATGGTCTCAAACTTGTGATCCTCCTATGTCACTGTCCTGTGTTACTGGGATTACAGGCATGTGCTAATATGTCTGGCTCATAAATTCATTTTTTAAAAAAGAAATTTAATTATATAGTTCTTCCTTATTCATGTGGAATATCATCTAAGACCCCTAGTGGATGCCATAAGTTGTGGACAGTTCCAGTCCCTATTTATTCTTTGTTTTTTTTTTTCCTGTACTTACATATATACCATAAAGTTTAATTTATAAATTAGGCACAGTGAGAAAATAACAACAGTAATATTATTAACAGAACAATTATATTAATGTAGAACAATTATATCAACAGACTATAATGAAATTTTCAGCTTCTCTGCCTTCATGCTTTGGGTCCATTATTAGGTACAATAAGGGTTACTTGAAATAAGCACTGAGATACCGTGACAATTAATTTGGTAATCCAGACAATTACTAGTGACTAATTGATGGGTAGCATATATGCATGGATATGATGGATAAAAAGATGGTTCATGTCCCAGGTGGGACAGAGCAGGTAGCCCTGGATTTCAGCATGCTATTCAGAATGGTGCACAATTTAAAACTCATGAATCCCATTTCTGAAATTCTTCATTTAGTATTTCTAGGCTATGGTTGACTGTGGTTAACTGAAACCATAAAAAGTAAAACCTTTGATGGGGAAGATAACTGTACTGATGTATAAAGCAATGAAGTTATTTCTTCCATCAGTGAATTTATAATCATTTTTGTATTGGTACACCAAACAGAAAATACAAATTTAAATAAAATGATGACAAAAGGCAAAAACAGAAAGCTATTTATACTTTCAAGACTATTACATATTTCTTGTGCCTAACATATTACAGAATACTTCAAGGAATACAAAATCAATATGAATGTGTTTCCTGCCCCAGTAATAGTTGGGGAAATGAGATGTGCACATCTAAAATAGGTAATAGTGTGTATAGACTATGTTCCCACACCAGTGGCACATGTGGTACGGACTGTGATGGGCAGCATTGAGAGAAGGGTTCTGATGTTTCACGTACACAGAAGGTCAGTGCAGTACACTGTTTGACAGCTTTTTGTCTCTGTGACCAAAGCACCTAACAAGAACAATTTTAAAGGTGGAAAAGTTTATTTTTGGCTCACGGTTTCAGAGCTCTCAGTTCTTGGTTGGAGGACTTCATTGCTCTGGATCTGAGGTGAGGCAGAACGTTCTGGAGGAAGGGAATGATGGAGGAAGGCTGCTTAGCTCATGGCAACTAGGAGGTAGAGAGGTGGGTGAAAGGGGCCAGGGACAGGTATAGTTCCTAAGGCCACCCCTCCAGTTTCCTGCTTCCTTGAGCCCTGTACTACCTGCCTGCTGTTACCATGCAGTTGTCTATTCAAATTATTAATCCAGCAAATGGATTAACACCAGTGAGGTAATGTTCCTCATAATTCAGTCTTTTCACCTCGGAACATTACGGCAGGGTCTTGCACATGAGGTTTTTGGGGAGACATTCCAGATCCAAACTGTACGAAGGGCCGTGTGGAAAGAATGGACTTAGGGAAAACTTTCCATGTGTCTTGGAAATAGAGAGGAGGCTGGAGTCCCCCTCACTTTTCAGTCTCATGCAGTTTTGCTGTTCCTGAACAGAATTAAATAATCAGAAATGGATAAAAGATAGCAGAGGGCTGTGAGCCAAGTGGAAGTAATTTGAGAGGGCTCCTTCAGCTGAGGCTGATCTCACTACTAATGAACTGAGCAAGGCAGAGTATTATGTCCCGTGGTTCACTTCAGTCTCTTGGTTTATATCTTATTTATTACTCCTGGACACTTTTCTAGAGTTTGTAAGAAGAGGCTCCAATCTAGAACATGTTGGCCTAATTTAGGAATTTCCTAGTAAAGTGCCATCTTTATGAGGCTTTCCTTGTGGTTAAACTGCTATTGCTTCTGGCTTGTTGGAAGTGAATTGAATGTCTCAATTATGTTTTTTTCCCCAACTTTATTGAGGTGTAGTTTATATATTTATAAACATTGGGCTGGGGATATAGCTCAGTTGGTAGAGTGCTTTCCTCACTCTACAACACAAGGCCCTAGGTTCGATCCCCAGCACCAAAAGAAAACAACAACAACAAAAAAAAACTACTATAAAAATTTACCCATTTTGAGTGTACAATTCAATAATCATTTTTAGAACACTTTCCCCACATAGCATTTTTCTTCTTTTTTTTTAAATTAGTGCATCATAGTTATACATAGTAATGGTTTCATTTTGACAAAATCATACATGCAAGTAACTTTATTTCAAGCCCATTCCCCCCTTTGCTTTTCTTCCTCCCTCCCCTATTCTTCCTCCTCTACTCTATTAAACTTCCTCCTTCTACATATACATAAAAATGAAATTCCCTTTGTTATCTTTATATGAGCGTATAACACGACTTTGTTAAATTCATTCCATTGATCCTCCCCTTTTCCTCCCTCCCTCCCTCCCTCTCCTTCTCCCACATCTGTGTTCCACTAATCATCCCTTTATCTTTGATATCCCATCTCTCCCCCACTGCCTCTTTCCCTCATTTTGCTCTAGCTTCTGCATATGATAGAAACATTGGACCTTTGATTTTGCTTATTTCACATAGCATGATTTTCTCCATTTTCATCCATTTACTGGCAAATGTCATTATTTTATTCTTCTTTATGGCTGATTAAAACTTCATTGTGTATGTATGCCACTTTTCCCTGATCCATTCATCTATTGATGGGCATCCGGGTTGATTCATAATTTGTCTATTGTGAATTCTGCTGCTGTATCTCTAAGGTATTGCTGATATTAGATCTTTTGGGTAAACATTAAAGAGTGGAATAGTTGGGTTGTGGGGTGATTCATTACTAGTTTTTTGAGGAATCTCCACACTGCTTTCCAGAGTGGTTGTACTAATTTGCAGTCATACTAACAATGTAAAAATGTACCATTTCCCCCACATCCTCCTCAGCATTTATTATTGTTTGTGTTCTTGACAATTGCTATTCTGACTGAAATGAGATACAATTTTGGTGTAGTTTTGATTTGCATTTCCCTGATTGCTAGAGATGCTAAACAGTTTTTTATGTATTTCTTGGCCATTAGTGTTTCTTCTTTTGAGAAATTTCTGTTTAGTTCTTTTACCCATTTATTAATTGGGCTATTGCTTTTTTGGCATTGAATTTTTTGAGTTCTTTATATATTCTGGATAATAATTCCCCTGTCCGAGGAGTAGCTGGCAAAGATTTTCTCCCTTTCTGGAGGCTCTCTCTTCACTATCTTGTTTGCTTTGTTGGGCAGAAGCTTTTTAATTTGATGGCATCACACTTATTGATTCTTGGTTTTATTTTTTGAGCATTAGGGGTCTTGTTGCAGAAGTTTGTGCCTGCTTCTATACAATGGGGCATTGACCCTCTGTTTTCTTCTAGCAGTTGGAAGGTTTCTGGTCTAATATCTAAGTCTTTGATCCATTTTGATTTGCCTTTTTTGCAGAGTGAAAGATAAAGGTCTGATTTCATTTTTCTAAGTAAGGACATCCAGTTTCCCCAGCATCATTTATTAAAAAGCCTATCTTTTTTCTGGCATATATTTTTGGCACCTTTGTCAAGTATCAGATGGCTGTATAAATTGGGTTTGTCTCTCTGTCTTCTATTTTATTATGTTGAACTTCATGTCTGTTTTGATGCCAGGATCATGCTGTTTTTGCTACAGTAGCTCTGTAGTATAATTTGAGACCAGGTATTGTGATGCCTCCTGCATTCCTTTTCTTGCTCAGTATTCACATAGCATTTTTGAGGTTCATCCATATGTTTAAAAGGAAAGTTTATTCCTTTCTAATTGCTAAATAGTATTCCACTTTATGAATATATCACATTTTGACTGTTCATTTATCAGTTCATGGACATTATGTTATTTCAGTCTTTGGCTATTAGGAATAATGCTATTGTGACCATTCATATGCAATTCCTTATGTGGACATAGATTTTCATATTTCTTGGGAGTACATATATAGAAGTAGAGTTTCTGAGTTACATGGTCAATTTATATTTAGTGTTTTAAAAAACTGATAAGCTGCTGGGTGTGGTGGTGCATGCCTGTAATCCCAGAGACTGGGGAGGCTGAGGCAGGAAGATCTCAAGTTCAAAACCAGCCTCAGCAACTTAGCAAGTTGTTAAGTAACTTAGTGAGACCCCATCTCAAAATAAAAAATAAAAAAAGATCTGGGGATGTGGCTCAGTAGTAAAGTGCCCAGGTTCAATCCCTGGTATCAAAACAAAACAAAACAAAACCTGCTAAGCTGTTTTCCAAAGTAGCTCTCCCATTTTATATTACTATCAATAATGCATAGTTTCCCATTTCTTTACCTTCTTGCCAACATGTGTTATTGTCTGTCTTTTTAAATATATTTTTTTAATGTTTTATAGCCATTCTTGTGGGTGTGAAGTGGCATCTTATTGTAGTTTTAATTTGCATTTCCTAATGACTAATGATGTTGAGCTCTTAAGCCGTAGGTGCTCTTAACCTTTTGGACAGTTTTTATACATTTTTCTTCTGTTTTTGAATCCACTATATAGTAAATAGTTTATAGAGATTAGTTAAAAATGATACAGATTTTTGCCAGAATGTGAACCCATTTTTTTTTTTTTTTTTTTTTTTTGTGGTACAAGGGATTGAACCCAGGGGCACTTGACCACTGAGCCACATCCCCAGCCCAATTTTGTATTTTACTTAGAGACAGGTTCTCATGAGTTGCTTAGAATCATGCTTTTTTTTTTTTTTTTTTTTGCTGAGTCTGGCTTTGAACTTGCAATCCTCCTGTCTCAGCCACCTGAGCTGGGATTACAGGTGTGCTACATTGCACCCGGCCCCAGCCCCTTTTCATTTTTTATTTTGAGACTGGGTCTCACAAAGTTGCTCAGGGCCTTGTTAAGTTGCTGAGTCTGGCCTTGAATTTTCAATCCTCCTGTCTCAGTCTCCCAAATTGCCGGGATTGCAGGTGTACACTGCTGTGCCCAGCCCATTATTTCTTTATCTGTTGTTCATGGTTTCAACCTTGTTAAACTTTATTGTAAAAAATATAATAAGTTCAAGAAGCAGACCTTGGATGTTTCCATCCTGTTAAACACCGTGTCTATTTATATTCTTTTATTCATGGCAAGGTTGTTTTCCGGTGACAAGCCTATTTGGAAATGAGGAGTGTGCAGTTGTTCTTTCTTGGCCCTTATTTTTAATTTACCATAAACCATAGGTGAAATTTTCATTCAAATTAAATACCTAAAATAGAATTCTGTTACTCATTGTAGTTCCAAGTATTTGAGTAGAGAAGGGAGGTGAAAAATAATTCCATGATGTAGTCACAGTTTTACTTTGTGAAGTGTGAGCCTGTTTAGAGCAAGGCCGTGTTTAACCTTTACTTGAGAAAGAACGCATGAAATTGGGTTCTTGTGTTTTTAGATTACTCGTTTGTTATAAAGGTGGTATTTAAAAGGCTGTTTATTTAGTGCCACAGGGCTAAAATTTCGGAAATCTGGTGGGAAATAGCAAAAGTTTTATTTCTATCATTTTTGTTTGTGTTTTTCGATTACTATTGTCACAATGAACATGATTCAGTAAGATAAATTAGAATCGGAAAAGACATGATTATTTGAATGATTAAGAAATGCAGTTTTTAAAAGTTGTATGTGTAGTCATGTTTGTCTAACATTTCTGCTTTTGTTCATCAAGAAGTATTTATTGAGCCTCTTCCATGTGCTAGACATTTTCCTAGGCTTTGGGGATCATAGAGATTAACAAAGCAGACAAATCCCTGTTCTCACTGTTCTACCCAGGGAGAGGAGGAAAGGTTAGAAAGTCAGTAAACTTGTACAGAAAAGATAACTTCTGATAGCGATGACGGCTGTGAGAAAAATTAAATAGGACATTGTACATAAAGAGCATAGTTCAGAATGCTTCAGGCTGCAATAGAAAATACCACTCAAAAGGGTTTAGTAAGAAAGTTGCTGGGCACCAGGCCTGACTTGATCTGCCGCTTGATAATTTCCTTAGGAACCTGTTTCCTTCTCTCTACCCTGCTTTCCTCAACAGAGATACTATCCTAAGGTTGATTCTCCTTCTGAATGTAATAATGTGCTTACAAAAGTGAAATACCAACATTTTGAAGCAGAAGGAGTATTTTTCCCCCTCTCTTTTGAGGAGCTAGGAAACCTTTCCAGAAGCTCTCCAAACTAAACAGAATTGACTGGGGAATGTGGTTACCATGTTGGCCTTAAATCATTTGTAGAGTTTGTGTAGCAGACCACCATAGAGAGTTCTGGGGCTTTGGGACCACCTTGGCAGACTGAAATTACCTGTGTGCCAGTAGCTTCTTTGTAATCCAAGACCACAAAGAACAAAAGGGCAATAATGGTTAAATGACAAGTGGAAAACAATGGAAGAAAATTTATTTATTAAATATAGTTATCAATTTGTCTCTAATTTCTTAGGGATTCAGAATAGTCAAAGCTTCTATATTGTGTTTTTCCCCCCAGTACTTTTTACTGGTAAACAATAATAAAAATTGGAATCAGAATTAATTAATTAATTAATTTATTTATTTATTTTTTAGTGAATTAGATCTTAGGGTTTGTCCTCCTAAACCTATTCATTCACTTTCCATTTATCCTATCAGAATTGATAAATGAAATTACCAGTTTGTTCAGGATTTCAGTGTCCTGAAGATATATATCATATATATTGTATATATTACACATTAATACAATGTTATCTTTTTATTATATATATTTTTATTTATTTACTTGTATATATTTTGTTGCATATCTCTTATTATATATATTTATATATTATATATAGCATCTGTCTTTAAGCTTTTACAATTCAGAGTACTTCATTTTTTATGTAGAGATGACACAGTATTTGCTTGTGGAAGTGCTTAGTTCAGTTTGAAATGTAGAGCGGATTTTCAATAAATATTTGTTCACTTAAATCCTTCATAGCTGGAGTACCCATGTTCAAGATTAATACTAACATGTGTTACTAATTATGTTAAGTAACTCTGCTGCTTTCTTCTTTTGTTTTGGTGGTACTGGTGACCAAATCTAGGGTTTTACACATGCTGGGTAAATGCTCTACCACTGAGCTGTATTCCTAGAAAGATGCTACATTTTAAATTGGCACTTATTTTACTTTGCATTCATCTATTTACTCATTCATTCAACTAATATTTATTTGGTTACTGTATGTCAAGCACTGCCATAGCAAGCTCAAAAACCCAGGTGTGGAAAAGTAGGTAAAGAGTTGATTTTGAGAGAGTGGATTTGCATGAGAAACCCAACTGTGTCTAGGATAAAGGCCTAACCTATCCATGGGGTACCCCCAGATAAAGCTACCTGAAAAGGTTCTACCTAAATCTTGAAGAGTGTGTAGGGATTAACCTGGGGAAGGGGACATGGCAGGAGAGCCACAGGAAAAAGCTCAACAAAGGTGAGAAATTGCTTGGTATGTGTAGAAAACTACAAGCAGTTCTTTATTCGTGTATTTTAAGTCTAAAAGGGAGAGAGACAGGGTTAGATAATGAATCAGGCTGGATATGGAAGGGGTTGGTGTGCTTGAATTGTGAGAAGTTGAAGGATTTTGAGTTGTGGTCAGATTTGTGGAGTTAGCCTAAGAAGCAGGAAAAGAAATGGGAGTGGTACTGTTGCAAGAGGTGATAGGACCCCAGTGGCACAGTGGTAGAAGGGATGGAGAGAAGGTGGGGGAACTGGTTTCATATCCATCTGAGGCTAATTCTGCAGGCTTTGGTGATTGATGGGACTGGGAGGTAAGGAAGAGGGGAGAGTCAAAGATGAATCTTACTCAGGTTTCTAGCATAAGTATCCCTGTGGATATCTCAGTATATCTTCAGAGTTATCTAATTATGGGTTTGGAGATATATGACCAAAACAGATAAACAAAAGACTAATGTGTTGGGAGATTGTGAGAAGTTACAAATGGTACAGGAAAAACTGTGCACTATCATTAGCTTTTTAAAAATGCATTATCAAATATAAATCTCACAAAAACATACTGTTTAAAGATTTCCTCTATAAACAGCAAAGGGCAGTAACTAAGATACTATGTAACAATGACAATGAGAATTAGTTATAAGTAGCTTTTACAATTCTCTTTAGTATGTGCTTTGATTCATAATTGTTAGAATTTTTAATTTATTAATGCAGTTGGTGGCAAGCTTTTTGCTTTTATTACTATTTTTTAAATTAATATGAAATAATAAAGATTAAGAAGTTTTAAAAGCACTATATAATTGAGATTGAATTTGTTGGAAGCAGATAAATTTTCAGAGGAAATAATTTAAAAAATGACACATAAGGAAATATGCAAACTAACAAAGTACATAGTATAGCTATACCTTAAAGTTGATAATATTAAATTGCACATGGTGGTGCATGCTTGTAATTCCAGTGACTTGGAAAGCTGAGGCAGGAGGATGGCCAGTTTGAGGGCAGCCTCAACAACTTAGTGAGAACTTGTCTCAAAAAAATAAAAATGGTTGAGGATGTGGCTCAGTTGTAGAGCATCTCTGGGTTCAGTCTCCAATACCCCCAAATCCATAATATTAAAAATTGTTTGGCAGGGGGCTGTGTTTTCAGTCATGTATGTAAATTAAAGTCAGCTTTTGTTTCGTCTAAGCTAAGTCATGCCTCTCAGAACTAGGTACATGGCTTTATGCTCAGATGGCTGCAGGCCCTGCAGGACGTTGCACCTCACAGGAGCCCTGTAGATGAGGTAGTTAGACACAGCCTACTGTATACAGTCAAGTGGGACTCACCATAGTGTCCTAACTTCAGATTATGCAAACCCCATCTGTCCACAAAATATAGAATACAGGAAGGTGCCATATAAACAGATGAATTATTTTTCCATATTCCTCGATTCTCTTCTTTCTTTAAAGAGAAAGAAAAAGAATTTGCAGTTTCTTTTTTTCCCTGTTGTATAGGCCATGTGTTCCTTCTCATTAACAGCCCCCTTCCCTATAGTACAGATGAATGTTTTCCCCCTGGGAAGTAGCAGGGTAGTTTTCAAGATATTTTGGCTTTAAGAGGAATAGCTTCTTTCTGAGATCTTGTCAGATAATCTCTGGGGAAGCATGCCGTTAAATGTACATCACGATTATTATTTCTTTCCTCCCAGGGTTTGTGTTTGCAAAGAATTTTGTGTAATTATGAAGTCCCATAGATTTTTCTGATAGTTTATGATCACTGACAGCACACCACATCTGAAAAAGAAATGAATTTTCAAGAAATCTTGAGGTCACTATAATTTTTTAGTGGGAGAAAAATAGATTGAGATCAAGGAAATCAATGGTGGCATCATTTTTTATGCCTTTAATTTTATTCATTCATTCATTTATTCATTTATTTATACATACGTACATACCAGTGATTGAATACAGGGGTGCTTAACTACTGAGCCACATCCCCAGCCCTTTTTATTCTTTATTTGAGACAGGGTCTCACTAAGTTGCTTTAGGACCTCGTTAAATTGCTGAGACTGGCTTTGAACTTGTGATCCTCCTGCTGAGTGGCTGGGATTAGAGGCATGCACCACCACACCTAGCTTCTTTAACTTTAAAACCTAGTAAATTCTAGAAGCAGATCTTTTTGCTGAGAGTGTCTCATGGCACTCAGAATTATTCTTGGATTGCCTTTTTAGTTTATGATTTGAAAATTTGAGATTTTCTTTCCTCCACATCCAACTGCTTGTGTCTTCTTATATCTTAGGCCATTTTGTTATACACCTTAGACCCTCAAACCTACTCCTATTTTCCTCAAGCCCCCTTCGCTTAGAGCTCATCCATTCTCTGTTTTGCCTCTTG
This sequence comes from Spermophilus citellus, assembly GCF_964194105.1. Classification (NCBI taxonomy): domain Eukaryota; kingdom Metazoa; phylum Chordata; class Mammalia; order Rodentia; family Sciuridae; genus Spermophilus; species Spermophilus citellus. The sequence goes on along the minus strand of NC_138196.1, from coordinate 68,755,602 downwards.
TTCTAATTCCTTATTTCTTTCCACAGTGGGTATTAGGAGGAAGTCTTGTGCCACTTTTTGTCAGGCAGTGTGGCAAAAGGGTACCTGAGTATGGTATTAAGTACTGGTATGGAAATGACCTCAGGGTGAGGTTACTGCAAACAAACAGGAATTGAATGTGGGCTGGAAGATCTCTGTAACAAGCTTTTGCCATTGACTAATCTCAGCATCTTATGTAATTTGTTTTTTCCTTGTTTCCTGCATAAGGCTTCTGATCTCCCACTGAGGGTTGAGTCTCTGTTTCTGGTATAGGCCTCATAGGCTCCTGTCAGGCATCTGTTTGCTGCATGAATGAACTAACCAAGTGGGTCCTTTTCAGCAAGTGCTTATTGCCATTAGCCAAAGGAAATGACATTCTTCTTCTAGTAATGTCTAGAAATTCATAAAATACACTGTTTAAAAGCATGGATAGCATCAGATACTGATAATACAGCAACAGGTGTTGTAGTTCACACAACTGGACACATGACATGTTCATTGTTGTGACGCGATTTTTCAGGTACAAGTGGGTAGCAGAAGTAAATTTTGTGATTTGCCTCAGGTAAGCTTTTGGGAGAGTTAGGGGAGTGTTTTAGGGTAGCAAAATTGGCTGGTCATGTTGCTTTCCTAATACAGAGTGTGGCAAGAAGGTGGATCCGTCTGTCTTGGCACTGATATTTCCATAGCAGTGTCTGGCTTTACCATCACTTTACTTCTTCGTGTTTTAGGTGAGATGAGTGAGAGCCGAGCAAAGAGAGTTCGGATAAAAGAGGTGGACGGCTGGACCCTGAGGATGCTAATTGATTATGTTTACACTGCAGAAATTCAGGTTACAGAAGAAAATGTACAGGTAAGAGCGAACACTTTACATCTTTTAGTTCTTTGTACATGCAGTTTTTTTAAATCAAAAAAGCATACCCACACAGTATATATTTTGTACCAAAGTAGCAGGATTTGTTGTTTAGATTGTAATTCTAAGGGACATTTGGAATGATTGCATCTTTTTAATAATGTTTGTGATTTCAGTATCTTTTGTATTCTTAAAGATTTGAGTTAGGGGCTGGGGATGTGGCTCAAGCGGTAGCGCGCTCGCCTGGCATGCGTGCGGCCCGGGTTCGATCCTCAGCACCACATACCAACAAAGATGTTGTGTCCGCCGAGAACTAAAAAATAAATAAATATTAAAAAAAAAAAAAAGATTTGAGTTACAAATCCTTTAGTATTTGGAGTATTGCTTGTTCTTTTTTTAAAATTTTTTTATTGTTGCTGCTTGTTCTTTCATGAAAATACTGTCATATTCATTTATCACTACTGACTGATACTGCCCAGAATTTTTCTTTATTCTTTTGAAGGGTAAAGTCTAGAAAGGATGTTTTTGACCGCCAGTGGTCTTTTTTCTCTGTTTTGCTATTCTCTTTAAGTAATTCTGCAACTTAGCTAAAAATTGACACTGTATCTTTCTTTCTTAAAAAACATTATATATATTCCCCCCTCCAAATAATACAAATGGATGTGGAATAAAAAGTGAAATTTCCTCCTCGGATTTTTTGACCTATCCTAACCTACACATGTTGATCTACTCTTCTTCCCCAGAGTGGAATCCTTTCAGACCATTTCCTATGCATTCATTCAAAGGTGTGTGTGCGCACACACAGAGTTTTCTTTACGTGATAATTATGTTTCTTTTGTACTTGGTCTATGGCTTGCTTTTTTCACTGAACAAAGTATTTTGGTCTTTAATATTATAATACCTGTAGGTTTGGATCATTCTTTTGGGTGGTAGCCCATATGGTGGTAGCATGTGTGATTTTTCACCTTTATAAAAATGCTATAGTGAATGGATGTTTTGATATTTGTATTCAAAAATTTCATAGGCTAAATTCCTTAAATTGGATACCAAATTGCCTTCAAAATATTTGTGTTTATTTATATTCTTTTTAGTTGGAACACTGTGTTTTGAAGACAATAGAAAGAACTTAGAAGTAAATTCTTAAATAATTTGTAAATTCTGCTTGCACAAATAGGACTTCAGGGTTTAATCTTTTAGCCCTTCTAGCTAATTGAAATATACCACAAAATATTTGTAGTTTGTGTTTGAACTTGCTAAGACATGCTGTGGTTTGTTAAATGTGAAATATGGGCAGGGATAATGTCTCCAGCTCGTCTCAGTAGCTGTTGCTTGGAAATCCTGTTTATGAGGTAAAGCATTTGAAAAACCTCCATGAATATTGGGGTGGTATATAAAGTTATATTAATCATATGCTAGATGAATGTTGGTTAGCATGAAAGAACATGTTGGGATGTGTCCTGAAATCATAGTATTGACATGACAGCTCATTCTGGACTTTTTCATGTAGTCCAACTATTTGCTGGATTCTGGGGCATTGTTTTCAACAAGAATTTATCTTGGTTTCTTTTTTGCTTCTTCTTTATTGATTTTAGTGCATGCATGGCTCTAATTGTGTCCTATATCTACCTTCATCAAATGAATTACTGAGTTCTTTGATTCACATAATGGGCCACATGGGGGAAAATTGCTAAAGATGATTTAGGCCTAAGAGACCAAACTGTGAGTTCAGCCCTGAATGCTATTTGTAGTAGTTCTCACAATGGGGACAATGGCCTATTAGGAATTAGAAAACTCTCATGTTTCTTTTAATAACGATCACATTTTTATTCTGAAATATTAGTCACAGCCTTTCAGAAAACCTCTTGCCATGCTAATTTGCCTTTTATTTACATTGCTTAGCTCTTATAGAAATATATTCTAAGAGTTGCATTTGGCAGACTTGTTAAAAATTCTTAACATTTGTATAGTTTATTTTTTTAGAGGGGGAGGATTGTCTCTTAGCATAGGGATATCCGTATGTAAAGCCTATTTTAATAGTCCTTTGAAACGCACTTGTTTCGGAAAAGGCAGTTTAGAAATAAAACTGCTTAAAATAAGCTGCCCGTTCCATAACAAGTATTTTCCAATGAACTAAAAAATGAAATTTTGCATATCAAGATATACCAAACTGCTCTTGCCTCTGTTTTATCTGTCTATACTTTTTTAAGTAATTCTTGTAAAGTGCCATACACTTTTTAAGTACAGGAGCAGCATGGTAGAGTGAGTTATCTGGTGTTATTAAAATGTTAAGCTGAAGTTTTAAATGACTATGCCTTACAGTGCAACTGCTCTGAGTGTGTATTTCTTTAGAGTGCTAAAAGTGGGGACAGAATTTTCTGTAATTCAAATATTTATTGTTGTTGATATATTTTCTCATTAGATCTAGAATAAAATCTTTTGCTAGGTGACGTCCTTTTTTTTTTAAGTTTCTATTTTAATAATAAAGTGCAGAACATAAGGAAGCAAGTGTCTTTGGGATTTCCATGTTTTTCTGGAGAACAAATAGCACGATAGGATGCTGAGTTCCACCTGCCCTAGAGTTAGCACAGCACCATAACCCTTCTTTCTGTGATTCCTGGTTTTGTTCCCTTCTATGGCACCATATGATCTCCTTATTATACAAGTTTGAAACAACATCATAGCTGTTTGAAGTGAAGGCTGTTGACTTTGAGTCAGAATGAGGGAATGAGTAATTTCAAAAATTAACTCCAACGAAGGAACAAGTGTTACTGTGTTATGTAAGCAATAAGGCTATTTCAGGTTTCTCTGATTTTGTGTGTGTGTTTCACTGATTTTTTTTTTTTTTTTGCTAGGTTTTTAAAGTTTGGGTTTTGACTTTATTTATGGCCAAGTTGGATGATAATTTGAGCTAAACAAATTTATAGTAATTTAGTTTTTCTAAAGAGAGAAGAAAAACATTTTTATCATGACTATGCTTTTTTTTAAAAAAATATATATATCTGTTTAGTTGTAGTTGGACATTTATTTATTTATTTTTATGTGGTACTGAGGATTGAACCCAGTGCCTTGCTAGACTAGTGCTTTACAGCTAAGCTACAACCCCGCCCCCTGTGACTATGCTTTTAATTCAACTTCCTTGTTGCTGCTGAGTAAATTAAAATTTAACAAACTCTAGAGTTTTCAAGCAAACTTTATAAACTTTATATATCCAGGGAATAGAGAAAGTAAAGCTAAAGTCTACCATAAAGTAGGCTTTTGAACTTTTGGAAGTCATGGATGCCTTTGAAAATCTGATGAAAAACTGTTGACCCTTTCCTAAGGAAATGGCATGTAAGCCTGTGTATACCAAGCTTTGCATATTTTCAGAGAATTCGTGTACCTTTGTTGCTCCTTCCTCATTGTTAGAATACCTGACTTTGGCCTGGAGTGATGGTGCATACCTGTAATCCCAGTTTTTTGGGAGACTGAGGCAGGAGGATCACAAGTTCAAGCCAACTTGGTCAACTTAGTGAGACCCTGTCTTAAAAAAAGGCTGGGGATGCAGTTCAGTGGTTTGTACTCCTGGGTACCACAAACAAAAATAAAAACAGACAGTACCATGGTCCATCAATCCCAGTACCACGAATGAATGAACAAACACAAACCAGAAGAAAAACTTGCCTTTAGATATAAAAAAATATAAATGTGTGTATGTGTATATATGAATATGTATTAAACAGAATTTTCAAATGTATATATCTTCAACTATTTGCTTGGCATTGTGTGTGTGCATGTGTATCTCATTTGATGTTTTTTATGCCATATAAGTTAGGTATTAACCCAATTTTAAATAGAAGAAATAGGCCTAGAAAGGTTAAGTATTTTTTCAACATCATAGCAGCTATGAAGTTGTTAACTAATTGATATTGCTTACAAATTTAAGAGATTTTGTGAATTGGAAGTATAAATACCTTTGTAATGGAAAAAATTTGTTCATTATTCAAAAGTTATTTGAACATTTTTGGAGTATCTTTAGATCTTGAATTTTTTAAAGCATTTACTTCATTGCTAAATTTGTAGTTTTGTTACATACATTTTGACATCTCAGCTTTTGCATCGTTGTTTTGGCTTGCTAAAAATAGGCAAGAGTTTTTCACTTGATGTAAGTATGAAAAACAAAGATAAGGATTTTAATAAACAGTGCCAATATAAGAGGTGCTCTGATTTTCAAGTTAATATTATAAATGTTTGTCAAAAAGTACTGTCAATATTAATACTTTTTCATTTCAGAAGAATTTAAGAAATATCAGATAATTTTGAATGAATGGCTTTGAACAGTTCATGAAACTTCTGTGTTGCACAAGTAAGGATTATTTGAGACAGAAGTATCTCATCTTTTTAGAAATGGAACAGAATTCAGATGAGTGTTTCAAGAGACATTTAAAATAATTATTGGTAACACATGCACTGAATTTTTAACAAAACTTCAGTTCAGAAGAAAATTCAGCATAGGGTATCTCGTTTTATTGGTGTAAAACAGGTTGTTTTTGAAGTGCTAGAAGTGATGTTGTATAGTGTTTTATCCATGTAGTGTTCCTAAAAGGAGTATATTGCATAGAGGGTCTTACCTGATACCAGGCCCACTGGCATAATAAAAAAATTTAATTAATCTGACTTAATCAATAAAAGACTATTAAGTGGAAAATCATTGAAAAAGAATATGTGCATATCCTAGATATTTTTTTAACCTAAGACATATAAATGTACAACTGTATATCAATCTTTTATTCTAAAACTAAGCACGATCAAGTGATTGGAGACATACATGTTCTTTCTTGCACAAACCAAACCATAATCTTGCATGAACTATAATTTTCCAGTTTTTGAAAAAATATAGCAAAAACTGAGACACTTGAAAAGAAACCTGAATGCATTGTCATCTTTGAATTCTATACTTTCTTTTTCATTTCTCCTACACCTACTTTGATACACAAATTATTTTTGTGCACTCTAAAGCAATCAGCTTAGTTTTCATAGAAACAACTCTTTTTCCATTCACATTTTATTGGATTACATATATTCATTTAAATTATGTAATTTTAATAACAAGTACAGTTGTCATAAATAGATGTGGTAGCAAATCCAGCGTGTGTGTGTGTGTGTGTTGGTAAAATACAGCTCATCTGGCAGAGCAAATATGTGCAAGTATATTACAGGGTACGCTTTTCTGAGGTCATGGGAAGAGTTGATTAATTAGGGACATGGATTAAGGGGAGGTTGGCAAAGGGTGCTTTTGCTGTGTGTATTTCTGTATTACATAGGTAAACACTGAAATGAAATTCCCATTAGATTTTTAAAAACCAGACATTTAAGATAACCTATCAGTTAAACAAATGTTGGTGAAGTATCTGCTAAGTATCAAGTCTTGGTGCTACAAAAAATGAATAGGGAACAGAGCGTAATAAATATATACTTGACTGAGTTTGGATCTTAGCTGTGGCATTTCAGTGACTTGTAACCTTGCCCAAATTGGTTAACCTCCTTGACCATTTTTTATTGTCTATAAAAGGATAATGCTATTATTCCTCACATAAGAACTTGTGGAACATAAATAATTATGAGATAACTGGTTTATGTAAAAGTGAGACATAGACCTCACCAAAAACCTGGTTGAGATTAGAATTTGAGCCAGAAATGAGTGGGACTAAGAATAGGAACACTGACCTAAGGGAACAAGCACTTAATAACCATTTTTAAAACTGAGGGTAATATACAGTCCAAATTAAAATGTTCAAGAGTGAGTGACAAATTTAGTTCTGGGGGCATGGCAGTGGGAGTGTCATGGTGTTAGTGGCGGTGGTACCTACTGTTAGACTGCTTACTGTGTCTTTGATCCAGAAAGAGCTGTCCTGGGTGCAAATTGATTCAAGCCTATAGCTCCTATTTTCTAGCTTATCTGCAAAGAGACTTGGTAGGGACTAGATGATTATCATGATAGATAGAGTCAACTAAAGTTAGGAGAGTCTTCCTATAGGCAATTGGACAGCAAGCCTAGAATCTGGGACTTGTCATTTGGGGCTTTGGGGCTCATGTCAAGGCTTGGTAAGCATGAATATGCTTAGGGGAGCATACCATGTTTAGGACAGTAAGATTAATGCCAGACCATAAACACTGATTAGGTGCCAAGTAAACTTGACAGTCTTGGTTAGGATTGTTTTAGGACCAAATTGGACTAAACTTCTTCAAGTTTTGTAAGATTTGTAAGGTTTGTAAGATCTGTACCTAGACTAAGCTAGATCAGGTAAGAATTAATAACCATTTTACTGCTTTTTTTTTTTTTTACATGACTTGCCTTTTTCCTTCCCTGCTTCTAAGCTGTTGAGTTTGCATGTTTTCTTCCACTGCCAGTATTGATTCTGATGAATTCCAGTTTTTAATCAATAGTTTATTAAACATTTATGGGTCATCTGTTATATGCTAGACAGTGTTTTAGCCACTGACAAATGCAGAGTCAAGCAGGGTTGACAAGAAGATCACTGTCTTGAAAGCCAGTGGAAGAGAAGTCAGGGCAAGACAAATAATAAGCCCACAGATAAATTTACATGGCCATTCTCTGGGGAGAAGTCATTTGAGCAGAGCTGAATGAAAGTAGGGAGTGAGGCAAAGATCAAGGCAGAGAACATTCCACCCAGAAGTACAAAAGACCTGAGAATGAGTTTGGCATATTTAAGAGTCAGAAGGAAAAGAAGCATTATTATTTAAGGAGAGTAGATTATGGAGTAGAAAAATATGAAACTGAAAATCAGATCAGAAAAAGTAGGATTTGTAAACTATGGTAATGAGGTTGGATTTGTTCTGTTTGTCGGGCTTTATAAGGGGTTTATGCTTTAGACAGATTGCTTCTGTGTTCAACTGCTGTGTGGAGGAAGGACTTTAGGAGGTAATAATAAAAGTTGGGAGTTCATTTAAATATCTGTTGGAGTTGCCTAAGTTAGAGAATGTGTGGGTTGGGTATAGGTTTTGGGTTCGAGCCGATGAACAGTGGTCAGATTTGGGAGATATTTGGAGGTAGAGCCAATGAAATTTACTCATGGATTCCCCCCCCTCCCCTCAGTACTAGGGATTGAACCCAGGGGTGTTCTACTACTGAGCTATACACCCAGCCCTTTTAATTTTTTATTTTGAGACAAGAGCTTTCTAAGTTTCCCAGGATAGTCTAGAACTTTTGGTCCTTATTTACTCAGAAATATTTGAGTGGGGATGGTGAATTATAGGGTTTTACTCGTCTTCAATGACCTTGAAAAAAAACCTATTTAGATGTGATGGTGAAAATGAAAGCTGGATTGGAGTGTGCTGAGGAGAAGTAGACTTAAGAGAGCACAGAGAACCCCTTCAAAACACTCGATGAAGGTGGATAGCAGTGTGCTGGTTGAAAGGGTCAGTGGGTTTGGGGGAAGGATTTTTTTTTTATATGGCAATATGTTAAAGCACATTTATATATTAGCTAGAGTGACCCATTAGAAAAGCAAATGACGATGAGAGAAAAGGTGTAATTGGGAAGTCCTTACAAAAGTGAGAAAAGTTGAGATCTAAAATAAATAGGGGGTTTTGTCTTGGGTAGGAGTTAGAAGATGTGCCACATCGTTAACCAGAGGAGAGACAGACTGCTTACAGATGCAAGCAGGTTAGTGGCTTGACTAGTGGAAAGGTTAGGTACCTCTAGTTTGCATCTCTTCATAAAAACTGTGACAAGTCATCAGCCAAAAGGAAGATGAAGAAAAGGGAGACTAAAGATATTTAATCATAGTCTTGGAAGGGATGCAGGTCGATGCAGGTGGATTCTTCTAAGAGTGAAGTGTAGGAGAATTATCAAGCCATATTGGGAGCTCACCTGAGATTTGTCAGTCATAAAGATCAGCAAGAGTGGTTATGTGATGTTCTTAAGCCATATTTAGCCACTTATATATAGTGTTACGGAGATGATGAATGTATTAGTTAGCTGTTGTCATAAAAATGCTGTGAAACAAACTGTGCCAAGCTCCATGGCTTAATAAAAAAAAAAAATCTATTGATTCTTAGGAATTTACACATTGGTTGAAGATTGGCTAAGACTAAGTAAGCTTGGATGGGTGATTAGCTATAATCCACATTTTCTTCCTCTTTCTCTTTCTGGTATAACGAAGTCTAGAACAAAACTGCATGAGTGATATTTGAGGAAGAGGAAGAGATGGTTGGAATTAAAAAACTGAGGTGGTCTCTCTGGTTGGATGTTTGTTATCAAAAATTGTTAAATTGTGGTAGAGAAGAGAACAGTGATTTAGGTTTGAAAAAGTGATCAGTAAATGAATGGGACCTGACTGAGATATTGCAAGATAATCCCAGTAACGAGGGTGAGAGGACTTCAGAGAAGGTGGGTTTTGGGAAAAAAGAAGCATCAATGGGGAGCAACATTTCTGGCATTGAAGAAGCATTTTTTTTTTCCTTAGGTGTGGTTGGTGATCAGTGGTCCAAGAAATAAATTTAATAGGTTATTAAAAACACTTAAAAAGATTAAGAATAAGAAGTTCTACTCAGATTCCAGAGTCTAGGTACATAAGTGATAGAATTTGTAATCAGAGGATCATTTTGGTGAGCACAGAATCACAGGGAGGGCATTTTAGTTCAAAGGGATAAGAGAGGGCCCTTCTGAACTATTGTCCCATCATGGAACCTGTGTTTTAATTGATGTGTACCATGAAATCCAGTATCTCACCATCTTGCATAATAATTGCTCTTCAGATAATTCACTTCTGAATTTTTTGCAGTATAGTAGTTGACTTGAGGATGTGATAAACTCTGCCAGCCATAATTGCTCAACAGTAATGATTCCCAGCTAGAGAGCAGAGTCCCTAGTATTTTGGATTTTTATGCATCTCCTTTTGGAGATTGAATAATGCAGACCATTTTAAACCTTATATTAAAAATAATTTCTTCTGATAGAAACTGTAACCATACACTTGATTGTGTTTTAAGTTTAGTTATAGCCATATTCCAGATCTGCTCCACATTGCCCTTCAGTCATCTTGATTGGATGACCATTCTTCACTCCCAGCCACTTATTTAGAAGTTGCCCAAATACTAAAGGAGTTAACGAAGTTCAGTACAAGACTCATCTTCAAGGAGAACAAAAACATCTAGTGAGCAGTTTCGTAAGTATTTTCAGTGGCCTCCTAGGATAAAATTATTTAAATTAATGTATAAAGCTGCATGTTTAGGTTAAATTGAACAACTCAGAAAATAATAATAAGCCCTTGGAATGGTTCTGTGCTGGAAAGCTTCATGGGCCAGTCGACTCTAGCTAATTATCATATTAGAATTCAGAGCTCAACTCTTAAACTTAACATTGACTACAAGAATGGCCTTGAGTAAGACATTAACCTTTCTGTCTATTTCCCAGCAATTAAATGAGGCTAATAATGCTTTGCTGCGTCATAGAAACGCTATAAAATGTACCAGTTAAAACTTGCAAAAATTTTAAAATTCCCAGTGAATATTAAGTAGAAATAAGAAATGTGCAGCAATAAAAGACTTGAGGCCATGAAGGAGAAGAAAAAGTCATTAAGATTGTTTGAGACCACTGGGTAGAAAATGGCTCATCTGACCTTTCCCTTACTCTTTTGTGTTCTGAATCAGGACATATAAAAATATTCTTAATTTTTCATAATGTTCTCTTTACTCACTGAGTCTTGTGTGTGTGTGAGTTAGTGTGGAGACAACACTCTGGGGTGATTGTAGTACCATATGCTATCTTTGAGTTATTACAACCCGTTCCATTGGTTTGATGGATAGTGCCTGAGAAGGAAAGTGATTTTTCCCCAGCAGTCTATGGAGGGCTTATTGCTTTTCCATTTGTGTTCTGTTTCCCTCCTGAGATAGAGTAAGTCCTTTGTGAGCAAAAGGGTTTGGCAGATGGTGCACTTGCAAAGCAAAGGTTAAAACAAAAATATACATAAAAATTGTTTGAGTCAAACCTTCAGGATTAGGGTGATTTATGATATATCAATGGAAAATCCTATCACTGGAGTGCATTATCTACCACTGTAATACCCAGAAATCTTTTAACCTGGTATTTATCACTTCATCAGGATACTAATAAGTTTCTTATTATCCAGAGGCATAAAATTTTAAATTATTTACGATTAAGTTGGGATGTTGTGTCATGTTTTAAGTCTGAATTTGGTAATCATGATTTTGATCAAAATATTTGACCATCTAGAACATCTGTTTTCCAAATATTCCAATTCAGTTATGTTTTACTCCATAAGTTAAGAGTATAAAACAAATGAAAAACTTATAATTTAGTATGAAAAGGCACTGGAGTCAGTTAGTTTGAGAAAACCTTAGAAACCTTATTATTAGGACATTTCATAAAACTAGATGAGTATTTAAAGTTCTTGTTTGGGACAAAGGTAGGTACTTCAGAAGCATTAGTAAGTAAGTTACTTTTTATGGCTTCATATCTGTGTTCTGTTTCCCTTCTGAGATAGAGTAAGTCCTTTGTGAGCAAATGGGTTTGGTATATAAGGTATATAATCTTTGAAGATGTCCACAGAGTTGAATCATTTTGAGATTTATGTTTCAAGTAACTTTGTGTGGTATATAAAAAGCATTTATCTTGATGAATCAAAAATGACTTCATCCTGATTATGACTTAGAATGTTATAATAGCATTGTAGTAATTTGAGCAGTAATGAGAAAATACAAGTAAATGTTCTTATTAGGTGGACTTTTTTTCTTTTCTTTTTTTTTTTTTTTCAGTTGTTGACAGACCTTTATTTGCTTATATGTGGTGCTGAGAATCAAACCCCAGTGCCTCACACAATCTAGGCAAGCACTCTACCACTGAGCCACAACCCCAGCCCCAGGACTTTTTTTCCTTGATCTTTGATGCTTGCTTTATGTTGTTTAGGTGTGGAGCTAGCACATTTGGATCAGGTTGGTTGCCACTGTTCAGGCAGGGTATGTCTCCAATTCAGTCTAGGTGATAAAGAGTCTAGAGTTAAATTACCTATGGTTCTGGCATGTTTGGCTTGAGGTTAGCCAAAAGCTTACACTCTAGGAATTTTGACATACAATTTTTGAAAATATGATTATCTTTTGAACTTGGATATCCTAATCTCATTGTTAGGTTAGTAAATTTACTGTGCTTTTGATAATCTGGTTTAATTGTACTCGTGCCTTTCCTTAGAATATACAATTTTATTTGGGGTAAAAATGGGAGTTCAAAACCCAATTGAGTCTAATGTATGAAAGATGATATATCATGAGCTCTGTAATGTTTTGAACAATCAATAAAAAAAAAAAGAATATACAATTTTCTATTACTTTATTTCTTGTGAAAATAGCATGTAGCTATATCACTAACATGTATTCACAAAGTTAGCGAACCCTGTTTTAAGTTTATGAATACTAGTGTAGAAATTGGGTCAAGAAGTTCATTTCATTTTATTTTTGTTTACTTCTTATTTTTGGTAATTATTTTCCATTGTAAAACTCTGTTTATGAGTGCCAACCTTTGATGGTTCATATCTTAGTGGTGTGTGTGTGTGTGTGTGTGTGTGTGTGTGTGTATTGCTAGGTTTTGATCCAAGGGCCTCCTGCCTGCTAGGCAAGGGCTATCCCATTGAGCTGCAACCACAACACTTAGCATGGGTTTTAAGTACTTTAAGTATAATTCACATACCATAGATCAAAACTGACATTTTTTTTAGATAAAGGCATATACTCAGAATGATGCAAATCAGTTTAGAAAGATTATGGAAAAGGTGCAATCATAGAGGAAAAGGCAAGAAGGAGAGAGAAAAAGAGGAAAGAACAGGAAGAAAAAAGAGGAAGGAGTAGTATGTGATGTAGTAATACGGTGCCCCGGGGAGATGTTTGGATTACTTCCCCTGGCCTAGGGCATGACTGCCACAAAAAGAAAGAAATGAAGACAAATTATTTTGACAATTGTATTTGGCATGTAATTTGTCAGTTACCATCCACAGTTGTTATAAAGATACCCATGCACCACCTTTGAAAAGCAAGAGATATCTTCTTGTATTAAGAGTCTCATGTCTTAACCTCTGTTTTTTGAGTTAACTGATAATTTTGGTCTCTTAAACTTGCTTTCTTATATTTTATTTTTATTTTTATTTATTTATTTTTGGTGCAGGATTTGAACCCACTGAGCCACATCCCCAACCTTTTTTTTTTTTTTAATTTTGAGAAAGGATCTCACTAAATTGCTTAAGTCCTCAGTAATTTGCTGAAGCTGGCTTTGACCTTGCAATCCTCCTGCCTCAGCCCCTCAAGCTGCTGGGGTTATAGGCATGCACTACCATGCCTGGCTATATTTTAATTTTTAAAAAGAGTTTTGAGGCCTACTGAAGGTACTTTTTGGTCCTTATTTTTTTCTTTTTTCTTTTGATGCCTCAACTTACCACCATAATTTAAATCGTTTAAATTCTGGTTTTGGAAGGTAGGTGTGAACTCATGTTAGTCTGTTCTTTAGTTATTCAAGGAATTCTGAGGGGAAGGAAGGAATTCTGAAGGATCCATTGCAGATACAGAAGGAGATTTTGATTATTAGGAGCAAAATAACATTTGTTGAGAGACTTGAAGTCATTTTTAGAAATTTGTAGTGATTTTAAAGAGAAGGGGCCAAAGGAGAAGAGATTGAAGTGTTGGATTCTTATAAATGATAATAGAAATAGTACACATTATTCACTTGGGAAGAAGGGACTGCCTGCTTTGTGTTTCAGTCACTTTGCCAAGCACTGATCTCATTTAGTTTTTATAACATCCTGGAGAAAGAAGTGTTTCTACAGATGAGAAGATTGTAGCTCAGAGGGGCTGAGTGATTTTCTAGGATCACACAGCTAGGGTGAAACTATCCAGATCCAAGCCCAGACTTCCTGATTAAAACCTATGGTGTGGTTTTTCATTCTGCATTCTTTTCATATTAACTATTCTGCCCCAAGATTTTATAGGAACTCAGTGACAGATTGGGATTAATGTCTACAGCTCCTACCTCTCCCAGCTTCATTCCCTCTGTGCCTGTGGAATACAGACATTGGGATACAAAGACCACTTTGAAGGGCAGGAGTGTTGGAATGAGGGAAACTGTATATACCTCAATAAATGGAAGCACTCCCTTGTTAGAATTTGAGCTCTTAGATGGCTGATATATTTGTATGTTTTGTTCACTGCCATATCTGTGGAACCTAGACTAGAAATTGGTACATGTTAAGTGCCTGGTAAATAAATATTGAGTGAATCAGTGCTCATTAGGATAGATAGGGCCTGTGATGAGTGAAAGCTGAACCACATAAAGGTCCTGGCTGGAATGAGACAAAAGGAGAGTCTGAGAGCAAGTTCTCCATATGTCCTGAACAAGGAACAAGGGACAGGAGTTTGGGGTCTGGGAGAACTGGTCAGTGCACAGCAAGGTAGAGAGGGGAACTGACGCCTAATAGGACAAGGTCCCTAGTTAGAGATAAGGAAGGGCAGGTGGGCGGGAACTGGGGCTGGGGAGCAATGTATTCTAGCGCCCAAAGTCAGATAAGCACTGGCATAAAGTCAGCTGTGTTGAGCTGCTTAAGTAGACCTGGATATTGTCTCTGACTAGAGGCAGTTGAATCCAGATCTAGTGCTACCAGCTATAGAACTGAAGAACGTGAGGGCAGGAACCATGATCAATGAGACCAGTAGGTCACTTTCTTTACTTATGTCCACTGTTTGTTAGAAGAAATTGTGTTTGTTTTTCGTGTGACTTGATTTCCATTAAGTCTTCCTAATATGGTCATATGTTAAAGTTGTATCTCATTTAATTCTATAATATGGTTGCATGTTATAGCAAACATTTTATAAATGTTATTTTTGCAGTTAGTCTTATAGTTTTCATTATTACTGATCATAACATTTTATCATGTGTATTTGCTGCAGTTTACTCACTTGTTGCTATGTTGTTGGATCATTAATTGTTTCTGTTTAAAGTTCATTGGTTGATAAGCATGTTCTGTTTTTGGAATTATTTTCTCTGGGTGAATTTATAGAAGTGTATTTTCAAGATCAATACTTTAAGCTTTTATGGTTTTTGGATACCTCTTAATGAATGGCTTATTTGCTTTCTAGGAGAGTTGACTAGTTTATAGTGATAGCAAACATGTGCTAGGGGCCAAGGCCTAACCGTACCTTGACTTGAAAAGGTATATTATATCTTGACTTGAAAAGATGTATTATTACTGATAAAAAATTTTTAAAAATTGTATTAAAAGTCATCTCTCCTACATTATTCATTTTACAGCTGCTCCTTCCATCATTATTAACCCAAGGTTTCTCTTAAAACTTCAACTTCCTTGACATTGGCTCAAATGGATAATGAAGACAGCACACCTTCCTTGAAGAGTTGTGGAAAAACTTAAAAGTTGCTCAGCCATTTACAAGAGCATTCATTATGTGGCCCTATAGCATACTACCTCTATCTCAGTCAGGACTTTTCCCCCTTGGACTTGACAGAGCACTCACAATGGAATACTGAGATTTAACTCCCTTCCTCACAAGATGATGTTTAATCCCAGATCATTCACAACACAGTGGCTTTCTGTTTTGATCAAATATTCCTATCATAAAAGATAAAATTATGGACTGGGGTTGTAGCACAGTGGCATAGTATTGTAGTCATCTTCCTTAATCAGTGGTGGCTTTTTTACCCCATTTCTTTGTTCATTACCAAAAGCGTTTTTGAAAAATATTTATTTTTTTAGTTGTAGTTGACACAATACCTTTATTTTATTTATTTATTTTCACTTGGTGTGAGGATCCAACCCAGGGCCTCACACATGCTAGGCAAGTGCTCTACTGCTGAGCCACAACCCCAGCCCACCAAAAGCATTTTTCTGAGTATAAAATATGTAGCCTTTCATTTGTCTTCATGTGTTGGAAATCAACATATCTAAATGAAAAATTTTTTCCCCTATTTTACCCAGTCATAAACTGCTCTCATTGTTTTTATTTATATTAAATTTCTTACTTTTACATACTCAGTTACTTTGGCACATTTTGTAAAATTATGATTTTATCTTTTAAAAAAGTTGTTTTTTTTTTTTTTTAGTTGTTGATGGACCTTTATTTTATTTATTTTTATGGGTGCTGAGGATCAAACCCAAGTACCTCATACATGTTAGGCAAACACTCCACCACTGAGCTACAACCCCAGCCCATGATTTTATCTTTTATGTTTGGGAATATTTGATCAAAACAGAAAGCCACTATGTTGTGAATGATCTGGGGTTGAACATCATTTTGTGAGGGAGGGAGTTAAATCTCAGTATTCCATTGTGAGTGCCCTGTCAAGTCCAAGGGGGGAAAGTCCTGAATTAGAGGTAGTGTGTTATAGGGTTACATAATGGATGCTCTGGTAAATGGTTGAGCAACTTATATTTAAGTTTTTCCACAATTCTGCAAGGTAGGTGTGCTGTCTTCATTATCCATTTGAGCCAATGTCAAGGAAGTTGAAGTTTTAAGAGAAACCTTGGGTTAAAAATGATGGAAGTAGCAGCTGTAAAATGGATGATTTAGGAGAGATGACTTTCAGACTGCCTGCAGGTTATATTACCTCCAAATTTCTTCTTTCTGTAATCTCTTTGCCTTTGTACCTCATTGATTATACTGTTGGAAATTCTCTCGGTTGCAGGTAAATTCTGCTTCAGAGTCAGTCTCTCTTAAAACTTTAAATACCTCTGGAAGTTTGGAAGGCTGTGCATTATTAACTATAATGTGAGCCAATAAGAGGTTTTTTTTTTTTTTTTTTTTTTTTTTTAAATCCTGCTGGCAGCAGCTATCCCAAGAGATGGAGCTCAGTTAAGTGTGTTGGGAGGAGAAATACTTAGCATTCACAAGAGAAAGACAGATCAGATCTGGGTGAAGAGTCATAGTTGGGTGCAGAGAGCAGAGGGGCTGGTTCCTGGTAGCTGAGGCGCAGTCTTGAGAGGCAGAAGTGTGGATAAGGAGATGGTAAGATGTCAGGGACTGATACTTCCTATTTCAAAACTAGGCCAGACCTGTATTCCAGAAAGAGGAAGGAACCTCTTCCTCCTTCTTTTGTGCACTGCCCCGCACCCAGGTCAGAGCAGTCAGGTAATACTATTAAACTTTTGATTTTGTGGCTTATAACCATTTATTATACTATTTGTGAGCTATGAGTGGCATAAATTGGGTACTGAGTACAGATTTTAGGAGGTACATACTAGTCAAAGTTACTGGTATCTTCCCTCTGCTAATGATCTTTGGACAATTGTTTCCTTGTTTGTTTTTAGGTCATTTCTGGCACATTAAGTAAACAGGTGCTTTGATATAGATGTAAAATGACTGGCAAATTAATAAAAATCACTTTTTAGCAGTGTACTTACAGAAAGTTAAACAGAGACTGAGCTGTGAGTTTCATGTTTGCATGTGTTCTTAGACATCTGCAAGCCTTATATATGGAGCAGTCAGCCACTTGGTAGTCTTTTCTTAATAAACAGATGGCTCATGGCTCAGGATTTAAGTCTTACTACATGAATTATTTCCCTCGATGGAGTCAATGCCCAAGCTGAAAATAAACTACAGATCCTAATAGCCAAGCAGAAGGAATGTACTTGTCTAAGCGAAATATCTTATGTGTAATTTGGCTTGTCAAACAATGTGAAAGAGGATGAAAGCATCTTACTTTAAAATGTGCAGCTGGTTTGTGTACGAGTGTCACATGGATGCTCATTGTATGGCTTAGGCGTCGTCCTTGTCTAGTGTTCTAGTCATCTTCCTTAATCATGGTGGCTTTTTTACCCCCTTTCTTTGTTCAGTGCTGAAAGCATTTTCTGAGTATGAAATGTGTAGCCTTTAATTTGTCTTCATGTGTTATAAATCAACGTTATCTAAATGAAAAAAATTTTTCCCTATTTTACCCAATGATAGCACTTTGTTAGTTTTATTTAATTAGCTACGATGTTCTTCTACTTCATATTTCTTTAGACATTTAAAGGTAACTGCTCTCATAAGAATGCACATAATATATGGAGAGCCTATTCAATGTCCTACAAAACATTGTAGGACAACTTAATGATGAAAGGCCTGTGAGACTCCTGGTACTCAGAGGGTGGATGGGCCAGTGTGAGGCAACCTCTGGTGACTGGGGAGCTGCATCTCATAAACAGCTCTCCTTACCCACTGTTACCTTGGCTAGCATTCTTCAGATGTAGAAAGTCAGTCCTTGCTTCTTCCTGACTTTCTTTTGAATGATATGATCGTTTAAATGGTACACATTCATTATAGAACACTTAAAAATTTTGCAAATAAATAAAAATAAGTAAATAGAAAACCTCCATTCTATCACTAACCAGAGATCATACTTACAAACAATGGCAGTATATCCCTTGGTATTATCCTTGTGTTTATGTATTGTGTGTTTTACCAAAAAAATAAATAAAAAAGAATCAAACTGAATATTCTTTTTAAAAACTAGCTTTTTATGCTGATTAGTGCCATGCATTGCTTAATGTTGGGGGTATAATCTTGAGAAATTTGTCATTAGATGATTTCATCAGTGTGAAAACATAGAATGTACTTATATAAACCTGAATGAAATAGCTACTACATACCTGGCTATATGGTACAGGTAGCATCTTATAAGCAGCTTATTGTTGACTGAAATGTTATGTGATGTTTAACTGTATGTTAGGAACATTTTCCAAGTTATTAAATGTTTGCCTACAAAATCTTTTATTTTTTCATAGTTTCTTCACGAAGCCTTTATTTTTATGTGGTGCTGAGGATTGAACCCGGGTCCTGCCCGTGCTAGGCGAGCTCTCTACCGCTGAGCCACAATCCTAACCCCCTACCAAATCTTTTAAAACTTTTTTTGTGGTGTTAGGGATTACCCACTGAGCTACATCCTTAACTCTATTTTGAGACTGGGCCTTGCAAAGTTGCTGAGGCTGGCCTTGAGCTTGGAGTCCTTTGCTTCAGCTTCCTGAGTAGCTGGGATTCTATATGTGCACCACTGGGCCTGGCCCCCATTTTTTTTTAATATCATGATTTTTTTCCAAATGTTTTTTAATAGCTGCAAAGTATTCAGTTTTATTGACATTATAGAATTTGCTTCATTATCTGCCATTATTGGACATTTAAATTCTTTTTAATTTTTGATATTGTGAATAGCATTATAGTTAACATTCTTATAGTTAAAATATCCACATTCACAGTTTAATTTATTGCTCAGTACAATAATTGGGGGTTCCTTTGAAAGCAAGTCTTATGTACTTAGTTTATTTGGGCACTTCCAGGGAGCCAGGAATGAGTGAGTTGGGGTTTGAACTGGAAAGGAGGGAATCCAGTTCAGAGGTATGGTATTGATCTAGCCACAGCTAAGTGTGATGTGTTTACTCTCCCTTCTGAGGAGCTGTATGAAATGTGTCTCTGAACTATCTGCTTAGGGATTAAAGGGAAAAGTCTTTACTTTCCTTTGGACCATTCTTTTTTGTTGTTGTTGTTCTAATTAGCTATACATGATAGCAGAATGCATTTCAATTCATTGTACACAAAGGGAGCACAACGTTTCATTTTTATGGTTGTATCACATGTGCAGTCATACATGTACCTAGGGCGGATCATTCTTTACTGGTGGAGGTTGGTCCTTCATCATTATTTTCCATACTTCTGGATGTGCAGGTCTGAGTGCCTAGTGCCAGAGTCCCAGGTAGGAAGCAGAGACTGGGGTAAAGAATTGCATTACATCTTCCCAAAGATGATCAAAGTCTGTTCAAAGTCTGCTCAAACCTGCTGATGGCAGTGGCAGCTGGAGCATGAGATAGGGCTGAGAGGATTTGATATAGGACACCAGAAGTGCCCCATACAGATGCATTCCTAGAAATAGAGTGTTGGTAATTCTGACACAGAATTCATCCAGAATTGTACCCCTTTCATTTTTTTTTTAAATCTGGTACTGGGGACTGAACCCAGAAACTCATGCATGAGGTGCTCTATCACTGAGCTACATCCCTAGCCCTAAAATTTATATACCCCTGAAGTAACAAATGAGTTACATTCAAGTTGATTTATTTATGAAGAATATTTTCCAAATAATTAAGTATTTGTCCACCAAATCTATGTATTGCTATAGACCTGGGGATACAGCAGGGGATACAATGTGATCCTGCTGTTATGTATTCCTTTGCAGGGAGATGAACACTAAACATGGGAACGAACACACAAGGTCAGTTTGTTCCAGTTGTGTTAGTCCTGTGAAGCAAATGAAATGAAGCAAAGCTATTAGTAGTGACTTGAAAGGGACTGAGCCTGTGCTAAGAACACCAGAGTCTGAGTGGAGACTCTCAGAGAGTCACCTACTTTACATTTTCCCTGGCTTTGGGAGTGTGGCTCTCCCTGTATAAATGTGCTATTGTATTTAATCACTCTGAGATTCTTAGACTCTATGATTAACATTCAAATACATAGAAAATTATAATTATTCTTTCTTATATGTTTTAGAATATACTTCATTGTCTTAGATCGTTAATCTCAAGAGTTAATATTAGTGAAGTATAAATAAATGGAAAATTTCCATTGTGCATTTATTTTAACTATAATCTACTTCGTGTAAGAATTATCACTGTTCAGCTGCTCCTTTGTCCTAGACAACTCAGAAAAATAAGTTTTTAAGATGAAAATTTATTTGTTGGATCTTGAAGTGACAATGCCCAAGATATTTTTGTGACCCAGAGCAAATTAAGAAATCACCTCTCTGCGTATTGACAGGAGAAACTTGGCCTGGTGGGCACAGCGCCACCTACTGGAAGAGAAGTTAATCAAACTCTAAGACTGCATTTATTAGTTTTTTTTTTCCTTTTTTTCTTTTCTCTTTTTTTTTTTTGATTTGGATTTTTCTTTCATTTTTCTTTCTTGCTGTTTTTTTAAATTTTATTTTTACAATTTTTTTCTTCTAATTTTAATTTTAATTTTTTTTATTATTATTTAAAATTTTTTTTTATTTTCTATTTTTTTCTTCTTTTATCTTTTCATTTCTCTTATCCCCCCTTCCTTGAATTCTACCTGCTTACTCTCATTCTCTTTAGTGACTTCTTCCCTTCCCTTCTAATACCTTTCCTCCCAAGCATCAAATAAATTTATAGGAGTAAACAGTAACTCAGCAGTCAAACAGAACAAGAAGTAACACGAGCAGCTTCAAAAAGCAAGGAAGAAAAGGAGTACAAACAATGCAGGACAGCCTAAATATTCAGGGGGACCTAGAGTCATCAGAAAAATGGTCATATAAAGAACTCAAGGAACACCTTAGACAGATGGAATGGAACGTTAAAGAGGATACAAGACAGCAAATTCAAGCAGCGAAAGAACACATTGAGAATGAATTACATAAACAGATAAAAGAAGAAGTTAAGCATCTTTATCAGGAGATAGAGATTATAAAAAATAATCAAACAGTAATTCTAGAAATGAAGGAAACGATAAACCAAATTAAAAACTCAATTGAGAGTATCACTAACAGAGTGGAGCAAGTAGAAGCCAGAACGTCAGATAATGAAGACAAAATATATCATCTTGAAAAGAGTCTAGCCAACTCAGAAAGGCTGGTAAAAAATCACGAGAAAAACATCCAAGAGTTACGGGATAACATAAAAAAACCAAACTTACGAGTCATCGGGATAGAAGAAGGTACAGAGATTCAAACCAAGGGAATGAGTAACCTGCTGAATGAAATAATTACAGAAAACTTTCCAGAAATAAAAAAGGAAACAGATATACAAATTGAAGATGCATACAGGACACCGAGCACACAAAATCACAGTGGACCAACGCCAAGACACATTGTTATGAAGATATCCAATATACAGAACAAAGAGAAAATATTAAAAGCTACAAGAGAAAGGAGACAGATTACATTCAGGGGTAAACCAATAAGGTTAACAACGGATTTTTCATCACAGACACTGAAAGCAAGAAGGTCATGGAACAATGTATTTCAAACACTGAAAGACAATGGATGCCAACCAAGAATTCTGTATCCAGCAAAATTAAGCTTCAGGTATGACAATGAAATAAAAATCTATCATGATAAACAAAAGTTAAAAGAATTTGCAGCCAGAAAACCAGCATTGCAAAGCATTTTGAGCAAAACACTACACGAGGAAGAAATGAAAAACAATAACCAAAACCATCAGTGGGAAGTGCCTCGGTAAAGACAGAGGGCGAGGGGAAAGATAATCATGGAGAAACAAACTAATTTTTTTAAAAAAAGGATAAATAATCAAACATGGATGGAAGTACAAACCATATATCAATAGTAACTCTGAATGTTAATGGCTTAAACTCTCCAATAAAGCGACATAGGCTGGTATCATGGATTAAAAAAACAAATCCAACAATATGCTGCCTCCAGGAGACACATCTGATTGGAAAAGACATACACAGGCTGAAGGTGAAAGGATGGGAAAAAATATACCACGCGCACGGTCCTCGTAAGCAAGCAGGGGTGGCCATCCTCATATCGAATAAAATCGACTTCAAGACTAAGTTAATCAAAAGGGATAAAGAAGGACATTATATACTGTTAAAAGGAACCATTCACCAAGAAGACATAACAATTATCAATATTTATGCACCAAATAATGGTGCTGCGACATTCATAAAACAAATTCTCCTCAAGTTCAAGAATCAAATAGACCACAACACAATAATTATGGGTGACTTCAACACACCTCTCTCACCATTGGACAGATCCTCCAAACAAAAGTTGAATAAAGAAACTATAGAACTCAATATCACAATCAATAACCTAGACTTAACTGACATATATAGAATATATCAACCATCATCAAATGGATATACTTTTTTCTCAGCAGCACATGGATCCTTCTCAAAAATAGACCATATATTATTCCATAGGGCAACCCTCAGTAAATATAAAGGGGTGGAGATAATACCATGCATTTTATCTGATCATAATGGAATGAAACTGGAAATCAATGATAAAAGAAGGAAGGAAAAATCCTACATCACATGGAAAATGAACAATATGTTACTGAATGATCAATGGGTTACAGAAGACATAAAGGAGGAAATCAAAAAATTCTTAGAGATAAATGAAAATACAGACACAACATATCGGAATCTATGGGACACAATGAAAGCAGTTTTAAGAGGAAAATTCATGGCCTGGTGGTCATTCCTCAAAAAAAGAAAAAACCAACAAATAAATGAGCTCACACTTCATCTCAAAGCCCTAGAAAAGGAAGAGCAAAACAACAGCAAATGTAGCAGAAGGCAAGGAATAATTAAAATCAGAGCGGAAATCAATGAAATTGAAACAAAAGAAAGTATTGAAAAAATTAACAAAACTAAAAGTTGGTTCTTCGAAAAAATAAATAAGATCGACAGACCTTTAGCCATGCTAACGAAGAGAAGAAGAGAGAGAACTCAAATTACTAACATACGGGATGAAAAAGGCAATATCACAATAGATGCTACAGAAATACAGAAGACAATTAGAAATTATTTTGAAAACCTATATTCCAATAAAATAGAAGATAGTGAAGACATCGATAAATTTCTTAAGTCATATGGTTTGCCCAGACTGAGTCAGGAGGATACACACAATTTGAACAGACCAATATCAATGGATGAAATTGAAGAAGCCATCAAAAGACTACCAACCCAGAAAAGCCCTGGACCGGATGGGTATACAGCGGAGTTTTACAAAACCTTTAAAGAAGAATTAATACCAATACTTTTCAAGTTATTTCAGGAAATAGAAAAAGAGGGAGCTCTTCCAAATTCATTCTATGAGGCCAACATCACCCTGATTCCGAAACCAGACAAAGACACCTCAAAGAAAGAAAAGTACAGACCAGTATCTCTAATGAACCTAGATGCAAAAATCCTCAATAAAATTCTGGCGAATCGAATACAAAAACACATCAAAAAAATTGTGCACCATGATCAAGTAGGATTCATCCCTGGGATGCAAGGATGGTTCAATATACGGAAATCAATAAATGTTATTCACCACATCAGTAGACTTAAAGATAAGAACCATATGATCATCTCGATAGATGCAGAGAAAGCATTTGACAAAGTACAGCATCCCTTTATGTTCAAAACATTAGAAAAACTAGGGATAACAGGAACTTACCTTGACATTGTAAAAGCTATCTATGCTAAGCCTCAGGCTAGCATCATTCTGAATGGACAAAAGTTAAAGGCATTCCCTCTAAAATCTGGAACAAGACAGGGATGCCCTCTATCACCACTTCTATTCAATATAGTTCTCGAAACACTGGCCAGAGCAATTAGACAGACGGAAGAAATTAAAGGCATAAAAATAGGAAAAGAAGAACTTAAATTATCACTATTTGCAGATGACATGATTCTATACCTAGAAGACCCAAAAGGGTCTACAAAGAAACTACTAGAACTAATAAATGAATTCAGCAAAGTGGCAGGATATAAAATCAACACGCATAAATCAAAGGCATTTCTGTATATCAGCGACAAAACTTCTGAAACGGAAATGAGGAAAAACACTCCATTCACAATATCCCCCCCAAAAATAAAATACTTGGGAATCAATCTAACAAAAGAGGTGAAAGATTTATACAATGAAAACTATAGAACCCTAAAGAGAGAAGTAGAAGAAGATCTTAGAAGATGGAAAAATATACCCTGTTCATGGATAGGCAGAACTAATATCATCAAAATGGCGATATTACCAAAAGTTCTCTATAGGTTTAATGCAATGCCAATCAAAATCCCAATGGCATTTCTTGTAGAAATAGATAAAGCAATCATGAAATTCATATGGAAAAATAAAAGACCCAGAATAGCAAAAGCAATTCTAAGCAGGAAGTGTGAATCAGGCGGTATAGCGATACCAGATTTCAAACTATATTACAGAGCAATAGTGACAAAAACAGCATGGTACTGGTACCAAAACAGGCGGGTGGACCAATGGTATAGAATAGAGGACACAGAGAGTAATCCACAAAGTTACAACTATCTTATATTTGATAAAGGGGCTAAAAGCATGCAATGGAGGAAGGATAGCATCTTCAACAAATGGTGTTGGGAAAACTGGAAATCCATATGCAACAAAATGAAACTGAATCCCTTTCTCTCGCCATGCACAAAAGTTAACTCAAAATGGATCAAGGAGCTTTATATCAAATCAGAGACTCTGTGTCTGATAGAAGAAAAAGTTGGCTCCGATCTACATATTGTGGGGTCGGGCTCCAAATTCCTCCAAATATCTTAATAGGACACCCATAACACAAGAGTTAATAACAAGAATTAACAAATGGGACTTAATTAAACTTAAAAGTTTTTTCTCAGCAAGAGAAACAATAAGAGAGGTAAATAGGGAGCCTACATCCTGGGAACAAATTTTTACTCCTCACACTTCAGATAGAGCCCTAATATCCAGAGTATACAAAGAACTCAAAAAATTAGACAATAAGATAACAAATAACCCAATCAACAAATGGGCCAAGGACCTGAACAGACACTTCTCAGAGGAGGACATACAATCAATCAACAAGTACACGAAAAAATGCTCACCATCTCTAGCAGTCAGAGAAATGCAAATCAAAACCACCCTAAGATACCATCTCACTCCAGTAAGATTGGCAGCCACTATGAAGTCAAACAACAACAAGTGCTGGCGAGGATGTGGAGAAAAGGGTACACTTGTACATTGCTGGTGGGACTGCAAATTGGTGCAGCCAATTTGGAAAGCAGTTTGGAGATTCCTGGGAAAGCTGGGAATGGAACCACCATTTGACCCAGCTATTGCCCTTCTCGGACTATTCCCTGAAGACCTTAAAAGAGCATGCTACAGGGATACTGCCACATCGATGTTCATAGCAGCACAATTCACAATAGCTAGACTGTGGAACCAACCCAGATGCCCTTCAATAGATGAATGGATAAAAAAAAAATGTGGCATCTATACATAATGGAGTACTGTGCAGCAATAAAAAATAACAAAATCATAGAATTTGCAGGGAAATGGATGGCTCTAGAGCAGATTATGCTTAGTGAAGCTAGCCAATCCCTAAAAACAAATAGCAAATGTCTTCTTTGATATAATGAGAGCATCTATGAACAGAGCAGGGAGGAAGAGCAGGAAGAAAAGATTAACATTAAACAGAGACATGAGATTGGAGGGAAAGGGAGAGAAAAGGGAAATTGCATAGAAATGAAGGGAGACCCTCATTGCTATACAAAATTACATATTAGAGGTTGTGAGGGGAATGGGAAAATAAACAAGGAGAGAAATGAATTACAGTAGATGGGGTAGAGAGAGAAAATGGGAGGGGAGGGGAGGGGGGATAGTAGGGGATAGGAAAGGTAGCAGAATACAACAGTTACTAATAGGGCATTATGTAAAATTGTGGATGTGTAACCGACGTGATTCTGCAATCTGCATTTGGGGTAAAATTGGGGGTTCATAACCCACTTCAATCTAATGTATGAAATATGATATGTCAAGAGCTGTGTAATGTTGTGAACAACCAATTAAAAAAAATAATAAAATGTAATTATGATACGAAAAAATAAATAAATAAATAAAAAAGAAATCACCTCCTTGCTAAGTATTTCCACTTTTTTATTAATAGTATAATTTAGCCACTTCAGTAGAAAATAAGTCCTGGGGTTAGAGTACCCCAGGTAAAAGCATGTTCTTATTTGTCACTTTTATGTGAATCATAGGAATCAGCATGTTATCAGATATGAAAGATTAGAATATTAAATCTCATTTTCTAAATCAACATTTTCCAAATTTCAATCATTTATGTGCATCCTGTAGAATTTTGCTATATTCTGTACCATGAATACTGTTAAATATTTAATGTTTTTCTCTACATTGACTTCATTTTAATTTAAATAAATTTATTTAGGAAAGAATATTTATATTATTAAAAAAGTGAAAGGTAACTTTTAAAATATATTCCTTTTATATTCATAGCCATGAACACAAGGTCTGTGTGCCTTCTGAAATAATTGTATCTGTCTTGGTTAATACTGCTCACGTAGGAGGCTTGACCTGTCCCATTCCAAGTACGTGTCCTTAGGCAAGTCAACCAACTTTTCCAAACCTCCAGATGAGTGTTTAGCTCCATAGTTGATACAATAATTACTCAGTAAAGGGAAGCAACTAAGAATGCATTATTGAAGTGGTTGCTGTCTTTATTACTATGATGAAAAGAATATTAGATATTTAGAAATTTACACAAGTACCTTCTTCTGCACCTAAATATGGAGTGGAAGGTATTATAACTGACTAAGGAGTTGGCCAATCTAATTGTATCCATAGGTTTCAGTGGCCAGCTGTTTGACTTGGACAAAGCATTTAACTCCTCATGAGTTTGGTTTCCAAAACAGTATATTGGGAAACTTGATTTAATTCTAAAGTATCCAGTTCACAGGTTGACAGCGGTCTGAGTAGTTTTGATCGTGGAATATGTTTCATCTAAAGCCTGAGTATCCTTTATTATTTTTTGTTTTAACTGGCTGTTCGACTAATCCACAAAATAAGCAAGGTCAATGGTGAGGCCCTGACTACTTTCCTGTTTTCATTTATGAGTGACTGTTGGTCACCAAATGTCATGTTTAGCAAGTTGGACCAATTAGTGATTGTTTTTGAAACTGTATATAATTATGTAAGCTAAATAGTCTAGCGCTAGTAAAATTACATCATAAAACTGACTCATTTTGAAAGGATTTATTGACAAAAGAAAAATAGGAATAAGCACTTTTTATACATTTGGCCCAGTTTATAAGTTTAACGTATATTTGCCAAGCATGGAACCATTTGTCTCATCACTGCCATCAATAAAAATTATATATTTCTAGCTGCACATCCCACTGATGAAATAACTTTTATATTGGACTTATATTGGTCCTTTCCAGATCTGAGATTCTATGATTTTATGCATTTTGATCTCCTCTAAGGTAGATCTGGACTTTGTAGTGATGAAGTTGAAAACAGTGAAGGGAAATAAAAATTTAAAAACCTGTTCTAGCTGCTTTTTTTTAGATGGCATATATGTAAATGTGAATATATATCATGTGTTGGCATAATATGTACTAATTACTGTTTTTTTTTAATACTTAAAAATATATTGTATTGTAATCCTAGCAATTCAGGACCTGAGATAGAAGGATCGAAAGTTGGAAACTAGCATCAGCAACTTAGCAAGGCTCTGAGCAACTTAGTGAGACCTTGTCTATAAATAAAAAGGGAGGATGTGACTCAGTGGATCTGAGTCAGTGGGTAAGCCCTTTGGTTAAATCTCTGGTACAAAAAAAAAAAAAAAAAGAATATATGTTATCGACTATCCCATTTGTATAATTTCTTCGTTTGAGTAACTACCAAGTATTCCATTGAATTGATGGTTATAGTTATTTAACCAGTCTCTTTATGATTCAGGCTTTTCCCTAGCTTCTCTATTAATGCTACAGTAATGCTGTAATAAAAATATCTGTACATACAAAATTTTGCATGTTAGTGTATCTGTAGGTTTAAATTTTTGAATCAAAGATTGTGTTAATTTGTAATTTGATTGAAGCAGACAAATTGTTCTTCATGGAAGTTGACCCAAGATACACTCCCACCAGCATTGTGTAAGCAGGCCTGTTTCTGCTCAACCACTTTTTCCTCCTTGTTTTTCTGTGTTACCAAACAACTTTGAATACTACTGAACTACACTCTTTTGTCCCTGGGAAAGTGCTGATTAGATGAGTGATCTTTACCATTTATGTAAATTTCACACACTGAGTATTACCCCGAAGACCACTTTCCAAACTATGTGTTTGCTGAATTAAATGACTGTGCTGTTAAGCATCTTGGAATGTGCTTTATGTTGCTTTAGAGCACAATTATACCATCATAGAAAAACCTCTAATTTGAAAATTATCAACAAATTAAAAGTCTTCCATGGAGATTCATTCTCATAACATAATGAAGCACACTCCATATTGTGCAAAAGGTTTGACTATAACCACGTTATTTATACTTTATTTTTCTTCAAAGAAAAAGGCAGTTTCTAGTTACCATTTCCCTTTTTCAGAGAAAACTATTAGTAGTTGATAGAGTTGGGTTAAAATACAAACCATCACCCTCTTGGTCTTTAGTTCTATTCATTAATATTTGGTTGTGTTCAGCAGACACACCCATGGCTTCTAGATCCCAGAGTGAAAGTGTCCGTGTTTCATTTAAGAAAATACAGGTAGTTTATGATATAGAAAGACATATGAGTACTATCATTCTTTACAAATTTATATCTTATTACATAGATTTAGGAAAATCGTAAAAGGTATTCATCAACTACTGTTTCCTCTAATTATTTTCTTTGGACTACAGTGTGGTATATATATTAAAGTAACTCCTGAAGGAACTTAGAAGGTTTTTTTTATGCTAATATCTTTTCTAACATTGACCATTGTTAAATAGTTGATTTTTTGGGGAGTGGCCTTTTTGAAAGAATGGTAGGTATTCAGTAACTTACTTTCTTTTTATTTTATTTTATTATTATTGTTTTTTGAACCAGGGATTGAATCCAGGGGTGCTTAGTCACTGTGCTACCTCCTGAGCCCTTTTTTTATTTTTGAGACAGGATCTTGCAAAATTGCTTAGGGCTTTACTTAACTGCTGAGCCACTGTGCCTGGCATTCAATAACTTTTTAAATGAAGTTTTTCTCAATTTGATTTTCAAAGCTGGTCCTTAAAATAGTGCTCTCCTCATTCACTTATAAGAAAAAAATCGCTCCATTATTGATCTATTTGAAAAGGAGTATAATCTTAGTTGTAGTATTTATAGTGAGGATAGTGCTTAAATTCTATAAAACAACTGATAATTGATATAAAATTGCTTGGAGTTATTGGAATACAAATATGAATTTAAAAGTTATTAGGCAATTACTACTTATGCTTTTTATTTCAGTAATGTATTACATTCTAGAGAAATTGCTTGTAACTAGAGATTCATGTTGAATTTTAAATTATTGTACCCTTGTAATTATGATCAAAGTATGCTATATACATGTATGGATGTGCCTCAATGAAACACATTTTCTGTATAATTAAAATGCACTCTTAAAACATGGCTAAATAAAGTTGTTCTACCCCCTAAGAAAAGCAGTTTGTTGTATTATTCAGACAGTGGAAGAGCAGGCCTTCTGAAAAATGTGGCTTTGTCTGGGTACACCCTTTACTCACAAAATTCTGAAGCTCAGGACCCTTGCATTAAGCAAACAAAACCATTTTATTGAATGATAACACCCCCTAGCTTACTAATAATGGGTGTTTTTAAAAATTCAGGAACATTTTGTTTATGCTTATCAAACAAACCATAAATATAATATGATCTGATATCTTATATTCTTGAGACTGCCGAGAACTTTGAACGATTCCTTAGAAATTATAGAGAATGAAGAGTCATTACCACTTTTGCAAATAATTGTTACATTTGTTTTCTATGGAATACTTGGGTGTGGATGACTGGACCTCTTGTGCCCTTTGGAGAAGCAGGTAAAATAGCAGTGGCCTAAGCACTTTCCCTTGTGTGTTACAGGTACTTCTCCCAGCAGCTGGTCTGTTACAGTTACAGGATGTGAAGAAGACTTGCTGTGAATTCTTGGAATCTCAGCTTCACCCTGTCAACTGCTTAGGAATTCGGGCTTTTGCTGATATGCACGCATGCACAGACCTCCTGAACAAGGCCAACACCTATGCAGGCAAGTGGAGTAGACTTCAGCTGAATTGGAGACCAGGAGGAATGTGGAACTCTTGTTCTCATGTGCTTTTGCAGTGGTCTCTGTAAAGTCATGTAATGTTTATGGATATGAGTTTTATAAAAAATACTTATTAAAATCTTATAATGGTAGCATGGCATAATTGAAACATGAAATTCTCAACTTAAGAGTGATTATAAAAAAAAAAAAGAGTCACTGTAAATTGGTGTTGGGACTGAATAATAGAATAGCTAGTTTTGTGGAAGTGTTGATCCCTATGTATTTTTCTTTCAAATTGTCAAAGGAATAGGCATATGAAAAAATGTATTCATGTGAAATTAAATTATTTGTCTTTGTGATTTTTTTTATGTCTTTTTCTTGCATCCTTAAAAATAGTTTTGTGGATTAAAAAAATCTAAAAATCTAGATGTGTTTGGGTAGAGTAGAAAAGTAGGTCCCAAGTGTAGGCAGCCCTCTCGTGAGATAGCAGTTGCCAAGACTTTCTGGCCTTGGTCCCTGGCAGAGGGATGCCTGTCAGCTGCCGTGCAGGCTCCTTCAACCCGCACCCCCAATCTTATAGTTGGGGAGGAGAGGTTATTGTTAGATCTTTGGATGTATCTAATATTCACAAAAGTAACCTATACTTTATTTTTCTTTGAGTTTATGAAAACTTAGTGGCGCACACCTGTAATCCCAGCAGTTTAGAGAATTGCAAGTTCAAAGCCACTGGAATGGACTTAGAGAGGCCTTAAGCAACTTAGTGACACCCTGTCTCTAAATAAAATATTAAAAGGTGGGGGATGCTGGGGATGTGGCTCAGTGGTTAAGCATCCCTGGGTTCAGTCCTTGGGAGCAAAAAAACAAAATGAAAACAAACAAACCATCTTTCCAGGAGACAACTGGTAGAAGTTATAATACTCCATTTGCTTACAAGACTTTTGTCCTGCATCTTTAAGATTCAGTAGGAACCAATCCTATAGAAACTTCTAGTGTTCATTGCCTTTTAATAAGCTCTAGCATACTACCTCTCCCAGCCTTCAGATACAAGAACCTCTTTTCTAAGCTCTACTTCCTTCATTGTGCTTACACTAAAGAGAAAAGGAGCTTTCTGTTTTATAGGTGTGGGTAGATTGTGTGTGTGTTTGTTTTTACATGCATAGAGCAATGGAGAGACATATTCCTAGAATCTGTTGTATTAACCAAGTAATGATTCCAAGTGGTTAGTTAAAAAAAAAAAAATTCTACAGTGTTTCAGTAAAGCACAATAGGTTCTATGAATTTTAGCTTTATGGATTTCTTAAAGATGGCCTTTTTACTCTTTATAAAATTGTTTCAGTGGGAAAATGTAATTTGAGTTCCACGAAACTCATTTATAGATAAGCTTTTATAACAACCTTTCTATAAGTTGAGGAATGCCTACATTACAATGCAAGGTGTAAACCTTTTGCATGGGGTAAGGCATTTTAAGAAAAAAACAGACAATTTAATTCATTGGTACATTCCAGTGCAACCACTTACATTCTTCAGTTAAGTAGAAAATATTTCTTCTAAATCCAGTCTCCATTTTCTCCAGGAAACATATATTTTGGATAATTTTTCTCTACATGCAGCAATTGCTATTTATATCTTTTTCAGAATGCTAGTTGCATTCTGTAGTTCCTCTGTAGTTCCTGAGAAATGTAAATTGACTCTTAATAGGGGCCAAGTCCCTCAGGAGAAACCAAATAAAACTGGATTCATGCAAAAGATACCTAAATATAATTCTTAGGATGTACTAATACTCTTAGTTTTGCTTATATTAGAACCAACTCATTTGCTGTATTATCAGGAGAAAATTAGATTTGATTATTTCCTTTATTGTATTTTACTACAGAATAAGAAGAAATTTCCCTTAGAGTTAGAACATCTCTGTATCTTAGTTTGTAGAGTCCTTGTACAATTTTTTTTTTTTTTTGGAAAAATTCTTGTCACTTTTAAGAAAATTACACAGAAACGTTGATTCCTCATTTTTAG
The DNA here is from genome assembly GCF_964194105.1 of Spermophilus citellus. Taxonomy (NCBI): domain Eukaryota; kingdom Metazoa; phylum Chordata; class Mammalia; order Rodentia; family Sciuridae; genus Spermophilus; species Spermophilus citellus. The sequence continues at coordinate 68,722,940 of NC_138196.1, read as the reverse complement.
TGTACTATATTTTAATTCAGAATCTACTCTTAAAGGATGCACTGCTTTTATATCATGATTCTGAATTTTTTATTTAGAATAAAAAGTTCTTAGGGTTGTAAGTACCATTTTAAAACATCTTTTATTATGAAAAATTGCAAATGTACAAAAATAGAATAGTACTCATCATCCAACTTCAAGAGTTGTTAACTTATTGGGTAATCTTGTTTTAGCTGTAACCCTTTTAACTTTCCCCTCTTCAATTGTTATTTTTTGCTATGTAAATTTTTTAATGAAATCTAAGATATATACAGAAAAGTACCCAAATCACTAGTCTCTATATAGCTGGACACATTTTATGCATCCTCCTATTTTATTTTGAAGCAATTGTCAGTTTCGTCTATATTCTTTCACCATTATACTTTTATTATTATTTTACAAATATAATTACAAAATATAACTTTGTATAATGAAGCCATTTCCATATCTTTGGTGTATTGATACCTGTGGCAACAAACTTTCTAAAATAAATAATCTAGAATAATGCTAAAAAGCAGTTATTCTTGATAGTTAAGGTTTTTATTTTTATATCTTAAGTACTAGGAGATGGGAAGGTAAGGAACGTGGGATGTTGTCCATAGCTCTCTTTTACCTTCAAAGAATTGAGTTTTATCTTCAAGCATTTTATGTGTCCAGAATATCTATTCAAACTCCTATATTACTTCCTAGTCAAATCATATACCATCTGAAAAGATTAGAGAATGAAGAGGGCAGTAGCAATAGAAAAAGTCAACATATTTTTCTTTATCATAAGGTGTGGGCTGAGCAGAGCCTGTGATGAGCTTACTGAGCAGGAAAGTAAAAAAGGAAAGGAAGAAAATAGCAATAGAAGTGTCGATACTTATACATACATAAATACATAGAAAGAAGGGAGGAGAAAGAGGATCTGAGGGAGAGAAAGGATAGGTAAGGAAAGAAAGCCTTCGTACCCTTGGGGTGCTTTCCGATCCAAGATGACCAGGCTTAGAACCGTCTAGAAACTACAGAGTATGCATACTCCTTAAAACCCACCAGAGAGTCTGGACTCAGATATGCCTTATTTCTTTCACATTGAGATTGGAAATAAGCTTCCTAGTGTTCACAATATGGGACCTCTGTAGAGAAGGTAAAAAAACTGAGAAAGCAAGTGGGGAGGGAGCAGAGGCCCAGCAGGAGAGGGTGTGGAGTCCCCAGGGCTCCTTCTCTGCACCTGTGCTGGCATGGTTTCAGCAGTGGGGTGCTGCCAGTCACAGCCTGTCTCACTGGTCCATGTGCTTCTCCAAGGCAAGTGGTGATCTGCTTCAAACCAGTGACAACAGAAATGATCAGACCAGCCAGGTTAGTGACCGCTTTGAGGCATGGTTGTGCTGAACTGAAGTCAGCCTTTGTTATTTTTTAAAAATGAAAAATTCTAGTTTACTCCAAGTGTACTGACTTCTTAGGATACTGCTTGTTTATGGACTCTTTTTTTTTTTTACTTCTCATAGAGAAGTTTTTTAGGTGGTATTCATATTTTAATGATTTCTCAAATCATGAAAACCTTTGCTTTTAGCATTTTGGGTAGCCCAGAACTATAATGGAGATAAAAATTGAACTTATCAGTTTAGGCATTATTTTATTTTTTTTATTATTAGTTGTTCAAAACATTACAAAGCTCATGACATATCATCTTTCATACATTTGATTCAAGTGGATTATGAACTCCCATTTTTACCCCATATACAGATTGCAGAATCACATCGGTTACACATCCACATTTTTACATATTGCCATACTAGTGTCTGTTGTATTCTGCTGCCCTTCCTATCCTCTACTATCCCCCCTCCCCTCCCCTCCCCTCCCATCTTCTCTCTCTACCCCATCTACTGTAATTCATTTCTCTCTCTTGTTTTTTTTTCCTTTCCCCTAACTTCCTCTTATATGTAATTTTGTATAACAATAAGGGTCTCCTTCCATTCCCAAGCAATTTCCCTTCTCTCTCCCTTTCTCTCCCACCTCTCGTACCTGTTTACTGGTGATCTTCTTCTCATGCTCTTCCTCCCTGCTCTGTTCTTAGTTGCCCTCCTTATATCAAAGAAGACATTTGGCATTTGTTTTTTAGGGATTGGCTAGATTCACTTAGCATAATCTGCTGTAATGCCATCCATTTCCCTGCAAATGCCATGATTTTGTCATTTTTTAGTGCTGAGTAATACTCCATTGTGTATAAATGTCACATTTTTTTTATCCATTCATCTATTGAAGGGCATCTAGGTTGGTTCCTCTGTCTAGCTATTGTGAATTGTGCTGATATGAACATTGATGTATCCCTATACTACGCTCTTTTAAGGTCTTTGGGGAATAGTCCGAGAAGGGGAATAGCCGGGTCAAATGGTGGTTCCATTCCCAGCTTTCCAAGGTATCTCCATACTGCTTTCCAAATTGGCCGCACCAATTTGCAGTCCCACCAGCAATGGACAAGTGTACCCTTTTCCCCACATCCTTGCCAGCACTTGTTATTGTTTGACTTCATAATGGCTGCCATTCTTACTGGGGTGAGATGTTATCTTAGGGTGGTTTTAATTTGCATTTCTCTGACTGCTAGAGATGGTGAGCATTTTTTCGTGTGCTTGTTGATTGATTGTATGTCCTCCTCTGAGAAGTGTCTCTTCAGGTCCTTGGCCCATTTGTTGATTGGGTTGTTTATTTTCTTATTGTTTAATTTTTGAGTTCTTTGTATGTTCTGGATATTAGGGCTCTATCTGAAGTGTGAGGAGTAAAAATTTGTTCCCAGGATGTAGGCTCCCTATTTACCTCTCTTATTGTTTCTCTTGCTGAGAAAAAACTTTTTAGTTTGAGTAAGTCCCATTTGTTGATTCTTATTTTTAACTCTTATGCTATGGGTGTCCTATTAAGGAATTTGGAGCCCGACCCAACAATATGTAGATCGGAGCCAACTTTTTCTTCTATCAGACGCAGAGTCTCTGTTTTGATATCAAGCTCCTTGATCCATTTTGAGTTAACTTTTGTGCATGGTGAGAGAAAGGGATTCAGATTCATTTTGTTGCATATGGATTTCCAGTTTTCCCAACACCATTTGTTGAAGATGCTATCCTTTCTCCATTGCATGCTTTTAGCACCTTTGTCAAATATAAGATAGTTGTAATTTTGTGGATTGGTCTCTGTGTCCTCTATTCTGTACCATTGGTCCACCCGCCTGTTTTAGTACAAGTATCATGCTGTTTTTGTTACTATTGCTCTGTAATATAGTTTGAAATCTGGTATCGCTATACCGCCTGTTTCACTCTTCCTGCTTAGAATTGCTTTTGCTATTCTGGGCCTTTTATTTTTCCAGATGAATTTCATGATTGCTTTATCTATTTCTACAAGAAATGAGTTTAGGCATATTTTAATAGTTCTAACAGAAGACTCTTATAAGGAAATTATTTATTTATTTATTTATTTATTTATTTATTTATTTATTTTGGTGGTGCTGGGGATTGAGCCCAGGGCCTTGTGCATGTGAGGCAAACACTCTTAACAGATTTTAATTATATTAGATTTTAATTATAAATTACTGGATGAATTTTATTTAGCCTTTCTTGTTGATAACCAAGGGTTAGAAGTATTTGGATTTCAAGAATGTCAAAATAAGTTAAGGGAAAAATAGTAGTTTCTTAGTCATCTTATACATCCTCACTCCCTGTACTGAAAATCAGAGAAGCTCCTAGTTTCAGTTTTAACTGCCTTCAGGAAAATTCACATTATCATTTTTGGGCTAGTGCTCTAGCTGAAATTCTGAGTTGATGAGCACTATATTTCTCATCAACAGGACTGCCTGGGGAGAAGCCTCCTTTTCCAGGCACTCTCCATTGTTTCCTGCTCCTGTCTTGCTGTTCTCTGTTCTCTGTTAATACTTCCCTGCCCCTGTAATAGTACCTTATCCTTATCCAGCACCGACACTTCTCTTCTCATGAAGATCTAGATCAGTCAAATTATCCAACTTTTTTAGATGCCTGTTTATTTTCACATGCATTCCCTTTCCCTTTCTCTTAATTGAAACTTTGGTCCCCTTACCCCAACTTCGTATTGGAGGGGAATGCCTTTAAGGCCATAGCCTCAACTCACTGGGAACACAAGTAGAAGGGTACTACTTCCAGACTGTTGTTCTCTTGCTGTCATGTCTTGGTTCTGCACAGATAGGTGTGGTCCACAGCATTCTCTTGTAGCCCATTTTCTCTCTTGGCTTCTAGGCATACTTTAAAAAAATAATAATTTTAGTTGTAAATGTAGTACCTTCATTTTATTTATTTTTATGTGGTGCTGAGGATTGAACCCTGTGCCTTACATGTGCTAGGCAAGCGCTCTACCACTGAGCCACAACCCCAGCCCATATACTTTAACATCTAGATTATCTTTTCATTTTATACTTCGTTTCTCCTGCTACCAGCTACTTCAAAATCTTTACTGTTGGCTCACTTGAAACCTCTCTTCATATTTCCTCGTGGCCCTCATCTTTCTTCCATGAATCTACTTGTTATCTCAGACCATAATTCCAGAGGATATTGGACTGTCATATTTGGAACTCCATGGTTTCAGCCTTTGTGACTATATTTAGACCTTCTCATTCTCTTATATTTCTTCATAAATCTATATTCCCTGAGTCCATTTCTTCCAGACAGTTCTTGACTGTTCGGCTTAGATCCAGTGGTCATTCTGTTCAAAGCTTCTTTCTTTTTGTGCCTAGCATTGCCCAAACTGCTATGGGTGATAGATAATAGGCACAATAACAATAAATAAATAAATAAACAAACAAATAAATAAATAAATAAAAGTTTATATTCCAGTTATAGTAAACCCACACCCAAATCCACTCTGTTTGGATTATGACTTATTCTCTATAAAAGCAGTTCTTACAACATTTTCTTGTGTAGATTTTTTTTTTAAATTCTAATTATTTGTCCACCCCTCTACAGTTTAGGCTAGCAATCACTACTTGGGGTAAACATCTGTCAGAATAAGCCCATGATCTGAATGCTGCCCTGTTGAAAAAACTTGTGCTGAATGAGTGATTTTAATAATATTATTAGCCTTAACTCTGTGATATGCATATTAAAGAATACATGCTGATTGTTTTGAGTCTATTACAATGTTAATTTACTGATACAGAAGATTCTTTGGAGAACTGTGAAAGCACTGGATGTATGATGCTTCTTAAATAAATTCATGCTGACTTAAATAACTTGTCTTTAAAAAAGTAATCTTTTTTATATTGTACTCATTGTGGACCTTATTTATGCCCTTGTAAACTAAGTGCAATCTTTGCTCTGCTTTTTTGTTAGAGTTCTACTGAAATGATCTGTTTTTTGGTTTCACCAAAACTGTCTGAGTTAATGAAACCGATGGATATACATATGTGAATTTTCCCTGAGATATTAATAATGTTGAGAGTCAAAGAACACAGAGTGTCGGCACTTGTCAGAACCTTAGTAGTTGTCAAACATTACACTTTCATTTATTAATTAGGAAAATGAAGATCAGGTATATTTTTATAAAAACACTTTGTCAAGAATGAGAACTTTATGGATTGAGATACTATAATAAAGTCATGCGCTTTTCATCACTTTTCAGATGGGATTCTGCCTCAAGGTTCGGTGTAGAGGAATTACAGAGACCTCTCTTGGCATTTAGTTGTGAAGAAAAAGGTCCTTGGTCTTTAGAAATCAAATATAAATGGTACTTTACACATTATTACAGGATACAAAATGGAATAGGAATATTTTTTACTTATATTGCAGATTTCACTGTACTTAATTTGGGATGAGAGCCCTGAACCTGATGAGCTCTATTGGCCTGGTGTGACAAATCCTAGGGATTGTCCATTGTTTATTGATAAGCTTAATTTATTTGCTGAAGAGAAGCAAGCAGGAAAATTAAACTGCTTTAGAGAGTAAGAGACTCTTGCATACATGTTCACCATGGAAAAAAGCATACGTATGTTGTACGTGTACAACACATGTGTTTAATGTCTATGCATATCAATGCATAGTCTTTATGCCGTCTTGCATATTTTTTCAGGGAAAAGAAACTGATTTTTTAATACAAGTAGAATGAGGTTGACTTTTATTGAGTGGCCAGCAGTAAACTACTGAAGACAAATGAATGTCACAGTGAAGCTGCATGTTATAAGCAGGATGATTTGACAATATTGAGTGAAAGAATTAGAAGCAATAGTCAAGGTGGGTAACTAGATGAGAAGTAGGGTAAAGAAAATAGAGAGGAGTTGAATGAAACAAGATTATAAATATAGCAAGTAACCATAGCTGAGAGGACACAGACTGTACTCTTGAGATGACATGCTCTTTGGCTTCACATTTTAGGTAGATGCTTTGCTATGTATGTTTTTATTAGTTCCTTTTATATCTTTTTAATGTACAGTGTATTGTCTCTCTTCCTCTTATATAACAAATAGCTATCATGCTGTATTTACTGGTCTATGTTTTGTTTTTACTTAGTTGGCAATATTTTCTAAAGCTTTTTCTGTATCATGAGCTTCCTTGTTTTTTTTTTTTTTAAATATTTTTTAGTTGTAGATGGACACAGTACCTTTGTTTTATTTATTTATTTTTATGTGGTGCTGAAGATCGAACCCAGTGCCTCACACTTGCAAGGCAAGCTCTCTACTACTGAGCCACAACAGAATAAAATATATTGTATTTTAACTGATTCCTACTGATTAGCTCTCTTATATAATTATAAAAACAGTGCTCCTATCATACACAAGGCTCTGGGTTTGATTTCCAGCACTGCAAAAACAGAAAAACAGTGTAGGAGAGAATAACATAATGACATAAGTGTCATTTTATAAGTGGCCAAGTATATTTGCAGGATGAGATTTCAAAAATGTTTTCTGTAGACTTGTGCTAATTTATTCTCCTACCAGCAGTATGAAGTAGCACAATGTTTCATAGTAGGGTATTTTGTTTTTCAGTTTTTTAAAATCTTTTGCCTTATGGTTTTATGGCTTGAGGCTAAGCAAGAAATGTTCAGTCATATCATTTTTATTCTTAGTAGTAGTAATATAAAAGCATTTAATGTCATGATAGATGATGGATAAAGAGCATTAAATAACAGATAGGCAGCAATACCTTCTTGCCTTCTTCCCACAGAGTTCCTGTGACCCAGTTTCTATCCTAACATGTTTTCAGTTGCTTTTTGATACTTAAAATTTGAATATGTATTTCTTTAAATTTTTTTTTTTTGGAAACCATACTCAATGCCTTACTAACTGGCTTTGGTAGGCAGCTTTGATTTTTTGTTACTTAGTTGGTCATATGTATTTGGGAAGTGACGTGCATTATGTATGTATCTCACATAAATGGGCTAAATTTGTGGTCTTATTCAAAGTTTTTTTTTTGTTTTCTGAGATAACCAAGAGATTCGCTTTAGAGATGTATTTTGGATCTTACATGTTTCCATAACAGTTTTGTGTAGCATCTTTTGCCCCGAAAATTTTGACATCAGCTGCTTTTTTCTAGCAAATACACCCCCACCCCCGAAAATGACAAGGTTGTTTTTTATTTTAGTTGAAGAGAATTAGATATTCTAGATATTCTAATTAGTTTTATTCTAAACCAGACTCAAAAATCAGGATAGTTTGATGGCAAAAATGGAAAAGTCACTTTTAGCATAAAGTTTGAGAATCACCATTGTGGAGGTGGTAAAGTACATCCAGGTCTCAAAGAGAGATTGTTAGTATATTATTTAGATATGCTTTAATTAGTGTGTGATTCAGATATATATTTTCTTGATCACTCATTAGAAATAGTTAGAAATAGTCCATTTTTATTCCCAGTTTTCAGTAGTGCTTATCGGAAGCTTAAGTCTTTTTTTTTTTCATGAAATCTCAATTTTGTTATGCTACAAGGGTTATAAAAAAGAAAGGAAAAATGATAGGTGCTTTTAAAAATACTGTAGTTAGTTTGGATGTGATTTTTAATGTTTTCAGTTTGATGCTAAGTTAATTGGTAAGTTTTAGGATTGATAGAATCATGCAGAGCAATCATGGGTTACTGAGAAGCAAGAAGCAAGGGAAACTGCAATCTAGGCATCAGAAATGTGTTTGGCAATATCTGAGCACACAGCCATTATGAAGACAGAGGGTTGGGCCAATGATGGCAATCATAGAATATTCTTGAGATATGCTGATTTGTGGATAGACTCATGTTATATAAAATGTGTGAATTGTTGTAGGTAAGTGTGTAGAATCTTATTTTAGTAGGAAAGATTAATAAATACTCCAATTAGATTATTTGAAGGACAAACTTGAATAGCCAGAGTTTAAAATATCAAATGCCTTAGAATGATTCAGCTAGTCATCTGGGGCTTCCTGATTGCCTTGGGTCCTGGGGAAGTATGTTAAAGGCAACAATCCTGTTAAATTGCCTACCAGTTAATGCAGCAGAACATTTGAAGAAATATGTAGTTAATCTAAATAGAGGAAAAGAAAACCCTAAAGTAAACCGATTTCCAACAGATATTTTGAAACAATACCCTCCATATTTAGGGATGTGCCACATATTTACCACACTCTTTCCAAAGAAAACTTAATACAGGAGTGTAAACATCAAATAACAATACAGAAAGATTTTCTAAGAAGGAGTGATGGTTTCAGTAGAAAGTTGGCAGAAGTTGAAAATAATTTTAAAATATGTGTATGTCTACAATCAGAGTTACTTTGCACTTGAACATTTCTTGTTTCTTCATTTTTCCTTTAGAGTAATTTGTGTAATTGGTGAAGGACAGTGTTCATTTGTTTGAGTATTAGCTGTTCTAGTTTTTTCAGTGCAGTAATAGTTGATTATTGACCATGCCCTCTTGACCTCCTTTGATCTACTGGTAAGGAGTACATAATGAATTTAGATCCCGGACTTGATTTTAGATAGGGTGTACTCATGTCCTAACTTGATGATTTTAAAACAAATTATACCCACTTTGAAAGCTTCATCTTACTTTTCTGAACCATGTGCTTTGGGAAAGACATTTGTGAATGACAAATTAGTGTATTCATAGTGAGGCTGCCATCATGCTACTAAGTAAATACTATTGTTAAATAATTCCACACAAAAAAAAACACCAAATTTTTTTTCATATTAGAAAACAATTTATGTAAATTTATATATAATTTGTATAGATTATTCTGTTAATTCAATTTTATTTTTATTTCTTCTTTCCATATTTTCAAATTGGTACATTATAGTTGTACATAATGATGGGATTTGTTGTTACATAATCATGTATGCACACAATATAACAATATCATTTGGCTAGTATCACTCCCCAAGTTTGCTTTTTTAACAAATTCATTTTTTTTCTGATCCGTGAAACAGAGGCTAAGTAAGATAACATATATAGTCACAGGGTAGAAAAGTTATGTTTTCTCTTTTCTTCACCGCCCCTGGAGAATTTCTTCCCACATGAAAATTATAAGGAGGCCAACAATCCCCTTACTTCCATTCAGATTTATAATTTATAGGAGAAACTTAGTACACAACAATTATAGACATGTATTTGGAGGTGAAATATTGTTACAATTAGGGAGAAAGAGATTTATGTATCTCCTTAAAATTGATTTATTTCTCAGATTTATTGAACGTTTAGTCTAAAGAATATTGCTATGATTTTCTTATATTCATTTTTCAGTTAATAGATTCAACTTTTGAAGACTTTTTTGTTTTTGTTAGTGTACCAAAAAAACTTTTGAAATGATTTTTTGCATGAACTTCTAGTAAGGTCAGAAAATAGTAGGAGTTTTTAGATGTAGAAGAACATGTGCCATTAATTGTGATAACATTTTGAAATCTGTAACCCTGTTAAAATTCTTTCATATTAAATTTTGAAGTACTATTATACTGTAAAGACTAGATCTCTTAAAAGTAGGTATTTAGGTTTTATCCTTAGTTTGTATTATTGACTTTCTTTGTAATTTGACTTTTGTCCATGTTCATGTTTAATCACAAATTTATCACAATGTTGTTCTTTATTCGTGCATTATTTGTAAACATTTTTTGTAAATAATATACTATATTTTTACAGAAGGTTTAGATTTATGGAAAATTTGAGGGGAAAATGCTGTTTTCATATATTCCCTGAGTCCGCCACTCCACCAAGTTTCCCTGTTATTAACATCTTGCATACTGTAGTACATTTGTTAACAGTTGATGAGTCAATATCAATGTCTTGTTATTAACTATAGTTTATAGTAGGGTATTCTTTGTGTGGTATATTCTGTAAGTTTTGATAAGTGTTTAGTGATATATATCCATTATAGAATAGTTTTTACTGCCCTACAAATCCCCTATTCATCTCTCTTCTTTCCTTTGATATATGCTGGCAACCACTGCTCTTTCTATCATCTCTATAGTCTTGCCTTTTTCATAATGTCTTATGATTGCAATTCAGGATACACACACACACACACACACACACACACCAGGGTAGGCTCTAGCATGTCTTCAAAACAAAAGAAAATGTTGAATTGCGGGGGGTGGGGAGAATGTTATATACATTTTTTTTTTTTTTTTGAAAGAGAGTTCCTTGGTGTTGTAGTGTCCTGATTGGCAAGTGACCATAATTGCTAGGTAAGACTTGTAATATTGGAGTTAGGCCCTCAGGGTTGTGGCTTGGGCTTGCAAGACAGTTTTGAAACAGGCATACATTTACTTCTCTTGGCTCCATTTCAGTTGGATGTGACACAACTGACCCTATTTTGTATACTTAACCTTTATAGATGCTATAAACATCATGTATAGATTTTTGTTTGACCATAGATTTTCAACTCATTCCAGTAAATGACAAGGGGTGAAGTTGCTGGATTGTATAGTAAGGGTATGTTCAGTTTGGGAAGAAACTGCCAAATTGTCTTTTTACCAGCAATGAATGAGAGTTTCTGTTGCTCCACATCTTTACCAGTAGTTGCTGTTGTCTGTTTTGAATTTTAGTTGTTTTAGTAAATGTATAAATCTTATTAATGTTTTAACATGTAACTCTATGAGAATATAAAATGCTGAACATCTTTTAATATGCTTATTTACCATCTTTACATCTTCTTTGATGAAGTGTCTGTTCAGATCTGTTTGGTGCTCATTTTAAAATTAGGTTACTCATTTTCTTTGAGTTTTAAGTGTTCTTAATATATTTTGGATAACAGTCCTTTATTAGATATGTGTTTTGCAGATATTTTCCCCCAGACTGTGGCTTATCTTTTTATATCTTTAGTATCAGGGAGAAGAAGTTTATAATTTTAATGAAGTTCAACTTATCGAATATTTTTTTCATGAATCATGCTTTCAGTATTGTATCTAAAAAGCCATCACCAGACAGACCCAAGATCTGTTAGGTTTTCTCTTCTGCTAACTTCTAGGAGTTTTAAAGTTTGTGTTTTATGTTTAATTCTATGGATCATTTTGAGTTAATATTTGTGAAAAATATAAGGTCTTTACCTGGATTCGTTTTTTTTGCACGTAGATGATCGGCTGTTCAGATATTGTTAAAAAGACTACCCTTTCTGTGTTGAATTATTTTTGTTTGTCAAAGATCAGTTTGTGTAGTGCTACTTCTGGGCTTTCCATTCTGTTCTATTGATATGTTGTTTTTATAATTTTTCATTTTTGCCTCAATTTCATATTTATTTCAGTGTGATACCTTGTTTAACCAAGACTGAGTTTAAAAAAAAGTTGTATCTCTTGGATTTTTGTAGAGCCAATCATTTTGTAATCACTCCAGAGCTGCTTATTATATTTAAAGTCATCTTGTGATGAACCTTTTATAAGGTGAATAGTTATTCATGAAGTTTTTGAAAGTAGATTTTTCCAAATGTTCTAAAGGGGAAGCCAACTAGTCAGTTCTTATGGTATTTTATGGTGTTTATATTCATTTTTTATTTGAAGCAAATCTTTAAAAAAATCTTTTTAAGTAGTATTAGGATGTGGTTAATTGTGAGGACCTAGAAGATAATCTGAATTTTTAAAGCAAGTTTTTACTTTAGAACTTAGGGATAACAATACTAATAAGCACTTTTTTTAGTTGGATATGGATACAATACCTTTATTTTATTTACTTTTATCTGGTGCTGAAGATCAAACCCAGTGCCTCACATGTGCTAGGCAAGCATTCTACCACTGTGCCACCACCCCAGCCCCCAGCCCTAAATTATTGAAACCTTATTTTCTATCAGATCTGATATCAAAAGGTTTTACAAATGCAAATACTAAGTGGGTCATCACCATGAAAAGGATTACATGCTTAACTCCAAAGTGCACCGTGTAGAACAGAACTGATACAGCTAAATGACTGTCCATTAAGGCAGCCTTCCACACGTGCTGTTGCTTTGCTGTATCATGAACTGAGTTTGTGAGGTTGGTTAGTTCTTGCCTGGAGGAAGTGCAGTTGGTTTTCTTATTTGTAGGTTAGACGAAGTTAAGAAACTGTCATAATTGGATATTGGTATAAATGCATTAATTTTTATTTTAATTCCCAAACAGAGCAACATTTTGCAGATGTCGTACTTAGTGAAGAATTTCTCAACCTGGGCATTGAACAAGTGTGCAGCTTAATCTCAAGTGACAAACTTACCATTTCCTCAGAAGAGAAGGTAGGTATGTTTTTTTTTTCCCCAGTGTATGTTGACAGAGAATGTTTTTTTCCTTTCTTTCAATTTGTTTCATAAATTTATGATCTTATGTTTATAGTGACAGCCTGTCATATTTTGTCTAGAAGTTAAGAAACTCATCTAGTTGACTTGTTGATTGACTCTGTATATTCACTTCTTGGAAGGTTTCCCAAATTGTTAGACATTAGAGTTTTATACTTGACCCCCAGCAAGAACTTACACACATTAAACTATCTGAAACAAATACCCTTTCTGAAAAGGGTTTCTTCCTGCAGTTAGATTCCTATCAGAATTGTGATCTAAGTCATTTTTTAAAATGAGTTTAAGTTTGCCAGAAAACAGAGTAGGAAGAGCATTTCAGGGACAGGGAATAGATTATGCAAATATAAAGAAACATAAAAGAATAAGTGCATTCAGTTTGTTTAAGTATGATTGGATTTGGGACAGTGGTAAGAGAAGAAATGGGAAAATGACATCATAAAATAACTTCTTGGTGTGTTAAAAAAAATTAACTTTACTATAGTGATGAAGAGTCTTTCTGGGTTTTAAGCAAGAAAAAGATAACCATGATAATATGTGCATAAGAGAAATATCATGAGGTCTGTTCTGTTTTCCTCCTGCTTCCTAATAAGACAGCGTAGGATGTAGTGGCACAAGCAATAACCAAATTTTATGGTCAGAATTCCTGTAGGGCATAATAGAGCAGCTTGTTTCTGAGGCTTCAGTTAAGGTGGCCCAAATGGTTTAAGATATCTGGCATAGTTACCCTTGAGCCAGAGATCTGTGGCTTCAGTTCTTCAGCACATGGCATCTTGTGGTTCTGGAATGTTCAAGGTGGTTCCTTCACTGCCTTTGTTTACTAGGCTGAGGGTTGGCTGTTTTCTGTTTTTCCTCTATGTCCTCACCTCTTCTCTCCCTTCTTCTCTGTATCTTGATTGGGTTTCTCATAGCATGGTGGTTTCGAATAATCAGACTTCTCACATGACATCTGGCTTGCCCAAACGAGCATTACCACTTACAAAGCCACAAGGCTTCTGATGACCTTCAGAAATCACACATTCTGTTTCTGCCACTCTCTGTTGTTTGCATAGGGCCATCTTAGATTCAGTGTTGAAGGTTAGTACCTGAAGGTTTGGGTCCTGGGAGTTGTGATAGAGGATGCTGAAGTCATGCTGGTGAGCAGTAGGGTCTGATGTAGGATGGTGGAAGCAGGAGAGAAGACAGAACTGAGAAATAATAGAATTGACAGACTGCAGACTATCTTGCTCACTTATTTATCTCTAACACCTGGCACACAGAAGTACTTAATAAGTACTTGTTGACAGAAGGAATTAAAGAGGGAAGTTAATTATAATGTGCAGTATTTTTAGTTTCTTACTGCATTTTTAAAAACCATTTATTGCCTCCACTAATTCATTTGCATGTTATTTTACATTTTCACAACATTTTAAAGATTATAAAGTAATATATTTATCAGTCTGGAAGGAAATTATGTGGAAAAACACTGTCTTCATATTAGTTTATTAGCTTTCTCATAGAAATATGTTGTGAGTAGTAATGCCCTTCTTATTTAAGTTGTAAAAAAGTTCAAACTATTATTTTATTTTAATATCCTGCTATTGTGAGAGTGTAGAATTAACCTATTGTGCAGATCCTCATTTTATAAGCGTGTGGTCCAACATTTATTTGTTAACTAAAGAAAAATTCAAAAACGAGTTTTGTGTATGTCTACATGGTTTTCATTCCAAATATTACTGTACTTTAATATTTGGGTGCTTTATTCCAATGGAACTTGAGATTTAAATCTGTGTAAGTAGAACAAAATTCAATTTGGAAAGGTTATCAACAGTGAAATAGATCGTGTATCATATTATCACAGCTACCATTCAAATTCAGTAAGCTTAGATGATATACTTGGTAAAATGCTTGGTAAATACCAGCCAGATGTGATGGTGCACATCTATAATCCCGGTGGCTCAGGAAGTTGAGGCAGGAAGATCAAGAGTTCAAAGCAAACCTTAGCAAATGGGAGGCACTAAGAAACTCAGTGAGACCCTGTCTCTAAATAAAACACAAAATAGGGCTGGGGATGTGGCTCAGTGGCCGAGTGCCCCTGAGTTCAATCCCCAATACATGCCTCCTCCCAAAAAAATGTTTGGTAAATACCAAATGAAAAATATTTACCAGGGGCTGGGGATGTGGCTCAAGCGGTAGCGTGCTCGCCTGGCATGCGTGCGGCCCGGGTTCGATCCTCAGCACCACATACCAACAAAGATGTTGTGTCTGCCGAAAACTAAAAAATAAATATTAAAAAAATTCTCTCTGTCTCTCACTCTCACTCTCACTCTTTCTTTAAAAAAAAATATTAAAAAAAAGAAAAATATTTACCAAGTATACAATGATACTTATTAAAGTACTTACTAATCCCACATTTAAAAAAAAGAAAGAAAGAAGTGAATGGCTTGGTAAGTATGTTGCAAATCAGAATTTTGAAAAAATTCAAACTATTGATTAAACTTGGGTGTCTTAGCAAGGGTTGTATATAACATGTAGTATATTTTGTCCAGATGCTTAGGTATATAATTCATTACTTATTTTTTTTCTTTCTCCATATTTTCTTCAAGGTATTTGAAGCAGTAATAGCATGGGTGAACCACGACAAGGATGTGAGGCAAGAGTTTATGGCTCGACTGATGGAACATGTACGGTTACCTTTGCTTCCTCGGGAGTATTTGGTTCAGGTAAAAACATATGCAAAACATATGAATATGCATAATCCCCTGTCACTGACCTGACAGTGTGGAGATCCCCACCACACGCTGATAAGATCTGCAGGATACAGATCCATGGAGTTCAGGAAGGAGGACAATTCAGACACCGCACAGTCTTTGGGAGCTGCTCCCTTTACATCATTCCCCATTCTTAGAAATTTGTTTCAGCCCCTTTTTCTTATTTGGATAAGCAGGTACTACAGCTTTAAAAGGTAGTATTTGTGGTCATTTAAGTACATATGATAAATGGGCCATGACTCTGTGTTACTGTTCTACATCTTCTTTGCTTTGTTCTTTTGATTCCCCAGCAGGAATGGAATTTTAAGATTTGACCTAAATACTATTAAATTCTACTTGATAGAATAATTTCACAGTGAGATGTGTTTAGTTTTTTTTTTCTTTCTTAAGCTGAATAAAAAAAGGTTATTTGAAATAAAATAGGAATAATGATTCCTTAATCCCTGACCAATTTTAAATTTACTTTTTTTTTTAAATAAACCCTGTTTTTTTTTAAACAAATCCCTAATGAGTGGAGTTTTATTTTATTATTATTTTTTTAATATTTATTTTTCAGTTTTCGGTGGACACAACATCTTTGTTTGTATGTGGTGCTGAGGATCGAACCCGGGCCGCACGCGTGCCAGGCGAGCGCGCTACTGCTTGAGCCACATCCCCAGCCCCTTAAATTTACTTTTTTATTGGCAGTCTTCTATGAATATTTCAGGATTATTTTATAATTGAAACCATCTAAAGAACATTTCTTTATTGAAGGTTAGATCTGAACTTTTTAGAATTTCTAGAAACCTCATTATTGAAATTGTTCTGTGCAATCATTGGTCCTCTGGTATTAAAGAAATGAATAAAAAAAAAAAAACCCTGTCTTGCATTTGAGGTCAGGCATAGTAAGGACAAGATTTATTTATTATGCAGACATATTATTTTAATGTATTTTGAGTTTTTTCCAGATATTTTATTTACTCTCTTAGAATTGAAAAAAGTATTATTAATTTATTAGTTTTGTCTACCTTATTTGAAGGGCTCATTATCTAAATTTTGTTTCTTAGATTTTTGTTTTGCTTTTTTTTTTTTTAACTGTGACTTAATGTTTAAAGAAACAGATGAGTATAGTATTATCTAGAGTTCATCATATTAACTAGTTGACCTTGGAAGTTTTTCATTTTCATTGCAGTTCTTCTCTATTACTTTCATGTGTTTTTCTCTGCAAGCAGATACATGAGCAGAAGTAAAGAGTGATTATAGAGAAGATGATTACTGCTATTTCCTCTTCTTTAATTCTGATTCTTTAGTAGTTTTATTGTGAAATGGTTGTTTGCTTATGGGGTTTATCTTCTTTATAGAGGGTTGAAGAGGAGGCATTGGTCAAGAATAGCAGTGCTTGCAAAGATTACCTAATTGAAGCTATGAAGTATCATTTGCTGCCAACAGAGCAGCGGATATTAATGAAGAGTGTCCGGACCCGGCTGAGAACACCCATGAATCTTCCCAAAGTAGGATCTACTGTTCGTACTTGTTTTTACTTCATCTACAGCCCCTATGGTGAACCGTTAATGTTTTTGATCATCCAAAATTCCATGCTTATTTTAGTTCCTTGCAAAATACAGTGTGCTGAAGAATGCATTATTGACTATATGATTTAATCTCCTTATTAATTTTATATGTTATGGGTGGGGTTTGTTTGCTTTATTTAGTCTTCATAAACTGCATGATATTACTATTATGGAATGGAAGGCAATTGGGTCTTGTCCCTTTGAATTTTACTAGCTCTTTTAATAGTAGTAAGCACTAGCTGTGGTCAAAAGAAGAAAATCATACTAGGCAGAAAGATTTCTCTGTAAGAAATTATAGGATATATAACTGAAAACCTGGTAGTTTCATGGAATTACATATTGGAACTAAGGATAATAAAATAGTTTGTTGAGTTTTTCTTCCCACTCTTTATTGTATACTGTTTGACAGTTTCCCATACTACATATGTAGCTATTTCAACTTGTATTTCCCATATCTTCCCATCTCACTGGTGTCCATATTTTCCTGTGCACAAGTTTATATTCTACCTTCATTTTCTTAGTTGTGGCCATTCACAATTTACTGCTTTGATTTTCCTTACAGAATGACCCCTCATTTCTTTCTCTTGTTTGCAATTCTTTATCATCTATTTGCCTCTTCACAGTACTGAAAGACCAACACTTTTAAGCAGCATTTTGTGTATTGGCTTAATCAGAATGATCCATAGTATAATGTTTTATTTATGTTTGGGGGTTTACCTCTTGGGGCAATGCTGGATTAAGAAACAAGAATTAACTTGTTTTCCCACATCATCTTTAGTTATACTTCTGTCCTTTCCATTGAATTAGATCTCTAAAATTCTTCCACTTTAATGCTTTTATATATTGTTTTTCCAAGTTTAATTTCTGTAGTCAACATTTTTAATTGGTTCATATCTTAATTGGTGTTTTTTGTTTTGCTCAATGTTAACATCAGTTCCCAATTTAGATCTCACTGCAGATTTTGCCATTGTACCATTGTAGTTAATTTTCTAGATTATTAGTAAATATATTAATTTAAAATGGGCCTCAGCACTTTCCCTGGTAATACCTCATTAGAAATACCCACCCACTGATATAATCCATTTGTAGAAAATTTCCGTCCATATGATGACGTTTATTATCTTAGCCAAAAATGAGAAATTTGGCATATAACATTTGGTGAGATTGAGAATCAAATGGATTCAGATTTGTTTTTTTAAAACATCCTTTTGCATGTTTCTCATTATTTTATTGTTACCTAAAAGTTTGAATGCTTTTCTCAAAATATTCTAAATTTTTACTGAGAATTATTACTACTTTAAAAAAGGTCTTTACAAGGCATTCACTCCTACCATGGTTTGAAAATTGGTATTTGCCTTTTTAAAATTTTCTGATCTCTCCTCAGTTCTCCAAGATTTTTCAAAAATAATTGTAAGTGGCTCAGTAAGTACACTAACTAGTTCCCTAACACTTCAGTATGCATGCCATCTGGGTCTGCTGATTTTATGAGTGTTGTATTTTACAAATACCCCTTTACCTGCTTTTATAATAGCTGTTGTTATAATTCTCTGTCACTTCATTTTTGTCCATATTATTTGGTGTTTTTATTCTTATAAAAAACAGTTTATAAAAAGTATTCAGAGTATTGGCCATACATTTAAAATTACTTTTAAAAAAAAAAATGCTAGTCTAACTTCTTTCAGGTTTAATACTTTTTAAGTATTTCTTATAAAAAGAAAAAAACTGTCTTCTTAAATTGTATGTTCCCTCTTCGGGCATCTTTAACTTTGTTATCTTTAACTATACTGAGAATTTTTGAGTGAAAGTGAATTTATAGTTTCTGAAATACATGTCACTTTTGTAAACCTCCTAAAGAATTCTTGGTAAAATCCTATCAAGTGTTTTATTTTCTCTTTAATGACGTTGTACCTTCTATTCAGTTTCAGTTTTTTGAATTTTACTGGTATGACTTTGCCTTTCCAACTGTGTTATACTTTTCAACTTGGCAATTCTGTTGCTTATATTTTGTGGTGGGTAGACAGATGCATGGAGGTTCTTCTTGTATTCTGCTTTGTCAGTTTGCTGGCAAGGTGGGCAACAGGCATGGTGGATAATAGAGCAACACTGTTGTTTCAACTTTGCATGTCTCACCTATGTGATCCCTTCTCACTGTTTATTTATCCACACATATTTTTGAAAAGGTGCTTGTGTTGGGAGCTTTTCAGCAGCACTGTTGGTCCTTCTACAGTGGCTGTATTCAGGTCTAATTCTAAGCGAGTAAGAATGAAGCAATGGTTAATTTCTTATGCATCTATATTTCATAGTCATGATACATTTTATCATCATACAGATGAGTCAAAGGGAACAAGATGTGGTGGTAGTGCTGAGGAAATTATTGTAAGGTTTGGATAATTTTTCTGCCACAACAATGACTTAATCCTTTTTATATTAGGTTCTCATTTTATGAACTCATACCTATTGCATGTGTGAGTCTTTTTTATATGTTAAACATTAGTTTTGCATTCTCAATAAACAGTATTAGATTGTGTAAGGCATCCTTGGATTTGAACCTCATAATGAGAAAACAGTGTTTTGTAGTGTCCTTCGTTAGTTCTTTTTTTTTTTTCTTTAGAATCTATACATTTTACAAATACTGTCTTATTTTTAGGTGTATATTTTTACCCAGTGTGTCTATTGAAATTTCCAATTAAAAAAATTATAAAACTTGGTTTTTCAGGAAACATTTAAAATAAATATTTAATAGGTAGAGAAAACAAAAAGAACAAAATTTAATTGACCCACCTTTCAGGATGATTATTTGAATCTGCTTAACTCCATAGCTCTTACCCTTCTCAAACATTACATTTAACTTTTTCCTATGTAAGATTTTTTTTCTGTTTTAATGTTCTTTTATAGCATAATTAGTGTGCTGCTTCTCAAATGGGGTCAGGTGTTTTTTACAAATAAGTGGGGTGTCAGCATTTTGAACAATTATTTTGTAGTTAGCAGCACAGGTTTCTAGCACAGTGCCTTGATCTCTGTAGCTGCTCTCTTGTCTTCCCATTGTACATTC
Organism: Spermophilus citellus; assembly: GCF_964194105.1. Taxonomy (NCBI): domain Eukaryota; kingdom Metazoa; phylum Chordata; class Mammalia; order Rodentia; family Sciuridae; genus Spermophilus; species Spermophilus citellus. The sequence goes on along the minus strand of NC_138196.1, from coordinate 68,702,882 downwards.
TCTCTTCTCTGATTCCTGGTCTCCCAATCCCCACCTTATTTGCCTTTCTTGGTAGTAAAGGACACATGTTACTACTATTTTCTGTAATAACACATTTCTCCTTTCATCCTCATTTTGATATGCAAAACTGAGCCATTGTTTGGAAATCATGAGATTCAGAATTTGAGAATCATGAACTCTATAAATCAGTGTCGTTTTATAAATATTTCTTCTGAGGTTTTTAATTGATCTTTATCAGATACCATATCTAAGACTTTTCATATAAATCATCAGGCAGTTTTGAACATAGATCTTTAAATGCAAAGTTGATCTTGATGTCATTATAATTCTGTTAATAACCTTGCCCTCCTTTTTTTCTTTTGGAGGTGGAAGGGGAGGGCATTATGGGTTTTCTTCACTAATTCTTCCTTTTGCTTATTTGAATTCAACACTGGAAGAATGATAGACTTAAAATATAATTCTGTTAATAACCTTGCCCTCCTTTTTTTCTTTTGGAGGTGGAAGGGGAGGGCATTATGAGTTTTCTTCACTAATTCTTCCTTTTGCTTATTTGAATTCAACACTGGAAGAATGATAGACTTAAAATAAATTGTGTGGTTGGTCTATGTTCAATCTTATTTTAAGACCTTTAAAAATTCTTTCTGCCCTCTGGCTATTAACTAACTAACATAGGCTTCTTTTTAGAAACTTGGGATTTGCTCTGATTTAGGAAGCACTGTTTTCTATGTATCTATCTTTGTATAGTTCTAAGCATAGGTAAGCCATTGCTCAAAGTTGCAAATATCCCTGGTTTGCATGTATGAGTTATTCCATCATTCTGTTTTGATTTTTTTTGTTTTGTCTTTAAAATCTGTTTTTCCTATAATCATCTCATCTTTTTTCCCCAAAAGTGCTGGCCATTCTTTACAGTTTTCCATATAAGACATCGTTAACAGTGACACTTCCCTGATTTGTCAGCTGTATTTTCATTGGTGCCATAAAGTGCCTGGGTGTACTAAGTAAAAGACACACATTAGTTTCTAAATTCCATACATCTCTCAAGGCCCTGAATCCTCTCGCTGATTGAAGCTTTCATAAATCATGGCAGCTTTTCATTTTCTGATTAGTAGAAACAATTACTGTCTGTACTAATCATATACTTTTTTTGATCACGTATAATTGTATTTTGTTCTTTAATTACTTCATGCATGGGTCCTTTTTCTTTAGTGAGATGTCTAAGCTCTTGATTGGCAGAGAGCATGTCCTACATTTCTTATGTATAATACCTAGCACAGTTTTGGGCAGATACACATGGTAGGCACGTAGTAAGGAGCTGTTGGATTGAATTGAGGACATTTATAGACCTCATTATTCTCAGTAGGAGAGTATTGTGTATTTGTTTGTTATGATTTCTAGCATCTCCATTATTTGTCCTATTGGTATTTTTTTTTGTTTTGTTTTGTTTTTGTTTTTTGGTAGGGCACCAAGGCACCAAGGGAGGTCTATTTCCTTGAAATCCAGGAATCTATGTTCTTTTGTCAACAGCAGTTCAGTCACTCTTCCTTTCTGATAATTTTTTCCATCTTTCTTTTAATACCTTACTGTCCTTTTCACCTCACCTACCTAGTAACATATATTTATTTCTCTCTGTCCTCCTTGATTGTGGAAATCTAATCCTTGGTTATTGTAAAACCAGGATCTGGTTTATAGCAAGCCCTGTGATTTTCTGCAGCCTTGCCAGTGCTGACTGCCTGCTGTTTTTTTGGCTTAAATACTGCTTTTGCTTGAAGGATCAGAAACTTATTTTAGTTTCTGAAATCCTTATTTTTGACTAAATGTGCTAGGTAATGGAATTGTAGTTCTAACATGTTCCCTGTTGTTGATGTTTACTACATGTTGTTAGGGGATTGTTTTCCTGAGCTCACTCTGCCATCTCATTCTAACACCTCACACCAATCTTTGTAGGAAATATTAAATCTCAGAACGTGTAAGTGTTTGTTCAAGTGCTTATATTTCTGCCCTTCCAGTTGATGGTGGTAGTTGGGGGCCAAGCACCAAAGGCTATTCGAAGTGTGGAATGTTATGACTTTAAGGAAGAACGATGGCACCAAGTGGCAGAATTGCCTTCTAGGAGATGCCGAGCAGGTAGGCGTGATGCATTATGCATAGTTTTCTATTAGTGGGTCTTTGAGAGCTTCTCTCTGAGGTCTTATTTTATTAATTAGAAGACAGACTATTACAGAGGTTTGATTCAAGTAGCTCTATGGTTAAATAGTGATTCAGGTCTTATACAGTTTACTTGAAACATTGATAGGGCTAGCTGCTCTGTCTTCATATTTAGATGTCTTTCTGGTTCTCTAGAATGAGCTAGAGGAACTGGCATTTTTAAAAATACACATATTTTTAGTTTTTAAAAATAAAATAAATTTAAAAATTTATTTAAATTTTTTTTTAATTCATAGGAGCTGGCCATTTGCTGGATATTTTTCTTATTACCTTCACAGAAATGTAGAGAAGGGAATTTTGAGCTTGGGACCCTTAGTTCTAGGAGATGTCTGACTCAGCTATAAGTCACAGTTGCTTTCATACAGGCATCTGTTTCATGAACATTTATTGAAATACATCTTATTTAGCCAAAAATGTGATAAGAAGAGGCATTTGCAAATGTTGGGAATCTTTCCCAGGACTTAATCTTGGATCCATAATTCCTATCTCCCTTAGCAAAATCAGTGTTTTAAATGAAATGGAACATTTCTATGATGGTTGTACTTCAACAGTATATATTGGAGATTGTTATATATTAGCATATCTAGAGTTGCTTCATTCTTTTAAGATTTATCTTAGACTGTGGTGTAACTCAGTGGCATGGTGCTTACCTAGCATGTGTGAGGCTCTGGGTTTGATCCCCAGTACCACAAAAGAAAAGAAAGAATAAAGTTGGCTAGTGCTTTATTTTGGTCTAGATGTGATATAATTTTACTAGGTTGTGTTTTTGTTTTTCTGTGCTGGGCATCTAACCCATGGCCTCACACATGCTGGGTAAGTGCTTTGCTACTGAGCTATACATATCCTAGCTCTTTCATTTTTAATCAAATATTAAAACCTTTTAATCTATGTTACTATAAGCAGAGCTACAATGAGTTCCTTATACATACATCATGGTGCACTTGTGATTATATATTCTTACAAATGAATAGTATTTTTTAGGACTTATTCAGTCAGCCTCCACTTGTGAGTAGCATTTTCTAACAATCACAGTAGACTTACTAGAAAGTATTCTTCAGATTAGTGGTGATAGTTGGGTCACATATTCATCATCAAATGCTGCATTCTTTTTGTAGGAATGGTCTACATGGCTGGGCTTGTTTTTGCTGTTGGTGGCTTTAATGGCTCATTAAGAGTTCGCACTGTAGATTCCTATGACCCTGTGAAGGACCAATGGACCAGTGTTGCCAATATGCGAGACCGGAGAAGCACTTTGGGAGCGGCTGTGTTAAATGGATTGTTATATGCAGTGGGGGGCTTTGATGGGAGTACAGGTAATTTTCTTTTCATCTTTTCTACATTGCTGTTACAGTTAACATAATAACCACATTTATGGAACAAATTATAGCAAAATTAGAATACATTTGAGTGTTTTAATGGGCATTGTATTTAAAGATGCTTTAAAATTACATCAAGAATTTCTTTAAATGATGTATGTAAGAGTGCTGAGTATATAAATTTTCTTTATTATGCATCAGTATCAGTTATATTACCATGTTTGAAAAGCTTGTAAATGACAGTAGCTTGAGTAGGAGCTCCTTGAAAAGAAGCTGTTCCTATTTATCATATAATTAACATGATTTTATTCCACCATTTTCCCCTTTTAATTTTAGCCCAATGTAAAATGCCTGAAGTATTTTTCCCTAATAATATCTATATAGAGAGCAACTACATTTTTGAGAGGAGGAAATGAAGAGTATTGTACTTTATTATAGGTTTATCATCTGTGGAAGCATATAACATAAAGTCTAATGAGTGGTTTCATGTAGCACCAATGAACACGAGGAGGAGCAGTGTTGGTGTGGGCGTTGTTGGAGGTAGGTGCTGGCAGTTTTTTCAGGTGAACACTTTCAGGTACATATTGTTTCTTGATTCTGGAGAGTTCTAGTAATATAATCACCCATCTTATAAATGGGCAAGCAAATTATCACTTAAAAAGAAAAATAATAATTACTGTAAAATTGTACTTATTTTCTTAAATTAGCTTGTCTATATAAACTAACCTATATAAGGTCCTTTCTGTATTCCTTTCCTCCTCTCTTTCTGTTTGTGAGTGCATGTGTGTATAATCTATAAAAGACTCATCAACTAATCTTAATACTTTTGTTTGAGAAAAAAAATCAGATGACATACACAAAATTTTATAGCTAGAGAAGAAGGGCTGTTTAACATTTTAGGGATGGATTGCTAAAGTTACTTATTTATATCCTACCTTATTCCCCAGTAGAATTTAGGAATCCTACAAATACTAAGCTTTGTGTGACCTTTTTTTTTCCCTTTTTAAAATACTAGTTTACACAAATTTGTAGATTCTCATTCCCTCCTTACTACAGGTATAATTCTCTGCACTTAAAAAGAATTTTACTAAAATGTAATTTACATACCATACAGTTCATTCATTTAATACATACAATTCTTTGTACATCTATCACAACACTTCATTTTAGAACATTTTTATTACCCCAAAAGGCAGCCCTACTTCCCTTAGCTGTTATCCTGATCCTCTTTGGCCCTCAACAGTCACTAATCTATTTCCTGTCACAATGTAGATTTGTCTCTTGTGGACATTATATAAATGAAGTCGTTCAGTATGTGGTGCATCATGACTTGCTTTTCTTACTTATCATGATGTTTTCAACATCATTTGTATTATAGCATTCAGTACTTCATATGTTTTCTTTTTTTTTTTTTTTCTTTTTTTTCTTTTTTTCTGTGTCTTAGCACAGCAGTTCTGAGGATTAAACTCAGGACCTTACACATGCTAGGGAAATATTCTACCTCTGAGCTATATCTCAGCCCACACACATTTTTTTTTTAATTTGCCAAGTATTTCATGGCATTCTTATATTAACTCTTGATTTAACTTTTTTCCAATTTATTTAAGATAACTTTAATATTTAATTCTGTTTTCTAGGATGATGCCCACTTTTTTTTTTAAGAGAATTTTAATATTTATTTTTTAGTTTTCGGCAGACACAGCATCTTTGTTTGTATGTGGTGCTGAGGATCGAACCCAGGCCGCATGCATGCCAGGCGAGCGCACTACAGCTTGAGCCACATCCCCAGCCCCGATGCCCACTTTTAACTAGTGTTATCTGGAGATAAATGAGTATACTTTCTGTTCTGTTAAGTTATTGATGAAAATATAAATTAGCATCATCATATATATTCTGCAGATCTTCATAATTTGATCATTTATTACCATTAGGGAAAGGATTAATAAATTTTATGAAAATCAGTAACACTCTAGGGCTGGGGCTGTAGCTCAACAGCAGAGCACTTGCCTACCGTGTGTGAGGCACTGGATTCGATTCTGAGCACCACATAAAAATAAACAAATAAAATAAAGGCATTCTGTCTACAACTACAAAAAATTTTTTTAAAAAATCAGTAACACTCTAGAGGGAAGCTCTGCTACCATGGAGGAAACTATGTAAATATTGTATGACTTTAAAAAGTAGCATTTTTGTAAATTTGGATTTCTTTGTGATTCCATGCTTAGGTTTGCTCTATGCTGTAGGGGGTTATGATGGAGCTTCACGTCAGTGTCTTAGCACAGTAGAATGCTATAATGCTACAACAAATGAGTGGACCTATATAGCAGAAATGAGCACCAGACGGAGTGGAGCAGGTAAATATGAACCCTATATAGCAATTGGAGCACAAAATGAAAACAGTTAAACAGATATAGTGATGCATTGACATCTCTTTATGTTATCTGGAAATATATGCTGATTTTAATGGTACAAAATGTCTTTTGAATTATGCAAGTAGTGGTAGGTAACACTTTTATAAAGTAAAATTTAATTTCTAAGTGCTTTTTTAAACAGTTCCTTTGCTGGGTACAGTGATTCACACCTCTAATCCCAGCTTCTCGGTTGGCTGAAACAGGATGATTGCAAGTTCAAGGCCAACCTGGGCAACTTAGCAAGACCCTGTCTCAAAATAAAAATAAAAAGGAATGAGGATGTAGTTCAGTGCTAGAGCACTTCTGTGTTCCATCCCTAGTACCATCAAAAAAAGGTGGCTTTGTTTTATTTATATAATGTTCATCATTCCTTTTATTATTTTGTTTTTAGTGTTTATTTGGGGACTTCCTAAATAATAAGCCCTTACATACTCATTTCTTAGAAATTGAGTGCTTTAATATTACACTGGATTACTTTTATTATGGAAGTTGTTTTCAAGAGGATTCTATTAAAGGACTTTCCCCCTGTATTTCACCTGTATGTTATTTTTACTCTGTTTGACATGTCTCTTTTTTCATAGTAATAGTTCTTATTTAGATCCTAGTTTATTCCGTTCTATTCTTTTTCATTTCTTAAATTGTATGCTTTTATGTTGACTTCTATTATGAATTATAATTTCAAAAATTTTAGTTATAATTATAAACTGTTATATATTTCTTGTCACTTTTTCTCTACTATAGTTGGTTGGTTGTATTTTGTAGGTGTTGGTGTGTTAAACAACTTATTATATGCTGTAGGAGGTCATGATGGCCCTTTAGTACGAAAAAGTGTTGAAGTATATGATCCTGCCACAAATGCCTGGAGACAGGTAGCAGATATGAACATGTGCAGAAGAAATGCAGGTATTATCTAGCTTTAAGATTATAAAAATTTTTAAAGTTTACTAGTATTGCTGTGTATTTTAATTTTTCTTTTTCTGATCTGGGTTTTCTGATGGACTGTGAATTCTTTAAAGGCAGAAACTTATATAATAATAATATAATAATCCTATAAAGTGAACACCTATTATCTGGAATATAACATGTTGTTGTCACACTTCAGTTAATTTATAACTTCTACTAGCAAATAACTTTTGGTGGTAAATGTGGATACTTATTGATTAAGGGTATATATCTTCATTTGATATATGAATTAATTTATACTTACCACAAGGCATGTATCACATCCTGGAGATCCCAGTTCTCAGATGATTTGTCTAGTTAATTAAATATTTATTCCAGGTTAAAAAGCTAGTCGATTATCTGAATCTGGAAGAGAAATTTGAAGAGATAATCCTAATTTGGTATAGTTCAGGATCTCCAGAAAATGGAAAAAATGGAACCAACAACAATAGTTAGCTTTTTTTTTTTTAAGAGAGAGAGTTTTAATATTGATTGATTGATTGATTGTTAGTTTTGGGCAGACACAATATCTTTATTTGTATGTGGTGCTGAGGATTGAACCCAGGCCGCACGCATGCCAGGCGAGCGCGCTACCGCTTGAGCCACATCCCCAGCCCAATAGTTAGCCTTTTTGGATTGTGACAGACCACCTGAGGAAAACATCTTAATGGAGGACAGATTTATTTTGACTTACAGTTTTAGAGGTTTCAGTCCACAATCCTAGCTGCATTGTTTCTGGGCCTGTCGTGAGGCAGTACATCATCGTGGAAGGTGTGACAAAGGAAAGCTGCTCACCTCATGGCAGCCAGGAAGCAGAGAGAAAAGAGGGGGCTGGGCACAAGACATACCCTTCCAGCATATGCCCCCAGTAACCTGCTTTCTCCAACTAGGTCCCACCTCGAGCAGTGTCCTCCACCTCCCAGTAATGTCCTCAGCTACGCACCCATCAATGATAACCCATTAGATTAGAGTCAGAGTGCTCATGATTTAATCACTTCCAGAGAGCCCCACCTCTGAACGTTACTACACTAGAGACCACACCTTTAACACGCAAGACTGTAGGATACATTACAGGTCCAAATCATAACAACAACAACAAAAAAAACAGAAAACAATTTCAAGAATAGAAAAGTGTTCAAGATTAGAAAATAACTATAGTCAACTTTCACTTAATGACAGAGACAAATTTTGAGAAATGCTCATTAGATGATTTTCTCATTGTGCAAACATCATAGAGTGTGATTAGACAAATAGAATATTATAGGTCAGTCACTTCACATGTCCTCTTGATGCCATCAAGAGCCACAGTAAACAGATGTTTGAGGCTACTGCTGACCTAACATGATATACTGATAGTAAACTGTTTTTATATAAGTAGATGGAATACACTCTAAATTAGCTATTAAAAGTATAGTAAATATATAAGCCAGTAACTTCGTTGTTTATTATCAAATATTATGTATTGTACATAATTTGATATATATTTTTTTATATATAATTGGCAGTGCAGTAGGTTTTTTTTCGTGATACACCAGTATTGCCATAGACACATGAACAGTGAATTGAACTACAATGGTAGGATGGCTGCAACAGGTTACAGCATCACTAGGTGATAGGAATGTTTTTTTAGCTCCATTATAATTTTATGAGACCCCTGCCATATATGTGGTCCATGATTGACCAACATAGTTAATGTGGCACATGACTATAAATGAAGATCCAAGGAGAGAACATACAAATAGAAAAATAGATTTAGGATAGCTAGATGATTGTTTGGGAAATGCCAGTCTTCTTCAAAATGCACTTATCTTTATGCTTTTTTCCCATAGTCTAAAATAAATTCCCTATTATTCTCAAACTCATCTTACACCAAAATGTACCCCCCCCCACCAAATACTCTTGTTAATTTCTCCTTACTTTAAATATAATTACTAAGGGAGACTAAGTACATAAGACTTTAAGGACTGTCAGAGTAGGGCAGAATTTATTTAACTCCATTTGAACTTGTACTTTATTCAGTCAGTTATGTTTGATGAGGTACTAAAAGCCCCTCAGAAGAGATAATCTAGAACCATGGTAAGATGCAAGTACTGGGCCCTTAGTAGAATAAATGCTTGACTGTAGTACATACGGAATTAGAAAAACCACAGTGCACATGCCTTTCTGGCTCAGGAAACTAATTTATAATTTGAACTTTCATAATTTTCTTAAAGATTGGAATAATATTTTCTGTATACATGTTTATTGTTTTTACATCAAAAATTAGCCAGAAGAATAAAAAGATAATCTCTACATAGAGAGCTATCATTAATCTGCTCTTTAAATTTTTTTAATTAAAAATTTTTAATGTAAGAAGGTGGAAGTGCAGGACTTAAGAAAAGACTTGTTCTAAGTGTGTTAAAAAGTTTCATACTTTGATTTGGAGAACAGTTAATTGACCATTATTTGGTAATGATCAGGAATAGAAGGAAATGTAGAAACTTAGTCTTTACTTTCTGTCTCAATCAACTAAATCTATTCTCTTCAAACGATGGAATTTGAATAATTTACTTCTGTCATTTGAAAAATACAATATGATTTTACTATAAGCACATATTTTTTAATTTTTAATTTAAGCTCATAAGAGAATGTTTTTTAAAAAGTATCCCTCATCCCCTGTTTGATCTGAAACAAATTTCTGGTAAAACCTATCTAGCCCTTCCTTTCTAGTATTCTAAGATAAGGATTTCATTCAGCCGCCTAAATTGGGACAAAAGGACTAAGCTGGCAAGGAGAGCAGGGCATGAGTTCATTTTTTTTTAATACCTTTATTTTGTTTACTTTTTTTATGTGGTGCTGGAAATCGAACCCAGTGCCTCACACGTGCTAAGCAAGCACTCTACCACTGAGCCAAAACCCCGACCATGAGTTCAGTTTTAAGTAAGAGAAGTGAGAGCATTGTATAAATTCGAATTAGCAAGCAACATACAAATCAGATTTCCCATGTTTTTATATGTATGGTGAATTATGACATTAAGAATGGAGGAAAAATTTAATTAGATTATAAATAACCTGTCAATACTTAGCATGTCTATAATAGGTTCTCAGTACATGTTTGAACTGAGAACAAAGTGACGAAGTATACCAAATAAACTGGAACCGTTGCAGACTGCAGGAAAGCACATGATTTGGCTTTCATCTGCCTAAAAGAATTCTGGTGTTATGAAGTAGTGGATTAATAGAATTGACATCTTTTGGATATATAGCTTATATATTTAAATGTGTGTAGAGACTGATTTCCTTTTCTGTGGTGGAGTTTTCTTTCATCTATGAGCTCCTTGTAGATGTAACTGGAGAAGCTCTTTAAGAAAGCAGAAGCCAGGTGTTGTGGTGCACACCTGTAATCCTAGTGGCTCGGGAAGCTGAGACAGGAGGATTGAAAGTTCAGAGCCAGCCTCAGCAATGGTGAGGCACTAAGCAACTGAGTGAGAGCCTCTCTCTAAATAAATTTACAAAATAGGGCTGGGGATGTGGCTCAGTGGTTGAGTGCCCCTGAGTTCAGACTCTAGTAGCCCCCTTAGCCCCCCAGAAAAAAGAAAACAGAGCCCCTTACTCATCTGTCACAGCCAAGACATTCTAGAGGCCATTTTATCTTTTCATAGTCATGTGTCATCTGTCAGTAAGCTGCAATACAGACTTGCATACAAATACAACAACTTTGGGGAACTTGTATGGCAGCAGTATTTGGCTCTTGGCTTTCAAGTATTTGAACTACTTCAAAATGATATGAGTTTAGCCAGGTATATGGTGCATGTCTTTAATCCTAGCTACTTGGGAGATTGAGGCTGGGGAATTGCAGGTTCAAGGCCACCTAGGTAACTTAGCAAGACCCTGTCTCAAAATGAAATATAAAAAGTGCTGGGGATATAGCTAAGTGGTAGAGTGCTTGCCTCAGATGTGAAGCCTGGGATTAATCCTCAGTGCCTAACGGGGTACAGGGAATAAAAGGTAGGAATTTGCTTCCTGTGACAATAGTAACACAGTTGAGTAAAACAGAGACAGTCCACTCCATTCAAGTACACTTTTAAATGCTGTGTAGTAATGTGGGCTTGTTATTTTATGTTAAAAACTCTATAGGCATCTATTAATTAGGTTAGCAAAACCATCTTTAAACCTACAGAGACTAGTATGGATCACCATTCTTGTGGATTCTTTGACATCCTATAGTATCAGTTCATAATATTTCCAAACATTTATTAGGATAGACAAAAGTAAATTGAAATAAAGGTACTTTCTTTTCATTCAGCAATTTTCTTACTTAAAATGTATATTGAGAAACAATTACACATGTATTCAAAAAATCATGCAGAGCGATCCCTATTCATTGCAACACTGTTGATAGCAAAAAAAAAAAAAAGGAAATATCTATCAATAAAGAAGGAGTAAATAAATTATGGTATTGCATATGTGGGATACTATACAGCCATTGAAATTGAGTGGATCAGTATTTTTTAACCTGGGGAAATATCCAAGGTATATTGTTTGTTGGGGTGGGTATTAAGTAGCATGTCTAGTGTCAGCTACTTTGGGGTTAAAAAAGGAAGTGTTTTGGTGTATTTGTGTGTATGTATATGTATACGTATACATATATATATACATATATGTGTATATATATATATGGGACAGGGAGAAGTCAGCCAGAGTTGAGGTCAAAATTTAAATGATGATTATTCTAGAAGTTTTTGAATTTTTGCAGAAATGAGTTATTCTAGTAATCAGATAATACTGTTCTCTGCGTTTAAAAGGAAGTAAGATAGTTTATCATTCTGTATAAAAATAAAATTAAAATTTTTATCCTTTATTAATATATATTTATTCCTTAGGAGTTTCTAAGAAGCCAATTTTGTGAGGGTTACTATTTTGACCTAAATTTAATTTTTTTTTAAATAAAATGAGGAGCAAAATGGTTTCTAATGTATGAAGTAAGGTTGTGAGGATTAAATGAAATAATGCATATATAAAGCAACTGCTGCATAAGTGACATACAGTAGTTGCTTAGCGGTGGAATTATACTCTCAAAAACAAAAGGAATTCTTTACATGTTCATCTATTCTTCCTGCCTCCTTTCAAGGAAGAAGTTTCTCTTTATCACCTCACCAAACATGTATAGGGTAGTACTTGATTATCCAAAGACTTTAAATAATTGTTTTCTCTCTGCATATTTTTTTAAAGGGGTTTGTGCAGTTAATGGTCTGTTATATGTTGTTGGAGGGGATGATGGTTCCTGTAACTTGGCATCGGTAGAATATTATAACCCAACAACAGATAAATGGACAGTTGTGTCATCTTGTATGAGCACAGGGAGAAGTTATGCAGGTAATAATTGTCTCGTTTTCTTAGTCTTGTATTATAAAAAGTTGAGATCATTATGATTAACAGGTTTTTATAAGAAGAAAGTTTTTTCTCAATGTATATTTTTTATCTTATTCTTAAAATAATTTATATTGTATGTGTAATTCTGAAATAAAGCACCCGTATTCGTTTGTCATTCTATAGTCATTTAGTTAAAATACCAAGTCTTTGCAGTACAGAACATACAGTAAATTTTAATATGACCAAAATCTGTATACTACAGTGAGGAATACACTACGTGGCCAGGCTTTATTTCCTCAGATAGCCAATAAATATGGTTGCAGAGGCGCACACCTGTAATCCCCACTGCTTGGCAGGCTGAGGCAAGAGGATCTCAAGTTCAAGTTCAGCCTGGGCAACTTAGACTCTGTCTCAAAATAAACAGAAAAAAAGGGTTGGGGATGGAGCTCAGTGGTAAGAGTGTGTCTGGGTATAATTTCTGGTAACCCTTCCCACCCAAAGGTCTGATCCCTTCCCATGGCCAGGCTACAAGAGATAGAATAGTTAAGCTATAGAGTAATTTTTTTTTTTCTTAAACCATATCATTAGTTGCATTATAAAATAAAATTTTCCATTCTCTTAGAGAAATGAATATATATATATATATATATATATATATATATATATATATATGAAGTCTTTAAAACTGTATGTTGTATGTTAATTATTCTGATGACAGTGTTTAAATATTTGTATGTTTCTAGAATGTTTCTTTAACAAAATCGATCCAATAGTGGAGAAAAAAAGAAGTCTATACTAATTAACCATCACTGTTGTTTATGCATCGTCCAAAACAACACTTCATAGAAGAACTATTACAGTAGGATCCCAGAATAACATGACTCAATAATAGGTGAATTTTTTCAACAGTTTAATTGAGATATAACTGACATACAATAATGTATATTTAAATATACAATTTGGTTACTTTCAACATATGTATACACCCATGAAACCATCACCATAATCAAGATAATGAATGTATCATCCCCTATTTTCTTTCTGCCTTTTTGTGTAGTAGGTGAATTTTGGTATTTTCTAAATAAAGTTATTTTCTCCAAATTGTGTCTGTAAATTCTAGTTGTGGATTAAGAAGTCAGATGTAGTCCCAGTTTGTAACTAGAATTCACTGTGATTTAGATTGAAATGATAGTAACACTAAACTGTAAGAAGGAGATTTTGAAGCATTATATTTGTTCAGTCCCTGTGGCTTTGGTAATGTAAAATTCGGTATCTTCGTAGAGTAACAGAATGCTGCCTGTGATGTCTGATTTATTTCTTCATTTTTTGCTCAGGGGTCACAGTTATTGATAAACCATTATGAGCCTGAAGGACATTTTCGGCATATTTACACATGAGAAACAGGCTTCAACAAGTATTTCTGAAGTGACTGAGAATCTAGCACTTCTCCACTTGTAGCTGCACTTTAAGTCTCAGCAGAAGATAAGATCGTCTGCCTTTATAGGCCTCGGATACTGAAGATTATTTTTGGTAGAAGCACTGTGTAGGCTTTTTCTGCAATGAGCAGCAGCTGACTGAATTTTAATAAGAAACCTGGACTGCAGTACTTACTCTGTAGTCTTTAGCTAGCAGTTGCTTTCATAAAGACTAGTTCTCATCACCCTGGAATGACTATGGATTATTTTGTGAAGGAGGATGAAGTTAATGTGTGTTCTTGTAAAATTAAGTTTTATCTTTATTCCTTCTCCTGAAAATCTGTATACCCAGGAACTGAAAATCCTTGAACAGGTATTAAAATCTGCGTAAGTATACAAAGTGATTGAGGGATAAAACTATTTGCTTTTATAAATATCTTTGATTACATGAATATAATAAATTGTGTGCATATAAATGTGTGTCTATATGCTTTCCTTTAAATGTTTGAAAAGATGTTTGAAACTTGATTATACTATTTATAATTGGCACAGTACTTTGAATTATGCCAGTACTACATTGTAAAACAGAGTTGTATTTTTTGATATTTAACAATGCTTAACACTTTAAAAGCCACTTCTGAGGAATGAACATGGTGTAACACACTTGAATATGTGTGATGCCAAACTTTTTAAAATAAAGTATAAATTATGCTTATTTATTATTTTCTTTAGTTTAATCTTGGTCATGTTTTGGTGTGTATTTTTAATTTTTTCTTAAAGTAACACTTTGGCATGAATATAACTGCAGGTTTTTGATGAATATAATGAATGTATGGAATTCAACTGAATTTGCATGGTCTTAAGACTTTTTCTGTGTGTATAAATTTAGCTGCTATTAACAGAAGGAGAGAGCTTTCTGTAAGTAGCCATGTGCTTTGATCAGATACAGTTTTTCTGAGATCTTCAATTAATCTCACTTTAAAGATGACCAAAACATGTCTTTCTTGAATTATCTTTGAATAAAAGTTTGTATATTATTTGTTTTACAATGTCCTTGATTTTTATCTATTAGTTTGATACTAACAAAGTTGTTTGTTGAAGATTTCTGTCCTTTTGTAAAAATTTGCAATTTCCAACTTCACAAACCTGTATTTTTAAATTTCTTGCCAAAGTAGCCGGTAAGATAATGCATTAAATCATTAAGTGATAGCACTGACATTGATTCATCAAGAACAGGTAACCATATCCATCAAGGAAAGTTTCTGAAGGATCAGTAAAATGTAAGGTTCATAAATTTCTCTGTCCCTCACAGTAAGCAGGACACCAGATAAAGATAAAGCAAGTTGCACTGGATAAAAAGAAGATCAAAGGCAAAATACCCTCTCTAAAAAAAAATTATGTAAGAATACCTAAGAAACTAAGAAATATATAAAAAAGAATCATGGAAATATGAGTGGGATCTTGGGGTAGACAGCTGTGGTGCCAGACAGAGTAAAAAGGAAAGGGAAGGAAAGGAAGTGAGAGAGGACTGTGGACATTTCTCATGAGAATCACTTGAAAAGTTAATATGAAGAAAGCATCATAAATAAATAAATAACTAGAATGAACATTAGAATAGGGGGAGGGAGAAGGGGAGAGAAAGAAGATGCACCAGGGACTAAAATGCAGCAAATGTAAGACTATGTCAAAATGAACCCAACTATTATATATGACCAAAATGCACTATTAAAAGCATCAAAAAGGGCCTGGGGTTGTGGCTCAGTGGTAGAGCGCTCACCTAGCATGTGCAAGACAATGGGTTTGAGCTTCAGCACCACATAAAAATAAATAAAATAAAGGTATTATGTCCAACAACAACTAAAAATATATTTTTTAAAAAAACATTGAAAATAAATTTTAAAATGCAAATTTTATATTATAATGCACTAATAAAAGCTTAAAAAAACTTGGTAATCATGGGGAAAGATAGGATTTTTACCTAGTTAATATAGATTCTTCAAATCTAAACAGAACCACATTAAAATACTTGGTTGAACCTTCTATTATAAATGAAAATATAAGGAATTTAGCCAGAAAATACCTGTGTTCACTTTGAAAACATCAATTTCTGCATTAGTATGGCTCCTGGCAGGCCTGTTGTCAATAAACACGCTACACTATAGGTCTAATAAATTTGGAGTTCTGTTAGCTATTTCTGACAGCAGAACCAAGAAAAGGGTGAGGATGTTATCCTTTCTAATCATTTCTTATAAAAAATGTAGGGAAAAAGCCCTCAGTTTCTCCTACTGTACTCCCACAATGCAGAACACTTCTATGATCAGGTGAATATGGAGTTTTCCCATACCATCTGATTCTCCGGTGGACACCCTAAAATTCACTTCAACCTCTGCCTGGAGACCTACTTGGAGATACTGTCAGATCCCACAGGTTGAGACTGCAATCCTAGAAGATTGCCCCCACTTCAGAAGCTTATTGCAGGTCTGAGCCACTAGTACTTAACGACCAGTTGGCCACAAACTGGGTTTCCCAAGACATCCGCCTTGGTTAGATTAATTTGCTAAAATAGCTCATAGAACTCAGGGAAACACATTTATTGGTTCAAAGGTATTATAAAGGATACAGATTAAGAGAAAGGGAAGGTGGGGGTGAGGGAAGCACGGAGCTTTCATGCCCTCCTTGGGCCCACTGCCCCCTCAGCACTCTGTGTTCACAACCAGGAAGCTTATCAAACCTTGTTCATGAGTTTTAACAGCTTGCTCTCTAACCCTGACCCCCTTCCCAGAGGTTGGTGGGTGGGGCTCAAAGTTTCAATCCTCTAATTCTCTAATCAACTGTCTTTCTGGTGACTGGTATCATCCTGAGGATATCTAGGGATCCCACCCTAAGTTATCTCATTAGCATAAACAGGTGTGATCATTATGCTATTTTTTAATTATTCATAACTATTAATAATATCGTTCATTATAAATAAATAGCAAGACATTATTACTCAGGAAATACCAAGGGGTTTAGGGGCACTGTTAGTATGAACTGTTGGTGACAGGAACAGGAACAAAGACCAAGCATATATCATATCATAGTTCTAAACACAGATGTTCCATGAAACTATGAATGTGAATTAAAGATTTATTTAAAATTTTTAAAAATTTTTCTTAAAATATAATCTATTAGGGTAACGAAGTCTTAACTACTTATGTCTAACACCTCTGACTTGATTTTATCTTTGAAACATATTAGTTTACAGAAGTTTGTCAGTAGCTGGATTTATAATATTGATTTCAAAGGCCTTACACATACCTTCCCTCCCCAGACCAATCTGTCTTTCCAGTTTGAAACATCTTGTGTTTTTGTTTGTTTTGTTGTGTTTTGTTTACACAGAAGTGCTCCCAGCTGTTCTATTGTGTGGGAAAAAAAGAGGTCAGAAGTTGAGTCAGAAGGTATCTTGGAAACCTCATCAAGAAATCAGTCCCAGGTTTGAGCAGAGTTCAGGGCTGATTAGTGTACCTGTGCTGTGAAGTAGCTCTGCCACCTACTTGGCTTTGTTGGCTGTTGTGATAGTTAGGGTTAAGAAGATTGGTGTAAATGCTGCTAGAAGACTCAGCTCTCTTCCTGTTTCTTGAAGACTTTCTAGTACTTACCTCCTCACTGTCCCTTACAGCACAAGGACCCTAGTATTTGTAATCTCAGCCACTGATGAGTTAGGGGCACAGTGTAGCATAACACAGCAATGTGCTAAGGCTGCTTTATTTCAGTTTGGTCTTAAGCAAATTGCTTTCTGCTGATTGCCAGTGCCTCCTTTTGGAGAGGAAGCTGTGTGGGAGAGTGGAACCATACTTTAGAGTCAAGATTTTGGGATTCTAGTTCAGGGCTTCATCACTCTAAGGAAAAATGCTGTGTGGTTCATTGTAAAGCTCATGGGCATTGAAATCAGATGGATCTGGGTTTGCATTCCCCTGTGTCAGCTGCTGACTTTGAACACATTCTTAACCTCTGACCCTTATTTTTGTCATTGCTAAAATGGCAACAGTAGTAATATGTCACAAAGTTATTGTGGGATTTGATAAAAATATGCATATTATTGTGCTTGAAGCAGGGCCCCTCAGTAAGTTGCATCTGATGTTACTGTTCTCTGAGCTCTCTAAATCAGAACTAATAACCAACATTTACTGAGCACTTTTTTTTTTTTTGGTTCTGGATAGGAACTGAACCCTACCTTGTGCATGCTAGGCAAGTATTCTACCATTGAGTTGTACTCCTGACCCCTTGTATGTGATACTGAGCACTTTCTGTATCAGATACTGCGCTTGCTAATAAACGACAAGCCTAGTAAGTCTGACCCCATTGTGTATTTTGTTACTGTTGTTTGACAGGGCAGCAGGTTTGGGCAGAGAGAAAAATTGGGTTGCAGTGCAGTTACACAAACTTGGCCAATAAGTGGGGAGCTCTGAAGCTGGAATGGCCAAGTAAAGCAGTCTTAAATTAGGGTGAAGGTTTGGATGTTTATGCCTCTGCATCAATCAGCATTGTACTCAGGTAGCCCACTGTGTGCCCTGGGGTGGGTGTGGGGGTGGCTCTGGCAATACGCTCTGGAGGAGTGCCATTTAAGTGCAGAAGGAAGGTTCTATGTGGGACACTGGAACATGCACTATAGGACATGACTCACCTTCTATGGGCATCCTAAAGACAGGGTTCTGTCTTTGACCACCCAAGGGACAGATCCCATTTCTTTTCCTTTGGTATGACCCCTGCCACGATAATTTACAAAGAATGTGTGCACCAAACACATGGAATAGTTAAATGAGTGGGTATAGGTCTGCACTGGACCTATGAGAGAGACCTCTCAAGAGGAAACTTCCTGAAGGAGATGGTACCTAAGTTGATAGGGAAGGGAAAGGATGGCTGATTATTCCAGGAGGAAGGGCTGGTCTGTTCAAAAGCAAGGAGAGGAGTAATAGCAAGAAACTTAAGAAACCATAGAAAGGGCCTTTACACAATATACATGTATTAAAACATTGCATGCTGTATGTATTTACAATTTTATATGTCAATTATACCTTATATGAAAACAAAGGGGTTTTCAATGGCTCAAGTGGTGCCCTTATGCATTTTATTTTTATCTGTGTATTTTTTGGTAGATTATTTTATTTTATTGTTTAATAATTTTTAAAACTTATAATGACAGCGAAATACATTACAATTCTTATTCCACATATAGAGCACAATTTTTCATATCTTTGGTTGTATACAAAGTATATTCACACCAATTCATGTCTTTATACATGGACTTTGGATAATGTCCATCACATTCCACCATCATTTCTAACCCCATACCCCCTCCCTTTCCCTCCCACCCCACCCTATCTAGAGTTTGTCTATTCCTTCCACATCACCCTCCCTACCCCATCATGAATCAGCCTCTTTAAATCAGAGAAAACATTCAGCATTTGTGTTTTTTGGGATTGGCTAACTTAACGTTATTTTCTTTTAACTCCATCTATTTACCTGCAAATGCCATGATTTTATTCTCTTTTAGAGCACTAATCTCTAAGGTATATAAAGAACTCAAAAAGCTAAGCACCAAAAAAAACAAATAACCCAATCAATAAATGGGCCAAGGACCTGAACAGACACTTCTCAGAAGATGATGTACAGTCAATCAACAAATATATGAAAAAATGTTCATCGTCACTAGCAATTAGAGAAATGCAAACCAAAACTACTCTAAGATTTCAACTCACTCATCAGAATGGGAGTTATTATGAAGACAACAATAAGTGTTGGCGAGAATGTGGGGTAAAAGGTACATTCACACACTGCTGGTGGGACTGCAAATTAGTGTAGCCAATATGGAAAGCAGTATGGGGATTTCTTGGAAAACTGGGAATGGAACCACCATTTGACCCAGCTATCCCTCTCCTTGGTCTATACCCAAAAGACTTAAAGCCAGTATACTACAGGGACACAGTCATCACAGCACAATTCACAATAGCTAAACTGTGGAAGCAACCTAGATGCCCTTCAATAGATGAATGTATAAAAAAAAATGTGGCATATATACACAAGGGAATATTTATCTGTGTATTTTTTAATATCTTTATTTTGTTCATTTATTTTTATGTGGTGCTGAGGATCGAACCCAGTGCCTCACAGGTGGGAAAGGGCGCTCTGCCACTGAGCTACAGCCCCATCCCCTATCTGTGTATTTTTAAATGCACCTTTTTCTTAAGTAAAAGCTTTGGTTCTCTAAATATGTATTATAACATTTACACACAGTATGAAGAAATGGTATGAAATATGCCTAGAGTTGAAGACAAAGTATCTTAAGCCCCAGCCCACGTCCTCGGGCCATCATTGTCCTGGGAAGGAATTGCAATGCCCACACATGGGCATGCTCAGCTCACTTTCTGGGTTAGGTCGAGGCTTCAAAGAACCCAGGTTAATTGCCATCTCCTTTGAAGTAGAATTACCTTCTAAACCTTTCTGAGCCTGTTTTCTCATCTGTAACATGGGGATAATGGCGACTACCTATCTGGGTTGTTGCAGGATTTATGTGGCATTTGAAATTCTCTACTTGGTTCAGGGATACCTGGGGCTGGGAAACAAGGTGGAAAAATAAAATCCAGTCACTAGCTGTGACTTACATTATCTAACCTCTGATCCTTATTTTGTGATCACTAAAATGACACAGTAGTGTTATGCCAGTAAGTTATCGTGGCATTTTAAGAAAGGATGCATGTTAATGTACTCAGAACAGAAAGCCCCCAATAAGGTAACAGCTGTTGTTGCTAGTGACCGAGGACGGCTACACCGTCTGTAAAGAAAAGCATCCCAAAAACTCATTTGTACCATTATCTTCCTGGGTTTTGATGATATAACCTTCAAGGGACTGTGGCCTGGTACTCTGTTCCGGGCAGCGCTAGCGCAGGATAGGGACTTGGCGGGACCGCAGTTGCCAAGGCAACGCCAGGCGGCGAGCGGGGCGGAGTTCGTCCCCGCCCCCTCACGCTGTCAGGCGCTTCTGCGCTTCCCCGCCTCCAGGCGCGCTGCGGCCCCGGCCACTGGCTGGACGTCCGGATCTCACTATCCTCACTCCATCCGCGGAGCCAATGGCTGGAACCTCCAGGGATTCGTTGGCTCGAGTCACACGCTGCCGGCAATGGCACTGACCAATCATCGTGCGGAGAAGGCGGGGCTAGAGCCCTTATAGGCCAATAACGACAGGAGGAACCAGGCTCACCCTCTAGGCTCCACCCCCGAGCTAGGAGAGTGAGGTTCAGAGGCCACAGCACCTGGCCAAGTGCGGGCGACGGTGGCCCGCGGTCTCTTCGCGAACGTCCAGGTACGGGGGCCGGGAGAGCGACTCGTGCGCGAGGAACGGGGAGCGGGCCGGCTCAGACCCGGTGATCCGCGAGATGGAGAGGAGCGGGGTCAGGTTGTGGATTCGCGCGCTGGGCGGGACGCTGCATCGGTACCGGTCACCGGGGCCCGCAGTAGGTGGGGTTAGGAGCGGAGTCCATGGAATCGGTGTGACGGATTCTCAGGTGCCAGGGAAAGCGGGTAGATGCCGCTTGATTGGAAAGGAACAGGTGAAAACGGATTCCCGAGGGCTGGAACTGGGCGGAGCGTGTTTCTTGACCGGGCACCTTAGAAGGTAGTTGAAGCACGGAGTTGTAAGAGTCTTGAAACTTAGATACACTGCAGGGGAGATAGGAGGTGTTGTGTATGCCGTGCGGCTAGTGGGACTGGGAAGGGCGTCTGAGAGGTTACGGGCGGATGAATAGGAGTTCGTCAGGAGGACCTTACCGAATGCTGTTTCCTTGGGTATGGAAGGAAGAAGCTCAAAAACCTGCAGTGCTCAGAAATTATATGAAGTGTAGGATCGTGGGAATGGGAGAGATGAAGAGCCGAGAGGTCTGACTGGGCCCCTTGTGCTTCTCAAAAGGCCTTAGTCTTTATCTGTGGGGAAGCTGCCCGTTGAACCTTGAGTGTTTTAACCCTAGTGTTTAATGCCAGTATCTATCTAAAGAGGCCGAGACCGAGCATCTCCAAAACACGAGGGCGTTGGTACAACCTGGGTTTAATTTAGGTAAAGTGCCACAGGACAGACATTGGCAGACAGCTAAACTTGAAGGTTTCTCAGAGAATCAACAATAACTTAAGTCTCTTCTTTTTTCCTGAGAATCTAATCAGCCTGCTCCAGAGCAGCTTTCAGTCAAGCAGGTGGCCCAAGGGTGAGAAAACAGAAAAATCATTCTTGTAAAAAGCTTGTTTCCTTTCTCCTCTTTAATTCCTGTTTTTTGCCTTTGTCCAGTTGACAGCAAAGTATCTGTTTCCCTCCTTTGTTTATGGCGGGCAAACTCCTGAATGTTAATTGAACCAAGTGTCTCAACATTGGTGAGAGCTGGAGGACATTAGTCCGGGCAGCTCAGGTGGGAGAGATTTAGAAGCTCCTTTGAGATGATTTAGTAGGTAAAGGTGTGATTCACCCAGTTAGACATTTAAGGAAGTAGAACATTTGGGAGGGGTGGGGAAGCAGTCGCTGAACTTTTGTATGTTGAGTGTGATGGTGCCTCTGAACTGTCTTAGGTGGAGATGGCTGGTGGTCTTTTGGGTAATCAGAACCTAGAGTTTTGGGGAGAGGGTTAGAGATAGAGATGGCAGCTATCAGGGTATCTTTTTTTAAAACAGGAAATGGTTTGCCCATGGTAAGCTTGAATCGTGGCATCACTTGGAAACTTTTCCAGCTTCACTTCTTCCTCAGAAGCTATGCCACACACATGGGAAATTAGAAAACACTCATCTCCTGAGGGGTCTTTTGATCTGCTGTTCCCTCCACTCAAAACATCTCCTTGATTCCCCACTCCACCTTACTGTTTTAATCTGGTCACTTCCTTCTCATGTTCCATGTCTCAGTTGAGATAGCACCTTTCTCTAGAAACTTACTTGCTCTTCTGTGTCTTCAGAGCACTCTGTACATTCTCCTCTGTATTGGAATCACATAAGATAAGATCATGATTTGGTTACTTCTTTGCATTCCTGACTAGATTTTGTGTTTTGGGAAGTTGGGTGAGGGCAGCTACAGCACAGTGACTGCACATAGTAAGCACAGACTGAATATTTATCAGGGTGAATACCTGTGAATCCCAAGAACTGAGGGAGAATTAAAGAATAAAAATATCAAACCTTCCAGTTTGGTTAAGTAATAAACAGCAAAGAATGCTTATTGGATAGGCAGCTAGGAGAGCCTAATGATTTTCATTAGAATAAATTCATTGTAGTGATGAGGATAGAAACTACCTGGGCAAGGTGGCACACATCTGTAATCCCAGCTACTCAGGAGGCTAAGGCAAGAGGATCCCCTAGTTTGGGGCCAGACTGGGCAACTTAGTGAGACCCTGTCTCTAAATAAAATTAAGAAATTTTTAATGTAGCTCAATGGTAGAACACTTGCCTGACATGCATGAGGCCCTGGGATTGATCCCTAGTGCTGTAAAAAGAAAAAAAGAGAAAGATTGCAGTTTGCTAGGAAGTAAATGGGAAATGAGAAAATGAAGACAGCTCACGTAGAATACTTGGTTCAGGAGCCTATAGTAAACTATAGGAAGGATGTCCATTTTATTTATTGTTATTTCTTATTTAAAATAACAGTATAGCATAATGAATCAGTCAGGGTTTCCTCCACTTAACATTTGTATAAGTTCTTTTAAGATTTCTAAACCTCAGTTTTTCATTTACAAAGTGAAGATGACAAAAGTACCTACTTCATGAAGGTGTAGTAAGGATTAAAGTTAAAATGTATAAAGCGTGTAGCACTCTTAGAACACAGATCCTGGAACATAGAAAGTGCTCATTAATTATTAGCTTCTTGTAGCTGCTATGTGCCTGGTCCTATGCAAAGTACTTTACATGTATTATTTCTTGGACTTGCTGAAAGAGCTATTATTTATTTTTGTAGATGATAAAACTTGGGCTCAAGAGAGGTTACCTAACTTGCTCAAGGTCACACTGCATTGTGGAGTTTGGCAGTGACCTCAAGAAAAATGAAGATTGGAATGATTGTCTTATTATGCAACTTCAGAGGACAGTGGAGGCATTCTTGGTGTGGGATGATTGCTGAGTGCCAGGAGTCCAGTGCCAGTGTGGAGAACAGTTCAAGCTTGAAGCCCAGCTCAAGAGGCTATGAGTCCAAAAAGAGAAATGCAGCAGTGGTCTGGGAGAGGTGATAGAGGTTAAGAAAGCTTTTCTCCAGAAAGGAAGACTTGGGGGAATAGGCTCAGGGAAGAGGAAGTTCAAGCGATGAGAATAGGATGGAAAGTGAATTCAGAGACCTGGAAGAAGTTAGCTATGCTTTCTCTTATCTCCCATGTAAAATGGAATGAGAGGTCAGAGTTCAAAACATTTAAAGAACTATTAAGAACTTTTCCATGGTTTTAAAATGATTATTATTGTTTGACTAGAGATCAAACACAGGAGTGCTTTACCACTTAGCTACAATCCCAGCTTGTTTGTCAAATTTTTTGTTTTGAGGCAGGTTCTCACTGAGTTGCGAGAGTCTTGCTGTTGCTAAGGCTGGCCTGAAACTTGGGATCCACCTGCCTCAGCCTCCTAAATCCTTGGGATTTCAGGTGTGTGTCACTGCACTGACGAAATATTTATTTTTTTAGTGGACTGTCATAAATTAGGTACATCAGTGAACATTTTCAGAAGGTGACATTCTTAATAAGGTTTGTCATATGTGTGTGGTTCTGGGGATTAAACCTAGGGACCTTGGTACTGCTCCAGCCACCTCCTGGCTTTATCCTCCAGAGTAGCTGGGATTAGTTTGGGATTACAGGTGTGTGTCACCATATCTTGCTGATTCTTTTTCGTTGTTAACCTATGAAACTAATATTTGTCATATATAATACAACATGACAGTTTTAAAGATGTAAATTGTACAGAAGGTACAAAATGGAAAGTGAGATTTTCCTCTTCTCTTCCATAACACTCCACCCCCTAGAGAGAGAGACATTCTCTCTTTATATAATCTCTCTTTGTAGATTACCACTCCAAATTGTTCCCTTTGTGTCTTTGTGTACATTTTTTAAATTTGTGTGTATTTCTGTGCACCAGCATGAGAGTGCTTAGAGAAAATACCCAAGTATACTTTGTAACCCTTTAGCATATATTGGAAATAGTTTCTGAGTTTGTCATTTGATCTCTGACTTTGGTTATGAGTATCTTTTTATTCTCCAGTCAGAAGAATTTAATTTTTAGGTAGTTATATTTGCCAGGTGTGTGCTCATGCTATCTTATTTTGAGACGGAGTCCTGCTAAGTTGCCCAGCCTGGCCTTGAACCTGTGACCCTACCTCCTCAGCCTCCCAAGTAGCTGGGATTATTGGCACAGGAGTGCCACCATGCACAACTCAGTTGATTTTTTTTTTTAATCACATGTTTAGAACCTGAGAAATTGGTATTTGTTTAATAATTATCCTTTGTATAACTATCAGAAAGTATGTTTTGAAAACTGTTTTTTAGAATTTCATTATTCAGCTTATTTGTTCACTTGTTACAGAATTGTAAGGCTACCTGCTGAGATTTGAAAAATGGCAACAAATGAAAGTGTCGGCATCTTTAGTTCAGCATCACTGGCTGTGGAGTATGTAGATTCACTTTTACCTGAGAATCCTCTACAAGAACCATTTAAAAATGCTTGGAACTACATGTTGAATAATTATACAAAGTTCCAGATTGCAACATGGGGATCCCTTATAGTTCATGAAGCCCTTTATTTCTTGTTCTGCTTACCTGGATTTTTATTTCAATTTATACCTTACATGAGAAAGTACAAAATTCAAAAGGTAAGTATGATGGACTAAAGTATTATAATTAGTATTGGTGAATATTATTAATGTGAATATAGTTTTGTTTTGAAAAACTCTGAATCAGTACTATCCAGTAGAAATATAGTGAAGCCACATATGTAATTAGAATTTTTAATCCAATAAATCTAAATTATCATCTCACCAAGCAATCAAAATAAAAATATGCTTAATGAATATGTTGCTATTTCATGAGTTTTGAAATTCAGCATGTACTTTGCACTTATTTTAACCCATCTCAAAGTGTTCAGTAGTCACATTGTTAGTTAATACTCTATATTGGCCATCACTGCCTTAGATCATTATTGATAATATTTCAGGAATTGTTTATTAAATTGGGCTTTAAGTAGATGGGATATTTGTCTAATTTGGGCTTCTAACATTTCATGTTTAAACTGGACAGCTAGGAGTAGCTCAGTGGTAGAATGTGTACTTAGTTTGTGTAAAACACACACACAACTAACTAGGAAAGAAAGGTATAGGCATTTGTCAGTATTATCTCTCAGTTCACCCCAAACTCTGATGTCCCAACCAATCTTAAGCATATATTTATATGCAAAAACCTTGATCAGGGCTATTGGAAGTTTTGTTTCACTCCCTAAATATTTAAACCATCTCAGGTAAGGGGGTGATCCCAGATTATAGTGTTTGCTTCGGGGTGCTCAATGTCTCTAGAAAGCACACTGTGTAGATGGCTAGGTGGTGAGACATACACAGTGCCTCTTCTCAATTCTAGGCAAAATGAATAGAATAAGCTGTACTAATGCATAGGCTGTAAAGAATTTGCACAAGTGTAGAGAGAGAAAGGATTTATCGGTACTTGGTAAAGCAATGATAGTTTTTGTTGTTGTTGTTGTTGTTGTTTTGTAGGGAGGTGCCAGGGATTGAACTCAGGGGCAGTCAACTACTGAGCCACATCCCCAGCCCTATTTTGTATTTTATTTAGAGACAGGGTCTCACTGAGTTGCTTAGCACCTCACTTTTGCTGAGGCTGGCTTTGAACTCATCCTCCTGCCTCAGCCTCCCAAGTTGCTAGGATTCAAGGCGTGTGCCACCGTGCCCGGTGCAATGATAGTTTTCGATGCCACTGTTCATTGCCCTAAAAAGTCACACCTAACTAAAACCTGAGGGCACATAGTCTTGGTATGAAATAGACACATGAGGGTGTTCATCTGTGGACAGCAATTTGCATTCGCTGAGTGCGTGCATTTTGTGTCATCAGTCTGTTGACTTCATCACATCTCCTAGTGAGCCACTTTTCCTCTCTCAGGACAATGCAAGGGAGTCAGGGAAAAGATGAAGGGAATTAAAAGGGATATGGCCCAAATGAGACTGTCCTACCAGTCTCATTGAAGGTCACATAAGTTCCAAGGTACTTTTAATAAAGGTGCCTTCTATGAAAGATGGAATTTATTTTATTTGTCTGATGAATCTGGGGGTGATTCTGGCTGCTGGCAGGTCATCCATGGATTTATTTCTAGGGCTGATTCACTGTATGGCTGGCCAGGTAGAAGCATCCTATTCTTTCCTTGTTCGCCTCTGCAGTTGACTCATTGATCAGAGGAGGTAATCTTAACAGAGAAAATAAAACTTTTTCAGTCCTGGGTATGTGAATGGTATTAAAATGATATGTGGCAGAAGAAAGAGCAAGTAGTGATCCAGTTAGGTACAACTAGTTCTTTATAAACAGATTAAAAGACTGGGTAGTCTGGCTACAAGCATTGCTTAGCACATCTTCCTTTAATGTTTACTTAGTACTAAGAGAGTAATGTCAAATCAGCACAAGTTTTCCAATATAAAACCACGTGTTAGGGGTTTTTTCACAGTAGAGGGTTGTTTACAACAACAACAAAATGTATCCCAAAAAGTCAGTGTAGGTTTATACAGGCTTCTTTTTTTTTTTTTTTTTTTTTTTTTTTGGTATGGGGTATTGAACCCAGAGGTGCTGTACTGTTGATTTACATCACTATCCCTTGTTATTTATTTTTTGAGAAAAGGTCTTACTAAATTGCTGAGGCTGACTGACCTTAAACTTATGATTCTCCTGCCTTAGCTTCCTAGTAGCTTGGAATCACCATACCTGGCAGTTTTTGCATTTTGAAAGCAAATATTCTGATTAGCATTGAAGTTACAAGATTTCCCAGTGCTGTATAAATTCTAAGACAAAAAGCATTTTTCTTTTTAAAATTGCCCCCCGCAACAGAAGCTGCTAATTGGTAATGAAGTAGTACTAAATACTTTCTGCTTTCCAAAGGAATAGACAACTTGACAGTTAACACATGTGTTTGCTAGTTAGAAAGAAATATTATGGGAATGAAAAAGTGAAGTAGGCCTTGTAGGATCTCTTTCTTTTAGAAAGTCGTACATTGTAATAATTCTCCAAAAATTTTTCTCAAAGATATATGTGCTAAGAACTTCTGAAATCTTTGGCCCTAAAGAAGGTATTCCTCCTAATTAGGGTACAGTTAAGAGATATCTTCTTGGCAAAAATAGAAAAAAACAATATTTTAAAGTAAAATATAGTAAACTTTGATATTGCAGTAGGCTTGATTTTTTATTTTATTTTAATGATCTTTCTAATTAATATAAACTAAACAGTATAGCATTATGGTTTTTACTATCACTGATTAAACTTTTTAGTTTTTATAGCTACCTGCGCATCAGCTTCTATCTAGGAAATTAGAAGCACCTTCGCCACCCCAATCCGAATTTTCAGTTTATTTTGTCCTCAATCACAGACTGAAGTTTTAGAGCAATGGGGCCAAATAACGCTCAGAGCAGAAATACAATTGTAAATTATTTTGTATAATCTCCTCATCTTATTGTTGAGGAAGTGAGCATCCCAGGTTAGTTAATTGGTTAGTGGCAATCTGGTATTAGAGCCCAGGTCTCTGGATTAAATCTTAGATAAAGATTTTTCTTTTGTTGGGAAGATATCTTAAAAATTTCAAAAACAACTGGATCAAGAACCTAGATTTCTGTTGCTAATAACTGTGTAGTCCTGGTCAAGATGGTTGACCTCTTTTGGGACTCTGATGAGCAGTAGTACCCATATTTTGGATATTGTGAGGACATTGTGGTTAAATTTTTATTGGCAGATTTCTTAATTTTTTTTTTTTTTTTTTTTTTTTTTTTTTTTTTTTTTTTTGTGGTGCTGGGGATTGAACCCTTGTGATGTGAAGCAAGCCTTCTACTGAGCTATATCCCCAGCCCAGATTTTTTTAAGTATGAATGTTTAAAGCAATACTACTGATAACTAATATTTGTTGTCACCATCTCTATATAAAACCAAAAGTACTTTTTCTCAAGCAGCCCTTTAAATTAATAGATTTAGTGTTTTGATAATGATTTGCTAAGCAAGTTGGATCCTTATGAGTTTTTCTGAACATCTCATTACATTGATCTCTCTTTTCATCTTTACTTAAAGCTGTGAACTTCATCTTCAGGGAACATCTGAAGTTCTTCCAACTCAAAGTTGAATATAATTCTGCCATTGTATGTGAACAGAATGTATTTATATCTTGGGATAAATACTGCCAGATGCTGGGCGCATCAGTTTGCCTGAGTAACAAAGCTTCTGATGTTGTGTACAGTTGCATCAGTTGGGGTCACCCAGCTGTAATCCTAGCATAACTTATTTCTTTGAAACTTCTGGCAAAAATAACTGCATAATATCTTGGCAGCAGACTGGAGAATTAATTCATTCTGCAGTATTCCTTTGGTTTGTTTCAGATCAGTATAACTATTAACAATTATTTTTTACCTGTTTAAAGTAGCGACAGTAATTGTCAAGAATTTAGAAGAAAGGATGTTGTGATTCCAGAGTCTTAGCTACTATAACATAAAATTCACATAACTAAGATAGAATTAAGGTCTGTTGAAAATAATAAAGAGACTAATATTAAATATTGTGATTTTTCTCTTTAGGATAAACCAGAAACATTGGAAAACCAATGGAAATGCTTTAAAGTACTTCTTTTTAATCACTTTTGTATCCAACTGCCTTTGATTTGTGGAACCTATTATTTTACAGAATATTTCAATATTCCTTATGATTGGGAAAGAATGCCAAGATGGTATGTCCATAAAAATTTGATATTTGTACTCAATTCTGGCTTATTATCCAATTAAATTATGCTTAATATTTAATCTTTATTTGTTTCTTCTAAATATTGGAAGTACATAAGTATTAGGAAAGTAAACGATTGAGCATCTTTTTATTGGGTTTGTGGATTAGTGGTAGAGCACTTGCCTAAGCATGTGTGAGGCACTGGGTTCAATCCTCAGCCCCACATAAAAATAGATAAATAAAGATAAAAAAAAAAAGAAAAATAAACTTGCAGAAACTTAAAGGATTCCTAGGTTTTCTGTATTTTAATGTAATATTTTATTGAAAGGTAAGTTTCGGGCATTACAAGTTTCTGTGGCAGCCTTTATATAATTGTGTACAGATACACATGCTTATCCTAAGAAATGGCACTACATGTAAGTATAAAAATCAATGGAAGATGGGAGAATATGTATTCAACAAACTGCAGATGCAAAATATTTTAAAAAAGAAAAATATTACCTTTACTGAACACTTCTCATTCACTAAATAATACAGTATGGCGATTATTTATATTATATTAGGTATCATTAGTAATCTAGAGATGAATTAAATGATGGAGGATATGCACCATTTTATGTAAGTGGGTTGAGCATCTGTGGATTGTGGTACCTGTGGGGTGTACTGGACACAATTTTCCTGCAGATAGTGAGGGATGACTATGTTTTTTCTACATTCATGGGTATTCATCATATAAAAGAAGTCCTAAGTATTGTGCATGTGTATTATAAATTATTTTTTGCCATTTCATTTCAGTTATGTTCTTTGGTTGGAAAGGTGATTTCACTATTAATCTGAATTTATTTTTTTTTTTTAAATTTTGAAATAGGCTCTTCTTATGTTGTTCAGGCTGGCCTTGAATTCAGAATCCTCCTGCCTCACACTCACAAATCCCACCTGTAGGATTACAGGTGCACCCCAACTAGGGATGCTTTCCTACATTCCCCACCCTTTTTAATTTCTTATTTTGAAATAGCTTCTAAATTTCATAGGGTCTTATTAAGTTGCTGTGCTGGCCTTGCACTTGGAATCCTCCTGTCTCAGCCTTGAGTAACTGGGATTATAGGCATGTGCCTCTGAGCCTGACTAGTGGTCTTGAACTTTACTTCAGGTTATATCATATAGCTGTACCTAGCAGTTTTGAGAATTTGTTGATTAATATGTATACAATTATGTCAAACTGGTAGCTGGGTATTTGGTTTTTAATAATATCTTAAGTAGTGATTCCAAGAAGCCTGGGTTGTTTGAGTTGTTTCATATTCATAATATTACAATATTTTCATCCCAAAGGTGTATGCTTTTGGCAAGATGCTTTGGCTGTGCAGTCATTGAGGATACTTGGCACTATTTTCTGCATAGACTTTTACACCATAAAAGAATATATAAATATATTCATAAAATTCATCATGAGTTTCAGGTATGTTAGAATCATATTTAATGCTTTTTTCTATTAAAGGCAAAAATGTCTACTTTTATTGCCTGAACATTTCAAAAACTTGTTGATGTTTTAGTTCCTTTTGATAATAGCTGTAGTAATGGTAGGGTCATTTAAATGAGATCCCCAAGTAATAAATCTTTAATGTTTAAACTTCTAAAACAGTTATTGACTTAGAGGGTACATGGTGCTAAATCAGGCATCCCTTTCTTGGCAGAACAAATACAAATTCATAAATAAAAACTTAGAGTCCAGGTAGAGTGGCACATACTTGTAATCCCAGCCACTTGGAGACTGAGATAGGAGGATCATAAGTTTGAGACCAGTCTCAGCAATTCAGCAAGACCCTGTTCGTGGTAGAGTGCCACAGGGTTTAATCCCTACTACCAAAAAAAAAAAAAAAAAAAAAAGTTCAAAGTCAGTTGTTTAATGCTATTATCTTAAACCATTAAAGACAGTTTTAAAGATTTTTATATCCCTAGACCTTTTGATTGGTAGGAACAAAAAGATACTTATTGTTGAGAACTACCATTGTTTATATTTGTTGATAGATGTCATTATTACATATAGAAACAATGTAATTTTATAAAACTATGAATAAATAGAATAAATGTCTTAGTAAGGTAGTGAAATCAATTACACATACATATACATGCAGAAGGATTTGTTTTAAGGAATTGGCTTGTGGGATTGTTGGTCCCTGACAAGTCTGAAATCTTGGCAGGGCAAGGTTATAGGCTGGAAATTCAGGTAAGAATTAATGTTGCAATTTTGGGTTCAAATTCCACAGAGCAAGAAGCTGGAAACTCAAACAGGGTTTCTGTATTACACTCCTAAGAATTCCTTCTTGCCCAGGAAGCCAACCTTAGCTCCTAAGGCTTTCAGCTGATTGGATGAAGCCTGCTTTCTATAATGAAAGAGTAATATCCTTTACTCAAAGTCTGTTGATTTCAATATTAACCACATCTAAATAATACCTTCACATAGCAAAATCGTAACAGCAAAAACTAAGTGGTATTAGACCACACAATGAGCATTGTAGCCTAGCCAAGTTGACACGTGAAGTTGTCCATCACAATGTATTAATGAATTTGTGCACTATTTGTTTAGGCTCCATTTGGAATGGAAGCTGAATATGCACATCCTTTGGAAACCTTAATTCTTGGAACTGGATTTTTCATTGGAATCATGCTTTTGTGTGATCATGTGATTCTTCTTTGGGCATGGGTGACCATTCGCTTGATAGAAACCGTTGATGTCCATAGGTGAGTTGTGGTTTCTTTGGGCAGAAGATGGTAAATATATTTATTTTCACAGTGATAAGATTATCTTTATTTCTAAGTAGACTAATAGAAGTTGATCTTTTAAGAACATAATCATGGGATAAAAGTTCAAGTAATTGAGATGTTTTTATATCCCAATGTTATCGTTTTTATAGTATAGAGGTGGTGTATTATTTAGGCAAAATAAATAAAACCATCAACTTCTATATCCTTCTATATTAAACCTAAATCTAACTCTGATTTGAATAAATATATTGAAACCTTTACCTTTCACGGAATAAACTGTTTCTAGCCTCTGCTCCTCAGCACTGATGAAAGCACAAGATAGGAGTCCTGCTTGTAGTATAGACATATTTGGATGCTTCCTTTCTGAGGAAGACGTGATAAATTTTTCATATCAAATGTCATTTTAAATGCTTAATATCCTAATTTTTCATTATTTTAAAATCATGTTCATTGCATTTTGACTTGGGACTTTGAACTAAAACAGGGAGTGCAGAATATCAGATTCTGAGAATTGTTTTTGAATGACTCAAGTGGCAAAATTAATGCTTCCAGACCTAGGCAGAGAATATCTTCCAGTAGAAAAATGATTACCAATATCCCTGTCATTCTTTTTTTTATTCTTTTACTCCTGTCTCCTTCTTGCTCTTCAGCCTCCTAAAGGGAGGGAGAGTTTGGGGTGAGTCAGACTAGTATGACTATAGATATCCCATTTTGGATATGTGGTGAGAAATAAAGGAGGATGCCAAAAGACCATCATATAAAGGGGGCTCTTTTTGAAATCATTTATGTTCATCCAATCATTTATGTTCTATAGAACAGCACACTAGTATTTTAATTAATTGTGGCACATTTAATTTCAACTGACTCAGAAATCCAAAGAAGGTGCTTTGATACTTGATGTTAATTTCATGTAACTTTTCCTAAAAAAATGCATAGTGGTATGGGCTTTTTAACTCCTCTTTCATCCTCTGATGTGTAATATAGAATTTTCATAGATTGTTTTTTAAGTTTTTCTTTTTTCTTTTTTTTAATGATGCTGAGGATAGACTCCAAGGACCTCATGCATGCTAGAAAGTGCTTTGCCACTGAAGTGTGTCCCCATCTCTTAAGCTTTTTGCTTTTTTTGTTTTTAAATTTCTTCAAGTGGTTTCTAAAACATGCACCTTTTTCCATTCAATCTTTGCAAACATGTCACAAATTAAATGATGTAGGCAAAGTGGAATGTTCCTTGAATTAGTTAATGAGCACATGACTTGATGAAAATGTCAGTTTTTCGAGGTGTGTTTCTTTTTCCTTAACAATCTTTGTCATTTTGTTTCAGTGGTTATGATATTCCTCTGAACCCTTTAAACCTCATTCCTTTCTACGCTGGTTCTCGGCATCACGATTTCCACCACATGAACTTTGTTGGAAATTATGCTTCAACATTTACGTGGTGGGATAGGATTTTTGGAACAGACTCTCAGTTTCATGCCTATTATGAAAAGAAGAAGATGGGGAAAAAGACTGAATAAATATCTCTTGTACACATCCCTGAAGATTCACTTTTTCCTGAATTGAAACTGGTAGCTAACATTGCTTCTGGAGAGCAGAAATAAGCATGTGTCTTGGCTGCTAAATGATACAACAACATTAACAACCTTTAAGTATCTTCCTAGTGGGAACTTTTTCTACTTTACATACAAGTTCTGTATATGTAGGAATAAATAAATATATATTTGAGTATAATTTTCATGAGGAAGTTTTAAAGGCCATGTTGTTAACCTTACAAAAAAGTTTTCAGTGATGGAAGAAATATACTCCCCTACTTTCACCTTCCCTAGTAATACCAGAGGCCTGAAGTTGACATTGGTCTTTGGGTCTTTAGGTCTTTTAGATATTTGTCATTTTATAATTTTTTTAATAATGGTCCTGGTCTTATATTTAACTTGAAACATTTATTATATATTTTTGCCTAAAATTGAAATATCATGAATTAAACCACATCAGCTGATAACAGTGAGTGATGGATCCTGCCAAATCAGAAATGGCCAACATCAACACCTTCTACTCTCATTTGGAACTGACGAGTCTGGGGTGAATCCTTCTCTGAAGAGTCATTATTTATTGCAATGCGGCATAAGCATCTATAAATAGTGTTTCTGACTTCAGATATAAGTGAAATATTTTGGTCTAAAGTTTTTTCAAAACTTGAAATTTTAAAAAATATTAAGGAGCTTTATTTCTGTTATTTAACCTTTCAATTTTGTTTATCAAGTTTTCATTAAGGATGTATCTTTGAAATTTTGTGAACTGACTTGCTGTATTTGCACTTTGAGCTATTGAAATAAATGTGATTCTTGTCTGATTATCTGGTTTCCAGTTTTGAACATTAACTGTCAGCTTTTATTATAAGGAAAAGTACAGAAGTCATTAAATTATTGTTTCATAATAAAAGGACTTAGTTCTATTTTTTGAAGTTCCTCACTGTTTCCTGACAGTTTCAAAATGTGTTTATCAGGATTATCTCTCTATTGTGGGAAATTCCATTGAACTAGTAAAGTAGCAGATAATGAAGTCTGTTATGCTTAGAAAATGCATGTTTTTCATGCAGGTGGATGAATGAAGCTAAACTTTCTAGGATTGATAAAAATCTCAAGATTCTAGATTCTCATGTATCAAATGGAGAGTTGGAAACTCTTAGTATATGGTGGTGATTGTAGTTACTGTTTTTTAAACTATGGTCATTTTCTAGGCCATGTTATATAATTTGTACATGCCCCTCTACCTATGTGTGCAGGCATGTACAAATTTGTGAGCTCTTAATTCTCAAATATCAATTTTGGATCTGTGTTTAAATTGGTGCTGTTATAATATTTTTAAAATCCGCCTTTCACCCCCAATATAAATGCAACACATACATCTGAATTAGCAGTAAACGGTGATTCCCTTTCAGCATTTGGGGAGAGAGTGACCTCTACTGCTAGAAATGGTGCTTAACATTCTTTAACAACTTGGTGCTTTCCAGTTCACCTTTTTGTTATTGCTAGGGATTGAAAGAAAGCCTTGTGCAGGCCAAGCATGCACACGACCACTAAGCTACACCCCCAGCCCATTCTTCATACTATTTAGAGCTTCTCAAGCCTTGTTGTATATCCTGAACTGTTGTATGGGCTTCTAATGCATGTTCTCATTTAATCTCTTGGGTGCAATTTTCTCTAAAAGGTAAGAGAATTGGCTGAGAGGGCAAGGTCATAGGTCGTCATTTCTGACTTTAGAAGCTGCATTTGTGGCTATGGTCACTCCAGAGATGGGTAAAAATATCAGGATACTTTTTAAGGAGTGTGGTATTCAAAAAAGGAAGACAGTTCCTTGCAGTAGCCAGCCAGGAAGCATCAAGACTCAGATCCAAGCATGTTACTGCAAAATAGACTTCAAGTAACAGTTGGAAATTTTACAGTTAACATAATTAAAAACAAGTAGTAGGCTATGTTTATATATATGTAGAAGACTAAAATACTAGCTGATTATTTAGACCTTTGGACAAGATGAGGCCCGTGATATTTAATAACAGGCTGTTAGCTCAACTCCCAAATGACTGGGAGCTGGCCTGGAACTTGGGATCCTCCTCCCTCATTGGGACATGGGCTAACAATCTCTTATTAATATCACAGACCCGAGAAACCTAGGGCATTTAAATTCCATATTCACATTCTCTCCACAGCTGGGTAAGATAGTACCTATGTTCTTCACAAAGAGTGAACCCCTCATCTCTGAAGATTTAGTTTCTAATACATTCTTCCAAAAGAGAATTTTCAGCTAATATTCAGAAGAAGGATGTGCCCTTGGTCTAATGAATGCTCTCTGGCAGGTGGCTGACAAAGGCTGTCTTTCTTAGGTAGAATCCCCAGGAGGCCTTCCTGTGTCTTTAAGGTATACACTTAGAGCACTGCTGAGTTCTGAAAAGAGTGAGAGGCTGCAAACTGATACAGGAAATAGTGCCTTCTAACTTAAGAAGATAAGCAATTTGTCTCATGGGCCACATGTGGGTTCACTGCATTCACAGAGGAAAGGGACCACAATAGAATAAGAGCATGTGATAACCATGCCAGTGCTTGAAGCAGACTCATACCTACACGTAGGGATAATGTCAGGGGACAAAGCTGCATATACTGACAGCAGGCCTCACTCCTCTGCTGCTGGTAATAGGTCCACTTCCCAAAACCTTTCCCCTCTAGCCCCAACCTGTTTCCTCATCTATGGAATGAGAATAGCACTTCCTAGGGAGTTTGGGGAATAAGAAGGACCCTTCCTGTGAGTGTGGGATATAATAAATGATAGCTGTTACTTTAAATTCCCTTTAAGGAGGGGCAACAGGCTCACTCCACACTGCTGTCTTTTTATTTATTTTTTATTTTTCTAACCGAGGTCTTATTCTTACTTCAGATGACAGAAATTCCACTCCCTCCCTCAGAGTTCAGTGACACCCCTATTGCTCCTGGGCATGCACCACCGTGTGTTGTTATCTTTAGCCAAAGCCGTCTCTTGCACATTTTGTACTTTCACCCTCTGTACCTTTGCTCAGGCTTATCCCTCAGCCACTGAGGGTTATTAACATGGTCAAAGGTAGCGAGTGGCAAAGCTGGGATTTCTCACTCCGTGTTCTCTCCCTTCTGTCCTCTGTACATCTGGCGTAGTGCCTTGTGCATGCACGGTAGGCGTTCAATAATGTCTGTGATTAAAACTAAGAGAACATAATAGCCAACTTAATGTCATGGTGGCAGTTAAGCTGCCAGCTTAATAACCAATTCAGAAAGTTTTAAGTAATAATAATATAGTAGAGGGAAGAGAGGGCACGAAGAGAAAAGCCAGCCTTCCTTCCTTCCTTCCTTCCTTCCTTCCTTCCTTCCTTCCTTCCTTCCTTCCTCCCTCCCTCCCTCCCTCCCTCCCTCTTTCTCTCTCCCCCCTCCTTCCCTTCCTCCTCACCCCTCTCTGTCTTTCTCTACCACCGAGTTATATCCCTAGCCCTCTTGGCCTTGAACTTAAGATCCTCCTGCCTCAGCCTCCCAAGCCACTGGGATTAAAAGCATGAGCCACCATTCCCACAAGAAGGGGATTCCTGAAGTACATGCCAAGCTAGAACCAGGCATGAAGGCTGCCTGCCTCAATTAAAGTCTGACTCATCTTAGAGCTTTGGCATCTTAAAGTTTGATTTCATTGGCTCAGGTTCTTATGAAATATCCAGTTTGATATATTCTTTAAGGGAACAGATTATATATTAGAAAGCACTTGTGTCCATTTAGCATAAAAAAGACTGTCTACCCTATAAAGAAAATTTATAACTGTCGAGTCTTTTGGCAAGTTTGAATCAGAGTTCTGTATTCCATGATTCTCTGAGCTTTCTTTTGCTATAAAATAATTCATCTGATAATAATGAAGTACCATGAGGGCATAAAGGAAGAAAATCTATACTATCAGATGGTACATTGATAGTATAATGGAGTGGGATCTGAACTACTTGATTATTACTCTATCACAGGAAAATAATCTTCAAGTTGGAAAAGGAAAGCAAAGTGGTTCTGCCAGGAGGGAACTGAACTCCAATATGGAGGAGGAAATATTTAATGAAGTGCCCAATACCTTTAAGTGAGCTTTGGAGTCTCTGAGTTCAGAAAAAAATTATTTTCATCAGGAAAAGAATTTGCAAATTGATTATGAAACCATTTCAGGTGACCAGACAGCAAGTGAGTCTTTTCAAGTATTGTAAGTCTTTTTCTGTGTGTTGGTTTCAGTTTCTTCAGAGAACCATCTTCCAATCTCTGCATGGAATAGAAAATGCTCAGAAGCCATTCTGGGCATCAAATGTGGGAAAGAGGCTGAGGATCCCATCGTCACTGCGTTCCCTGTCACAGAATCTCTGTGTTCTCAGACACAGGCTCACCACATCCAAAGGTTCCTCAGTGT
Organism: Spermophilus citellus; assembly: GCF_964194105.1. Taxonomy (NCBI): domain Eukaryota; kingdom Metazoa; phylum Chordata; class Mammalia; order Rodentia; family Sciuridae; genus Spermophilus; species Spermophilus citellus. The sequence goes on along the minus strand of NC_138196.1, from coordinate 68,664,603 downwards.
CCAGAGAGTCCTGAACTTCTTGAGTTTTTCCAAAGAATGCACCTACTCTCTCTAAAAGGGTGGCTCTATAGAGTTGCAGAAGGAACCTTGGGCCTAAAGGTTTGTAAGAGTATCGAGCAAAGATTGAAATGCTGCTATTTAATATTTCACAATACCATGGTACTAGATTTTTATTTGATGTATCTCATGCAAACAGAATAACATTCCACAGCTTGATGGATGATCATATCTCTTTCATCACTACCCTGATCAAGGGCTTGACTACCTCTTTTATCAATTTTCTACTTGTGGCCAGAAATACAGTTGAGATTCTTAGCTGGCTGGACAACTGAATCCAAATTATCTTGATCAGTGAGGGTATCTGGTGTTGTAACTTGAAGCTTTTCCTGTCCTTTCAGACATGTTGCTGACTTGGATGAGGCCACTAAGGCACACTTGTCAAATTGATGACTGAGATGGAGGGAAAGAAAGCTTGTACTTCATTCTGCCTGACAGAATCTAGACCCCCCAATAAATACTTGCCTTGATTTGAAGTTCAGCTGCACAGATGGAGGACGGAAGTAATAGACCAGGATCAATAGCAATATAAACCTGAAAGCCTTATGGATTTTTGCAGACTGCAAGTGCTAACTCCATACTCACCCCAACTTTTTAAGGCAATTTTAAACTGAATTGCTAGAGGGAAGTCTAAATTACAGAGAAGGCAACATTTTCTTTTGACTCTGCTTTGATTGGCCATACGTGGATGAGCATCTTAGGTTTCGTGCATCCTATCTCAACTAACGTTCAAAAGAAGAGTAATCAGAGATTGTTGATGATTTAGCAATAATGCCACAAAAGATTTGAAGGAAAACTTAGAGGGATAGTCTAGAACAGCTGTCTCAAGTACAGTAATCATTAACCAAGGTGGTCACTGACATATTGCAGGAAGTTCTATCACACAGAACTGGCTAGAAGAAAATAGGCCTAATTAGAAATATTAAAAGTGCCTTTGTTATGGTTTGGATGTGAGGTGTCTCCCCCAAAGTTCATGTGTGAGACAATGTAAGAACATTCAGAGGTAAAATGATTGAGTTATGAGAGCCTTCACCCAATCAGTGAATTAATACCTGATAGGGATTAAATGAGGAGTAAGTAACTGCAGGTGGTAGGGTCTGGTTGAAGGAGGTGGGTCCCTCTGGGGTATATATTTTGTATCTGGTGAGTGGAGTCCCTCTCTCTGCTTCCTAATCATTATGTGGACCACCTTCCTCCATTATACTCTCTGGCACAATGTTCTGCCTCACCCTCAAGCCCAGATGAATGGAGCCAGCTGTCTCTGGACGGAGTCCTCTGAAATCGTGAGCCCCCAAATAAACTTTTCCTCTTCTATATTGTTCTCGTCAGGTCTTTTGGTCAAGCAGCAAAAAGCTGACTAAAATAACCTTCAAATACCTGAAATGGTGTTGTGTAAAAGAAGGGAGGGTGGGTATTTTTTCCTTCTATCTTTCTTTTCTCCTTTTTCCCCCCTCCCCCTTTCAACGCTGGAAATGGAACCCAGGGTCTCACCCATTGCTGGGAAGCATCTACCACTGAGCTACATATACCCCAAGCCTCACGGTGGACATTCTTTATTGTCATAGAAAGAAGAACTTCACCAGAAAATAAAGTTAGAGAAGGTGTGTGCCAACTATTGGAAGAATTTTCTTACGATTAGAGCTGGTTATCTGCTCCTTCATTGATGGTTTAGGCAGCATCTGTAGGATCTTAATCAGTACATAAAGGAAGGAGCCCCTGTAATAAGGATGAGTTTGAACTAGGTTATGTCAAATGATACTTTCAGCTCTGTGGTCTAATGTACATATTTTAGTTAATTTGTTAATAGCACGACAAGGTTTTGTTTAATGGGTGCTATTTGCACTGCTCTATCATAATCCACACTCAGCTGCTTTTGGTTTCTGAAAAAATTCATGTTCTCAGCATTTCTCAGCATTTCCGATTTATCTTCATGAAGCCTAGAACTGTGCATGCACTTCTGCCCCCTTTATCTGAATAATTCCCACGGGTGCTTTCTCGGCTCAGTTATCACCTCGGTGATCATTTTCCAACGTCTTCTCTCCAAGCCTGGTCTGGGTACTTCTCTGCACTACACTGTTTACTTCCCAGTCACTGTGTGTAGCACACTGGACTATAGAGGCCAGGGGATCTGTGTGTATCCCCCACCTACACTAAACTTTACAGGAACTGTCACGGTGACCATCTTGTTCATGGAGCACCCTCAGTCTTTACACAGTAACTGCCTTTGCTCTGAGTGCTAGATAAAAACATGACTCTAGACTGAAAGCACAATAGGCCAATAAAAATGTCTAAGAGGAAATGGTTTCAGTGTATCTATTGAGTGAATGAAGGTTTTATAAATCATAACTGACTCAAATCAGAATATCTATAGATACAGGGACTTTGCAAAAAAAGTGAAAACACTTGATAGTAATCTTTTAGATGAGAGAGAGAGAGAGAGAGAGAGAGAGAGAGAGAGAGAGAGAGAGAGAGAGAGACTGAAATCCAGCAGACATAGGGAGAGAGAGGAAGCATAGCAACTGTTTGAAATTCAGTTAACTCTCATTCTATGAGACCAGACTTACTCTAACATCCAAACCTGATGATAAGGCACAAGAGAGGAAAACTGTAGACCAATGTTCCTCAGAAGTGTGGATGAGAAAATCCACAGCAAAATATTACTGAACCAAATCGATAACATAAAAAAGAACATATGCTATTACCAAATGGATTTTATCCACAAACTGTAAGGTTGGTTTAATATCCAAAAGTCAAGTAATGTAATAACCATATTAATAGAATAAAAGACAAAACTACATGATCATCTCAATAGATGGAGAAAAGGCATTTGATGAAATCAAAATCTATCATGATGAAAATAATCAAGAAGATAGGAATAGCAGGGAAACGGATGAAGACTTCTAAAAACACATAGGTAACATTTAACTGTAAGAAAAATTGAATGTTTTTATCCATCAGATCAATAAAAAAAGCAAGGATTTTCATTCTTCTCACTTTTACTTATCACATTAATGGAGGTTCTAGTGCAATTGAATGAGAAGAGGAAATAAAAGGTATCTAGACTGAAAGGAAGAGGTAAAATGATCTCTATTTACAGATCACACAATTGTTTATATTTAAAAAACCCTAAGGAATTCACTAAAAAAATCTGTTAGAATGAATAAATAAATTGGTTCAGCAAGCTTGCAGAATACAAAATCAATATACAAATGATAAATTGTATTTTTAGACAATAACAATTAACATTTCAACAAATATAGTTAAGAAAACACTGCATTTCCAAGAGCATTTAAAAGCATGAGGTATTTTTGATACCTATGTAACAAATATAGTAAGGAAATTATATACTGGAAACTACAAAACATTGCTATTGAAATTAGATGGAAAGAAATACAGATATTACATATTTTTAGATCAGAGGACTTAATATTGCTCAGATAGTAATACTTCCCAAATTTATTGACAGATTCAGTGTAATCCCTATGAAAATCCCAGCTACCCTATTATAGAAACTGACAAGTTGATCTGAAAATTTATATGGAAGTTTGGGAGACAGAACAGTCAACATGATCTAGACAAGAAGAACAAAGTTGAAAGACTCACTTATCCCAGTTTTAAAACTTACTACAAAATTATAGTGTATCAAGACAGTGTATTACAGACCTAAGGAGATACACATAGATAAAGGGAATAGGATTGAAATTCAGCTGGAAACCCTCATGTTGATGGTCAACTAATTTTGATAAGGGTATGGAGAGAATCCAAGCTGTAAAGAATAGTCTTCAACAAAGGGTGTAGGAGCACCTAGGTGTCTACCCGTAAAGGATGACAATAGACCCCTATCTCTTTCCATACATGAAATTAACTCAAAATAGATCATAGCACTAACTGTAAAACCCAAATGCTAAAACTATTAGGAGAAAATTTAAGAATTAGTCTTGGGTTAAGCGATGATTCTTAGTAGTTAGAACTCCAAAAGTACAGGCAACAAAATTTAAAAATGGATGAATTAGTCTATGTCAAGACTAAAAAATATTTGCACTGCAAATAATACCATCCAGAAAATTAAAAAAATCCACAGAATGGGCACATTTTAGATTTGATAAAGGTCTTGAATCCAATTATACAAAGAACTTAAACTCCATATTAATAATAAAAAGAACAAGAGATAATATGGACAAAACTGGACAAATGATTTGATAATATGGACAAAACTGGACAAACAATTTGAACAGTCGTTTCCTCAAAGAAGATTAAAAAAAAATCAATAAACATAAAAAGATGCTCCACATTATTCATGAGAAAAATGGAAGCCCAACTACAACAAAATGTTGCTTCATAGTCCCAGGATGGCTCTAATAAAGACAGACAGTGACAAGTGTTGGAAAGGACGTGGAGAGGAATCTCCCTAATTTGCTGGTGAGAATGTCAGATTGTGCAACTGTTTTGAAAAGAATTTGTTGGTTCCTCAAAATATCACACAGAAAGTTACCATGTGACCCAGCAAGTCCATTCCTAGGTATGTACCCCAGAGAAATAAAAGTGGACGTAAACACAACAATTCATACATGAATGTCCACAGCAACATCATTCATACTAGATCAAAACAGGAAACAACCCCAAAGCGTACTCACTGATGAATGGACAAAACATGGACAATCCATACAAAGGAACACTTTCAGCCATAAAAATGAATGCAGCCAGCCCTGACTCAGGCTATAGCATGAATGACCCTTGAGAATGTGATGCTGAGTAAAAAAAAAAAAAAAAAAAAAAACGGTCACGAAAGTCCACACACTGTATGATTCCATTTATATGAAAGATCCAAAAGAGGCACATTTATAGAGATAGAAAGTGAATTGGTGGTTGCTTAGGGTGAGGGTGGGGGATTAGCAGGAGAAACAGGGATTGCCTGCTGGTGGCTACGGAGTTTCTATTAGGGAAGATGAAAATGCTCCCAAATTTGGTCATGAGGATGTCACAACTTCATGAATATGTTTGAAAGACAATGGATTGTGAGTGGTAGAGTATGGGAATCATACCTCAATAAAGCTATTTTGTTTAAACCAGTTAATAGTGTATTAGCTTGCCAGAGTTCCATAGCAAAGCACGACAAACTAGGTAGTTTAAACAAGAGAAATGTGTTCCCTCACTGTTCTGGAGATTTCCAGCCTGAGATGAGAGTGTTGGTAGGTCTGGCTTCTTCTGAGGTCTCGGAGGGAAAAATCTGTTTTTGCTTCTTTCCTTGTTGCTAATAGTTTGCTGGCAATTATTGGCTTCCTTGGCCTGCAGAGGTATGACTCTAGTGTCTGTGAACATGAATATTCACGTGACATTCCGTGTGGGAGTGTGTGTCTTTCTGTGTGTCTAAATTTCCCCTTTTGTAAGAACACGAGTCAAATGGTATTGGGTTATGGCCCATCCTTATGACCTTATCTCACTTTGAACATTTGCAAAGATCCTCTTTAAGGTCATGATCGTAGGTAGTGGGATTAAGGCTTCAACATTCTTTTGGGGGACAAAATTCAACCTGCAACAAACATTAGCGATTTTATTTTCTTAATTCTGAGTAGATGATTAGGAGTTGATGCTAGAACAGTCCTTACTTAAAAAAATAGCTTATCATGTTCCGTTTTAAAGACTGTAATACAGAGGGAAGCTATTTTTCTACCTCTTGTTTGCTTGAATACTCACTCGGACGGAAATGACATTCTCTGGGATTGGTGAAAACATTTCACCATGCTTCTATGTCCTCGATGATTGTAAAAGTCATTCGGTTTAGTTACCTTCACAGGGTTTGAATCTCCTTGCTGTGGCAAAAAAAAAGGGGGGGGGGTGGAGGACCTGCAACTTGGAAAGCAACCTCACCATCCGGCAGTATGTGCTTGCCCACTGGTAACAGGCTTTTGCCTAAAGCTGTGGGTCTCAAGGAGAGGGCTCAAGAATTGCATAGACCTCACTTTGGAGCCAGACTCTGCCATTTATTGCCTAAATTGCCTATCATCGCCTTAGACAAGTTGTTGGACTGAGTTTCTGTTTCCTTGTACGTCAAATGGAAATAATCACGCGTAGCTTGCAGAATCTGAAGAAGTAAACACAGTTAATTATACCAAAAAAAAAAAAAAAATCAGCAAGGTATCCAACTCGTAATAGAAACACTGAAAGCAACAACAGGCAAATTAAAGAGAGCAACTGGGGTTTGATTTTATAAATTACTTCAATAACACTTTTCAAATGAGCTGCCAACCAATTAGATCCAAGATATTGGAAACTTGAAGAACCACTGCTGATTCTTTTCATTGTATACTATCACTTTGCCATGGACACACCTACAAATATTTATAGCTTTTGTAAATTGTTTCATGGAACATGTGATGGGTAGACATATTCAATGCATTAAAATAATCTGATGTAACTAACAAGTATACGTTTCAACTTAAGAGATCTATTAAGTCCATAAGATATAACTTTGTAGTTTTATCAACAACAAATACTTGTCGAGTTTGTTTCCAACTTTATTAGAAATTTCCCAATAAAAATGATGTTCCTCATTTTATTAGTCTTCTCACTGTAGTCCAAATGAATCCTGTCTTATTTTGTAACATTCCTTCTCACTCACCCTTTCTAATGTAACAACTCTTTTTACACAGCCAAAATCAAAGTGATTTTCCTGTTGTGCGGAGTGCTAGGCTGTATAGAAAGAGTAAAATAACTTTGAAACTAGGTAGTCCAGGTGACTGTTTCCCCCTTCGATTTGGTTTACCCAGATGAATAACCTTTTCATGTTAAAAAAATTTTGTTTATTTTTATCATTTTAAATAATTTCCTCTAGCCATCCCTTGATTACTGCACTAAGTTCATACATCAGAAAGCATTCCTTAGACAAGACTAAGAAGATTGACTGAGAATTGTTCTCCAAAGCATTAAGCCGGTGCAGTGAGGCAGGCAACAGGACAGCAGCAGTATTCTGAGACCCCACTATTAAGACGTATTCTCTTTTAATATGGCAGCATGCCTGCTTTGCAGCATTAATTGTTTACAGCCTGAAGACTTGCAGACTGGAAACTTGGCAGCAATGAACATCTATTCCTGGCCAAGGAACGTCAGTAGAGGCTCTCTTCCAGAAATAAGAGCATTTTAGAAAGAAGTCACAAAGCATTTCTTGGCCTTTATTGAGATAGCGAGTCAGTCTTCCTCCCTCTCTTCTTCTCCTTTCCCTCCCTCCCTTCCCTCCTTCCTTCCTATTTACTTAATCTATTTGAATTCAGTTTATTTCAATTGCAACAAAGCAAGTCCTGACTAGTTCACCCAGTTAGGACTTGACTTCAAAGTCAGTAGCACTGAGGGTTCTCCTTGGTGACAACATGCATTTCCACGTGAACTGGCAGAAGTGGGTGGTACGCTGGGCTCTTCCTCAAGTTCATAACGATGCCTTTCTCAGGCCTGCATATATGCACAGCCATCAGTTGCTTCTGTAAGTATGGAAGAGGTTGCAGCTTGTGAATGTAGATTTTTTGAACGAATTATTTTTGAATTGTGGAAGCTCCAATTAAATGGCAGAGTATCAGAGGACCGTGGCTTGATCACTACAAGAATTTAGATATTCATTTAGTCCTCTACTAAGCACAAGGGTACACTAGGGGGCATGAGAGGCATGATTCCTGTCCTCACAATTGAGGATATAAGGGAGCTTGTAGTTAATTAAGTGTTTATTTAAAATCACTGAAAGGGGAGAGAGGAACAGAAGTTTTGGAATTCTGTAGCTGCAGGACATTTCTTAGTTGGTGCAGGCTCTCAGAGAAGGTTCCCACAGAAAGTGATGTATAATGTGAGACCTGAATGACAACTATAAGCTACCTAGAAATGGAGGTAGGCGGATAATGAAAGAAGGTCAGGATGATTAGAGGGACTGGGGAGATGGTCAGACAACCTGTTGGAGAAATGATGTTTCTAGGTCATGATATTCTTTGGAGTTCCATTCTGAAGTGTTTCTTTTAAAATATTTTTTTTTAGTTGTAAATGGACATAATATCTTTGTTTATTTGTATGTGGTACTGAGGATTGAACCCAGTGCCTCGCACATGTGAGGCAGGCGCTCTACCACTGAGCTACAGCCCCAGCCCTCTCATCCTGAAGTGTTTAAGGTAGCCTTAGGTCATGCACAGAGGCAAACTCTAGTGAAGGGTTAACCGTGGGGTTTGGTGGCTTGTCTTCCACCAGAGCACGTGTGACTAAGCCTCACCAGCTGCACTGTTTCATCTCCTTCAAATCTGAGCAGTCCAAAGTTCTGACTGAGCCTTTCTGTTGTCCCAGCACCTCGTTGGCTGCCCAGCCGTGCATGGTTTCGCCATGTGTGTCTAGAGCAGGAAGGAATAAAATGACTAATTGAATCATGGAGGTATTGGGAAGCAGCCTGCATAAGATGAGGCGATAACAGACTAGTTCCTAGGAAAAGGTAAAACTAGATTAGAGAAGGGACAGTCATCAGGTTGTTAGGGTTTCTGTAAGTATTCAATAAAATATAAGCATAGTTGTTTTAGTCAGCGACCAAAATACCCAGCAAGAACAATTCAGAGGAGGAGAGTTTATCTGGGCTCACAGATTCAGTCCATAGTTGGCCAGCTCCATAGGTCTGGGCCTCAGGTGAGGCAGACCATCACCTGGTGTGTGGAAGGGCTTGGGGCAGGAAAGTAGCTCAGGACATGGCCACCAGGAAGCAGAGAGAGCTTCCGAAGATAGCCTCTAATGACCTACTTCTCCCAGCCATACCCTACCTGCCTATGGTTACCAGCCAGTTCATCTACATCAATGGATTAATCCACTGATTAGGTTAAAGATCTTATAATCTGATCATTTCACCTCTGAAAAGTCTTGTATTATCCGACACATGAGCTTTTAAGGGACACGTCATCTCTAAACCATAACAATAGTCAAGGAGTCAAAACATTAATTTGCTGAGGCAAGGTGCTAGAAAAAAACAAACAAAAAACTGAAGTTTAGAAGAATCCTCAATAAAACAATTTTAAACATTTATTTTTTACTTTGATTGCACAAATTCATGAGATACAGTGTGACATTTCAATACCCATATACAATGTGTAATCAGGGTTAATTGACATATTTGTCACCTCACACACTGAAATCTTTGTGTTGGGAACACACAAAATCCTCTACTAGCTTATTTGAAATATTTAGTTAATTGTTGTCAACCGTAGCTATCCAACTGTGCTACATAACCTTGTAAGTTATTTCTCCTGTCTTTGTATGTGTTGCCCATTCTCCATCCCTGCCCTTCCCAGGCTCTGGTAGCCACTATTCTATTCTCTGCTCATATGAGATCAACTTTTTAGCTTCCACATATAAGTGAGAATATGTGGTCTTTGTCTTTCTGTGCCAGACTTATTTCACTTCAGCTCATGTCCTCCAGTTCTACCCATTTTGCTGCAAATGATGGAATTCTATAATTTTATATGGACGAATAATATTCCATTGGGTGTGTACACACATTTCTTTTATGCATTCAACTTTTGAATTTTGTTGATTTTTCAGTCTTTTTGGTAATGCCCATTCTAACTGCAGGGAGATGATTCCTCAGTGTGGCTTTAGTTTGCATTTTCCTGATGACTAGTGGTTGAGCCTGTTGGGCATTTGTGTATGTCTATTTAGGTCATTTGTCCATTTTTAATTGTAGTATTTGATTTGTGCATTGTTTGGGATGCTTATATATTCTGGATATCAATTTTTTTTTGTCAGGTAAATATTTTGCAAACCTTTTCTTTCAATCTGTAAGTTGTCCCCTCATTCTGCTGTTTCCTTTGCAGTGTAGAAAGTTTTAGTTGGATGTAGTCTCACTTCTCTAATTTTTCTTTTGTTTGTGCTTTTGATGTCATATCCAAGAAATCATTGCCCATTCCAATGCCATGAAGCTTTTCCTCTACGTTTTCTTCTAGGAATTTTACAGTTCTAGGTCTTATACTTAAATCTGAAGCCCATTTTCACTGATTTTTTTTAATATGGTATAAAACAAGGGTCTGATTTCATTCTTTTGCATGTAGATCTTGAGTTTTCCCAACATTGTTTGAAGGGACTATATTTTTAAAAAGTATATATTTTTTAGTTGTAGAGGAGCACAACATTTTTTTTATCTGTTTATTTGTCTGTGGTGCTGAGGATCAATCAAATGCTAGGCAAATGCTCTGTCACTGAGCCCCAACTCCCGCCTGAAGAGACTATCTCTTCCCCACTGTGTACTCTTGACCTCTGTGATGAAGATCAGTTGGCTTTATACGTGTGGATTTGTTTCTGGGCTCTTTGTTCTGTCCTGTTGGTCTGTATGTCTGTTTTTATGCTACTTCTATATACTCTAGTTACTATAGCTTTGCAATGTGTGATGCCTCCAGCTTTGGCCTCCCTGCTCAAGTATGCTTTGGCTATTTGAGGCCTTTTGTAATTCCTTATGAATTTTAGGGATTTGTTTCTATTGTTATTTTGGGGTACTAGGGATTGAGCTTAGGGCCTTATGCAGGCTAGGCAAGCACTCTACCAACTGATTTAAATCCCTAGTCGTTCTAACATTTTTTATTTTTTTAAACTTTAGTATTATTATTATTTTTTTTATTGGTTGTTCACAACATTACAAAGCTCTTGACATATCATATTTCATACATTAGATTCAAGTGGGTTATGAACTCCCAATTTTTACCCCAAATGCAGATTGCAGAATCACGTCGGTTACACATCCACAATTTTCTAACATTTTTTATGTTGAATGTTTGAGATTGTCTATGTATAAGATCATGAGATCTGCAAATAGAGGCTTCTTTTCCTATCTGGATGCCTTTTGTTTCTTTCTCTTGCCCAGTTGTTCTGGCTAGGACTTCTAGTGCTACGTTAAATACAAGTGATAGAGTAAGCATCCCAGGCTTACTTCAGATCTTAGAGGAAAGACTTTCAATTGTTTACTGTTGAATGTGAAGTTAGCTATGACTTTTCATATAGGTCTTTATTGTGTTGATGTAAATTCTTTCTATACCTAATTTGTAATAATTGTTTTTTAATTATGGAAAGGTGTTGAATTTTGTCAAAACCTTTTTCTGTGTCTATTGAGATGATCATGTGATTTTATTCTTCAGTCTGTTAATGTGGCATATGGCATCCATAGATTTACGTGTGTTGAAGCACTCTTGCATCCCAAGTTTAAGTCCCACTTGATTGTGATGACTGAGACTTTTAATGTGCTATCAAATATGTTTTGCTAGTATTTTATTGAGAATTTTTCCATACATATTTATTGAGATAATGAATGTAGTTTCCCCCCCAACCCCCTTTTTTTGTATTGCTTTTGTTTGGCTTTGGTATCAGAACAATGCCAGTCTCATAAAATGATGTTGGAAGTATCTCTTGCTAATTTGGAGGAAGAGTTTCAGAAAATTGATGTTAATTCTTTAAGTGTTTGGTAGAATTCACTGGCAAAACCATCTGCTCATGGATTTTTCTTTGTTGGGAGGTTTTTAGTTGTTGATTCAATTGCCTTGTTTCTATTGATCTGTTCAAGCTTTCTGTTTCTTCTTGATTCAGTTTTGTTAGGATGCATGTTTCTAGGAATGTATCCATTTCTTTGTGATTATCCAACTTGTTGGACATAGTTGTTTGTAATTATTTCATGATTTTTAAAAATCTTTGTGTAACCGCAATGATTTCCCCCTTCCACTTTAACAATTTGAGTCGGCTATCCTTTTTTTTTTTTTAGTTATTCTATTAAAAGTTTTTGTTGATTTTATTTATCCTTTAAAGAACTCCTCGTTTTGTTGATTTTTTTCTTGTTTTTCTGGTCTGTATTTCATTTATTTCTGCTCTAATAATTCCCTTCCTTCTGCCAGCTTTGAGTTTGGTTAGTCTTTAATTTCTTAGGTGTAGTTTATTTGAAATCTTTCCTCCTTTTCAATGTAGTTGCTTATCACTAAAACCCCCTTCGTAATACTACTTCTTTTGCATCCCATAAGTTTTGGTATGATGTATTTTCATCTTTCTTCAGATATTTTCAAATTTCCTTTTTTAATTGTTTTTCCTTTGACCCAATGGTTATTTTTAAGACTGTTGTGTAACTTTCACATATTTGTGAAATTTTTTGTTTCCCTTCTGTTATTAGTTTTTAGTTTCACTGCATTGGGGGAAAGATACATAGTATGATTTCAATCATCTTAAAATTTGTTGAGACTTCTTTTGTGATTTCAGATCTGATCTATGCCTGGAAATGTCCTGTGTGTACTTGAGAAGAATGTGTATTCTGCTGCCGTAGGGTGGAAAGTTCTACATATATCTGTTAGGTCCTTTAGTCTGTAGCATTGTTTGAGTCTGCTGTTTCCATATTAATTTTATGTCTGGGAGTTCCATACTTTATTGGAAGTAAAGTATTAAAATCTCTTACTGTTATTGTATTGAGATCTATTCTTCAAATCTGGCAATGTTTTCTTTCTTTATTTTGGTTCTGTGATTTTGGGTGCATATATATTTATATTTGTCATGTCCTCCTGATGAATTGTTCCTTTTATTATTAAATAATGCTCTCTTTGTCCCTTGTGACAGTTTTTTACATAAAGTCTATTTTGTCTGATGTGATTATAGTCATCCTTGCTTTCTTTTGGTTAGCATTCACATAGAATATCTTTTTCTATCTCTTCACTTTAATCCTATGTGTACCTTTGATTTTAAAGTATGTCTATAGGCTGGGTATGGTGGTACCTACTTGTGATCTCAGCTACTCAGGGGGATCATGAGTTTGGGGCCAGGTTGGGTAACAGAGTGAAATCCGATCTCAAACAACAAACCAATATATTTCTTATAGACAGCACATCGTTGGGTTTCTTACCATTCAATCACTCCATGTCTTTTTATTGGAGGGTCTATAGCATTTACATTTATGTTTAAATGATTGATGGTAAGGATTTACTATAGATATTTTGCTAATGTTTTTTATCTGCTTTATGTAGTTCTCTTGTCCCTTTTCCCCCCCACTCTTGCTGTCTTCCTTTCTAATTTGCTCATTTTAACAGTGACATGCTTTAATTCATTTTTTTCTTTTCTGTGCCTATTATGGGTATTTGTGAATGGTTCCCCAAGGTTCATGTAAAGTCTCATATAGTAGACCATTTTAAGTTGGTGGAAACTTAACTTCAATTGCATATGAAAGCCACCTGGCTTTGTTATTTGCTTTCATATTTTTTCATGATGTAGTTCATCTTGTTTTCATGACAACTTGAAGGAATCATGTCAGCATTTTTTGGAGAAAGTTCTATTGGTGATGAACATTTCTTTGTTTAAAAAGTGTTTTTTTTTCTCCTTCAGTTAAATAACATAGTCTTGGTAGTAGTTTTCTTTTTTCACTTTTTTTTTTTTTTGGTAGTACAGGGATTGAATCTTGCAAATGCCAGACATGTGCTCTGCCACTGAGCTACATCCCTAGCCCTCAGCTCTTTCAATATGTCACATGCTTCTTTTTGTCCTGCAAGGTTTCTGCTGAGAAATCCATTATGAATCTTCTGAAAATTCTCTTGTATGTGACGAGTCACTTTTCTTTTATTGCTTTTAAAAATTCTCTTTATCCTTGATTTTTCATAATTTGATTATGATATATCTCAGAATTTGTCCTATTTGGGACCCTTTTGAATTCAGGAATTTGGACGTTATTTCTTGTTTGGACGTGTGTTTCCTTCCTCAGATTTGGCAATTTTTCAGCCATTATTTCTTCAATTAAGTGTGCCCCCCTTTTGTTATCTCTTCTCCTTCTCCATATTGCTTATATTGGTTGGCATGATGCTGTATCATGATTTCCTTATTCCTTTTTTCACTTTTTTTATTATTTTACCCTTTGGTTGGATAATTTCAAATAACCTGTCTTTGAGTTCATTAATTCTTTCATTTTATTGATCAAATCTATTGTTGAATCCCTCTGATATTCTTTCTCTTTCTTTTTGTGGTGCTGGGGATTGAACTCAGGGCTTCACACATGCTAAGTAAGTGCTTTAAACCACTGAGCCACATCCCCAGCCGCGTCTGGTATTCTTGGCTCTAATTTTAAAATTATTGTATTCAACAACTTTAAAATTAGAAAAAACTTCTTTTTGTTTCTCTTTGTAATACTTTGTTTTGTTTAGTTGTCTTATCTCTATTCTCTTGTAACTTACTGAGCTTTTTTTTTTAAGGTAATAATTTCAAGTTCTTTGGCAGATAGCTCATGGAGCTTCATTACTTTAGGGCCAGTTATGGAGATTTCTTTTATTTTTTTGAGCATGATTTTTGTTTTTCTGATTGCTCACATTCCTTGCATCTTTGCATCGATGTCTGCGCATTTGAAGAAACAGCCCCCTCTCCTTCTCCAGTCTGTAAGCACTGACTTTGATTGGGAAAGACATCCACTGGTCAACCAAGTCAAAATTCAAGGTCTTTGCTCCTTATGGTGTCTGATTATATTAGTTTTTTTCTGTGTCCACAAGAGGTGAGATAGTAACTAACACCTAAAGGAGTCCACTGAAAGTTGGGGACATTACAGCTATGATCAACTCCATTCTTGGAGGAGAAGTCCCTGTTCCAAGTCTCACAGGGCCTTGCCAGCTATAGAAGGTGTGCCCTTTCCCCGCTCAGGCATCTACAGTGTACCACTTCTTTGATCACTCCACATGAAGCAAGACAGAAGCTGGCCCCTTAGGTGGTGTACTGAAAGGCTCATGTCTCCCCACTTCCACCCCAGGGGGTAGTTGTAATCTTCTGGATGCTGAGTTGTGCTAGTCTGGGGTAGGGACTGCTATAGGTAAAGTGAAATAATTCTTCTTACCTGTTTCAGTGTGACTGACCTTGATTTTGAGCTTGTCTGGGGTGCTGCAACTTTCTAACTCGATTCCAGACTTCTCACAAAGGAATTTGGTTACTTTTCCCATCGTTAAATCTGTGTTTCTGTGGGAGAATGAGGAATGGGATATTCTACTCTGCTATCTTGCTGACACACTCTACCCTTCGCTTGGGGATATCTGAATCGGGGGGGATGCTCTATAAATTAGTTATCCACTGCTGCATAAGAAATTACCCCAATTTCATAGCTTAAAACAGCATACATTTATTGTCTAGCAGTTTCTATGGGTTAGGGAATTGGGAGCTGCAGAGCTGAGTGGTTCTGGCTCCAGGTCTTTATGGAGGTTGTAGCAAACCTTAGAGATGGTAGATGTCAGAGATGGAATCCTTTCAAGGATCAGCTGGGCTGAGGATCTGCTTCCAAGTCTGCTCACATGATTGGTGGTTGACAAGGCTCAGCTCTTTACTGACTGTTGACTGAGGATGTCAATTGTACTCAGGCTGTTTTCCAGAGGTCTCAGTTCCTTGATATGTGGACCTCTCCATAACAGGCAGCCAACTTCCCTGGGATTAGTGATGGGGGCAGGGAGATATTGAAGGCACTCAAGAGCAATTGAGATGGAAGCTGAAGTTTTTTTTTAAATAATATAATCTTAGAAGAAACATCTTATGATTTCTGCTGTATTATGTGCATTATAGTGAGTCACTAAGTCCTGTCTATGTACATATAGAAAGGAAGTAATTTCAACTCTTGAAAGGGAGGAGTATAAAGAATTTGTACCCATTGCTATACTATGTTATTTTATGCTACTGCATATCTCTTCCTAATGCAGTGTTCAGGAATGTCACGTTGGTAAATTTGAAACTGGCCATGGTGGGAATATTTACACTATGTGAATCAGCAAACACTGTAAGTCAAGTGTTTTTTTTTTTTTTCTTACCAGAGAGCTGACAGTTTAACATTCACCAACACACGACTGGATGGATGTAGAATTATATGTTCACAGAATTTTTGTGGAGTAGATGAATTTTAGGGCTTTGAAAGAACAGAAGACAAGGTTATGAATAGAAGAAGAGATGGTTTCTGGATTTGATGACAGAGGTGAAGCTGAAAGTGGAGCTTGGGGAGCCTAAATAGACCCACCCAGAGGTCCAGATGTGACATGAAAAAAAGGAGCTCCGTCTCTTTCTTTTTCTTGTATGTGCACGTCTACACACAATTTGAGATGGGAATTGCACGTTGGACTTAACTATGGGAACACAAACACATTAAAGATTTGGCATGAAAGATTTTTTTTAATCAAGATGGGCAACTGCATAATTATCTATGAAGCCACAAATAATATATGCTCTAGTGAAGTTGGGACAGCTGACCTTCACCAAAAATAGCTCAGAAATCCAAACACCAAGCTTTAGTTTCTTTGAACTGATGTCTTGGTGTATGTTGTATGCCCTACAATGTTTGAGGAGCACTACCATCCATTTGGCTTGTAGAAATTTATTTCAAAAGGAAAACTTCCAGCATCACAGCATTTTCAATTGGAACGAGACCTTACAAAACATATAGGTCATTATTTATCAAAGTATGTTTGCCAATCAAACATTAAAATCAGAAAGAACTGGTTTTCTTGCTAACATGTAGAATCTCATTAAAACCTGAAACTCACCTTAGACTCAATAAATTGTTGGGGCTTGAGAATTTGCTTATTTTTATAAATTATCCAGATGATTCTGTTGCATATAAACATTAGAAGACTAATAATCTGATTCAAACCTCTCATATTATACATTAGGGAAACAAGCATCTAAAATGTAAGGAAGTCTTTACAAGTGAGACCATGTAGCAGAAACAATCCCACCCACTAAAGAAAAGTAAAAAACAACCAAACAAAAAACTCATAACCCATAAAGTTGACATTTTGGGAGAAAATAGCAAAACATTCTTTGTTTAAAGAGACAGTTAAGGAGCAACACAGGACCTCAATGAAAATACGTTGTTTATATGTGCAGTTACTATTCAATATGCCCACCTCACCACAAATTAGTGTGGTTATTTTAAATTACTAACATGAAAATCTTAACCTCCCACTTCTGAAGTTATTGGTTTTAGCTACTCTATTTTCTTTTTTCTAGATTTACAAGGTTGCTTCTTTGGGCATGGTTTTAGAAATGTAATTATAACTCTGGTTTCAAATTTCTGGACCACGTAATCAAACACAGACTAGTCATAGTGGAAAATATAGTTTTTAGCTCTGCTTACATAGACAGGGAAAATGGGTGGACCCAAATCAGTTCAACTAAGCAGTTGTTTACAGAGATTTTATAAAGTGGCAGCTTCCACTCAAGGCGCCCCAAAGAAGATCTATGCTACTGCAGGAAATGAAGACATTCAGGAGGTTTTGAAGCTTGCCTCTCCAGGGACACCTTACCAACCATATCTGAGCTTTTTATTTTTTGATCCAATAAAATCATTTAAATATCTGGATCCTTTTATAGATTGTTATGGTTTGGGGAAGGTTCCCTTCAAAGATTCATGTGTTGAAGGTTGGTCTCCAATGTAGCAATGTTCAGAGGTGAGGCTTTTAGGAAATGATTGGAACATGAGAGGTCTAACCTCACCATTGAATTAATCCATTGATGGAGTCATAATTTGAATGCACGCTCTCTCTCTCTCTCTGTTTGTGTGTGTGTGTGTGTGTAAACCGAATATGGTGGGATCTAGTGGAGGGGTGTGGGTGCTTGGTGGACGAGGCCCTTGTCCCCAGCCCTTTTCTATCTTTCTGCTTGTTGACTGCCTTAAGATGAGAAGCTTGGCTTGATCATACCCTTCTGCCATGAGGTTTCTGTCTCTCACAGGTCCCCCCAGCAAAGTTGAACCAGTCTATGATGGACTGAAACCTGAGAAACCATGAGCCATATTAAATCTTTCCACCTCTAAGTTGATTTTCTCAGGTATTTTGTCATAGTGATGAAAAAGGTAACACACGGGTAAAAGTTTTTATTTAGTGCAATGCATTACTAGACAGATGAGGAAAGAGGAAGCTTAGGAAAAAATGTCTTAAGGTAAAAAATTACCCATCTAGGGTCCAGTTTTTCTTCTTGGTTGCAATTGCCAATGGATTATTTATTTATTCGGGTTTGTGCTGTTCTTAAATATAAAAGGCATCCTCTACAGGGTAACATCTGTTCCAGACATGGTCCATGAATATAAATCCTACCTAAGACTGGATATTTAAAGCTGTAAATGATTCTTACATTTTTACAATTTGTGAAAGAATTGGAGGTGGCAAATCATAATCAGTTTTCGCTATATCAGGATGTAATCTTAATGCCAAACTAAATCTTTTGTCTAAGCCATCAGCAGAGCTGTATTTGTTTTCCCAGGGGGGTGTTTATAGACGATGTTCTTACAGGTACTGCCAAAGGACATTGTCTCATTTTCCCCCTCTGCGAGAATGTGCATAAATACAATTAAAGACAGTAGCTGCAAATTGGTAGAAAGCATTTCTATTCTTTTAAATCTCTAAATCAAAGTGCACGATGTTCTGGTTTCTAGCCAGGCCTTGCTATAAATGAAATCCCCACCCTTGGGTTTGTATTTCGATTATTGATACAGTGATGCTTCAGGAAGAGAAGGCAAGTGGCTCCTAACACTTCCTTTCTGTTCTTTTTCTTCCTGGAATACTCTCTAATTCTCTAATGCATCAAGATGGAAACCCCGTTCTGCTTGGAATAGATGTTTCTTTAAAAGGTTCCACTAACAATCCAAGAATTATATTCCACGTGCAGTGTCACGGGTCACGGTTTTCTCAATGACACCAACGTCCGGGAGCCCAGACCTACGCTGTCGTGTCACCTGGGTTGCCCCAGGCTCCATTCGGCTTTGGCCGAGGTTTGGAGCCAACAGATAGCGCCCGCTGCCCTCCCCGACGCGCGCCGGCTGCAGCTCTCTCGGCCGGCCCCCCCGACTGCAGTGGTTTCTCCTGCAGCTCCCCTGGGTTCCGCGGCCAGTAGTGCAGCCCGCAGAGCCGCCGCGTCGCCCCTCTCCTCTGGGCGGCCCCAGCGCGCGGTGACACTCACTCAGCGCAGAAGGTGAGGCGACACGAGGCTGGTGCGGAACTTGTCGCCGCTCGCGCAGCGCCTGCCAGCTAAACCCGGAGCCGGGCAGACAAAAGAGGCCGCCAGGGCAGGAAGGCACGGCCGGCGGCGGAGCGCGGCGATGGTCGGGCGACGAGGCAGGGCGCTGCTGGCGCTGAGCGTGGCACTGGCCGCCTGCGGGTGGCTGCTGGGTGCCGAAGCCCAGGAGCCTGGGGCGCCCGCGGCGGGCATGAGGCGGCGCCGGAGGCTGCAGCAGGAAGACGGCATCTCCTTCGAGTACCACCGCTACCCCGAGCTGCGCGAGGCGCTGGTGTCCGTGTGGCTGCAGTGCACCGCCATCAGCAGGATCTACACCGTGGGGCGCAGCTTCGAGGGTCGGGAGCTCCTGGTCATCGAGCTGTCCGACAACCCTGGGGTCCATGAGCCTGGTAAGGGCGATGCCCCCTGCCAGCGCTGGAGGCGTCCCGGAGGGCGGCAGAGGGTGGGACTGGTGGCGGTGGGGGACGGAGGGAAAGGTGGGCCCAGGGGTGCCTCCTGGTAAAGGGTGCTGCCTAGCGTCGGTAGGAAGCAGAAGGCGGCTGGAAATGGGGAAGAATCGGACCTAGACTGCTGCGGATGGCCGGGAGCCTAATCTCTGTCCCCTCGCCCATCCCCCCAGCCCCAAGCCACCACCACAGCCCTGACGGCCACTGTTGGGTGAGCCCCAGCGAGAGAGGCTGGAGAGGGTGGGCGACAAGAGTACCGAGCCAGCAAATCCCCGTGCGCGCCAACCCGGCGGCCACTCTTACAGCTGTATCAAGCACCCCAAGGAATGATTGCGAGTCCTCAGGAAGGCGGCCGCCCGTCCTTACAGACAGGAGTGGAAAGACAGGGTGCAGAGGGCGGGGTTTTAGAGAAAACCGGGAAAAGTCATTTATCATTTGTTGCCTAATTTCCAGAGCATCAGTTTATTGGGTGCTGTGGGCTCGGCGTCTCCATCTCTACCTGTACGCGCCGTGTTCGGCACACTCACTGCTTTGGATGCTCAGGAATTTTAAGGATATTGCCAAGCTGGGGCCGTGGTTGTTCAGACACGCAGCTCTTCCTAGCAGGGTGGAAAAGTGGTCTCTGACAAGCTTTCAGATTTTGAAACTGCACATGACTTAAGGAAAAAGGAATAGTCCATTTTTCTCTGCTTTAACCACGTTGGAAAGAGTAGTTTGTGACTGGATTTTATTCCAAATGTTGTTCCCAGATACGGATCGTATGCACCTTCCTTGAGAGTAGGTTAAAGCATATTTTAATTTATGTTAAATGCCGTTCATTTAGTATTAGTGAAGAGGTATTTAAAATGTGTTGGAGCTTTAAAAAATTTTTTTCTGCTTTTTTGGAAATGACGTAGGCCTGATCTTCCTTCTGAGAATAAAGGTAATATGAACCAATGATATCAGCACTCAATGCTTTATTATTTTTTAATGACAAAGAAAGCAAGAAAAATAGACTAACCATTCTTAAGGCAGTGCCAGAATAGTTTTATAATGATACATGAGAACCAAACTAAGGGATTGAAATTTGTGACCAATAAAAACATTTAGATTTTGTGTAGCATATGGCTTAATCAAAAATAAATCTTTAGAAAATACTTCTTACCTTCAGATAATGTAAACAAAAAAATATTTCTTACCTTCAAATAATTCCTGAATAAATTTGCTCTCAAAATCCTGAAATGAGGCCCCAGAAAACATTGAATACAATGTACTCTGGCAGAATTCAACATGTAGAATTGGAAATTTGGAAAATTAGTTTGATACTGCTATCTGAACACAAAGAAAAAATTTGATGTGATGACTCACTTTCACCTAAGTCAAATAACCAAAGCCAAGACATCCCAGACAACTAAAGCTAATCTAAATATTTTTGATTCTCCTGCTTCCTACTTAATTAGAACCCTTTGTTATTTTACTTTTTTTGTAAATTGCTTCTTAGAGTTTGATACATTATTATTTCAAAGAAATTATGTGAAAGTTAATGTTTATCTTGTCTTGTTTCAAAATTAGAAATAAAATTTATAAGTGATAATGTTGTAAGGAGATAATATGCTTTTGAAAATGAATATAATGATTCTTTTGCTTGAATATCTGGAATGAATAGATAGTCCAGCAAGATTTGCAGATCTTTCTTGTAGATTGCAAGCTCTGTGAGGTAGGGTCTGTCTCCAGCACCCAGTTAGGGTATGGCACACAGTGGGACTGAATATACATTAGAAATAATACACATTATGGAAAAATACTCAACATTTTCATAGAAAAATGATCATTGATGCATATCTAAAAAGAACAAATAAAAAAGAAAAATGACCAGTCAATATCTGGGCAACATAGTATTTAAAAAAAGTTTTATTTCTCATTTCATTTACAAAGATACTAAAAATGTTGTATAATATGTGCTTTGCAATTCTTTATTAAATGCAGGAAACTTAATTTTAAATTCAGGTATTACTTTACTAATAGAATACAAAATATCCATTGCATTTTTAAAAATAAAAAACTTATGAACTAACACTAAAACACTACAGGGTGATTTTCCCCTCTGCTCCCCTTCATGAGGGTGAGTAAGCTAGATATCTGTAGGCTACTAGTAAATGTAGAGATCTGATTGGTATAAAACTTTGATAATTCTTTTGTGAATTAACTTTTTAGGAAGTTTTGGATAAAGAAAACATCCATCCTTCTTTAATGGCCTTCAATTTCCTTTTAGATTGATCTAGTTTAAGAAATAAAAAAGAAATATCCATATCTAGTCTAAGATAGGGGATACAAAAACAGTGTTTTTGTTTTGTGTTTTGGTACTGGGGATTGAACTCAGGGATGCTTTATCATGGAGCCACATCCCCAGTTCTTTTTATTTCTTATTTTGAGATAGGCTTTCACTAAATTAATTGAAGTTCAGGTATTACTTTACTAATAGAATACAACATGTCTATACAAAATGCCTTGATCTTTGGATCCTCCTGCTTCAGTCTCCCAAATCACTGGGATTATAAGCACGTGCCACCATGCTCAACACATTCGGTGTGTTTTTTTTTGTTTTTGTTTTTTTTTTTTTAAAGCACAATGTGTACTCAAGGTGAGTCAAGTTCCATGGATTGTCTAGAAGATAGTGCTTGACCTTGTGAGAATGGAGAATTGGGGGTTTGACAACATAAAGGTGTGTAGGGTGTAAGAACAGCTGAGAGAAGACTGGAGAAAGTAGTTTAGGGACACTAGGCTGGAGGACTGGGTTTTTGAAGAGTGTATGAACAGAAGGCCAGAAGGGTGCAGATTACTGAAATTTCTAAACCCCAGTGTTGCTCAGATAGCTCTGGAAAGACAGCAACTGCCTCAACTACTTTTCCCTTATAGGTGCCCCCCCCCCTTTTGGTTTGTTCAAAATAACATTTTTGATTCAGTTTTAGGAAATAGTGTTTAACTTCATTTCATTTACTTGACTAAAACTCTGATGAAGTTGTTATACTTTATTTTCTAGCAAGAGAGAAGTGTGGAGTTTGTTAGTTTTCTTAATCTAAATTCTTTTTCGGAATTCATAAAAAAAAGTAGTAAGCTGGAAATGTGGCTCAGTGGTGGAGCACTTGCCTAGAATGGCAAGAAAAAAAAAATAAAGAAAAGAAGAAGGAGGAGAAGGACAAGAACCTAGCTATTTTCTAAGGATTTAGGTAGAATAGTAGAAGAACTCTAACAAAACAAAACAAAACAACAGAAACTTGAAGTGCCTCTCCCTGCAATCAAACCTGCAAGAGGTTCACTTGGTGAGATTAGCAATTTATGGCCAGATATTTGTTAAAACCACCAGTTATCTTCCTTAGTTGAAAGAAATGATCTCTTTGTTTGGTATATGCTGTGCGGTGAACTTGAACTTATCTTCTGAAAATGATTCTCTCAGATATTCAACATTTGAAGTCATCAAAAGGGAAAGAAAATTCCCTTTTTAATGGACGAGGGAGGAATATCTATACCTATTGTCTCAACACCATAGGAGTCAGCTTGATGTTTGTCTGAAATACTCATAAAAGAAACATCTATCAATTTATGTCTAAGTAATGAAATCTGTATTTCCAGAACTTTCCTATCAGAGTTAAATACAAGTTAAGACTCCTTTGTTTAAAACATTGATTCTTTCACATGTAGTTCAAGATTGCTTCTTGGAAGTAAATCTGATTTATAGCTGAAATGCTATCTTAAACACATTCTTTAGAGCATGGATTTTCCTTTCTCAGAGATTGGAATGATTATTTTGGACCCATTCCCCCCAAAAATCTGTTGAAATTTAAAGCGTGTGAATGCCAGTATGTATTTGCCAAATATTGTGATGGAACATTTAATGCTGGAAAAATTTCTATACAACTTGAAAAAAAGAAATGGAAATTTTAATTATTTGTATGGCCTCTTTTCCTAACAGATTAGGATGTATTCATGTGAAATATTATAACTAAGTAACATTTTACAGTATGTGAAGATAGATATTAGATTCTGAAGGAGAATCTGGATCAAACTGCACATGGTCAAGAGTTATTTTTAAACCCCAATGAGTCACCACAGTGTTGCCAGAAGTGACGTTCTTGATTGACTTGTGATTGGCTAATGGAAGAGAGGAGAAACTAGATTGGTCCCTATCATTATATCCTGGGCTCAGACAAAAGAAGAGACTTTCTATGAAACTGGTTTGAGAGGTGGTCAGTGAATCATCTGCCATCTTGGTTTACCATAAGGGGTGAAATCCCCACCTTTAGGAAAAGGCATTATTAAGAAATACAAAAGAGCCCTGAAAGGGGTGACATATTAACCCAGCTTTTCTGGAGTGTATTCAATAGAACATTAGTTTAGCATGATTTGGTAAGTATTAGGTAAACAAAGATAAATAAGTTTATATTTTACAAAATTCATTATAGCCCTTAATATGCTAACAGACATGGGGCTGGAGTTGTGGCTCAGTGGTAGGCTCTTGCCTAGCATGTGTGAGGCGCTGGATTCGATCCTCAGCACCACATATAAATAAATAAGTAAATAAAATAAAGATCCGTCAACAACTAATAAAAATATTAAAAAATATGCTAACAGACATTTCCAAATTTCCATGTTAGATGGAGCTTATCATGAAACTAATATCATCCTACCTTGAGATACAGGATTAACCCATTGTTATTGATCATCATGTTATTAAGGATTCATTTGGCAATTCTCTAGCAGGCTCTTCAGGAGGACAAAGAATGTCTTTTCTTCTTCCTCCTCCTTCTCTTCCTCTTCCTCCACCTAAAAACAGCTAGAATGTGATTTATGTACAGTAGACTCTAAGGTATATTCATTTAATTCAGAGCATGATTCTGAGGCGATGGGGCAAGGACAAACAATTTGATTGACAAGATTAAAGTTAGACCAATGCATTCCAATTCTATTCTTGTTAAGTGGCTTCCTGATTTTAAATCCTGTTTACCATTTCCTCCCGCATCTATAAAACTTTACCTCACAGGATTGCTGTGAGGCCCAAGTAATACAGGATATAGAAAAGAATCTAATGAAGTTGCTTGCATCTAATTATTAATAAGATGGGCTAATTTGTAACAACTTTTCTTCACTTCGGTTGCTTTGCAAAATGTGTTCCATTGGCTTTTATTTAGACTAGGAGCTGTTGCCGATGTCATCCTAAGGCATCTGCTCACCTCTTAGGATGGTGTTGCACAGACCTGGTTGACAACTCTAAAAGTGTTCTTCCCTGCTAATACTATTTTCTTGCACACAAATGTTTGTCTTTTACCAATTTTTAAAATGTGGGACATTCCTTCTCTTCTCCCTCTTTGACATTCTATTTTGCTTCATAGGAACCAAATGTTCAACATTATCCGAGAATGTCTTTCTGGTTGTTACTTTAGGTAGTTAAATAGATCTAGGATGATTTGAGCATTTTTATTGGCAATCTAACTCTTAACTTATTTTCCTAAAAAATTTTACAATGAAAGTGCTTAGATACTGGTTAACTGGGGTTTTTCCTTTGTAGTTTTTTTTTTTTTTTTTTTGTTGTTGTTCTTTGGAGCGCCATATGGTAAAGGTATACAGTATAGATTTTGATGTCAGGGGCCATAAGTTTAAATCCTGGTTCTTATTTTCAACTGAGAGCTCTTGGGAAAGTCGATTTCTCTCATAAGTCCTAAGTGTATCATCTATGGAAAGAATATGACATGTGGTAATTAAATGAGGTGTTAAATATGAAGTTTTTAATTCAGTGTGTGGTAGCAGTTATTGTTACCTCTATCTGGCCCTTTCCACTCTTGGTGTGTGTGTTCCTTCAATAGATTATAAGTTTGTGCTAAAGGATTGCATTTTGTTTCTTTATCACAAATGTGATACTATGCTTAGGACATAGTTGTCATTCAGTGATTATTTATTGAATAAATGCAATTTCTCAAACAGATAAAAATGCATATGGTAAAACAGAGCCATGATGAAGGTCGATGTTGACATTATCCGTGTTAGCCTGCCAGAAGTGTGATAACAAAAAAGGAGATAAGTGCTATTTTCCCCGATGTGTATGCTTATACCTAATTGTGTTCAATCTAGGTTTGCATAAAAGAGAAATGCACCAACTACTGTCTTCTCAAGTTTCAGGGATGCACTTGCTTTGTTTGTTATCTGTAATAGCTTCACCAGCAGGAGACACTACCTCTTGGCTTCCTCATTCTTCACACATTTTAGACAGTTAAGCTCTTTCTTAAATGTTAAATCCAAGTTTTAAAGATAATCATTCGAAATTTATCTAGTGAAATTCAATCTTTAAAGAATCTTCCTGAGGCCGGGTTGGTGGCACCCACCCAGCCAGACTCAGAGGCTGATGCAGGAGCAGGGCTAGTTCAAAGCCAGCCTCAGTGATTTAGCAAGACCCGCAGCAACTTAAGGAGACTGTCTCACAATAAAAGATAAAAAAGAACTAGGAATGTTTCTTAGGGGTAAGACGCACTGAGTTTGATCCCTAGTACTGGAAAAAAAAAATCTGAGTTTTTAGTGTTGCATGCTAAAATTGTGTGCTTGTTTTCCTTTTAAAAAAATGTTTTAGTTGTTGATGGACCTTTATTTTATTCATTTATCTGTATGTGGTGCTGAGAATCAAACCCAGTGCATCACACATGTGAGGCAAGTGCTCAACCACTGAGCCACAACCCCAGCCCATGTGTGCTTGTTTTGAACACCGAAGTCATGTTGTGTCTCCAGGTCTTAAGTTTCCTTTTCCTTATGAAATGGTATTCAAATTGGTATTCAAACCAATGGACTAAACAACCCTAAATACACAACATGTTTAAATGTGCTCCTTCCTTCTCTTCCCATTGATTACAGGAATTGCCTTGGGTTCATTGCTCTGCAAATGTTTCTTTTAAAATTCATGATATGGTGTTTTGCAAGCTCTTTCTAATAACAGCCAGCTCTTTCTAATAAAACGTGGGCAAAGAGGACAGCCCATTTATGTTTCCAGTGCATTTTATTATTTCAAATGATCTACCTATGGCTAAATAAGTAATCTTTGCAGGATAAGGTGGCATATGTAGAGTATCACTGACCAACTCTTAAACAAAAATAAACTTGTTAATTGTGATAATACACCCTGGAACAATTTTCCACTGCTAGTCAATATTTTGCTTTTTACAGAAACCTGTGTAACTATAAAACACTATTAAGCATCATAGTTCTGTAACAATAATAAAAAACCACCAGGCATGGTGGTGCATACTTGTATATCCAGCGGCTTTGGAGGCTGAGGTAGGAGGATTGCAAGTTCAAAGCAACCTCAACAACTTAGTGAAATTCTGTCTTTAAATAAAATAGAAAAAGGGCTAGGGATGTTGCTCAGTGGTTAAGTGTCCCTGGGTTTAATCACTATATCAAATAAATAAATAAATAAATAAAATAAATAAAACCCTTCATCTTAAGACATTCCAAACAAGACTGGTTATTTTAAAAAATGGATGTAGATCATTTATTTTTTTTAAATGAGCCTAAAGAAAACTTTTAACTTAAATTCAGGTTGCTAAAATTCCCTTGCTGAGGTTATGCATGTCAAGGTAATTGGGAGAAATGATTACTTCATTTATTTGCTCACCACAGGCAGCTCCTCATGTGTTCTGATCCTGAAGTGAGGCTTTTTAGTTGGACCTAACCTAGTTTCTTTCCCTATATCATCTAAATATTTAAATCCAGAAAATCTTTCCTTGGCTATGCAGCTGTTATTCACTGTGGTTGTGTAATTTTTTTCCCCCAGGAACTATATCTAGAGCTAAGTTCAACAACTTTCTTAAATCATAACCCTTGACCATGAAAAATTTCAATAATGAAATGATAAATTTGGGGTTGTTACCCAACCAGTATTTTAATAACCCTTTTCTGTTTCTTTTATCTAGCCAAGGAGTAATTTCTAAGACAACCTTTTATAGTAACCATTGTAAAATATTGCTATGTGGCATTCCACATTGAAATCAGCTTTCAGGGGTAAAAAGAAAATGTTGGCCTTTGTTAATATGAGTAATACTTCTGAATTAATTTAGGGAATATTTAATGAATACACATTATATGTATGCCCTTCCTTCCTTCCTTCCTTCCTTCCTTCCTTCCTTCCTTCCTTCCTTCCTCCCTCCCTCCCTCCCTCCCTCCCTCCCTCTCTCTCTCTCTCTCTCTCTCTCTCCCTCCCTCTCTCCCTCCCCCCCTTTCTTTCTTTCTTCCTGGAGATTGGACCCAGGAGTGCTCTACCACTGAGCTACATCCCAGCCCTTTTTATTTTTAATTTTGAGACAGGGTATTGCTAAATTGGCCTCAGGCTAGCAGCCCTCCTGAAACAGCCTCCTGAATCCCTGGAAATACAAGGCCCATACCATGATGCCCGGTTGCCATTTTAGTTTATCTGTCAGTCACCCTTGGAGGCAATGCCTTCACATATCTTAGGATGTGTTATTTCACTTCTTGCTTTGGATTCACTCTTTTATAGTGGGTGCAATTAGTTTGAATACTGTATAACCAGTGGGTGCATGACTTGATTCTGCAAAATGTCTGCTGCATATAGATGCAAGGGTGAAATGTTTTCCCCTTCCTTTCTTGATGTAGCAAATATGATGACAGCATGTATGGAGGAAACTACTGGAAATGTAGACATTTGCCAAAGGAAAAAAAATTTGTCCTTTTTGTGTTTTAGGGGCAGTGTTGGACATCTGATTTTAAAATACAACAGTCCTATTGAAATTGTTTTCTTTGTCTCAAATTGTGACATTGCTCAGCACAAATTTTCCTTTTTTAAGTTTACTAGTAAAGGAAATCGGTTTTATTCATTGTGGGAACTGAGTAAATGTTAAGCCAGATTCTCAGTATAATCAGCATCATTAGAATTAATTTTGCATACTTTTAAAAACTATATTAACCTGGCAAATCAACAGGACCTTTAGAAAGCTTGTACAAAGACAAATCAGCTTGCTAAATGCATATTCTCAAGACTTATATTTACTTTTCCAAAAATACTGAAACAATAAAAATATAATAGATAGTTCTCATGTGAATACCAGTTAGACATATGAAGGATAAAACGTATAGCTATATATACTGAAATACTATATACACATATAGATTTTTTTAATAAGATAGAGAAAGAGAGGAGAGAGAGAGAGAGAGAGAGAGAGAGAGAGAGAGAGAGAGAGAGAGAGAGAGAATTTTTTAATATTTATTTTTCAGTTTTCGGTGGACACAAAATCTTTATTTTTTAAAAATTTTTGTGTGGTGCTGAGTATCGAACCCAGCACCCTGCGCATGCCAGGCGAGCTCGCTACCACTTGAGCCTCATCCCCAGCTCATTATTTCTAAAAAGTTCTTTCTCAAAGTGCTTTTCTTTCAGGAAGTTTTTCTTTTCTTTCTTTCTTTCTTTTTTCTTTTTTGTCTATTATTGTCTTCTCCAAATTTGGTCAGATATTCTACCAGGATTTTAAGTAGTTGGGCTTGAATTGCCTTTGTTTTTGTGAAGATGCTTACTGGGTACCCTCTGGAGTAGGTATGGAGAGTGTAGTGAATATTAAAGTGGTTCCATGTTTTTGTTTTTTTTTTTCTCTTCCCTCCCTGTAGCTTTCCTACTCTTTTGTGGTTATTAAGATAATGAAGGAAGAGTGGCTCTGCATGTTAATTGGCAGGCTTTTGTCTAAAGAACTTGAGTTATAAGCACATGGGATGTGTTCAACACATTTACTGCCAACCTTTTATCCATAGCTGTTCATCTCTAGAAGCATCCTCCAGTTTGGTCCTGTATTAATGGTAGCTCTGTATCTGTCATGTGTAAGGAATTTTATATATAAATAAATAATAAATAAATAAATAAATATATATAAATATATATTTACTTATTTATAAGAACTTGATGCATGTAGAACTTTTCTTTTGTGGAAGCGCTTAAAAAACAACAAACAAACAGGGACTGAGGATGTAGCTCAGTGTAAGGGCACTTGCCTAGCACATACAGGCCCAATGTCCAATTACCAGCACTGCAATAAACAAACCAGCAAAAGTCAAATACATAAATTTTTTTCTTTTGAAAAGATGATCTTGTCAGGATGATCTTAATTTCCTCCGTACAAACATGCACATGAATTTTTGTTATTTAGTAGGTGTACTAAGGATAGTTACACTCTGAGAGAGGTTACTCAAGGAGCTGTTTTTTTTTTTTTTTTTTTTTAAGGGGGTTATTTTCAAGAGGTTCTATGGAGCTCCAGAAGAAACAAGTCTTAATATAGGCCCATCTTGGTATCAGACAGGAACAAGCTATCCGTACCTAAAAGAGCCTCATTTCTTCTAGTTGATATCCTTAACACTTTCATATTCATTTCTGACAAAATCATAATTGTAAAATGAGGCTTCAAAAACATGGCTGTAAATTCATTTACAGTTCATGATTTGAATATTGCTTTCTGTAGTTTTCCTTCTCTCTGGCGGACCATCCTTCTTGTTAATTTCTTAGCCAAACATACTAAAACGTCTGCAAGATTGTGGAACTTATAATCATTTATGGATTAAATTTTCTAAAAACACCTGGAAAATAAACTTTCTTCAAATGTCATTAAAGGAATACATGAGCAAGTCCAAACATCTAGTGAGAATCAGACTTAAAATTAAATTCAGGACATATTTTTTTGTAACATCGGTGATTCATTTTCCAAGTTGCCAAATGAAAAAGTGATGTGTCTTCTTGTTTATTTCTTTTTTTTTTTAACTTTTAAGTTTTTTTTTTTTTTTTTTTTTAAAGAGAGAGTGAGAGAGGGGAGAGAGAGAGAGAGAGAGAGAGAGAGAATTTTTAATATTTATTTTTTAGTTCTCGGCGGACACAACATCTTTGTTGGTATATGGTGCTGAGGATCGAACCCGGGCCGCACGCATGCCAGGCGAGCGCGCTACCACTTGAGCCACATCCCCAGCCCAACTTTTAAGTTTTTGATAGACCTTTATTTTATTTATTTATATGTTGTGTTGAGAATCGAACCCAAAGCCTCTCAAACATGCTAGGCAAGCGCTCTACCACTGAGCTACAATCCCAGCCCCTCCTCCCATTTCTTAAGAGGAGAAGTCCTAACCTGTCTGCCCTCTCCTGGAACCTAGATACTGACTACACATTTTGCTGTGTATTATCCAGTGTATCTGCTGAGTCTGTAGTAAGCTCTCCATGAATTGATGAATGAATTAATAGGCACTTCAGAATGAATGACGCACTTGTTGGATATGCAGATACTCTGCCATACCTTTAACTGAGGGTGAGCAAGCTTACCTCTTCTTGCACCTGCAGGCCAAATAGTATATCAGTGAACAGTCCTGTTCTCCTTTCCTGGGAGCTGGAAGAGAAGTGGGTCATCTCTGCCACAGTGCCTGACTCTCATATTTGGTTCCCAACAGGGTCCTCTGTTAACACTCTACCCTAGGCTGGTCCTGTTTCTTATTCTGGTCCTTTCTACATAGAGCCATGGCTCTGTGTTGCCTCCGGATCTGCTTCTTATTAAGACATGGGTCCTTGTTCTATGCTGAGCCACATCATTCTGGTTGCTTTCTTATAAGAGAACCAAGGTACAAAGGGCTTCCAGTTATCAGGAGGACAAACCTGGAAGTTGTAAAGGAAGGGTCAAGGCCATGAGTGACTTTTAATGACATTTATCGAATATCATTTTAATATTTGTAAGACTTGTGTAGTCCTAGCAAAGAGGATGAAAATGAAAAGGAAGAAAGAAAAATTTTTGAATGAGATGGAAAATAATCGTTTTAATGGGCTGGGGTTGTGGCTCAGAGGTAGAGCACGCACCTAGCATGCGTGAGGCACAGGGTTCAATCCTCAGCACCACATAAAGTAAAGACATTGTGTCCACCTATAACTAAAAAATAAATATTTTAAGAGCCAAAAAATGCAAATTAAAGTTAGCCATATAGTCACCTGGGAGGGAATTTCTGGTTCTAATTCAATTTGACAAATGAAGTGGTGATAGAACATAGTAATAGTACCAGCTTTCCTTCCCACTCCCAACCCTCCATTATCCTTGGGCAGGTAGTTTTAAAACTGTGTAGCCTGACATGTTGTTTTCCTTTTGGGGAAAAAAATCTTTAATTTCAAGGGAATTTAGAAATAACATGTATGTAATTAGAATTTTAAGTACTTTTAAACCATGTCATGTTTAATAGAATTGAGTGCATTGAATTTAAAACATTTAAAACAATTTGATTAACTGAAAAGGAAATCTCCTTTTAAGGTGAAGAGAGAATCTGCCAGATTTCTTCATAGGGTATTAAGAGTTGTAAACAGAACTTAACTGCGTATGGAATAACTAGGATTTTGAGTTTACAATTTACAACCCAATAAGTTGAGTATTATTTAAAAAAAACAAATTAATTTACAATTCTCAATAGTCACATAAGTCACTCTTCAGGACATCACAAAAACTTGCATTGAACATTGGTTTCTGCATGCAGTAATTCAGAGCTCAAGTTGTTTTTTTTTTTTTTTTTTAATGTTGCTAGGGATTGAACCTAAGATTTTGAGCAAGTTAAGCAAGCACTCTACTGATGAGCTACATCTCCAGCCCTCAGAGCTCAATTCTTAAAGTAGAGAGGCTTCTTCTGAAATTTTTTTTTTTGCTATTTCTTGATTTTAAATGCATGAGTTGCAGAAAATGTTGGTGGTGTTAAACATGCAAAATATCCTATAAAAATGCATCCTTCTATGTGTCAATGTAGAAAAGGGTTGTACAAGCTTTCCTCACATTAGTTTTTTTCAACTTAGAATAACATCTGGGTTAAATATTTCTTGGAAATGTCTCCTTAAAGCACATAACATGTCTTTGGTTGGTTCCAGTGTTCTGCTGTCCATTGTAGTATCCGGAATTAATTGAGCTTAATGTTTTTATGAGTTAAATCTAGTTTTATGCACTTCTTAAACTCATTGCAGCTCCTAATTTGCTCTCCACTGGTCACTATGGACCATCAGGAGACACATCATTAAAAGACTCTATGAAATGTATTTGTGTCTAAATTAGTGTGTTGTAGATTAAGGACAGCCCTGGGCTTTACTCTAACAGTACAAACCATGAACTATGTAATAATTGTTTGTAGCATTTTTGAGACCCCTTTTCCATTATTTCTAGACTTCTGGGTGCATTCTTTATGGTTGATTCAGACTGTTGAATAGATGGGAGTTGGAGGCACTTTGTAATAGTTTAACATTTTCCTTTCTGCTTCAATTCTATTTCAGTTTTCACAAATTGTATCTTAAAAAATTACATGTAGCTTTAAGGAACATCAATTTAGTGTGAGTTTGAAGATATTTTTCATAAGTATTTAAAAACTTGTATTTTTGTTGCTATTGCTGTTTTAATGTCGAAGCTGAACGTGTTGGTTGCTACAATTCTGTGACCTTTGTAGACAGGGAGAGGGAATAAATGGGAATGTTTTTCTTGAATGAATGTACAGAAGGCTGAGAGTTACTGGTATTTTCTCAAAAATTCATTGGATGCAGGTAATGTTTTTATGGACTCTATAAAGACAGTAGCATAAGGAAAACATTCACACTTCGGCCAACTTTTCCAAAAAGCCAAGAAGGCTCTCAGTTTTAAACCATGCCACATTTTCCATGATGTTCTTAGTTCTTAGACTAGGGTCGTAAGAATTCTTTATTATAAGAAGGGCCCTTTTAACAACTCATAGGTATAAATCACCCTAATTGGACAGATCACCAAGAAAAATATAAAGACATTCATTTACCTGATGTTTGGAAATACTAGTTCACGTTTGGAAATCAAACTCTGAGTAGTAGAGGGCAGTAAATAAAATACTGTGTCTTTCATTTCTGAATGTGTTATTATATTTGTAGTTCTGACGTTCTTACCTAAGAATAATAACTAAGTGCTTACCACATGAGTGACATTCTGTAAATTTGAAGACATGTTTCAAAAAGGAGAAACAGGCGGCAGTGTTTTACCAAGTACCTAGTAGGGAGGTATTGAATCTTTTTCTACTGGAGCTGAGAGGGAGAGGGAGAGGGAGAGGGAGAGGGAGAGGGAGAGGGAGAGGGAGAGGGAGAGGGAGAGGAGAGAGAGGGAGAGGGACAGGAAGAGAGAAAGTAGGTCTTTCAAAAGGAGCTGGGGATTTGAGTAGGACTTAAAAGGTGAATAAAATCTGTAAAGTAAAAGAGAACTTCATTCTGCCAGTAGAAGACCATTAATGCTTCTTGTGTGTTTTTCTTCATTGTCCTCAACGTGGTGACATATAAGTTTTCAAAACAGATTATACCAGCTAATTATATTCCATTAGTGTGAGAATAAAATGTTGGGGTTGTTGTCCTTTGGGGGTCAATTTCCCTCATCAGGATAGTAAGACTATTTGGGATAGACAGTATATCAATATTTTATTTATACATATTCAAATAAAGAGCATACTATAATATGATTATATTACATATTATTTTCCTATATTATGGTATATAATTATAAGCATAATTATATTAAATATATATTGTAGTATATTAAGCAATAATTAGTTACCAACATTATTTCCTAGGTAGTTATTATTGAAGACTCCTTAGTAAGTCACGGAGTAAAAAGATGCTCAATTTGTGTTCTGTTTCGACTATACAATTAAAGCACGATGTTTAGTGCTGGGTGCTGGGTGCTGTGGCTTGCGCTTCTTGACTTGGAAGGCTGAGGTAAGGAAGATCACTTGGGCCCAGAAGTTCAAGGCCAGTCTGAATAACATAGCAACAAATACAAAACAACAACGACAACCAAAACAAACAAACAAACAAAAAGAACAACAACGAAAGTGATGTATTGAGTTTCTGGAGGAAAATCCAGTCCGCAGCTTTTCTCTTCGAATTGGCAGCTGCTTCAGAGCATCCATCCAGCTGCATTTGTCTATCACTTGAATAATGATCATATAGTTTGTCAGATGCTTTGGGGAGAGAAATTCACTATGTGGAAATATTTAGTATTTAACTAATTTTTCCAATTATAGGTTTTTGATTAGGGTAAATTTATTTTGAATCACTCCTAATGTCGAAACCAATCTTCATTAGTGTTCCATAGAATTGTGAAACATTAGAATTATAGATTTTTTTTTCTAGCTGGAAGGAATACTCTCATTTTATAGATGATTAAACTGAGCTTCAGAGAGAGATTCAATGACCTGCACGAGGTTGGGAAGCCTAGGGTCCCTGGAACTCCTTTCCTGGTGTTCGGTTGGGTATTGTTTTTAGAGCATGGCCTACTGTGATGTACACAGAGGAGAATGAACACAAATGTTTCTGACGTGGCTGTGAACTGTTTGTGTGGACCCGTCGGAGAGAGTTTACTGGAATGTAACTTATCAGTATGTTTTCCATTCCTTAGAGCACAGCTTCCTGACCTGTGGGCTGTGGATGGTGACGGTTGTGTCAGAGTGGGATGGACCAGGACCTGGGGTAGTGAAAAGTCAGGAAAGGATGGAAATAAATCACTCTCGCATACCATAAGCACCCGAAGAAAATGTTATTTTTCTTGGCAGCAAAATCGACTCTCTAGGAAGAAACAAGCTTTTGTTGGAAGATTGCTCTGATGAACTCTTTGGAGGGCTGGGCCTTCAGGGCTAAGGAATTAGCTAAATAGAATGAAAAGAGAGGCTGTGGGGAGTCACAGAGGAAGAGAAAGACTTAAGGGATGGGGACTCAAGGGAAACTGTGGGATAACAGAAATGTTGGATGGGAGCCTCAGCAGAATTTACCAGGCTCCATCATGTTTTGTGGAGAAGATTACAGGGTGAGGGGTGGTGGTGGTGTAGGACGAAGGACTCAATCTTGCTCCAGAATAGGACTGGTGAGGGCTGAGGGTGTAGCTCGGTGGCTGAGCACATGCTTAGAGTGCACGAGACCCTGGGCTCGATCTCCAATAAAAAAACAAAAACAAAAATGAAAAGAGAAAGATAGTCATGGGCAAAAGCTAAGACTGTCCATGGGAGGACAGAAATTACCATACAATTATGAGAACTTACTAATGGGGATCAGATTCCCACTATGCCACAGTAGATTCTAGAAAGAATTATATGAAAGTAATTCAGGGTGGGAGGATAGAAGCCAGGCATCTCCCATCTGACTTAACTCTAAGTGAAGGTTCCTTGTTATGTATTCCAACCTGGAATCCTCGCCCCCTGGAGAATATGAACACTGGGAGAGGCCCTCTGAGGAGGGCATTGTGGTTTGTAAGGGTAACTCCAGGTTTGTGTACATCGA
The DNA here is from genome assembly GCF_964194105.1 of Spermophilus citellus. Lineage (NCBI taxonomy): Eukaryota > Metazoa > Chordata > Mammalia > Rodentia > Sciuridae > Spermophilus > Spermophilus citellus. Next base: position 68,628,831 of record NC_138196.1, on the reverse strand, counting down.
ACAGAATGAATCATGGGTTGTGTGGTTGGAGGTTAGAGCGGAGAATATAAATAACCAAAATTGGGTGAGGTTTCCTTTTAAAAAAATAGTACCTGTGCTGACCTATTCCCACGTCTCCATAAATGTCAATGTGTAGAAAGTCATTTGTGCTAAATAGGGAATCATGTATTTGTTGAGAATGTTTTCCAAGCCAAAAATCAGCACACAGTTTCTCAAAGGATGTTATTCTATATTTGAGACTGTTATATAAAACACATGAAAATGCTATAAGAATTGTTGATATATTGTATATTTAATAAATGGCACATATTAAGATAAGAACTATATTTGGAATAAAGGCTCTCCTTAAATTATTATACAGAAATAGTATGCATTATTGTAAGCATTTAAGAATACATATGAAATACATATAAGTGAAATTTTTGTTTTGATTTTTGCCCCGTGAGAAATTCTACCAGATGGATTAGATGATAAATTCTGTTGGAAATTTATAGTCAGTATATGAGTAAGTAGAATATTCCAATGTATTCAGGCTGATGTTTTGGTGAGAGGGTGTGTACACCTATCATCAGGCAAGAGCTCCTTATTAGCTAATAAGGCAATGAAAAAACTTGAGACAATTTTACAGCTGATTTGGGATGAAATAACTTTCTTTTTGATTGTCATATTATTTCTGGTGGGAGTATTGGTCTGGATCCCTTGCACTGTTGCTTTACTCCCTCATTTGATCTGTGTATAGTCATAACAAGAGTGTCAATAAGAGAGGGGGCCCAGAGCCTAATCACACGTGGGATTAGGAAGAAAAGGCGAGGGAGAGTTCTATCCAGGGTCAATGAACAACACTGGTCGTGACTTGGTTGGTCCATTTTATCACCAGCTATTTCTTTGGCACACCAATAAAAAATAACTTTTTAGGGTCTACCTCCACATTCTCATAAAACTTGATTAGAATGAAAGGAATGTGGACTAACTTTGATCTTGTTTCTTGCTTCCTATTAAATCTATATTCAGCCTAGAAACTAAAGTCAGCATAGGGTAAAATTTGAAATTAGAAATTCTGTGCATTATAAGTAGTTCAAAGGTGTTTATGTGTTAATTCACATGTAGAGAATTGTATAGGACTGTTGGTAATTTTTTTTTAACTTCAGAGCATGCTCATTGGTTACATATAAGACTTGTAGATGCCCCAAATACTTCAGAAGTGGGATTATTTAAGAAACTTACATTGAAATGATTTTGAACCCAATCTTGCACCTATGGGGTGAGGCTATGCTAATTCTAAAATGAAGAATCTTCCCTTCTCTTTGTTCCTTTTGGTCCTGGGGATGGAACACCAGCTCTACCATCACTGAGCTATATCCTCTGCCTTTTTTTATTTTTTACTTTGAGACAGGAGTCTCACTAAATTTCCCAGGCTGGTCTGAACTTGGGATTCTCCTGTGTCAGCCTCCTGAATAGCACTAATTATAGGCATGTGCCACCATACCCGACTTCCCTTCTTTGAAATAAATGAAAACTAGACTGACTTCTATCCACGCAGTTAAGAACACTGCTGCAACTTTTTTTCTTACAAAAAGGGGTTTTCCTAAAGATGTTCCATTTGCTTTTTTTTTCCTTCCTCCAAAGGAAAAACTGTGTGTGCTGTGAAACTTGGAAATTTCAAGTTTAGCAGACTTTTTATGAAAAAATGCAATTCAGATCATCAAATTTGTTCTTGGCACAGTAGGGCAGTTGGTCCCTTGGGAATACGTTACAGCACATCCCTGAACAAGTTCTTGCTGGTTTCAGACCCACTGTGGTTTGTGGCCTGGAGTCTCTGTGTATCTCCTACAACCTGGATCTGAAAAAGCTCTTAAAAAGTGACCTATTGAATTTTGTAAATATCAGATAAGAAAGTAACATAATGAAGCTGGCTAAAAAGATTATGGCAGACCAAAATAAAAGATTTGAAATAAAAGGAGAAAATGAAGCCAACTGGAAACAAAAATCATTAAAACATAGGGTAAGTTAGAAAACAAAGAAAATAAAGCTTCAAGATAAAACAGTCATGTAATGTTGCAAATCAAATATGAATTCACTTCTTTTATTTTTGTTTTTACTTAGATAATGTTTACTGTATACCAAGCATGCTTTAAAATCTTAACTCAGCCTCATAACCCTGATTATTATCCCCATTCTAAAAATATTGAGAAACTGAAGCACAGAAAGATTGATTTGTTTGAAATCACAGATGGGTGAACCTGTGGAAAAACCAAGTGGCCAGGCCAAGAGTGGAATATGTGGATACATAGCTACACTTAAGTAAATTCATGGGATCAGTATGTTAGACACCTCCTTGCTCTCTCTTCCTGCCTCTGAGGTTGGCTCCTCTCTTCCTTCTTGAAAGGAAAGTGACCCAAGAGATCTTTATTGCAGCAGTGCAAAAGAGGAGAAAAGAGAGAGAGAGAGAAAGAAAGAGAGAGAGCTAGAGTGAGAGCAAGAGAAGAAAGAGAGAGCAAGGGAGATCGAAAGCAATAGAGGGAGACAGAGATAGCAAGAGCAAGACAGAGGGGCTCGGCAGGAGGGAGTTTTTATAGCCCAAATCTAATGAGGTCTCTGGGTCTGCAAGCTGCCTTGTTGGCACAAGAGGGGTTAAGTGTTCAGCCTTGAGCCGGGGGTTGAGTGCTCAGCCTTGAGTGGGTTGAGTGCTCAGACTCGATGCAAACAGGTGATAAAGGACCAGACAGAGGGGAGTTTGAGCGCGTGGGTTATCCTGCAGCTAACATTTGTTCAGCCTTCCATGAAGACAACTTAGTTCAGCCTGTCCTGCACCTAACATTCCTCCTTTTTTGTTTTTCTAGGTGACATGGGGGTGGTATAAAATTGTCTGGCTACTTCCTGCTTGATGGTGGGCGGCGTAGGACCTAGGAGGGAAAGTGGAGGAATGTGGGGGGACAGGTCTGGGAACACCAGGGCAGCCTAAAATAACATCCAGTGGCTATAGACAGTTATTTTGGAAGGGGCAAAGTCCATAAAGGTTCCTTGAAGCCATAGGCTGTCAACGGCATCGAACCATTTCTGAGCAGAGGAGATCATTGGTATCAGCCATTGGTCTTGTCGTAGGGACTCTAGGAAGTATCGGAGGTGGCTTGGTTGAATTCAGTGGAAGGGCAATTGCCTTGACCCATAAACTGAGAGTGGGTGGTGTCATCCTGGTGCCAAGTTGCTTGGATGTTAAAGTGCCATCTGTGGTTGGGATAGAAACTTGAGAGAGATTAATGATTAGTAAAAGAAGAGGGTTGGCGAGAAATTTTGAGTTTGGTGGTCATGGTAGAAGTCCAGGACTGGACATTTGGAACAGGTGCTTTTTTAAGGCAGGAGACATGGTATCAGGGGGAGTGTCTAAATGCTTGGTCACCATTGGGGTAGTAAGTATGACTGTATGGGGTCCTGTCCAGCGAGGTTCCAACGATTGAGAATGCAGTTCCTGAAGTAAGACTGAGTCACCCAGTTGAAGAGGGTCCAATTCAGTTTGTGGTTGTGCTGGGATTGAGGCAATGAATGGTACAGGAAGGCACCGGTCTGCATGTTCCCTTAGGAGTTTGCATAGAAGTGTGAGATTAGGCAGGTAGGACACAAGGGGAGGAGGGGTGATTGGAAGGCTTTGGTCGATTAGGAAAGGGCACCCATGGAGTTGCTCAAAGGGGCTAAGGCCTGAGGGGGCCCTTGGGGCTGCCTGATTCAGGTGAGGGTCAATGGCAGGAGATTGGGTCAGGAGAGCCTAAGTTCAATAGCAAGTTTAGTGAGATGATTCTTGAGAATGCCATTAGGCCTCTCAACCTTACTCGAGGATTGGGGTTGGTGAGGGATGTGGAGCCTCCAAGTGATGTTGAAGCCTTTGGAGACTAGTTGAAAAAAACCTGAGAAGTGAAGGCTGGACCGTTGTCTGACTGGATGGAGGCGGGAAGTTCAAACCTGGGAATGATCCCCTCAATGAGGATGGAGGCAACGGTGTCAGCAATTTCCCTGGATGTAGAGAAGGCTTCCATCCAACCTGAAAAAGTATCAACCCAAGTAAGTAGGTAGCGAAGCTTTTTATGCCTAGGCATGTGAGTGAAGTTGATCTACCAGTCTTCGTCTGGTTGGTGGCTCCGCATCCGATGTGTGGGGAGTTTAGGTTTGATGCTTCCTTGTGGGGATGCTGTAGAGCAGACAGAACAAGCAGAGTGGATCTGCTGGAGAGTAGTTCTCATTCCTAGGAAGTGAAAGAGGGGTTGTAAAATATGGGAAAGAGGTTAGAGAGGGTTTTATGTGGGGGCAGAGTCTCTGGAGCTGGAGGAGTTGATCATGAGTCAACTCCTTGGGCGTGTCTTGGGCATCAGGGCTGGTAGTCTTAAAGAAGTAGTTGATTGACTGACTGGTTGGTGAATTTGTGTATCTGATCTTGCAGGAACTTCTGTAGGCAATTTAACAGACGTGGTCCTATTAGGAGAAACATTAAGAGGACTAATAGTGGTCCTGCGAAGGGGAGGAGCCAAGGCTATACTTGACTGAACATTCCCCAAGGAGCCTGTTGGCCTAGTTGCTGTCTCCTCTTTTCTAGCTGTTCTTGTCCTTCATTACTCCCAGGAATGACTATGTTTTGGCTTAACTGTTTTTGGTAGGTGTTTAAGATAAAGCTGGTCAAAATTGACTTTGTTTCTATCTATTGTTAAGAGTCAGCCAAGTTCCCATAGGGGTCGCTCGTGGGGGAACTTGAGAGCAGCTTCTTAGTTCTGCTAGTGCCATTTGTGCTAGGATGGGTACAGGTCTTGCTTGACCATGTGGCTTCCCTTGGAAGCATCAGGGATGTCTCCTGTCTCCAATGACCCTCCTATTCACAGCAAGTGCACTGATTGGCTTTTCATTCTCCAGTGGTCTCATTAATCTCCCTGATCAGGAGGTTATGTGGCCCAGAGTTGCAAAGATCTTTAGAGAAGTTTTCTGTTCCCTAGATTCAGGCTGACTCAGAGGGCCAGAGCCAAATATTGGTTTTCTTGGCCATTTTAACTTAACTTTAAGTCTTGATCTTAAACATCCAGCAAAGTCAGTTTCACCTTAAATTAAAAGTACTGGACTTTAGCTGAAGTCTGGCCTACTTTGGAGTCATTCTGACATGTAGTAAGATGGGAAGCACAGCCTTATCTCAGGTAAGGCGGGGCTCTTTATAAATCTTAGGTAAAGTGTTCTAGTATTGAAGTTGATTTTTGTTTCTTAAATATCATTTTATAAAATTTACATATATTGTTGCCTGATGTCACATGAATACTAGCTAACACAATATGATATTACATTTAAATTTTACCCCAGTTTATAGAACTTTATATTAATCTTATTGATAAAAGGTCCAGTTATAGAACATTAAATGATATAAATAAATCTCCAATATGTTATTTTTATTAGCCTAAAATTACCATGCAACCTTTTGGAGAACACCAGCTTGATATAATGTTTTTTTTTAAAGCTTCTATCTTAATGACTTTTATACCTGGAAAATATGAACACATTTAATTTATAAAGAAGAGTAATAGTACCACCTTTACATTGATGTTTTTATATTAATCAAGTTTAGCTCTTAAAGAATAACACATTACAATATTGCAAAATAACAGTTGTTGTTTAACCATAGTTGTATAATGCTTAATTCCTTCAAGATACTTACTCAAAAAACTTACATATATAACTAACTTACACAGACCTTCTTTATCACTTGCTTAAACCCTCTTAATTTACTTAATCACATAGACTCTCTTATCCAGAAACACATTTTCCTTTTATTAAATCCATACCTAGAACCTTCTAATTTCTCTTTCCCACCTGTTAACTCCTTCTTTATTCACATTTTGAAACAATCCTTGTAAATTTCTGAATTTAGGCAAGTTATTCCATTTTAATAAGAGATATTTTGTTATTTGCAGTACACAATTAATCACATCTGTTTACCATTTTATGAAAACATAAACAATGTTTAAGTGTATAGAATTATACTGTTGTAGGGACAGACAAGGTAAGCACCTAAGATAGCACTGAAGATAGGGAAACAGTTTTATTTGGTTGCAGTCAGATTCAGAGGGCACAGCTTCTGCTGTAATCAATTAATCCCCTGAACCCCAAGTTTAGGTAGTTTCAGAATTTTGCTCCCAGCATGTAAGGGGTGGGGCTCAGAAGTTCACAGTCTGCAGAAGTTCACAAAAAACAGTTGTTTTTCTCTGTTTTGGGCAAGTTAACCCTTCAAGGACACCTGAGAAGGGGAGAGCTTTTTCTTCCCTTTCTTTCCTCCCCCTGCCAGCTGTTACTATGGAGCCCAGTTGGTAACTTCTTTATCTTAGAAATGTAGTCATCACTGTGAATCCCCTGATCAAGGCCAGAGGCCTTGTTTATGTATTTTGTGAAAAACTAGTAAGGGGGTGTCTAGCTTTTGGAGTGCTGATTTTTCCAGCCAGTGACCAAGTAAAACAGGGCAACATGAAAATAGGAAGTTTATCTACATTAAACTTTTCTGTAGGGACTCTTTGCTGTCAGTCCTAAAATCAGCCATGGTGAAGAATTATACTGTTGTAGGGACAGACAAGGTAAGCACCTAAGATAGCACTGAAGATAGGGAAACAGCGGGCCAATCCTGGGCTATATTTGGTCAATTTTTGGGGTTTGATGTCTGGTGGCAAGGAGAGGGTTTTGAGGTTATCTAAAAGGGATTGTAGGGGAGAGTCGACCAGTAGAGAGGACACACTACCCATGTCGCAAAGGTAGTATAGGGGAGAGGGAAGGAGATGCAAAGGTAGTGTAAGGGAGAGGGAGGAAACTGATTTATTGGCAAAAGGGATGTCCCCGCTAGAGCCAAAAATCAGGAGTGCCTAGTGACAGGTTCGAGCTGCAGAGATTGGTCGTCGTTGAATCCTGACAGTCGAGGCTCCCATCCTGGACAGGGCCAGAGCCGCGGGAGACCTTGGCCAAGGCTTTTCGGGACCCCTCTTGGAGAGGCCGGATACTCCCAGGGCCCGAAAGAGGGAAAAGAGAGAGACAGGGGAAGAGGGAGGAAGGGGAAGGGAAGCATCTCTCTGAGTCTTGAAGGTGCGAGGACTAGGACTTTAGGAGAGCCACCGAGAACGTGAAGGTCTGGGTGGGGTGATGTTCAAGTTCTCTGTCCTGTGTCCCCGGAGGTTACACAGTCCTCCGAGGGAGACCTACAAAGCCTATGCTGGGAAACTACCAGCTGGGAAGGGAAGGGAATAATTTTGAACCCAGGAGTCTATTCTGCCCAAGGAAGGAATCTCTGAGGGCCACTGTGGCCTTGAAGGCTGTGGTGGGGTGCTTTCCACCATGCAGGTGGGCAAAGAGGTTTGCCGGACAATTGATGGTCAAATCCTCCCGACACCACCATTGGGTTTAGGACTCCAGGAAGGGGAAACTCACCAAACGAAGGCTAGGGATGGATGAAGTTCTGGCGGTCGAGAAAATGGGTTCCTGCCGTCAGGTGAGTGGCACTTCCGAAGGAAGAGGGACCCAAAAGTGGGTTTTAACCCTCTTCCCGGGTTTCGGCACCAATGAAAGGAAAGTGACCACAACACTTGGAGCGACCAAGAGATCTTTATTTCACCAGTGCGAGAGAGAGAGAGAGAGAGAGAGAGAGAGAGAGAGAGAGAGAGAAAAGAAGAAGAAGAAGAAGAAGAAGAAGAAGAAGAAGAAGAAGAAGAAGAAGAAGAAGAAGAAGAAGAAGAAGAAAGAGAGCAAGGCAGAGCAAAAGCAAGAGAGGGAGACAGAGAGAGCAAGAGCAAGAGAGCAAGAGCAAGAGAGAGAGGGGCTCAGCAGGAAGGAGTTTTTATAGCCCAAATCTAATGGGGTCTCTGGGTCTGCAAGCTGCCTTGTTGGCACAAGGGGAGTTAAGTGTTCAGCCTTGAGTGGGGGGTTGAGTGTTCAGCCTTGAGTGGGTTGAGTTCAGACTTGATGCAAACAGGTGATAAAGGACCAGACCGAGGGGGGTTCGAGTGCGTGGGTTATCCTGCAGCTAACATTCGTTCAACCTGCCCTGCAGACTATTTAGTTCAGCCCGCCCTGCACCTAACACTTCTTATGGTTTGGATGTGAGGGGCCCCCAAAAGCTCAAGTGTGAGACAACGTGAGAGGTTCAGAGGGGAAAGGATTGGGTTGTGAGAGCCTTAACCCCATCAGTAATTAAGTACCTGATGGGATTAATTGAGTGGGGACTGAAGGCAGGTGGGGTGTGGCTGGAGGAGGTGGGGCATAGGGGGTGTGGCTTTAGTGTATATATTTGTATCTGGCAAGTGGAGTCTCTCTTTCCCTGCTTTCTGATCATCATGAACCGCTTCCCTCCACCACACTCTTCTGCCGTGAGGTGTACTCTCACCTGGAGCCCTGAGGAATGGAGCTGCTGTCTGTGGATTGAGAACTCTGAAACTGTGAGCCCTCAAATAAACTTTTCCTCCTCTAGAGTTGTTCTGGTCAGATCCTTTAGTCACAGCAGCAAAAAAGCTACCTAAAACACTTCTGTTTTCCCTTCCCCTTTCAGGGAGATTTTCCTTCATGACATGTGACTTGAGGGGGTGCCACTCCTGTCTTCCTAGACAGCCTGTCTCTATGCTTTTAAAGTCAACATCCTTTCTACCAAACCATCTTGACTTTTTTTTTTTTTTTTTTGGTACTGGGGACTGAACTCAGGGGCACTTAACTACTGAGTCACATCCCCAGGCCTGTTTTATATTTGATTTAGAGACAGAGTCTTGCTGAGTTGCTTAGCAACTTGCTTCTGCCGAGGCTGGCTTTGAACTCATGATCCTCCTGCCTCAGCCTCCCGAGCTGCTGAGTGTGTGCCACGGTGCCTGGCTTGCCTTTGGTTTTAAATTAAAAGTTAACATACATAAAAACATGAAACTGTAGATATTTATGGGGTACCATGTGATGTTTTGGTTCATGAATACATTGCGTAATGTTTCAATCAAGTTAAATCTATCTTCTTAACTATTTATCATTTTATGATGAAGTCATTCAAAATCCTTTATTCTACTGTTTAAGTGTACATTATTGCTATGTGTAGTCACCCTACTGTTCATTAGTATAACAGAATTTCTTAATTCTAACTGTAACTTAATACCCTTGATCAATCTCCCACATTATCTTGATTCTATAATATATTTCCAAACAGTATTTCTCAGGTTCTCTGCATCTTCATCAGGTAAAACAAGATCATTATTCTTTTATGGGACAAATTATCTTGTCAACAAATAAATGAAGCTGTATTACAAATAATATTTAATTGTTATTTTGAACATTTTTATTAGTAGCTTGGAGGCTGGTAACAATATGATTCTACTCTTTGTGTATTATTTATTTCATTGATTGCTCATTCAAATTGGATGTAATATTAGGAAAAAACCAGAATATGTATCAGTGAAAATTTCTAAGACATTTACATTTGGCTTTATATTTAGGACTATTAGCTTACAAGTATATGCAGATACAAATACAGACACATCTTTAAATAGAATATGTTTAGGAAATCAAGAAAACTAGAAAGTGGGACTGGACGGGCAAATGACTTTTTAAGATATCCCTAATTTGCGGTCAGTGAAAAAATATAAGCAGTTATTTCACCTAAAGTAGCTGATCATTACAGCTTGAGTGATCTGAAATTTTAAGATGGGTAGCTCATTTGTCTTGAAAATTCAATATTTCTTCTGAAGTAGTGTTGCCATGGTGATAAAACAGCTTAGCAACTGCCGATTGATTTCATTGGTTGAGTATCTGTGGACTTGCTTGTTGAATTTATATGTTGCCTCCTGCTTTTTTTTTTTTAATTGAGCAGACCATCTGTCATCAGCTGCATTTAAAGGTACAGTTCTGTTAGAATGCCAGGTAACATTAAGGTGTCAAACCTAGCTTTTGCAGGCATTAGGTGTTTTAACCAAGCAATGACTAAGAAATTCCACTTAAAATCATAATTATAGCCAATTAATTCACGATTCTAGGCTTTGATATTAGGAATTAAAGGACTTTACTATTGAGTTTATTTATGTTACAAAATTTTGCTTATTTAGTTTTTTTTTATATGGTGCTGGAAATTGAACCCAGTGCCTCATGCATGCTAGGCAAGTGCTCTACCACTGAGCTGCAACCCCAGCTTTATGTTACAAAATACACTGCACTACATCATCATTGTTAATCTTGAAATACCTGCAGATTATTTCACTTGATAAATTGTTCTCTCACATTAGATATCCATAAACCAAATTGTTATATGTATAAGTGTATATTTGAATTTATTTTTAATGGATACATAAAACATAACGATTATATATATTAATGTTATGGCTATGTTATGGTAATGTTATGGTTTAGATATGAGGTGTCTCCGAAAACTCATGTGTGAGACAATGCAAGAAGGTCTAGAGGGAAAATGATGGAGTTATGAGAGTCTTAACCTAATCAGTGCATTCATCCCCTTAGAGGGATTAACTGGGTGGTAACTGTAGGCAGGTAGGATGTGGCTGGAGGAGGTGGGTCATTGGGGGACATCCCTAGTGAGCACAGTTCTCTTTCTGCTTCCTGGGGCAATGTTCTGGACTGCTTTCCTTTGCCATGCTCTTCTGCCATGATAGTCTTCCTCACTTCTGGCACAGAGCAGTGGAGTTGGGCATCTGTGGACTGAGACCTCTGGAACCGAGCCTCCAATAAACCTTTCCTCCTTTGAAAACATTCTTGTCAAGTCTTTTGGTCACAGCAGTGAAGAACCTGGCTACAATAGGTGATGAGATATTTTGGTACATGTATACACTGTGTAATGTTTAAATAGAAATATTCGTAAAAACAGTGATTATTAAGAATGCTTCATATGTCAGAGCATGAACAGTTGTCAGTTTTTACCTTTGAGAGTGATAAAAATTATGGATTTTCAGAAGGATATATGAAGGTGAGAAATGTACCTATTATAATAATGAAACTATTATTTTGAACAATAAATATCTGTTGTGCTTTGATTGAAAGACATTCATTTTTTAAGGAGCTTCCAATATGGAGGGAGGTTAAGACAGACACATGCATGTAGTAATTGAGCTAGAAGATGGTGAGTACCATAAAACCAAGAAATACAAAGTGAGGCCTGAGATTAAAGAATGGAGGAGGATATACTTAAAAATGACAGCTAGAAGCCTCTGTGGAAGAAGTGGTCTCTGATTGGCCTGAGCCTTGGTCAGTGTAGTTGAAGAGAGAGGGGAATTCTATGAGATGCAAAAATATTCATCAGTAATAGAAGCCCATCTTTTCCAAGATTGGCTCTAAGATAATGTTTAGAAAATAATACCGGAATGCCATGAGCATAGAGCTTGCTGTGCAGGTAGAGGAAAAATAATTTTAACAGACTTTGGTTACATCATGGATATCCTTAAATGCTAGACCAAGGGTTGAGATGAGTCACTAACTTGTAAAAAAGGTAATGCATGCCTTTGGCAAGTTTAAGGAGGTGTTGTATACTGCCCATTTGGAGGACACTGTATGGTCCTTGGTTTGAAATGAAGATTCATTCCAGGGGAGAGTTTAAAGATGGAGGAAAATATTTAGGAGTCATTTGCCTGACTGGTGAAGGTGAAAGTGGTCATTGTGGATGAGACTGCCATGGTAGGGAGACAGAGGGAGAAGGTGTCTCCGGGAAGATCCTTAGAAGGCACCAGCATTTTTTTTTTTTTTTTTTTAAAGATTAGAGAAGCATGAAAAGACACAGAGAAGTAGACAAAGAGTGACAATGATGTAAATCAGTGCCAAAGAAATCATGGAAAAAGAGAGAGTCTCAAGGCAGAACTGTGGGCCTAGGACAATGCCAGGTGCCATGGAAGCTGAAGAAGTGGAGGAATGGGTACAAGTCACTCACTCCAGGGCTGGTTTGTGGTCACTGAGGACATGTGGTAAAGCAGCTTCAGTAGGGTTAAGAGGAAAGAGTGAGACATAGAGATAAGGAATAAATGGAATACTCTTTAGCTCTCAAACTGTCCTGGTTTGGAGGGCTGGGATGTAGCTCAGTGGTAGAGCACTTACCTAGCATGTAGAGGGTCCTGGGTTCAATCCCCAGTATTGCAAAAACCAAATAAACAAAAAAACTGCCCTAGTTTGGATGATGTGTCAGCTTTTTGTTACTGTGATCAAAATACCTGACAAGAATAGTTTAGAGGAGGAAAAGTCTATCTTGGGCTCAGTTTTAGGGGTCAGTCCATGGGTGGCCAGCTTCACGGTTCTAGGCCTGAGGTGAGGAAGAACAGCATGGTGGAAGGTACTGGTGAAGGAAAGATGCTCAGTTCATGGCAGTGAGAGAGAGAGAGAGAGAGAGAGAGAGAGAGAGAGAGAGAGAGAGAGAGAGAGAGAGAGAGAGAGAGAGAGAGAGAGAGAGAGAGAGAGAGAGAGAAGCAAGCCAGGGAAAAGATATAATCCCCAAGGGCACATTCCCAGTGACTTCCTCCAGTCACACCCACCTGCCTACAGTTACCACCCAGTAGTCCATCAAACTATTAATTCACCAAATGGATTAATCAGTGGATGAGGTTATAGCTCTCTTCATCCAATCTTAGACTTTTAAAAGTTGCCATCTCTGCCATTTAATAGCTAAAGGTCTTGGAGAATATCTCTAATCTCTTCTCTATGTGGCTTAATTTCTATCCTATCACATCATAAAACCTGTCCCATAAGGTTTATGTGGGGATAAAATAGTATATGTAATGAGCCTTGCACATTTCATAGCACACAATATGCGCTTGATAAATCAAAGGGATTATTATTAGTCTCCAAACTGTAACACCTTCCCATGACTCCCTGTATAGATGAGGTGTGGAACACTTGCCTATATGAGTAGAAGAAAGTGTTTGTTTAGGGGAACACAAGATGCTCTTGAAAAGACTTGGTGGTACCCCGTATGAGCCCCCGAAAGCTGGCGAGAAGAGTTTAGACATAATGGTCTGCAACTGGGCCTTCTGTGGGCTCCTAAGTACCAATGGTTCTGTGGAAAGTGGTCTTAGAGTAAAATTATTTATTTGAATATTAAGCCAAATGTATTAAAAGTTGGGGCAGGGAGGTAGCCAAGAGGCTGTTAAGTCAATGCTGGAATAATTCAATCAGGACTTGGAAGAGTGGTAACAATGGAAAGAAGCGGAAACGATGGAAAAGACAGACGAAAATCAGTAAATGTATAGATTATTTACTTTTTGTGTCAATTCTTTCTACTTTAGTTAGAATTAATTTTCATTAATAAGACATTTAATACTCAATGAAAGTATCTTTACGGATCAGGCACCACTTTTAGTTTGAGTCAGTATATTCATGATAGAAAAGGGTGATGTGTTCATAATAATGGTGGCAACATTTTTAGCTCAATCTGCTCAGTTTTCACTTAGACCTTTACCTCTTTATGTCTTTGAATGAATTTTGTAAAACAACTGGTCCCATCTGAATCACCTCTGTGATTCTCAGAGTTACTGAGAATTCTTGAGATGCATCATTCACTCTTGAAGGATGTTTGTGCTTCAGATGACTCTGGCTCATGTGAATTAAAATATAAACTTCAAAAAAAAATATAACCTTCAAATATATCACAGAAAGATTTATTCTCCTACTAAGAAGAATCGGTACAAAAACCTAAGACTTTGGCAAGTTGAAAAATGGAAAGGGGAAAACCATTTTCGTTTTTATAATACTTAAGATTTTTTTTTTCCTTTGGAATAAGATTATTGTTTTGAAATCTGGAAAGTGAAGTGCCACTTTCTTGTTCCCCTTTTCTCACTTTGAAACCAGCAGCCACTGGGAGGTATGCGGTCCTGTACTCAAGTGTGGGGACACCAAGTTTGAGCTCAGACTAAAGAAGTCAATGCTGGGAATTGATGAAAGCTCCTGGTGATCATGAAGAGTATTTTGCTTGCTACTTGGTTCATTTTATAGCTCTGAGAAAGCTATTAAAAGGAAATAGCTGAAGGGTGTCTGGTTTCTGATGTGTGTATGTTGTAGGAAAACCACCACCATCTCCCATTAAAACAAAGAAAGCCTCGCTGTGTGAAAGGAAAGCAGAGTAAGAAATTCAAAATAAAAGAATAAATAAAAGAATGAAGTACATCTTCCAGAAGACAATTTACGAGCATTGTATTAAATAAAGACTAATATGTACATGCTGATGAGGAAATACTGTGGAGTGGTATGAAAAACGTTCAAGAAAATCTGTTTTTGTAAAATCTGGAAACTGGAATAGATGCTCATTAAGGTCCAGCTGTAAAATCCTGCCACTACTATTAACGTGACAATGATTTAATTGTTGTACCAAATTTAAACTGCAGCATATGCCGTGGGGAATGTGCTTCGCTGGCTTGCTAACAACATTAAAAGAGGAAGTGGAAAGCCTCTTGTTATTCATGTTTTTAATTTAGTTCTCATCTTTTGTTTCTCCTCTTTTGGGATTTCATTATAATCCAGGACAATATAATTGAACTGACTTCATGGTTTTCTCTGAGATTTCAGAGTCGGACTGTCTCAATCTCCATCCTAAAACTTGCCTCTTTTATTTTAATGGCTGGAAAAAAAAATTCTTCCTGTTATTATTATTATTATTATTTTTTTAAAAATATTTTTAGTTGTAGATGGACACAATACCTTTCTTTTGTTTATTTAGTTTTTTTAATGTGGTTCTGGGGATCGAACCCAGTGCCTTACACATGCTAGGCAAGTGCTCTACCATTGAGCCACAACCCCAGCCTATTATTATTAAATTTTACAACTTTATCAAGATAAGAATTCACAGCAAAACAATTCACAAAGAGGATTAAAAATTAAGTGCTCTTGAGTATATACACAGAATCGTGCAACCATCACCCCAATTTTAGAACATTTTTTTTATGGCCTTAAAAAGAAGTCCCATTCCAAACAGCAGTCACTAATTATTGCTCTATATCTTCCCAACCCTCCTCCATCAACTTTACGCAACCAAAGTACTTTCTGTCCTAATAGATGTGCCATTCTAGACATTTCATGAGAACGGAATCATACACTATGTCGTCTTTTTTATCTGGCTTCTTTGATTTAGCATAATGTTTTCTAGGTTCATCCATGTTGTAACATGTATTAGAACTTCATTTCTATTGCCCAGTAATATTCCAGTATATGGAAATACCACATTCTATTTATTTATTCATCAGTTGATGGACATCTGGATTGTTTCTACTTTTTAACTATTATGGATGATACTGCTGGGAACTTTCTTGAGTTAAGTTTTGTGTGGATATGTTTTTATTTCTTTTTTGGCATATACCTAGTAGTTGAATTGTTGGGTTATATTGTAACTCTTTGTTTAGCATTTTCAAGAACTGTGAGACTGTTTTCAAAGTGACTACACCATTTACATTCCTATCAACAGTGTATAAAGTAACTATGAAAATTTTTATACTTGACCTAAGCTTAGAAAAAAAGAACAAAACAAAAATGTATGAAGGTTCAAATTTCTCTATGTACTCACCAGCTTGGTATTTGCTGTGAGTTTGATTATAGTCATGCAGCTGAGTGTGAGGTGATATTTCATTGTTTTGATCTGTATTTCCTTGATGGCTAAAGATATTGAATATCATTTCATGTGATTCCTGGCCTGTGTTTACCTTCTTGGGAGAGATGTCTTCATTATTAATGAGACCATTTGTCTTATTATTATTGAGTTGTAAGTGTTGCCTATATATTCTGGAACCAAGTCCCTTATCAGATAATTTGATTTATACAAACTCCTTCCCTGTTTAAAGTTTAAATGGGTACCATAATTATTCCCAATGAGTATGGCAGAATTTTGGAGATGGATGAGGTATTTATTTGTAACAGAGTGGAATTCCCATTGTGACAAAGATATGGCAGGAATTTGGAGATGATGGGAGGGTCACCATGTGACAAAGCAGACAGGATTATTGACCTAGCATATTCCCTCATTGTTTTCTATGCGATTCCTCTGTACCCATTACCTGTGTCTAGCAGCGATAGTGTTTTCAGATGAGTTAAAAGTTTGGTTTCAGAGGGTTTTGTCTATTCTCATTCCATTCAGTTCAACTGGCTGACTTAAGTGAACAGGTATGGAAGGTAAAGTATTTTCAGATTGTTAGCTAGATACCAGGGATTCAAGATATAAAGACAGTAGCATTTATAGAGGATTTATTCATTGTCAGTCATTTTTTAGTTTTCTCTCCACTTCATAGGTGAGGGGAGACAACTCAGAGACAGAAAAATGGCTTGCTTAACATCATCAGCTAACAAGTGGTGCAACAGGAACTTAAAAACCAAAGATCTCCTTCCAACATCTAGACTTGTTGCAATGTACCAGTGGTTCTCAATCTTGAGAGCCTGCGGTAAAGCCTTGGAGGGCTGTTAAAACAAACATTGAGGGCTGTTAAAACAAACATTGATGGCGCCCTACCACCAGAGTTTTTGATTCAGATCTGTGGTGGGTCCTGAGATTTTGCATTTCTGAGTTCTGTTCCCAGAGATGCTTATGCTCCTGGCTCAGGGACCACACTTGGAGCCACTGTAGCACACTGTGATGTTTCCTGTGTGTGTCTTTCATGATATTCAAAGAGCTTCCAGTTGTGGTAGAGGAAACAATATAAAGTCAATAATAGTTACAAAGGGGTGAAGTCTACATAGACTGGGAAAATATTCCTGCAGGAGATATTATAGAATTGAATTGGTTTATGAATAATATCTTTTCCTCTGAATGATGAAATCACAGAAGAGCAACTGTCCCTTCTTTTGTTTGTGACAAGTGTGTTTAAGCAGCTGTTTTTCAGTGACTAGTAATCCTAGAATGGCTAGTGTGAAAAGTACAGAGGACAGCCAGATTGTTACTTCAAATGCAGGAAAGTAATATGAGTGAAGTGTGTTAGAATCTTCTCGCTACCCTTATATCCTATAGTCAGCTCCAGTGAATTGATGCCATTTATGTGGAGAGAATAAAATTACTTAATGGGCTTAATTGATAATTTATTTTAAACTCTGAGTCTTTCAATCTACTATATGAAATCTTGATAAAGAAAATATCAATAACAGCAGGATATTAATGCTTTTCTGAGAAACTATTAAGTACTGTGGTGATCTCATCCTGGAATAAACGTGGATGGGCCAGATTTTATTAACTATTTTACAGTATAGTTTATTTGTACGATGTGTTTACCCAGGGACCTTCATATTGTTGAATTATATAAAATTTCATTTCAGATTCCAAATTAACTGGATTTATGGAATCTATGATTGTGAACTGGTTGGTTCTCTTTCTGAAGTAATTTTATCTGTTAATACCCTCCCTCCCCCATCAGAGATCTTAGTGGGCTAGTCTTTTTTTAAAAAATATATATTTTTATTTTTTAGTTGTAGTTGGATGCAATACTTTTATTTTATTTATTATTTTTATGTGGTGCTGAGGATCAAACCCAGGCCCTAGAGTGCTCTACTGCTGAGCCACAACCCCAGCCCAGTGGGCTAGTCTGAAACTATAGGAATGACTTACTGAGAAGAACAATTTCAGTTTAAAAAGTCAAGGTCAAAAACTAAATCATTGACTTGCAGAGCTTTGAACAGACTCCTTTTGCATGCAGCCTTATTATTAATGGTTCTATTCACAGCTGTGTCCAAAGGAGAAAAATCATAGTCATGCTGGGTGAGTAAATGAGAGACCAGAGGTCTCTCTGTTGTCAAAGAACCAGCTATTAATGGTGATGTATTTCTGTTACACATTTAGAATCTTGTCATGCCAGAAGGTCCTGAAATAGAAACTCATTAGCACTTCATTTAATAACTGCAAACTTACAAGACTTTAGCTTATCTAAAAAAAAAAAAAGAAAGTAAGGATAACAAAGAGAGGGAACCATATTTGTCTTTGTGTTTGTTCCTTTCCAAAAAGGGAAGGTAGAATAATTTATGAGAAGATATTTCAAAGATCTAATTGAGAACCTGAAGTTAGCTTAGAGAATGAGAACTTCTAGCTCAAAATTAATTTTCTTTTCCCTTATGATGTCACTGTGTCTCTTAATTTTAGTGAGATAGGGAGGGAGGGTGTGTGTGTGTGTGTGTGTGTGCACGCGTGCTCATGCACTTTGGGGTTTCTTTGCTATGGCTACTTCAAAACAGAAGGCTTAAGGACAACATTCAGCAGAGGGCTGGATCAGGGAACGTCAGTGGTAAATTCCTGGCTGCACTTATAGATAAACCCAGCGCCAGAGAGAGGTGAATGGAGGATACCGCATCTCTTTCCAATCCCAAAGGAAGCTGGGAAGTGGTTATTTCAATATTATCTAGGAGATTTCCACCACAGTCTTAACTTAAGATAAAAATCTAGCCCATTGTTTCTGAGAGTTGGCTTCTTTCTCTTCTCCAAAGAGAATTTTTTCCCCTTTCTTTCTCCTCTGAGGAAAGAAATTATTAAAACAAAAATGCATTATTGGAAAAGGAGTTTTTAGTAGCAGGACAGGAACCATCTGGACTTCTTAAAAATGGACTTTTTTTGTGAACTTTTCCCTTCATCTCTCCTTCTCTATCTTTCTTTCTCCCTCTCTCTTCTCTCTGTTTCAATCTTCCCTTCTTCCACTCTTTCCCTTCCCTCTTCCCCTGAACCCTTGTTTTATTTAGTTTATCTTATTCTGCAGAGCTCACTGTCAACCATCTGGTACAGTTGACATTGTACACGATTGCTGAATCAGTACCATGCAAATTGCTAAACGGGTAGGCCAAGAACAACTTTGATCAATGGATGCATCCTCAAATTCTCCACTGAATGAGAAATGAGAAATAGCTTCCCCTGCTCTTTGGGGTATGGCCACTTTAAGTCTAACTATTTTTTTTTTAAATTAATTTTTATTTTTTAGTTGTAGATGGACACAATGTCTTTATTTTATTTATTTATTTTTTATTGGTGCTGAGGATCAAACCCAGTGCCTCACACATATGAGGCAAGTGCTGTACCACTGAGCCACAACCCCAGCCTGATCTTTCTAGTACAGATGGAAACCCTATGTTGTGTTTGAGGGTGTTTTCTCATGAGTTTTTAGGTATGGGTCAGGATATAGGGTCTATGCAAACTGCTTTTATTAATTTGCTCAAATGATTAATGCAATAAAAAGAAAAATGTGTTCTTATTACTATCCTAATTCTGCTAAATGAAATGCTACACCCGCTGCTGGTGGTTCAGGGAGAAAACTTTCCTATACCAGAAAGAGTGGGCAGAAGAGTAGTATGGGGAAAAACTGGGGGCTGGAGTCTAATCCCTCCAAGAGATTGAAACCATCTTTCTTTTTTTTTTAAAGTTTTACTGAGGTAAATTTTATATACAAAAAATTGCCTACATTTAATATGTATAAATTGATGAGTTGGGATATATGCAAACATCTTTGATATCATCACAAGAATCAAGGTAATTGCTGGCGTACAAAAAATTATACTTACATATATACTGTAGTGCCTATATAGTCATTTTTAAAATTCTTGAAACCACCTCTTGAAACGGAAAGCACTCCCATCCACAAGGACGCCATCTTTTCTATAATCATTGGTAACTGTTTTGGCCACAGTAAACGGCTGCTGAGCTGCTACCGTTGGCTGAGCTAAGATGTTTTTCAAAAGCGTCACACTTACCCCCAAGGGACAACTTTTATAGTGGAACAGCCTCTGTCTATAAGCAGCGCAGAATTAGCTATTTTTAGAGAGCATTTCGACCTCAGCCAGCCTGAAAGCTAGGGTTTATAAATACGTTAAACAAAAGAGGTTTTGTTTGAAAGGGTGAAGCACACTATGGAAAAGTTGAAGAAGAAAGAGGTAAACTTATCCTGATATTTAGAAGAACAGTTATGTGGACTATGGATTTTAGAAAATACAGTTTTCTTGGTGGTGGAAAAATTGTAGATATTAAATGCCTGTTATATTTACACCTTATATTTACATAGTACTTTATATTTTTTCAATAAATACTAACATTAGTAAGCCCTTAGTATACATCAGGTGCAATGCTAGATGCTGGATAAGAGAATAAATAAAACATGCATTATTTAATTACATCCTCTCAATAAACTCTATGAATCAGCTACTTTTGTTGTTGTTTTGGTACTGGGGAATTGAACCCATGGGCACTTAACCACTGAGCCACCTCCTCAACCCTTTTTTTTGCATTTTATTTAGAGACAGGGTCTTGCTGAGTTGCTTAGGGACTTGCTAAATTGCTGAGGCTGGCTTTGAACTCGAAATCCTCCTTCCTTGGCCTCCCAAGCTGATGGGATTACATATGTGCACCACCACGCCCTGCCCAGGTATTGTTATTATCTTTCTTTTACAGATTAGGAGACTGAGGCAAAGAGAAGCTCTCTCACTTGCTCAAAGGTTCATAGTCAGGGAATGGGGGAGTCAGGATTCAAACTCAGATTGTTTTTAATCTGATCCTGTGCTTGTAACCACTGCCTGGCCATCTCATTCAGTCAGCTCTGTCACTGCAGACTTAATTTTAAAATTAACACTGCAAAGAAGACTTAGTGGGTTGTTCCCATTGCATTAGCAAATACAAAAATATTTTGAAAATTTTAAATTGCCTTGGTTAAAGCTGCATGTTGTGAAGAAGTTCTAGATTCATCTCCCTCACCTCTTGCCTTGATTAATGCTTGATTCACTGGCATCTCAACGTCACCCTTATAATCTGAATGATTTTTCTTAAACATAAAATCTATGTTGTTGTTCTGCTTAAAACCTGTTATTTACTTATGTACTTAGAGCCAAACCCAAACTTCTTAGCATGCTTGTGAGACCCTTCATGGGTCCTTGCTCACCCCTGTACTGAATTTATTACGTGCATCTTCTTCCCCTCTGAGTTCTGGTCCTACTTGGCCTTTTCTCATTTTTATCATTACTTTTTGTGGTACTGGGGACTTGGACCGAGGGACACTCTACCACTGATCTACATCCCCAGCTTTTTCTATTGCATTTTATTTTTTATTGATACTAAAAATCTTTTCTATTGTATTTTATTTTTTATTGATACTAAAAATTTTCTCTTAAAAATGGGTGTCTGTTTTTTATTTTGAGACAATCTCTCACTAATTTTCTGAGGCTAGTCTCTAACTTGGAATCCTCCCGCTTCAGCCTCCTGTGTTGCTGGATCATAAATGCACACCCCTGTACCTGGTGACTCTTCTCATTTTAACAAGACATTCTCTTTCTTCCCTTTCACATGTTACAGATGCTCTTCCCTCTGCCTCACATGCTCTTTTCTTCCCTTCCTTCTCCTCTCTTACTTGTACCTTCTTTCTTTCTTTGTTTTTTTTTTTTTTTTGGGGGGGGGGAGAGGTACCGGGAATTGAACTCAGGGGCACTAGACTACTGAGCCACATCCTCAGCCCTATTTTATATTTTATTTAGAGACAGGGTCTCTCTGAGTTGCTCAGCACCTTGCTTTTGCCGAGGCTGGCTTTGAACTCCCGATCCTCCTGTTTTGGCCTCCTGAGCTGCTGGTATTACAGGCATGTGTCACCACTTCTGGCCCCTTCTTTCTGGCATATGTGGTTCCTTCCTTCCTTCCTTTCAAGACAGGGTATTGCTAAGCTGCTTAGGGTCTTAGTTGCTGAGGCTGGCCTCCAACTTGCAGTCTCCCTGCCTCAGCCTCCAGAGTTGCTGGGATTACAGGCATGCGTGCCACTCCTGTTTCTTTTCTCAGTTTCCACCGAGATGCTGCCTCTCCACTATGTGTTGTAGTTGCCTGTTCACTCCTGACTTCGCTCCACTGGAAACCCCGTGATGGTGGGAGAAGGGAGAGTAGGGGGATACAGAATGGGGATCTCATCACACAGTCCTCTGTAGCACACAGAAGGGGATGTGCCAGGACATTTAATCAATGGGCAGCATCTTTTGAGCAGCTCATTGTCAAACTTTGTCAGCTGCAATGCCAGGTGTGGGCAGAAGCTAGGGTAGTAGTCCTTGTGTATCCATAGGCTCCATATCCCCAGATTCAACCAAGTGCAGGTTGAAGATATGTGCAGAATTTTTGCATCTATACTGAACATGTCAGGCTCTTTTTTCTTCTCATTGTTCCCTAAACAATATAGTGCAAAAACTATTTTCATAGCATTTACATTACATTAAGCACTGTTAAGTAACATATAATGATTTAAAGTATATGGTGAATGTGTATAGATTATATGCAAACACTATGTCATTACAAGGGATTTTGGTATCTATGGTGAGGGGGTCTTGAAACCAATCCCTCACAGATAGAGAGGGATGTTGTATAATGGAGAATTCAAGGGGCTTTGGAATCAGATGTCACATTTTACCTGTGAGACGTTAAATAAGTTATTTAACTTTACTGAGCTTGCTTTCTCATATAAAAAGTGGGGCTCACTAAAATGTCCTGGAAAGTTTTGTGGGGGAAATGGACACGGAAATAGACAGTTGTGGCACATGCTAGGTATTATGACACAGGCATGAACAGAGTGCTGTGGGAACACAGAGGAGGAGCCAACCAAGACAGCTCGAGGGGTCAGAGGAGATGTCATTGAGGCCTCTCCTTTGTCTTCTCAGAGTTGCTGGCGTAGATATGCCTGGAGACACCTGAGAGTTGGGCAGGTGTTGATCTTTCTGGAAATTTGTCGTCCAAGGTCCTTCTGAACTAAGGATAGAGCTAGTGATCTTCCATTCATTCATATTTATGATTCTATTCTGAGTTCAATTATTAATAGCCTTTGAGAAATATTCTATTTAACTATGGACAAGAAGAATGTTTAGTTTGAAGCATTTCCTGAGTTTGCTTATAGTGAACTGGAAAAAAACATCTTGGTTTTGCTTTTTTCTCAAAAATAGCAAATTTACTTGTTTTTCTCCTGCAACATAATAGCAAAAATAAAATCCACAAAGAATTTAGAAAAATCTCTGTAATTCTTGTTTTACATCTTGACTGCTTCATGAATTACTAAAATTATTTGTGCAATTACCATTTAAAGAGGGTCCTTATCAGGTTGGTCATATTGAAGTTGTCTTGAACATAGGTCTGTGTCTTTGGATAAAAATCTATTTTATTCCAAAGAAAGGATTTTTTAAAGATAACAAAAACAGAGGGGAAAAACAAAGGAATAAATTTTTAGGAATCTTACAATGAATAGGATGACCTGCTTAAAAAAAAATGAGAGTTTAGTCAGAGTATATTTGTACCTACCCTAAAGTCAGGCATTCTTTCCTACAAAACAAAATTTGTTATGCTTCTAAGAATAGTTTATATATATATATATATATATATATATAAATAAAAACAATGATACAACCAGGAAGCTAAGAATATTTTCTTGCATAAATTGTGTGTGTGTGTGTTTTAACAGCCTGAGCAGTCTTTCTTTGTAAGGCACCTGGCTCCTACCTGGCTTCATTACTAAGGTAATTTGGTGACTGATTCACACGATTTGAAGAAATTCTGAACAAAATATAGGTAATATATAAATTCAAAAGAAGAATGCATGTAGAAATAGAATTGAACTTGAAAAGTAGCATCTCACATGACTGCAGGGACAGCTGGTTATCATCTTAGCAGGAATTTACATTGTGAAGTGAGTTATAGTGACTTTGCAAAGTGCCACATTGAGAGAGTAGGACTTATTAAAAAACAAAATATATTTAACACTAGAAGAATGTGTCTCAGAATTACCTCATTGCTATGAATTAATTCCAATTGGGTATGCTTGAATGAGACCTTGGTTTTGAATCTGATTTATTTCATCCTCAGCCTCAATGAAAACATTCATAGTGCCCATCCTGACTTTCTGATTGGTGGAAATACCTCTGGAGAAAGCTCTTTACAGGTTGCCAAGACAGTGAATTAATCTCTTTCTTCTCTTAATATGGGGGCAGCAGACAGGTGTGTTTTCCCCTGTCATTTTGTAGGATCTATTGTTGTTCTCTAGGGAACTATTGTATAAGAACTGTTTTGGATTATCTTTTTTTTTTTAATTATTTTATTGTTGGTTGTTCAAAACATTACATAGTTCTTAATATACCATATTTCACAGATTGATTCAAGTGGGTTATGAACTCCCATTTTTACCCCGTATACAGATTGCTGTGTCACATCAGTTACATTTCCATTGATTTACAAATTGCCTTTCTAGTGACTGATGTATTCTGCTGTCTATCCCATTCTCCACTGTCCCCCCTCCCCTCCCCTTCTCTCTTATCTTTTAATATTACTGTCACATAGAGTGTAATTTTAATAAATTCTTTTATCATTTGGACTAAGTACAGCAAAATGAAAGCAGAGGAGCTTGTTCAGAGGATCTGTCACCATAATCTTTAATGCTTTTTGAATATTATTTTCTTATTGTATGTTTTGGGACAATTAGTAATGACCAATACTTCAATTTTCACCATGAATAAGACTTTTGGTGAAACATTTCTATTTCATGTGTCTCTCTTATTCACTGCCATTGCCTAATTATTTCATAACTCTAAAGTGTATAACTTAAGTTATATAGAAATGTATAGATCAGAATTATTGCACCACCTTCTGCTCTCTGATCATCATGTGAGCTGCTTCCCTCTGCCACATTCTTCTACCATGATGTTCAGCCTCACCTCCAGCCCCAAGGAATGGAGCCTGCTGTCTACAGATGAAGATCTGTGAAACCAGCTCCTTAATAAGGATTCATAGTCAGTTTTTGACAGCATTAGAATCACTGAAGGCATTCTGAGATGTTATGGATGAAATTGATGAGAAGACTTGAGTATTGAGTCAGAAAACCCTACACGGAGTGCAACAGTGTACAGAATTACATTAGGGATCCAGAAAACAGTCTATTACAAAATTTGAAAGATGTTTTAGAAATTGATTTTCCAGCTCATAGTATCCTGGAGAAATATGATTTTACTATGGATCGTGGAATTTGTTATGCCTATAAACTTGATGTTACCTTTCCTGATCAAGTGTGAATTAATCCCCAGTGTGGACAGACTTTCCATCAAATATATTTATAGGAGTGGTTGAGAGGACTACTCACTAGTAGACAGAGTTTTAAAATCATCTTTGGTGAATGTCCATACTGTAGCAAGCCAATTACTTTGAAAACATCTAGAAGGAAATCCTGAAATAAGAAATGTCGCAATGAAGAAATAGAAACTATTAAAAGGATTTTATTTGATATCTTCAGAGAATATATAAAGCAAGACATACTGAAGCTATAATAATATACACCTGCCTTTGCCTCTTCAGTAAGAGTAAACTGGGAAACTGTAGGCCAGAGTCCTGTAGAACTTTGTAAGTGTGTGACTCCTGTACCAAATGAGGAAGTATATGTATACCAAGGAGGAGATCTTGACTTGTTGATTACATCTGGACTGGTAGAATCTTGATAGGATTCCCAAAATGAATTTGGGAGTTGCGCTTAGCTAGATTGTTTGAGAAAACCATTTACTTCATTCATAAGTTCTGAAGACTCATGATATTTTTGTCTTCTCGCTCGGCCTTTCTATGGAAAACATACATACATGGTTTGTTAGACTCAGTTATTTGTGGCTTTTGTATATTCTGTAGGAATGCTAAATAAAATTTAATTAAATCAGAAACAAAATTAAGGCACCCATGTTATATACATGGGACAATTAGTAATGACCAATACTTCAATTTTCACCATGAATAAGACTTCTGGTGAAACATTTCTAATTCTTGTGTCTGTCTTATTCACTGCCATTGCCTAATTATTTCATAACTCTAAAGTATATAACTTAAATTATATAGAAATGTATAGACCAAAATTAATATACCACCTTTGTGTTTCTGATCCTCATGTGAGCTGCTTCCCTCTGCCACACTTTCCCACCATGATGTTCTGCCTTACCTCCAGCCCCAAGGAATGGAGCCTGCTGTCTATGGATGAAAATCTCTGAAACCAGACATGTTGTTGCACATAGTTCTTCATCTTCCTTTTTGAGTAATATGGGTTAGTGATTTAAACATTGTAATGTTATTGCATCTGGTCCTCAAAGGAGGCCGATCTTCTTTGTTTAGTTTAATTTTCTCGAGGATCTGTATCCACCAAAGATAAAAACCAAATGTGTAAAGGGAATTGGAACCTGGCTTTGGTTCCCAGTCCTAGGCATGGCATCAGTGTTTTTTTGTAACTTAGGTGCTGGACTAGTCAAGATCCCATCTGTACTTTTCCTGCCAACTCAGCCCTTTCCATGCTTAGGTGCCAACTCAGCCATGACTTTAAATGTGTGAATCAATGCCTTAAGGTAAGGTATAAGGGAACTTTCCAGCTTGTTGATAAAGCCAATCCTGATTTTTCAAGCTTGGCAGTGGATGGACAAGGGACAAAAGAAAGGTTTAATTAGCTTCTGGCCTTGACTGCCTACCCTTCCTCCATTCTCTACCCTGCTGGGACCTCTCATCCCTAGGATAGCTGGGGATGGGGTAGGGACCCTCCTCCTCTCAAATGCTCTGCATTTAGTGTAGCTCACAGGAAGGTGAAGCACTTATTCAAAAGGGTGCTCTAGGATTTGGGGTAGCAGAATAGAAACCATCAAGGGGAGAAAATACAGTAGACAATTTAGGTTCTTCAGTGCAATTTTCTTGATCTCCAGAGCTCCCCCAAACTCTTGTTTGATTCCAGGCTTTGCTTTACTGATTTTTTTTCTTTGTAGTGCTGGGGATCAAACCTCAGGCCTTGTGCATGGTAGGCAAACACTGTACAACTGAGCTGTGGCCCCAGCTCTTCCATTCCAGGCTTTGTAATGCTATTTCCTGTCTATTTCCTTTGTCTTCTCCAGCATTGCCTGGCTCTTTGTTTTCACTCACTAGATTTCTGTGTGGGTGTCACATCTTCCTGCTTCTCGAGGCCTGGATTCAGTTTGTCCCAATATGGTATACAGTTGTCCTAGATATGCCTCCTCATCTTCCTGTTTTGCACTTGTTGATCCTGTTAAGCCATACACTCTGTGGCACTATTTTGTTTTCAGCACCTTGGACAGTCCCCGACACACAGTGGGCCCTCAATAAATACTTTGGGATGAATGAATGCATCAATGAGCAAATAGATGGGGGGGGCGTGGGGGTACAGATTAAGAGTCAGAATGCTGACACTCAGCTTCCCCTCACCATATGGGATGCTTCCTTCATTGTAACCTTGCAAGACTACGGCTGGGTTTTACTTAGAAAACCAGGAAGTTTCCTCAGAAAAGATGCAAATCAACCACTGGGAATAGGGAGAAGAGAAATGGGGCCATTTTCTCAATTGGAAAGTAATATGAAATTGATTAAGGGGTGGAGGAGGGAGAGAGTAAAAGGGTTGGCGGATCAGCAGGCAGAAGGTGTGGTGTTGGTGGTTATTGACATTCATACTGTTCAGTTTTACTTAGTTTGGGCTTTTTTTTGGGGGGGGAGGGAGTGAATTTTCTAGAAGTCAAAGTAGGTATATAAAATTACTTGAACTAACTGAAAAATGATTCCCTTCATCTTTTTGAATGACATTTGACTTAGGGATACCCACTATTGAGCAATTTCTACAGGCCCAGGCCTTCATAGGATTATCTCCTTTAATACAACAATGTAATGAAGTAGGAATTATACTTCCATTACAGTTAAGGAAACAAGCTCAGAGGGATTAGTTAACTTTAGGGTTAAAAAGCTAGCAAACAGTAGAGCTCATCGTTATTCATCTTTCATTCCACAAATATTTGTTGGTAGTAAATGCTTTTTCCCCCACATGTTTTTTTAATTGGCGCATTATAGTTATACATGCTGATGTGATTTGTTGGTATGTATTCGTTCCAGGCACACAATATAAAATATAACAACATAATTTGGTTAATATCACTCCCCAGCACTTAGTAAATGTTTTTTTATTATTGCTTTGTCTGTTTTGATGGTAATTATTGCTTTTCACTTCTAACTATGCTTTTAACCCAGAGAAGGCATGTAGAAAAGAAAACTAACTTAGGCAGATCATATTGGTATAAATGCGAAGCCTCCTTTTACTCATCCCAAAGTGTGCAGGGTCTTAAGTTTAGTTACTTTTATTACAGCTTTAACAACTGGTCTATTTTTTTCCCCCAAACCTCTGAATCCCTAGCCCCTAGAGTAGTGGTTGGAACATGGCGGGCACTTAATACAAAATTTATGGTTGATGAGAACGTGGAGGACCATAAATCATTTCCATTTATTATGAAAAACGTGACCTTGTTGTCATATTCTGTGTAAGGGAAATTTCACTAAGTGTGAATTATGAAGAAGTTCAAAGATCAAATGCATGTATTACTATTATACTCATTCTTGGAATCAATTCTGAGGGAACTGAGAGTTTCTTGCCTTTGAAGCCTTTATCCTAAGATGGAGGACACCAATGCAGGTGGTCATTTAGAATCATGGATTCATGGCTTTGCAAAATGTTTTAAAACACAACTGTCAGCCAGCGGAGATACGAGCGCATTTTGTGTGAATGAGAAGTTAGCCTACTGATTGACATTCAAAACCTGTTGGAGAAATCAGGACACATGAGAGTGGGAAGAGCTGAGTCGATCAGATTGGAGCAGCTCTCCAAAATCACAGAAGGCCAGAAGGTGGTGAGGGAAATGCCAGACAACAGACTGGGAGAAAAATCAACAAGCCAAGAAAAGTCCTAGTTGGCCTTAAAAGAGGCAGATGGCAACAGGAAGTGTTCAGTGAGGGGTGATGATGCCACAAATCACAAAAGCGATGAAGTTCTCCATCTGTATGTAGTTGGGTTTAGAGGAAAAGTGAACTCCTGGCTAGTACTGCAAGGAAGGGTGACAGTACAGCCACAGAATATTAAGTAAGTATGTTTTTGGGTCAGGATAATAGAAATGTGAGATGCGTTTCTCCATTAGAATGGAAATTTTGTTTACTTAGAGATGGTGACCGACATTGTAACAAGTGTTTTCTTTTGCATCAAACAGTTGCATTTGTATAAGACCTGTTTCTTTCACATTTTTTGATATAAGAAAGTTTTCCACTAAAAGTGTTAGTAGGTTCCTAAAGCAGCAATGATACTTTCCTAATGGAAAGAAAGTACTAGACATTCTCTGTTTCCTGGAAAGATTTTTGGAATAGCGTATGGAAATGAGAAATAATGACATTGAGCTTTAAAGAACTTTAATTTGAAATTTGAGAAAAACTATAGCAGAGAAAACTGATCACTTGCAAAGTTATGATGAGGATTTGAAAAATAATCATTGTAAATGTTTAAGAGAGATGTGGTTGAACATTCACAATTGGGATTAGTTTTTAAGTGAAAGGACCTAATTTTCTGTGCTGAAATTTTAGGTCAGAGCTACTTATTCCATTTGTACATGGCAGTGTCCAACTTGAGAAGTCAAATAGGCTCGGGTTTTTAACCCAGGTCTAGCCCATTAAACCCTTCCAGTTATGTGCTTTAACACGGTCTTTGATTTCATGCATCAGAAATGTTAGATGCTCTATTTTTCTTTAGAAGGAATAGTAATTTAATATGCTGGATTCTTCTCAGAGATTTTTTATGTTTTTCTCTTTGATTTTTAGCCACACTTACTGAAGTGTAAATTTTATATTTTAAACTTAAAGGACTAGAGGAAAAGGCTGGGAGGTGGTTTGTATGGTGCTGCTTCTGCCCTTTACCTTGACAATCGAAGGGATTATTCAGTCCAGTGAGAACTGAAGGGAAATAATTTAAAACATTAAAGAAATTTGTTTTACTTTTAAAGGCATGGTTTTCTAGATGGAGAAGCAAACTTACATATCAGTGATATATATAGATATATACATATGTATATGTGTGTGTGTGTGTGTGTGTGTGTGTGTGTGTTTTGTGGTGCTGGGGATTGAACCCAGGGCCTTGTGCATGCTAGACAAGCACTCTACCAACTGAGCTATATCTCCAGCCATTTTTTTAATTTAATTTTTTTAGTGGTTGATGGACCTCATTATTTATTTATTTATTTTTATGTGGTGCTGAGAATCGAACCTAGTGCCTCACACATGCCAGGCAAGTGCTCTACCACTGAACAACAACCCCAGCCACATATTAGTGTATATATATATATATTTTTTTTTTAACTTAAAAACCCCTTTATATTTATTTATTTATTTATTTTTATGTGCTACTGAGGATCAAACCCAGTGCTTCACCTGTGCAAGGCAAGCGTTCTACCACTGAGCTACAACTCTAGCCCTTAGTATATTTTGGAATAAATGCAAACTATGAAATCTGGGCACTCTACATAAGTTATTTTATTTAATCCTCAAAATAACCTTTAAAAGTGATTATTATCATTCTCATTTTATAATTGAGAAATTGGAGGATCATGTAAACAAAGTTCCTAAAGTCCCACATCTATTGAGGAACAAGGTTAGGATTTGAACTGAGTTCTTGTGAATTCCAGCTGCTCTCATTATGACAGTGCTTCCTAATGGATTTTGCACATTACATCACTTAATCTCATTGTCCATTAGTCTCCTTGTTCTTTGCACTTGTTCCGAGCTGGTGCTCAGGCAAACATACACTAAAAAAGTTCCAAGAGAGATTCTGATTTGAACCTCTAGCTGGGACCTGCTTTGTCCAGAGTTTCAAAAACCAACCAACCAACCAACCAACCAATTAACTGACCATTATAGTCTTTATTATATGATGGTAGGTGATGATCTAAACATTATTTTTCGCAAGTTGCTAGCCAATTGAACCAACCTCCTTCACTGAATAATATATTTTGCCCAAAGGTTTAGAGTGTTTTTTTCATTAGTTACTAAAAAATATAATAGCACACATACACACATGCACACACACATATATACATGCCTTCACATGCACGTAGTTGTTTCCCATTTCTTGTGTTTTTACACCTTTTTCACTTTTATAGCTATATGTGTGGGTATCACTATCTCAAAGGAATGGTGCTTTTACTCATCCTCATTCTTATGTTTTTATCTTTAATAACTTCAAAAAATTTTCACTAGTTTTTCTTTTGTAGGAGACCTTCAGAATCATTGTATCATGTAATAAAATTTGTCTTTTTTCTTTTGAGTGAAAAATGCACTGAAGTTTGAATTTCAGAAAAATGATAATATTTTATATCTTTTTTAATATTTATTTTTTAGTTGTAGATGGACACAATAGCTTTATTTTATTTATTTATTTTTAAGTGGTGCTGGGGATTGAACTCAGGGCCTTGCACATGCTAGGCGAGTGCTCTACCATTGAGCCACAACCCCAACTCCAATATTTTATATTTTTGCTTCTCAGAAAATTACAACAATTTTGTTAATGTTGGGAATATACTTCTCATTATAGTCATTCCTGTACAAATAATATTTTTATTGCCACCGAGGATGAATTATCTTTCATTATTTTTGTACAAGAACTATTGATTTTTTTATATAAACCTCTTATTTTTGGCCATTTTGCTGAGCTCTAAATTCCAGTTGCTGGCCAGTTGATTCTTTTTTCTGAGTATATTGCACAATTTGTGCACAGTATTTGCATTTAGCTTATCAATTTTTGTATATATTGATTTTCATATGTATAATTTAATATTTCAGAATTTCTAGTGCATTTTACATGACAATACCAGTAGGCATCCTTCCCCCGATGTTAGCTTTTCTGTCATGTATGATGGCCCATATGCACACTCAAACATGTAAAGAACTACTCTTGATCTTGTGGAATAAATATTTTCAGTATTTGGAATAATTTATTTGTTGTTATTAAATGCCATTTTGTTTTAAGATGAATTTTTATTTAAAGGATACTAAGAATAAACTCTGAGCCAGGTTATTCTTTTAATTTATTTTCTGCTATTTCATTTAGCTTTTCATATCTATGTTCATAAAAGAAATTGGCCAGCACTTTTTAATTTTATAAATTAAAAATTTTTTTGTCATATTTGGAATTGGAGTTGGATTGTATTTTCAGAAAACCACATCATTGAGGTCTATGTGTTTATTAATGCTATGGGTTGGGATAAGGGTTCCCCAAAGGACCATGTGTTAAAGTTTACATTGTTAGGGTGGTGATATTGGGAGGTGGTGGAATCTTTACGAGATGGGGCCTTGTGGGAGTCCCTAGTGCCCTGAAGCTAAACCCAACCTCTTCCTCTTCCTCTTTGCTTCCTGGCTCATGAGGGCAGTGCTCTGCTCCACCATAGGTTCCTGCCATGATGTGCTGCCCTTGCCAGAGGTCCTAAGCCATTGGGGTCTCTGGATCTTGGATTAAAACTTCCACAATCATGAACCAAAATAAACCTTTTCTCTTTTTAAAAATAATTTTTATACTTTTTTTTAAAAGGAGCTTTGAATTTAATGCAAGTTTAGTCTGAATAGAGTACCCTTCTCTATATGTTAATTGCCTCAGGTATTTCATTGTAGTGACAGAAAGCTGAATAATACAATTAGTGTAATGGTTATGTCAGGTCTGTGTTGTACAAGGAACTTGTACTTCTTAGCACTTTTCCGATGATTAGTTACTTCCTCTTTACTGCCTAAGACTGATCAAATTAAGCTCAATCTTAAGGCAGAAACCTATTGAGCATGTAGTAGTACAGCAGAAAGTACTTTAAAAATTGCTTCTTTTCTAACCCTCCTGTTGGGTTCAGAAAATGGCTTTTGACTGACTACCCACTCTGAATCCTGTTTTTTTCCTGAAGTGCAGGGAGGTGCTCTCTAGGAAACTCCCTTATCTGACTAAAGGAGTTTCTCCTGATGGAATGCAGGTGCCTTGGATCTCTTCTCTGATATCTCATGAAACAGGGAAGATTAACTCAGGAAAAGGAGATCCAAGGCCTAACGCTTCACAGCAGAGAGACGGTATCACTGATCAGCCATCTGTTTTTCTGAGGGCTGTTACCTGGGATAATCCCTTTGCCTCACAAGAGAGCCTTTGTTAGCTGAGAAATTCCTCTCCCTACCCTCCCATGTTGCCACCTATTCCCAGAAACCCCAAGTCTGTACTTCTTTCTGTAGCTCAGCATGTTATTTAAGCATCAACCATCTGGCCCTTCTTTGAATTTCATACTTGGTGTGACTCCTGCTTCCTTGCACGTTAAGAAATTGGTATGTCTTTTCTCCTGTTGATCTTTCTATTGTCAGTTTGTTTTATAGATTCAGATCATGGAAATTTTAGGATGTGAAATGAGAAGGGTTTTCTTTTAGTCCTTACTCCCCTATATTAGGATTTGGAGACTTTTCATTGCTGTGTTTTTTAGGCAACTGTTTCTTCGGGGCAGAGAATGACAGATATGTTGAAATATGTACTTTCAGGACTTCCTGCCTGGACATTGCTCTTTGTCCTCCGGTGGGGACGGAGGGAGCTGAATCTTAGTTGATGTCATTTGTATGGTTGATAGGAAATAACCTCTGCCTCTGTTCTATCTCCTGGACTTGGTATTTATAACTTCCATCTTTATTGTCTTATTGACACAGATGGAGCTAGTGCCCAGATTGGTGCATTCTTTGTTCTTCTCCAAGTTTGCCCAATGAATCCTTCACATTTACTAATTCTGTGTTCTTCCTGCTCTTACAATAGGACCTGGGAAGTTTCCTTGCCATCCTTCTTTAGTGGATCTTCTTTTTCAGAAGAGTACATCTGAGTTGCAATTATAGAATGCTTGCCTATTGTTTAATTATGGCTAAGCACCTTGTTCTCCCCTTTCCATCAGCCTTATAATTCTAGTTAATATCATATCCTGACATAGGACCCAAGCTATCTAAGTAGGAAAGCATATTTGGATAGGTAGTGCTTTTTCAATGTACTCCCATTTTAAGTAATGTGCAATTTTACATAGCATTCCATTTTAATATGTTTTCCTCTAGGCATTATTTCCATCTATTAATTTCTAGAAATTAATAGATGGAAATAAATAAAATAAATTTTATTTTTTTCATATTTTTTTATTGGTGTATTATACTCGTACATAATGGTGGGATTGGTTGTTACATATTCCTACATGTACACAATATAACAATATAATGTGGCCAATATCCTTCCCCAGTATTTCTCCTTTCCCTCTCCCCACCAACAGCCTCCCTATTTCCTTTCCTTTACTCTGCTGATCTCCCTTGATTTTCTTTTTTTTTTTTTCCTATAATAGTTTTGCAAGAGGTTTGTTTAGTTCAGTATTTTGTAAGCTGTTCTCCTCAGAATACTAAAAAATGGGCAAATAAGCTTTGGAAATTGTACTAAATACCCTTTTTTGAGGATTCAAAGTACATATTAACATAAGAAAAGATCTGAGAAGTTTTAAAGTGAAAGGAGAAACTTTTGAAGTCTACTTAAAGATTAAAAGAACTTAAAATAAAGAACTTACTTGTGTAGAGTAAGACTTTTTCTTGGCACAACAATCTATCTCTGGGATAGATTTTGATTTTTTTTTTTCCTTAACACCCATTTGAGAAGTGCTACTTTATTTCACCATCATTATCTCTGAATATGTCTTTTTAAAGGTTTTGCTACTTAGCAACCTTTTTATAGATATTTTATACATGAGTGATTTGTTTTTAATTTTTTCTTTGACCTCACTTTCTAAATAGTTTTTAAATTTCCTATTCTATGTGTCTTTTTGAAGTTTGATTAATTTTCCTTTTTATTACGTGGTTATTAGAGAATGTGATCTAGATTCTTTCTGATTTGTAAAATTTTACCTTTTAAAATTTCTGTGACTGATTATCTAATTAGCTATTTTATTTCTTATGTACATTACAAGGTGATTTCTCTGTTTCTAGATTATTAAAATGGGTATGTTTTGATTCATTTTATTTTTCTTTTTAAAATTTCCATTATCCTTCCTTTTGTCTACTTGATAAACAGATGAAGATGGATTGGTCTCTAATTAATTGTGTTTGGTTATTTTCTACTCATTCTTGCAAAGGTTTTTGTTGTATATATTTTCTTGCTGCCTTATTCAGGGTTTCCTAGCTGGCTATTGTATCTTTTGAAAATACGAAATACTACTTTTCACCAATTTAATTCTTAAAAAAAAAAAATGCTGGACACCATGGTGCATTGACTAGGAAGGCTGAGGCAGGGGAATCCAATATTTGAGTCAGGTCTTAGCAATTTAGTGAGACCTTTCTCAAAATAATAATAATAATAAAAGACTGGGTATGTAGTTCAGAAGTTAAGCGCCCCTGGGTTCAATCCTCAGAACCAAACAAACATAAAACCACATACATACATAATATGTAGAAATTTATTGTCTACAGTTCTATAGGTCCAAATGTGAGGCCAGTATCATTAGTCTAAAATAAAGTCCAAGAAGAGGTTTTATTTTTTTTTAAATTTTTTAACTGTTTCTTTTTTTTATTGGTTGTTCACAACATTACAAAGCTCTTGACATATCATATTTCATACATTAGATTGAAGTGGGTTATGAACCCCCAATTTTACCCCAAATGCAGATTGCAGAATCACGTTGGTTACACATCCACAATTTTACATAATGCCCTATTAGTAATTGTTGTATTCTGCTACCTTTCCTATCCCCTATTATCCCCCCTCCCCTCCCCTCCCATCTTTTCTCTCTACCCCATCTATTGTAATTCATTTCTCTCCTTGTTTATTTTCCAATTCCCCTCATAACCTCTTATATGTAATTTTGTATAGCAATGAGGGTCTCCCTTCATTTCCATGCAATTTCCCTTTTCTCTCCCTTTCCCTCCCATCTCATGTCTCTGTTTAATGTTAATCTTTTCTTCCTGCTCTTCCTCCCTGCTCTGTTCATAGTTGCTCTCATTATATCAAAGAAGACATTTGGTATTTGTTTTTTAGGGATTGGCTAGCTTCACTAAGCATAATCTGCTCTAGTGCCATCCATTTCCCTGCAAATTCTATGATTTTGTCATTTTTTATTGCTGCATAGTACTCCATTGTGTATAGATGCCACATTTTTTTTATCCATTCATCTATTGAAGGGCATCTGGGTTGGTTCCACAGTCTAGCTATTGTGAATTGTGCTGCTATGAACATCGATGTGGCAGTATCCCTGTAGCATGCTCTTTTAAGGTCTTCAGGGAATAGTCTGAGAAGGGCAATAGCAGGGTCAAATGGTGGTTCCATTCCCAGCTTTCCCAGGAATCTCCAAACTGCTTTCCAAATTGGCTGCACCAATTTGCAGTACCACCAGCAATGTACAAGTGTACCCTTTTCTCCACATGCTCGCCAGCACTTGTTGTTGTTTGACTTCATAGTGGCTGCCAATCTTACTGGAGTGAGATGGTATCTTAGGGTGGTTTTGATTTGCATTTCTCTGACTGCTAGCGATGGTGAGCATTTTTTCATGTACTTGTTGATTGATTG
This sequence comes from Spermophilus citellus, assembly GCF_964194105.1. NCBI lineage: Eukaryota > Metazoa > Chordata > Mammalia > Rodentia > Sciuridae > Spermophilus > Spermophilus citellus. Next base: position 68,592,520 of record NC_138196.1, on the reverse strand, counting down.
TATATCCTCCTCTGAGAAGTGTCTGTTGAGGTCCTTGGCCCATTTGTTGATTGGGTTATTTGTTATCTTATTGTCTAATTTTTTGAGTTCTTTGTATACTCTGGATATTAGGGCTCTATCTGAAGTGTGAGGAGTAAAAATTTGTTCCCAGGATGTAGGCTCCCTATTTACCTCTCTTATTGTTTCTCTTGCTGAGAAAAAACTTTTTAGTTTAAGTAAGTCCCATTTGTTGATCAAGAAGAGGTTTTAGATTAATGGTTCTCAACTGCATGGTATTTTCTACTTGGGACATTTGGCCATGTCTGCAGAGGTTTTTGGTTGTCACAACTTGTGTGGCTGTGCAAAAATCATAAGTGGAGAGACATGCTATTGGTAGTTAGTAGGTAGAGGCCAGAGACACCGCTAAGAACCTAAAATGCACAGGCAGTTTCCCACCAGAAAGGAAGACCTGGCCCCAAAGATCATTAGTGCCTATTTTAGTTTAGGCAATACCCATTGGTGCCTGGATGAAGACTTCAGCAATACATTTTTCTGTGTTGTACTGTGTAGTCAGGAGCTCAGGGCTCTCACAAGCTGTGATCTAGAGTCTAAACCAAACAAAATAACTGATACTTTTCCCACGCTGAAAACATTCTCTAGGGAAATGCTTTTCAATCCTGGACTTTTAAGGTTCTATTCTTAGTGGCTCAACCAAAACCTTATGTCAATCTATAAATACTGTTCCTTCAAGAAGGATATGAATAAGCTTCGTTTCTGTGTTTTAAAATGGTAAAATTGAAGGTTAGGTATTGAAGCAATTCTTTCTGCTGAATTACATTTTAAGGTTAACCTTTGCTATACTTAGTGATTTATTTGGTTTAGACAGGAAAATGCTAAATCCAGGGTCCAGTTATGGTGATTAAATCATCTCGAGTGCTCTCTGACATCTATGCCCTGGTTTTGTTGTTGTTTGTTGCTGCTGCTGCTGCTTAAAGGGTCATGCCCACTTTACTGCTCTACCAGCAACACAGGAACATGCAGACCTTGTTAGAAATGCAGGCTCTTAGACTCCAGACCAGTCTTATCAAATCAGAATCTGCATATGAACAATGTCCCTAGGTAATTCATATGCATGCTAAAATTTGAGATGTATCTTTTTTGAGTTACAGTGCTCTTTTTAAGGTAATATAAAGTTGTGTAAATTGCCTCAAGTTCTTTTAGAAGTAAGACAAGTTCAAAACTCCTTTGTTTCTGTGTGAAGTTGGCCAATTCCGATTTACAAAAGAAGTACATACACATACAAGCATGTTAGAAAATTCAGTCAAAGTAATTTAACCACAGCTAACCCTTGTCCTGCCTTTTTAAACATTGTATCATAAATATTTTCTCACCATTTTCTCCAATTATTTGTAGGACATATCTACGGTTGCATAATATTCCATGATTTGCTTAATCATTTTGTGCAGTACAATTTCTTAATTAAAGGAAAAAAATGATACTGGCATTGGATAACGTCACACAAAAATTTAATTTTTTTCTCTCTCTGGGCAGTCGATTCTCCAAAGAGATGCTGCCTTCTGTAGTCTGAACAGAGCTGCCTGTCCAAGATGCTGTATCTCCTAGGATGCTGTGAGAAGCATTTTGACGTATGAGTCACACAACAGAAATGGATACAGTACTTCCTTGTATTTTTCATGGGCTTTCCTCTAGCCATGGGGACAGGGATTTAGAATCTCCATCAATCTGAGTGTAGTTCAGTCTAAGGTACCCATAACTTGAACATTTGATATTTGAATATAGTTTTCTTCTGGAAAGAAATTCATGTGCATTTGTATTTTATTCTATAATATAAAAATAATGTTTTATGACTTACTAGTCTTTAAGTTCTTTTAAAGATTTTGCATGTTTAGGTTGTGTTTTCTTACACTCTTTGTTCAGGTTTAAGTATTTCAATGTGAAAGCACTCAACGAATTGATCTGCTGATCAAAGAAAAAAAGACTTAACCTGTAATGGGAGATGATTTTCCCCTTGATATCACAACATAAAGAGAACCATCTCCCATATAAATGTATTGATCATATTATTGGTTTCCTGTATGTTCTGTAACAAATAACCATAAACCTGATGATTTTAAACAATTAGAAGTTTATTTTCTACAGTTCTGTAGGTCCAAATGTGAAGTCGGTGCCATTGGTTTAAAATAAAGTTGTGCTCAGGGCTGCTGCCCCTCCAGAGGCTCTTAGGAATAATCCCTACCTTCCTTCTTCCAGGTCTGGTGGCTGCTAGTGCATTTTGGCTTGTGGTCACATCACTCCAGTCTCTACCTGTGGGTTTGCTATCTTCTTCCTCCCTGCGTGTATAGGCTCCCTCTCACAAAGAAACAGGTAGTTGCATTTAGGGCTCACCTGTTAATCCAGGATAATCTTCCCCTCTTAAGATCCTGAATTTGATCACATCTGTGAAGACCCTTTTGTGATTGTCATAGAAGGTGACATTCACAGGTTGCAGGGATAGGACATGGATATCTGTTGAGGAGTCATTGTGTTTTTTTCCAGCCTATAACACCAATATTTGCTTGCTCTCTCTCTTAACCCACCTTATCACTCTTCTATCCTACATTATTTACCTATAGCTACATAACAAACCATCCGTAAGCAATGAGAAATTATTGACAGCTATGTCCCCAAACTCAGTGACTTAAAAACAGCAGTTGTTTGAGGTTTTCCATAATTCTTTCTGACAGAAATTTGGGCGGGGCTTAGCTAGGTGATTCTTCTGCTAGTCCTACTTGTAGGGCTTCATCTGGGAATGGCTGGTGGTGCCAGTTGTCACTTGGTTGTGTATTAGCAGTGGGCCAGAGGGGACCACAAAAGGTGTGGACTCCAGAGGTATGATTCATCGGGGAAAATTAATTTAACAACTTTCTGCATCGCCTTTTTTAATACTTCTGTCAATCCAAATTTATATAAAAACATTTCCAGAATAAGTACCTTGGGCATATTCTTTTAAAAATATATTTTAAAAATTACTAAACTTCTGTCATATACAGACACTTGAAGTGTATGTAGAATGGAAAAACACGAATAGCAGCAAAGAGTAACCATGAGAAATTTTAAGTCCTTGTTTATGCTGTGCTTGTGTTTTGGGTTATTTTTCATGCTGTATACATGACTGACAGATACGTAATATTGTGTGTCTAACAAGTAATCCCTTAGGAAGGCAGAACCTTGGTTGGCATGAGACAGTCAAGATTGTGTTAGGATCATTCCGCAGGTAATTTCCATGGACCTCAGAGGGTTTTTGATTATTTGACAGCTGAATGAAAATACCAAAAAACAAAAAAGAAAAAAAGAAAAGAAATAATACTGTTATTGTTACTGTATTCTTTAAAATGAATTGATTGGAGCCTTTTTTTAAATAATTTTTTAATAGCTACCAACATCACATAGCCTAGAGACAGTGTTCATTTCTTAAAAATCACTGTTTGTAAGTAACCATATGTGGCTAAATTGATTACATGTGTTGATTCGTTTTTTGGAAGAAGTAATCTTAGTCATACTACAGAACTTTCTTGTTCTCTGAGAAAATGTCACTTTGGGAAATTTGCACAAAAATTTTCAAAGTAAGTACAAAACAACAATGTGACAAAATAACACATTTTTTTTTTTTTAGATTGACTTTCCAAATGTAAGTGCTTGTGTGGGATTTCAGAATGACATTTTTAGATATATTTTCCAAGATCCCATTTTAGTGCTGTTTTGAAGGTAACAGACTAGAAGTGTTTTTAATTAATATTCAACATTCATCATTTCTGGTGAGAATACCAAAGCAAGATTTTCTGAAATTTACAGTATAATGTATGGTAGAAATGGTGGGATTGTAAAAAATGTAGCTTTCATCTCATGTTGGAATGGAAAAAATGTAAAACAATATGAAAAGTGATTTTTATTTATATTTAACAACTGTCCTACAGAAGTCAAAAGGATGGGATGTATACTTTTCAGACTTACTGAGAGAGTAGGCTGAGATAGTATATTAGAAAAAGCAAAAATAACAATCAGAAAATGATTAAATATTTGGATTTGGTCAACATCAAGATTGACAGATGCTAGCACAATTCAAAGGACACTAATCATAGAGTGGAGTATGCACAAGGCCTCAACTGCCATCTCATTGTTCCCAACCCAGCATGTGCCGTTATAGGAGAAACTGTCCTTGGTGGCTCATGACCAGCCCCATGCTCTTGCCTTTTCCAATAACTCACCCCCACATGGGTGGGGACTTGATTGCTGTAAAGATGGTACTTTAGCTCCTGGCCTAGCTTCCTGCAGGGCCTGTCCACTCTAGAACGGAGCCTGTACCCCATTGCTGCCTTCTGCCAGCCTCTCCACTTTCTCCTCTCAGATCTTCTCCACATGGGACCTGTAAGCCATGTTTTATGGACCTCCAGAAGCTGTGTGTCGATTTATCTCAACACCTACTGCTTCTTGCTCTGGTAGGACTTCCCTGTCCTAATGTGATACCCTGGTTTCCACTGTCTACACCTACGAACACCACCTGGATTAGTTCCAGCATTTGCTCCATACCAGTCTAGCTGTGGATCAGGTGTGTTGGCAGTACAAAATCATACTTCCAAAAAGTGATAAGCAGATTTTTTTTTTTCTTCTGGGCACTCTACCACTGAACTAACTCCTCAGCCATTTTTATTTTATTTTGAGATAGTGTCTCAATAATAGTTGTTCAAGCTGTCTTTGAACTTGAGATACTCCTTCCTGCCTCAGCCTTCAGAGTAGCTGGGATTACAGGTGTGCTGCACGGCACCCGGCAGAACTACCTTTTTGGCTGAAAGAGGGAAGAGGAAGGTGAAAGAGTGAAGGAAACACTAGGTCAGGTACTTTCTACATATAATTTTATTTTAATGACCGTAGCGCTCTATGAAGCAGGTGTTAATATCTCCATTAAATGAGGATGCCTGGTTAGTAACAGGAAGAACATTTCTGACGAAGACATGATTTTTCTACAACAACGTACTGCTTCCTCACAAGTTTGCAACTTGTGAAATGGAAAGATTTTTTTTTTTTTGGTCTATACTATGCAATGTTGGTGTCTGAAATTAAACACTGAAGGAACTTAGAATTTTTGGCAGTGATGTGTGAAAGCTGATTAGATTTTTGTTTGACTACGAAGACATTAAAATATGGTAAAGGGTAATAAAGATGCCAGAGAGTAATTAGAATCGTTAAATATATAAGGAAAGATCCAAAGGGAAAGAATAATATTGAAGGCTTTGCAGAATAAACGGAACACTGCCATCTGTTGCAGTGGCTGTAGAGAGCAGAGGTAACAGAGACAAGAGAGATGGATGTATTTGATGCAAAAACACCTCCCTCTCTGTTTCCCTTAAAACCCCATTAAAAAAGAAAATCATTACCAAATGAAACCAGTCAATGTAAGACAAAGCATGTTGAGCTATCAGACCAAAGAGAAAAAAGGTTGTGGAAGACAAGGGCACTTCCAAGACGTATTTTAGGTGTGCAAAACCCCACACGTGGTCTGGTGGAGGAATACTGGCTTGCTCCCGTCCTGTTCACAGGGTTTTTTTGTGAGCACAGCCAGGCTCCGGACATTGTGGTCTGCAAGAAGGCACAGCGTGAGGAGCAGAAAAGAACTGCAGACATTTTGCAGAATCTTTAAGAAAACATTTTCAATAGAACAATTCAGAAAATGGGGTAAAAATGTGTGGTCTCTTACCCACGCCCCTACCTTGATGAATCGGTTCCAGATGGATTGTTCTTGTTTATCTTCCGGTTCAGGGCCAGTTCCTCATCTGTCTCTTTAAACCCTTCACTCTTCACTTGCACAGGGCTGAAGTGGCACCCATACCCTGCCTAGCTGCTCCTCTGGCTGCTCACTCCTGCCCAAGCCATCACCAAGCCCCATTAGTTCTGCTTCTTAATTTTCCTCAGATCTGCCTGCTGCTGTCCATGACCTGAGCACCCTCCTAGTGCAGGTCAGTGGCGTCCCCTGCGAAGACTATCCCAGTGCACACTGACTTCCTTTCCTGGTGACCCTCTTGTCCCCTCCTGCATTCTCCACATGGGACGTCAGCAAATCTTTTGAGTACAGGGCCAGATAATGTGCATTTCCGACGTTGCTGACCATACAGTCTCAGCTTCTCACCTCTGCCATGGGTAAGGCAGCACCACAGCAGGAGCATAAACAAGCTGTGTCCTTTGTTCACAAATCAGGCACAGTGGGACTGGTCGTTGCTGGGGAGCCCTGATCCTCACTGTAGCTTGTGATCCCTCTTCTAGGTACATGGATCCTGTCAAGCCCCTGCTTAAAGCTAATTAATTGCTTCTCAGCTGCTCAAGGAAATACATTGGCAATGACTTGCTTCTTTATCTTGCTTATCTCCAGCCTTTCCCTCTCGCTCTCTGTGCGCCTGTCCTGTTGGACTTATTTCATTCAGATCCTTAAAAGTTCCTTCCTGACTTAGGACCTTCACACAAGCTGTCCTCTTCTCCCTAGAAAACTTTACTTTCCAAACTCCCACTCTACCTTCTGTTCTCAGCCCAAATGTCACTTTCTCAGGGAAATCTTCCCTATCCTTCCCAACTAATTTAGGTTCTTTTTGTTATATTCATACTTTCCCCATAATGTTCATCTGCATTTTAACTAAATGAATATTGGTGTGATTATTTGTTTAACATTTAGCTCCTTCCTAGACTGTGAACTCCCAGGGTCAGGGACTTGCCTGAGTTTCAAACTCTGAATTCAATATCTAATCTAATGTTCCGTATGGTAGATACTTAGCAGCTGTTTGTTAAATAAATAAATTTGAATCTGAATCAAGGTGAAAGAGAGATGTAATATTCAACTAGAAGGTGAAATAGAAAGGTAATATTCACCTAGATGCCATGGAAACACACGGATTTTGCAAGAACTTTTAGGTTGAACCCATTTGATTGTTCTTGACCTGCAAACAAAGCTGTTTCATACGCTTTAATGTAATTCTTTTTTTTTTTTTTTTTTGAGGGTAAAAGAAACTTATTTTCTCTTATTTTAATTACACTTCAATGCGATTCTGGTGGCTTACTTCCAGCGTCTAGAGAACTCGGTGGAATGATGAACACTAAGAGGGGGCCACCGTGCCCACCTGGCACAAGTTACATTGAATAGAGTACTGAATAACTTCTTGATGGCTGTGAGGTGCTGGAAGTGAGAAACAGGGCCGCTGCCAATGGTAAAGTAGTCAGAAAGAGGAGCTGAATGCATGGCCACCGGAGTCTTTGGAGCTAGTTGGCCAAAGCTGTAGGAAAAAGGTAGAGAGTGACAGTGTCAAGTAATTCACACAGCCTCAGTGAAATGAAAAGGGACCGTGATTTTGCACAGGGATGGCTTTCTCAGGGATTTGAAATGCAAATGACTTTAAAGCTACTGGAAGAAAACACCCTGGAAAAGAACCCAGAGAAGAGAAGGAAGGAAGGAAGAAAGTTTGTGTTTTTAAGAGTAGATATGTAACAAAGTTACTAATGGATCCTGTTGTGGGTTATTTAACTACGGAAAAAAATCATTATAAACATGATTTAAAATATTAACAATCCCTGAAAAGTTTGGAAAATAAGATAGAAAATTTTCCTTATAAAAATTGGGTATAAGTCTTACCCAGAATTATGAGGACCTTGACTTCTTGTATGCCTTTTTAGTTCTGTGATTTCATAAAAGGTATAGAAGGCAAACAAAAAACAATATTGCACACAAATTTGAACATGTTTTGTGTTCTATGTATGGTATTATGTGTACTGACACCTATTCACATTCTCATGTTCCTTGTATATTTAGACATCGCTCTTTGCATGTTAACGTAAAACCTTTGTCTTTGGTTCTTCACTTTCCTTCCTCTCTTGAATCAGTTTCAGTGAGGCTTTTGACCTTAGTTTTCCATTAAAGATGATCAAGAACATCCTGAGCGTCTTGTTAAAGGTGTAGTGAGTGGATTAGCAGTTGACCCTGTTGATCATTTCCTTCCTTCATAGAACATGTTTTTCATTTGTTGTTCAGGACTTGGTTTCCTCCTGGCTAATTCTCTGTTTACCTTGTTTAATAGTTTCTCCTCAATGTAACAAACTCAAATATTTACAGACCCTGGACTCCGTCCTTGCGCCTCCTTTCCGGGGTTTGTACATGTTTTAGCTCAATGACTTTTTAACTCATTTTGATCTTTTGCATAAAAACCATATTTTATACCATTCCTTTTCCAGGGCACTCTGAATCTAGTCTTCCCAAAACAATCCACTTGGATCTCCTCCTCCTTTCCCTTTTCCTTTCTTCTTTTCTTCCCTTCCCTTTTCTATGTCATTAAAAAATCCTCTTCACATCTGCCAAATGAAATTTCACTTTCCACTTAGTAGGTCACAATTTGCAGTTGAAAAAAAAAAACAAACCATTTTTCTAAGTGATCTTATATAGTCTCACAGCTTTAGATGCCACTTTCATGCTGATGATACCTAAATATACACACAGTTTTCACTGCATGACAGTGTGGACCATAAAAATGTGCATAGCAAAAAACGCACTGTAATCTTTATAATCAATGGGGAAAAGCTATGATTCTCTCGTGATCTTTACAACGTTTTGCTAAAATATTGAAAAGCTCATACTCTTGTGTGACTATGTTCCAATAAAACTTTATTTATAAAAATTGGGTGGCCAGCTCAAGGATAAAGATATGCTGAACCCTGTTCTAGAATGTTCCAAAGACTTTTTGAAAGACTGGTTCTTGAATCATCTTAGGCATAGAAATTATGCTTTTACATAAACCTTTGGAACCAGAGAAAAAGCTTTCATAATCCTTTTCAGACTATCAGCCCTAAATTAATTTTTTTTCTTTTTTAGTTTTAGATGGACACAATATGTTTATTCTATTTTTATGTGGTGCTGAGGATCAGACTCAGTGCCTCATATGTGCTAGGTGAGCGCTCTACCACTTGAGCCATAACCCCAACCCCTATCAGCTCTAAATTTTACAGTCCTTTGGTTATCTACATTGTTAACACATAGAGCATAAACCCATTTCTTTAATCTGTGTTAGTCCACCGAGAAGAGTTCTGGTTCTCCATCTCTGCTTAGAGTCTCTTCATATTGTAATGGATACTATTAAGCCATTCTCCTGGCTTTTTGCCTTGAAGGAAAACCCTTGTGTTCTTTTGTTAAATTCTTTTTGTCCAAACTAAAATAAGCTCTGTGGCTTTTTCTGAATCCTAAATTCCCACAGTGTTCTTTGGTTTTGTCATCTTGGTTATGTGGTTATGTAAATAATTGGTTACATTTAGTATCTGCCTATCATACATAGAAAGGATGCTTTGGTATAGAGTCAGAATAGATGCACTTTAGTTGTGTGGACACATGACATTTCTGAGAGCAATGGTGTGGCACAGTAAGGCCAGTACTTTGGGATAGGAAGATCAAAATCTGGATTCTAGGATAGCAACTTGCTGGCCACATGGTTTCATTTTTTTTCATCTATAAGTTGAAGAGCATTATATGGATTTTTTTCTATTTACTTCCTTTAATCTATGTGTGCTATAGGCTTGATGTACAATAATTATGCACTATCTTTTATTTCTCTATAGTTTATGAGTATCCTGAGAATTCTGACAAAACCAATTCAACTACTTTGCTCAATGTGAACAGCATTTGGGAAGGGGTATGCCCCTTGTTGTCGTGCGGGTAGTCAGTCCCATTCATGGGCTGGATGACATGGTCCCCATTACAGCTGACTTCTGACCTTGCCTTCCAGAGGGGCTCCTCCTGTACCTGACTGGCTCCCCTGTGGTCTGTTCTCCAATTGAGTTTGTTCATCTGACTGCCGATGGGACCTCAGAATAGTCGTTTCCTAAGCTGAGGATGAGGGCCATGCTCTGCTCCCAGCCCAGGCCCCCTGTCCATTTGTGCATAGAGGTCAGGGAGGAAGGCTGTTGAACCAGAGTCCCTCTAGAGCCACCATGGGTGCCTCTATTTTCAGGGCTTATGAAAGAGTTCACCTTGCATTTGGGAATTTCATACTAGTATGTTGTTCTATCTTTAGAACTCTGCCCTCAAGCAGTTTTTCTTTAGGCCAGTGCATGATGCTTTTATTCTGCTTGAAATTCCCCTTGATGTTGGGTCTGTTACCTATGAAAACACATTTAGAGAATAGCTTGACGTTATTATTGGGCCGGAGTCCAGCCAATTTCCTATTTAGTCTATTTTAGAGACAGTCCAATGAAAAAAGATTTTAATAATTTATGTAATGGTCCTTTTTAAACCTCAACTAAAATAGTGTTACAGAATTTAGGGATCTGAAAAAAGAACTCCACGTCTATTTTTGGAGAAGTCATAATCTTCACTAGTTATTATTCTTTACTGCTTTTTGAATTCAAAAATTGGTTATGGATATTCCAAGTGATTATTTAAATTGGACACTGTCTTGGAATTCTTGTAGCAAGTGACAGACATACCAAATCTAGAGAAAAAGGGAATGTCCCGATCATAGAAATGACAAGTCATGGGACAGAATAAGCTTCAGGCATAGCTGGATCCAGAGTGAATGTGAGATTCTGAGGACTTCCTTTCTCAGAGGGGCATTTCTCTAAGAAGGATATGTTCTCATACAAGTTCCTACTTCAGAGTTATTGGTCTGGCTTGTGTCAGTCACATGTTTGTACCTGAGAGAGTAGATGTATTCAGAGAGATGGAAGGTGCTGGTCAGCGAGGTCTGGGGTCATAAGAACTGAGTGGAGGAAATCATGGTGCTTTTACTTAACAAGGAATTAATTCTGGTTAGAAAAAGTTTAAGATCTGTACTTTAGGTCCCATTTATGTAATATTTTCAGGCATCTTTACTCAGGACCTAGATCCTATCTGAATCAGCTCTGTTCTACCAGCCTCCCAGCACCTGGATCCAAGTGGGAGGATTAAATGGACATCATTTGGATCAAACACTTATTAAATAATAATTCAGGCAGTCCGCTGGATCTGGAGATATAAAGATGAAGGGAGAGGCATAGTCATGGCCATTATGTCTCATAAAGGACATATAAATCTGTAAATTCCAGACAGCAGCCCATTTGCTAGGCTGACTTCATGTGTTGGGGACTGTGGGAGGGAAGACAGACAGCCCATCTGGGAGCAGAGTGTAGGATGTGGAGAGAATTCAGGAAAGGTTTCCTGGAGGAGCTCACAATTGAGCTCCTCACCTCGAAGTATGAGGAAGTTTCTGGATGAAGAAAGGGGAGCAAGTTACCTTGGCAAAGCAACATTGTGAGCCGCATAGGGGATAAGGCCGAACTGCAAATAATTTAACATTGCTTAGGGGTGAAGAGTGAATCCAGAAGGGGCTGGAGGGGTGGGCAAGGATGAGATGTTGGAAATCAACACAAAACCACCAAGCGTTTAGAATAAGTTGAGATACAAAGGGGCTTAGATTTCATCCTATAAGAAATAAGGAGATATTGAAGGGACTGCTTAGGGGATGCATATTTCAGAAAATTCCTGGTGTTGACTGTAGACTGTGTGGAGGATGGAGGAGGATCTAATCATCCTTAGAGGTGGGAAGAGAGACACATTAGGAGACTGTTTTAACAGACCTGGTGAAGAAGATGAGAATGTATGGAAGAATGTTCAGAAAAGAACAGATGAGGGAAACATAGGCAAAGTTTGGTAACTGGAGTTGTTTCACAAATGAGTCCACAGATGAGAGGGACTCCCAGATGAGTCCACACTAAGGCCATCCACATCTAGACAAAGCAAAGTGCAAGAGGCCCCTGAGGAAGGAGTAGGGAAACATCTGGGCATTTCCCCTTCTTTCTTTGAGGCACAGTTATGCTGGTCACATTTACCCCCCTGTCTTGGTTCATTTCATTAGCTCTGATTACTGAGCATCTTCTAGATGATTGTCACTGTGCTGAGATCCCAATATAAAGACAGCAATCTCAACTCGTGGTGTCATGCAGCCTACAGGCTAGTAGAAGAGACAGAATGTGCAATTTCAAACATCATGGGTGTTACAAGTCCCCAAAGTACATAAAAAAAGTTTTTTTTTAAAAAATAAAATTGTTCTAGTGCAGAAGAAAGGTCTATCTTGGCTTCAAGGCAAACTGTGTTAAGGATTGCAGAGGTTAATGCTAGGAGCTGTGACTGGGCAATATATGGGATGAATTTTGGTTTTCTTGGAACTTATGGAGGGTAGAGTTTGTAACAGATTTTCAAGAAGTACTTGCTCAAAGGATGAGCACCAGTGGCCAAAGAGGAGATCGTCAGCTCTTAAAATCTAGTGCAAGGACTGGTCTCTTTAATGCAGATTCGATGCAAGGGCTCCTGATTAATATGCACCCTGGTGTTTTAAGAGTGTTGTTTTCAGAAGTGTCTGATTTGCAGTCAAAAAGAGGCTCAAACCTTCAAAGAAGCTGGCTTTTACAATTCTGACCTAGAAAAGAAATAGAAACACCTTCTATGCCAAATTCATTGAAGATGAGTTTTGTTTTATTTCATGTTTGAAAAAGCCCCAACCACAACAGCAACAAAACAAAAATAATAACAACATAAATAAATACCAGTTATCGGGTAATTCCCAAACGGTGGCCTGAGGTTGAGCCAACTTTAACATTTGGTAAGACAACAGAAAGATCATGGGACAGGGAAATAGATAAGGTAGAAGAAAATGTGGGGAAAAAAAAAAAAAGCAGAATTAACTGAGGGAAGAATATCAGACCATGTCTTTGTTGTTTATCATTCTGATATATATAAGTCAACAGAAATTCATTTCCTAGTTAAATTGTTAGAAATAAATTATTCATGGAAGAGCCATCTGTGTTCTCGATTGCCAATTTATAAAAGGAACAATATGTTGCAGCAGAAGCCCAATGAAGCAGTTTTTTGGATGTGACTCATATCACTCTAAAGATTTACTTCATTTTCAAACATCTCATATCTCAGAGTGACAGGAGGCTTATCTGCATTTCTAACTCATAAAAAATTCAGAGAAACTAATAATAAAAGGAGATACAGCACCTAATGAGAGAATACATATGCACAGTTGTTACTGTAAAATGTCTATATATGAAAAGATTGGGGCAGTCTAATATGATCAGAAAAGGAGAGTAGCTTACAGCAAAATTGAGAAAATGCCATTGTTTTAGATAAAAGAACATTGATGTGACAGGGACCAGTAGAATATCGAGAGGGTCAAACTGCTCCCCAGATCAGCTCATAAACCCAGTGAACGAACAAAACACAATTTGCTTATTTGTGGAGTTTATTTCTCTGCTTTCTAGAAGTTTTTGGATTTTAATACCTAAGCACAAAGACTAACTAATAAGATCAATGAGGCGGGAGTGCCTTCCGATCTAATACCTTAGCTCATTTGTGTAATACAATCATTCTCTTTTGTATAGTGTCATGGAAGACTTCCACATAAGCCTTTCTTGCCTCCTTTGGTTTTTCCTGCTAAAAGCGGTTGTGGACAGGTGTGTTTGTTTTTCTGTTTTACTCTCTGTGTATCCTTTCCAAGGTTTCAATGTGTCTTGAAGCCAGAAATGACTCATTATCAGGGATACAGGAATAATGGTGGTTTTGCAGTTAAACTTCAGCATCTCAAAAACTAACTCTGTCTCTAATCTAGAAGTTGGATCAGTTTGAGCTGAATCCTTCTTACGGTGCAAAATGACACTGGCAAAATGGAAGTGCTACCAAGATGTCATTTACAGCGAGAAACAACCAAGCGTGTTTTGCAGAATCTCCCCTGTGACTGCCGAACCCCTTCCAAGCCATGGTTTCTGGACCAGGGATCTGATGTGCAGAGTTTGGAAAGTGATTTTATGATTCATACAATCACCATGGGAGTGGATGAGTAAGCTTCTATAATTTATGTGCTTGAAGACTTAATATACTTCACAGGACCTCTTCCTCATCCCTTCCCAATTGAGGTCCCACAGCCCTTAATAAACAGCATCTATGCAGGGAGAATTCCAAGGAACGAGCTGGAAAATCTGCCTCTGTCTCTATTCCTCCAGTTTGGAAATATTTTCCTTGAGGGATTTTCCTCAACGCATGTTGAGTCCTTGATAGGCACTGGCTAATTAGCACTCAGAATTCCTCTGAGATTTGGAACTCCTCCATTGCCGAAGAAGCTGGAGTGCATTCTCATGTACAGCATCCACAAATGTCAGTGTGACATGAATCTTAAAAATGCAGCTCTGACAACCTAATCTTAATAATAAAAGTATAAAATGCTGTTAAATCAAAGGAACTGCAGAATGTCCCTGGATGGAAAATGAATCGTCACAAAGGTGCATTTGGAGGGAAGCAAACTGTGGGGGGAACTTGAGTGCTGTAACTTCGCCTGACTTTGACTCTGGACCTCCATTTTTCTCTGTGTTACTGGGTGACCATGTATGCCACTTTGCACAGGATGGCCCAGTCTTAAAAAGAATTGAGAATCTTCTCCTGTGCAGAAGGCTTGACTTGGTAGGGAATCTGATGAATAATAATTTTTTTTAAGAGAGAGAGAGAGAGAGAGAGAGAGAGAGAGAGAGAGAGAGAGAGAGAGAGAGCTTTTTAATATTTATTTTTCAATTTTTGGTGGACACAACATCTTTATTTTATTTTATGTGGTGCTGAGGATCGAACCCAGCGCCCCATGCATGCCAGGCGAGCGCGTTACTGCTTGAGCCACATCCCCAGCCCATGAAATTGTTTTAATGGCTCAAATAGCATAAAGAAACTTGGAGTACTGTGTATCTGAATTGGAACAACTTGAAGGGGTGGCTCACATAGAACCCAAACTCCTAGGGAAGCCGGGTTAGCCACACTTGACAGACACTGGCTTTCCTGTGACACAGGGCATCACGGTGACTCAGCTCCATTTTGGCATAGAATGAAGCCATGGTTGGAACGTTCTGTTGCAATTCACCTTTGGACCAGAACCCAGTGGGACCTGACTTTTCAGGGTTCTGTCAAGCCAGGTCTCTGTAGGCTCACTCTATTTCCAAGTTGTCCCAGAACCAGTAATTATCATTTTTGGAGGGGGTATTTTCCCTAAGATCTTGTTTTCAGCTACTCTCAATTATTTATTCCATTATATTTAGGCTTTCCTTTACAGATTTTTTTTTAAATTCTTTTGGTTCTGAGGCCACTGGAAATTTTGGGTTTAATTTTCATCCCTAGCTAGAGGGCGTGAGTTATGGCTGAGGACATGTGGGCATCTTGACCAAACCAAAATGACCACTTGCTCCAAATGTTTTTTTGCTGCTCTAGATTGTGAATGCAGATACACTCAAAGCAACTTTTGTAAATGCTTCTTAGGAATCCATTCCATATTCCATAAAAAATAGCATATTTTGTATAAAAGGTAGTAGGAATACATTCCATACTTTGTAAATTCATGTTATTTAAATAGTGTTTTGGGTTTGGCAGAACATTTTTCCCCATTAGGGAAAGTTTCTTCCTACAGGAAAGCAATGAGTTTTTATACAATAGAACTGCAGCTCAAACTAGCAAGTGCACGGTACTGCTTTCCAGGTTTCCTTCTGAAATCCCTCAAACTTGTCTTCATGAGATGTAAATAAACTCAACACACAGGGAATTTATACAAAGGTACTAACTTCAGTTTCCAGATTGGAACAAAAAAGCACGAAGTGTTAGAACTCCATGACTCAGTGTGGTAGCCACATACAGCGATTTAAATTTAAATTAATTGCAATTATGTATAATTAAAAATCTGGTTCCTTTAATGCATCAGTCACATATCTAGTGCCTAAATGGCACTGTGCTGGAGAGCACAGACACAGAAAACTGGTGCCACTGCAGAGAACCCTACTGGACACTCAGGGTGCTGAGACACTGGCAGACCTTGTATACAATGATTTCTATTCTCTGGGGAAAATGTAGTTGAGTTGACCTTTAATCTGTCTTTAATCCTGATAGTGCTAGTCAACAGAGGAATATGGGATGTCCTGTGTGTTACTTTTGGGAAGAGTGGTGAAATTTCAAAGTGGCATAGTTGTCCCAGTACTCAGACACAAGATCTAGGAGATGCTAAGATTCATGACAGTAAGGTCTAAGTCTTCTTTGACCTTATCAGCCTCATTGGAACCTGGGCACAAAGTAGACACTCAACAAACACTTTAGTAAATGAATACATGAAACAGCTCAGCAAAGACAGTTGAAGGGGCCTAACTATAATCACATAAGGCATCTCTTGGAGTAACTTTTTAGGGTTCCCGGGAACTTATGAGAAGGAGCAAGCAGTAGACACGAGAGATATCTTCTATGTCTAGAAGCCAGAACACAGAATGGGCCACTGAGTGTCTCCTCCTTTTTCTTCTTTTCCTTTATCTCTTCTCTGTCTTCCTTCCCTTATCCAACATCATGTCGAATATTTAATTTTATTGGGTGTTTATTAAATGCTAGCCACTCTTTTGAGTTGTTCTAACATATTATTTTATTTAATCCTCCAAACAGCTTTACTGTATTGGTTCACTAGGGCTACCATAAAATACATCACAGACTAGGTGGCTTAAATGACAGAAATTTATTTTTTAAAGTTCTGGAAGCTGGTAGTCCAAGGTCAAGGTGTTGGCAGGTTTGGTTTCTCCCAAGACCTCTCTCCTTCTCCTTTGAGGCTGCCTTCTCCTGGTGTCCTCACACAGTCTAACCCTGAGCACACACACTGCTGGTGTGTCTTTTGTGTTCAAGTTCCTCTTAAAAGGACTGAGTTAGGGCCAATCCTGTCGGTTTCCTTTTAAATTACTTACCCTTTCAAAGAACTTACCTCCAAATGCAGTCACATCCTTAGGTACTAGGATTAAGGATTTACTGTGGTCTGAATGTCTGTGTTCTTCCAAAATTCATATGATGAAAACTGAATTACCAATGTGATGGTATTAGGAGGTGGGACCTTTGAGGTGACTAGATCATGAGGGTGAAGTCCTCACAAATGAAATGAGTGCCCTTGTAAAAGAGACTCCAGAAACCTGCCTTGACTATTCCTCTATGTGCCGAGGCAGCTAGAAGGCACCATCTCTGAACCAGAAAAGAAGTCCTTACAAAACACTGAATCTGCCAGTGTCTTGTTCTTGGACATGTTGGCCTGTAGAACTGTGAGAAACAAATTTCGTTTTTTTTGTAAGCTATGTATCTTATATTTTGTTATAGCAGCCAAATGAGACTAAGACTGTCTTCAAAGTATGAATTTTGGGAGAATACAGTTTAGCTCATAACACCTATGAAGTATTATTATTAGTTACACCGTATCATAAAATTGAGGCCCAGATGATAAATAACTTGCTCAGAGTCTCACAGCTGATAAATGATGGAACATAAGTAGAAATCCAACCTGTGTGACCTAGAGCTTGCATTTTTAAACCACTAGACGAGATATTGGATCTTCGTAAGTTGGCCATCCATGTGGGGTTGAACCAATTAGGAAAGAATAGAGCCATGCTGAGGTGGAGCGCTGGGGTGCCGATGGCCAGGTCAGGAGGCTGGGTACTGCCATTGTAGACACTGGCTTCTGTTGTTGGTCACACTTGTCAACTCCAGTTCCCCCGAGTTCCTGCTACCTCAGCTGTATTCTCTCTCAGATCTTCATTTCCTTTCCCCAGTTTTATCTGGAGAAGGAAACTTCTGGTGAGTGATCCTTGGGCTATGGCAAAGTTCATTTCCCCCGGCCATCTGAATGAAGGAGGCTGTAGCAACCGGAGAACCCCAGTCCTCATTGTTGGAAGCTGGGCAGCTTTCTCTACTTTGTTTTCTTTTAATAAAAAGAATAAAAAATTATTTTAACTTCTTCCTATTATGCCATTTCCATTCCTCTAATAGAATGTACATTTAATTTCCTCTTTATTTTTTCTCCTTAATTACGATTGGAACTATTCTATTTTAATGTTATTTCTATTTTGTTGGTGTTGTTTGTCCTTTGTTCTACATTTTTTAAAGTGTTTTTAAAATGTCAATTTTGGCCTTCAGCTTTTAAAATCTCTACTCCTAAAACCTCTACTCCTACCTTCTTGTGGTGGAATTTGGTATTTCCTTGGATTTGAAAAGGTGTCATGACCAAAAAAAAAAAAAAAAAAAAGAAAAGAAAAAAAATAGCAGCTTTTAAAAATAATAGCAATAATAAGTTAGATATAGAAGTGGGAAAATGTTCCTTTCACAATTGTATACCCAGGAATAGATTTAACACAAAAGGTGCAACTCTCATGTGAAAGAAGATGTACTTTATTGACAGAATTTTAATAAATGGAAATTGAATTCACAGGAGGACTTATCATGAAAATAGCAACTTTTTTCTAAAATTATTATGTTAATTTAATGAAATTCCAATCTTATATTTTTTAATGAAAAAAATTAATTGCATGTTTATTTGAAATTTATAACTATCAGTTTTATTTTATTTATTTATTTTTTTTAAAGAGAGAGTGAGAGAGGAGAGAGAGAGAGAGCATTTTTATTATTTATTTTTAGTTCTCGGCGGACACAACATCTTTGTTGGTATGTGGTGCTGAGGATTGAACCCGGGCCGCACGCATGCCAGGCGAACGCGCTACCGCTTGAGCCACATCCCCAGCCCACTGTCCCTTATTTCCTTATTTATAAAATGTAGATGAAAAGAGTTCCTCACCCATAGAGGTGTGTGTGTGTGTGTGTGTGTGTGTGTGTGTGTGTATAATGAATTCACTCATAGAGGCCCTTGGGATAGCGCCTGCCCCAGGGTAAGCCCAAGTACACACAGGTCATTATTATTATGACACTAGCCCTCAGAGTCTAGATCCAAGACGATGGTTTACTTTGTCAAGATTGTTCCGTGTGCACCACTGTTGCAGTAACACCTGCATGTATTTACACCATGAGTTTAAAGAAGGGTAAGATGAATTAGAGGCTCAGAAACATTTGAATGCTGACATTTAGAGTGGAATACTAGTCCTATCTGCTATTTCTTTTTCTTTCTTTTTTTTTTTTTTTTAAGAAAGAATTTTAATATTTATTTCTTAGTTTTTCGGTGGACACATTTTGTTTGTATGTGGTGCTGAGGATCGAACCCGGGCCGCACGCATGCCAGGCCAGCGCGCTACCGCTTGAGCCACATCCCCAGCCCCCTGTATCTGCTATTTCTATGTACTGTTAAGATTCTTTTATCAAAATAGCTGGTATAAAGTTTAGGAAGAATCAAGTATAATAGTAGAATAAGGTCTAGAAATAGATTAAAGTATATATGGAAATCTAATTTATGATAAAGGTAGAATTTAAATTTAGAGGAAACGTAATGTTGGTATAATTGGCTTCCAGTTGGAATAGTGAAGCTACCACTTCACACGTGTATGAATATGGAATAAAGATGTAAATGTAAAAATTAAAATATAAGATAATAGGAGAAAAAATTTTATTGTATTTATTTAACTTTTCTTAAAAAACCGCCAGGCTCAGTGGCGTACACCTGTAATCTCAGCAGCTCAGAAGGCTGAGGCAGGAGGATTGTGAGTTCAAAGCCAGCATCAGCAAAAGCGAGGCACTAAGCAACTGAGACCCTATTTCTGAATAAAAAAATACAAAATAGGGCTGAGGATGTGGCTCAGTGGTTAATGCCCCTGAGTTCAACCCCTAGTACCCCCCCCCAAAAAAAAAAAAAACAGAACAGGAAAAATCTTGATGCTACTTAAGAAAACAGATGGTTTTAATTTTAAAAAATTATGAATTTCTATGTTGAAAAATGCATGGAAAAAGTAAAATATATAAAAGCTTTGAGTGAGAAAATATTTGCCAAACTGCAGGACAAACAAAAGTTCAATGTACTTAATATGGAATGAGATTTTATAAAACACTAAGAAAAATAAAAAAACAACATGATAGGCAAGGCTTGAGATTTGGCAAGATGTATTTGACGGAATGCAGATGAGCTTTAGAGCACTAGTCAGGGGATTTCTGCATTTCTGCAAACTGGAATTTGGATAGTCAGGGAAAGCCAGAATGGAAAGAGGCGAGCACTTAAAACTTAATCAATGAGGCAAAGAAAGAAGTCAGTTAAGTGCTTTGGCTGTGCAGCCAAACCATGGGGTGTCCAATCCCATGACCACTTTCAGTAAACTCTGGTATAGGGAAAGCAAAGCTCCAAGTGTCCCTTATTTCCTTATTTATAAAATGTAGATGAAAAGAGTTCCTCACCCATAGAGGGGTGTGTGTGTGTGTGTGTGTGTGTGTGTGTGTGTGTGTATAATGAATTCACTCATAGAGGCCCTTGGGATAGCGCCTGCCCCAGGGTAAGCCCAAGTACACACAGGTCATTATTATTATGACACTAGCCCTCAGAGTCTAGATCCAAGACGATGGTTTACTTTGTCAAGATTGTTCCGTGTGCACCACTGTTGCAGTAACACCTGCATGTATTTACACCATGAGTTTAAAGAAGGGTAAGATGAATTAGAGGCTCAGAAACATTTGAATGCTGACATGCATATTTTAGGAGTGACCCAATTCTTTTGTGACTCCAGTTGATTTCCATGACTGTCTTTGTTGCTTTATGAGGCATGTCTTTTTATCTTGTGGATGTGGTGGAGATAAGAGATCCATAAACTGGAGAAGTGAGCATTGAAAATAGGGTGATAGACCTGAAGAAAATGACGGTATTTCCTACCCTCTAAGTTGAGATGTGTGCTGAGTATATGTTTGTAGATATCAAACTATCCAAATACAGATTCCTAAATAGCTTTAAAAGAATCATGAACTCATTAGCAAAAACAATCACGAGGGTCAGTATAAAATTCTATGTTGATGTTTTAAGATCGTATGTAATGTTTACTTGGGGGAAACATGAAATCAAAGATTATTAGTTAATATTTAGTAACTTTTTTCTTCATTGAAGCCAGGGGGGTTATATTTTAGCAAAGCATTTCAGTATTATTTTTAGTTTTGAATGATTTATAGGATTTATCTTTAACATTAAAGGATCTCCAAGGAAAGGGCCAGGTAAAATGCTAATACAAACTAATAAAACCATTATAGCATCACAAGTCTCAAGTCTTTATTGGGGGAAGTATGAATCTGCTTAGTTATCTACTTGACATTGTAAGAGATTTTGTCCTTAGTTTTAATATTCACTCCTCTTTGCTGGGAAAATAAATTCTCTAAAGGTCTTACTGTTGTCCCCAAAGAAATAAATAAAAGAAAAGCAGAAGATGGATGAGATTGAGTGGGAGGTAAAATTAGAATAGTTGCAATTGGTAAAAGCCTTTCAAGTACTTTATTGAGAGAATCATAAACAAAATATGTTAGTCTATCTCATAAGGATCCATGATCACTCATGATTTATTCACAAGGACATTAAAAATGTAAAACCATGCATAATTATTTAATGTATATTTAAAATTTAAATATTGAATTTAAAATGGAGAAGAGCAATACACTTGCCTGTAGTGTGGATAGTTTTGATGCATTATGGGGTTATGTCAGTATACACTATACTGCATCTAATATTGGATTTAATATACATTAGCAGATACTTACTTTTTGATTATGGAGGTTAGCACTTACAGTGAGTCTTAGATTTGAGGCCATGTAGTGACCTCTAAAATTGTACCTTTGGGTAGTGGTTGGAATAGCCAAAAATAAGTAAATGCACTTGAGTTTTTAAAGTTTGTGTGTTTCCCACTGTTTAAAAGTCAGTATCTCTTGCCCCCACTCTTGATTTTTGGAATTTTCAAATAGCCTTTCTAAACTCAAGAACAATCCACAGGCTTGCAGCATACTATGGTCCACAGATTAGCAGCCTGGTTCCCTTGGGCTCTTATTAGAATTGCAGGCCCCATTCCCCATCTGCTGAATTGGAATCCACATTTTAATAGGATCTTCAGGGCATTCATGTGCACATCCAAGTGGGAGAAGGCCTGCCATATGGGATGGATCAAGACCAGGCTAAGATTATTGTCTATATTCCTGGAAGGATTAATTTTCCAAACTCACTTAGGGTGGCTAGCTTTTAGAAAGATCCCAGGGACTCCTCATATTCCCGGTGGAAGTTTATTTCTTTGTGTCTCTGGTAGGGAAGATTGCCCATATCATTATCCACAGTGTGAGTCATGGGCACTATCATTTCCATTTATTGGTTACTCACTGGTTGTAGGTCATGGTGCAGAATGTCTCATCTATATCTTATTTAATCCCCTTAACAATTCAACAGAAGAGGTTTTAATAAATTAATTTGTTGAAAAGAAAACTAGGATAATAGAAAGGGTTTCTTATTCAAGATTAGATATATAATGTTAGAGCGGAAATTCGAAGCCAAGTCTGTCTCACAGAAGTCTGTGCTTCCCTGATGCTTTGTTCTACTTGCAGGAAATAAGGGGATAAAAGAGACTCCCATTCGTCTGGGATTAGAAAACAAGCCTATATCTTAGTTGTGTGTTGATATTTATGGTGGCTGTGATGTGTCTATTTCTTGATTCTGCCTTGCAAATGTCTAGTATAAAGTTCCCTAAATAAGTAAAATCTTTATCAAAATTTGTGATTTTCTTTTTGCAAATGTGTTTGTGGGGGAGAGAATTCATAATTTTGTTTAAGTCAAACTTTCACAAAAGGTCATGACTCACAAATTGTTCTGAACCATCACCCAACTCATCCCATATCCCAGTGACCCTCAGCTGTTGGAATTCCCACTTGTCTGCTGCCATCACTAGACACCCAACCGTTATTAGACTTTTCCGGTGCCTCCCTCCCAAATCATTCCTTTTCAATCCTGGCAGGACATCACAATCACCTGTAGACCTTATATAGAAAACAGATCCTCGGGCTCCTTCTGGGACCTTCTGAACTTGATCGTTGGGAATGGAGCTCGGAAAGCTGCATGTGTAAGTAGCTCCATAAGTTCTTCTGACCTGGAGTGCTGTAAGTCAGCATAATTTTCTTTACAAATTTTGAACAAAAGAGGATGCTTCGTGCCTGCCCTGATGTGGAATGATCTCTTGGAGAGAGGCCCAGGGTAGGCCCAGCACTTCCATGGGGAACTCATGGCCAGCCAAGTGCTGGTGTATGAAAACTGGTGCATGTTCAACATTGCAAGACTTTAGTTACCATGTTGGAAAAATAACATCCTGAAGATGTTTTGACAAATCAATTTGACTTTTATTTTATCTTCTTCCTGAGAGAATTGAAAAAAAAAAATGTTCTAAGGATCTTTCGAGAAGAGATTGTTCAAATAAGCTTTTACAATCATTGATTATATTTTAGGTAGTTAATTGTACTTCCTATTTATCTGCTTATTAGCAAATTGAAGTTTTTCTTCTTCAATTTATCTATGTCTCTTGGAACCGTTTGACGTTTTCCACCCACACAGGCTCTGATGACATCACCTTTACTCATCTTCTGCCGATTTACCTTTGAATGGATGAGCTGTTCATTCACCAGCGGAAAGCAGGATGATTAGTGGCAATGGACTAGTGTTTTTCCATTACATTTTGCAATCATGTCTTACACTGTGATGATCTGTGGCTTTCTCTTGGTTCCAGAGAACTATCAAAATTGTCAACCCACATTTATTAAGAAGCATGACTTGTATAGGACATTTTTGGGAGCTTGAATACCACTAGTTTGTCAAACTAAAGATATAAAGCCTGCTTTTATAGAATCATAGGATTTAAGAGATCATTGAAACCTCTGCAGCATTTTTCTCAGTTACCTTTCTGCCGGTGTGGGAGTTAATGGCTTCCCAGCAGCCATTCTGCCTTTGAGTAGCTCTAACTGAAAGAAAGCTTGTTCTTCAGCTGTGCTAAATGCCCAGTTTCTGAACCTTCTAGTTACTGTCTCTAGTTTAGTCTCTGGAATTTTGCAGAAGAAATCAAATCTGGCTGCACATTACAACTGTCAAAATCTTGAGGGCTGGGGTGGTAGCTCAGTGGTGGAGTGCTTGTGAGGCACTGGGTTTGATCTCAGCACCACATAAAACTAAATAAATAAAATAAAGGTATTGGGTTCATCTACAACTAAAAATATTAAAAACAACCAAACAAACCAACAAACCTTGAGGGACTTTCAACCTTTGGGAACTTGACACTGCCACTTCTAGTTCTCAAGCTATGAAATGAAACTCCACAAGTGGGCATACAGATCAACACAAAATATATTAATGAGAGAAATTAGTGAAGACCTGGGTCATAATACTTGCCATAAGTCAAGTGCACTTGTGTTTTCTCTCTGCACTGTCTAGAGCCAGTCATTAAACTGTTTCATGTTTGACTTCTTAGATAAAATTTTCTCTACATCTCATTTGATTGATAAGCATACTCATGAAAGACTGCAGAATCTTCTTAAGAGAATTATCGAAAATAATTAGAAACTGATACTGCTAAAAGATACAAGATCCCAAAAGCCTCTTCAGTAATACGTCCACAGAGACATTCTGATGAAGTGTATAATTATTATTTTTTTGAGAGAGAGAGAGAGAGAGAATTTTAATATTTATTTATTTATTTTTTTAGTTTTCGGCGGACACAACATATTTGTTTGTATATGGTGCTGAGGATCGAACCCAGGCCACACGCATGCCAGGAGAGCATGCTACCGCTTGAGCCACATCCCCAGCCCCTATAATTATTATAGTACTTAATAAATACTTCTTGGTGTTTCTTGGTGATTAATAACTACAGGAAGAATTCAAATCATGAGGCTCTGTCTGTAGGACAAGTTCTGTCTTATCTGATTTGCATATTAAAACTTATTTCTGCTCATGTGAGGTGTCCTTAGACAAGTCAAGTGTTTTTCTGTATCTAAGGATGTTCAACTTCTTGCATAACAATAATAAAGTGTTTGCATTAATAATCTTCAGTAGTTTATTTCTGTGAATTTGAAGTTAGGAATTTCTGTGAATGGGCATAAAAATTACTATTGCCTCTACCTTTATGAAGATAGTCTTGTTAATGGGGAGACCAAGAAGGTGTTTTGGATATATGATATTATTACTGTTAGATACTTTAGAAAAATCTCCTTATTAGGTTAAAATTTCTTCAGTGGTTTATTATGGCTAGTTTTAGAGCAAAGGGTGATAAAATCTGGTGAATTATCATCTTCTAGACTCGTTAACTCAGTCCAAAATAATTCCTTAGTCCTCTTTACTTTTCCTTCCTCCTAAGTTGAATTGATAATGATTCAATACAAAAAAAACCAAAACAATAACAACAACTTGATTTTTGGGGGGCGGGTGGTTATGGAGATAGAACTCACAGGCACTCGACCACTGAGCCACATCTCCTGCCCCTCTGTTTTTTAAAAATTTTATTTATAGACAGGATCTCACTGAGTTGCTTAGCACCTTGCTTTTTTTTTTTTTTTTTTTTCTGAGACTGGCTTTGAACTCCTGATCCTCCTGCCTCAGCCTCCTGAGCTGCTGGGATTACAGGCATACACCACCATGCCTGGCTCACAATAACAACAACTTGAAACCAAAAAACTTCTATTAATTCTTCCAGAATGAAACAGAACTTAAAAGCAGTAGGTTGCACCAATTTGCAGTCCCACCAGCAATGTTTGAGTTTAACTTTTTCCCCACATCCTCACCAACATTTACTGTTGCCTGTATTCTTGATGATTGCCATCTGTCTGGAGTGAGATGAAATCTTACTGTAGTTTTGATTTGCATTTCTCTGATTGCTAGAGATGTTAAACATTTTTTTCATATATTTGTTGATCAATTGTATTTCTTCTTCTGTGAAGTATTCGTTCAATTCCTTTGCCCATTTATTGATTGGGTTATTATTATTATTTTTTTGGTGTTAAGATTTTTTGAGTTCTTTATATATCCTAGAGATTAATGCTTTATCTGAGCTGCATGTGGTAAAGATTTCTCCCAATCCATAGGTTCACACCTCACATTAATGATTGTTTCCTTTGCTGAGAAGAAGCTTTTTAATTTGAATCCATCCCATTTATTGATTCTTAATTTTACTTCTTGAGCTTTCTGAGTCTTATTAAGGAAGTCAGATCCTTGGCCGACATGGTGACGATTTGGGCCTACTTTTTCTTCTATTAGACTCAGGCTCTCTGTTCTAGTGCCTTAGTTTTTGATCCACCTTGAGTTGATTTTTGTGCAGGGTGAGACTACCCCACTTCTTCATTTACACCCAAAGGACTTAAAATCAGCATACTACAGTGACACAGTCATGTCAATGTTTATAGCCATTCAATTCATAATAGCTAAACTATGGAACCAACCTAGGTATCCTTCAATAGATGAATGGATAAAGAAAATGTGGTATATATTCACAATGGAATATTAATCAGCTTTAAAGAAGAATGAGGTTATGGCATTTGCTGATAAATGGATGGAGTTGGAGAATATCATACTAAGTGAAATAAGTCAATCCCAAAAAAACCAGAGGCCAAATATTTTCTGTAATATGTGGATGCTAATTCTCAATAAGGGCGGGGGGATACCAGAGAAGAACAGAGTTATCTTAGATTAGGTAGAGGGGAATGAAGGGAGGGGAGGGGAAGGATCAAGGGGAAGGATAGGAAGGATAGTACAATGAAAAAGACATTATTACTTTATGTATATATGTGACTGTATGACCAATGTGATTCTACATATACATCAGAAAAATGAGAAATTATACCCCCATCTATGTATATCAAAGTGCATAAATGCATTCTACTTTCATGTATAACTAATTTAAAAAATTAAAAATTAGTAAAGAAAGAAAAAAAAGCAGTTGGGTAGAGGTTAGTCTGATAATATCTGTCACACAAAATGTCTCAGATCTCTTAAACCTCAGTTCACTTTTTTGAGAACCTATGGAAACACTGGAATCTATTTATTCCAAATAGTTCTCTGTATGCAGCAGTGTGTTGTAGTAGGCTTGTACTGGCCTGTGAGATGAAATCTTAATTTTAGGAAATTTGTGAACCAAGTGATCTCACATTCATAGCTTCAAATTGGCCAGGGTAAGAGTGTTTACGCCATAGAAATAAACAGTACTGCGTCTTAAGTTGGTTGATGAACATCTTACCTGCAAACCAGTGAGTATGGGTATTTGTGAAGTTTCTTGAATACTTTTGTGAAAGCATCAGATACTTTAATTTTTAAAAACTGAAGTCATTTCTGTTAATATTGGAACTCTGACATTGTTATAGACTTCTGAGGCTGAAAATATCATCTGTTCTTTTGTTCACACCTCTTTCTTCACTTAGGATTTTACCAGAAACATTCTAGATGGCATGTTTAAGATAACTTTAACTGTACTTATGTGTATTACATAATTAATATTTGAGACAATGATTCTGTAATATATCTCTGCAGGGTGATTATGTAATGTATTCTATTCTGATCATCCATTAAAAAAAATCAGATGAAGTCAAGGCTTCATTTTTAAGATGTCATGTTAACTTAGTTTAAATATGACTGCAGGAAGGTGCATTGGCTCATGCCTATAATCCCAGTGACTTGGGAGGCTGAGGCAGGAGAATTGCAAATTTGAGGCCAGTTTTAGCAACTTGGTGAGGACCCAAGCAGCTTGTTGAAACCCTGTCTCAAAGTAAAAAACAAAAAGCACTGATGATGTAGCTCAGGGATAAAACTCCCCTGTGTTCAATTTCCAGTACCACCACCACCACAAAAGCATAACAAACAGACAAAAAAACAAGGACTCCAAAGAAGTAAGAAGCAAGAAGAGAGAATATCACATGAAAAGAAATTCTGCAACTTCTTTTGCATCCATTTTCTGTTCTTTTGTCTTTTCCTGGTTTCTTTCCCTTCATTCTTTATTTTTTTTTCATTTCTTAAGTAGAGGAGATGTCTATTTTTATAACCACACCCATCTATTATTTATTTGAACCCTGGAGGTTTGCATTTAAGAATATGCTCAGCATTTTAGGCTGCTAAAGTGTGCTAAAACATGAGTTGATTAATGACTTTCTTCCTGACAAATTCTAGGAAGTTTACAGGGTTCTGTGAGAATGATTTACAGGCTATATGTAATGGGTTATAATGTCAAACAAGTGGGAACAATTAGTAGCTAATGTCTTTACCCCAGATTACCACTGAGGGAGGAAGCTCATTGATTAAAAGGCCCATCTGTTCCAAAGATGTTCCACTTGCTTGCAAAGCAGTTTGTAAATCCGATTGGTTCAGTTTATTTCTCAAAATTGTTGCTTATGTATACATTTTATCCTGATAGCTTTGAGAAATGGGATTTTGTTCATGGATATTATTGTTATGTTTAGTATAAGACATATACCGGGAACATACATTTTGAAATTCTTACCAGTTCTAAGACTTATATAATCAATGAATTAAACATATATGGTCAGTCTTCCATATGCATGGGTTTGGCATTTGCAGACTTAGTCAACTGCAGATCAGAAATATTTGAAAAATATAATCATCTCTATGGAACACGTTCAGAATTTTTTCTTGACATTATTCCTTAAACAGTTCAGTTTAAAAAGTATATGCATTGCACTAGGTATTATAAGTGACCTGGAGATGATTTAAAGTATGGGAGAGGAAGTTGCTAGGTTTTATAAATAAAAACTATATACCATGTATATAAGAACATGAGCATCCTCAAATTTGGGAATCTTTTATGGATGGGGTCCTGGAACCAATCTCCCTTGGATACAGAGGGATGACTTTATCTTCTGAAGGAATTAGTGGATTTAAATGTTAGCAAAAATTTGATGTTGGAGCAAGAATAGATTCATTTCTGTATTTCATCTGTTTTCAGGTTGAAAGGAGAATTCTGTTACTATGGTTGTTTTCTTAAAAATGCCTATAAGTTTCTTATTTTTTCTAAATAATGATGCTACACTTGCATAGAATTTTGCAATTTCCAATCCACTTTCATATTAGTTTTCATATCATTTTCCAATAGTTTTTTTCTTTCTGTCATTTTCTTTCTGTATCAAGGTCATTGAATCAGTGACTCTGAGATTAGAAAGGGGTCTTCCAAGCTGTCTGACCCATTACTGTATCCAGAAGTCAGTCTGCCTACTATTTCCAGGAGGAGAAACTATTAGATAGGGAGACAGACAGGCCACTGGGCCAAATAAAGGAGTGATTTTTATTTTATTTTATTTATTTTTTATTTTTTTGGTAGGAAAGGGAGACAATGTCTTTGTCTATTTGCCTTTTTATTTGGTCATTTCTTTCATCCTCAACAGAGTGGTCCTCTGAACTGCTGCTCTAGGGTATCTCAGATCACTTTGAGGTATAAATTCCTTTTACCTTTAAATTTCCTTTGGGAACATCTCTACCTTGCTTGTGCTTCAAATGTCACCCACAAGCCCAGTCTAATAGGTATGAATTTCTGGGGTACAAAATGTTAACATTTTACTTTTGAGGAAATAGGAATTTCTTTCTTTCTTTTTTTTTAACATGTTTTAAAAGTTATTTCAAATCATATTACTACATAATTTGGGCAAACTAAGAAATATAAGTACAGATTTAAAATCCTTTGCCTGCTCTGGTTTATGATTTATAGTTATTTCTGACTTCATTAAAATTGTGGATCTCATTTTTAAAAGGTAGAAATTATTCTTGCCTTATTCTGCTGAGAATGCAAATCTCGTCAGGTACATTATGTATTTTGTATTACCAATGGAAAAAAGGTAGAAACTTGGCCCAGCCAGGTTAGATTAGTTTTGTGAGATGATTCTCTTTTAATATTCTATTGATTGATAACTAAGTGCCTGTGAAATATCTAGAATGCTGATAGCAACGCAAAATTGTGGGAAAATTGATGTAACAGGAGAACGGTACTTCCTAATGTGAGCGATGTAACTTGTGCTCATAGAATAATTTTTCAACTGCAAGACTGTGAACTTGGGATTACTGCCTAAAAAGGAAAATGAATTTGGTAGTAAGTGACGAAAGTAAGATGGATATAAACAACCATCCCCAAGCGTACTGAGAAGAGTGCTTCTTGCTTCCTTTCACGTCTTGTTGCTAGGAGAGAGATGAGCAGCACACAGCTCCCCGAGCATCACCAGCCTGTCCACCAGCGATGACAATGACGTACCTGGCAGTCCCAACCTGTTCCACCTGGGATTTGTTTTTCTATGTAAACACTGCACAAAGGAAGGCATATGTCAGCCATGAGCCAGCCCGTTGTGCACGTCACCTTCCTAGCGGAAGAAAATTAAGTGATAATAAAAAGCTGTCATTAAAAAAAAATCAAAGGGAAACTGACACAGAGAAGGTCATTCAAAATCCAAAGTCTTTCATTGTATCTCTATTTCTGCATTCGAGATTCTGAAGTTGAGGTCTCTTCAGAATCAGTTGTTTAGACTGCACAACAAAAATAGCCTTAGAGAGGCACTTGCCTGGAGAGGTTTTGTGGTGACCATGGAGATTAATCTTCTTCATGGGAAATCAGCTGTTCACAGCACGACGGCCTTGATTCTCAAAGAAGAGTTCCCATTCCTGCCAGGGGCTGTCGGGTAGAACACCAAGCCATAGAGGCTTCTAGGTATTCTGCACGGGTTGCAGACTCCTTGACGCTCCTCAAGTCGCCTTTAGTTATTCATTTGTTCCCTTCCTGGTTCCAAAGAGCTCTTCAGGCGGCTGCAGCTGCACCTGCATCTCAAGGGAGTGTGAGGAGGGGATTTAAAAGCAAGACTGTTCATTCATCCCTCCCTCATGAATGTATGGAGTAAATATTTATTGTGTTTTTATGTTCCAGACTCTGTGCTGGGCATGGATGCTACATTTGGGAACTAAAATTGAAACCACCTCGGGACCAACAGATTTTACATTCTGGGGGTGGGAGGGTTAATCAAATAATCCCACTGATTAATGCATACTTTCAAAATGAGGTATTAAAACTAACAAGGGAGCAGGGCTGGGAATAAAGAAGGAGCCATATTTATCCAAAACTAGAAGGGTGTGAACACAACATGTGCACAAGAAGGAGGAAAGAGCCCTGTCACTGTAGGAAGCATGGCTGAGACACAGGAAGGAAGTGTGGCATCTGCAGGGAGTTGGTGGTCAAGGGCAGGCCACATGGAAGTTAAGGATTTTGCAGAGAATTTTGGTCTGGATCATGCACAAAACCGGGAAATTATAGGTGGGATTTTAGGTAGAGACAACCTGGTGAGAGTGGTGTTTTAAAAAGTTAACTCTGGCTATGGGAGGGAAGAGGGTTGAGAGGAAGCCAACGAGGCGGAGGAAATATTCTAATTTAGAACCTCGAAGCTGGATAGTTACATATCCAACATTCCTTCATGGTTGCCTCACTCTTGACATTGTTCATGTGCATGTCTGTGTCCTCCTCCCAGATTCGACATTCCTTGAGTTTAGGAATGCTGCCTTATTTGCTCTTTGACCCCCTGTAGTGTCTCACATTGGGATTTGCATATATGCTCTGAATAAATGCTATGGCTCTTTTCCATCTCATGGACATGTCAGCAGGCTTGTGATGGCTATATAATGTTACCAAGAGAATTCACAAAAGCTGTGGATAAAAGAAGGCAAGGATACACTTGTTTTTTCTTTTGCTAAGTGCTATGTGCCTTGAATCTTGTTTTGCGACATCAGTATCTTCAGTATAATGACCTTTGCTGTTTTTGTCAACCTAAAACATGGTTATTGTCATTATTGTTATTACTATCTCCTCACAGATAGAACAGTCGAGGGAGATTAGTTCTGAGAGGAAGTTCTTGCAGAGTTGAAGAAGAAGAGAAATCATTTTGGAATTTTTCTGGAAATTCTGGAACTGCAAACATACATAAGTAAAGAAGCAATAGGGAGTAGTGTGGCCTGGGGCAGAACTGGGGAGGGCACACTCTCCCCCCAAATATTCACATTCAAAAGCAAAATGCACTCTGCCAATCAAAACATCTGGGGGCCAAATTTGGCTATGTAACTGTGAGGCTGCTATTTCTCCTTTAAATGATTTTTAAAAATTTAAAATGAGATCAGTAACTAAAAAGAATCCATTGTGCTCATCTATTCATACATATTGTGGACCATGCTCACTCTTTTGAGTGACTTGGTGCTTCAGAGTTGTGTTGGGGAAGGGACCAGAGAACCTCTTGCTGTGTAGTCTCAGATACCTTTACAAAATAGGTTTTTAATATCCCTCTGCTTGCTTGGTTTTTCTCTCTCTCTGTGCCTCTCTTAAATAATGGGCTGTTGCAATTTTCCCTTTGCCTCCGTCAAATGAATGCAACCAGTAAGGGAAGGTTTAAAGGACATGCATTTAACAGAAAGGGGAAAGGTATTGTCACTTTTCAAACCAGAAACAAAGAAAACACTTCTTCTCATGCCTTTTGGGCAAGACCTGAGGGGGGGGGGCAATTTTATTATTAGAGACTCTCCTTCAAAGTATAAACACAGGGGGGTATTAATAGCGTTGATGCTGCTTCCACTAAGATTAAGATTAGCATAAGCCCAGTTGAGAGGTCAATTAAACCAGACATGCAGGAATCTCACGCAAAGAATGGTTAGATATCACATTTCCAGGAGAAAAATAAGTCCAACTTCTTTTCTAGTGATTTTATAAATGGGAGAATGCTTTTCCTGGCAGAAGGTGGGCCCGTGGGATAGATGAAGCCGAAAGAGCAGAACAGCAGGATGAATGGGAATCTTGTTCTCTGCAGTCCCACGGCACCTCTCCAAAAGCAACTGAGGCAGCAGCCGTGGGCAGCCTGATTTATATTTCCATCCGAGCCCTTCAGCACTGCTTGTCCTCTTTGGGCTGCATTTGTACCATCATGACAATAAAAATATCTTCCCTCCACAACTTAGTGGGCTGTTGTAAAGATTAGATCAGGTACAAACACCTCACAATGATAACATGATGTAATTATACTAATGTTAAAAAATAATTAGAGCAAGCACACAGAAGAGTTACTACTTCCAGGTTCTAAACCTTTACATTCACGATTCTACTTAGTTATTATTATTATTTTTTTGTAGCAGGGATTGAACCCAGGGGCACTTAACCACTGAGCCACATCCCCAGTCCTTTTTTAATATTTTATTTAGAGACTGGGTCTTGCTGAATGTTAGAGCCTTGCAAAGTTGCTGAGGCTGGCTTTGTACTTGCGATCCTTCTGCCTTAGCCTCCTAAACTGCTGGGATTACAGGTGTGTATCACTGTGCTCAGCTCTACTTAACTCTATCAGCATAACCTTCCTTATGAAGTAGAACCTATCCTGTCTATTTTTTTTTTTTAACATGGGGAAACAGAGCCAGAGAGAGCTGAAGTACTTGTTCAAGGCTAGTCAGTAAGAATTGGCTACAAGGTTGGAACCTTGCATTCTGGATCCTTTTAATCCTTCTGGTTGGAAACAAACAGCATAGACATTTAACTAAGGCAGAAGATCAGCCTTTGAATTGTGATTTCAGAATTGGTCAGGTCTCTTAAGCAGTCAGAACTTCAGTTTGTCCATCTATAAAATGGAGATGGCTTGTAATAGTGCTTGCCTTTTAGATGTTTGGTGAGGATTAAATAAGAAAAAATGCAAAGCACAATGTTTAACCAGTAAAGGGCACATAAAGTATATTATTATTCCTAGTTATTGGGTTGGGGTGTGTATTAGCCTGGTTGGACTATCATAAAAAAATACCACACCCTGAGTGGCTTAAACAGCAAAAGTCTCTTTTTGCACTGTTCTGGAGGCTGTAAGTCCAAAGTCAAGGTGCCAGCAGAGTAGGTTTCTGGTGAGGCCTCTCTTCTGGCTTGCAGACTACCTTCTTGATGTGTCCTCACATGACCTATTAAACTGGAGACCCACTCCTATGACTTTATTTGACCTTGAGTACCTCCCCCACAACCCTATTTCCAAACACAGTCATGTTGAGTGTTAGACCCCCAAAACGTGTATTTTGTGTGGATGCGATTCAATTCATAACAAGTGGGCAGCAGGAAGAGAGGAACAGGATGGAAAGATGGAAGGGATATTTGGCGTATTCTCATGTGTAAGGTAGATTTTCTTAGGCAACAATTCTAGAGGGAAAAGAAATTGCTGCCTATTCATAATAAATTAGTAGATAAATGATAGATCAGGCACCGTGTGCCCTTGCTTTGGTGTTGCAGAAAATGTCTTCATACTATCTGTTTTTGTTCTTTTAGGTGAACCGGAATTTAAATACATTGGGAATATGCATGGTAATGAGGCAGTTGGACGGGAACTGCTCATTTTCTTAGCCCAGTACCTGTGTAACGAGTACCAGAAGGGGAATGAGACAATTGTCAACCTGATCCACAATACCCGAATTCACATCATGCCTTCCCTGAACCCGGATGGCTTTGAGAAGGCAGCATCTCAGGTGAGTGACAGGCAGGTTGGGCTGAGAGTGCTTTCTTCATGTGTCTTTGTATGTTTGCACATATGTGTTTATACATGCATCACACCCAAAGCTTATAGAAAGTTCAGTGGAGAGTGTAAAAGTGATACATGATCAATTTATTGATAAGAAAAAAAGTTAAGAATGAAGGGAAGAGAATTTTTTCAGCAGAGATTGCAAATGAGAAATTTAGTTAATAGGTTAATATTTTAATAATGATTTGTTTGTATTGTTAAATAAATAATTTATTTATCCATATTTGTGATCTGGTAAATTTCCTTCTGAAAAATTTCAGAAAATATCTACTGTAGTGTAATAAATACTATGGCTGTATCTGATCAGCCGATGTCGTAGCGCCCTCTACTGAAATCAAGAAGAAAAACTTTCGGCCAGATCAATGTTCAACTGATGTTTAATCATTAGTTTTATGAATGTTGAATAAAATTTAAAAAAAAAATCAAAGTGAAAAAACAATCAATTGTAAACAGAAAGTAATTTATAAAGTTTAAATTATAATTTTGTGGCATAATTTTTGATTCATATTTTATATTTTTATTTTTAATAAGTTTATTAAATTACATTTTAACTCTTAGACTGGAAGTTAACCACTTTTAAAGAGAAAATAATATGGTTTGTACATCCATTTTTGGTTAGGAAGGGATGGGAACATTATATCTGCTGCTGTCTATAGCTTGAAATTATTTTCTTATTTTATTGGAACACATTAAATAATGTTTTTTACAGTGAAGCCAATAATCCTGTAGTTTGATATTGTCAGAAACCCAGTGAATTTTTATAAAGTGTAACATTGATATGATTTCTAAAGTTATGAGAGAAAAATTCTAGTAACATAAAATCAAATTATTTAATAATTTGAGGTCAGTTTTAGAATTGTAAGTGAGCAAAAGATTGTTTTGCTATTTATTTTCTGTCATATAGATTTTTATTTCTCCATCTGAGGTATCTTAGCTTACATGGCTTAAAAGATGATTACTTTGTTTATATCAAAGATTTGACATAATTTAATAGTAAAACAATAAAATTCACATTGTAAAGTAAAATTGAATGTCTTAGAAGGTTGTCAGTTGTTCTGGTTGTACCATTAGGGAAAGGGTTAAATTGAACAGAAATTCCTCAGCCACAAAGCTGTCACCCAGCGCCTGTAATCCCAGCAGCTTGGGAGGCTCTTAGGAGCATGATGAGTTCAAAGCCAACCTCAGCAATGGCGAGGTGCTAAGCAACTTAGTGAGACCCTGTCTCTAAATAATATACAAAATAGGGCTGTGGATGTGGCTCAGTGGTTGAGTGCCCCTGAGTTCAATCCCTGGTCCCCTCCCTACCCTCCACAAAAAAACCCCCACATAGACAAAACCCTAGAATTTTTTGGTCAAAGCTCTAGAACTTTTTAAAAGATTATTATTTAAAATTAGAATTCATTTTAATTGATATTTAAAGTATAAAATTATACATATTTATGGGGTATGATGTGAGGCTTTGATATACATATATTTTGTGTAATGTTTAATCAGAGTAAAT
Organism: Spermophilus citellus; assembly: GCF_964194105.1. Classification (NCBI taxonomy): domain Eukaryota; kingdom Metazoa; phylum Chordata; class Mammalia; order Rodentia; family Sciuridae; genus Spermophilus; species Spermophilus citellus. Next base: position 68,556,692 of record NC_138196.1, on the reverse strand, counting down.
ATATCTGTCTCCTCAAACATTTATCATTTCATATGGTGAAAACATTCAAAATACTTTCTTACAAAGTTTGAAATAAAACTCTTATATTTTGATGAAAAGTACAAGAGGGATACATATTATTAATATATAAAAACTTGTGTTAATTCATTTTAAGCTTCTAATCTTATTTTTTCTTTTGATTATTTAAACATATGCCACTTCTCATTTATAGAGGCAGTGAAAATTTTATTAAAATTGAATTAGAGTGGCATGCTTTGAGAAGGTCCTCTATAGCTAGTGAATATGTATTGACTTTTTTGTAATCTTATAAATATCTCTTAAATATTATTATTAATATTTAAAATATTATTCATTGAAAACATTTTTAAGATTCCCGTAACATATCCTTTAAATCTGATACCTTCATGTTTATATCAGTAAAACAGTAAGAATGACATTGTGGAAGGATATTGTTGAAATAAATAATCTTAGTGAATTATTTTCAAAAACATTAATTGAGACCTTAAATAATGACAATAATAGTAAATGACTGATTTTTCTCTGATTTTTTTTTTTTTTTTTTTAGCCTGGTGAACTCAAGGACTGGTTTGTGGGACGAAGCAATGCCCAGGGAATAGATCTGAACCGGAACTTTCCAGACCTGGATAGGATAGTTTATGTTAATGAGAAAGAAGGTGGTCCAAATAACCACCTGTTGAAAAATCTGAAGAAAATTGTGGATCAAAATACAAAGGTAGAGAACTTGTATAGTTTTCTTGGGGTCATTTCCTGGCTTTAGTTCAGATCTCTTGTCCATCCTCTCCCAACTCCATTCAGTCACTGTTTTAGTCAGCCTTCTCACTGCTGTGACTAAAAGAACCAATCAGAACAACTGTAGAGGAGGAAGAGTTTATTTTGGGGCTCACAGTGTCAGAGGTCTCAGTTCACAGACAGCCGAATCCATTCCTCAGGGCTCAAGGTGAGGTCTAACATCATGGTGGAAGAGCATGATGCAGGGAATTGGCTCACATGATGATCAGGCAGCAGAGAAAGACTTTACCCACCAGATACAAAATATATACCCCAATGGCATGCTCCTAGTGCCCACCTCCTCCAGCTGTACCCTACCCACCTTCAGTTTCCACTAGTTAATGCCATCACAGGATCAATTCACTGATTGGGTGAAGGCTCTCATAACCCAATCATTTCTCCTCTAAACCTTCTTGCATTGTCTCACACATGAGCTTTAGTGGGATATCTCACATTCAAATTATAACAGTCATCTCATTTCCTCCAGAGTGACTCTTCAAACACAAATTATTTCTCTTTTGCTTCAAAAATCTTACTGGTTCACCACTACCCAGAGGGTAAAGTGAAAACTTAGCATGGCAGCATAGTGTGAAGGTTAGGCATGAAGATTCTAGACACAGCCACCTTAGACCAAATCCTGGCTCCATATACTTGCGGTACAAACATGGAAAGTTCTTTAATTCTTTTGTGCTTCAGCTTCTTATCTGGAAAATGGAGATGATAGTACTGTCTGTTTCATAGGATGTTTAAAAGAATTGAAAAAGTTAATGCAGCTAAAGAACTTGAGTTCAGGACCCAGGACTATTATTACTGCCTTAGCATTCTCTCCCAGTATTCCCTGCTAGTTACCTGGGGGCTAGGTGGACTCGTGTTTGCATCTATTAAACCCCTGGTGCACCTTCAAGGCAATATTGCTTTCAATTATTTGTGGAGAAACTGAGCCCGTCATGGAGGACAGGTGGAAGATGGCTGGTAGCAGCTCTCAGTCCCTTCTCTATTGTTCCAGGACATGTAGCTCTGTTGGATCAATTATTTTTAGTACCTTTCCTAACTAAGAGACTGGGAAGTATGATTTCTTCATTTCATTATAGTTCCAGGATCATTCAAGTGTCTCTTGGCCCCTGGAAACTCCTGTTTGACTCATTCATGAATTTGGCTCCAATAGCCCTATCTTCTATTTGTACTCACATGTACAATTTTCTGATAATTTTATGTCTTCGTGTAAGTGGCTATTCCAACTGTCAAGAATACCCTTCCCTGTCCTTCTATGCCTCCTCATCTCTGAGATCTTCCTCTGCTCTTCAAAACAGATCCTATTAATCCTTCCTTACGATATATTCATTCCCAGTAGTGTGCTTATTGTCACATACAAGTTTATATCATACGTAGTTGTTTACACATACGTTTTTCCCTTTGATTCTCACTTTCAGTCTCTTGCTTGCAGGAATTTCAATTCTTTTTTTTTTTTTTTTAAAGAGAGAGTGAGAGAGGAGAGAGAGAGAGAGAGAGAGAATTTTTAATATTTATTTTTCAGTTCTCGGCGGACACAACATCTTTGTTGGTATGTGGTGCTGAGGATCGAACCCGGGCCGCACGCATGCCAGGCGAGCGCGACACCGCTTGAGCCACATCCCCAGCCCGGAATTTCAATTCTTATCTGAGATTTTAAGTTCTCCTGGGTTCAATCCCTGGTACCAAAAAAAAAAAAAAAAAAAAAAAAAAAAGTACAATCCAGCCCTGCAAACAAATCAAAATATTTGAAAAGGAAAACTTTCCTGCTTCTGCATCTCAGATGCACTTGCAGATTCTTCTCCTGACAACCATCTTCAGGGAGAAGGGAGAGCCCAAAGGCCATGGTTGGGTGAAAAAGAAGGAAGTTCTGAGTGATAAACTATGAGCAGTTGGAACAGGAATGAAAAACTGTTCTGGAAGCCGAGACCTGATATGAGCACACAAACTCTCCGTTGCTTGCATTACCCTGTCAATGCCATCTTTGTTAAAGAAATGAGGAAAATAATTCCGATCACCTGCTACAGAAGAACTGCGAATGAGCTCATATCGACAAGATGGTTGATTGGCAACTTTGTGTAGGTGCCATTATTTCCAGACAGCATGACCTTCTCCTTCCTGTTAAAACTGTGTCATCTTTGCACCTTCTCCATACTAGGTGTTTTCATATTTTTAGCTTAAGCAATATGATTAAAAGATGTTCATTGGTACTCTTTTTAAATCATAACTTTTACTTCAAAGATCTTGATGCTACCACTTTTTCTAGATAAAGGTAAACCAAAGAGAAATATGAAAATTATTTTTTTAGACCCTTCTTTGGAATATTAACAGTATTTGTTGACTTTGTTCCAAGTCTCCCGTAAATCTGCTTGACAATTGTGAGGTCACATTGCCTGTGTCCAGTTCATTTCTTTTTTGTTTTTGTCATCATAAATGAGACAGTGTTTAGAGCCTTCTGGTATGAGACATAGACAATTCATTAATGCTGCTAGATACTCCCCTTTTCTTAATTCTTCTCAGCCCGATATCTAGATTCCTTGTAGAGGTTTGTAAAGTTCAAGGGTTATTCTGTTGGGTATCCCGGGAATCATGGCTTAGGAATGCAGAGTCCTGTGATGGCTGATCCAGGAGCTTTGGGCTGTGTGTGCTGTAGGGGAGGAGGTGAGAAGGAACCTGCACCTTGTGGCATACTCTTCAGATGCTGTGACGTTCTCTTGAGACACATGCTTGAGACTCATGTGCTCCTGCTCTTCTGAACCTTTGAATATAAAAGCTGTCTCCTATACTCCCAGTTCTTCTTGCTGTCATTTCTCATCTGCCCCTGAGCTTGTGAGCCTGGTCATCTCACTGTGATCTGGGCTTAGCACGTGAACCTTGGCCTTGATTGCTTGAGAACAGCATGGATAAAATGCATTTCATAAGTTATTAAGATTACACTGAACCTTAAATGGCTGGAGTTGTGAAGAAAATAGAATAAATATAGTTTCAACATATTTTAAGAGTCAAAGCCATCTAATTATAGGGCATAAATTTGAGCTATACTTACAGTCTTTAAATGGAAGTTTTAAAAATAGGTCACAAATAGTTTTAGAGACTATCAGGGCCTTGCTTTTAGGGATGCCCCATTGTGGTCCACTCTGTAGATCACTTAAACCTATAATTACAGTAAGTATATAGTCGGCCTAAAAGGCTATTCAGAGTCAAAGAGAAACTCATCTTTAATTTATCAGATTGTGGAATTGACTTGCTTACTTTTGAATATACTTGTAACATGAATATTAGCAGTGGTGTATGTAAGACACAAGAACTAACAATGAACTTAGCCAAGGAGCTTTATACAACTTTGTGTATTCAGGACTGTATCTTTGAACTTATTTCAAACAGCAGTTTAAAAAAAAAGTTATGGTGGGGCTGGGGATGTGGCTCAGTGGTAGAGCGCTTGCCTAGCACGTGTGAGACCCTGGGTTTGATCCTCAGCACCACATAAAAATAAATAAAATAAAGGTATTGTGTCCAACTACAACTAAAAAATATTAAAAAAATAAAAACAATTATTGCAAAATTCATATTTTGGTATGTGTCCTTCAAAATTATTTTTATGTGCATATTGACCTATAAACACATGGCAGCATGTTGTGCAAACTGTTTTGAACACTTGCAGGTTAATAATGAATAGCAAAATAGTCTGTTGCAGAGTGACTTTGCACCTGAGCGCCTGTTAACACTGACACCTCACCCCAGGGAATATTCTGCTTACTTCCCAAAGATGGCCAGGTTACCCTCCCTCCTTCTTGACTTTAACTTCTCTCATTTTTTTCTTCTCCTCCTATCCAAATCCTATCTTATTTTTTTCCTTCCTGAAGCTCTACCCCTTTCCTGAAGTCCTCAATAGTTCTCCAAACCTCAGTGATTTCTGCCTCTTCTTACTCATTGGTCAGACCAATCACTGGATTTGAATAAATAGAGAATGAAGGATGAACATGGTAGAGGACCGAAAACAAATTTAGCAGCAAAATAAAAACTTTTGAACAAAATATTATGGAAGAATTTATGTTAGATTCATACCATATAATACTAATACCAGGTTGGTGCTGAGCTTAAAAATATAAATTCATTATAAAAATGTGCATTATAGAATTTTAAATTTAATTTCTTTTAAAGTTATTTTTAGATTATTTTAATCAAAAGTTATACTGGACCTAGTTTAAACTACTTGAACTTTAGAAATAGATGTAATTATGTATAAAAGTTTAGTATATAATGAGGGCAGATTTCAGATCAATGTGGAAAGGATTATTTAATTGAATTGAGACAGATCCATCTCACAAATAGCAGAGATCAAAATAAATTCTAGATGCATTCAACTTAAATAATTTAAATATAAAGTGTAGGAGACAAGTAAAAGAGAACTTTGGCAGATATGTAATTTTTTTCCTTTTTTTAAAAATTTGTTTTAATTAATTACACACGACAGTACAATGATCTTGACATATCATACATTTGAATCAGATGGGGTATAATTTCTTATTTCTCTGAGTATACAGGTTGCAGAATCACATTGGTCATACAGTCAAGTATATACTTACAGCAATAATAATGTCTATTTTATTCTCCTGTCCTTCCTATCCCCCTTCCCCTCCCCTCCCCTCCCATCACTTCTCTCTACCCAATCTAATGGATGAATGGATAAAAAAATTGTGGCATTTATACACATATTACTTAGCACTAAAAAAATAACAAGATCATGGCATTTGCAGGGAAATGGATGGCATTAGAGCAGATTATGCTAAGTGAAGTTAGCCAATACCTAAAAAACAAAGGCTGAATGTCTTCTCTGATATAAGGGGGGGTGACTCAAAATGGGGTAGGGAGGAAGAGCATGAGAAGAAGATTACCACTAAATAGGGAAGAGAGGTGGGAAGGAAAGGGAGGGATAAAGGAATTGCACGGAAGATGGAAGGAGACCCTCATCGTTATACAGAATACATATGATGATGTGAGGAAAAAACAAAAACAAAACAAAACAAAAAACAGATATGTAATTTTTGAAGGGGACAGAACTTTTAAAATTCTCTTTGTAGAAATAGGCATATGATGGTCACTAAAATTACTGTTTTGTAACTATGAATGAAACGCAAAAGCAAAGGAAGAGACCATAAAGAAAAGGTCAGTAAATTTGATGTTATCATTCATAACATAAATATCTTTATGGTCTGCATTTTAATTACAAAATTTGTAAGGTACATGGCAAATTTGAAAAATATGTGTAATATATAGTAGAGGTTTTTACTAAATAACTATTACAAATTAATAAGGTAAACATTTCATTAGAAAAATCAGTTAAAACATATATAAATGTGTCATGAAAGACTAAATATAAATTATCAATTAATACATAAAAACTTTCTCTGGCTAATTAAAATTTTTGTTATTAATCATAGTGCAAAACTTTTAAAAAAAACCCAGAAATATGCTCTTGGTAAGAGTGATTAGAGATGCAAGGCTTAATATGATGTTGATGAATACATTGCTATAACTTATGGGGAGGCAATTTGGAATATTTTTAAATTTAAACAGTGTTAGTTAAAAATAAAATTTTATTTAAACTTTTTTTTTTTAAAGCAAAAATTGTGTTTAGCTTTTGGTCAAGTCATTTTATTTCTAGAGATTTCCCCCAGGAAAGTATAGATCTGCACAAAGGGTTACTATAAGGGTATTGATAATATTTTAAAAATTTTCATAGTAAACAACCCAATACTCAACAATTAGGGATTACTAGTGCTAGAGTGGTAGTTGTGCAGATAAAACTGGGCTTGAGGCCAGGCTCCACCACTACCAGTTGAATAACGTCATGTTGTTCCCTAGCTTCTCAGTATTTCAATTTACTCATTTATAAACGGGGAAAGTGTAGTCCCTATCTCATTGGGAGGGTGTGGGAATTCAACGTGTCACATAGAAAGTGTTTAATATTTATTTTTAGAAGTATTTACCATTATTTTATTGTTATTGATTTTATTTATGAATGCTAGATGCACGCATCAGATAATTACTACTCAGCCGTTAATATATTATAGAAAGGTATTCAGTCATATGAAATGGTATGTTATTTTTTGTTGAGCAGAAAAAAAACTACAGTAAATAAAAGGGCATGTAAATGATCACTTTTAAAATATTTATGTAAGTGGATTGAAAAAGGACTAAAAACACATATATGAAAGTATTAGCAGTGGCTATTTTTAGATGGTAAACCGATGAAGTGACTTTAATTTTCTTCTTTGTGCTTATTTGTCTTCTCCACATTTTCTACAGTGAGAATTAATTTGTAGCAAGGATAAAATACACCAACCAAATAACTGATAAAACCAACATCCCATTCTATTTTTTGATTGACACATAATTGTGTGTGAATGTGTGTGTGTGTGTGTGTGTGTGTGTGTGTGTGTATAATGTAAATTTGGGAGATATAGATATGGTACAGTGTGGCCATTCAATACTGCATATGAAGTATAATGGTCAAATTAGGGTAATTAGCATTTCCATTGCTTTAAACATTTGTCATTTCTTTGTCCTTCGAACTCTTCTAGTTAATTATAAAATATATAATAAATTGGAACTATAATCACCCTACTTTATTGTAGAACATTAGAACTGATTCTCCTATGTAACTCTATTTTGGTATCTGTTGACAACACCTATTCTAAATCACACTTTCCTATAATTATGTGAAAAATAGGACAGTTTTAATATCAGCGTTAGATGATATGCTAAAAATATTGTGGGGCTTATCAGTTCATAGCCTGGATTTTGAATCCTTAGCCATGTGAACTTGGACATGTTGTTTAACACAGCCAACCATCAAATTCCTCTCTATGAAGTGGGTATGCTGTAAAGCTCCATAAAATAATGCACGTGAAAGCCATTCTTAAACAGAACAGAGACATACAAATGCAAGATCTTTTTATAGCCATCAAATGCTATTGCTGTTAGATTTTTTCTGTCCAAAAAAACAGTATGGATCACATCTCCATTAAAAGCTTTTCTTTTTATCAAAGAAGTACTTAGAGTTTAATAGTCTTTCTTGCTGCTATTAAAAACTCATCACATAAAAGTATCAAGTTTTTGGCTGCAGATTAATTCTTTGGTATAAATTTTTTTCCCTCTTTTGTTTTGCTTCCAAGTTATGAGGGACTACGAATCATTCAAAAGACAACATGATTCCTGAAACCGTTGCCTTTGTTTCAAAATTTAAGATAAGCATTCTGAAGTAAATTGATATTTTATAGTCAGCTCTGCAAGAAACCAAGTACAATAGGAGGACAATATTTGAAGTAGTTGAAGGAAATTGGAAAAATAGTAAGCAAAAATGGAAATTGGAAATAAAATCTCCCACATGTCCGAACCACCACATTTTTTTTCCTCCGTGTCTTATTTTTAACTGTTAATCATGAAGACCCGGGAGCCATTACAGATCACATGATGTCCCCGAGTGATTCGCCTGCTGTTTTCCAAGCTACAAAGAGAGAAAACTGGCATCCCACAAAAGTAGAACTTTGAAGAAAATTTAAATGTGATTGAACTATTTTTTTTTACAAGTCTGAGAAAGGCCTAGGGAATGCTGCTCTTATAGGAACTCTCGTTTTTTCTATGAAAACAGCCACAAAGTGGCTCAATATGAATAATTTTGAGGGTTTTTTTCTTTTCTTTTTCTCTTTCTTTCACCTTTTCTGTCAAGTGATCCACCAATGATCATCAAATTAATACTCATTTTAATCTCTAATCTTGAATACAGCTTGCCCCTGAGACCAAGGCTGTCATTCACTGGATCATGGACATTCCTTTTGTGCTTTCTGCCAATCTCCATGGAGGAGACCTTGTCGCCAATTATCCATACGACGAGACTCGGAGTGGTAGGTATCCTTCCTGCTTCTCTGAGCGGTTTAAGGCTTGCTACTACAATACAAAGGGTTTAGAAGATGACTTCTGGAGTAGTCTTGTAAGCTACCAGTCACTAAGTAGTTTTGCCGATAGAAATACATGTGTTTAACATACACATTCTGTTTCACGTAGTGTTGGCATACTTGGCAGAAAAGGACTGTAACTTTCTTTGAAGTTGAGGTGAAGAGAAACATGACCATAAGAAACACTTAGAGAAGAGAAAGGGAGAAGACAGAAATCATGAACTTGGTTTAATCCCGGCTCCTGGTAAAATGGAGAGATTACAGAGGTCATGTAATTTTGTGCACCAGCCTAAAAATGGAAGCAGTCTCTGGTCCTTCATCAGGGCCCATGTACATTTTTGGAACATCCCCTTGCATTTTTTATTGGATTCGTGTCGGAGGGTGTCAGGGAGGGGAAGCGATCCTTTATTTTCTTCTAACTAGTTTTAGTTAAGCTTCAGGCAAGGCACCCTTTAACCAGATAGACAGTTTCAGCTTAATTTTTCTTGCTTCAGGAAATCTCCTGCTTTGGATCTAGTCTTAGGGACCCTTGAAAACAAAGGATAAGGATCTTAGATATTAGAAACTTTGAGATTTGAAGAAAGTCTGGCTAAACAACACTGTTAAATATACCTAGAGATTTTGTGATTTGTCAATAGCTGGGAAACTGGTAGGCCAGGCATATTTATAATATAGGATCAAAAGACCTAATATTTGCTCATACAACACATATAGGAGATTAAAAAAAAAAAAGAATTAAAATCGAACACTGAATAGCATGTGTGAGAGTGGTTCATAGTGGCTATTAGGTTGATATGGGCGCATATTTGAAATGAAAAATTTAAACAATGGAAATCTTGCTATTCTCCCAGGTCCAATCTTCTATAACCATATCACCTTTTTCTTGTGAAATTTCAGTTCATAAGTAGCATGTTCAGTCAATCTGATTTCTACATTTTTTTTTTTGGTATTAGAAATGGAAATTACATAACTAAGTGTAATTGGTAGTTAAATCTTCACCTCTTCCCCATAGCAATGTAGCTAAAAAATACATCTGCAATAGCTCAACACCAAATTACTTTTCAGAAAACAAGTGGTGCCTTTTGATCTGTGTCAAATCCTTTCATCTTTTGGATTTAATTTCTAGGTAGTGCCCATGAGTACAGCTCCTGCCCGGATGATGCCATTTTCAAGAGCGTGGCTCGGGCCTACTCTTCTTTTAACCCGGCCATGTCGGACTCCAACAGACCTCCCTGTCGCAAGAATGACGATGACAGTAGCTTTGTAGATGGAACAACCAACGGTGGCGCTTGGTACAGTGTACCTGGCGGTGAGTTTCCATTTTGTTCTCTGATTATGATGTTGACTTCCTTAGATTTACAGAGCGATTTCCACCTAGGGACTCTTCAGTCTTCTTCAGTCATTAAGAAGTAGGCAGAACCCCTAATTCCTCCATTAATTTTATGCATGAATAATATGTAATTTTTTTTCTTGTGGATTTAAAAAAATTGAGATGCTAAATAAAGAAAACAAACTGAAGTATTCAGTGGGAAAATATAACTTGAATATTGTTAATTGCTCTTTTTTTCAAGTTCAGGCTTTAGGTAATAAGGTAGCATCCTTATCATAAACGAGTCTTGCTTTTACAATAGATAAATGTGTATTTTAGAGGGCATCCTGTGGCCTTTAGCACATCTTGGTGCATACATCTTTTAATTTTTTTTAAATGGTGGGCTAAAGAGACTATGTGACATGGATTATGTAGTTTATATTCACTAGTGTAATAAACACTATCAGATCAGGTAGGGTTTAGTCTGCAAAGAGAGAGAAGGCCCTGTGCAGGAAATCCCTTTTTGCCCATCAAGGAAGCTTCCCTTGTCCCAATATGAACTTTACAGAGTTCATATTTTTGTAACCACCCAGAAGAATAACAGTTGTAGGATGCTGCTGGCCTCGACCAAGGATGAGGGTGAGATGCGAAGATATTGACACTTTTTTTTTTCACTTTGCCTAAGAAAATTTTGCTATGGCCAACCTGGAAACAAAAAAGAGAATTAGGGCAGCATCCAGTGACTTCAGGGATTGGTTAGATATGTTTAATTTTGTTACATTATGCCCTGAGAAAAATATTCTTCCTGTTTTTTTTTCTGGTATATGTTGATACTGTTTTTATTTACGGTTTGCATTTGACCAGACCAGTTTTAGTACTTTTTTTTTTTTTTTGTTTGTAATTTGTGAACAAAGGTCTATGTCATATTTAGGATTTAGAATAAATCAAATACATCAGATGGGAAGTAAAATATACGTCAGCTTTCATAAAAATTTAGCAATTCCTTGTGCAGTCACTTTTGAACAAATATATACAGTCTATACAATATCAGATAAACTATATTAGTAAAATACTGATGATCATATTAGCAATAGCAATTATAATAATATTAGTATTAGTTAATGCTTATGTTCCACAGTAATCAAACGGTCAAAGGAAGCTTTGATGGTTTTAGTTCTCCACATAGTGAATAAAATCAATGTCTTGGGTGAGGTTTTCTAGAAGCAGAGACTGAGACAGTGGTTTGGATGTTTATTGAGGGCATACACTTTAAGAAAATCCTTAGGGGAGCAGGGAAAAGGAAAGGATAGAGCTGAGCAAGGATGTCTCAGGTGAGGTGTAGCCTTGGCCAGAGCCATTGGGAGAAGGGTCCAGAGCATAAATCACAGGCAGGGTCATCTGGTAAGGGTACAGTCTTTGGTGACTATATACCAGTTAGCCATTGGTTGTGTGCTGACAGAAAGAATTGACGATGAGAAATGGGAGAGTGTAACCTTCCAAATTAGGTGGCTCCTATCAAGCATTCTCCAGGAAAGGGGAGCAGCCTTTGTGAACTCCTAACAGCCCACACTTATAGCAGCTTGGGGTGGGTGCCCTGGCTCCATAGAAGTGATCTGGTGGGCACCAACAGTATCCACTATTAATATGAATTAGATTTAATTTCAATGAAAATTATCTGGATACAGAATCTTCTCTTTGGTGAGTTATGAAGTATCATTAAAGTTTATGACCTTCACATGGACACTCAATGATTATTGAATTAATATATAGTGCATTATTAGGATTCCTAGTCCCTCAGGTGTACACTGCGGTACTGGTTGGACATTAGGAAAGAGCAGTATGTTAGATCATCTCACACTCCGTTGAAGGCTTTGAAGGATGTGCATTTCTTTTAGGTCAGTAGGGATCGAGTCATTCACCTTGTCTTTTTTGAAGCCTGTTACAGCAACATGGACCGTGGCTGACATCTGCTTTTGCACTTTGCAACAGCAATGCAATAAGTTAAATAGTTACTTATGTAGCCATTCCAGTGGGGTCCATATAGAATTTTATAGATTTCATGATCTGCCAAAATAGAACACTTCACCTCCTCAGACTGGCCAGCCTCTTTTTTTTTTTTTAATTATTTTATTGTTGGTTGTTCAAAACATTACATAGTTCTTAATATACCATATTTCACAGATTGATTCAAGTGGGTTATGAACTCCCATTTTTACCCCATATACAGATTGCTGTGTCACATCAGTTACATTTCCATTGATTTACAAATTGCCTTTCTAGTGACTGATGTATTCTGCTATTCCCCTTCTCGGTCTATTCCCTAAAGACCTAACAAGAGCATGCTACAGGGACACTGCTACATCGATGTTCATAGCAGCACAGTTCACGATAGCAAGATTGTGGAACCAACCTAGAAGCCCTTCAATAGATGAATGGATTAAAAAATGTGGCATTTATACACAATGGAGTATTACTCTGCATTAAGAAATGACAAAATCATAGAATTTGGAGGGAAATGGATGGCATTAGAGCAGATTATGCTAAGTGAAGCTAGCCAATCCTTAAAAAACAAATGCCAAATGTCTTCTCTGATATAAGGGGAGTAACCAAGGACAGGGTAGAGCTGGAGAAGAAGATTAACATTAAACAGGGATGATAGGCGGGAGGGAAAGGGAGAGTTAAGGGAAATTGCATGGAATTGGAAGGTGAGCCTCAGGATTATACACAATTACATATAAGAGGAAAGGAGGAGTAGGAGAAAAATTATATAAGTGGAAGAAACGATTTATAGTAGAGGGGATGGAGAGAGAGAAGGGGAGGGGAGGGGAGGGGAGGGGAGGAGGGACAGTGCAGACTGGCCAGCCTCTTGACAATTCCCCCCTCTCTATGGAAGCAGAGTTAAAGTATTAATCTTGCAAGTATGTTTTCAGATCCCCTATGGAAGGTGATTTCCCTGTGGTTTCCCAGGGAGCTCCCTCAGATGGCACAGGATGGTACATTTTTATTTAGCTCAGTTCAGCAGAATCGCCTGTGTGTTTTAGCCACCACATGCATATATTGATGTGTCATTTGTTGCTTCGGCAGGAATGCAAGACTTCAATTACCTGAGCAGCAACTGTTTTGAGATCACTGTGGAGCTTAGCTGTGAAAAGTTCCCACCTGAGGAGTCTCTGAAGAACTACTGGGAGGATAACAAAAACTCCCTCATTAGCTACCTTGAGCAGGTAAGTAGAGTGTCCAGCATCAAATGAATATTTAGGAGTATTTAGACCTGTGGTGTAATAGTCTTCTAGGAGGAGTCCTGTCCAGGGAGGTCCGTCTGAGCCTGGGTGAAGATGCTGTCATTGGAAAGCAGGTGTCAGTAGATTCAATTCGCCTTTCACCTGTCATAGACCTTGTGGCTCATGACTATTCACTGAGAACTGACCACACTGGAAAATTGTGGAGAAGTGAGCCAAACTCTTGCAGGTGAGGGAAGTCCTAACATCATGTCCCAGCCTGATCTCAGTGGCCATAGGAGGCACCCCAGGAAGGGCAGGACAAGAGTGAGGAAATGAGGCACTTAGGGTGCACAACGTCAGGAAAAATTCACTCTCAGGGTCACACAAATATGAGATCAGCTCCTGAGAGTGTCTCCTTCAGTGCCCTGGTGCCTCACTTTTCTTACCCTAGATTCAGCTAGAGGCCAAGTAATAATAATAACAACAATGCATATTTATTGAGCATTTACTATTTATCATTATTGTTATACATGTAATGCCTTACATGTAGTAATTATGTGCCTAGCCTCACGACAACCCGAGAAGGAGGTTATATGACCACCACTATCACCACCATTATCACCTGGGAATTAAATTATTGCTGTGTGTATATATGTGACTACATGACCAATGTGATTCTGCAACCTGTACACTCAGAAAAATGAGAAATTATATCCCATCTGATTCAAATGTATGATATGTCAAGATCATTGTACTGTCATGTGTAACTAATTAAAACAAATAAAAAATCATTAAAAAAATGAAATCAGAGGCTCAGAGAGGTTTAGCAGCTTTTCTGGAGTTATTCCGTTAGAATTTGAATCCAGGTTGTGTGGTTGTGGAATCTCCATGCCCTACCCCCTTTCATGAGTTAATCCTAGATCTGTACCACGGTCACTATGTAATCATTCCAGAGGGATCTGTGTAGAATTTGGGGGATCTCACAACCTGTCAAAATAAAATATCTTACCTACTTAGATTGGTCACCTCTTGCCGAATTCCTCCTCTCTGTAGTATGGTAGGCATTGACATCAGGGCAGTGGTGGTGAAGGATCTAAAGGCTCAGTGTATTGCCTGCAATGCCTTGACTATCTTTAAATTCTATTCTGTATGTGACCACTTAGGCCTAAAGTTAAGTAGAGTGATGTGATTTTACTTGCCAGCAAATAGTCCAGAAAAATCTGTTAAACCAATTTGTCAAAAACAAATGCTTTTAAATATATATATATATATATATATATATAGTGTATTTATATTGTATACCTCTTGTGTATATATATTGTATATATGCTATATATGCTATGCACACACATGTATAAGACCACTTCTTTTTTTATTTTAAAGTAAAATTAGCTTAAGAATTGTTCTATGCATGTCATATATTCATACAATACCTTACCAATGAACTGCTGTGGAATAGATCCACCGATGATGGGTCCTGATTAAAGAACAACTGCTCCACAGGACTTTTTCAGTTAGTGGGTTCCTGCTGTGTGTTAGTATACTGGTGTTTTTTTTTTTTTGCCACAAAGCTAAGAATAATTAACCATATTAACTCTAGAATAACCTTGGTGGGAATCCCTATAGAACTTCTTTTTTGAGGAGAGCTGTATTTAACTGGATCCTACAAGAGCAAAGTTAATGGAAGAAATGCACTTTTGGTTAGAGGAAGCAAGATGGGGACATTTGGTGTGTTCTCTTAGATATCAAATAATGTCATTTTGTTTACATATTTTTTTCTACAAAAATGTTTTGAGCTACTTTTATATTCCCGGCACTATGTTAGGCACTGGGGCTAGTGACCACCCTCTCAAGGCTTCATATTAGTGGGATCAGAAACATGAATATCTAATCATAAGGAAAAATGAAGACTAACTACCAGAATTAACTACAATGGCAGGACACAGAAGATTCCCAGACCTATTCCTGGGAATTCAGAAAAGGCTTCTTGGAGTTATAAATAGGATTTACTATAGTTGGTGCTAATAAGATCATTACCTTGCTTAAGTTGTCTCAGTTCTTGAGGAAAAACACAATATAAAACAAAATAAGGGCTGGGGATGTGGCTCAAGCGGTAGCGCGCTCGCCTCGCATGCGTGCGGCCCGGGTTCGATCCTCAGCACCACATACCAACAAAGATGTTGTGTCCGCCGAGAACTAAAAAATAAATATTAAAAATTCTCTCTCTCTCTCTCTCTCTCTCTCTCTCTCTCTCTCTCTCTCTCTCTCTCCTCTCTCTTTAAAAAAAAATAAAACACATTTTCATGCCATCAGGACAGGGGATAATATTTGTCATCTTTCTGGTGGCAGGTACACATGCATCCAATCCGTCTGATAGTAGAAATAAGCTGAAAAGAAGAGGGATAAATTTACACAGTCCTGCGTTAAGTTACTTTGAATGAAAATTTGTTCTGTCCAGAGATCTATGTGATCAGTCTTGAGATAACATCATGTTAGGTGCAGGCTGTGTAGAAGCAGTGGGAATGGAGTTATAATGAGAGCACATACAGCTGCTTGCATCCCGGAATACTGCAGTCAGGGGATCGAAGATCAGTGTAGACAGTCACAAGTCC
Source organism: Spermophilus citellus (assembly GCF_964194105.1). Taxonomy (NCBI): domain Eukaryota; kingdom Metazoa; phylum Chordata; class Mammalia; order Rodentia; family Sciuridae; genus Spermophilus; species Spermophilus citellus. Next base: position 68,540,794 of record NC_138196.1, on the reverse strand, counting down.
TGCTTTGGGCCTATTTTCTTGATAATGGTGGCGATAATGGTAATTGAACACCTGGTTCTAAATTCTAAGCAAAGACTAGTTTAGAACTCATAGAAAATAGATAATTTGGACATCTAATTCTGTAATTGGCTGAGAGGAAATCTCAAAGGAATGTTTGCAGAAACTAGAATTGTCAGGCTAATTAGGGGAAATAGTTTGCTAAGAAGAGCTTCCCATTTCTATCTTTGGAATAAGCTGATTCTCAAAATTCTCCAGAGACTTGTTCCTGGCCACTCACATCAGAATCTTCTAAGGTTCCCAAGTTTCCTGACCTATCATTGAATCATATTCCTTCCCTGCAGGGCAGGAATATAAGAAGACGCTTAATATAAAACATATTTTTTAGGCCATTTCTAATATGAGATTTTTGGTTGTTCTTGACCTCCACAGATACACCGAGGAGTTAAAGGATTTGTCCGAGACCTTCAAGGTAACCCAATTGCCAATGCGACCATCTCCGTGGAAGGAATAGACCATGATATTACATCTGGTGGGTGTTCTTTGCCATGATCTAGCATTATGTACAAGAGAATGATTTTTTTTATTATCATAATTATAACTCATACTATAAGCAACACAATGAGATGCCTCAGATCTCTTTACACAATCTCTGCCCAGCTTTGACCTAGGTAGGCTGCAGGAGCAGGTCAGGCACAGTGAAATTATGCTGCATGTAAAAATCTGAGTGCAGCAGGTGGCGCCCTGTCCTCAGCTGTCACCCAGAGCTGTGAGTTGGTGCTGTCCACTGCCTGAGGTTTGCAGTTAGTTGTTCAGAGGAAAATGAATTAGCCGGAGTAAAGCCACGAGTGGCTTTTCTAAAGAGCTGTGAGTCAGGAGGGGGTGAAAACAGTAGAAGGTAAGGTAACTCCCAGCATATTGTGTGTCTCACACATTTCTTTGTTTAACCCTTAAAATAAATCTAGAGTTATTCAGGATGATACAGGATATTATAGAATTGGGCTGTGATGTTAGTTATTTCTAGATTTAAAGCACCATCTTCATTTTCTCAGTTTGGAGAATATGGTGTATTTCCCCAGAAGATCTACCTACTCCTGTTAATTTTTTTTTTTTTTGAGAGAGAGAGAGAGAGAGAGAGAGAGAGAGAGAGAGAGAGAGAGAGAGAGGATTTAAAAAAAATTTTTTGTTTTTTAGTTTTCAGTGGATACGTCTTTATTTTCCTTTTATGTGGTGCTGAGGATAGAACCCAGTGCCCCGCACATGCCAGGCGAGCACACTACTTACTGCTTGAGCCACATCCCCAGCCCTGCTGTTAAATACTTACTTATTCATTTTAGTTGAACTGTTATTTATTGGGATTTGTTTTAAAACAATAACAATATTTTTCTAGCCATAAACTTTTAATACTATTTTCAAACCTTATAATTAAATAATCATTGATTTGTTTTCCAAAGCACTGTATATCATTACTTCTTTCCTAACCTTCACACTTGTAGCTTGGAGTTTTTGGTTTTTTTTTTTACCTTTAACCTTTGTTCTCTAAAACTCTGTTTATTCACTTATCCAACAAATATTTATCAACATCGCACTAAGTACCAGCATGCCTTCTCAACCAGCGCTCCAGCATCTGTGCCAAAATGCTACTTCTCTTTCATCCCCTTAGTCTTCAGGGAGGGTGGAACTGAGGCATGGATACCTTGTGTCTCCCAGAAACCTGCTTTCTCTGTTATCCTAGGAGTGCCATGTAAATACCATTTTCTCTGCATTCCATGATTCAAAAAGTTGAGGAAAATCTAATAGTAGAGAGAATAACTGGGTGGAACAGAATGATTTCTGAGGGTTCTAGGAATCTCCAGCTTTTTGAGGGTAGGGTAATAAGAAGGAACTAGCAATGAAGTCAAAGATAGAAATAAAGTGTGTGGTCCTGGAGGGTTGGAAGTGTTTCAGGAGGGTGGGAGGGAGTAATAAAAAGTGCCTGGTAAGATGATTCTTGAGAGTGAACGAATAGATTTAGCAGTATGGAGAATCTTGACAAAACCTATTTCAGGAGAGCAAGTGGTAGGAGTCTGATTCAAGTGGGTCCAAGAGAGAAGAAAAGAGAGCTTTTAGTGACACAGAATAGTGACAGTCGTTCCAGAAATTTTGCATTGAGCATAGAAGATAAATGTTGCACTAGCTGAAAGGAGAATGATCTAGAGGTAGATTGGAAGATGTGGGGATGAGGGCTTAATTTTTTTTTCCTGATTGTATCTATTTTCACAGTGAAATAAGATGTAAAGTGCCAAGGAAGAGTGAGGAGGATGAGGATGTGTTAGAGACTTAGGGAAAAGGAGAAAGTATGAATTGACCACTAGAACCTTGATACTCAAAGTGTGGTCCCTATTAGCAGCTTCAGCATCACTCTGGAGGGTAGAAACGCAGAATCTCGTGCCTCACCCCAGAGCTAGTGAATCAGATTGTGCATTTTGTCAGGTTTCCTGGGTTATTGAGGTGCACCTATGTCTTGATACCAAAAGCTAAGTCCTTGTCTCGGTTGCTGATCCAATAAAGAGGACAAGCTTTTGAAAAAAAAAAGAAAAAAGAGGTATTACTGGTTAGCAAGCACATGAGAAATGCGACAGGGGACACCTAGCTCAGAGATCAAGATTCTAACTGCCAGGGCAACAGTGGGCTTTAAAGAGGGGTTTCAAAGGCTGAACTCCAGGTGTGTCTATCAGGACTCGTAATTCATGTTCAAGTGATAGCCTTGAGAGATGGCCATTTCTTTGATCCACTAGTACCATCTCCCAAGTCTAGGTTTCTTCATTCCTGTGGTCAGTGAGCCAAAGGAAAGATAACTTGGCCTAGGATGGGCAGAATGTTGGTCTTTCTTCCCCTGAAGTTAGGGATGGGAATAGGAAAAAGAGGAAGGAAATAAAATGTCAGCTTTAGAATAAGCTACCAGTGGTTGAGCAGCAAGGTTTATATTTAAAGCCTGAAGTGGATCCCTGTTACAGTTCCAGAAGTGGTGACTTAGGAAAATGGGAGATTGAATGGGCCAGGGAGGCGAAGAAGAAATATACCGTGACTCCCTAGGTCTGGTATCTAGAAATTGGAGAAATATCACCACGGGTGTGTGTTTCTAGCCACATGGAGGTAGGGAGTTGGAAATTGTCCAAGGCTGGTGATTTGCTAGGTGTATGGCCAAGGGAGGAAAGCAAGTGAGGTGAAGGCATGTGATATAATGGTGGGAGACTAGATCATAGGTTTGCTTAAGAATTCTCTGGAGACCCTGTTGATAATATGGTTCCTGGAAGGTGCACCAGGCTAACAGATTCTTCTGAATCTTTAGAAATCTAAAATGTTTTTGGCCGGGTGCAGTGGCTCATACCTGTCATCCCAGCAGCTCAGGAGGCTGAGGCAGGAGGATTGCAAGTTTAAAGCCAGCCTCAGCAACTTAGTGAGGCCCTAAAAAACTTAAGGAGACCCTGTTTTAAAATAAAATGGCTGGGGTTGTGGTTCAGTTTTTTAAGTGCCCCTGAGTTCAATCCTCACTACCAAAAACAAAAACAAAACTAAATATTAAAATAAATAAATAAATAAACTTTTGTGGTATACAGGAGATCCCCCAATATAGAATTCTCCAGCCAATTTGGATACATTTCCATAGCACCAATGTTGAGAAACCCTGTTGAAGGGAGAAGCTAAGCTTAGTTCTACTTTTCATAAAATTTAGTAAAGGCTTATTTCATAGATCATTTTTATTTTTTGTTTTTTTTATTAATTAATTTTACGGGTACATTATAATTACAGTGGGATTAATTGTGACATATTTATATATGCACATAACATAATTTGGTAAATTTCATTCCTCAGTGCCTCCCCACCCCCTCACTTTCCTCTACTGGTCTCCCTCCTATAGAAATCTAGATTTCTGACCGTGCCTGTGGGATTCTGGTGAGACTACCTTTGGGCCATACTTTGTGAAACATTGATCTTCCCCTGAAAGAATCAAATCATGGTGTCCAGATGCTCTGACCTCACTGCTTTGAGGACTGGGTGTATTTTTTCATCTGTGTGATTCCTGACATGAGTAGAAGATCCACGATCTTAGAAGATTTATTAGACAATTTAGCATTAAGGTCTGTAGAGTAGTTTTAAGAAATGAGACCTGGAGGGAGAGCTTCACACCTCCTTCCATAGAATTTCATCTCATTGCCCAAACATTGCCATGTGTCTGTTTTAGAAATGGGGACTCAAAGACCTTGAACTGAGCTGTAGTGAAGATTCCTGGGATGGCATAATTATGCATTTTGCTTGTGCACCTGCCTGGTGGTTTGATGTTCTGTTTTTCCTACAGCAAAGGATGGTGATTACTGGAGACTGCTTGTACCTGGGAACTATAAACTTACAGCCTCAGCTCCAGGCTATCTAGCAATAACAAAGAAAGTGGCAGTTCCATATAGCCCTGCTGTTGGGGTAAGTGATCACAATAATAGCTAAGGACTATAATTATTATTAAGCTACTAAGACTTCAGCACTCACCATTGTCCAGCATATTTAAGCGACATATTTAATCTTTATAATAGCCCTGTGAGGAAGTTTCCATCCTTGTTATAGCCACTTAAAAGATGAGCAAACTGAGGCCTAAAAAAGTTAAGTGATTGGCCCAAGATCTAATTGGATGATTTAACACCATTTGGTGTGAAACTCTATTACTGTTTCTCAACTTTTGAAGAGATTCCCAAGAAAATGAAATAACTTAAAAATATTTAATTTTTTATTTGCTAACCTTGGTTTCAATTTAAATGGAATTCTGTTTCCCTTGTATTCTTATCTCTAGCACCTAGCATAGTGCCTTACTTAATAAGTATTTGAAAAATATGACAGCTGCAAGATAATTTTAGACATTAATTGACATTTATTAACATACTATGGTACACCTATAATCCCAGGGAATTGGGAGGCTGAGGCAGAAGGATCACAAATTCAAAGCCAGCCTCAGTAAAAGTGAGGCACTAAGCAACTCAGTGAGACTCTGCCTCCAAATAAAATACAAAATAGGTCTGCGGATGTGGCTCAGTGGTTGAGTGCCCCTGAGTTCAATCCCTGGTACTTCCCTAACAAAAAAACAACATACTACAAACTTTTATTCCCTACCACCATATTTTTATGGGTTAGCATCCACATATCAGAGAAAACATTCCAACTTTGATTTTGGGGATTGGCTTCTTTCACTTAGCATGATAATCTCCATGGAACATCTATTTACTGGCAAATGCCATAATGTCATTTTTCTTAATGGCTGAGTAAGATTCCATTGTGTATATATAGCACATTTTCTTTATCCATTCATCTGTTGAAGGACATCTAGGTTGGTTCCATAGCTTAGCTATTGTGAATTGAGCTTCTATAAACATTGACGTGGCTGTGTCACCATAGAAGCTGATTTTAAGTCCTTTGGGTATATGCCAAGGAGTGGGATAACTGGGTCAAATGGTGATTCCATTTCAAGTTTTTTGAGGAATTTTCATACTACTTTCCAAAGTGGTTGCACCAATTTGCAGTCCCACCAGCAAGGTATGAGTGAACTTTTTTCCCCACATCCTTGCCAACATTTAGTGTTACTCATATTCTTGACAGTTGACATTCTGACTGGAGTGAGAAGAAATCTCAGTATAGTTTTAATTTGCATTTCTCTAATTACTAGAGATATTAAGTATTTTTTTTCATATATTTGTTGACCATTCATATTTCTTCTTCTATGAAGTATCTGTTCAGTTCCTTTACCCATTTATTGATTGGGTTGTTTATTTATTTTGGTGTCAAGGTTTTTGAGTTCTTTATATATCCTGGGGATTAATGCTCTGAGATGCAGGTGGCAAAGAATAGAAATTCACTGGATTAGATAAAGAGGAATGAAGGGAAGGAATGGGGGATGGGAATAGGAAAGACAGTAGAATGAATTGAACATAACTTTTCTGTGTTCATATGTGAATACATGACCAATGAAACTCCACATCATGTACAAGCACAAGAATGGGAAGTTATACCCCATGTATATATAATATGTCAAAATACACTCTACTATCATGTATATCTGAAAAGAACAAATAAAACATACTATGAGCTAAGCACTGTCAAAAACTGTATCTTATTTAAGTAGAGCTAATTAATTTTGTTAAGAAGGTGGTGGTGATAGTGCCCAAATTTCTAGAGCAGGGTTTAACAACTGTCAAAATCCTGTAGGGTGGCCAATACGATTTCCAATCAAAAGGTTTACTTGAGAAACATGTATTATATTTTAGTTTATGCACCCGAATTTTGGGGTACAAATGCTTTATTTTTGCAAACAAAATATCTCAAGTGTTTCAACTGGTGTTTTGATTTTGGTTGTGTCTATGTGTATATTAGGCTATATGAGTATTAAGATCAGGAAGTAAATTTGGGCTACTGAAACCTGGAAAAAAATAATAAACCAGGAACAGGTTGTAAAATGTTCAACTATGACACTCCTTAGTCTTTCTAATATGCTGTCTTCCAAGGAAGTAGTAAGTACATAATCCCATTCCAAAATATTCAGGGTTCCAGTGGCCACATCAAGGAACTCTTAGTTCCAGGGATGGGAGCCTGAGGTGGACTGGTTTGGGGGCTACACATTTGGATTTGCCCTTTAGGCAGGAGTGTGTGGATTCCCTACAGACCTGATGAAGACCCCCACATCCCAGGGAGAGTGGTGTGGAGATATGTGCGTCTGTTAGTTTCTTTAACACATTTACAATTTGGGAAAACAGGGCCTGGTGAACTGTGATACCAGCTCATTGAACTGTGTTCTGTATTCCCCTCCTATCAGGAGAAAATTCACTGCAGACAGAAGACGCTTCCTAAATGTCAAAGGCATGAAATTCACTATAGTTAGATCTTTTTTATGAGTGGAAGAGGCTGGAGAGGGGATTTTTGTTGAACTATATCTGTCCTTAATGCTATTAGATCAAAGCACAATTGAGGCCTAATTGCTTTTTGTTTTTATCTTCTGAAAGTATATTTTGTTTAAATAAAACTTTTAAAGGGTCTAATTTAATTTAGGTGGCTGTATTAAGTGTATTTTATAAACTCTAAAGCTGCTCTAATTATTTTTATTTCAATTTTTAAAAATACGCAGTTTGATAACAACATGTTACTAATTTTTCTCCTTTAGGTTGATTTTGAACTGGAGTCATTTTCTGAAAGGAAAGAAGAGGAGAAGGAAGAATTGATGGAATGGTGGAAAATGATGTCAGAAACTTTAAACTTTTAAAAAGTCTTCAAACTAGCTGCTTTTAATCTGTCATATATTGTAGGATGTAATGTGGCCATTTTATTTTAGATTTTGTGCAGTTAATATTTAACATTGATTTATTTTTTACTCATCTAAATATTAATCAATATTACTTAAATAGACTCTTAGGTAAAAATATAAGAACCTAATCTATTTCATTCTCATATATAGCATTCATTTCCCTACGAATATTACACAAAGGACTATAGAAGAGATTTAAATAATCTTGCCATTTTAGGCTTAAATGCACTATTCCAGATGTTATTTACAGTTCAGAACTTTTTGGGTAGTTCTAGCTTTTAAAAATTAGTGATTTCTTTAATGTAATTGGTGGCAATGCCACAGAATGAATGCCATTGAGAAAGTCAACCGATGAAACTTGGAGTTGTGAGCACTCTACTGCAAGAATTAAATAGTTCAGTTTAAATTGTCATTTGTCTCTTGTGCCGACTAGCTATATAAGCATGATCCTATTAATGCATTTTTGATGGAAAGAAAATGTATGTTTACCAAGAGGTTTTATGAACAGAATGAAAATTGACTTTCTGCTTGTACTTGTAGGGGCAATGTTGTTTTATTGTTCAGCCTGTTAACACTCCTTCAGAGTTTAGAGTCTTTCTCTTGGTTGTAGATTGGCTCAGAATTGCTTTGTGAATGAATAAAGGCTAAAACACATCTCCAGGTGTGCATCTTAATTCACGATGATTTTTGGTCAAAAGTTGTGGTCTCATATGAAAAGCAGTTTTCCCTTGATAATGTCTTCTCATTTGTTTATCTTCTGCATTTTAAAAATTTATTGACTGCAATATGCCAAGCAGTGTGCAGGCTGTTCACTGCTGTGTTGGATGAAAGGTTCTGATTCTATGGATCTTCTTGTGAACACAGACTTTAAATAATACAAACGGATTAATATGTAATTATGCATTGTGATGAATAAAGTGAAAAGAAAGAATAGGATGTGGAGAGAAAGGATGACAGAATGACTTAAACTGGACTGGATGAGGATGATTAGGAATTCTTTTTTTTTTTTTTTAATATGTGTAAAGTCTAGACCTAAAATGGGAGTGGGTGAGGGCAGTGCAGAGTGACCAAGTATAAGAATGTGTGTGTGACAAAGAACCAAAAAAACCAATTAACGGGCAAATGAATGAAGCAGACACTTTTAAAAGAAGAACTGCAAATGGGAAACAAATGTATGAAAAAAATGTTCAACATCATTAGCAAATGGGGAAATGCAAAGCCAAACTACACAGATTTCATCTCATACCAGTCAGAATGGCAGCCATGAAGAATACAAATAATAATAAATAGTAGGATGTGGAGAAAAAGGAAGAATTTTACACTGTTGGTAGGACTGTCAATTAGTACAACCACTGTGGAAATCAATATGGAGGCTCCCCAAAAGGTTAGGCATGGAACCACCATATGGCCCAGCTATACCACTTCTCGGTATTTGTCCTGAAGAATTAAAGTCACCATACTACAGTGATACATGCATACCCGTGTCTAAAGCAGCACAATTCACAATAGCCCAACTCTGGAACCAGCCTAGGTGTCCATCAACAAATGAATGGATAAAGAAAATGTGGTATGTACACACAATGGAGTTTTATTTAGCCATAAAGAAAAAGGAAATATGTCACTTGAGGGAATATGCATGAACTAGAGGGCCATCACGTTAAGTGAAGTAAGCCAAACTCAGGAGGTCAAAAGTCATACGTGTTCTCTCCTATGCAGAATCTAGAGAGGAAAAAAGGAAAAGAAAGATGAGAATGGCTCTCATGAAAATCAAAGGGAGATCAGTACAGGAAAGGGACCAATGGGTGGGAGGATAGGAGGAAGGAGGAAGTGCTGGGGAGTGACAATGGCCAAACTGTATTGCTGTGTTTTGTGCATGTACAAATAGGTGACAACAATGCCGTCATTATGTACAACTGTAAGCGCCAATAAAAAATGTGAAAAAAAAGTGTGTGTGAGTATGTGTGTGTGTGTGTGTGTGAGTGTGTATGTGTGTGTGTTGGTATGGTTGATCAATGCTCCAGGTAAAAGTTTTGTTAAAATAGTGTCAACTGCTGTCATAGTAATCCCCTGAATACATAATGGCTTAGACACACTGACGTGTGTTTTTTGTTTAGATAACTATACCGGGCAGAAGACAAAGATGAGGTAGCTTTTCTCCATATAGTCTTCGACCTTTTATTATCATTATTATTATTATTGTTATTATTATTTGTGTGTGTGTGGTGGGGGGATTGGGGATTGAACCTGGGGGTGCTCTACCACTAATCCTCACTCTCAGCCTCTTTTATTTTTATTTTGAGACAAATCTTTGAGGCTGCACTCAAGCTAGGGGTCCTCCTACCTTAGCCTTCCCAGTTGTTGGGGTTTCAGGCATGCACCACCACCTCTGGCTTCTGGGACCCATTCTGACAGAAGATCGGCCACCTTCCACCTGTGTGCATCAGTGTGGTGGCCATCTCCATGCAGCCAATGGGAAAGGGGAAAGTACATGGAAGAGACGGTGGGGGGATGTTTTCATCATGGGGTTGGAAATGGTGTACATTACCCAAGCTCACATCACACTGCTTAGACTTGGGTTCCTGGCCAAGGGGACGGCGAGGGAACGTGGGAAGTGCAGTCTAGCAGAGCCTCCGGGTAGGTGAGGATAGTGGACTTTGGGGGATCATTGAAGTGTCTCTGCCAGATGGAAGGAACAGCAGGCAGAAAAGCACGGGGGGGGGGGGTGGGGTGGGGTGGGGAAAGGTCATAGGTTGTTAGAAGCTTTTAGATAAAGAATGCTTGGAGGGCAGAGTTGTGAGAGGTGGGAAATAAGGCCCAAGAAGTAGCTAGGAACACAATCATGCAGGGTCTGACAGACCGGAATTGAGGGTTCCGGATGTTGTTTTAGAGTCACTGAAGGTTTGTGAGCTTGGAAGGGACATGATCTAATTTATGTGTCAAAGATCATTCTGGCTCCTGTGTAGAGAGTAGAAGAAAGAGTAGAGACCTGGCGGGATTGCAGGGGTCTAAAAGAGGGGTGGCTTGGACCAGGCTGTGATAGTAGAGATGAGAAATAGGTGGTTTTGTGACATATTTCAGAGGTAGAATGGACAAGTCTTGGTGAGGAAGTGGATGTGGAGGATGAGGGAGAGGCAGCTGTCAAAAATGATTTCGTGTTTCTAATTTGAGCAACTGGGTGCTTTGGAGGGGGGACCAGATTTGGGAAGTGAGAAGAAAATAGCTTCAGTATAGGAAATGCTAAATTTGAGGTGCTTTTTCTGTGTGTAGAGGTGCTGAGTGGATGGTTGGGTTTGCTATGGTTAGGTGTGAAGCTCTAAAAAGAAATTTGGGGTTGGGGATAGAGATTTGGATATATTGGCATATAGATAAGGTGGCCATATAACTTATTCATCCACACGGGGACACTTTTGAGAATGAAAATGGTACACTTAATTATGTTGTGGTAGTAGGTATTATCTAGAACTGTCCAGGGCATGCCTGGAAATAGTCACTTACATATAGGTAATCATAAAGCTATGGGAACCTATAAAATGTCCTAGGAGGAGCCCATTAAGTAAGAAGAAAAGTAGGGTCTGGATTGAGCTTTGAAAGAACTTCAAAAATTTTTTCGTGGTGGTTTATATATGACAGAAAATGTTATGGTTAGAAGCACCCCCAAATCTCAGTGTTATATAACCTTAACAATAATTCATATTTTGTGAACTCTATAGGTTCATGTAGATTTCCAGGAAATTTGTCCTGCTTGGTGATATAGAATGTTTCCACCTTGTGGCTCTGCCATCTCACATGATCTGTTGTCTTGGTCGCAGGGATAGATGAATGGGGTCATTCCTGTCCACAGCTTATTGGCCAGAACTAGTCACCGTCTTAACAATAATGTTTGGTGAACCACAACATCTCTGCCATGGTCCCCATTCCTGGTTGCCAACACAACTTTCCTCCTGTTTCCCAAATACAGGATTTATCCCACAAGGGAGGCAATTTAAAGTCAAATCCAATTATGATTTTTGGATCTCTGAGTGATGGTGTCATGGTTAGTCTTTTTAGATCAGGTCTGCTTGTGGCCACTAAATAGGCTATATGTATTCCTCACGTCAAACACATGGTGGTGCCATAGAGTCAAGACAAAAATCAGCAGTGCTCCCTTTTGAAGTGTGAAGAAAAAGAGGTACATACACTCCCCAGTCTATTGAAACTCTGAAATCCTTCTGAGCAGAAGTTGTATAAGGCTCTATGTTTTGGGAGTGGAAAACATTACTGGTATCAGAATTGATCCTACTCTCTTAGAAGAGCTTCCTTCTCTTATTTTCTATGGCCAACACTTCACTCTCTTGAACTCTCTCTCATTCACTCAGGACTCAGGTTGATCAAGGCCCCACCCTGAAGGGCTGGGAAGGTGGAGCACTGCCTCCCCGTCACTGGAGGGGGAACAAGAGAGTGGACTTTTCATTGCCTGAGTCTGAAAATGATCAGTCACACGCATGACCTTGCCTAAGTGAACGGAATGCAGGAAATGTGCAGGAGTCTCTGCCACAGGCTGTAGTGCCAAGTGGACTACCCACCCATTCTACCGTCAGAAGGAGGTATCAGATCCATAGACTTGCCTTTGCAACCATTTGTCATGATATTGGGGTTCCAAGCTCACCACTTGCTTGTCACACTCTTTTTTTTAAAAAAAAAATTAAATGATTTTTTAAAAATGAATGACTGCGGAATGCATTACATTTCTTATTACACATATAGAGCAAAATTTTTCATATCTCTGGTTGTATATAAAGTGTGTTCACACCAATTCATGTCTTCATGCATATACTTTGGATAGTGATGTCCATCACATTCCACCATCCTTGCTAATACCCTGCTCCCTCCTTTTCCCTCCCATTCCTCTATCCTATCTAGAGTTCATCTTTTCCTCCCATGCTCCCCCTCCCTACCCCACTATGAGTCAGTCATCTTATATCAGAGAAAACATTCGGCATTTGTTTTTTTAGGATTGGCTAACTTCACTTAGCATTATCTTCTCCAACGCCACCCATTTACCTGCAAATGCCATGATTTTATTTTTTTTATTGCTGAGTAATATTCCATTATGTATATATGCCACATTTTTTTTATCCATTCATCTACTGAAGGGCATCTAGGTTGGTTCCACAGTCTAGCTGTTGTGAATTGTGCTGCCATAAACATTGATGTGGCTGTGTCCCTGTAGTATACTGTTTTTAAGTCCTTTGGGTATAGACTGAGGAGAGGGATAGCTGAGTCAAATGGTGGTTCCATTCCCAGATTTCGAGGATATCTCCATACTGCTTTCCATATTGGTTGCACCAATTTGCAGTCCCACCAGCAGTGTATGAGTGTGCCTTTTTCTCTACATCCTCACCAACACGTATTGTGTGTCTTCATAATAGCTGCCATTCTGACTGGAGCAAAAAAAGAAAAGAAAATCTTAAAGTAGTTTTGATTTGCATTTCTCTGCTAGATATGATGAACATTTTTTTCATATATTTGTTGATTGATTGTATATCCTCTTCTGAGAAGTGTCTGATTGGGTTATTTGTTTTTTTTTGGTGTTTAACTTTTTGAGTTATTTATATACCCTAGAAATTAGAGCTCTATCTGATGTGTGAGGGGTAAAAATTTGCTCCCAAGATGTAGGCTCTCTATTCATTTCACATATTGTTTCTTTTGCTGAGAAGAAACTTTTTAGTTCGAATCCATCGCATTTATTGATTCTTGTGCTATAGGAGTCTTATTAAGGAAGTTGGGGCCTAATCCCACATGATGAAGATTAGGGCCTACTTTTTCTTCTATTAGGTGTAGGGTCTCTGGTTTGATTCCTAGGACCTTGATCCACTTTGAGTTGAGATTTGTTCATGGTGAGAGATAGGGTTTAATTTAATTTTGTTGCATATGGATTTCCAGTTTTCCCAGCACCATTTGTTGAAGAGGCTATCTTTTCTCCAATGCATGTTTTTGACACCTTTGTCTAACATAAGATAATTGTAGTTATGTGAGTTAGTCTCTGTGTTCCCTATTCTGTACCATTGGTCTAACAGTTTGTTTTGGTGCTGATACTATGCTGTTTTTGTTACTATTGCTCTGTAGTACACTTTAAGGCCTGGTATAGTGATGCTATCTTACTCTTCCTGCTAAGGATTGCTTTAGCTATTCTGGGTCTCTTATTTTTCCAGATTAATTTCATGATTGATTTTTCTGTTTCTGTGAGGAATACCATTGTGATTTTGATCAGAATTGCACTAAATCTGTATAGTGCTTTTGGTAGTATAGTCATTTTGATAATATTAATTCTGTCTGTCCAAGAACAAGGTAGATCTTTCCATCTTCTAAGGTCTTCTTTGATTTCTCTTTAGGGTTCTATAGTTTTCATTGCATAGATATTTCACCTCTTTTGTTAAGTTGATTCCCAAGGATTTAATTAATTTTTTTTGAGGCTACTGAGAATGGGGTAGTTTTCTTCATTTCCTTCTTAGAGGATTTGTCACTGATATACAGAAATGCCTTAGATTTATAGGTGTTGATTTTATACCTTGCTAATTTGCTGAATTCATTTACTAGTTCTAGGAGTTTTCTGGTAGAACTTTTAGGGTCTTCTAGGTATAGAATCATATTATCAGCAAATAGTGCCAACTTGAGTTCTTCTTTTCCTGTGTGTATCCCTTTAATTTCTTTCATCTGTCTAATTGCTCTGGCCAGTGTTTCAAGAACTATGTTAAATAGAAGTGGTGAAAGAGTGCATCCCTGTTTTGCTCCAGTTTTTAGAGTGAATGCCTTCAATTTTTCTCCATTTAGAATGATGTTAGCTTGGGGCATAGCGTAGACAGCCTTTACGATGTTGAGATATGTTCCTGTTATCCCTAGTTTTTCTAGTGTTTTGTACATGAAGAGGTGCTGTATTTTGCCAAATGCTTTTTTTGCACCCATTGAGATGATCATATGATTCTTATCTTTGAGTCTATTAATGTGATGAATTACATTTATTGATTTCCATATGTTGAACCAAACTTGCATCTCTGGGATGAATCCTACTTGATCATGGTGCACAATCTTTTTTTTTTTATTATTGGTTGTTCACAACATTACAAAGCTCTTGACATATCATATTTCATACATTAGATTGAAGTGGGTTATGAACTCCCAATTTTACCCCAAATGCAGATTGCAGAATCACGTCGGTTACACATCCACAATTTTACATAATGCCCTATTAGTAACTGTTGTATTCTGCTACCTTTCCTATCCCCTACTATCCCCCCTCCCCTTCCCTCACATCTTCTCTCTCTACCCCATCTACTGTAATTCATTTCTCTCCTTGTTTATTTTCCCATTCCCCTCACAACCTCTTATATGTAATTTTGTATAGCAATGAGGATATCCCTTCATTTCCATGCAATTTCCCTTATCTCTCTCTTTCCCTCCCATGTCATGTCTCTGTTTAAAGTTAATCTTTTCTTCCTGCTCTTCCTCCCTACTCTGTTCATAGTTGCTCCCATTATATCAAAGAAGACATTTGGTATTTGTTTTTTAGGGATTGGCTAGCTTCACTAAGCATAATCTGCTCTAGTGCCATCCATTTCCCTGCAAATTCCAAGATTTTGTCATTTTTTAGTGCTGCGTAATATTCCATGGTGTATAAATGCCACATTTTTTTTTATCCATTCATCTATTGAAGGGCATCTGGGTTGGTTCCACAGTCTAGCTATTGTGAATTGTGCTGCTATGAACATCGATGTGGCAGTATCCCTGTAGCATGCTCTTTTAAGGTCTTCAGGGAATAGTCCGAGAAGGGCAATAGCAGGGTCAAATGGTGGTTCCATTCCCAGCTTTCCCAGGAATCTCCAAACTGCTTTCCAAATTGGCCGCACCAATTTGCAGTCCCACCAGCAATGTACAAGTGTACCCTTTTCTCCACATCCTCGCCAGCACTTGTTGTTGTTTGACTTCATAGTGGCTGCCAATCTTACTGGAGTGAGATGGTATCTTAGGGTGGTTTTGATTTGCATTTCTCTGACTGCTAGAGATGGTGAGCATTTTTTCGTGTACTTGTTGATTGATTGTATATCCTCCTCTGAGAAGTGTCTGTTCAGGTCATTGGCCCATTTGTTGATTGGGTTATTTGTTATCTTATTGTCTAATTTTTTGAGTTCTTTGTATACTCTGGATATTAGGGCTCTATCTGAAGTGTGAAGAGTAAAAATTTGTTCCCATGATGTAGGCTCCCTATTTACCTCTCTTATTGTTTCTCTTGCTGAGAAAAAACTTTTTAGTTTAAGTAAGTCCCATTTGTTGATTCTTGTTATTAACTCTTGTGCTATGGGTGTCCTATTAAGGAATTTGGAGCCCGACCCCACAATATGTAGATCGGAGCCAACTTTTTCTTGTATCAGACGCAGAGTCTCTGATTTGATATCAAGCTCCTTGATCCATTTTGAGTTAACTTTTGTGCATGGCGAGAGAAAGGGATTCAGTTTCATTTTGTTGCATATGGATTTCCAGTTTTCCCAACACCATTTGTTGAAGATGCTATCCTTCCTCCATTGCATGCTTTTAGCCCCTTTATCAAATATCAGATAGTTGTAACTTTGTGGATTAGTATCTGTGTCCTCTATTCTGTACCATTGGTCCACCCGCCTGTTTTGGTACCAGTACCATGCTGTTTTTGTCACTATTGCTCTGTAATATAGTTTGAAATCTGGTATCGCTATACCGCCTGATTCATACTTCCTGCTTAGAATTGCTTTTGCTATTCTCGGTCTTTTATTTTTCCATATGAATTTCATGATTGCTTTATCTATTTCTACAAGAAATGCCGTTGGGATTTTGATTGGCATTGCATTAAACCTATAGAGAACTTTTGGTAATATCGCCATTTTGATAATGTTAGTTCTGCCTATCCATGAACAGGCTATATTTTTCCATCTTCTAAGATCTTCTTCTACTTCTCTCTTTAGGGTTCTGTAGTTTTCATTGTATAAATCTTTCACCTCTTTTGTTAGGTTGATTCCCAAGTATTTTATTTTTTTTGAGGATATTGTGAATGGAGTGTTTTTCCTCATTTCCTTTTCAGAAGTTTTGTCGCTGATATACAGGAATGCCTTTGATTTATGCGTGTTGATTTTATATCCTGCCAATTTGCTGAATTCATTTACTAGTTCTAGTAGTTTCTTTGTAGATCCTTTTGGGTCTTCTAGGTATAGAATCATGTCGTCCGCAAATAGTGATAATTTAAGTTATTCTTTTCCAATTTTTATGCCTTTAATTTCTTTTGTCTGTCTAATTGCTCTGGCCAGTGTTTCGAGAACTATATTGAATAGAAGTGGTGATAGAGGGCATCCCTGTCTTGTTCCAGATTTTAGAGGGAATGCCTTTAACTTTTGTCCATTCAGAATGATGCTAGCCTGAGGCTTAGCATAGATAGCTTTTACAATGTCAAGGTAAGTTCCTGTTATCCCTAGTTTTTCTAATGTTTTGAACATAAAGGGATGCTGTACTTTGTCGAATGCTTTCTCTGCGTCTATCGAGATGATCATATGGTTCTTATCTTTAAGTCTATTGATGTGGTGAATAACCTTTATTGATTTCCGTATATTGAACCATCCTTGCATCCCAGGGATGAATCCTACTTGATCATGGTGCACAATTTTTTTGATGTGTTTTAGTATTCGATTCGCCAGAATTTTATTGAGGATTTTTGCATCTAGGTTCATTAGAGATATTGGTCTGTAGTTTTCTTTCTTTGAGGTGTCTTTGTCTGGTTTCGGAATCAGGGTGATGTTGGCCTCATAGAATGAATTTGGAAGAGCTCCCTCTTTTTCTATTTCCTGAAATAACTTGAAAAGTATTGGTATTAATTCTTCTTTAAAGGTTTTGTAAAACTCCGCTGTATACCCATCCGGTCCTGGGCTTTTCTTGGTTGGTAGTCTTTTGATGGCTTCTTCAATTTCATCCATTGATATTGGTCTGTTCAAATTGTGTGTATCCTCCTGACTCAGTCTGGGCAAATCATATGACTTAAGAAATTTATCGATGTCTTCACTATCTGCTATTTTATTGGAATATAGGTTTTCAAAATAATTTCTAATTGTCTTCTGTATTTCTGTAGCATCTGTTGTGATATTGCCTTTTTCATCCCGTATGTTAGTAATTTGAGTTCTCTCTCTTCTTCTCTTCGTTAGCATGGCTAAAGGTCTGTCGATCTTATTTATTTTTTCGAAGAACCAACTTTTAGTTTTGTTAATTTTTTCAATAGTTTCTTTTGTTTCAATTTCATTGATTTCCGCTCTGATTTTAATTATTTCTTGCCTTCTGCTACATTTGCTGTTGTTTTGCTTTTCCTTTTCTAGGGCTTTGAGATGAAGTGTGAGCGCATTTATTTGTTGGTTTTTTCTTTTTTTGAGGAATGACCTCCAGGCGATGAATTTTCCTCTTAAAACTGCTTTCATTGTGTCCCATAGATTCCGATATGTTGTGTCTGTATTTTCATTTATCTCTAAGAATTTTTTGATTTCCTCCTTTATGTCTTCTGTAACCCAATGATCATTCAGTAACATATTGTTCATTTTCCATGTGATGTAGGATTTTTCCTTCCTTCTTTTATCATTGATTTCCAGTTTCATTCCATTATGATCAGATAAAATGCATGGTATTATCTCCACCCCTTTATATTTACTGAGGGTTGCCCTATGGCATAATATATGGTCTGTTTTTGAGAAGGATCCATGTGCTGCTGAGAAAAAAGTATATCCATTTGATGATGGTTGATATATTCTATATATGTCAGTTAAGTGTAGGTTATTGATTGTGATATTGAGTTCTATAGTTTCTTTATTCAACTTTTGTTTGGAGGATCTGTCCAATGGTGAGAGAGGTGTGTTGAAGTCACCCATAATTATTGTGTTGTGGTCTATTTGATTCTTGAACTTGAGGAGAATTTGTTTTATGAATGTCGCAGCACCATTATTTGGTGCATACATATTGATAATTGTTATGTCTTGTTGGTGAATGGTTCCTTTTAACAGTATATAATGTCCTTCTTTATCCCTTTTGATTAACTTAGTCTTGAAGTCGATTTTATTTGATATGAGGATGGCCACCCCTGCTTGCTTACGAGGACCATGTGCGTGGTATATTTTTTCCCATCCTTTCACCTTCAGCCTGTGTATGTCTTTTCCAATCAGATGTGTCTTCTGGAGGCAGCATATTGTTGGATTTGTTTTTTGAATCCATGATACCAGCCTATGTCGCTTTATTGGAGAGTTTAAGCCATTAATGTTTAGAGTTACTATTGATATATGGTTTGTACTTCCTGCCATGTTTGATTATTTATCTTTTTTTTTTTGAATTTAGTTTGTTTCTCCATGATTAGCTTTCCCTCCTGCCCTATGTCTTTACTGAGGCACTTCCCACCGATGGTTTTGGTTATTGTTTTTCATTTCTTCCTCGTGTAGTGTTTTGCTCAAAATGCTTTGCAATGCTGGTTTTCTGGCTGCAAATTCTTTTAACTTTTGTTTATCATGAAAGATTTTTATTTCGTTGTCATACCTGAAGCTTAATTTTGCTGGATACAGAATTCTTGGTTGGCATCCATTGTCTTTCAGTGTTTGAAATACATTGTTCCATGACCTTCTTGCTTTCAGTGTCTGTGATGAAAAATCCGTTGTTAACCTTATTGGTTTACCCCTGAATGTAATCTGTCTCCTTTCTCTTGTAGCTTTTAATATTTTCTCTTTGTTCTGTGTATTGGATATCTTCATAACAATGTGTCTTGGTGTTGGTCTACTGTGATTTTGTGTGCTCGGTTTCCTGTATGCATCTTCAATTTGTATATCTGTTTCCTTTTTTATTTCTGGAAAGGTTTCTGTAATTATTTCATTCAGCAGGTTACTCATTCCCTTGGTTTGAATCTCTGTACCTTCTTCTATCCCGATGACTCGTAAGTTTGGTTTTTTTATGTTATCCCATAACTCTTGGATGTTTTTCTCGTGATTTTTTACCTGCCTTTCTGAGTTGGCTAGACTCTTTTCAAGATGATATATTTTGTCTTCATTATCTGACGTTCTGGCTTCTACTTGCTCCACTCTGTTAGTGATACTCTCAATTGAGTTTTTAATTTGGTTTATCATTTCCTTCAAAACTAGAATTATTGTTTGATTATTTTTTATAATCTCTATCTCCTGATAAAGATGCTTAACTTCTTCTTTTATCTGTTTATGTAATTCATTCTCAATGTGTTCTTTCGCTGCTTAAATTTGCTGTTTTGTATCCTCTTTAAGGTTCCATTCCATCTGTCTAAGGTGTTCCTTGAGTTCTTTATATGACCATTTTTCTGATGACTCTAGGTCCTCCTGAATATTTAGGCTCTCCTGCATTGTTTGTACTCCTTTTCTTCCTTGCTTTTTGAAGCTGCTCATGTTACTTCTTGTTCTGTTGACTGCTGAGTTACTGTTTACTCCTATAAATTTATTTGATGCTTGGGAGGAAAGGTATTAGAAGGGAAGGGAAGAAGTCACTAAAGAGAAAGAGAGTAAGCAGGTAGAATTCAAGGAAGGGGGGATAAGATAATTGAAAAGAAATGAAAAGACAAAAGAAGAAAAAAATAGTAAATAAAAAAAGAAAAAAAATTAAAAAAACTTAATAATAAAGAAAATTAAAATTAAAATTAGAAGAAAAAAAATTTAAGAAAAATTGTAAAAAAAGTTTAAAAAAACAACAAGAAATAAAAATGAAAATGAAAGAAAAACCCAAATCAAAAAAAAAAAAAAAAAGAGGAAAGAAAAAAAGAAAAAAAACTAATAAATGCAGTCTTAGAGTTTGATTAACTTCTCTTCCAGTGGGTGGCGCTGTGCCCACCAGGCCAAGTTTCTCCTGTCAATACCCGGGAACCAATCACTGTGCAGCAGCTCCTCCCAGATACTGGGCGAGTCTCCAATCCTGAGTGCCTAGGGCTTCCTCTTGTGTCTAATCACTTCCCACTTTTCCTCTAGCCAGGCCCCTCTCACGGGTGCTGCTCACCACAATACTGGCTACACGCCAGGTCTGCTGCTCCCGGGAGCCCTGTTTTCATGAACGACTGGGCACACTCTCCCAGTTTGCCATTCCCTCAAACCCTAAGTTTGTAGAGCTTGGGGCTGAGAATCCTCAGCGAATTTTACTTGCCCTCCGGTAGCCACTCCCCCGGTAGCTGGTGCAAGAGACCTTAGCTGTCAGCACTGGTGGGTGCGGTAGTTCCACACCGTCCCGCACCACCTGTGATTCCCTCGGTCTGGCTATCGCGCTCACAGGAGACCTGGGAGGGGCCCTTATGGGAGAGCTGGGAGGGGCCCTAAGGTTTCCCGGATGTGTGGAGAGGGAAGGCTAGGGAATTACACACCTGTAGCCGCAGGTTTCAATGAAGTTATCTCCTCCGCCGCAGTCTGATGACGTCAGTTCTCTGCCATGGTGGTATCTCTTGCAAATGGCGACAGTTCGTTTCCCTTTGCTTGTGAACAATGCAACGGATGGGTCCTTACTGTCTCTCCCAAGCCCCGTTTCAAACCTGTGGCCACTACCTATGAAGGCTCGCTAGGCATTTACCTCCGTAGGATTAGAAGGGCTGACCAGTTGTTTCAGCCTGATGGATTAGTGCTGAGTCACAGCTGTTTGTCTGCGGGAGGCAGGCGAACGGGAGCTTGAATTCAGCCGATCCGGCTCAATTTTATTTTTAATTTTGAATATTTCTTGTCTTCTACTGCTTTTGGTGTTGATTGGTTCTTTTTTTCTAGGGCTTTGAAATGTAATGTTAGCTTGGTTATTTGTTGACTTTTTCTTTTTTTTTTTTTTTGAGAGAGAGAGAGAGAGAGAAAGAGAGAGAGAGAGAGAGAGAATTTTTTTAATATTTATTTTTTTAGTTTTCAGTGGACACAACATCTTTATTTTATTTTTATGTGGTACTGAGGATGGAACCCAGTGGCCCATGCATGCCAGGCCAGCATTGTACTGCTTGAGCCACATCCCTAGCCCCGACTTTTTCTTCTTTTAAGGAATGAACTCCATGCAATGAACTTTCCTCTTAGTACTGCTTTCATAGTGTCCCAGAGATTTCCATATGTTATGTCTGTGTTCTCATTTACCTCTAGGAATTTTTTAATCTCCTCCTTGATGTCTTTTGCAACTCATTGTTCATTCAGTAGCATATTGTTTAGTCTCTAGGTGTTGGAGTAATTTTTATTTTTTATTTTGTCATTGATTTCCAATTTCATTCCATATGATCTGATAAAATGCAGGGTAGTAGCTCTACTTTTTTGTATTTTCTAAGAGTTGCTTTTTGGCATATTATAAGGTCTATTTTAGAGGAGGATCCATGTGCTGATTAAAAGAAAGTGTATCTGCTTGATACAGGTTGAAATATTCTATATATGTCAGTTAAGTCAAAGTTATTAATTGTATTATTGAGATCTATGATTTCTTTATTCAACTTTTGTTTGAAAGATCTATCCAATGGTAAGAGAGTTGTGTTAAAATCATGCAAGATTATTGTGTTGTGGTCAATTTGACTCTTGAATTTGAGAAGGATTTGTTTGATGAACATAGCTGCATCATTGTTTGGGGCATACATATTTATATGATTGTTGTTTTGTTGGTGTATGGTTCCCTTGAGCAGTATGTAATGTCCATCTTTATCCCTTTTGATTAACTTTGGCTTGAAGTCTACTTTATTTGATATGAGGATGGAAACCCCTGCTTGCTTCCGTAGTCCATGTGAGTGGTATGATTAGTTCCAACCTTTCACCTTCAGTCTGTGTATGTCTTTACCTATCACATGAGTCTCCTAGAGGCAGCATACTGTTGAGTCTTTTTTTTTTTTAATCCAATCTGCTAGCCTATGTCTTTTGATTGGTGAGTTAAAGCTATTAACGTTCAGGGTTACTATTGAGACATGGTTTGTATTCCCAGCCATATTTGTTTATTTTTGTTATTTAACTTGACTTGATTTTCTTCTTTGATTAGTTTTGCCTTTAGGGTACTACCTCCTTCTGCTGATTTTTATTGTTGTCTTTTGTTTCCTCTTCATGGAATATTTTTCCAAGGATGTTTTGTAGTGCCGGTTTTCTAGCTATAAATTCTTTTAACTTTTGTTTATCATGGATGGTTTCTATTTCATCATCAAATCTAAAGCTTAGTTTTACTGGATACAAGATTCTTGGTTGGCACCCATTTTCTTTCAGAGCTTGATATATGTTGTTCCAGGATCTTCTAGCTTTCAGGGTCTGGGTTGAAAAATCTGCTGTTATCCTAATTGGTTTTCCCCTATATGTAATCTGATTCCTTTCTCTTGTGGGTTTTAAAATTCTATCCTTAGTCTGTATGTTGGGCATTTTCATTATAATGGATTGTTGTGATCCGTTGTGATTTTGTACATTTGGCATCCTGTAGTCTTCCTGAATTTGGATTTCCAATTCATTCTTCATGTTTGGAAAGTTTTCTGGCATTATTGCATTAAATAGATTGTTCATTGTTTTGGTTTGGACCTCTATGCCTTCCTCTATCCCAATAACTGTTAAATTTGGTCTTTTTATGCTATCCCATATTTCTTGAATGTTCTGTTTGTGGTTTCTTACCATTATCACTGTGTGGTCTACATTCTTTTCAAGATTATATATATTGTCTTCATTGTCTGATGTCCTATCTTTTAAGTGGTCTACTCTGTTGGTGATACTTTCATTTGAGCTTTTAATCTGGTTTATTGTTTCTTTCTTGCATTTCAAGGATTTCTATTTTTTATTTTTTTTAAAGAACCTCTGTGTCTCCCTGCTGAGGTGATCTCTTACTTCCTGTATTTGTTTATGTAGCTCCTTGTTGAAGTGATCTTTCACTGCCTGTATTTGCTCTATCTTCCTTGAGTTCATAGAACATTTTAACCATGTATATCCTGAACTCCTTCTCTGTTATTTCTTCTACTGTGGCTTCCTATGATTCTAATAATGTAATGTCTTGATTTGTTTGGGGCACTTTCTTCCCTTGCTTTTTCATGTTGCTTGTGTGTCTTCCTTTCCAGCTCTGTGGGTCTGCGGTGTTATTGTTTTTACCCTACAGGTTTGTAGTGTTCTTGTAGGGTTCCAAGACCTCTCTTTTTTGGGGAAGGAGAATGTTTTCAGATCCCAGTATCAACAATATACCACCTAAGAACAATTTGTTGTTATTAAGACATTTACATTTAGTCTCAATGTACATAAATGTTGGATTCAATTATTGTCTATAATATAATCAGTAGTTTTATAAAAGGGTTTACAGTTTCTGACAGTGGACCATCAACTGGGGGTGGGGCATAGGACAATATGCTGAGGAGGTAGGATGTGAGGATATAGAGTTAATATATCTTAGGGAATGTGAAAGATAAATCTAATGAAGAGGGTTGGTAGCAAGAGAATAGACAGGAAGTAATTTAGGGTAGGCAAGTACGTGGGAAGACAGTACAGTACATAAAACAAACACACATATGTATTCAGAAAAATACAGGATGTTAAAATAGTAAAATTTGGAGGGGAAAAGAAAAATGAAAGAGGAAAAAAAGGCATATACAACACCTATATATTATATTATTCAGATGACTCAGTCCTCAGAATCCTATTTCATGCAAAGTTCTTGATTCTACATTATGTTGGGGATGTGAGGCCTGGAGGATAGAGGGGTAGAAGAGAAAAAAAAAAACAGTGTTGTTGCTATTTTTAGAGATCCATATCTTTCCTGCTTCTCTTCTCATACAATAGGTGGGGTTGTCTGTTGTAAGCTGGTGTCTCTACCCTCCGGATGGTGGAGGCAAGCAGGGTGGGAAGACTGGCCCTAGTGCAGGGCTCCTAGAAGTGGGGAGTGGTACCCGCTAGTCCCTGCAGGGAGACTGCACTTCACGGGTCTCTTTTTGGGACCACTGGCTCATATGACTTGAGCGCCTGGTACTATCTCCCTCTCTTGCCTGGAGATTTCCCAGTTCTGGTCTCTCTGTTAGGTTCCCAACTTTAGCCCCGTCTCCCTCTGCCCTTGCAGTTCCCAATTGTGGGACCTCTCACACCAGGGCTCCTGGTCGCACTGCACACCTGTCCAACTGCGAGTTGTTTTGAGTTGGGCAGTTAGTGTGTTAGGTTACTCATGCTGGGGAGGAGAGGGGGAAGTTGGAAACCTGGTACCTGGCCAGCTGGAGATCGGATCTAGGAGCTGCCCCCAGCAAACATGGTGAGGGAGGTGAGCCAAGATGGAGGTGGTCTGCTTCCCGCGTGGGGTGTCTGGTGAGGTGGGGTAGCCAGGAGATGGTGTTGTGCTGTGGGTAGGTAGCAGCTGAGTGACCTGTTTGGGAGCAGAGAGACATCTGGGAGTTCTGTGGAGGTGCTGAGAGGAGATTCTGCTATGGTGCTCCCTAGCTCTACGTTTGCTGGAACTTGGGCTTTGGGTGTCGGGAGCTGGGAGTCCAGGGTCCTGCTCAAACGCAGAGGCCCAGAGCCCTGCGCAGGGTCACAGAGCTCGCTGGTGACTTTTGTGGAAATCAGCTGCATAGGGTCCTCAACACCCTCAGAGACGCAGTGTTCGGACTAGGTGAGATCTGGATCACAGAGCGACACGGAATGCTGCCTCCCTTTGGTCCACCATCTTCGTTCCTCTGGTCACACTCTTACCAAGCTCCTGTTTTACCTAGTGAGGTGTCAACTGAGAGCTACCTATTTGTTAGGTGGTGACAGGTGTGCAAATCAGATGCCACAAATCTGCTGAAGGGGTGGAGACGTCTCCTTTTGCTCCCCAGAGGCAGCTCCAGCCTTTCCCTTGGGTGCTGAGGTAGGCTTGAGTCTGTGTTGGGACAGAGAAGGGAATTGGTGTCTCACATCATTTTCTCCAATAATTTACCGGTAATAAAGGGGACAGTTTAACCTGCCTGTTCAGGTCTCTGGTTAATCTTATTTTTCAACTGGTTCTGAACATAGGAATAGGAGTAATGGATATCTTATGTTGAATTCTTAAACTTTTTAAGAGGTGTAATACTTTAATATCATAGGTGTGGTCTCCCCCCCCCAAAAAAAAAAAAAAACAAAGACCAACAGCTCTCTCATTTGAATACTGTACTTCTCTTAATATAGAGCATTTGTTGGAAGTTATGTTATACTGTTGCTTCCCATAAACTTAGCATAAGTGAAACTCTGCATTGAGATTTTTGATGTGGTTTTATAACTGAAGGGCAAGGACAGGGAGGATATGCATCTGAGGGTTAAATAGATCTGGGTTATGAACAGCAGAGTCAAATTGTTTTAGGCAACAAAAGTATGAAATGGAGGGGCCTGGGTAGCTGATTTTAATGAAATAACACATTTTGAACTTTGTTATTTTTTTCCCCCTCTCTCTCATTGACAAAGAAAACCAGACACAGTATGGAAGGAATGGCCAAACTTGACTCATATTTTGATTGCCAATTCTTCACATAAACAAAGATAAACATTATTTGCACAAAGGGAACTCTGAACTTGGATATTCATATTTTATTTATACAGACAACCTCTGAAAGCTTTCCATGATTTGGTGTCGTGGGAGGCTGAAAAAGCCATCATCTGTTCCAACATATTACTCAACTTCCTTTCGCAGAATTCTCATGAGGATGGTCTTCTGTGGTTATGATTGGATGGCATTTGGAGTTTCTGTCTCAAAAATGTCAAGATAGAATAGACCCAGACTTTTACATCTCACCTTGTATATAGATCACATTCTGGTTTTGTTATTAAAATGAACATCATTCTAAGTACTTATCCATGCTCCGATTCTTTACACTTTTTCTTTGTGTTCCCCTTCCTTCCTTCCATCCATCCTTTCTCCCTTCTCTCTCTCTCTCTTCCTTCCTGCCTGCTAGAAGAAGACTTTAAGAATCAACTCTATCTTGACTTGAGTTTCTAGGGTAGTATATAATTCTAGTTTTATGTGATTAATTTAAATCACTGTAAAATTCGCCAAGAAACAGTGTTTTAAGACAGAAAGAAGAATGAAATTATAGCGTCTGCCAGTAAATGGATAGAACTGGAGACTATCATGCTAAGTGAAATAAGTCAATCTCCCAAATCCAAAGGCCAAATATTCTCTCCAATATACAGATGCTAACACACAATGGTGGGATGGGGGAGAATAGAAGTTCACTGGATTAGACAAGGGAATGAAGGGAAGGGAGGGGAGATGGGAACAGGAAAGACAGTCAGTAGCATGAATTGGGCATAACTTTCCTATCTTCATATATGAATACCTGAACAGTGTATCTCATCATGTGCA
The DNA here is from genome assembly GCF_964194105.1 of Spermophilus citellus. Lineage (NCBI taxonomy): Eukaryota > Metazoa > Chordata > Mammalia > Rodentia > Sciuridae > Spermophilus > Spermophilus citellus. The sequence continues at coordinate 68,514,192 of NC_138196.1, read as the reverse complement.
GCCACAGGAATGGGATGTTATACTCCATGTATGTATAATATGTCAGAATACACTCTACTGTCATGTATATCTAAAAAGAACAAATTAAAACCAAAAACAAAAACAGGGAAAGCCGGATATGTTGGTACATACTTATAATCCCAGCAGCGTGGGAGGCTGAGGCTTTGTTGGGCTAAGGATCATCAATGCCATCTACTCTAGTACTAAATATGGTCTGTAATGATGACTCAGAAGAGAAAAATTACCTTGATGAGGCTGTTATGGGCCATGATATATAGGCAATGACCAAACAGACTCCATTTTACCCTGAGACTCTATGTCATATAAGAAATGCTTCTCCCATGGAAACACCTCACCTCTGCACCTATCAATAGTTGCTTGGCATAGCATGTTGGCAACACAAAATGGCAATTCTTATACAATGTAAAATTGTTTTCTTTGGTTTTCATTTTTCTTGGGCAATGTACCCTGTCAGAGATTGATTGTCTAGGCTTTAGTAACCATTCTCTAACTCGTACTCAACTAGGGTCATTTTGACCCACTTCTCTTCTGCTTGCTTGCTGCTATGCCAACCTGGAAAGTCCTGTGGGAAATACCAATGTACCCATTGCATTGTTTCAATAACTGCTCAATTCAGCTTCTGTACTCCTGCTTGATTGCAGCTATGTTAACCCAGATGTCTTTTTTGTGGTTTTTGCCTTTAAAGACCCTAAAATGCTCAGGCTCAAGGCTGTTCCTTGCAGAGACAGTTGTGGGTCCTGCTGGGAGCAGTCGCTGGCTGGCTGGCTAAGTAAAGACTCTCCAAATCGGACAAAATGGACTTGGTATGTTTTCTGAGTGGTCTGCCCCAGAACAGAGGCTTAATGTAAGTTTTTGCAGGATGCTATAGTTTCTTCTCCCTCTTCTAGGTGTTAGGGTATCTTAACTCTAATAGTTTTACACATTTCCTTTTTCCTTTTCCATTCATTTCTTTGGAAGATTCGTCCAGCAGTGACTAAATGCTAACCCTGTGTTCTCTACCAGTGATTTGAATAGCACACTGCCGTGGGTTTTGGCCGTCACCACTGTCAGTGTAATCTCCACCATCACCATCACCGTCACCCTCCCCATTACTGTGCATATATCGTGTGCCACATTCTGGATGAGGCACTTGAACTCAGGCACTTTGAGACCCCATTGCAGCACTGCAAGGTAAGAAGTGTCGCAGCATTCCTATGCCACAGATGAAGAAGGAGGTTCAGAGTTAAATTCCTCACCTCACACAGTCCATGAAGGGCAGAGCAAGATTAAAAGTCATGTCTGCCTGACCTCGAACCCATCCTAATTCTACCTTCCCTCCCTTCTTCAGCACATCTGAGAGACAGAGAGAGAGAGAGAGAGAGAGAGAGAGAGAGAGAGAGAGAGAGAGAGAGAGCGCGCGCACTGGATTCTTCTCGATCAGATGTGTCTGTATTTTATATTCTGCTGACTACTTGACAGATGCTAACTGGTATATTTTGGGTTTCAGGAAAGTACTTACTACCTATTAGAAAAGAAGATGATTTTAAAACATTGCTCAAATAGATGCAATAAACACCTCTTTTATATCTTCTTTCCACATGGAATCACTGTGGATCCAATTATGTTGCTCGAGTTCCCTGTAGATACTGTGAAGTTTGGCACAGTGGCTGTGCTTGGTTTTGACGTTAATGCTGCAGAGAGACATGTTTCAGGACTTGCCAGTACAACTCTCTCCCCCAACTTCCCAATGAGGGGAGGGATTTCCTGGGAAGCTGCCTGGCTGCAGGTTCTGGTTGTTGAAGTTCTGTGGGTCTTGAAGGTAGAGTCAGGGAAAACTGTGGCAAGGTGGAGTGGCAGGTACAAAGTGAAGTATCAGGGGTGCTGAGGTCAGGTGGAAGGCTGAGGTACACGAGACTTGAAAATAAAGAGACAGAGATCCTTAGCATCAAGGAGGCTGTCCATGCAGAGGGAGGCTTTTGCTCGTGGACAAAGGTTCCTGGCCATCATACAATGGCAGTGCAGATGTAAGGCTGGTGAGGAGGTACCATAGGCACATATTAATTGAATTTTAAAAAGCACTTAAAAAACTGCCTAGCAGACCTGGGCCTGGTGACGCATGCCTGTGATCCCAGTGATTTGGAAGGCTGAGGTAGGAGGATCAACACATCAAGATCCTATCTCTGGACACTCAGTGAGACCTGTCTCAAAATAAAAAACAATAAAAATAAATTAAAAAGAACTGAGATAGTAGCTCAGTGTTAAGGCACCCCTGAGTTCAATTCCCAGGACCTAAAACCAAACAAATAAAAAATCTGTTTGGCATGAAATAGGTACTCATGAATGCAATTACTGCTGTAATTATTACTTGAAAGAGGTATAATTATTATTACTCAAAAATGTGTTGCTCTTACTCAAAGATATGTTACTATTTTTATTATCAGTGCTAGTTTACAAGATAAGTTAAAGGACTTGGTACTTAGGAACCTGAAGAAACCCAGTTATAGACCCACAACTGTGACCAGTGCTTACATGTGAGGTGGAACCCTAGTTATCAGAAGAGCGATGGAATAAAATTAGGTTACAACAAATTTTGGGTCTGATTATCCCTATTTTAGATCAAGATGAGTCTAGGGACCTGCACTGGACTTGCATCTGCTCATGACCTTCAATGGGGAGCATTGACAATGGGGTGAGGACGCTGGCTGGGCTTCATCAAAGGGCATTCTTTGGTAATAATTTCAGTATCAACCATAGTAGTTCTTGAATAAGTTAAAAATTACTTAAAATAATTATTTGTGTTCATTGCTATTTAATGGCCAACCATTTAGTGTTAAGGCCACGATGATGAAAAGAAAAAAGAGAAATAAAACCATAATGCATTTATATTTGAAGATTTTTGAGATTAGTGTCCACCTGCATTGTTAAAAACTGATGGAAACAGTTTTTGTTTCTGAAATGTCATGCCCTGAGTGTCTGTGTGGAGGTGACGTTGCTTGAAGACAGAGGACTTTGCCCAGATATTTTTGCTCTGGGTGACTGGAATGTGAATCTGCCCGTGGATATATGTGGAATGAATGCTGTTGGAGGAGGGGGCACAAGGTGAAAGGTGAGCTGTGGATACCTGAGCAAAACTGCTTTCTCATGAACTGTAGATAAAATCAGAACCTTCCCAACAGCAAACAATCTGACACTTTTAGAAAATTTACTGGACAAAGAACATGCTGATGAAGTAGCCATAACTTTGCCCCTTTTACTTTTTAAACATTTAAAATTTACCTGCTGCAATTGCTACAGAACTGGAAGAAAAGTGATTTTTTTAATCATATTTTCTTTCTACATGATTTTTCAGAATTAAATCATTACTGGCTCTTAGAATTGGTCTAGCAGAAACACTATTCATGGACTGAAAACTGTAATGAGCAGGATATTTAATGAATTCCTAAGAAACCACTAGTTGATTACCACAAAACAAAACACAACACAGAAAATGATACTACGGCTTTTTTTGTTTTTTGAATAGCTGTTTGAATAGTGGTTGAGTTTGTCAAATATCCTGAGTGTGAATGCTGTAATAATGCATTCTTATTATCCTGCTTAGATGATTTACAACTTTGCCAGTGAACTGTCTGGCTACATTGTATTTTCTACTTACATTGACACTAATGCTTATTCTAGAAATTTCTGAGAGATCAGCCTGGCACTGCCAGGCCCATTTCTATTCCTTGTCTTTGCAGTGGAACTATCTGAAAATCAGCTAGCACTAGTCATTTGTCTTTAATTGTATTTTTCTCCAGAATCTTCACTCCAGCTTCCCTGTGTGTTTATTTTAAACCTTAAGTTTGAAGAGGTGATGAGGAAATAGTATTTAACAAGAGCTCCATCAATTTGTGGCTGTGGCTTACCTGGCCACATGAGCTACTGCTGTGGGATTCGAGGTCTCATCAGAGAGGATTAAAGCAGGGGGTGGTGCAGCATCATTGCTTAAAACCTAAAATACACTTCCTTGTGCATTGAATACACAGAAGTATTTTGAAACCAAGAATGTGTGTCCTTAAAGGAAGACTGTGCCAGCTTTATGTGTGCACCTCCAGCTGCACACCACCATGTGTTCTTTGTCAATCCAGGTTCCAACAAGCTGAGCTGATGGGCAGGTGTGAAAGGAAGGATCAGATGCTGGATTGTTGGTTCAGTCTTTTACTAGGTGAATGATCCTGGAGGCTCAGCCTGCACAAACTTAGTTTTGTTGTATCTTCTGCCTTTTATTCACAAATGCAGAAGTGAGGGTATGGCCCCTATAATCACAGCACAAGATTCTGAACACTTAACTTCTTACCTGGGGTAGCAGGGAGCGACCTTCCATATGATCTATATGTAGCCCACGTAGATGAATGGGAAATGTGCCCAGTATAGACACCCCAGATTCTTTGAGATTGTACCCAAACAATGATAACAAAAACAACAAAATGGAAAAGCGGAAGTCTTTTGTTTTTCATTCAGAAATCACTTTCAAATTTAGTAGCATTATGTATTAGTCTGTTTTCATGGCTATCACGAAATTCCTGAGACTAGTTACTTTTTTTTAAAAAAGAGGTCCATTTAGCTCCCAATTTAGAGGTTCAAGATCATGTACAGCTGGGCTTTGGTGAAGACTACATGGTGAATGACATCCTGGCAGGAGCGCTTGTGAGAGGGATCCCAAGGCAAGATAGGAAGCTGGGGAGTGGGGTGGGGTCACAATTGCTCTCTTATAACAAACATATGGCAGGAACTAAGGAGGCTCCCAGAAGAACGTGTTAATTCCTCCTGAGGGCATGTGGCCAATGCACTAATTATCTAGTAATTAGCCCCACCTCTTGAAGGTTCCATCCTACCTCCATATTGCCACATCAGAGACTAAGCCTCCAGTGCGTGGAAGGACACACTCAAACCATATACAAGTTACCGCATATTATATTTATGAGATTTTTTCAAACTAAGATATGTGACCATTTTGTTTGCATTTCCACTGCTTCCCTAGCCACCTCTCCCTCAGTGTATCTGTCACAAGCTTCTACACCTTCCCTTTCCTCTTTTCCTCCTGTTTGATCTGACTTCCCTCCTTCACACACTGCCTCTGCCTCTCTGGACTCTCTATGTCATGGCTGACTTTAGCCTTGGAAAGAGTCGGAAGAAAACCAGCATAAGCTCTCTTATTTTTTTTTTTTCTCCCCATAGGCCCTTCCGTTGGAAAGGCCCTTTCAAAAAGAGGATCTTCTGCCCCAGACTCTCTCAAAGCACCTTGCTTTCTAGGGAACCGCCCCCAAGCCTTCCATCCAACCCTTACAACTCCCGGTGTCAGTCAGCTTTTCGTCCCGGTGACCAAAATACCTGACGAGAACAACTTAGAGGAGGACAATTTATTTTGGCTCATGGTTTCAGAGGATTCAGTCCATGGCTGGCTGGCTCCATGGTCGCAGACCTGAGATGAGGCAGAACATCATGGCAGAAGGGTAGCGCATGGCAGCTGGGAAACAGAGAGAGAAGAAGGGACTGGGGGAGAAGATAAAACCTTCTAGGGCACATTCCCAGTGACCTATTTTCTCCCACTAGATCCCACCTCTCAATACTCCATCCAGCTATCGATTTGATGGATTAATCCACCGATGAGGTCAGAGGCCTCATGATCTAATCATTGCCTAAAGCCCCACCCCTGAACCTTGGTGCATCGGGGATCATGTTTTCAACATGTGAGATTTTGGTGGACATTCCAGATCCAAACCATAATACTACCCAACCACAGTCCTGACCCCCAGAGTCCAGGCCCTAACTCTGGGTTTTCCCCCGGTACATATAAAATCAGGTTTCCTGAGTGAAACAGAAACTTAGCAGAGTTAGGTTCCTTTCCTCATTATTGACAAATATGTGAAACTACAACCAATAAATGAATATAGGAAAGAATTAACCTGGGAGATCAGGCAGTATGGGGGAGTAGAAAGTGCCCTGGACTAGTCTCATAAGACTTGAGCAGCAGTTACAGGTTGTCTAATAAAGGAGGTTGGCAGCTCTACAAATTTAATTAGAAGACAGTAGATCTGCTATTAAGATATGCTTTAAAGTACTTTTCCTGATAATCTTGTCAGTCTACAAAAGAGGTTTCCTGTGGAATGTAAGAGAAAGTCAAAATGGAAGGCAAACTAAAAATCTTTTTGAGGTGGTGTTAAGTAGGGTTAAAATGTACCATGACTCAGAAATAGTGTCCTACTACACACAAAACTTGGTCATAAAAGGTGTGACTCTTAAGTATCAGTAATGTCGATTCCCTGAGAAAGACAGAGAGTCAAGGCCTCAGATATGGCCTCCCCAAGGCCATGCCCCACACAGAGTGAATTTTAAGAATACAAAAGAAACTCTGGGTGAGATGTAACAGCTATGGGGAGGAACCAGAGAAACTGGCACTGATGGTAGAGGGCAAGGTCAAGGGCAGGAGGGAGCAAGGTGGTGGGCACAGGCAGGGAACCAACAGGGAACCTGCTGTTGGGGTCACGTCCAGTTGTGGGATGGTGTTCACATCCAACTTTATATTTTCTAAAAAAATATTTACATAAAATACAAATTTATTCGGCTAATACTTCTGGAATCTAGGGTTAATGGGCTGCATGTTGGTGAGCCTTTCTGCCTCATAACATGGTGGAAGGCAACCCATGGCAAGAGAGCCAGAGCCTGTCAGCCAGAGTCTCCCTTCCTCCTCCTCCTTCCCTTCCTACATGTCCTCCTCCTCTTCTTTCACCTCTCCTCCTGCTGCAGCTTCTCTTCCATATCCTCCTCTTCTTCTCCCTCCTCCTCGTCTTCTTCCTTCTCTCCTCCTCCACCTCCTTCTCTTCTCCTTCTCCATCTCCTCTGCCTTCTCTTCTTCTCTACTTCCTTCTCACTTCTTCCTCTTTCTCTCCTCTTCTTCTTCCACCTCTTCCTCTTCCTCCTCCATCTCCCCATTCTCCTCTTCTTCTCCTTCTCCTTCTTTTGATTTTAAAACAATTGACACATAATAATTGTACATATTTGTGAGTACCATGTGATAATTTGATACATATATAAAATGTATAATGATAAAATCAGGGTACTTAGCATTTCTTCTCCTTAAACATTTGTATTGTATTGTGTGGGATAGTTTCAAAGTTCTTTCTTCTAGTTCTTTAAAAAAAAAATATATATATATATAAATTTTTTTGTAAACTACTTTCTAAATTGTGCTGTAGAACATTACAACTTTTCCCTCCTATGTAGCCATTTTTTGGCATCCCTTATCCAAGCTTCCTCTCTCTGCCTCCTCACTACCCTTCCCAACTTCTAGTGACAGTTATTCTATTCACTACTTCTATGAAATCTACTTTTTTAGTTTCCTATGAATGAGAACATGCAGTAGTTGTCTCCCTGTGCCTACCTTATTTCACTTAACATGATGTCTTCTAGTTCCATCCATTTTGCCACAAATGACAGAATTTCATGGCTGGATCATATTTTTGGTTGAATAGTATTCCACAGTGCACACACAATGCTTTTTAAAAAAATCTGTTCATTTGTTGATGGACACCTCAGTTGGTTCCATACCTTGACTATTGAAAACAGTGCCACAGTAAACACAGGAAAATCAAAACCACAAGTCTCCTTGATACACTGATTTCAATTTCCTTAAGAATGTATCTGGCATTCTTTACAGAAGTAGAAAAAATAATCTTAAAATTCATAGGGAAGACTATAAATAGCTGAAACAATCTTGTCCTCAGAACACACTGAAAAGCTGTAACAACCCAAACAGCATGGAACTGGCATCAAAGCAGACACACAACAAGAGAGCAGGATAGAGAACTCAGAAATAGAGCCATGTGCCTGCAACCAACTGATTTTTTGACAAAAACATTACAAAAAAACACTTTGTAGGAAAGGATAGTCTCTTTGATAAATGGTGCTGGGAAAACTGGATATCCATATGCTAAAGAATGAAACTAGATCTCTATCTTTCACCATATATAAAAAACAACTCAAATAGATGGAGACCTATGTGTAAGACTCGAAACTATGAGACTATTAGAAGAAAACATAGGGGAAAGACTCCAAGATGTTGGTATAGGCAATATATTTTTGGATAAAACCCTTAAAAGCAGAGGTAACAAAAAACAAAAATTGACAAATGGAATCACATCAAACCAGGAAACTGCTGCACAGCAAAGGATACAATCAGCAGAGTGAACCTGTAGAATGGGAAAAAAATATTCACAAACTATCCATTTGAGAAGGGATTGTTATCCAGAAAACACAAGGAATCCAAACAGCTCAACAGAGGAGGGGAATCCCGCCCCCCAAATAATCCAATTAAAAATGGGAGAGTGATCTGATCACATATTTCTCAAAAGAAGATTACAAAGAGCCAACAATATGAAAAACCAGGCAGCATCACAAGTCATCAGAAAAATGAAAATCAAAACCACAATAACATCTCCCCCTGATTAAAACAACTAAAATAAAAAAGATAATAATAGCAAATGCTGGGAGGATGTGGAGAGAAAGGAAACCTCTTAAAGGCTGTTCATGGGAATGTACAGTCAATATGGAAAATAGTACGGAGGTTCCTCAAAAAGAAAACAAAACAAAAAAACCCTAAAAATAGAGTGATATCCTTTTGATATGGGAGTTTTATCAGTCTCGTCCATGCCTATGTATCTCTGTGCCCTGCTGTGCTCAGCAGCTGGTAGCAGTCCTACACTATCAGCCACACATACAGGGGACAGGAATGGATCCTGGAGTCAGAGGTGGGAGGGGAGAGACTGGGAGGGCAGATGCTTCTCTGCCTTTTAAATTTTCTATATTAGGTAGACTTGCTTCTTTTTTCATTTTTAAATAATTTCCTGTTAAGAATGACCAATTCTTAGAGAAAGCCAAAATAAGGTGTCTTTAAACTTCCCCCATAACTTAGGAAGTATTGGAAATAGTTTTCTTATTATTTTACAGAATGTGTAAAAGAAGAACCGATTATATGAAAAGGCTAGTCCTCTGCTGGTACGTGTGAGATTATGATGTGTATATTTCCATGTATTTATGTGCCAAGTAACAGCAAACCAGTTAAGTGCTTTGGGGAAAAATTGTGCATAATTGCTTGGGGAAAAAGTTTTCCTGCATTTTAAAAGGACTATTAATTTTTTTTCTTGACTGGGTTGTTTTGCTCAGAGACAAAAGCAAGGGTGCACCAGTGTATAAGCAAGAAAAAGATGCTGTGCCTCAGGCTGCTTTGTGGTAACACACAGCCACAAATATTCCTTATGCTCCAGCTTCCCGCAGCGTTGAGATCACGCAACCTTTTAGTTTCATAATATTACCATTTACATGGACTTCTGATACTTTTCAAATGCCAGACTTTGTCCTGAACTTGTGAACATCTTCTTTTTTTCCTGTTTTCATTTTTCTTTAAAGGCCATCATTTAGGAGACAAGAACTCGGCCAGGGGATGCTGGTTAGCGGGTGACTAAATATTGCAGGGTGCCAATATAAACCTCATCCCACAGCAGGCGAACCCTGATGGTAGGTAGCTTTCGGCACTTCACATTTGCTGAAGTCCTTCCAACTCTCCTCTTTCTTCCATGTGGACATGTGTTGATGATCTAAGGAAAGTGGCTGTGCAGTCTGTCTCCAATTTACTGTAGACCTTGGAATCCTTTTAACAGTGAAGTATAATATGTATGAAGGAAAGGGTTACAGAACCCATCAGGAAAATGAGCCTTGGCTACAACTCCAGAAGTAAAACAGGAAGGGAATGGATTCAGGTGTGGCCATCTGAGAGCATCAGGGAAAGAGTAACAATCCCCTCCCCTCCCCTCCCCCTTCTGCTTGGGTTTGGTTGGCATGGTTTTCTTTGGACTCTTCTTTGGAGACAATCAGAGTACATTTTCTCCAGCAGACACTTTTTTTTTTTTAAATTTCTGAGTTCAAAGACAAACAGTAACTAGGTGTAGGGGTGAGTCCAAGAATCAAATAGCCCATAAAGGGAAAGGGCACAGGAGCTATAGATTTGGCACCAGGGCAAGGATGGGGAGGGTTTGAATTTTTTTTTTTTTTTTGTACTGGGAATTGAATCAATGGACACTCTACCACTGAGCCACATCCCCAGCCCATTTATTTTTTATTTTGAGTCAGGGTCTCCCTAAGTTGCTTAGCACCTTGTTAAGTTGCTGAGGCTGGCCTCAAACTCGAGATCCTCCTGCCTCAGCCTCCTGACTCATCAAAATTGTTAGTGATGCAGATATAATGAGCGGAGTGACTGCTTTTTATAAGATTTTGGCTACAAAAGGATTAGGCAGAACCCTGTTTTGGACCCACCAGAGCCCATGGAGGAATAATTACTTCAATGACCTTTTAGTGTGTCCTGAGTGGTTAACAGCTGCTCTTCCTACATGGAGACTGAGGTGCCAGGGAGCAGATTGCTGGTTGCTAGTGTGATGAGTCATGGGAAGGGTGGGGGCTTTGGAATGGGTCATGTCAGTGTTCAAATCCAGGGCTTAGCTGCTTATAGACTGTGTGATGTTTGGCATGTTGTTTAATTCCTCAGAGATTTAGCTTCATAATCTAAAACCAAAAATAAAGACACCTCCCTTGCCTGGTCATTATGTGACTTACTTGAGATCAGGTGCACAAAATCAGTCAGTGTCTTTTTTCTGGGCTGATGCATGATTTAGGGAAAGCAGTCATCTGCCTTTTAGAAAGAGCTATCATAAACTAAACATAATTAAATATGTTTATAGAACTGTGGAACCAGTTTAATTTACATAAAATAATTAAAACATTTCTCAGACACAGAGCTGGGTAGTGAAAAATCCAGCACCATTCTGGCCAAACCAAAAGAAAACCAAATAAAGGATCAGGATTTTTTTTCCTTTTTCTTCACAAAATAAAGAAATAGAGAAGAGAAGCTTAGGTGTTGGTAATGATATTTGGTAGTTCAAATAAAATAAGATTTCTATTTTCACTTAGTTCCATTACCATATATTTTTGTGAAGTGAATTTTCGACATTTTGTCCAAGATCAGCAACTTATTTTTCCAAGGATCACAGGGAATCAGGTAATGTCAAAGCAGAAAATTCAGAAATGAGAAAAGAGGGATATTTCAAGGTAAAGAAGAGGTGGCCTCCACAAGTCAGTTGGTCACAATCATAACAGTCCGGTGACAGTGGATGGTAATGGTAGTCACCATGACTGGAGGGTTTACTGTGGACCCCCAGGGCTATGTTGAGCATATTTGCTACATTCTCTCCTTTCCTTTTTCCTAATAATCTATGTACTATTTCAAATCCCCATTTCAAAATGGGAAAGCCAATCACAGTTGAAGACATTTTTGTTTCACTACTGAGAAGTGGAACAGGAAGTTTTTGTCTATGGTTCCCAGTGAGCAGTAGGCACCTAGCACCTCTAAGATGTGCCCTTGTGTCCCCTATACTAACAGCCATTACTAGGGTCAATCTGGATTTGCTTATTGTTTTTACAGTTACACATTGTTTTCCTGCCCCATGTTCCTGGAATACTGTTTTACAGTGGGTTTCTCAATCTTGATGCTATCGACATCTTGGGATGGATCATTTTTTGTTGTAGGGGTACTGTTCTGGGTTTGTGGATGATAAGCAGCATCCCTGGCCACAACATACTAGAGGCCAGTAGCACCTCTCAATTGTAATGGCCAAAAATGTCCCCAGGCATGGACAAGGTTACTGAGGTGCAAAATAGCCTCTGGCTGAGAATCACTGCTTTGGTACCTTTAGAAAAAATTTTTAAACTAATCACAAAAATGTCACACACAGATTAATTATAGAATCATCTTGTATTACCCAAGTATTGGTTGTCTAGTGTAGTGGTTACCATAAAACTTGTGAACACTAGTGACACTGTCCTTTGTCTTCTCTCCTGAAATCGCGGTATCTGGAGGCACTTTTTCATTTGTAATAGTAACACTTGTTGTCGTGGACACAAACACTCTTACACATTGTGCATGTGGTCCGTTAGTTCCCTAGGGTTGCAATAACAAATTGCAACAAACCTGGAAGACTTAAAACAATAGGAATTTATCCTCTCGAAAATTTGGAGACTAAAGCCTGAAATCAAGGTGTAGCCATGGCCGAGTCCCTTCAAAGACTCGGATGGGATCACTCCTTGGTTCTTCCCAGCTTCTGGGGTTGCTAAGAAGCTTTGTCATTCCTTGGCTGGAGACATGTCCCTTTGATCTCTTCCTCTGTAGTTATATCCTGCATCTCCATCTCCACTTTTCTCTCTTCTCTGGACATCAGTCACTGGATTAGGGCACACTCTGATCCAGTATGGCTCCCCGTAACCTAATGACATCGGTGTAGACCCTATTTCCAAATGAGGTCACATCATAGGTACCAGGAATTAGTATTTGAACATCTTTTTTTGGGGGGACACAGTTCTATCTATTGCTTGAATAAATGTGAGGAGGATGCTAGGAGGCAGAAATGAAGCCATGTTGCTTTTATTTTGTATCACCTTTTCCTTGTCTATCTCTTAAAAGGCCATCTGTCATTGGGATTTAGGGCACATTCAGTTAATCCAGGACAATCTTTTCATCCCAGGTCCTTAATTTTAGTATATCTACTTTTCAAGGAAGCTAACAGGTCTGAGGATTAGAAAATGGGCATGTCCTTTGAGGGCTACGATTTAACCCACTATAAAGGTGACAGAATTTAAAGACAGAAAAAGTCTCAGGGTAGATTTTCAACTGTTGGAAATGAGTTGGGTACAATTTTGTCTGAAGTGGAGTTGGTTAGATAACTCTTCAAGTCATTTCTAATTAATTTAACTGTATAATTTTGTAATCATGTCAGTGTTTGGGTTTCCAAGACCTTGGCTAAAAAGAAGAAAAACATTCTAGGCAAATCTACCATGACTAAGAGATTCTATTTTTAGCATGTTTAAATACACAAAAAGTGACCTGTTCAGAAGGACGATATATATTCAAACTCAGTTTCCAAAAAAGAAATATTAAAAAAAAATGCTTAGTAATTTATTAAATGATTTAAATCTCAAAGGTGGGCCAGTTTATAGCCAGGACTGATTATTTATTTAGCATTAATATTATTGAGTCACTTGTGCCATGTAGGTCAGACCTGGAGGGTTAGAAGACTTAAAAGATGTGATAGATGCTAAAACAACCCAGAAACCATGGTGGTTGCCCACATAGCATTGAACATATAAAGGATCCTAGTGCAAACTACCTTTTCCCTCTACTTCCAAATCCACTCTCCATTGTTCATTCTCTGGTCTGGATTGCATCTATGACTCCTTTATCCTCAGACTTACTAGTGGGTGATGCCAGTGGAATGCATCAACAGTAGACTGGAAGGCAGGAATTGAGATCACGGTATTTATTCCCTGAGCTACTTCCTGCCCTGTCTTTGCATGTTGGCATATTCTTCTGTCCGGTCGGTCCTACATCTCCTGTCAGGTGGCTACCTTCGTATAGCTGGTTTTCCCGTCTTCCCTTGCCCTAGGCTCAGGGTCTGCTGTTGTTAGCCATAACAGTGCGCCATCTTTGTTGGCTTCTCCCAAGCATTTCCACTCCTTTGTTACTATCTCCTTATCCAGTTGCCCTCTCTTCTCTGCCAGACCCTGATGGATTACAATACTAAACACAGCAATAGTTTGTTTAGAAATAATGTCAGTGATTGCCTGTTTAAATTACAGAAAAAAAATCTGTGTTTCAAATTCACAGTTTTCCTATCTCTTAAATGAGCAGATGAAGTTTCTGACATGTTGGCTCTGGGCCACATCAATTGGAGACACACAGTCTCCTCCTGTCTAGTCTTTTGGATTGATTTTAGTGAAGCTGCACTGGTCTTTGTGCACAGACAGTGTGGAGAACAGTCTTTCCTTTCAGGAACAATTCATGTTTGCATCTGTCTTGTGTTTTGCATCTGTCTTGTGTTCTGTCTTATGAAATCTTATTTGCCCGCCTCTGCAGCAGAGCACAGGTGAGGAAATTGGCCTCTTTGCCATTTGGAACCACACATTTAGAGACTATAAATCATTCAACAAAATGGAAAGAACTTGCATTTCTGGGTAGGCCCATAGTAATCTCAGGCACTTAGGGTGCCATTAAGCAACTCTCCATTGTAATGTGTTATCAGATCGGGGGCTCTGCGGTTCCCTCAGGGTCTCCAAGAATGGATGGAACTCCTTGGGTACCAGGGTGGAGCTACAACTGACCCCATTCACTGGAGTCTCCCCAGAAGAAGTCCTGGGAGCATGAAAAAGGAAAACCTTACTCATGGAGAGGCAGTGATGATAAATATTCCTTCTTCTCTCCCATCTTCCCTAATTTTACAGGGGAGGAATGGGGATGGGAGAAAGGAACTCCGGAAGGAGAAAAGACATTACAGGTCCTCAAGAATGAAGATAGCATGGTGGGGCAGTGGTTTCTAAAGTTTTATGGGCTTGTGGAACTTTGGTTGTAGATTTTTGAAATCTTTGGTTTTATGGCAGTTCCTAGGCTTTGGGGGCCTTTGAATGTACCCTCTCTCCTCTCTCTTTCTTCTCAAGTGTCTGTTTGGCTCTATGGATAATAACATGCTTGTCAGGACCTGTTGGAAAAGACATAGGAGCTGTCTGTTAAGGCTCAGGAGAATCCTTCCCTCCTGGGTGTGCAGCCAGCTCACCAGAGGAGGAAAGGAAGCAGAGCTGGATGACACGGCCTGCTGGTGGGAGGTGCGCTGTTTCAGGGAGCGAGGGAGGGCAAATGAGGCTAGAGTCAGGTTCCATCAACAAAGGAGTCTCTGAGTTCCTGAAGGCATAAAAGTCACATAGGAGGATGGATTCCCAACCTCAGCAGTCCAAGTATTGCATAATCTAAAAATATCTTTGCCAACTGTACCTTCCAACTTAACCAAGAAATGGAAAACATATAAAAATACTCTGGTGGAGAGTATTCTGGAGGAGAATATGCAGTTACTCATCATATTAGTCCTTTTGAGTGGCTATAACATAATGCTGTAGACAGGGTAGCTTATAAACAAAGGAAATTTATCTCTCACTGTTTGAGAAACTGGGAACTCCAAGATCAAGGTGACAATAGACTCAGTGTCTGTGGAGGGCTTGCTTCCTCACAGCAGAATCTTCTTGCTATGTCGTCATGTGATGGATGGGGTGAGGATATCTCTTTCCTAAAGGTACTAATCTTAATCACGAGGTCTCTGCTTTATAATTGTATCACTTCCCGAAGCCTTTTCTCTTAATTCATCACATGTTAGCTTTCAAAATGTGAATTTTGGAGGGACATACACATTCAGACCATATTATCTATTTCAACTCTTCCATTTATTTGGATGTGACCTAAGGACACTTCATACTATCACATCAGTCACTTCTTTAGCACTTTAGAGAGCCACTCTCCTGGGGGTACAGAAGTTGCAGCACCTGTGGGATGAAGCCTTATCTAGGATAAAATTGGATGAGTGGGCATTTCCATATACATATACATTAATTTTGACATTTGATCTTATCACTACCTTGTGAGAACACACAGGTATACATGTTATCCACATGAGGAGAGAAGTTAAGTGACTTGGAGACAGAACTATTTGATGATATAGAAACTAGCCCATTTTGCCAGAAAACTGAAAGTCTCCTCTTATATGAAAGTTTCAGAATCTGGATCATTGCTGCCTCTCTTCATGAATTAGAGCTCAAAAGTCTTAGGGTGAGATGATTATCACCTTATTTTAGAGATGAAAAGCTGAGGCTCAGAGATATTAATTGAAGTATAGTTAAGAATTTGACCCCAAATAAGTAAATACAGGTATTAAAATTTAAAAGAAAAGAATTTGACTTTGCCCAAAGAGAGTTTGCTTGTGTTTCTGGAAGGTAATTCATGTTATACTTAATAGTAATGTCTCTGTGGAGGGCCCTGGCCATGCCTGGCAATCTTAGGGTAGAAACTGGTCATACCAGAAATGCCAACCATGTGATTTTAAGGTGGGGCCTTTGTATCATGTATCTGCCAACCTAGGGCTGAGTTTCTACTATGTAGGCAATCAATCAGTCATGCCTATCTAATGCAACCCTAATAAAATTTCTGCACATGGAGACTTGGTTCAACTTGCCTGTTGGCAATACTCTCTCTATAGTCATATATATCAACACTGAGAAGGTACCGTATCCTGAGACATTTGGAACCCTCCATGTCCTTGCCTTATAATAAACTATAACCATGAGTAAGATAGCCTTCAGTGAGTACCATGAGTCTTTCTAGTGAATTAGAGAATGTGAGCATGGTTTTGTGAGCCCCCTGAACTTGCAGTCGGTATCAGAAGTGAGGGTGATCTAGTGTGAACTTTCCCTTTTAGGTTTGTAATTGGACTTTAACCCCTTGCATTTGGTGTCAGAGTTGAACAGACCTGGCATTCTGGAGCACTGAATTTTGCAGTCTAGCAAACTTTGGGTAAATAACCTGTTCCAAGTCACTGGAGCCAGAGCCAGAGCCAGAGCCAGAAATGGGGCTTGGATGATTATAACAATGCATATAAGTATATTATTCATAACACAGAATGCACTCATTTGCTCCAGTGTACACTATCAGGAATGTCCCAACTATGCAGACATTTCTGAGGCATCTTTCAGGAGAAACAGAGGTAATTGGAGCACCTAGAAAGTAGGATGCGAACAATGGAAGGAAATGCAGAGGGGTCAGCCCACCAGCCGGCAAAGCAGCAGGACCAAGCAGGAGTACATGGGAGAACCTGGGATTGGCCCAGTGGGCCTTTGGTGGCAGGCAGGGTACTGCTTCTCAAGCTGTAACCTGCAAATGTGCTGGCAGGCCCAGCTTAGGAAGCCAAAGTGCCTCAGCCTCTCTAGCATTTCTTCCAGGAGCTCTTGGGTTCAGAAATGGCAATCAGACACCCGCTCTTTGGGTTATGCAAGTATCCTTAGGTCTCTGGGCGATTCCAACCCAGTGGATTATGAGATTAAAGTGCCACACCTACCCTCTCTCCATGGGCCCTAAATTGTTGCTAGATTTCTCATGAAATTTCAAAATTGCAGTAAAAGGAGTAGAGTAGTAACAGTGCTCACCTCGAAGTTGATGTTACATGTGCTACAGCACAGCAAAGCACTCACTCTCCTCAAGTTTCACCTTCCAAATTGCCCTGTGCTCGGCCGCACCATGCTCTCCCCTTCAAAGAGAACAGCAGAAACAATTTTAATCCTCCCTAAAATCTTCTCTAACATTAAGAATTTTTTCATAAATTGTGAGCTTAACGATTTTGACTAACCTAGTTTAGCAGGGTGAGGAGGTGCCCACCTATAATCCCTGCTATTCAGGAGGCTGAGGCAAGAGGATTACAAGTTTGAGGTCAGCCTCAGCAACTTTGTGAGGTTCTAAGCAACTTAGCGAGGAGAATGGTCTCAAAAATAAAAAAAGGACTGGATGTAGCTCAGTGGTAAAGTACCACCGTGTTCCATTCCCAGTACAAAAAAAAAAAAAAAGTCAGTTTAGCCCAGTGTTTGCTCTGTTAAAAGCAAACATTTGAGTTAATTGACCACATTAGCAAGTAAAGGGGGTTTGGAAAGTATCAAAAGGCTGTGTGTGGGGTCACGGGGGTTGGGATATCATTGGTGCCCACTGCATACTCTGCACTTTCTCTGCTGTATTTAGTACTCATAATAGCCTGTTAGAGTATGTATAATTATTCCTGCTTTACAGATAACAAAAGTGTGACTTAGGGAGATCAAGTCATTTGCCCAAGGTTATAAAAAATATGGCAGAGACAGCACTGAAGTCCAGACCTTTCTGCTACCACATCTTGATCTTCCAATTATTCCATACTATCTATCCATTATAAATGTATTTAAGAAATATGTTACACCATCACACTATCTCAGGGCACTACTAATTTAAGAAACTAAGTAAGAAATTCTGAGATATAATCTAAACTTTCCTTGTGATTTATGTGTGTGTGTGTGTGTGTGTTTTATTTTTAATAAGTCAATTTTTCTCTGATCATTCAAATGCCTAGGACTTAAATAAATAAATTCAATAAGTATTGACTAAATATGATTTGTCCAACCATTCCTTCTCCTTAGACAAAATATGGGTTATATGATCGATATTTGAGGGATTTTATAATCAATGTCTTTTCATTTTTTGTAGGAAAGATTCCAATTTATAAACTGCAGTGGTTCACTTGTGATTCCTTTGTCGGTTACAGAGTTTACACTCAGATTTATGTTGCATTTTCCTCTTGAATATGAACAGATTACAATGTGCTCAGGGTTTCACTGTGAGATGGGTTCTGCTCTATGATGTTGGTTATGGGGTAATAACTATTAACTTAGACTGGCTTGCTAGATTTAGCACTCTTAACCTTCACTTCACAACCTCACCTAACTCTTAGTTTTACTGAGTTATGCCTACTGCCAAAGGGTGTCCTTCCCTCAGGAGATGGAGACACTTGTCTATTTTTGTATATCTCAGAGACTGCTCCAGGATCCAGAGCTACAACACTGAGCATAACAGACCACATCCTGCCTTGGGGAGTTCCGTTCTAGTGACTCCCTTCATCCTCAAAATTCCTGTCCTTGAGTATGTATCTTGGTTGGGTATGAGATAACTTGATGATCAGATCACAGTGTGCTAAGGTAGGATAAGCGTGAAAAAAAAAACAACCACCCATGAACTTTATTAATCTATCTTTCTGAATGATTTATGTATCTAATTTTTCCCTTTCTGTAAGATGGATTCTTTTAATGTACAAATATGAATTACCAGTGATTGGGAAAGGAGGGGTGAAGCTGTTGTGAAGGGGATCAGTTTCCTTGTTTTTATACAACATCAGGACACAGCAGGAAGGTGTCATCTGTGTACCAAGAAGGGAACTCTTGCCAGACACCAAATCAGCCAGTGCCTTGATCTTGGACTTCCCAGTCTTTAGATTGGTGGGAAATATATTTCTGTTGTTTATAAATGACCTAGTCTAAGGTATTTTTTAATTTCATAGTACCCCGAAGAAGCTAAATCACCAACCAACAGAAGTCGTGGTTAAGGGGGAAAAAATTCACGGAATGAGAAATAGAAGAAGGAAGTTGCAATTACCAACAACAGGCTCCCTCCTGCAACTTTCTAAGTTTTAATAATTTCCCTTTGCTTTGTTCCCTTAGTCTAGGGATCCTACCTGTTCTGCAGTGGCTACCGAGATCAACATAAATATAATGGTTTATAGTGATAAGACCCTCTGTGGATGTGCAGCTGCTTCCATGGTATTGCTCAGTAGGCTTTGTGGTCCCAATATTGTTCAAGACAGGAAACAGGGAAATACAAATGAATTTTTATGGCATCATGTCTGGAAAGCATTTAATTCAGGGTCCATTGGTCGTATAACTTCTTGGGGTGAGGGGATAAGTGTGTTAAAACACCATGCACAGGCAACTGACTGGGTTGTAAAATCCCTATCACCCATGACGTTAATCAATGAAGCATTTGGTTCAAAGTTGGAAGGCTTCTCAGCTTATTGCTCTCGTCAGTACTTAGGTTTCAGCAGGAAAGCTGTGATATTAGCAGGGGAAAGAGTCCAGAGCCCGGATCAACCATTCAGTGGAGGAGCTCTCAAACACAGGAGTATGGACGTGTTGAGAACATAAAGCTCTAAAAATGTTACCTAGAGAGTCAGAACCAGGCGAGGTGTTGGGAGGGTCTGTCCTCAAGTCCCTGCTAAAGACCTTGCTGTTTTGGAAGAGCACTGGCTTCATCCATTGTCCTTCTTGACCTGGATGATTACATCGAAGCCACTCTGCCCTCTTGGTTCCTAGAACATTCTAGGCTCCTTCTCCCTGGAGGACATCTGAGGCCGTTGTTACAGGCTCTGCCTTCCGCCCACCACCTCTCATCTTCTCATGGTGGTTTTCCTTGTCCTTTAAACTTTCAGTTTTATATTTTTTTTTCCCAGAGATGCCTTGCCTGGCACAAATGTAGGCATTTGATAAATATTTATGGAATGAGTAAATGAAAATGATTTGTGGTGACTGAAAGAGGTTAGGTGGATCAAGATTGTAACGGGATGTCTGATGAGCAGTAGGGGCTCCTGAATTATTAGTTTCCTTACTGTGATGTCCGGAGTGGTTCTGAGAGTCTTTAACCACAAATGAAAAGTCAGCTTTGGTCGTAATCCCAGTACACATCAGCCAGGTAAAAGCTTTTCAGTATGTTTGAAGGACCACTATGTTTTAAAACAAATGCAAACATATATAAGAGTGAAGAGAGAGAGAGAGAGAGAGAGAGAGAGAGAGAGAGAGAGAGAGAGAATATCTTCAATATCTCTGGAGAGTCTTTATCATCTCTTTTAACAGAGATTTCCTTTGTATTACCCTGCTTGAAGTTCTTTGAGCTTTTTCTGTGGCTGCCATCTTTCACTAATATTGAAAAATTGTTGGCCATTATCTTTTCAAATAGTTCTTCTGCCCTGATATTCTCTTCTCCTTCAGGGGCTCCAACTACCTGTCCCCCCACCACCCAGATTATTTAATATTGTCTCATAGACCTTAATACTTTTTCTTTTAATTTCTTCCTTTTTTCCTCTTTGTGTTTTAATTTTTATGATTTTTTTCTGGCCTATTCTCAAGTTTCTTTCTTTCATTTTTTTCCCTCCTATCAATAGCCCATTAAAGGAATTCCTCATCTTTTTAAAAAATTTTTTTTTTCTCCTCTCATCCCCCTCCTCTAATTCTTCCTTTTTGGTTTGTTGTTTTTCACTTGTTGCCATTCCCTTTGGTTCATTTTTTAAAAAGGGTTCAGTCTTTCTGCAGAAGTTCTTCATTTACTTACACACACCATACACCTGCTATGCTAGATCATCCAACATATTAGACACAGTTATTTTAAAGCCTCAACCTGATAATGCCTTTTTTTGGGGGGAGTGGTTACCCAAGATTGAACTCAGGGGCACTCGACCACTGAGCCACATCCCCAGTTCTATTTTGTATTTTATTTAGAAACAGGGTCTCACTGAGTTGCTTAGTGCCTTACTATTGCTGAGGCTGGCTTTGAACTGAAGATCCTCCTGTCTCAGCCTTCTGAGCCGCTAGGATTACAGGTGTTCACCACTGAACCCTGCTGATAATGCCATTTTTGAGTCTGATTCTGTTAACTCATCATTTGGCTAGATGACATTCCTTTATTTCTTGACAATGGGTCTTTTCTTCTTCTTTTAAATGTATCTATTTTTTTATTGAACACTGGACATTGTGTAAAAGAATAGTAAAGATGGGGTGAGGGATATGGATGCCCAGGAACAAGTGGGCCTCTTCTGTAAAGCCATCTGTGTGTGTATTTGGGGGAGGGGGAGAGGCTGAGTCAGTCTAGATTGCAGTTGAGCTGGGACTGGGTTTAGTGGGTACTTTAGTGGAACAGTCTTTAACTCCTTTTAAGTGGTATAACCGCCACTGTCCGTCTGGTGCTTCATATGAGACATGAACCAAGAGATTTTCTCTCAGTATTTTCTTTCTGCCTCAGATTTCAGTAGCTCTAGCCTAAGTCTGTCTTGGAGGGGGTCTTTCTTCAGGCTCATTTGTTAATCATAGATGATAGTTCTTTGATGTTGGGTATAAGGCTTGCAATGGGGAGAGGGAAGTTTCTTGGTTTTCCTATTCTAGTTTCCTTCTTATTCTTTATATGCCTGAATCTCAGGGATAGGACTTTAAAAAAAATTCAGAATCCTTCCCATAGCAAACATGCTGTTTCCTTCTTAATACATGGTCTGGAGTACAGGTGGGTTTCCCAGGTCTCCTCCTGGGCAGGACAACACTGCCTTGTATCAGGGTGTTGGATAGGTGGATTTTCTGCCCATATTCCTCTCTCAAGAGCAGCAGGTGGCTTCCAGTGGGGTAGTGGGACAGGTGAGTTTCCTGCCCTCCCTTCATTGACAGACAGGTTCTACCTGTGATACTAAGTGTAATGTATAGCAACAACTCATTGTTATTGTTCCAGAAATGTGTGTGTGCTGTCCTCAGGGTTCCCCACAGGAAGTGGGAACTTTGGAAAAGCAGACGATTTATCCAGATCTTTCTCAAGAGTATTTTGCCGACTAGATTCTCCTCCCGTATCAGTTCCAGTTTATTTCATCGTCGGTTCTCATCTTGCCCCATGCTGCCTTGTGCAAGGAATCTTAACCAACTCCAGTTAAAAAGATTAGAGCCTCCTGAATTATTGGTTTCCTTTCTCTAATGTCCAGAGCAACTCCAAAAGAGTCTTTAACCACAAATAAAAAGTCAGCTTTGGTTACAATCCCAACACACATAAACCATTTGAAAGCCTTTAAATATGTTTAGAAATGTCATAATGTTTTAAAACAGAGAAAAGGAGAGAGGGAGAGAAGGAGAGAGGGAGAGAGGGAGAGAGGGAGAGAGGGAGAGAGGGAGAGAGAGAGAGAGAGAGAGAGTCTTTACTGTCTATCTCTTTGAACAGAGATTCTCTTTCTGTTATTCGACTTGGAGTTCTCTGGACTTCTTTGCTTCCTGAATTATTCAGTGTTTCTGTACTCTCACAATCTTCTGACTCTCTCTTCGACTGTCTCACACTTCATTCAGTTTTTGTTTATATTCCTGGCTCTCCAGACTAAGCTTGATGGCGGAGGCCATGCCCTATTCTCCTTTACTCACAGTGTTTGATCAACTGAGGCACATCTAGGGTGTTCTGTGTTAGGAAAGGTGGTGTAGTGGTCCTTGGGACTCAAGCATCAGCTCCGGATCTTGCATTCACCATATGAGCTTATTTTTCTAAAGTCAATATGTAAAATATTGGTTTGTAGCTTGCTGAGGACAGAGTTAGAGTAGCTGGCACATGGGTGCTTCTACTCCTTCTTACTAAAGAAATACACAGAGAAACAAGAGAAAGGAGTCACCATGTCTGAAATCCTTATGAACATCATTCTAGGTATTTCTGTCCATTTGGACTACTGTATAAGAATACCACATGTGGTATTAGCTGGTGGCTTAAACAACAAACATTCATTTCTCTCAGTTCTGGAGGTGAGGAACTTCAAAATCTAGGGTGGGGAGATCTAATACCTGGTAAAAGCCCACTTCCTGGTTCTAGATGGCTGTCTTCTTTTGCTGTGTTATCATATGGCCTAAAAAGGGCTAGAGAGGTCTCTGGGGTCTTTTTTTTTCTTTTTTAAAATAGGATGACTAATCTCAGTAATGTGGTCTTCACCCTCATAATTTAATTACCTCCTAAAGTCTCACTGCCTCCTATCATAGTATTAGAGGGCAGGACTCAAAATACGAATTTGGGAGGGGGACACAAACATTTAGTTCATAATACTAGACAGCTAGGCAAATAGACTGGTGATACTTGCTAAGAGGAATAGCCCTTATCTACTATATGCTCTGCGTGAGTTGTCTTGGTTTAAGGTTACTTATAGTAAATGTATCTACAGATTGATGAGGCACGGCTCCCCAAGTGACATCATGCAAGCTGCACAGCACTCTGGGTTGAATAATGGTTTGTGGCTTAAATGCTTTCTGCTTAGGTGATTTGAAAACCTGATCAGAAAACTCACCGACTTTGCTGTGGCAGTAAGTATCTGCTACTATGAAGAGAGACGGGGGGGGGGGGGCACTTGAGATGCCTCCACTTGTCCTTGTTTTGCCTGTGGCTCTTGATTGCTTGTATCCTTAAAATTTTTAGTAAAGCTTGACATTGGGTAAATTCTTTGAGTCATGCGGGTTGGATTCATTAACATGACCCTTTGTGTTGGTTTCCTGCCTAATGGAAGTCTTATAAGGATTAAATAATTTCAAGAAGAACCAGTAGTACCATACCTGGCACATACTAAGGGATTAAAGGTTTACTATTGTTATCATCAGTAACAATTAGTAATAGTAGTAATATCATAATAGCAGCAGATGTAGCAGTGGTAGCTGTGGTAATGGGTGCAGTTCTTCATATACACATAAATATATTCTGTCACCTACAACAATAGCTACTGGTTGTGACTTTGTCTCCAGCAGCTCAATCTGTAATACAACATGATTTAATGACTCACTTATTGCTTGCTAAATGCTTAGTTTTAGACTCATTCCCCTGGATCCTTAATAATTCTGAATTCTGAGTGTAAGAACCAGGCTTCCTTGCACAAGCTCACCCTGTCACCAGAACAGCATTAATAAATCTTCTTTCTTGGAAGGGTACTCTTGGGTGAAAACTAAGTAATTCCAGTTGATTTTAACCTCCCTCTTTTTCTTTTATTCATAAGCATTTAATAGGTAATCACCAAGTGCTAGGCAAGAGACTGTCCATGCCTTGAGGAGAGAGACCACAGGCACATGGGCTCCAAACTAAGAACAATATAGGAGAGCAGTTTCATTAACTGGGATTTGTGTAAAGTGCTGTGGGAGCCCAGAGCTGTAAGCCAGTAACTGGGTTTGGGAAGAGCGGAAGCACTAATGGAAGCAACTATGTCCAGGATGTAGAACCACCACTGCCCCATTAAGAGGAGGGAAAGAGATATTATGTTCTCCACTGTCAGAGGCAAAGTTTGCTATGCCCAAGTGTTGTTACGTTTCTGTGGGTGCAGAAATTGGCTACCTGCTTGCTCCTCTTCCCAATTTATCCTGACTTTTTCTGCCCTTGGGAACTTCAGCATTTCTGTAAAGATATGGTTAAAGAAGAAATCTCTCACATCTGCTCAGTGCAGTAATGGGATGAATCCTTGCTTGTATTTGGATCTGAAGAATCAAAGTAAAATGTTTATTTAATCTTTGACCAGGACTTTGATTTTTACAAATCTCTCCCATTTGTGTGGAAATTGCTGCAGAGCAATGTGCTTGAAGATACAGATTAAAGGCAGCTATTTAATACTTTACTAGTGTTTCTCAAATTTATCTGATCTTGTATCTGTTTGTCACATAACATCTCTTAACATCCTCAGAATAATTTGGGGACTGCTTATTTGGAGGGACAAACTGGCTTTTTCCTTTGGGATAGGATGCGTCCTTGTGTGCATCTATGTGTGTATCCATGCATCCGTACCAGGGTTCTCTGTGTGCTGCTTTGCTTCGGTGACAACATGCACATAGGTACAAACGTCTACCCTTTGCTATCAGAAGCCATATATGCAGGTGTGCAAATATGCCTCTGTATGTGTGTTTATGCACATTGGCGACTGTGTGTATGGGTATGTGAATGTGGAGCATTTTTGCAACAACTGCAGTGCAATTTACCAAAGATGACAGGAACCAATGAGCGGTAAGAGCTTGGTGTGCAAGCTGATAGAGATGAGACTTGGAAACTCTGTTTTTCTATGAAATGGAAAAATTCCCCTGAGGAACTGGTCCGTTCAGCATTCTTGGCAATACCTAATAACTTATTGGTAAGTTTAGGGTTCAAACATCTTTATCTCTGAAGATTTCCCAGTTCATCAAGAATTTATCATGGATGACTTTTTAAGAGGGATTTATGTTTCCCATAAAACGGAACATGATTAGCTTTTTAAAATTTGTTCTTTTTAGATTTACATGACAGCAGAGTGTATTTGGACATATTATACATACATGGAGTATAACTTATTTTAGTTAGGATCCCATTCTTGTGGTTGTATATGATGTGGAGTTTTACTAGTCATGTATTCATATATGAACACAGGAAAGGTGTGTCTGATTTATTCTACTGTCTTTCCTATTCCTCTCCCCCTCCCTCTCCTTTGTCTAATTCAAAGAACTTCTATTGTCCCCCAACTCCCCTCTTATTGTGTGTTAGCGTCCACATATTACAGAGAACATCCGGATTTTGGTGGAAGGATTAGCTTTTTAAAATTATGTATCCATCCAACATCAGATAACATTGGACACCATAGTAGTTATGTATTGCTGCATAATAAATCATCCCCAAATGTATGGGTTTAATACCCCACACTCCTATTATCTCATAGATTTTGTCAGCCAAGAATTTTTCCACAGCTTGACTTAGTCCTTTGCTTCAGGGTGTCTCAGGAGGCTTCAATCAAGTTTTCAGCAGGGCACTGGTCTACCTGAATGCTCAGGTGAGGGGTCTGCTTCTGAGCTCACTCAAGTAGCTGTTGCAGGATTTAGTTTTTCAGCTCAGAATTTGTTGGACTGAGGGTCTCAGTTCCTCACTTGATATTGGTGAGATTCCATCACTTTTTCTGTATTCTTTTCATGAGAAGCACGTACTAGGTCCAACCCTAACACACACACACACACACACACACACACACACACACACACACACTCACGCACCAGGGGATTACATAAGACAAGAACACCAGGAGGCAGGGATCATTGGGAGCCATTTCAGAATCTGTCTACTGTAGATAATCATGCTGTGCTGACTTCTGAAAATGTATGGTGTTCATCAAAAGACACACACTTAAAGAAGGTCAAATCTTTTCATCTGTTCCCCAAATACCTTCACACTTATTTCTTCTCATTTAACCACCACCATTCAGACCTGCCCCTTTGCCCCTGATATCTGATTTTTTTTTATTGGCTCCTAATTAGCCTTACTGACTTCAGTCCTGTATCTGTTATTGCTGCCAAAGTAATCTTCCTGAAACACGCCTCTTCAAAACCTCAAGGGCAGCTTATTCCTGGGTCTGCATTGTTTCTCAGTTTAAAGAGGTCACATCCTCCTTGATAAATATGAAAATCTTATATTTTCCTTTATTATTAATTGAAGTTTCAAAATAAATGTCATGTTAAAAAGGAAAAAAAAAAGGCAAGGCCATTTTATTCTGATTAACCACTGAGTTGAAAATCACCTGTCAAGAGGATCAGGTTCCTGCTATTTAACCTGGTCTGCGAATCCTCCTCAATCTGGATCATTGTGCCCTCAAAGCCTTCCGTTCCAGTGCTATATTTCCAGAATCTATTTTGTGCATGCAGTATTTACTCCTTTATTACACAATATTTAAAATTATACATAGAATTGTTAAAAGACTCTTGTATTTTTTCCATTTGATCAAGTAGAGGACACACATTAGAAGAAGAACAGATGCTCTGGAAAGCACACAGATTGCAGGTATGCAGAAGAGCCATCTTGATCATCTTGACTGTCTTGATCATAGAAGGAGTGACACATTGAAATAACAATTTCTAAAATTGTAAACTTTGCTCAAACATTGTAACAAAAGTCATGAACATTAATGATGTATTAATAATCTCTTTAGTAAATATTTAAGATCACTTCTGTTCAAAACTTTTGCTATACAAGTTAAAATAAATTTATCTAATTACTTTTACTTACTAAAGAATTATTTCTTTAAACAAAGACTTAGTGTATAATTTTTGAGTTTCTATAAACTTCTTTCTCACTGTTCTTGCATAAAATGTAAATGATGCACATTCAATCCCCTGACTTCTACATTTCATTCCTTTACATAAAGAGAATCACAGAAATTCTTGCTTCCTTTATGGAAACTGATCAATTATAAGATCAAAAGACCTGTACCACCATTTTCAGTTACATTTTGTAAAGGTGTTTCCATTCTGCTGGAGAGGTTTACCTTGAAGTTTTAAAGTTGGAGACCTCCCTGGGTTCTACATCTATCCATGCCTGACATTAACCCAATAAGGCCATCTTCTATGATAAATAATTAAGTGAATGAGTTCCAGGGCTGGGGGTGGGTACAGTGTTCAAGTGCTTGCCTAGCATGAAGTCCTGGGTCCCATCCCCTGCACTGCCTGCCCCTCTGATGAATGCATTCCAATGTCTGCATCATACAGTTTCTTTCTGTGTTATCTTTAGAAAAAAATGAGAATTATTGCAAAAAAGATGATGTCAATCTAGAGGACAAGTCACATTTACTATACAAAGTAAGTGTGGTAAGAAACGAAAGTAACATGCTAGAACTTTGGGCTTATTTGGGAGAAAGAGAACAGTTCTCACCAGTGTTTATGGTTGTGTAGGATATGCCAGAGTCTATTCTAATCCTGAAGATAATCTTATGATCTTTTTTTTAAATTACTCACAAGAACTCAATAGCCATTTTTACAGAATTAAGAGTCAGATAAGGGCTGGGGTTGTGGTAGAGTGCTTGCCTAGCATAGGTGAGGCACTGGGTTTGATTCTCAGCACCACATATAAATAAACATAGTCCATTGACAACTAACAAACTAAATGAAGAGTCAGATAGGTACAATAGTGTAAATTTATTAGAAGATAAGTAAGGTTACATAGTTTAGGCATTTTATGATTATAGTCAATGCTAGAAAATAAGCAGCAATGTTTTTATATATATGACAGCGGAATGCATTACAATTCTTTTATTCACATGCATCAAATGGAAAGAAGTTGCTTATGCCTTCCCTTTACCATGATCATCTCAGAAACTCTGCATTGTACTGAGTAGGAAAGTGTTTGAGGCCACAGGACCTGAAACATTCGCCTTATTGCTATGAAGTCAGAAGGAGAAGAGACATTAATGGACTATATACCCTAAATAGGATATTTCCTTTAGGTCCAATTAAAGTGACTTATTAGCAAGGACTTGCTTATACAAGTTGCCTATTTGGTACATAACAAGTATAAAATTCATTTTATAAAAAATTGTAGGACATGTAAGGAGCAAGCATTAGCAAGCTTCCCTCTCCACTAACTGGAAAGGGACCTTGGCAAATGGGATCAGCTTTTTGAGGATAT
The DNA here is from genome assembly GCF_964194105.1 of Spermophilus citellus. Taxonomy (NCBI): domain Eukaryota; kingdom Metazoa; phylum Chordata; class Mammalia; order Rodentia; family Sciuridae; genus Spermophilus; species Spermophilus citellus. Next base: position 68,485,520 of record NC_138196.1, on the reverse strand, counting down.
TGCCTCCAGCCGCTGTGTAGGTGAGTCACACATTTTATAGTCACTAGGTGGCAGTATAACACCAATGAAAAAACTAGAGAAACCCATTTCTCCCAACTTCAAAGCAAGTTTAATATAATTTTTATGCTAAGTCAGTTTAAAGAAGGCTCTCTGGAGAGGGGTAATTGTATGCTAGGAGTAAAAAAATATCAACCTTTTCTTTTAAAAGTAGGCCATCAGATTACTCGATTTTGTCAAAAATTGTCTCAATTCTCCAGCTTTTAGCCCTCAGGCAATTTAGGTTTGTAAGTTGGAATAGACTGGAATAATCTCATGACATTTTTTTTTTTATTATTACCTGAAGAAGTTTTGATACTTTCCAGATGCAGTACAGCCTGTGAACAAAAAAATAACACTCATTTTAATCCTAGAAAGAAAAAAGAAAAGAACATATCCTAAGCCCAAACGAACAACTCCTACACATTAACAACTCTGCTCAACTGTACTCAGGTGCAACTCCCTATGACTTTGTCTGAGGTACCTTGTCACCTGTTTATGTAGGTTTTCAGTCTTCCTAATTTATGTAGAAATCTTCTGATGTCTTATCAGGGCACTTGTTCAAGTGAGTGGCCTGTTTTTCATACTGTCAGGAATATGGAGCCTGTACTAGAATCCAATGCTAACTGCTTCTTGATCTTGTTTTTAGTTCAACAAATGTTAATACTCATCTGCTAAATAACAGACATGGGGCGCTTGTTGGGGAATCAGGCACATGAAGACAGTCTCAGACTGTGGTTTATTTATAGTCTAACTAACCAATGCTGTCTACTCTGTGCCTGGTTCTGTTCTAGGCACTAAAGATTCAACAGTGCAGCAAACAGAAAATGACTTCTGTCCATAGGGAGATAAGTTTGAGTTGAGGGACACAGATGACAACAAGAAAAATAAGTTAATTTTATAACAAAATAAGTTAATTTTATAGTAAATTGTAAGGCAACAAATATGGGGAAACACAAAGCAGAAGTAACATTGATGAGGCGGCTGATGTTAAACAGTGGTCACAGAGGATCTCACTGGGAAGGTGACACATGGCTGAGAGCGTGAAGTAAGGAGGGGGAAAAGCCAGGTAGATATTGGAGAAAGGATGCTCTGGTCAGAGAGAGCAGCATGCACAAAGTCCCTGGAGCAGGAACTAATGAATTCCAGAAAGTGTGAAAAAGACTAAAGTGTCTGGCATGGAGTGAACCGAGGTCTGGGGCACTCGCACAGGGAAGTCCTGGGTGTCATGCAGGACATTTATAAAGCCACTGAAATATCTACTCCGATGGAGCCAAGGAGCCACGGAGAGTTTGAGTAGAGACGGGACACCATCTCTTTTGTGAGAGGATCCCTCAGGCTGTTGGGGGTCCCAGAGGGAAGCCAGAGGCCTGCAGTCCAGGAGAAAGATAATAGAAGCTTGGGCCTGGGCGGGTAGCAGAGGCGTTGAGAAGTGGTAGAATTCAGGATGGATTTTGAAGGTAGACTCAACAGGATTTCCTGATGGATTGGATGGAACTTGTGAGATAAAGGGAGCCTCCATGGATGGCTGCAAGATGTTTGGCCTCACCGGCCCAAGGGTGGAGAAGCCATTAATTGAGATGGGGAAGACTGAGGGTAGAACAAGTTGGACCTGTTAAACTTGAAGGACTGTCATTTATTTATTTATTTTTGTCAGCTTTGTGTCACTGTGACCAAAAACCTGGCAAGAACAACTAGAGGAGGAAAAATTTATCTTGGCCCATGTTTTCAGAGGTTCAGGGGTTCTGTCCATGGTTGGCTGACCCACAGCTCTCAGCCTGAGGTGAGGCAGTACATCATGGTGGAAAGGCATGGTGAAGGGAAGTCCCTGATAAGGACCTGAAAACCAGAAAGGAGGGGGGGAGAGAGAGAGAGAGAGAGAGAGAGAGAGAGAGAGAGAGAGAGAGAGAGAGAGAGAGAGGGGGAATACTTATTCTAATTGGGATCCCATTCTTGTGGCACATAATGTGGAGTTTCACTGATGGTGTTTTCATACATGAACATAGGAAAGTTATGTTCAATTCTCTTTCCTATTCCCATACCTCTCCCTTGCCTTCCTTCCTATTTGTCTAATCTACTAAATTTCTACTCTTCCCTACTGTCCTTATTGTGGGTTAGCATCCACATATCAGAGAGAATATTCAGTCTTTGTTTTTTTGTGTGTGGGGGTTGGCTTCTTTCACTTAGCATGAGAGTCTCCATTTCCATCCATTTACTGGCAAATACCACAATTTCATTTTTCTTTATGACCGAGTACTATTTCATTGTGCATATATGCCTCATTTTCTTTATCCATTCATCTGTTGAAGGGCACCTAGGTTGGTTCCATAGCTTAGCTATTGTGAATTGAGCTGCTGTAAACATTGATAAGACTGCGTCATTGTAGTATGCTGATTTTAAATCCTTTGGGTATATACCAAGGAGTGGGATAACTGAATTAAATGGTGGTTTTATTTTAAGTTTTCCGTAGTGGTTACACCTATTTGCAGTCCCACCAGCATTGTATGAGTGTACCTTTCCCCCCACTTCCTCACCAACACTTGTTGTTAATTGTATGCTTGATAATTGCCATTCTGACCAGAGTGAGATGCAATCTCAGTGTAGTTTTGATTTGCATTTCTTTAATTGCTAGAGATGTTGAACATTTTTTTCATATATTTGTTGATTGATCGCATTTCTTCTTCTGTGAAGTATCTGTCCAGTAACCTTTGCCCATTTATCGATTGGGTTATTTGTGTTTTTGCTGTTAAGTTTTTGAGTTCTTTATATATCCTGGAGATCAATGCTTTATCTGAGGCACATGTGGCAAAGATTTTCTCCTATTCTGTAGGCTCTCTCTTCACACTCCTGATTGTTTCCTTTGCTGTGAAGAAGCTTTTTGGTTTGATACCATCCCATTTATTAATTCTCAATTTTACTTTTTGTGCTTTAGAAGTCTTGTTGGGGAAGTCAATTCCTAAGCTGACAGGATGGAAAGCTGGGCCTACATTTCTTCTAGTAGACACAGGGTCTCTGGGACACCACATATTTAAACCCATAGCATCCATCTAAAGAAAAAACATTTTGTCACTTGGAGTACAAGAGAGTGGTCTAGACTGGAGGTATAAATTTGAGAATTGACACTATTTAGATGATATTGAAAGTTGAAAGTTGGGGGAGTGAATGGCTTAGAGGTGTGTGAGAGGAGGAAAAGGAGGTTTTCTGTGAAGAAGTGACCTTCTAGCAAAGATCTGAAGGGTGAGCAAATTAGCTGGGTGGAGAATTCAAGGAAGAACTCTCTTCCCTCAATGGCACCAGTCAGAGGTGTTCCAAGGAGGGGCAGTCTAATCGCAGAGCTTGTAGGTGCTGGAAAGGGTACTTGGGGTAAGGAGGTAGCTTTCTTTTAACAGTTTTATGAACTTTGAAATACAACATTAAAATAAGTGGAATCTATCCTGTATCCTGAGGGTTCCTAAAGTCTGGTTTAAGAATGAGGTGTGGTTTTGATCATGGAAAAATGACTTTGATACTTGTATGTGGGATAAGCAGAGAACTCAGGGCAGTTGTTACCAACTGGCAAGAGCGTATATGGTCTTCCTCAGTGGGAGCAGAAGCATTCTGGGAACTTCCTGTGTGCTCTTCTTGGTAGATGACAGTGCTGAGTAGTCAGGCCTGGGGTTGGATCCCAGGCTGCCACCTAGCAGCTGTGTAACTTTAGGCAGTTTGTCTGAATATTTTGTGCTTCAGTTTCTTTCTTAGAAAAACAAGCCTGGGCTAGGGTTGTGGCTCAGCGGTAGAGCACTTGCCTCACACATGTGAGGTACTGGGTTCAATCCTCAGCACCACAGAAAAATGAATAAATAAGATAAAGATATTTTGTCCATCTACAACTAAAAAAAATATTTAAAAAAAGAAAAACAAGCATCAAGCTAGTGTTGCCAGGAGGAGCAAATGGAGATATGATAAATTACTCAAAGTGCTTAGAACATAGTGAGGCTTTGATAAATGGTAGGTATTTCTCTTTTTACTGTTGTAAATCACCATGGGCTTAGTTTTTGAGATGGAGGGTTCAGAAGCAGTCAGATATATTTCTGGTCGAGAAAAGCATATCAGGTTGGACAATAAAAAGCTTATTTGACATTTGTCACAGTTGAATCCAGACTCTCAAAGAGTGAGACCGAAAAACAAAAGCAGATTTATCAAGCACTTAGTACAAGGGAAGCACTTGCACATGGATCGTCTTCCTCAGTCTTTACCCTCCTGTGGGGAAAGTAGAATTTACCTATTTTACAGATCAGGAAACTGAGGCTTGGAGTCTCATATGAGGGTATGAATATAACGAGTGGGCAGGTCTGGAATTTGAAAGAAGTTGTCATCTTTCAAGTTCTAACCAATATCCTCCTAGCATAGAACCTATTAATTTTAGCAGATTATATGTCAAATGTACCGCCCTTAACTGAAACCTTTAACGTAAGAATTCACTTTTGAGGAACAAGAAAACAGAATCTGCATGAGCATATGCCTGTATTGCAAGTGCTAATTTGGACACTTCCCTCCCTCCCTCTCTAGCTTGCTTTCTCCCTTTCTAGCAATCTGCCTTGCTTTCTAGTATTCTTTCCTTTCCCCCTTCCATTCCCTTTCTTTTAATTTTTTTCTTGAGATAACAAGGTAGTTATGTTTTCATATTGACTCTGATAAAGACTTTAAAACTTAGGCAGTTCTCATGTATCCACCTGGACTTCTAAAGAGAGCCAAACCCCTATGACACATGAACCCCGCTGACGACACACTGTCTGGCTGCCCCATTTACCAGTCCCATGACGGTTGGAGAAGCTGAGCCAGATAGTTCCTTCTCTGTTCCACTTAAGTACACAGCTCAGTCATTCTTACTCTTTGGGGGCATTGCATAGTAGCAATAGGATCTCCTTTAATATCTTTATATTCCGGAAAGATTGGCTTTATATTCTGGAAAAATTGGCTTGGTATATAGCTCTGTTGGACTTTTCTGTTATTATTATTATTATATTTTTTACAAATGTTACTAGCTCCCTCTGTAGCCTAAAGCCGCATCTTCCAGGCGTTTCTGGAAACTGCCATAAACTAGGCTCTGCTGACATCACTGGCACGGAGGAGTGTTCTGTTGTGTGCACAGTATCTAGCCATTTCTCTTTATGGCACTCCCCATGCCTGAGCCACATGAAGCTCACAGAGGCACGACTTTTTTTTTTTTTTTGGTAGAACATTGTGGTGTTCTAATATGAAGATAAAATATCGCTTTGTTTATTGACCATGAGATTAGAAATTCTGGGTAGATACTTATCGGTGAACTCTGTGCATTCTCCAGACAGGTTTCCAAGAAACAGCTCTGGGGCAAAAGGGAGCATTACTCTGTTCGCATTTTTCTTCTAGAATTACATGTTTTTTTTGGTCCAAAAAGGCCACGTTTTGGAGTGCATCCAAATCACTGTGTGCATGTTCCTTTCTTGACCACAATTCCTCCAACACAAATCAAATTTAGAAGCTTCCTATAGTTCCAGATGGTCAGAATCTGAATATATCTAATTACCATTTCCCACTAGAATTAATGCCAACCAGGGACTGAGCTTCTGCCCAAATGACATCTACTCTCTTCATCGTAAGCTCTGATTCCTGCATCCTGCTTATTGCCAATTACTAGAATGAAAATGTTCAGTTGGTTTACAGGATTTCTGTCTTCATTTATTTTATAGAATTCACAGGGTAGGGAGGAATAGATTCCTTTGATTTAAATTGTTCAAAATGGATCAAGGAATTTTTAAATAGACAATATCTATTATTGCTGAGGTTACTCGATTTTATTCCTCTTATGAGTCAAGGTGGGTGTGAGTACAGTTCTGTACATATAATAACTCCCCTTCACATGTATTTGGCATGTACTGTTAACTATCATGGGAGATACAAAAATGAACAGTATTTAATTTTATTCTCTAGGACTTATAGTTCCAGAGTGAAGCAGATATTTAAAAAAAACATATATAATACTACCAGTCTGTGTCACTACAATTTAAACAATGCTTTTTGGGAAAAAGATTAAGATCAATGGCAGACAAAAGATTCTCTCTGTAACTTGAAAGTGCTTTTTCTTTTTGTAGAATTACAAATAATTCAAATAAACTATTTTAGAATACTAGAAGCAAAAAAAAATTCATAGCCTGGGACAGAATATCATACATTTTACTAGAATTGAAAATAAAATACTCAGGGGAAGCAAGAATTGCAAAATGAATTCTCCCTGGGGGAATTTGAGAGGCCTTTGTAGAAAAATACTGTTGGAGCTGGTTGGATGGATGAGAAGGGAGGCAATCCCCATAGGCAGAAAGCATAACACTTTTGGGGAAATGAGAGAGCAGGGTTTGAACTTGGACAGACAACACTTCAGTGAGTGAAAGCAAGAGATGGCAAAGTTAATGGGTGGCTAAGTGCAATACCTTCAGAACAGGCAAAGGAGTTTAGGTTTTATTTCTCAGGGTAGTATTTCTCTAATTCTGATCTTGAAGTGTTGGTTCCCTGAGATGTACCAAGTATGAAACCTACATTCTTGAAGATTCACCATGGATGTTAGAATATTAAAAGCTCTGAGAATTTCTACTGCAAAAATTCTTGCTTTGCTTCACTGAATGCAACATTTCCCAAAGGATTTGACCACAGATTTTTTAAAAACGAAAATCATCATATGGAATGAAGTATGTTGGTTTTACACAAAGGAGGCAGTTATGTAGTGTAAGTTTGTGCTAGGCACTGCTTTATGTGTTGTGGGTATTTGCTCATTTGATCCTTACAACACTTTGTAAAGTAGGTACTGTTGTCGCCACTTGTGGAAGTTGAGGTACCAGGAAGCTCAAGAAACATATCCTGGGTTATAGTTAATCAGTACAGTAGTCCCCCCTCCTTTTCTTGTTTTGCTTTCTGAAGTTTCAGTTACTTGAAGTCAATCAATGATCTAAAAATAATAAATGGAAAATTTCAGAAATAAACAATTTGTTTTAAATTGTGCACCATTTTGAGGGATATGATGATATCCTGCACCATCCCACTCAGTCCTGCCTGGTATGTGCATCACTGACTTTATCCAGTGGATCCACCCTGTATGTACTATCCACCTGTTAGTCACTTAGTAGCTATTTTGGTTATTAGACCAACTGTCATGTGTCATAGTGCTTTTGTTAAAGTAACCCTAATTGTACTTAATAGTGACCTCAAAGTGCAATGGCAGCAATGATAGCACTTTGAATATGCCCAAACCCCCCACCCCCTGCCATAAAGTGCTTTCTTTAAGTGACAAGGTGAATGTTGTTGATGTATATGTAGGGTTTGGTACTACCTGCAATTCCACTGGGGATCTTAGAACATATCTCCTATGGATAAGAGAGGATGATAATAGCAACTTTGGGATTTGAACTCAGAATCTGACTGCAGACTCCATGTTTTTAGTCAGTATAATACACAGCCCTTCCAACATTGTGAGATTAGTGGGGAGCTACTGAAGATTTTTGAACAGCAGAGTGACAAGGTCATCATTAGTCTGAAGGAAGATAAGGCTGATGGTTTTGCAAGGACTTAGAGAAGAAATAGCTTAAATATATTTAGGTACTTATTTATTATTTTACTGTTAAAAATTTTAAACACATAGAAAAGTTGAAAGAATATAATTTTTTTTAAAGAGAGAGTGAGAGAGGGGGAGAGAGAGAGAGAGAGAGAGAGAGAGAGAGAGAGAGAGAGAGAGAGAGAGAGAGAGAGAATTTTTAATATTTATTTTTTAGTTCTCGGTGGACACAACATCTTTGTTGGTATGTGGTGCTGAGGATCGAACCCGGGCCGCACGCATGCCAGACGAGCGCGCTACCGCTTGAGCCACATCCCCAGCCCGAATATAATTATTCTTTATAATTAAAGAACAGAGAGCAAAAAAGATTACTCCCTGGAAATTTACCTACCGAGGATCCCTAATTCAGGTGGTTTTCCTTGTATTTTGAAAAGGGTCTGGTATACTTGCCTTGTATTTGTGAACTCCAAGAAGGAAGGTTAATTTTATTTTAAAATAGGCTTAAGTCATAACAACAACAACAACAACAACAACATCAAACAAAATAACCACAACAAAAATAGTTGGCTGATAAATTTAGTGCCAAATGCAATCCACATACCCTATGTCAGTGTTTGGCTAGATTTCACTGATTTATATTATTGATGTTTGTTTATATTAGCAAGAATGATTCATACTTTTTGGATATTGAACAACGTTTTGAGCATTTTGGTATATACATGTTGTACATATTAGTAGTGGAAATAAAGGGGAATTCATGGTTAATTTTATTCAAAAATTTGGACCAGAATCATTACCTTCTTTTGAATTTTGCTGTAGTTAAATAGCCTGGCTGGATTCAATATTTTGTGCTTTTAGTTCAAATTAGGCCCCTCATAAGTGTGAGCACAGCTAGGGTCCATTACCCATCACAATGAGTCAGGGTTGCTTAGAGAAATGGCAGATCCCAGGATGGGGTGAGGAAGAGTCTGAGTTTAACCTGGAATATCTTATTAACTAGAAACTACGGACCCCCCCTAAATGATAATGAATCGCTGTCAACACAAAACCTCAGGAACTGACTTGAAAGGGATCCTATGAGCCAAATTTGGAATAATTTGAGATTCAAAAATAATAGTAATGATAACAAACTATAACAAATATTCAAATTCCTAGAGTCCATAGTGATATGAGGAAGAGAGAGGAAGGAGAAACAGAAGGAGAGCAAAGAAAAATTTTCTTTAAAACAGAACAGTAAATTCCATGATTTTGTCATTTTTTAATGCTTCGTAGTACTCCATGGTGTATAAATGCCACATTTTTTTAATCCATTCATCTATTGAAGGGCATCTGGGTTGGTTCCACAGTCTAGCTATTGTGAATTGTGCTGCTATGAACATGGATGTGGCAGTATCCCTGTAGTATGCTCTTTTAAGGTCTTCAGGGAATAGTCCGAGAAGGGCAATAGCTGGGTCAAATGGTGGTTCCATTCCCAGCTTTCCCAGGAATCTCCAAACTGCTTTCCAAATTAGCCGCACCAATTTGCAGTCCCACCAGCAATGTACAAGTGTACCCTTTTCTCCACATCCTCGCCAGCACTTGTTGTTGTTTGACTTCATAGTGGCTGCCAATCGAGAGCAGATTATGCTTAGTGAAGCTAGCCAATCCCTAAAAAACAAATACCAAATGTCTTCTTTGATATAATGAGAGCAACTATGAACAGAGCAGGGAGGAAGAGCAGGAAGAAAAGATTAACATTAAACAGAGACATGAGATGGGAGGGAAAGGGAGAGAAAAGGGAAATTGCATGGAAATGAAGGGAGACCCTCATTGCTATACAAAATTACATATAAGAGGTTGTGAGGGGAACGGGATAATAAACAAGGAGAGAAATGAATTACAGTAGATGGGGTAGAGAGAGAAGATGTGAGGGAAGGGGAGGGGGGATAGTAGGGGATAGGAAAGGTAGCAGAATACAACAGTTACTAATAGGGCATTATGTAAAATTGTGGATGTGTAACCGACGTGATTCTGCAATTTGCATTTGGGGTAAAAATTGGGAGTTCATAACCCACTTCAATCTAATGTATGAAATATGATATGTTAAGAGCTTTGTAATGTTCTGAACAACCAATAAAAAAAAAAAGAAAAAAAAAAGAATACAGAACAGTACCTTATAAAAGCAAAAGGAATGACAGAATGGGAAAATCTCTGTTTTGCAAACTCCCGGGGGTAACAGTTGATTTAGGTGAGGAGCATCTCCAAGCTAAAACCATGAAGTCCAAGATTGTTGAGCGACAGATGATTTACAGGAAGATTCACTCCACATATCACATATTAATTGCAATGGGACAAAATAAGCCTTTACAGTGAAGAGATCCAGTAGTTGTCCTTGTTCCGAATGGTCCAGCGTGGCATGTCACAGCAGGTTGGCCTGATTTGCCTCCAGCTGTGATGCAGGGGGCACACAGGGCACTGAGGTGGGGTTCTTACAAGAAATGTTTTGCGAACTAAATCACAAGGAAACCGTCATACAAATCCAGAATGTCAAATTTTCTGTAGAATGAGTGGCCTGGACTTATCAAAGGACAGTGTCATGAAGATCAGAGGGTGGCGATAGGAGACTAGAGAAAAAGAACACACAATCTAACATGTGAGTTTGGTCAGACCTTCAATTTTTAAAAAAGCTGTAAAAGACAAATTATTTGTGGGGGGTGGGGGGAGACAAATGGGATAATTTGACAAGTGGTTTAGATGGTGGTTGCCGTTATTAAATTGATTTTTAGTGGCAAGTAATGATGTTGGGTTGTGCGGGAGAATGTCCTTGTTTGTGAGAGATACATATTTAGGGATGAAGTGTTGTGTTGTTCACAATGTTGTGCTGTTCAGCTTTCTGTCACTGTAACGAAATTCCTGAGTTAATCAACTTGGAAGAAAGATTTATTTTGGCTCACAGTTTTAGAAGCTTCTTTGTCAAGTGACCATGTCACTTTGGGTCTGTGTCAGAACATGATGGCAGGTAGTGCCTGGGTACCAAAGCTGCTCACCTCCTGGTGGCCAGGAAGTGAAGAGAAAGAGGAAAGGAGTAGGATTCCAATATACCCCTAAGGACCCATCTGTAAGGACCCAACTCTCTGGTGAGGGCTTGCTTCCTGGCTCATAGATAGCACCTTTTTGCTGTGTTCACATGGGTAGGAGGTGTGAGGGGTCTCACTTTTTTTAAAATAGTATCTGCTGGGGTTCATTATTTTATTTATTTATTGATCAAAACCAGTGTCTCACACGTGCTAGACAAGTGCTGTTCTGCTGAGCTACAACCCCAGCCTTGGATTTTTTTTTTTTAAATAATGACACTGATCCTATTGAAGAGGGTTTCACTACCATGATTCTTATGACTTAGATGAGGTGTCCCCCCAAAAGCTCATGTGGTGAGTCAATGTAACAAACTTAGGTGTGAAAGGATTGGGTTATGAAAGTCTTAACCTATTCGGTGCAGTAATCCTCTGATAGGAATTAATGGGGTGGTCACTGTAGGCAGGTAGGGTGTGGCTGGAGGAGGCGGGTCATTGCAGGCCTGCCTTTGGGGTGTATATTCTGTCTGTGGTGGGGAGAGTCTCTCAATCTCTGTCTCCTAGTGCCACATCCTGTGCCACACTCTTCTGCCATGATGTTCTGTCTCACCTTAGGCCCAGAGCAATGGAGTCAGCCATCTATGGACTGAGACCTCTGAAATGTGAGTCCCAAATAAATTTTTCCTCCTCTAAAATAGTTCTTGTCAGGTCTTTTAGTCACAGCAATGAAAAAACTGATAAAAACCACAATCTAATCCCTTCTCAAAGGCCTTACATCTTAATACCGTCACCTTGGAGGTTAGGATTTCAACATCTGAAGCATTGTGTCCAGAGAAAGGGAAGGTGCAACGAGATTATTAATAGTTGGTGTATATAAGCAAAGGGTATAGCAATGTTCATTGTACTCTAATTTTTTTGAACTTCGAACTTTTTCAAAATAAAAAAAAAATCACTTATGATAGTCTTTGAGAGAGGAAAATCTTCTTTTCAGTTACTTTTCCTTTTTTGGTAATGGGGATTGAACCCAGTGGTGATTTACCACTGAGCTACATCTCCAGACCTTTTTTAAAATTTTGAGATAAGGTCTTGCTAAGTTGCTGAGGTTGGCCTTAAGCTTGTCATTCTCCTGCCTCAGCCTTTGGAGCCACTGGGGATTACAGGTTCACTTTTGATCCCTCTTGTCCCCTTGTTTAGTTGTCATTTCATGAAGTGAAAAGTTCTGCTTTGTTTGACCTGTTAGTTTTGTCTCTTCTGTGGAGTTCCTCGTTGAGGACTTTAGACTCACCCTATTTCCCAGCAGGTGATCAGAATGTTGCAGAGACAGTGAGCTTAGATTTATATGGTACATTTTCTTTTGGCAACATTCTTTGATTAATATGTGAAGTGACAGCAAGGGACCTTGAGAAGGTCTCGGTTCTTGTTATTCCCTGCAGCTGTAAGAGTTGGTTGCAGAAGGCCAGGGAAGAAATGCAGTAAATACATGGCACATTCCTTATGGTTCAGGGGAAGGCCTGAAATATCTGTGGAATGAGTAGGAGAGAAATACCTAGAGACTTTTTACATGCACGTCTGTTAAAACCATCATGTCAGATCATTTTATAGCATTTTGTCCTCTCCTGTTGACAGATTTTGGTGGCTGTGACATGGTAGTTATACATTTTGAACTACTTGCACGGGGTATTCTTATGAACTTTCCACATAAGCAAAGATGGTAGAGAGAAAAGAAAGGAGAGTTTGCTTTCTTACCAGTTTTATTTCTCCATAGATAAGATGTAACTTGAGTTACAACTTTAGAGTTATCACATACCTGTTGACAAGCCGGTAAATAAATAGCAGAATTTAACAAAATAGTTGTTCGGAGAAGAAGGTGTGGCACAATGAAATTTTTTACTAAATAAAGTTTTTATACTAAAATCATAGCTAGAAATAAGGGGTAAATTTAAATTGGGTATTTGCTGTGTGCTTTCATTTAATGCAATAACTTGCTTGGAACTACTGCTATTCAAGAATACTTTAATGACTCCATCTTCATATTTTTGTTTCAATAAAAGGAGAATGCCTCACTTATATTTTACTGATTTTAATAAGTATTGGGGGGATTACATCTGAAAAGGGTCTCTGGTTTCCAGTTTCTCTTCTAAGAGTGATGACACAGCAGATTAAGGATTAATGATGGGTTGGAGGAGGTAGGAGATACAGGTCTTATCCGATGTCATTGAACAAATATGCCTGGAGCACCCACTGTGTACCAGGCACTGTGCCAACATAGATAAAGACACAAGAGATGGCATTTCACAGAGTCTATTTGGTGACTGTCAGTGACCCAACCATCTATTTGGAGTGCTGTGATGGTCTTCATGGACAGACATCACTATCCTCTTTTTATATCAAGTCCATGGACAGAAGAACTCTAATTAATCCCTTCTCAGACTATTCCACTTTTGTCTTATACAATTTATTGGGGAAATGAGTTCCATATGTTTAGTAAAGTTGTTCCAGAACTACTGCCTTTCTGGCTCACTTCTAGTATTTTGGGATTTGGTGGCTGTGTTTATGGTCAACAAATGCCTGTTCTTCATGACTTGTGTGTATTCTGCAGCACACACACCTCTGAAACCATTCTGTCCTTCAGATGTGAAAGTCTTTGCCTTCTTAGTCCATCATAATACTTCAATTTATGTGAGAGGGTTTCACAGTTCTGGTTATTCTTAGCTTTCTTCCCTGTTTTTACATTTCCATGAGGAAGTAAGTGAGAAAAACTTTTCTTTCCCTTAAATAAAGGTATGTAAGTATTTAGAATTACCCTTGCAAAGTTCTAGGTTGGTCACTGAAGGCTAATGCATGGCTCATGAAGACTGGCTAGAGTGATCACTTCTGATTACAGAGCTCTGGCTATTCCAGATTTTGCTTTGATATCATTGATCATTTTAATTTCAATACCATTGATCATTTTAATTTCAATACTATTAATCATTTTAGTTTCTTGTATCAGCCATGCACAGAAAGTCCTGATGGGATAGTATGCAAACTGCATTCTCATTAAATTCGTACTCCTCCTGTTGTCAATAACACAAAGGACAGTTGAATATTCCCAATCACTCCATCTACATAGTATGTCTGTTATGGGAATGTGGCTTATCTTGAAGAAGTTAGGCTTTATTTTGAGCCATTCAGACCAGGATAGACTTAGGCAATTATTGAGGCATTCATTCTTGCCAACCATGTTTTACATCTATTTTGCCTTCTGACTTCCTTCCTTCAAATCTTTATTTCATGCTGACAATGTTGTAATAGAGTTATATATGAAATTTTAAAAATTATTTTCCACTTAGCATATATTTTATGCTACTTTCTATTTTCACTGTCATTTAAATAGAGTTAATCCATTCAATAAATACTTAATTAGCAAATGATAATTTCTATAGCTAAATGATAATTTCTATTTCTTCACATATTCATGATAATTTTCTTAGGTCAAATTCTTATGGAATGGGCTGGGGATGTGGCTCAAGCGGTAGCGCGCTCGCCTGGCATGCGTGCGGCCCGGGTTCGATCCTCAGCACCACATACCAACAAAGATGTTGTGTCCGCCAAGAACTAAAAAATGAATATTAAAAATTCTCTCTCTCTCTCTCTCTTTCTCTTTCTCCCCTCTCTCACTCTCTCTAAAAAAAAAATTCTTATGGAATTAAATCATACATGGCACTTAGACAATTTCATTATCAGACAAGAGCTTGGTAATACTTGATGTATTAACAAGTATAATATTTTTACTGTTATTATTATATTATCCCATGACTCTATAGACCCATATTATGTTGATGCAGGTAACTAGTTTATTTATTGTTACTGCCATATAGTATTCCACTATAGATACATGCCATAATGGATTTATCCATTTCTGTACAGGTCTCATTGCACAAGAATAAGAGTTACTTTAGATTTTTAGGATACATTAGTAAGAGTAGAATCTCTAGGTCATAGGATATATACACATTCAAATTTATTTGGTAATGATTTTCTAAAGTAATTATACCAGTTTATCCCCTGACTAGAATGTGTAAGGGTTGCTCCATGTCCTTACCAACACTTGGTATTGTTTTACCAATTTCATGGTGTGAAATACTATCTCTTCTTGGTTTTAATTTCAATTCTTTGATTATGAGTGTGGTTGATTCCTATGAGTTGTTTACATGCTCCAGATATTAATCTTTACTTGGTTATTATTATGGGCTCCATGTTTATGTCCTCCTAAAATTAACATGTTGAAACTCAAACCCCAGCGGGGTGGTGTCAGGAGGTGGGAACCTTTGGGTGGTTAATTCAGTTGGGTGAGGTCATGACAGTGGCGCTCCCACGGTGGATTAGTGTCTTTATAAGAGAAGAAACAGACTAAAGCTTGCTTTCTCTGCTAACCAATGAGAAGAAAACTGTTGCCAAGTAGAAAATGTCCTCACCAGTCACAGGATCTGCCCGCACATTGATCTTGAGCTCCTCAGTTTCTACCACTGTGAGAAATAAATGTTTGTTATTTAAGCCACCCCGTCGATAATATAGTGTCACAGCAGCCCAAGCTGACTAAGACAGCTCCTTATGTTACCATTGTCCTTTCCTAGTTTGTGGCTTGTTTTTCATATTGTTTTTATTATCCCTGGATGAAGAGGAGTTCTTAATTTCAATGTGGTTGGATTTATCAATTTTTTCCTTTATGGTTAACATGAGGGTCAGTTTTGTGAGTCGATGTGACAAGGCGATGGGGAGCCCAGACATTTAGTTGAGGATGTGTCTGTGAGGGTTTTTCTGAATGAGATTAACATTTGAACTTGTAGAAGGAACAAAAGTGGGCCTCATCCAGTCAGTTGAGTAATTGATTAGAACTAAAAATCTGACCTTCCTCTTAATAGATGGGAGTCCTTCTGTCTGGCTGCTTTGAGTGGGACATTGATTCTTCTTACCTTTGGACTTTCAGTTCTGAGCCAGAGTTCCCCAAATGTATATGTGAGGGAATTTATTAGGAAATTAATCCTTATGATCATAAAAGTGGAAAAGTTCCACCACACCTGGGCTCCTTCTGAGGTCTACCCCTATGCTGGAGAGACAGGAACTTAGTCTAAGAAGCCAGAAGCCACAAAATCAAGGATACTGACAGCATAGGTTTCATTCTGAGGTCAATGGCGTGCAAACTTTCAGAGGGTCACTGGTGCAAGTCTCAGAGCCTAAGGATTGGAGAAGTTGGAGTCTGATGTCCAAGTGCAGCAACAGCAATAGAACATGTGCCCACTAGAGGAGTGAGCACTGGGGGGCGGGAGGCCGTCCTTTGTTTCCTGTTTTGTCTGTGTCTCCCAATCCATTGGATGATGTCCACCCACATGGAGGGTGGGTCTTCCCCACTTAGTTTATTGACCACATGCCAGTCTTCTCTGGAAACTCCTTCACTGACACACCCAGGTGTGTGTTTTACCAATTCTCTAGGTATCCCTCAGTCCAGTTGCCTTGACACCCCAAATTAACCACCACACATGGGCTCCTTCTGAGTCTCTGGCCTGCCAGAATTCAGACTAGAGCTCTACCATCTGCTTTCCTCATTCTCAAGCCTCTGGACTTGGACTGGAACTATACTATGGGCTCTGTGGGTCTCCAGTCTGGAGACTGCAGACCTTGGGTCTTGTCAGCTTTCATAATCATGTCAGTCAATTCCTTACAGAGAATTTCTATATAAACATATATCTTATTCATGGTGTTTCCCTGGAGAGTCCGAATACAGTTAGCCTTTGTTTTGTTTGTTGGAGAAATAATTTGCTCTTCTAAGGCCCCATGCACAGTTTCTATATTCTAAAAGTTTTGTCTTTCAGACAAGATATTCTAATTTACCTTGAATACATTTTTAGATATACTGGGAAGTACACATGCCATTTTATTCTCTCATGTGATAACCAATTAATCTAAACCATTTAATGGAAAGTCCATCTGTGTCTATGTAAAATTTATTCTTTCTTACAAATTAAGTATAATATTCCTTTAACTTGGTCAGTTTGCCATCCTCACATGGCTTTAATTATTAAAGTTTTATAATAGAATTTGATATCTGGTAGAGCAAGTTGCCTTATCTTCTTGTTATTTTCAGAGATTTTTTTTGGCTCTTTCTGGTCTATTTAAGGTAAATTTTAGAATCAAGATGTTCAATTCCATGGAAAATCTGTGGAAGTTTGAATCAGTATTACATAAAACCTACAAATGGATCTTAGAAGATGGCGGCGAAGGGAGTGCATCACTCCCGTGTACCATGTCACTGTTCAGGAGAATGATGAGTTAGAACAGCTAAAAACTATCTTGTTAGGAATTTCTAGCAACCTGGGGTGCTCCAAAACCTAGTGGAAGGATTTTCATCTCACGAGGATCAGCTACAGGGGCTCAAACGCGAGCGATTTGTCCGCACGGAGGGTCACGCCGCTTATTCAGCAAATCGCCCCGTGGCTAGAATCTGCGGCACGCGCTGGGAAGCAAGAGATAGCAACGCAAAGATACAGCGCTGCGGATTCAGTGGGCTCCTGCCAGCTGTGCAATCACTGTACACAGTGCTGAATTCTGGGTTTGAGACGGGGGAAGGAAGCGGTCCAGTTCGGTTCTCCACCGGTCAGACCACAGAGGAAGCCAGCAGCCACCAACTTGGAGAGTTGACGTCATCATCCCTGTTTTTGACTGATCGCAGCTCATTCAACCATAGATCAGGTAATTTCAGGCTGCCATTCGCCTGCGTCTCGCAGACAAATTACTCAGGCGCAGTGCTAAAGAACCCGCGGAAACTGCTTCTTGGGGCCTGCTCCTATCAGAACATACATGGAGCCCGGGGCGGCCGAATTCTGGCTCCCAGAACTGCTCTGGCCCAGGGCTAAGGAGCCCGTGGAGGCTGCTTCTTAGAGCCTGCTCCTATCAGAGCATGCACGGAGCCCAGAGCAGCCGGGTTCTGGCTCCCAGAACTGCTCTGGCCCAGGGCTGAAGAACCCGCAGAAACTGCTTCTTGGGGCCTGCTCCTGTTGGGGCATGCACCGAGCCCAGAGCGGCCAAGTTCTGGCTCCCGGAGCTGCTCTGACCCAGGGCTGAGGAACCCGCGGAGACTGCTTCTCGGTCCGGATCCTGCTGAGTGCTGTGGGGGCCAGAGGGGCAGAGCAGAGCTGCAGCCCGCGTCCGGAACAGCCCCAGTGACCCACCGGTGTGGTATCACTTCACCCCAACTGTGGTGGGGGCTGAGCAGAGCTGCCGCCCGAGCCTGCAAGGTAGGCAGATCACTGGCCGATCGGTGGAACGGGCCCAGTGGCCTGCCAGTGTGGTAGACATGTCACACCAATAGGAGTAGGGGCAGAGCAGGGCCGCCGCCCGCGCCCGGAGTGGGCCTAGTGACCCGCCGGCGTGGTATCACTTCACCCCAACTGCAGTGGGCGCTGAGCAGAGCTGCCACCCGAGCCCGTAAGGTAGGCAGACCTGCGACCGACCAGCGGGACAGGCCCAGCAGCCTGCTGGCATGGTAGACACGTCACACCAATTGGAGTAGGGGCAGAGCAGGGCCGCCACCCGTGCCCGGAACAGGCCTAGCGACCCGCCGGCATGGTATCACTTCACCCCAACTGCAGTAGGGGCCGAGCAGAGCCGCTGCCTGAGCCCACAAGGTAGGCAGACCTGCGACCGACCAGCGGGACAGGCCCAGCGGCCTGCCGGCGTGGTAGACACGTCCCACCAATTGGAGTAGGGGCAGAGCAGAGCTGCCGCCCGCATCCGGAACAGACCCAACGACCCGCGGGCGTGGTAGTCACGTCACCTCAATTGGAGAAGGGGCAGAGCAGTGCCGCCACCCGCGCCCGCAAGGTAGGCAGACCTGCGACTGACCGGCACAACAGGCCCAGCGGTCCGCAGGCGTGGTAGACACGTCACACCAATTGGAGGAGGGGCAGAGGAGAGCCGCCGCCCATGCCCGGGATAGGCCCAGAGGCCCACCGGCGTGGTAGTCACATCACCCAATTGGAGTAGGGGCAGAGCAGAGCCGTCGCCTGCACCCTGAACAGGCCCAGTGGCCCGCCGGCGTGGTAGTTACGTCACACCAATTGGAGTAGGGGTAGAGCAGAGCCGCCGCCCACGCCCGGGACAGGCCCAGCGACCCGCCGGAGTGGAAGTCACGTCACCCCAATTGGTGTAAGGGCAGAGCAGCGCCGCCGCTCGTGCCTGCAAGGTAGGCAGACCTGCGACCCACCGGCAGAACAGCCCCAGGGGTCCGCGGGCGTGGTAGACACGTCACACCAACTGGAGGAGGAGCACAGCCGCTGCCCGCCCTGCAAGGGAGACTTTTCAACTATACAAGAGTAATATAAATATATAGGGGGAATGTTTCAAAAACACAACAGTTTCACCAAGCAGAAAGAAACGCGAGCAGTATGAAACGACAAGGAAAGAAAGGACCACAAGCAATGCAGGTCAACTCAACTTTAGAAGAGGTAATAGCTGCAGTAGATGGAATGTCAGATAAAGAGTTGAGGATATACATGCTTCAGATGATCTGGAGTCTCAAGGAAGACATTAGACAGCAAAATCAGACAATGAAAGATCACTTTGACAATGAATTACATAAACAAATCCAAGAAGAAAAAGATCAACTATACAGGGAGATAGAGGTTATAAAAAACAAACAAACAGAAATCCTAGAAATGCAAGAAGCAATAAACCAACGTAAAAACTCAGTTGAGAATACTACCAGCAGAGTAGAACACTTAGAAGATAGAACATCAGACAATGAAGACAAAGTATTTCAACTTGAAAAGAACATAGACAGCTCAGCAAGACAGTTAAGAAACCATGAGCAGAACATCCAAGACATATGGGATAACATAAAGAGACCAAACATGAGAGTCATTGGGATACAGGAAGGCACAGAGCTCCAAACCAAAGGAATGAGCAATCTATTCAATGAAATAATACGAGAAAACTTCCCAGACTTGAAGAATGAGACAGAATCCCAAATCCTAGAAGCCTACAGGATGCCGAATGTGCAAAATCATAAGAGATCCACACCTAGACACATTATAATGAAGATGCCCAGCATACAGAATAAGGAGAGAATTTTAAAAGCTACAAGAGAAAGGAAGCAGATTACATTTAGGGGTAAACCAATCAGGATAACAGCTGATCTCTCAACACAGACTCTGAAAGCTAGAAGATCCTGGAATAACATATTTCAAAAACTGAAAGAAAATGGGTTCCAACCAAGAATCGTGTATCCAGCGAAATTAAGCTTCAGGATGGAAGATGAAATGAAAACCTTCCACGATAAACAAAAGTTAAAAATTTGCAGCTAGAAAACCATCTCTTCAAAACATCCTTGGCAAAACATTACAGGAAGAGGAAACTGAAAATAACATTGAAAACCATCAGTGGGAGGTAGGACAGTAAAGGGGGGAAAATAATCAAAGAGGAAAACAAACCATGTTTAGTAACATAAATAAACAAAAATGGCTGGAAGAACAAACCAAATCTCAATAATAACCCTAAATGTTAATGGCTTAAACTCACCAATTAAGAGACACAGGCTAGTAGAATGGATCACAAAACAAGACCCAACAATATGCTGCCTACAGGAGACGCATTTGATAGGAAAAGATATACATAGACTGAAGGTGAAAGGTTGGGAAAAATCATATCACTCATATGGGCTTCGGAAACAAGCAGGAGTGTCCATACTCATATCTAATAAAATAGATTTCAAGCCAAAGTTAATCAAAAGGGATAAAGAGGGACACTACATACTGCTCAAGGGAACCATACACCAACAAGACAAAACAATCATAAATATATATGCCCCAAACAATGGTGCAGCTATGTTCATCAAGCAAACTCTTCTCAAGTTCAAGAGTCTAATAGACCACCATACAATAATCATGGGAGACTTCAACACACCTCTCTCACCACTGGACAGATCTTCCAAACAAAAGTTGAATAAGGAAACTATAAACTCAATAACACAATTAATAGCCTAGACTTAATTGACATATATAGAATATACCACCCAACATCAAGTAGTTACACTGTTTTCTCATCAGCACATGGATCCTTCTCAAAAATAGATCATATATTATGTCACAGGGCAACTCTTAGACAATATAAAGGAGTAGAGATAATACCATGCATCTTATCTGATCATAATGGAATGAAACTGAAAATGAACGATAAAAGAAGGAAGGAAAAATCATGCATCACTTGGAGAATGAACAATAGGTTACTGAATGATCAATGGGTTATAGCAGACATCAAGGAGGAAATTAAAAAATTCTTAGAGATAAATGAAAACACAGACACAACATATCGGAATCTATGGGACACATTGAAAGCAGTTCTAAGAGGAAAATTCATTGCTTGGAGTTCATTCCTTAAAAAAAGAAAAAACCAACAAATAAATGATCTCATACTTCATCTCAAAATCCTAGAAAAAGAAGAGCAAGACAACAGCAAAAGAAGTAGAAGGCAAGAAATAATTAAAATCATAGCTGAAATTAATGAAATTGAAACAAAAGAAACAATTGAAAAAATTGACAAAACTAAAAGTTGGTTCTTTGAAAAAATAAATAAAATTGACAGACCCTTAGCCATGCTAACAAAGAGAAGAAGAGAGAACTCAAATTACTAGCATACGGGATGAAAAAGGCAACATCACAACAAACACTTCAGAAATACAGAAGATAATCAGAAATTATTTTGAATCCTTATACTCCAATAAAATAGAAGATAGTGAAGGCATCGATAAATTTCTTAAGTCATATGATCTTCCCAGATTGAGTCAGGAGGATATAGACAACCTAAACAGACCAATATCAATTGAAGAAATAGAAGAAACCATCAAAAGACTACTAACTAAGAAAAGCCCAGGACCAGATGGGTATATAGCAGAGTTTTACAAAACCTTTAAAGAGGAACTAATACCAATACTTTTCAAGCTATTTCAGGAAATAGAAAAAGAGGGAGAACTTCTAAAGACATTCTACGAGGCCAACATCACCCTGATTCCTAAACCAGACAAAGATACTTCAAAGAAAAAAACCTACAGACCAATATCTCTAATGAACCTAGATGCAAAAATCCTCAATAAAATTCTGGCGAATTGGATTCAAAAACATATCAAAAAAATTGTGCATCATGATCAAGTAGGATTCATCCCTGGGATGCAAGGCTGGTTTAGTATATGGAAATCAATAAATGTTATTTACCACATCAATAGACTTAAAATTAAGAACCATATGATCATCTCGATAGATGCAGAAAAAGCATTCGACAAAGTACAGCATCCCTTTATGTTCAAAACTCTAGAAAAACTAGGGATAACAGGAACATACCTCAACATTGTAAAAGCTATCTATGCTAAGCCTCAGGCTAGCATCATTCTGAATGGAGAAAAATTGAAGGCATTCCCTCTAAAATCTGGAACAAGACAGGGATGCCCTCTCTCACCACTTCTGTTCAACATAGTTCTCGAAACACTGGCCAGAGCAATTAGACAGATGAAAGAAATTAAAGGCATAAAAATAGGAAAAGAAGAACTTAAATTATCACTATTTGCAGATGACATAATTCTATACGTAGCAGACCCAAAAGGGTCTACAAAGAAACTATTAGAGCTAATAAATGAATTTAGCAAAGTGGCAGGATATAAAATCAACATGCATAAATCCAAGGCATTCCTGTATATCAGCGACAAATCCTCTGAAATGGAAATGAGGAAAAACACTCCATTCACAATATCCTCAAAAAAAAAAAATACTTGGGAATCAACCTAACAAAAGAGGTGAAAGACTTATACAATGAAAACTACAGAACCCTAAAGAGAGAAATAGAAGAAGATCTTAGAAGATGGAAAAATATACCCTGTTCATGGATAGGCAGAACTAACATCATCAAAATGGCGATATTATCAAAAGTTCTCTATAGGTTTAATGCAATGCCAATCAAAATCCCAACGGCATTTCTTGTAGAAATAGATAAAGCAATCATGAAATTCATATGGAAAAACAAAAGACCCAGAATAGCAAAAACAATTCTAAGCAGGAAGTGTGAATCAGGCGGTATAGCAATACCAGACTTCAAACTATTCTACAGAGCAATAGTAACAAAAACAGCATGGTACTGGTACCAAAACAGGTGGGTGGACCAATGGTACAGAATAGAGGACACAGAGACTAATCCACAAAACTACAACTATCTTATATTTGATAAAGTGGCTAAAAGCAAGCAATGGAGGAAGGATAGCATCTTCAACAAATGGTGCTGGGAAAACTGGAAATCCGTATGCATCAAAATGAAACTGAATCCCTTTCTCTCGCCATGCACAAAAGTTAACTCAAAATGGATCAAGGAGCTTGATATAAAATCAGAGACACAGCGTCTGATAGAAGAAAAAGTTGGCTCCGATCTACATACTGTGGGGTCGGGCTCCAAATTCCTTAATAGGACACCCATAGCACAAGAGTTAATTACTAGAATCAACAAATGGGACTTACTCAAATTAAAAGGTTTTTTCTCAGCAAAAGAAATAATAAGAGAGGTAAATAGGGAGCCTACATCCTGGGAACAAATCGTTACTCCTCACACTTCAGATAGAGCCCTAATATCCAGAGTATACAAAGAACTCAAAAAATTAGACAATAAGATAACAAATAACCCAATCAACAAATGGGCCAAGGACCTGAACAGACACTTCTCAGAGAAGGACATACTATCAATCAACAAGCACATGAAAAAATGCTCAGCATTGCTAGTAGTCAGAGAAATGCAAATCAAAACCACCCTAAGATACCATCTCACTCCAGCAAGATTGGCAGCCATTAGGAAGTCAAACAACAACAAGTGCTGGCGAGGATGTGGGGAAAAGGGTACACTTGCTCATTGTTGGTGGGACTGCAAATTGGTGCAGCCAATTTGGAAAGCAGTATGGAGATTTCTTGGAAAGCTGGGAATGGAACCACCATTTGACCCAGCTATTCCCCTTCTCGGTCTATTCCCTAAAGACCTAAAAAGAGCATGCTACAGGGACACTGCTACATCGATGTTCATAGCAGCACAATTCAGAATAGCAAGACTGTGGAACCAATAGATGAATGGATTAAAAAAATGTGGCATCTATACACAATGGAGTATTACTCTGCATTAAATAATGATAAAATCATAGAATTTGGAGGGAAATGGATGGCATTAGAGCAGATTATGCTAAGTGAAGCCAGCCAATCCCTAAAAAACAGATGCCAAATGTCTTCTTTGATATAAGGAGAGTAACTAAGAACCGAGTAAGGATGAAGAGCATGAGAAGAAGATTAACATTAAACAGGGATGCGAGGTGGGAGGGAAAGCGAGAGGGAAGGGAAATTGCATGGAAATGGAAGGAGACCCTCACGGTTATACAAAATTGCATACAAGAGGAAGTGAGGGGAAAGGGAAAAATAATACATGGGGGAGAAATGAATTATAGTAGAGGGGGTAGAGAGAGAAGAGGGGAGGGGAGGGGAGGGGAGGGGGGATAGTAGAGGATAGGAAAGGCAGCAGAATACAACAGACACTATTATGGCAATATGTAAATCAATGGAAGTGTAACTGATGTGATTCTGCAATCTGTATATGGGGTAAAAATGGGAGTTCATAACCCACTTGAATCAAAATGCGAAATATGATATGTCATTAACTATGTAATGTTTTGAACAACCAACAATAAAAAAATAAGTAAATTAAAAAAAATGAAATAAAATAAAACCTACAATGAATTTAGGTAAAATTTAATTCCATAGAATATTGAATATTCTTATTCAAGAACATTGTATAGCTTTCTATTTATTTAGGTTTTCTTTTATATCTTTCAATAAAATTTCCTAATTTATTAAATAAAAAGTATATGTATGTTTTGTAAGTCCTAGGGACTTAATACTTTATTTGTAGTTATAGATTGCATAATTAAAAATTATACTATTTAATTTGTTATTGCTAGACTATTAAATTGATTACATTTTAATTACATTTTGAATATGACTTTCTACTCAGAAATATTGCTAAATTTTTTTTAATTCTAATAATTTATTCATGATTCTTTTGATTTTTCTCATGCTATCTATATGGCAGTATTTTTTTTTTTTGGTTATTTTTCAACTGAAGACATCTTCTTTTTTCTTTTTTTGATGACAAAAATATTTGTTTATTGTAGGCACATATATTTAAAACAAAGTAGAAAAATGAAAGAGGAAAACAAACCTTTCAAGTTTTTTATTACATGATGGCAAATATTTTTGCATTTTTAAAAACAAAATTGGATTCATCCTGAACATGGTATTTAGTAATCAACTTTGTTCAGTTAATATCATGTGTGTTTTCCATGTTACTAAATATTTCTCAAGCATATTATTTTAGAGATTAAGATTCCATTATAGGGGCATGATTTACATTATTTAAATAGTTTACATTATTATTAAACATTTAGATTATTTTCTAATTTAAAACAAGGAGCTTGGTTGGTGTGAATACTCACTATTGGAGTTCAGTCGTTTTACTTGTTTATTCAAATTCCCTGCAGAGTACCAGACACATGCAGACAGGAGAGATTCCCAGTTCTGAGATATTCATATTTAGGAAATCAGTGGCTGAGCCCCAGGGCTCTTCATAGGAAACTCCTCCTCCTCTAAAAATTACCATCGGAAGAAGTTGTAAAAATGCAAATGAAGAAAGTGGAATCCATGAGTGTCCTAGTCTCTTTCCCTGGGGCCCAGGTCTTAGTGTACCCAAGAGGCTCAAGTTAAGGGAGCAAACACACTGTGAATATGGGCGACTTAAGTCCCCAAATTGCTTAGGCTGAATTAAAATAACATTAATTAAAATAATTCTTGTAGAATCCGTAGGTCTGTATTTTTTTTCCTATTTTCCAATGCCTGTATCTCAATTTCATTATCTGTCAAACATTGAAATCAAGTGAGTTTGATATTCTACCTCCCCTGCTTAGTGTGGTGGGTAATGGGAACACAGAAGCAGGGCTCCTATTCCCTTCCTGACCCTAAGTTTACCAAGGAGAGTAACAAAAGTTCCCAGCTAGATATATCCTAGAAACATTTATTACAAAATGCAGTTGAGTTTCCAATCTGGTAAATGACATAACAGAGGTTTTATAGCTGTCTGGGGAATATCTGTCTTGTAGGACTTTGGTAAGTCATGGTCACCTGTCTGCTTACTGTGACCATTCCCTCTCCTTGATACCACAGGTGGTTTTATGAGCTGAAAAAGCTCTCCTGAATTCCCTTAGACTAGGGTGGGAAGAATTTTTAAAAAGTGCATACTCAGATGAAAAACTCAATACTTTAAAATCCTCCCAGTAGGAGCTAGAAAGTCTCTGCTTCATGTATCTGTAGGAATTTGCAGTTGGTTTTCTGGACCCAGCCAGAGTGGCAGAAATTTGCTCCTTCAGGGATCTGAACAGAACTCTAATTTTTTGCTTCTATACCCTCTGATTCCCAGCAGCACAGCTGGGCTGAACATGGTCTAAAATTTAAAGGAAGAAATATTTTTGAGAGTTTCTCTGGGTGTGGATGCCCCAAACCAAACCAAACCAATTTTTTAGCAAGCTGCACAATAAGTATAGGCACAAGTACCAGGAAATCGCAGGAAAGATTGGGTGTGCCCAAGTCAGGAAGCCCAGGTTCCAATATCAACTCTGCCAAGAATATCTTTTATAGTCTTGGGCCTCCATTTCCCCATCTATAGCAGATATCATGAGGACTACAAAACTATCCCTGTGATTTTCCAATTGTTTTCCAGTCTATTCTCTCCAAGAGAGAAGTGGTGTTGCCCTCCACTGTCAAACCGGTTCATATGGGGTGTTATCAGTCTGTCCTGTTGCATCAGGCCTGGGCACTGTCTGGGGAGTGCATGCAGTAGTACTTGTTCACCACATGCCTAAGCTGGTGGTACTTGACCATGCAGCCCCATTGAAATTTGCCGTTACAGCTGTTCTTGGCTTCAGTCTTCCTCTCTTCCACCTGTAGCTCACACTCAGTGCACAGGTGCCCACAGCTGTGTTGCTCCTACTTGAATGTATTGCAGCTGGTCTGCAGGCACTTTCGACCCTTTGTGTCATAAATGCCCAGGCTGGAACTGCAGGTACGGTAGTCTGGAGATTTCTCTAAAATGATTATCTTAGCTTCTATGCTAGGAGGAAGAGCCTCAGTGGGAGCTCAGCAACCCTCGGCGTTGTTCCCAGCCCTTAGCTGCTGCTTATCCTTCTCAATTTTCAGTGACTGGTCATGCTTGTCCTTTAGGTAGTCTCCCATCTCCCAGTAGTGAGCCAGCTGCAGCCAGGATGTCTGGATGCTGCAGCTCTCTGAGATATCATGGCATTTGCAGATCCTTTTCACAGTGGCTCTTACTGCCTGCCAGCCGGCCCTGTTGTGAAGACTCATCAGGGCTTTGGCATCCTTCCCCTTCTCCAGATTGTTCACAAATAGTTTGGAGATACTTTCCCCAAATTCCACATTGTCGCTGCAGCCTTGCTAGATCCAGTTATGGCCTCCTGTTTTTCTGTTCTTGACTCATCACAGTCACAGTTTTCAAAGTCACCCAGGCTACAGTATTTAGTGATGGTGTACATGACTCAGGCAGAGCTGATGGCATGAATGAAGGAAATCTCTCTGTTGGCACTTCTCAGCCTGTTGTGGGTGGTGAGCTGGAGAGTGTTTTCAGGGCAGTTCCAATGATAACAACAACAAAAAAGGAACTTACATTGCTCAATGCCACTCTGGGTACCCAAGCCCACATTGGTAGTAGGGGTGAGATGGGGAGGCAGAGGCACCAAACGTGGCACAATATATGCTCTTGGCCACCCACAGCACAAAAAGGTGTCCTATGGCCCTGTCTACTCCTAGGGACCATGTCCAGGTTAGGGTCAAGTGCAAAGAAGTGAGCTCAACCTGGGACTTCTAATTTTATTTGTACTTTACTGTATTTTCCACTCCAGTAAAATAATGAGTAGGAATGGTGAGAACTGTAACTCTTAGCTTTGCCTGAACTTAAATAAAATGTTTCCAACATTTCAACATAGATTTTAGGATTTTTGGAGTTTTATAAAATTAGTTTTGGCTGGCCATGGTGGCTCATGCTCGTAATCCCAGTGGCTCAGGAGACTGAGGCAGGAGGATCACAAGTTCAAAGCCAGCCTCAGCAACTTGGTGAACCCTAAGCAACTTAGTGAGACCCTATCTCAAAATAAAAAATAAAAACAGCTAAGGATGGGAATCAGTGATTAAGCACCCCTGGGTTTAATCCCTGGTACTAAAAATTAAACAAAATAATAAAATAAAATTAGTTAAAAACTTTTTTCTGATTATAGCATCAAAATGGCTGCAGTTCTTTTACACTTCTTCCACAAACAGGTGAGGCTTATTTCTCCTACCTGGAAAGTTGAGTTGGACTGTGACTGTTTGACCAATAGAATACCATAAAGGTGACGTTAGCTAGTTCTAAGCTTTGCCCTTAAGAGACTGGAAGGTTCCAGTATGGCGTATTGGAGCCTGAGCTGCCATTAGAAATCTAACTATCTTGTTTGAAGTACCAAATGGAAATAAGAGGGGTGCAGCTGAGCTCAGCCCTAAAGCCATCCCTGCCAAGTAATTGAATCTGTTTTTGTACTCTGCAGCTCAACTTAGTGACGCCATCAACTAGAATCCACTGAGTGACTTCAGTCAATGCCATGCAGAATAAAAGGTGATTTCTACCTGAATTCTGACTTATAAAAATGTGAGATGTAATCACATGGTTGTTTTTTTAAAGCCATCAATTTTGAGGAGAATTTATACAGGAGTAAATAGCTGGAATAGAATATGGTCATAGGGATTAGGTCTACCATTATAAAAAGAACTTAAAATAATTGCCTTTGCAACTGGGTGGTGGGTAAAAGCAGAAAAGAGTCTCCATAAAACTGTTAGTGAAGCTGGAAAGATCTTAAGAAGACTATTGTGAGTGAGGACTTGAAGGACATGAGATAAATATTAGGGACTTTGTCACTTATGGATGGAAAGCTGGTTCACACTGTCATCTGTTATAACATAGAAATAGAAACAGTAGCCATGTTCAGAGAACATGGCGGCGGGCGCGGAGAGATCAAGTCTCTGACCTCTTCAGCTGCGTGGGCATAGGGAGTCGTAAGCCGTCTAAATGCTGTTTGCTCAGGATCACTAGGCAATGCTGAGCTGACGTGGATCTGGGGCAAACACTCTGGGCCTCTCAGAACACACACCAAGCCCGGATCAGTTGAATTCAAGCTCTCGTTCGCCTGCTTCCCGCAGATAAACAGCTGTGACTCAGCACTAAACGATCCCGCTGAAACAACTGGTCGGCCCTTCGGATCCTACGGAGGTTAAGGCCAACCGAGCCTTCATAGGCAGTGGCCAAAGGATTGAAACGGGGCTTGGGAGAGACAGTCAGGACCCACCTGTTGCATTGGTCACCCGGCAAAGGGAACGAACTGCCACCATTTGCATGGGATACCACCATGGCAGAGAACTGACGTCACCAGAATGCGGCGGAGGAGATAACTTCATTGAAACCAGTGGTGACAGGTGTGTAATCCCCTAGCCTTCCCTCTCCTCACAGCGGGGAAACCTTAAGGGCCCCTCCCAGCTATCCCGTGAGCGCGATAGCCAGACCGAGGGAATCAGGAGTGGCGCGGGATCCGCGGTGCGGAACTCCCAGCTACTGCTCCCACCAGTGCTGACAACTGAGGTCTCTTGCACCAGCTACTGGGGGCGTGGCTACCGGAGGGCAAGCAAAATTCGCTGAGGGTTCTCAGGCCCAAGCTCCACAACCTTAGGGTCTGAGGGAATCGCAAACTGGGAGAGTGTGCCCAGTCGTTCATGAAAACAGGGCTTCCGGGAGCAGCAGACCTGGCGTGTAGCCAGTATTGTGATGAGTGTCAGCAGAGAGTGGGGCCTGGCTTGAGGAAAAGTGGGGAAGTGACTAGACACAAGAGAGGGCCCTAGGCACTCAGGATTGGAGACTCGCCCAGTCTGGGAGGAGGAGCTGCTGCACAGTGATTGGTTCCTGCCTATTGAGAGGAGAAGCTTGGCCCAGTGAGCACAGCTCCACCTACTGGAAGAGAAGTTAATCAAACTCTAAGACTCTTAATTTTTTTTTAATTTGGGTTTTTTTTTCATTTTCATTTTTTTGTTGGTTTCTAAATTTTTTTTAAATTTAAATTTTTATTATTTTTATTATTTTTTAAAATTTTTTTTCTTTTTTCTTTTGTATTTTTTTCTTTTGTCTTTTCATTTCTTCTCAATTTTCTTATTCCCCCTACCTTGAATTCTACCTGCTTACTCTCATTCTCTTTAGTGACTTATTCCCTTCCCTTCTAATACCGTTCCTCTCAAGCATAAAATAAATTTATAGGAGTAAACAGTAACTCAGCAGTCAAACAGAACAAGAAGTAACATGAGCAGCATGAAAAAGCAAGGAAAAAAAGGAGTACAAACAATGCAGGACAGCATAAATATTTAGGAAGACCTAGCGTCATCAGAAAAATGGTCAAATAAAGAACTCAAGGAATACCTTAGACAGATGGAATGGAACCTTAAAGAGGATATGAGACAGCAAATTCAAACAGTGAAAGAACACATTGAAAATGAATTACATAAACAGATAAAAGAAGAAGTTAAGCATCTTTATCAGGAGATAGAGATTATAAAAAAAATCAAAACAATAATTCTAGAAATGAAGGAAACTATAAACCAAATTAAAAACTCAAATGAGGGTATCACTAAGAGTGGAGCAAGTAGAAGCCAGAATGTCAGATAATGAAGACAAAATATATCATCTTGAAAAGATGGAAAGCTCAGAAAGGCTGGTAAAAAATCACGAGAAAAACATCTAAGAGATATGGGATAACATAAAAAACCCAAACTTAACAGTCATCGGGATAAAGGAAAGGTATAGAGATTCAAACCAAGGGAATGAGTAACCTGCTGAATGAAATAATTAAAGAAAACTTTCCAGAAATAAAAAAGGAAACGGATATACAAATTGTAGATGCATACAGGACACCGAGCATACAAAATCACAGTAGACCAACACCAAGACACATTGTTATGAAGATATCCAATATACAGAACAAAGAGAAAATATTAAAAGCTACAAGAGAAAGGAGGCAGATTACATTCAGGGGTAAACCAATAAGGTTAACAACGGATTTTCCATCACAGACGCTGAAAGTGAGAAGATCCTGGAACAACGTATTTCAAACACTGAAAGACAATGGATGCCAACCAAGAATTCTGTATCCAGCAAAATTAAGCTTCAGGTATGACAACAAAATAAAAATCTTTCATGATAAACAAAAGTTAAAAGAATTTGCAGCCAGAAAACCAGCATTGCAAAGCATCTTGAGCAAAACACTACACGAAGAAGAAATGAAAAACAGTAACCAAAACCATCGGTGGGAAGTGCCTCAGTAAAGACAGAGGGCAGGAGGGAAAGCTAATCATGGAAAAACAAACTAAATTAAAAAAAAAAAAAGATAAATAATCAAACATGGCTGGAAGTACAAACCATATATCAATAGTAACTCTAAACGTTAATGGCTTAAACTCTCCAATAAAGCGACATAGGCTGGTATCGTGGATTAAAAAAACAAATCCAACAATATGCTGCCTCCAGGAGACACATCTGATTGGAAAAGACATACACAGGCTGAAGGTGAAAGGATGGGAAAAAATATACCACGCACACGGTCCTCGTAAGCAAGCAGGGGTGGCCATCCTCATATCGAATAAAATCGACTTCAAGACTAAGTTAATCAAAAGGGATAAGGAAGGACATTATATACTGTTAAAAGGAACCATTCACCAACAAGACATAACAATTATCAATATTTATGCACCAAATAATGGTGCTGCGACGTTCATAAAACAAATTCTCCTCAAGTTCAAGAATCAAATATACCACAACACAATAATTATGGGTGACTTCAACACACCTCTCTCCCCATTGGACAGATCTTCCAAACAAAAGTTGAATAAAGAAACTATAGAACTCAATATCACAATCAATAACCTAGACTTAACTGACATATATAGAATATATCAACCATCATCAAGTGGATATACTTTTTTCTCAGCAGCACATGGATCCTTCTCAAAAATAGACCATATATTATGCCATAGGGCAACCCTCAGTAATTATAAAGGGGTGGAGATAATACCATGCATTTTATCTGATCATAATGGAATGAAACTGGAAATCAATGATAAAAGAAGGAAGGAAAAATCCTACATCACATGGAAAATGAACAATATGTTACTGAATGATCAATGGGTTACAGAAGACATAAAGGAGGAAATCAAAAAATTCTTAGCGATAAATGAAAATACAGACACAACATATCGGAATCTATGGGACACCATGAAAGCAGTTTTAAGAGGGAAATTCATCGCCTGGTGGTCATTCCTCAAAAAAAGGAAAAACCAACAAATAAATGAGCTCACACATCATCTCAAAGCCCTAGAAAAGGAAGAGCAAAACAACAACAAATGTAGCAGAAGGCAAGAAATAATTAAAATCAGAGCAGAAATCAACAAAATTGAAACAAAAAAAAAACTATTGAAAAAATTAACAAAACTAAAAGTTGGTTCTTCAAAAAAATAAATAAGATTGACAGACCCTTAGCCATGCTAATGAAGAGAAGAAGAGAGAGAACTCAAATTACTAACATACGGGATGAAAAAGGCAATATCACAACAGATGCTACAGAAATACAGAAGACAATTAGAAATTATTTTGAAAACTTATATTCCAATAAAATAGCAGATAGTGAAGACATCGATAAATTTCTTAAGTCATATGATTTGCCCAGACTGAGTCAGGAGGATACACACAATTTGAACAGACCAATATCAATGGATGAAATAGAAGATGCAATCAAAAGACTATCAATCAAGAAAAGCCCAGGACCGGATGGGTATATAGCGGAGTTTTACAAAACTTTTAAAGAAGAATTAATACCAATATTTTTCAAGTTATTTCAGGAAATAGAAAAAGAGGGAGCTCTTCCAAATTCATTCTATGAGGCCAACATCACCCTGATGCTGAAACAAGACAAAGACACCTTAAAGAAAGAAAACTACAGATCAATATCTCTAATGAACCTAGATGCAAAAATCCTTAATAAAATTCTCGCAAATCGGATGCAAAAGCATATCAAAAAAATTGTGCACCATGATCAAGTAGGATTCATCCCTGGGATGCAAGGATGGTTCAATATACAGAAATCAATAAATGTTATTCACCACATCAATAGACTTAAAGATAAGAACCATATGATCATCTCGATAGACGCAGAAAAAGCATTCGACAAAGTACAGCATCCCTTTATGTTCAAAACATTAGAAAAACTAGGGATAACAGGAACTTACCTCAACATTGTAAAAGCTATCTATGCTAAGCCTCAGGCTAGCATCATTCTGAATGGAGAAAAATTGAAGGCATTCCCTCTAAAATCTGGAACAAGACAGGGATGCCCTCTATCACCACTTCTATTCAATATAGTTCTCGAAACACTGGCCAGAGCAATTAGACAGACGAAAGAAATTAAAGGCATAAAAATAGGAAAAGAAGAACTTAAATTATTACTATTTGCGGAAGACATGATTCTATACCTAGAAGACCCAAAAGGGTCTACCAAAAAACTACTAGAACTAATAAATGAATTCAGCAAAGTGGCAGGATATAAAATCAACACGCATAAATCAAAGGCATTTCTGTATATCAGCGACAAAACATCTGAAACGGAAATGAGGAAAAACAGTCCATTCACAATATCCTCAAAAACAATAAAATACTTGGGAATCAACCTAACAAAAGAGGTGAAAGATTTATACAATGAAAACTACAGAACCCTAAAGAGAGAAGTAGAAGAAGATCTTAGAAGATGGAAAAATATACCCTGTTCATGGATAGGCAGAACTAACATCATCAAAATGGCGATATTACCAAAAGTTCTCTATAGGTTTAATGCAATGCCAATCAAAATCCCAACAGCATTTCTTGTAGAAATAGATAAAGCAATCATGAAATTCATATGGAAAAACAAAAGACCCAGAATAGCAAAAACAATGCTAAGTAGGAAGTGTGAATCATGCGATATAGCGATACCAGACTTCAAACTATTCTACAGAGCAATAGTAACAAAAACAGCATGGTACTGGTACCAAAAGAGGCGGGTGGACCAATGGTACAGAATAGAGGACACAGAGACTAATCCACAAAACTACAACTATCTTATATTTGATAAAGTGGCTAAAAGCATGCAATGGAGGAAGGATAGCATCTTCAACAAACGGTGTTGGGAAAACTGGAAATCCATATGCATCAAAATGAAACTGAATCCCTTTCTCTCGCCATGCACAAAAGTTAACTCAAAATGGATCAAGGAGCTTGATATCAAATCAGAGAATCTGAGTCTGATAGAAGAAAAAGTTGGCTCCGATCTACATACTGTGGGGTCGGGCCCCAAATTCCTCAATAGGACACCCATAGCACAAGAGTTAATTACTAGAATCAACAAATGGGACTTACTCAAACTAAAAGGTTTTTTTCTCAGCAAAAGAAATAATAAGAGAGGTAAATAGGGAGCCTACATCCTGGGAACAAATCGTTACTACTCACACTTCAGATAGAGCCCTAATATCCAGAGTATACAAAGAACTCAAAAAATTAGACAATAAGATAACAAATAACCCAATCAACAAATGGGCCAAGGACCTGAACAGACACTTCTCAGAGGAGGACATACAATCAATCAACAAGTACATGAAAAAATGCTCACCATCTCTAGCAGTCAGAGAAATGCAAATCAAAACCACACTAAGATACCATCTCACTCCAGTAAGATTGGCATCCATTCTGAAGTCAAACAACAAGTGCTGGCGAGGATGTGGGGAAAAGGGTACTCTTGTACATTGTTGGTGGGACTGCAAATTGGTGTGGCCAATTTGGAAAGTAGTATGGAGATTACTGGGAAAGCTGGGAATGGAACCACCATTTGACCCAGCTATTGCCCTATTACCTGAAGACCTTAAAAGAGCACACTACAGGGATACTGCCACATCGATGTTCATAGCAGCACAATTCACAATAGCTAGACTATGGAACCAACCCAGATGTCCTTCAATAGATGAATGGATTAAAAAAAATATGGCATTTATACACCATGGAGTATTACCTAACACTAAAAAATGACCAAATCATGGAATTTGCAGGGAAATGGATGGCACTAGAGCAGATTATGCTAAGTGAAGCTAGCCAATCCCTAAAAAATGAATGCCAAATGTCTTCTTTGATATAATGAGAACAACTAAGAACAGAGCAGGGAGGAAGAGCAGGAGGAAAAGATTAACATTAAACAGAGACATGAGGTGGGAGGTAAAGGGAGAGAAAAGGGAAATTGCATGGAAATGGAAGGAGACCCTCATTGTTATACAAAATTACATATAAGAGGTTGTGAGGGGAATGGGAAAATAAACAAGGAGAGAAATGAATTACAGTAGATGGGGTAGAGAGAGAAGATGGGAGGGGAGGGGAGGGTCGATAGTAGAGGATAGGAAAGGTAGCAGAATACAACAGTCACTAATATGGCATTATGTAAAAATGTGGATGTGTAACCGATGTGATTCTGCAATCTGTATTTGGGGTAAAAATGGGAGTTCATAACCCACTTGAATCTAATGTATGAAATATGATATGTCAAGAGCTTTGTAATGTTTTGAACAACCAATAAAAAAAAAAGAAACAGTAGCCAATAAACTCTTAAGTCTTCTTGAGGAGATTTCCATGAAGAATATAAAATGTAGAAACTTGCTTTTCTTTGCCTATAATAAAGAAATAGAAGGGAGAGGTAAGCCAAGGAAAGAACCATTAATAATTTAAATATGTTTGGATGGGTTTCATAAATCCTCTCTAATAAACAACAGAACAAATAGCATTGTCCCAAGAGCAGTCTCACACAGAAACCAAGATAGAGATGAGCATGTCTTAAAAAGATTGTGGGTGTTTGGATTGGTGATGGATTTCACTCCCCTCACCCGGTCCCCTTCACCCTTGTTACACTTTAAAGATATGGTCCACTGCCTTCTGGCTCCCATAATTTCTTGTGATAAATCATCAGTAATTGGAAGTGATATTTCTCTGCATTGGAATATTGTTTTTCTCCACAAATGTTCATGATTTCCTTTTGGTCTTTGGTTTTCCAACATTTGGCTATAATTAGATATCTAGTATGTTATTTTTCACAGGTGGCCTGATTTGATTTTGTTGATCTTCTTTATCTGTAAATTTATATCTCCTATCAAATGGGAAATTTTTCTTTAAATTTTTCCTCTCCATGTTTCTCTTTTCTCTTTTTGTGAATCCAATTATAAGGTATGTTAGACCTTTTGATAATGTCCCACAAGTCCTTGAGGTTCTGGTTCAATTTCTATTTATAATCATTTTTCATTTCTACTTATCATATTGAATGATATCTATTGACTTATCTTAAGACCATTGACTTCCTAACATTTTCATGATTCTCTTCATACCATCATAAGACTAATTTTATTCAGATATTAAAATATCAGTTCAGCTATATAATTTCCATTTGCTTTTTTTACATTTTCTATTTTTAACTGAGATTTACTATATTTTATTCCATACATTTTCCTTTACTTTGTTGAGCATAGTTAGAGTAGTTGCTTAATGTTCTAATTCTTATTTCTAGATTCCATGTCTCAGGATTGATGTTCACTGATTATCTTTTCCCTTGATTATGATTCACATTTTCCTGTTTTTTTAAAAAAAAATATTTCAAGTAATTTTGGATTATATTCTAAAATTATATACGTTATGATGTGAAGATTGTTGATTTTCTTATAGTACATTGAACAATGT
Source organism: Spermophilus citellus (assembly GCF_964194105.1). Classification (NCBI taxonomy): domain Eukaryota; kingdom Metazoa; phylum Chordata; class Mammalia; order Rodentia; family Sciuridae; genus Spermophilus; species Spermophilus citellus. Next base: position 68,448,905 of record NC_138196.1, on the reverse strand, counting down.
TGATGTTTTTCTTTTATTAGGCAATTAATTTGGTCAAACTAATAGGGCATACTGTGGTTTTTGAAATAAGATAAAATATCATTTTACTTTTTTTCTGCCTTAGCTGGACTGTCACAGTCTTCCTTGAGCATACATGAATCAAGGAGCAGCTATATATTTGGACAGAATATATACACTCAGAATTCAGGGCTCCTCTTCTTTAGCTCTCTTCTCCATTGTCTTTCCACTTCACTTTCTAGTGCCTCTTTTCCCCTCAAATCTTTATTTTGGTTCTCATGTTGTGTATCAGGTATACTTTCATGGTTTCAGCTGCTTTAAGATTGCAGCCTGTTCACAGGTGGAAAGCCAAATAAGTTGATATTTTCACTCCATTATGGTCCTTTGAGGTTGTCCTCCACAATATTCCTGCTTCTGTTCACTCTTCAATGCCTTCAGGTCATTGTTATTTTTGTGTTTTCTCAGGATGTCTGCAGGAGAGGCAATTGATTAATAGTTTATTCCATTATTCTGAGAGTAGAAGTTCCTAAAACTTTTTCTTTTTTTTAAGCTATGGCTTTTCTGCTAGTTAATCAATGTAGCAATAAGTTTAATTAATTATTTTACTATGTTTTTATTAGTACATTATAATTAATCATAATAGTTGGATTAATCATAACATATTCATATATGCAAACATAACATAATTTGCTCCATTTGTAGTTGCCAATTTTAATTTCCATCTTTTTTCTTCACTTTAAGACATTCCGTTTTGTTCAACTTGTGAATCTATCTTTTTCTTGATAATATTTTTTATGACTTAGTATGTTTTTTAACCAAATTATTATTTAATTAATCAAAAAGTATTTAAATATAGCCAAATGTGAAAAAATGATTAATAAAAAAATCGAGACTAAAGCATAAACAAAGTTGTGGAGAAAGATGATAATTTTTGAAAGAAAAACTCAAAGACATTTAACTGGACAGAATTTCTGCATTATTAGCTGGCTTTAGTTTCCTGGAGAGTTTGCAAAAATGTCTTTTGGAGAAATTAGTGAAAAAGTCTTTGGGAATGGGTCTCACCAAAATCTGGCATTTGGTAGAAATGTGGTATGAGTCAGGTATTGGTCATCTAGTGAGAATATAGTTGAGGATTTGGGGTTCTCTGAATTCCCTCTTTCAAGTTCACATTGGCTAACCTTCAGCTCTCAGAAGTGGCTCAAAGCTGAGCATTTTTGTGGGTTGAAATGAGTTTTGTCAGCTGAATCAACATCTTAGCATGAAGGGCAGCATAAAACTTTCATTAGGACATGGTCCAGGCAAGTCAAAGTCAGACCAAAATTGGTCAGGCTCACCTGATTATTGTCAATGCTGGACTAATTCAAATGGAAAGTACAAATAATGCGTGGTAAAGGCCTATTCTGTTTTGTACGTGAGGTGTTTCCCAAAAGCTCCTGTGTTAATGCAGGAATATGAAATGATTGTGAGAGCTGTAATCTAATCTAGTCTATCCTAGTTTGATTTACTGGAAATTTAATTGCAGAGAGGTGAGGCATAGCTGGAGGAAGTGGGTCATGGTGGGGGGCACAAACTCTGGAAGGCTGCGTCTTCCCCCCTCCCTCTCACTTTGCTTCCTGTGCCATGAGCTGAGCAGCTTTCCTCTTCTGAGTCCTTCCCCCATGATGTGCTGCCTCACCTTGGGCCCAGAGGAGTGGAGTTGGCCATCTATGGACTGAGACCTCCCCTTGAGCCCCAAATAAACTTTTCCACTTCTAAGTTGTTCTTGTCAGGTATTTTGGTCACAGTGATGCAAAAGCTGACTAAAAAAGTAACAAATTAGAGAGAAACTGTCTTGTTGGTGAACTCACAATCCAGCCTTCAACATTTCTGTCTTTAAAGCTAGTGTGGACAGGTTACCTTAAGAATGGTGACTAGATATTATCCTGGGAGTATTCTTTAATTCTCATTTCCGTTGCATCTTGTTTCTGCAAAATCGCTTCAGGTTTAGATCCCAAGCCTACTACTAGTGTTCAAAATTTCTTCTATCATGTTATACTATTGAAGAGCTCTCTTTTTAATCTCTGAAAAACCCTTTTTATAAGATCTCTTTTCTTAGCTTTCAGAGGATATCAATGGTAAGTTTTCAACTTTGAAATTTTATTCTTCTTGCAGCTTCTTAGTGTACCTCTTCTGTACACTTAGTGTTATAAGTACTCATGCAAACTTATCAAAATAGAAAGATCTCTAAAAGTAATGCATAAGTTGCATTTATAATCTGTCAATTGGCTGGAAAAGTACAGTTTATGAGAGTAGGAACTGCAGTAAGACCAGAGATATAAAACATAAATACTAGAAGAAATCTAAGGGGTTTTGTAGTCTAGCTCTTATCAGTCAATTTCTACATTTGTACTGAGATAGGAAGGGGTTACTTTTACAGCATAAATTCTGATATGATGATTTATTTCCATATAGGGTGTAAAATGGAATAAAAATAATGTAAAGAGTAAGCCCATGGGGAAAATAATAGACTCTGATAAAGATGAAAAGAAACAGAGAAACGGTCCCATAACCAAAGCTGGACTAATGCAAATGGCAAATGGCAAATTCAAATAGAGTATGGTAAATGCCAAATGCAAATAAAATATTATTAAGGCTGAGAGGAGCACACATCACTTCTGGTTGGAGTGATTAGAAAAGGCACAATGACAGTTTATCCACAAAAGAAGATGTGAACATGTCCAATGCACATGTGGAAAGATTTTGACCATTAATAATGAGTTAAAATGAGATGCCATTTCCATCTATCAATATGTCAACTGTTTTACCAGATAAAGAAAATATCGTGTTGGTAAGAGTGTAGAAGAATAGCTAGTTTCATTTATGGGTGGTAAAGTCTTATTTTTTTATAGCCTTTTGGAAGGAAAATTTGGCATCAAAATCTTAAAACCAGTTTCATTCTTTAGTCTCATAACTTCTGAGAGTTCGTTCTAGGGATTGAGCTGGAATGCAAGCAAACATTTGTATCTATGAGTATTTACTGTGGGTTTATATATATATAATGACAAAATGTTTAAAATAACTTGAGGGACTAGATTAACAAATTATAGTATGTACACATGACAGAAGAATCTTCAGTCTTTAAAATGTAAATTACAGAATTTTTACAATAACCTGATACATGCATTTCTGAAAACCCTGTGTTTTACAATGTCATTCACTAAAATAAGAGGACTTAGGAAACAGCAGTGGGGTAGACTGTTCCAAACCGATGGCATCAGTGGGAGTCATCATGGATGCAGAAACTATACAGCCTCTTTCCAGGGAGAATTTGTTACAATTGCTCAAACAAATTAAAAAAGTACTTGAAATAGTAAAAAAAGAACACTAGCTGGTTCAAAGAGAGTAACAGAAGGACATGTCTCCCATTGTAGATTTTGGGAAAAAGCAAAGAAAATGAGACTTTTGGAAATTAGAAGAGCTAAGTGAAGCTGGTATGCGTAACCTCTGAGTGTGAGAGTTGGCTCACTTGTGATGGTACTTCAGGAACTCAGAGGAGATGTCCCAGGGAGGACACAGCTGCAGAGCTCTGAGAGAGGAGGCTGAAGTTCCTGTTATAGATGCTGAAGAAATTGAAGATGGAACCCGCTGTACCCATCAGAACAGTGAAGGGCTGTTACTGAAGCAATGCTGATAGGAATAGGGGGCAAGCAGAATGGCAGAGATGCTTACCCTTCCCAGCCTTTCTCTCTCCCTTTATGCCCACCATCAGCACCTCAGAGGGAGCCAGCTGACAAGCAAGAAACGCGGCTTGCATAGTTCTAGCTCCAATATCACAGAGCAGAGTAGAGAAGGGCAGTGTGGTCAGCGAAATTCTAAGAGGGCCTTGGAGGGTCTCTGTTCTTGGTGCACATCTTGTATACAACTCCCACCCTCGAGTGTGCGTGGAACCTGTGAGTACAATGGGATGGTCTCTTCCTCCAACAGATGACATTGCATGGCACATAATGCTGAGAGAGGCTTCCCTTACCACTGTATAAGACTGGGATATAGCCAACTGGAGAGGCACTAGAAGTCAGGCATTGCCCCTGTTGCCTGGGAGAAGGCAAGTACCTCCATCCTGAACTGCCCACAGGAGTCACATACTGCAGACCTGTAGGAAGTCTGTAGGAGCTGAGGGGTCCTCCACCAACAGCTAGTAAGAAAGCAGGGACAACAGCCCCAAAACCGCAACTTGTCACTTGCCTGAATGAACTTGGAAGAGGACTCTGAGCTCCAGTGAGAACCGCGGTGTCTCTGGCACCAAGATTGCAACCCTGTGAGCCCCTGGAGAGAGGATTCACCTAACCTCTGTCCAAACTCCTGACCTTTGGAAAACGTGAAACAATAAATGAGTTATGGACACACACACACATGCATATATTTATATATGTATATTTATATTTATTTATTTATTTTAATGAACACAATACATTTATTTATTTATTTAATTTTATGTGGTGCTGAGGATCAAACCCAGTGCCTCACATGTGTAAGGCAAGTGCTCTACCACTGAGCTACAGCCCCCGCCCTAAATGAGTCATATTTTAGGCCACAGAGTTACACAGCATTAGGAAATAAACACAGGCAGGTTTAACATGCACACCTATTCAATATTAACCATGGAACTAACAACAGCAACAAAATTGCTATCTCAGATGACAATGGGAACGGAGCTGGATGATTCAGTGTGTTTGGAGGCTGCTCAAGGGGTATTTAAAATATGAAAAACAGTGGACTGTAAGTGTGGCTGTAGGTAGCAACATATTTATAGAGTAGGAGATGGAGTTCCAAGGAGGTAGAAGAGTTGCTATAAAGTCGAGTCAGGAGGAAGGATAAATGTGCTACAAATGTGGAGAGTGGAGGGCAGATAGGGTAGGAGCTCTGCAAGTATATTTTTAATTTTCTTTTTCTTTCTTTCTTTCTTTCTTTCTTTCTTTCTTTCTTTCTTTCTTTCTGACTGGGGACTTATACCAGGGCAGTCACCGAGCTGCATCCCCAGTCTTTTAAAAATTCTTTATTTTGAGACAAGTTCTCATTAAGTTACTTAGGGCCTTGCTAAACTGCTGAAGGTGGCCTTGAACTTGTAATACTCCTGTCTCAGCCTCTTGAGCCATTGGTTTAATTTTCTTTTTTTTTTTTGGTTGTGCTTCCATATTCCCAGGGCCTTGTGCATATTAGGCAAATAATCTGCCATGGATCTGCAACCCTGGCCTGTGATTTTCTTAAAATAAAGCTGGGCTCTAGTAGAGCGGAGGGCTCCAACTGAAAAAATCCAGTCTATCAAGAAAAACTGCTTATAAATCACTGCAGATAAACAATGTTCAAGTTTTGCCAATCTCCTTGCCCAATTATCATGTAAACTTTCTAGCCAATTGATGGTGCCATACTTGGAAGCAGGCCCAACTACCTCGGTGCAGCGTGTTTTCTTGAAGGGAGATTAGAGCCGAGGACCTCCATGGCTAACACAAATGCAGATTGTTTATTTTAGAAATTAATTCACCACTCATTTTGCCAGCGGAAGAATGAGAGAGTTGGGCAACACAGTTTTTAGTGGAACTAATGCTTGTGATTTGAGACAAAGATCACATAGAAAAGAAGCTGTACTGACTTTTGGTGGAATCTTCTGGAAAGAAAGGCATGACAGGTTCCATATAGATGATTCAAGCCATGTAGCAGAGAGTGTGAGAATAAGGGTCCAAATTACCCTAGTAAAATGGAAATAAAAATTAGAAGAGTAAATGTCTATTTTTAGTTAGGTCACATAAATAGAATTACTTTTGGTATTCCTCAGGTCTCTAAACAAGCTGAGGCAGAAAAGCCTGCTGAAGCGGTAAATCTTCATCACCAAGCAAACTGCAGCTGCCCTGATCACTGTCCCCTCTGACCTTAACAGAAGAAATAAGACACAATATTGTGCTTGCATGGGTGAATTAAACCCACAGGAAAATTAGGAAATTATTGATAGTAGTTATGGTTTAGAGTGACACAGTGTAACTCTTTGGAAACTAAAACAATTAGCTTTTCCTCAATTTTACCTTTACAATTTTTTTTCCCACAAATTGTTTACCTATGCAAAGTCTTTGAAAATGTCTGTTGTTTGAATCTTTCAAGTAGACTTTGCCCCTTAGTTGTCCTAATTTGCACTGTTTACTTCTTAAGTTTCTTTCATTTGTATGTGTGTGTGTGTGTGTGTGTGTGTATAAATACTGTCAAATCCATTGCAATAGCATCACAGGCTTTCTTTAATGTTTTAATTCCTTCACACAATATAGATATGTCCCATTAAAATGTGAAAGCCTCTTTCTTATGCCCAACTTCTAGTACTTTTCAAGAAACATGGAATTAAAAACTTCCAGTGTCGAAGAAAATGTATGCATATTTTTACATCTTTAAATTTGGTTCTCTCATTTATTTAGTTTGTGAAACAAAAGTAAAAACTTAAAAAATTGAATTGTATATATCATTTTTTAAACGGAGCCTCATGTTTTAAGGAAACGGTTGTGATCTGTGTATAGGTCTTATCTCACTGTTGATGTTATTCCTTTCTGATTATACACCAGTCTTGAAATCAACGATAAACCAAGGCATCGTAATTTATGTGGTGAAGCTGTAGGATGTGCTCCTGTTTTATATTCAAGAACTAGTGAGGAAGGCGGTGTGGTTGTGCAGGATGGACGGTGGCAGACCATGTCAGAGACATAAGAAGCACTGAAAAACAGGGATTTTTAGCCATCGCAAGACTTTGGATTTAATTTTGACTGAGATCAGAGGCTGCGAAGCACAGTGAGCAGAGGGGTGAGCTGATCTAATTCATTTTTACCAGTATCTTTTTTGGTCTCTCTTAAGGTTATTATTTAAGGAGGTCAAGAGCCAAAGCAGGGAGAACAGTTAAATACTGAGAAATCTGAGTGTAACCCGATGGGCTACAGTCATGGTGGTAGCAGTGAAGTGGTTAGGTTCTGGGTTCTCCAACTTCTTTCCCTCCACCTCCTCAAAAGGCCCTCATTGTGATCTTGACACTAGGCTGCCACAAGACGCTGTTAAATCTTCATTCCTGCCTCCCGGGTGCTCTCCGAATAGGCCTGCGATCCGAACAAATGACTAATGAAATGTACATGATCCTGGTTTGAATCTAATCTAACAATAGATTTAGGGCCTTAAAAATTGCAATTTTGACCCATCTTTTAAGTCAGGATTCTTCTATTTATTCCCCCCCCCCCCGAGTATTCTTGTTCTAGTAGCTCAAAGAAAGAGTTGACACTTGTTTTTCTTCTTCAAGAGTATATTTTAGTTATTCAATCTTGGACACTTAATTTCTCAGAATTTAAAATTAAAATTTTTGACTGAAGCAAGCTTCTTTAAAAAAAATTACCATTATAACTTTTTTAATGGTACAGTTGAACAATATTAAGTATGCTCACATTGCTGTGTAAAGAATCTCCAGAACTTTTTCATCTTGCAAAATGGAAGCTCCACACATTGAAAAACTCTCTTCATCACTCCCCACCCCCACCATTCTCCTCTGTCTCTATGAGTCTTACTACTGTAGATGCTTCATATAAATGGAATTATATGCTATTTATCTTTTTGAGATTGGCTTATTTAACACAGCACAATGTCCTTTTAAAGACAGAATAATAAATAATTTATTTTTAAATGAAACTCTTTTTGGAATAACTCCTAACTTGGAAGGAGGAGCTGACTTAATTGACAAGGACACCCAAAATTGAAGCAACTATTTAATAAAGACGTCACCGCCGACATGCATCTTAGAATGTATGAAAGAAGTTTATGAATGCTACTTGGAAGGATAAGAGACATTCTAGCACAGGGCAATATATAAAGAAAAATGTGTTCTAATTGATCTCATTCTTTTGAATTCCTAAAAAGCCATTCTTATCAGGTACATAATCATTTTTAGATGGTTCTATAAAGTTTCTCAATTCTCAAACAACAAGTGGATCAGGCAGTATTTTAAATTAGCTATGTGAGTTCAGATATTTTCATTGCTCCCGCTTCTTAGGAGTCCATTGATGTTCTGACATATGGAAAATAATATTTTGGAAACATCTTGGGAAGGCTTTCCTTTTTGTATGTCAAATATCTAAGCAAAAAGAATATATTTAAACTCAGCCTTTCAACAGGCATATCTTGCTCTTTGTCTCTTCAGCATTCCTCTTTTTAATACTATTTCGAATTTCCTTTGAGAAAATTCCCTTCCCCATTCTCAGGTATAGGGTTTGGGTGACACCCATTCCCAGCTCCAGTGGGTTCTTACCAGCTTTAGACAATAATCATAGTATTTTATTGGATCATAGATGAGCCCATTCAGAGCTAAAGAGGTGGAGGAGACATTGCTGAAAAAATCAGTATTCTCCTGAATATTCTGTTTCAGATGTGAATTCTGGAACTGGAAGCCACTAAGCTACTCCAAGTGCTGGTCCAAGTATGAATCTAAGAAAAAGAACTGATTAGAAAACTAAGGATGATGCTAAGATGGCTGAAAAAGAGTGAGGGACTGAGAACATTTGTGTTCCCACTGTCATGATTCAAACCACTGGATCAGAACTCATTTCTGGCACATTTACTTACTTGAGCCAATACATTTTCTTTCTTATTGGAACATCATGGGCCTTACTCTAGGGTCTACTTCACTATTTCACAGAAAAGATGTATGTATATGAGTGTGTGTATATACACATGTATGTATATATGTGTATATGTCATATATATACACATGACAAAAGAGATATAATGTAGATGTTACAGAAGAATAGTTTGGTTAGTAATAAAAGAGAAGATGCAGAACTACTATTGGAACATTTGGAAGGATGATGTAAGAAACCATGTGACATTTTACTCAAAATAAGACAAAGCATGTGCATAAATCAAAAGATAGCAAACTTATTTATTTACTTATTCACTTTTATGAACAGCATACCTTTTGCTTCTAATATTTTGGGGCAGCAGCAAATAAAGGGGGCTGCTGATAAGCCATTGCAATTCTTACTTTCTTTAAGTGACCATACCCAACCAAGACTCCTAAAATGATTTGTCAAGTTTGCATCTTAAAAGCATTGGTCTGAATAGCTCATGTGAGGAACTCAATGTCTCAAATTTACCTAAGAGAAACAGAGTAAATAAAAGGTTATTTTTCTTTTCCAATGTTGTTTTATTTTCCTTAAATAAAGGATGAAGACTAGTGGGGTACACTCTTTGCATTCATTTATTTCTGCTTCCTTCTAAAAGCCCATTAAAATGATAGTAAAGCAAAAGAAGCAAAGTAGAAATCTACCAAGGGACAAAGAGCCCACAGCAAATGATAGATATCAGCCAAGTTTAGGAAGGAGCAAAGCAGATAGAAAAGTATCAAGACTGGAGAGGACGAGAACATAGGAAATGAGCAGGGGAATGTGAATTGGTAGAAGCCACTTTGGAAAACAGTCTAGAATTGCCTAGTAAAACTAAAGATACATATCCAACTGTCAGAAATTCTACTTTCATGCCTAATTCCTTGGGAAAAATTCTTTCATGTATGCACCAGAAGATAAAGCAGTAAAAACTGGATTAACTCAATTATCCATTAACAGTGTAAACAATAAATAAACTTGAGTGATATTTACACAGGAAAATTATATAGTAATAAAAATGAATAGCTTAATCTAAAAGCAATAGCATGAAAAAATTGAAAACTTACCAAAATATATTCTACTACAATAAGTGTAGATCCATTTATATGGTGTTAAACATTATTTAGGGATGCACATATATAGTATACATGGAGCAGTTATGTGGAAAAGCGAGGTAATAATTACTACAAATAAATTAAAGTAATGATGATTTTCAGAGCAGAAGAAGGGGATGTAACTGAAAGGGATGTTCCAAGGAAAGCTTCAAAGAGCATTAATAATGTTCTTCTTTAAGTTGAAAGGCAGATAAGTGATTTTTTAAAAAATCATAATTACTATGTGCATACTTTTCTGTGTTTGTACTTTATTTCACTCTCTTCCTTTTATGCACCAACAGGGAGGTGGGAGAGAGAAAGAGGGAGAGGCAGCAATAGAAATCAGAATGACATTACACTTCTCAACACTGGTGCTGGAATCTCACAAATGATAAAGCTGTACATTAGTAGAAAGTCAGTGGAGAGTTTCAAGAATGGAAAAATAACAAAATACCATTAGAAAGTACCATAGAGATAAACACTGCAAAAAATAGAACTATTAAATGATTTTCAAGAGGTTGCCCATGAGAGTGGGCTCAGATGTGGGGGAGGAGAAGGCAGCTCTGAGAATTATCTTCTTTTCTTATAACATTGTTCTATCTATAGCTACATTGCTTTGCTAATTATTAAACAATAAAAAGTAATAGAGGAGAATTTTTTTCTGATTTTGTTTCTTTTAATAAATGTATTGTTAAATTTAAACACAAACTTTGATTTTAAATTGTATTAATGGACAAATTTTAAGTATTTTCTCTCATATTGCCTTTTTTTACTTAGATATCACATTATCTATCTCATCATATACTAGAATGTTGTGAAATTATTACATAATATTTTGGATAAAGTGGCTAATTCTTTCTTTTTGAAATCATGCCTTTCTCTTTCAGGTATTATAGTCGGGTGGTTATGTGGGAGGGCTGGAGTCCGACCCCAAAGAAGGAAAACTGAGTTAAATGGACATTCTCTCCCATATCAACTGTATGACCTGAACAAGTCACCTGAATAGTACTTCTGTTTCCTTATCTATAAAGCAAAGATTTGTAAGATTGCTGTATGTAACATTGAGTTAGTATAGTTACCTTTCTGTATTCCAAGATTCTGCAGTTATGGATTTAACCAACAGAGGATTAAAAATATTTTTAAATAATTGCATCCATCTTGGACACATAAAACTGTTTTTCTTGTATAATTCCTTGTTCCTTAAATAATAAAATATAACAAGTAGTCTCAGAGCATTTACATTGTATTAGGTATTATTAGTAGTCTAGAGAAGATTTAAACTATATGGGAAAATGTACATAGGCTATATGTAAATACTACATTTTATTATATAAGGTATTTGAGCACTGGGATTTTGGAATTTGTAGGGATCCTAGAACCAATCCCCTGTGGATACTTAGAGACAGCTACCTTTGAAAGTTTTAGAATTTTAGAATACCTGTAAAATTTTACCTGACATGTTGTGAATTCTCTAATAAATACTAATTTTGATTGTTATAACTAGGCGACTTTTAAATTCAAGCTTAATAGTGATTTCCATATCTTTGTGAAACATAGGCATGCCTTTAAAGTGGAGTACTAATCACACACATACAACTTTGGAATGTATTTATTAGGAAAATAATGCAATTTTCTTGGCATAAACAAGTCTTTGCTTAGATAATATGGATGTCCAAATGTTTTACTTTTACAATCAGATTTTAATATCATTCATATCACAGGCAAGATTCTTTATGCCCCATTACATATCTTCTTAGTTTTGCTTTGGGGACTAGTGTGCAAGTATTTAAAAACGTTCTGGTACCATTTTGATCTAAAAACTATTCTCTTTTTCTGCCAAGATACAAAATGAAGGTGTAAAGATGGTTGTTATTTTCGAGGTTTTTCTGTCCTTTTTGGTTAGGAAGACTGTTTCTGACTCTGAATAAAACCAATTATTGTTACTTAATTTTTTTTCAATCAACATTAATCAGATCATGCTTGCTCTTTTTAAACAATTTTATTATGCACATGAAGAATATAAAGAAGTTTATGTTTTTAACCCTTATTGAGCTGATGGTTTAGTAGGAGAGAGACAAATATATCAGATTATAAGCAATTTTAGATATGCTGTAGAAGGAATATGCTTAATTGCCGGATGAGAATTTAGACAGTAATGAAATAGACATTTCACTTTGTGATGCCATTTATAATTATGTAAAAGGAAATAACACTCAGTGTACAAGGTCATATCCTAAGAAAAAGGATTAAAAAATGTTCAGTATTGTTGAATTTTAAAATGGGAGTGGATTTTGTTTCTGTGTTTCCAATTTTCTAAAAATCTAGAAATTGTTCATGTGTTGCAGGATGGGGATGGAGAGAACAAAGAAGTATTTGGTGTGTGGCTTTAGAAACTGTGTCCATTTAACTCAGGTTTCCTTCTTTGGGATCTGGTAGGATGTAACAACAAAAAGTTTAAAAAGACACATTTCTTCCATCACAAGTGATGGGAGGGGAGGGGAGGAGATGGGGAGAAAGGAAGAATAGTAGAATTAAATAGACATTATTATTACTGTGTGTGTAGACATGACTGCATGACCAATGTGATTCTGCAACCTGTACACTCAGAAAAATGAAAAATTATATCCCATCTGATTCAAATGTATGATACGTCAAGGTCATTGTACTGCCATGTGTAACTAATTAAAGCAAATAAAAAATTAAAAAAAAAAGACTTTTCTGCAGCAAAGCCCCAGTGAATGGGCATTGGGATAATACCAAAACTAAGTGTATATATGTTAGTGAATTTTAGTTATGATTATTCAGACTAAATCTAAACAATTATACATTCCCTCCCTTTCCCTGTGTATTTGGTCATTATAGTTAGGGGACCTTTTCTGACTCTATTTGAGAAACACAGTCTGTCACTTCTCTAGGTATGACATGGGTCCTTTCCTTGAAATCGTCCTTTATGGTACTCTTTATCTTTAAGGCTTGAGTTCTTTTTTTTTTAATTTATATTTTAGTTTTAGGTGGACACAATATATTTTTTACACTTGCATGGTGATGAGGATCGAACCCAGAGCCTCGTGTATGCTAGGTGATCACTCTACCACTGAGCCACAACCTCAGCCCAGAGGCTTGAGTTCTTTAGTTGCACATCTCTTTCTTTAAAGAGCTCTTACTAACGTTTTTACACCCCTAACCGTGACTCCCAAAGCACCCTTCACTTGGAAACTAACAACCTTTCTTCTAATTGCCTTTGCCTGTTTTCTCGGCTGCCTCCAGATTCATCTGAGTCATGTACTATTTGAGAAATTTTGAGACATTTGTGAAACTTTGTTATTTCTAAATAACACAGGAAATATCTGTCATAGAACAGTTCTCCAATGAGCTCTATAATAATCTTCTTCATGGAAATCATTATCATAAGCTTTATATATGTATTTTCGATTTCTAGATTGTGTCAATCTGGTAAATATGTAGAATATTCTCATCATCTTCTCTCTTTACTCTCTCATCCCAGGTAGCACAATGGGACCTTTTTGTACATTAGTCTTGTCTTTGTAGAAGATATATTACCTTGACTCAAAGCTTTGAGAGAAAATCAATTGGTAACTCTCACAAGCGGGAGTCATACTTAGTAAAAAAAAAAAAAAAAAGATCAGTCAGCAACATTTAGATGTTGTCTGGATTTTACTTCTCTGAGTTGGTTGTGTTTAGTACTCTGAAAACTTAAACAGGTATGCTGAAACATGTTGGATCAACTTAATGGATTGGTTGCAAGTCTGGACATAAACCTCAAGGGGCCACGAAGTCTAGTGGTCCACTCCAGGTCTCCCCTTCTCTGGCTCCCAATGAGCACACTGCTGTCATCTGGGAAAGTGACCTTCTAAATGATTTCCCCCAATCTTTACAACTTGTTTAGAGCCCCTAAGTTAAAAAGAAAAGAAACAACAACAACCAACAAGATTCTCTGTGGTCCTTGGTGAGTACCTGGACATTTGCAGTCTCTGAGTCATGTCTGAGGATCTAGAAACGTGTGACTTCAATGTCCATACAGCAAGAAGTAAACATAGCAATTTACCAATTGAGTTTTATTAGCCAGCTGACTAACCCACTGTTTTTCCTAGAACATTCTGCCGTGCATGTTTTAACAAGGCAATGATTAAAAACATGGTTAATTAAGTTTTGGTGGAAAATGCTCACGATGTTCTGTTCAAAAAAATGAAATGATTCAACACTGACTCTTTGGTGCTGATAAAATCAGTGGCATTATCCTAACAATATGCTAAACCAGTGGTAGACTCGCAGTCACAGCTTTATCAAGCTGTTAAACATGAACACCTGGAATGAATGACAGGATCATGATCACCTGTGATTAGCATTGAGATGGCATGGTTCACAAATCCATATGTTCTAAGGCCAGGTGACATTATTTGTGGGTTTTTGTAATAGTGGAATTGCTAAGAGCATAGGAAAATTATTAACAGCTATTGTCCAAGTTAATTAAATGTAAACCCATTTCACATAAAAGCAACTTTAATGAGCTTGTATTGCTCACATTTAATAAAGTCAGTGACAGATATGGCTGCTGAAGGAAATACAGTGCTTTGCTGGCTTAGGAGCCCTAAATTTGAATCTAGGCCGTATGCCTTAGAAACTGATCTCTTGAGAAATAATACCCTAAAGGCCATAAACAATTTTGAAATAAACAGTCAAAGTACAATTACTGACTTCTCTTTGGATTCCCTGTTGTCAATAGAAGTAATTATTCAAATCATTTTGGCTGCATTAAAATATATTTTGAAAAACAACTGTTGAAATTAAAATAACTGCTCTTTCACACTTAATTTTATTCCCCAAAGTAAATTGTATGCTTTCTAAGGTAAGTACAGTACCTTTTAGTTAGTTTGATGTCCCTCTATCCTCTCTCATTCTTCTATCTTTTGTGTTTATTATAACACACAGCACGATGTAAGCACTCTCCCTTAGTTATTTATTGTGTGGTTATTGAACACCCCTACTGTGTGTCAACACCATATTAAGTGTCTAAGACTCCCAAGTCAATAAGACCTGACCAAAGGAGACTGGAGGGAGCATACAGTTGAGGTAAAGAGGCAATTAATGTCCTAACAAGGTAATGTCAGGTGTGCTCTGGGAATTAGTTTGGGGGAAAGAAAGTGGTTAAAAAAGGCTCTTTTGAAGGACACCAAACAAAGTAAAAGGTACTGTACTTACTTTAAAAAGGAAAGTATTGTTTCACATTATCATTTGATTTGTCTGTGGTTACCTTTGAATGATTCAAATAAGTATATGTATTTGAAATTCTCAAAAGTCTTTTTACTCAGATGTGGCTGGATAGGACTTTTGATGATGGTAAAGTTAATGTTATCTTGATCATATATGCTATTTTTCTGTTTCATGCCTCAAATAAGTCACATGAATAAACCTCAGCACTCTTTAAAGGGGGTTATATGGAGAAGACATGGAGCATAAGAGTCGGGGAGATTGGCCACGAGGAATCAGGCTGGAGAGTTACGCTGGGGCCAAATAATGAAAGCTGTTGGCCTGAGGGGTTCCGACTTTACCTTTGAGGGAAGTGGTATTGATGAAATGGTTGTAGCTGTTGTAAGATCATCCTAACAGAAGTTAGAGAATGGAGAGAAAGGGGAAAAATTGGTGGTAAGGTAGAAATGTGGGAGATTATTATGTAGGTGATAGAGGAGAGCCCAAAATAAGGGCTTAGAGGACTGGGCCTGTAGCTCAATGGCAGAGCACTTTCCTAGCTTGTATGAGGTACTGGGCTCAATCCTTAGCACCACAAAAAAAGGAAGCAAATAAAATAAAGGCATATCTATAACTACAAAAAAAGACATAGAAAGGTAAATGGACAAAAGAGAAAGAATATGATTATATTCTTTCAATATATGAACATCATATATAATAAATATCATATTTTTCTTTTTTGAGAGATTTATATATATATGTATGAAAATATTATGGTATATATAAGGGAGACAGAATTAAACATGTGAGGTGAGAAGAGAGATGTCAAGGAGAACTCTTGGGATTTTAGCTTGGGAGACACAGTGAATGGAGAAGTTATTAAGCCTGGGAATAAAGAAGATCGTGGTCAGGATAAAGGTATGAATTCAGTTTCAGACTGAGTTTGAAGTGCTAGAGAAGATATAGCCCAGATGTGAACATGCAGATGTTTCATTAGATGAGAGATGTGACTAGAGGTAGATTGAGCACAGAGAAGAAAGAATAGAACTTGGGTACAAGCTAACGCTGAGGCCTTAGAAATTCAGCGTAGACACGGATCTTCCTCCATAGAGTTTGGAACCAATGTGGAGCCAGGCACAGCAGTCACACAGGGTTGGAAACATTACCTTCATCACTGGTAAAGCTGATTGGAGAATGCAGCTTCATTTCTAGGGTCAAACCATGTAGATAACATTTATATTCAATAGACATGTTCACTTGTCCCTGGGTTTGGAAGGGAGAGTGAATCAAAGCACAAATCATTTGTATGCAGACAGGTTAGAGGAGAGAGTTCTTTGTCATAAGCTCACCAATGAAAGAAGACACGATGGGGAATAGTGAGGGTGGACTGAGAGAAACAAAAACACACAGGCCAGACTCCATGTTTACCCAATCGCCTACACTTGAGATGACGGCAAAGGAAGCAGATGCAGATAGTAATAAGATTACAGCGATAATGAGGTAGATTATGGAAATTGCTAGCATCCATTGCTAGAACCTCCCAGGTGTGGTTCCAAGTTCTTTATAATCATCGGTGTCTTTAATCCTTACATGAAGTATAGGTAGGGAAATGGAAACACAATTGAATGACAGAATCAAAATTTGAATCTAGGCCGTGCGCCTTAGAAACTGATCTCTTGAGAAATAATACCCAGAGGAAGAGAAGAATAACAAATAGAAGAGTGTGGAGCCATGAGACCTGGACAGGAGGGAGTCACATGGTTAGCACAAAGTCCAAGTAAGAATCCAACTACGGATCTCTAGCTTCATGCTGTGACGTGTATATTGTTGACACTGTGAGCCTCAAGTATGAAGAAAAAAAAAACCCAAACAGTTATTTACTTCATCAAATAAAGAAGAATAAATTAATGAGTTAACACATAGGTAAATACCTTAAGATTTTGAATTAACTGATTTCTTATGTTTTCAGTTTATTTTTATTATTAAGGTCTAAGTACAGTAGTTTCTTTCGTGTAGACATCGACTTCAACATTCAATTGATTTAACCTGGGGATGTCTAATTGACTGAACAAGTAAAAAATTAATTTGTTTGCCTACAAAGATAAAATTAATTGTATAGCCCTGATATTTCCATCGTACTTTGCAACCAGTGTAAGTTGAGCCTTAAAGAGCCAGAGATTGGGATTGGGTCTTGCTTTTGCCTTAAATGATTAAATTAGCCCCTTTAACCCCACTCCTTCCATTGTAGGGGCTCGTGATATATTCATTCTCCATAGCACTCCACAGTGATATTTTTTTAGGATGGCATCAATCCTGAACCTTTGAACTTAGATTGGAGGTTTTCTAAGTATCATCTTTACTATCATTGCCAAATTAATATGCCAGGAAAAATATCATCTCAAGAATGAGGTTTTTTGGATCTTTTTTTTTTTTTCTGGGAAAAATTGGGAAGTGGGTCAGACAATCCTATTACTTTAGTGAAAGACCTGTTTCAAAGAACCCTGTCGTTTAAATGATAAGCCTTTAGTGTAAGATCTAGACATCTTCATATTGAAATGTGTGCCAGGCAAATGTTTAAGGCTTTTGACTTACTGAAATCACAGCTCCAAATGGGACTCAGTGAGGTCATATTTTCCTAAATTGCAATGAAACTTGTGCTACTCTTTAGGGTGCTGCACCTGGACCATCTGTCTGCAGTTTCTTCTGCTATTCTCAGTTGGAAATTTCAAGACGGTATATATCTCCTTAATTGTTTCTTGACAAGCAAGTTAAGAATACCACAGCAGGTTCTCTTCTTCCAGAACAAGCAAAAATGGTTTTGTAGGCACATGTAATTTACAGTGTTCTGTGTCTCAGAAGATCTTTGATACAAATATCTGTGAATTTTGTAATTTCTGTAGTTTCCTCTTACCTTCCAGATTCTAATTGATAGACAGTAGGTGCTCCTGACTGTATAGAAAACTAGCATCAGTGGGCTGGGGATGTGGCTCAAGCGGTAGCGCGCTTGCCTGGCATGCGTGCGACCCGGGTTCGATCCTCAGCACCACATACCAACAAAGATGTTGTGTCTGCCGAGAAGTAAAAGATAAATATTAAAAATTCTCTCTCTCTCTCTCTCCTCTTTCACTCTCTCTTAAAAAAAAAAGAAAACTAGCATCAGGACACAATCCAGGTTTAAAAATAATGTACTTGGAAAAGTGCTGATAGTTTTGATAATAAGCTAAATTTAGAGACTGCTTTCTCACTCATTTTATGTGGTCTCTCTCTCTTTGTGCTCCCAAATTAACAGAACAGCACACTCAGCTTTTATCAGATGCCACTTGGTTTGTTATTAAATGTATAGGATCTTTAAGCGTGCACTCACTGGTCAATACAATCCAAATGCAACAGCCTTCATGAACAAACAAGTACACACATACATTTAGAAAGCTAGGTTATTTCTGAATATGAAGACCCCTTAAGAGATAGCAGTGTCAAGTTTTAAATGACCCAGTGTAAGCAAAAGGCTGATTATCATCACAAAATGATGAGCTTGATTTTATTTCTTAACTCCCAGGAGAATATTCACATACTCATATATATCTCTCACCGCTTCTATTTCCTTGCTTGAAATTGATCTGTTTAAATTGTGTATACCCTCTTGACTCAGTTTGGGTTGATCATATGCCTCTAGAAATTTGTCAGTGTCTTTGAGATTTTCTATACTTTACTGGAGTATAAATTTCAAATAGTTTCTAATTCTCCTCTGTATTTCAGTAGTCTGTCATGATATTTCCTTTTCCATCCAGAATTTTAGTAATTTGAGTTTTTTCTCTTCGTCTTTTCATTAGGATAGCTAAGGGTTTGCCAATTTTATTTATTTTTTCAAAGAACAAGCTTTTTTTCTTGTCAATTTTTTTGAATTGTTTCTTTTGTTTCAATTTCATTGATTTTTGCCTTGATTTTAATTATTTCCCTGTCTTCTACTACTACTTTTGGTGTTAGTTTATTCTTCTTTTTCTAGGGTTTTGAGATGTAATGTCAGGTCGTTTATTTGCTGACTTTTTCTTCTTTCAATGAATAAACTTAATGTAATGAACTTTCCTCTTAGCTCTGCCTTCATAGCATCCCAGAGATTTTGATAAGTTGTATCGGAGTTTGCATTTACCTCTAAGAATTTTTTTTATCTCCTCCCTGATGTCTTCTGTTATCCATGCATCATTCAGTAGCATACTGTTTAGTCTTCAGGTGTTGGAGTAGCTTCTATTTTTCATTTTATCATTGATTTCTAATTTTATTCCATTATGGTCTGGTAGAATGCAGGATAGTATCTCTATTTTTTGTATTTGCTAAGACTTGCTTTGTGGCATAACATAGGGTCTACTTTGAAGAAGGATCCATGTGCTGCTGAGAAGAAAGTGTATTCACTCATTGATGAGTCACCTAAATTGGCCTAGAGGCAGAGTGTCCATAGAGAAAGGCCAGAGATACAGAGCTTTGTTTTTCAAATTCAGCAATCAAATAATTTAATATTTATTTAATAATTTAATAATTAAATTTAATGATTTAATATTCATCCATGGAGAAGAAGGAGGATGAACTGGAAAGAATATCCAAGTGTTGGTCTAGGTGAAGTATCTTTTCATGAAAACTTGAGACCAGAATAGGTGTCCTCTCCAACCGTCAATATTTCAAAGCAGGGCAGAGAAAGAGAAGACAGAACAAGATGGTAACGATACTGATGATGATATGATGATATGATGGTGATATGATGTAGAGAGCTCTGTCCAAACTGAAGAGTAGCTAAGTCTTTTTTCAGAGTTCCTTTGTCCTCCCCTTTCTGAGCCTTAGCTCTGCCTTGGTAGTTTTTGCAGGGTTTTATGTCATCTCAGATAGTCTGGCTTGAGCATCACGAAACTATCTGGGTGTCTGTACCCTCTCTCTGAAATTTTGATCCCAAGATGGAAGAAGGAAACAGGCCCTATGCTAATGTCGCAAGCCTTTCTAGCTTCTCCCTAGCAGCTCCTCCTAATCTAAGAAGGCTTTCCTTCCTCCTCCTAGTGGGGTAGTAAAATGATATCTTGGCTTCTCTAGTGTCCTTCTGTGTACTGTGGTTATCTTTTGTAATCTCTGTATTCTAACCTTCATCTTGGTTCCTTAGGATACACAGATTTTTTTTCTTTTTCAAACAAAGCCTTTCCCAAGTGAAACTCTTGTCTCTGAATTGGGCTATTAGGACTTGCTTCTTAACTCTAAAGATGAATATTTCTCCTTGGGTTCTGGGCTTTGTTTTTTCCCCTACATAATAGATGCTCAGTTCTATTGAGGGATGATATATCAGCAAGAATTACCAGGTATGAAATCATCTGATGAGACTTCATCAGATATATTATTGTACTATTGACAGAACCATGTAGGAAACATTATCTCCCCCTTTCCACCTTCTTCATGGATAGAATCAACTCTGTCACTTCCTGGGTCACATTGCTGCATCTCTACCTTTTCGAAGCACTGTCTCCATTCTAGTCCCTCTCATGTGGTACTTGGTTACACACACACACACACACACACACACACACACACACACACACATTCAATTATTACATTTATGTTATGATGATATATACATACATGTATATGCATGTGTAAATACACACAAACATAAAATGATGGCATATCTCAGGTGCCATATGTGTATCTTAGAACTCAGGAGGTCCAGGAAGAATAGATTTATTTTGTCCTATATACAAAACTAAAAGTAGTTCAATAGCCTCATCTCTACAGCGATTTCAATTCTAGTTCCTCTATATCAACCAACACATGCATGTAAATCTCTTGACATATTTTCAGAAAGATAAAGACCCACTCTTTTCTCATTTAGTACCATCTAGTAGTGCTTATTGGGACTAAATAGGCCCAAGCCCTTACCACTTAACAAAATCCAATGCCCACTAGTAAAATTATTAAAAATGAAACTCTTTAATGGCTCAGGAAGGGCTTGAAAGAATCCTTTTGATTTTCGTAAGCTTATTAGGTCACATCCTGGCTATGTGACCAACAGTTACCAGTATAATTAATTCTCCTGGCAAGGAGTTGATGGAGGCAGTGATTGTACATCTGAAATCTGCATCAGGGAAAGGATTTTAGGAGTGAGGCGTGTAAAATCTCACACAGAGAGGGCCTTCCTTTTGCCCTTCTGGACACACACACCTGTCAGCTGTGAGCCTGGGCTTCCTGCCAGCTTAAAATGCTGGATCACGGGTCTGCTGGGTCCAGACGGGAACACTCTATATTCAATGGACACTCCCTCTTCTCCCTCTCAGCCTTCCCTGAAGAGCTGGGAAGGCAAAACCCATTTCTGTTTTGAAACCCATTCTATCATAACCATCCTTCAGAATCCCCAAAATAGATACCCAGCTACATGCTCTCATGCCATGGTGAGTGTCTTCATAGATCTTGTTACTTACCAGTGTTTGTTTCATGTTCCTCTTAGCCCCTGAGTCCTGAGCTCCATGAGGCGTTACCTTATTTCTCTGGGCTTCAGCCTAGCACTTGGCGCCATTTGCAGAAGGGGGTTGAGAAAATAATAGGCTTTTCTCTGCCACCCTCTCTAACACCTTGATAATGCCACTTGTCACAACTCATAATACTTGGATATGAAAATTTCATCTTTCCATTTAACTAGATATGACCTTGGGTTGCTATTTAGCCTTTGTTTCTTAGCCCATAAGAACTCTTATGATATATTCTGGCTTTAAAAAAATTAATGGCCTAAGCATCTAACATGTCCTTCTATGTTTCAATGTTAGGCAGTTGGAAATTTTTCTCCAGTGAGTTTAATAGGCAAAAAAATATTTTTCTCTTTATATGCTTTTAGGAACAAATAAATCAACATCATTCCTAGTACTTATACCTTCACAAACAAAACAAGTGATAACTTTGCTCCATGGGCTCAGCACTTTATAATTGTCAATAATGTTAATGACTCCTGCAAGAACACTCTCAAAAGTACTCTTGTAAGCATTTTCATCTAGAATTCTCTTGACTGGCATCTCAGAGAATCATCCTAACAACAATAGAATATGGAGCTTATTTTGCTGAATTCTTTTCTGGATGGCTATTATTTTTCTTGTCTTCAGCTTCATTATCTCTGTCTTTTCCTTTTATTCTCCTTTCCTACCTCCTGTCTCTTTTTTTCCACTAACATTAGGTCTGAGAGCCCTCATTCCCTCCATTCATTGCAAAGTCCCACTTTGCGTCTTGGCACACCTGTGCACCACAGCCATGGGCTGCCTGCAGCCTTTCTAAGGTTTCCTCTTCTCCTTTGTAAGAGCTATTATGCTTGTCCCTTGCAGAGGGCTTCATTACTTGCAGAAACCTCATCTTGGTAATTCTAGGAGCCTTTTTACTTCCCTGGGTATTTCTGACCTGAATTTTGGCCAATTGTGTCTTACAAAGTCAGCAGGTTTCCTCCAAATATTATCATTAAGTGTTTCCTGTGTGAAATCCTGTCCTTTCCAATGTACTTGGAAGAAGGAAATAGAAAAAACAACATGGGTATTTACATAGGATCTTTTCCCCTTACAGCCAATTGCTTGTGAATCCTTAGACAATTTTAGTGAGAGTAAAGAGCTGATAGGAGTTGGGCAAACAGAGGTTAAGATGGTTGAAGTCTCTCCCAGTGTTCTCATAGGGAGTGCTCAGGCTCATGTGACCTCCACAAAGCTCTTTGAGCTAATTCCCTTGATGTCAGGGAATCAGATTAGATTTCCAGAATTCAAGCTATTGCTATGTCCTGTGCACAGTGGAGAAGTAGAAAGCATCTGACCTCTCTTTGGGCAAATGGCCAGTGTTTCTGTAGAAGTTCAGTCCAAGAAGGGGTGAATGTGGAATGGAAATTGATACCTAATACCAACTTTTCATGTCCTGGGTATCTGAAACAGAGTGGGTAGGATAGTTACTAGCAATGGAAAAAAAACTGTGGGGTTGGGTACTGGGGATTGAACTCAGGGACATTTGACCACTGAGCCATATCCTCAGCCCTATTTTGTATTTTATTTAGAGACAGGGTCTCACTGAGTTGCTTAGTGCCTTGCAGTTGCTGAGGCTGGTTTTGAACTCATGATTCTCCTGTTTCAGCCTCCCAAGCCACTGGGATTACAGGTGTGTGCCACTACGCCTAGACTGGAACAATAGTTCCAGTTGAACCTTGAAACTTAAATAACTCTTGAAAAACTCAAGAAAAAAGTCTTTGAGTTCATTATATGTTTATGAAAGTATTACACAAATTTTCTTTTGTTCCCTACAACTTTTATATTGTTTCAGAAGTTATGTGCATAAGGTATATTTATTAGGTGAGTTCTCTTGCTTTATCTCTGAAATTCTATCTACATTTGAAATAATTTTGAAAATTATTAATGTGCTGCTTGTCTTTTCCAATGTGAGCACATGAGTTTTGCCCTAATTGTCTCCAGATAGTTATTCTCCTAAGGGAAATTCAGATTTATTATGATAGGAATGCAAACAAAGAACATGAAATCACTAAGCTTTTGACATGCAAAATAGCTTAGAGTCAGACAATTTCTTTCCCAATCAGATCATTTTCTTGAGAAGGTTTTCTTAATTTCTTTATTTTCTCCTCTTAGAGCATCAACATTCAATCCTTGAGAAATTATTTCATACAGTTGTCCAACTGGGTAGAGAAAATATTCTGTGGGCCAGGGGGTAGAATTCAAGTACAGAATATAAAAAGAGTGGGAATCCATCCTTCCAGTTCATGGGCATAGTGAAAAAGGGAAAGGAGGAGAGAATGAAGAAGGGTAGTTTTGGGGTTTGTGTGTCCTTATTTTCCTATCCACATTTAGCATGTTATGAACAACTCTAAGGAAAAGGAGCAGCTACAGTCATCTTACATCAGGACTCTGGAAAAATGACTGCTAGTGGATGTTGCACCTTAAACTTGGTTCCTGAGTGACAGAGATGAGTCTTAAAAGAAGCTGAACATGTAGACTGGAGAGTTTTTCAAAGGGCTGCTCCTCTAGGAGGAGATAGCTCTAAGTTAGGGCTGCAATGCACACGGCCCGAGCCTGATCTGAGTGTGTCTCTGAGAGCTTCCAGAGGGGTCTTAATGGACTATTGGAAGCCCAAGGAGATGTATCCTAGCATAGGAATTCTCCAGGCACATTTCAGGAACAGAAAAAGTGAATCTCATAATTGCTGTGACTATATGCTAGCACTGTGTCCACCAGCATTGCTGGGGAGACCAGAGAAGCCAGAAGATACAATAAGAACTTTTAAAAGATTCATTAAAATTAGGTTGGACTTAGTTCAAACTATATTACCCTCATGCCCCGCCCCCCCCCCCAGTCTTTTTGGTCTTCTTTCCTTCCTTCCTCTATCTAATCAACCAGTGAAGGGGGTTTTGGAAGGAAATCAGATTTATGTTTTGCATGTCCTATTTCCCTTTTCTGGGCCAACATTTCTACCCCCTTCAGTCATAAATTATCCAGATTTCTCCAGGCAAAGAATTTAGGTAGTGCTTTTCTCTTAAAGCTCAGCATATATACATATGCTACCACGGAGAATTCAGTACCTGCAAAGAGACTGTTATTTATTCTAGACCACAGGAATGCCCATCATTTCAAATGTTTTCTTTTTCCAGAATATGGAAGGTATGTAGGCAATTGCATTCAAGAGTATATCAGTGTTAGCTAAAACTTGGGGAACAGGTGCCAAACGCAGAGCAGGGAAGGATAAGATCTGATCAGAAGGGACAGAACTGTCCCTGGTCTTCCTCAAGGTGATCTGTGGCATCCCAGATGAGGTATCAGCAAGATGAGGTATCATTGCTTTGTCAGCGCATGAGAAACAGAGATCAATGTCATCAATCTGGTGGTGGGTGAAGGGAGCTAAGGGGTTTGGCATATATTTGGGAAATGTCTTTGGATGTCTTTAACTATTCTACAAATACAGTCTGGAAAAATTGATGAAAGTGTGAATCACAGTTCATTTCCACAGGATGCAAATCTGTGTCTATTATTTGACCTTGGTTGGCTGTGAAAAATAAAATTTCAGCCTAAATTAATAAAATGCAACTATGAGTTTAATGAGTAGAACAACAAGAGTTGGGTGAGCTGTTAAGGTAAATAAATATTTGTGGTGCTGAAGGTATAACAGGTGTTTTCTCTTGAATGGTTGAGTTTTCAGGCTATGATTACAAAGTATTATGTAGATGGATAAAGAAGAAAGAGGTCACAATGTATCAAAATCTTAGGTAAAATAACTTAAGTAAGTAGTATATTTCAAAAGAGACTTCCCGCAGAAGTTATAGATCATACAAATGGCAGGGTTTTAGGACAGTGAAAGCTAGAAATGTGATCATGGGTATAAACTGTGGGGTCATTAAATCCTAGATTGAAATTCCAATTCAGACTTCTTTATTGACTGAAAGAACATCTGTCAATCACTTAAAGTCTATGTGAGACATTCTCATCTGCAAAAATAGTGGTAGCAATTATTATTAATACATTTTATTAATAAAAATTGCAGATTTTAATTCTTGCTATTGACTAGGGAGTTAGGAGAGACCTGCTCCCCTCTGTCTGTATTTAGAGTAGAGGACTGAATAAGCACATACACACACTTATGAGCTAAGGAAATTCCAGAGAAGTTCCTTTAGAAATGACCAAAGTTGATAATGTAGAAAAATAGTGCAGAGAAGGGGAATAGAAAATACTGGTGGGGGAGGTCATTATAGTTTTAAATAGTGGCATTAAAGAAATTCCCAAAGGAGAATTCCCAAAGAGCTGTGTGCCATAGCTGGGAAACGAGTAAGGTAGGAAGAGGAATTACAAGTACAAAAGTCTTTTGTGGGAATATGCCTGTCATGTTCCAGAAGAAATAAAACCCATATGCTGGAATGGAGTGAGCAGGGTGGATGCTGGATATAGCAGGTTGTGAGAGTGGTAGAGAGAGCCAGGTCTTCCAAGGCCTTGTACGCCCTTCTTCTTCTTCTTTTTTTTTCCTTTAATGAGTTCTTTATTGATTTTTTTTAAAAAATAAATGACAGTGGAATGCATTACAATTCTTATTACACATATACAGCACACTTTTTTATATCTCTGGTTGTATATAAAGTATGTTGACACTAATTCATGTCTTCATACTTGTACTTTGGATAATGATGTCCATCACATTCCACCATCCTTGCTAATCTCCTGCCCCTCCCTTCCCCTCCCACCCCTCTGCCCTATCTAGAATTCATCTATTCTTCCCATGCTCCCCCTCCCTACCCCACTATGAGTCAGCCTCCTAATATCAGAGAAAGCATTTTTTGGGGGGGAATTGGCTAACTTCAGTTAGCATTATTTTCTCCAACTCCATCCATTTACCTGTAAATGCCCTGATTTTGTTCTCTTTTATGGCTGAGTAGAATTCCATTGTGTATATATGCCACATTTTTTTTATCCATTCATCCACTGAAGGGCATCTAGGTTGGCTCCATGGTTTATCTATTGTGAATTGTGCTCCTATTTTTCTTTCACTGAAATGGGATGTTATTAAAGGGTTTGTTCATGGTCACATTTTAACAAGGGTTCTTTGGTTGCTTCACTGAGAAAAAATGATGAAGGGACAAATATATGGGCATGGAGACCTGTTAGGAGGTTATTACAACAATCTACACAAACAGTGATGGTTGGTAAAGGAAAGGAAGCCCCATTTGTACTGTGGTGGGTGGTGGCTGTGCAGAGTACTGATAGGTTAGATGTGTGGTATGATCGAGTTCAATCTAGGCCTCTGGACCATGGAGTGGGTAGGTACTGAAATGGAGAAGACTTTAGGAGGAGAAGGGCTGACAGGGAAGGTTAGGATGTTAGGTCTGGAAAAAAAGTCAGTTTTAAAGGCCTATTGGACATCCAGGTAAAGTGATAGAGCAGTTGTTAAGGTGTATGAATCTGGAGTTGAAGGGAGAGGTCCAGGTTAGTGTTGTAAATTTGGGAATTATCAGCATATAGATGATATATAATGCTGGATGAGATCATCAAAGGAGCAAGTGTAGAAAGAGAAGAGAACTGGTTTGGGAACTCAACCCCAGAATACATCATTTTAATAGGTTGAGAAGACAAGGGACTAATAATGAAGAGTGAGAAAGAGAATTCAGTGACATAAGAGGAAATGCAGATGAGTTTGCCAAACATGAAGTGAATAAAATGTTAACAAGGAGGGAGTAAAAAATGGTCTTGAGCAATGCTGAAAGTCATGTAAAAGTGGAGAGCTGAGCATTGATTTTAGTAATTTGAAAGTAACATGAGAACCAGATAAAAGCTCTTTTGTGTGAATGGTAGTTAAAAAGGATGATTAGAGGGGCTCAAGAGAATAAAATGAAGAATATTAAAAACAATCAATTTCTTAAAAGCACTTTGTTTTAAAAGGAAGGAGAGAAATGGAGCAGCAGGTAGCCAAGTATATGAGATCAAGTAAAATGTCTTGTTTAAATGGAGAAATAATAACATATTTATGCACTATTGGAAAAGATTCTGTATAGAAGGAAAACTTGATGATGCAGGAAATAAATGAAGAATCATGAAGCAATGTTTTCAAGTAAATGGAGGAAAAAAGAATGTAATGCATAAATGGAGTGTTTGGGCTTTGCTAGGACCATGGGCAATTTATTCAAAGTCACTACAGAAGCAGAGAGAGGGACACAGACACAGAAGCTTGGGAGATGCAATGGAAGTTTGTGAAGAGTGTCTTCTCAAGGAGCTTGATATCAAATCAGAAACTCTGCGTCTGATAGAAGAAAAAGTTGGCTCTGATCTACAGATTGTGGGGTCGGGCTCCAAATTCCTTAATAGGACACCCATAGCACAAGAGTTAACAACTAGAATCAACAAATGGGACTTAATTAAACTTAAAAGTTTTTTCTCAGCAAGAGAAACAATAAGAGAGGTAAATAGGGAGCCTACATCCTGGGAACAAATTTTTACTCCTCACACTTCAGATAGAGCCCTAATATCCAGAGTATACAAAGAACTCAAAAAATTAGACAATAAGATAACAAATAACCCAATCAACAAATGGGCCAAGGACCTGAACAGACACTTCTCAGAGGAGGACATACAATCAATCAACAAGTACATGAAAAAATGCTCACCATCTCTAGCAGTCAGAGAAATGCAAATCAAAACCACCCTAAGATACCATCTCACTCCAGTAAGATTGGCAGCCACTATGAAGTCAAACAACAACAAGTGCTGGCGAGGATGTGGGGAAAAGGGTATTCTTGTACATTGCTGATGGGACTGCAAATTGGTGCGGCCAATTTGGAAAGCAGTTTGGAGATTCCTGGGAAAGCTGGGAATGGAACCACCATTTGACCCTGCTATTGCCCTTCTCAGACTATTCCCTGAAGACCTTAAAAGAGCATGCTACAGGGATACTGCCACATTGATGTTCATAGCAGCACAATTCACAATAGCTAGACTGTGGAACCAACCCAGATGCCCTTCAATAGATGAATGGATAAAAAATGTGGCATCTATACACAATGGAGTACTATGCAGCAATAAAAAATGACAAAATCATAGAATTTGCAAGGAAATGGATAGCACTAGAGCAGATTATGCTTAGTGAAGCTAGCCAATCCCTAAAAAACAAATACCAAATGTCTTCTTTGATATAATGAGAGCAACTATGAACAGAGCAGGGAGGAAGAGTAGGAAGAAAAGATTAACATTAAACAGAGACATGAGATGGGAGGGAAAGGGAGAGAAAAGGGAAATTGCATGGAAATGAAGGGAGACCCTCATTGCTATACAAAATTACATATAAGAGGTTGTGAGGGGAATGGGAAAATAAACAAGGAGAGAAATGAATTACAGTAGATGGGGTAGAGAGAGAAGTTGGGAGGGGAGGGGAGGGGGGATAGTAGGGGATAGGAAAGGTAGCAGAATACAACAGTTACTAATAGGGCATTATGTAAAATTGTGGATGTGTAACCGACGTGATTCTGCAATCTGCATTTGGGGTAAAATTGGGGGTTCATAACCCACTTCAATCTAATGTATGAAATATGATATGTCAAGAGCTTTGTAATGTTGTGAACAACCAATAAAAAAAAAGAAAGTACAAAAAAAAAGAGTGTCTTCTGATTGCTTCTGTTTTTTTTTTTTTTTTTTTTTTAAGAAAAATATAAAGCCTGATTCTTACTTGAGAGATGAGAAAGGGAATGGATCAGAGAAACAGAGAGTTACCACACAGCACCTGGGCACCTGTGATGGTAGAGGATATATTGGTTTGGGCATTTACTTTCTTCTGGCTTTAATCATTTGTGTGGATGCAGGTATGGCACACTGGAGAATTGGATTTTACCAAGATTAGAAGTTTGTCAAGTAAGTATGAGGTTGTAAGAGGGGAGCATAGAATTTGAAGATACATGCAAAGGGTGATTTATAATGAATGATCATGAACTTCAGACTGACCATAGAAGTGAACAAGGAGATGATGGAGGTGAAAGACAGTGAAAGATGGGAGGATCCTTGGATTGTAGGACATGGTGGGTCAAAAAGTCACAGAATCAGGAAAGAGAGTTAGGTCTTCACAAGACATAAAAAGTGGTAGTAAGACTTAAATGCTTTCCGTGGAGATTGGGATAAGGAATTTGTGCTTTATTCTTTAAGTAAGGCTTTTGGAGTGCTTAAAGAGGGAGTATGGCAATATCTGATTTCTTCTTTTTAAACTTATTCTAGCTGTTCTCTGGAGAATGGGTTACAGTGGGCGTTGGGAACTAAGAGCAACAGCAAGAGGTGATGGAAACTGGAGTGATTTGGGTTATATTTTAGAATGAAGTTGAAACAAGGGCTGATCATTCAGGTGTGGAGGAGCAAAAATGGAGAATCAAGTATTATTTCTAAAATTTTTTAGTACAGTGACTAGGTGACAATTGGGGCTGTGATGTCCTCTAGGAGGAAAGCAAATCTTTCTTCTGAAGATTCAATCATGCATCGCTTAATGACAAGGATACATTTTTGAGAATAGCACTGCTCAGCAATTTTATCATATGAACAAGGTAGACCATACTTCCACAAACCCAGGTGGCACACCCTATCACACTTGCAGACTATTTGGTATGTATGGTTTTACCTATGGCCATGATGAACAAAGCAACAGGAGATTAAATCAAGCACAAGAGAAAATACCGCAATCTGGAGACAGATAAACATGGATGCATAAGACTGCTTCCAGCATAATGTGGCGTATTGTTTTATGACAGCTTTTTTCTTTTTGCAAGTAGGAATACACTTTAAAATGACAAAAAATATAGAATCGTAAATATGTAACCAGTAGTAGTAATGTGTAGTCATTGTCAAGTACTATGTAACACACATAATTCGTGTGCCATGCTTTTATACGACTAGCAGTATGGTAGGTTTGTTGACAGTAGTGTCGCCACAGGCTGATAATGCTTTGCACTCTGATCTTGTGTCACTTTGTGGGAGGAATTTTTCAGCCCCAATATAATCTAATGGAGTACCATCTACATGCAATCATATGAGCATGACTCTATCAAGTTTAAGATGCTTGCTAGATATGCAAAGAGAAATGCCATACCATGCCTACAATCGTGGAGCTCAAGACAGAGGTCAGATCTGAAGTCTGAGGATGTGCACAAGTGTGGTGTTGAAATTAGTGTGTCTGTGTGAGCTCAAGAAGTGGGATCAGAAAGAGGAAAAAGTGCCATGCATTCATTAGTGACCCAAGGACAAGCATAAGGAAGAATGAGTCTCTTTGAACAAACAACAACAATAACAAAAAAAATCAAAGTTAATAAAACTGAAATGGATGCTCAATGGAGACCCTTTAATTCCCTCGAGGAAGCAAAGCCCAAATGGCTTCCTGGGATGTGGGTCAGATGGAAAATGTACCTTTCTGTCTTCACAAATGTTTTGGGCCCTCTGCATCCTGCTTTAACCATCTTAAACCAGGACCAGAGTTGCCAAGTAACCTCTTTTTTTTTTTTTTTTGCCTATAGTTTAGGTAACAGAACAGTTACTGACTGCTCCCAGCATATTCTAATATTTTCTTAATCACTAGACATTTGTTCTCATATTGGCTTGTTTAATATTGGGGCCAATTTTGTAGAACTGTGGAAATGAGGGTCAAAGTCTTATATCATCAAGAGAAGTAGATAATGTGAAAATAGTTTTGTTAGCTATTTTGAGTTTTTACCTGTGCTTGCAGAATGCCTTCATGAATGGAAACTCTCACACAGAGACAGAGGAGTCTTCAGATTGTCTGGAATTTTTAGTGACTGAAAAAATTTTCATATAAACGCATGCTCCTTTTCTGCACAGCCCATTTACAGCTTTAATTTTTTAAACGTTCATTTAACAATAGCCTACAAGTACAGCAATGGAATATTCCTTTGTGGTTAGATAATGTTTTTTACCCCAAGGACCTCCAAGTATTTTCGTCATGGATCAGCATTTGATCCCCTATTTGGTGCAAAACAGAGAGAGAGGAATACTTAGAGAACAGATGGATTTTGTAATATTCCAAAATGAATTAAATGCAGAGCCAATAAAAAAAAAATTTCAGGGCTTCTGAATCATAGAGCCGAAGCAATGAAGGACACCAAATTATGTCTAAAGACAGTAGAAAATGATAGTGTCTAACAAAGTGGGAATAGAAAATGCATATACAGTTGTTCGCTTTGAGATATCATTTCATCCCTCTCTTCTTACCAACCTACCTTCCTCCTGTTCTCCCTTCTTTTCTTCCTCTCTTCCTCCCTCCTTTCTGGTTTTCCTTTTTTGGCCCAAACACTTCCTGCTCAGAAACATTTCCTCCTGGATTCAGCAAAGGAGCAAATGTTCTTTTACATCTCTTGTTCTTTTACAAGAGACTCCCTTTCATTTCATGGTGGTAGCTAAACAGACCATTCAACGGATTCAATTCAACAAATCTCTGCTATGTACCATGTCAGGTATTGTGTATGTGCAGCCGTGGAAGAAAACAGGCACAAATGTAAATATGTCTTGGAATGGTAAGTTCTGTCATGGAGGAAGAAAGGAATTAGGGCACCAAGGTTAGGAGCATGAACTTGGGAGACAGACTGTGTGGCCAAGTTACTTAGCCTCTGTGTTTCTCGGTTTCCTTATCAATAAAAAAGTAACAATAATAAAACTTTCATAGGATTTTAGTGCACATTACATGAGAGAAATATTAGAACTTTACCTGGCAAATGGTAAACATTATATAGATAGGTATAATCATTATTTATAATTACTTACATCTATAAAGTTACAAAATTATAATCATAGCATTTTCTAACTTGCTTCTTATCTCCCTCTCACTTATTAGCATATTAGAAATGGCAATAGTCATGAAATCCCTTCTTTCCAGTCTTCCTTCATTTGTCCTCTACCTGACTGTCCATTTTCATTGATCTCTGTTTACTGGCTTTCTAATTATTGGTACACTCCATTCTGGCCATCCCATTTTTTCGCTCTATGTACTTTCCTTGAGCAATCTTACCACTCCTGGGGCTTGTATTACCACCTGCACACAAATGACCACAACTCAGTCTACAATCTAGATGTGCATCCTAGGCACTAGCCTCCATCTACTGGGACTAAGAAAATACAACAGGAGACAGCAGCTTTTTTTATCTCTCTGGTCGCTCCTAAGCTCTTCCCACAATATGCTTCCTATCCAACAGAGGGTGTGGTCTGTACTTAATATGAAGGTTGCTCAGCCACAAGGATCTGCACCCAGACTGGACTTGGAGGGATACTTATCACCTGAGAACGTGGCGTCAGCATAAATGCAATGCCTTAGCGACCATTGGGATGTCTCATGGATGAACAATGTGTGGGGTGTTGGTAGCCAGAATGCATATTTAGTGTCTGCTTGCTCAGCCCCCATTCATCCTTCTGAATAAACATCTCCATACACTTCTTTTAGGTAATTACTCCTGCACCCTCTATCCATCTGTCTAACCTCAGGTGTGGCCATACTTCTACCTCCAGGAGTGGTTACATAAAAGTTTAGTAAGTTTCACCAATTAGTGTAATTCTATTATTATGGCCATATTCTAGAGATGAACACATACAAATTTGCTCATTTAAAGTGAATTCAGGGATTTATGTTGGAACTACTGGGAAAACAACCTGTACCCTAAACAACCTGTTGGCCCAATCTTGAACAACACAGAGCCTGAGAAGGAAAACAGCACAGTGATGAAGTCAAGTCTGTGGATGACTTCAACCCTCGGATTAAGCCATGCCTGGAGCCAGAAATCTCTCTTTAATATTTAAGGTAATATATTGCCTTTAAAATTTTTTGGTCACTTGCCAACACCAGATTTTCAAGTGGTGTAAGGGTATGTTCTGCATGATATTACAAATGTGGTGACCTTGAACTTCTTTTCATGTCATACTTTTTAAAATACAATACAATTGGAATTCCTACTAGGATATCTCAAGCTGCAAATGAAGACAAGCAAATGCAATAACAAAATGTTGAGAGGGAAGTGTTTTTAGTTTTAGTTAATTCATTGGTTCAACGATGCTATGAACTATCCATGTTTTTTCTAGTTTTACATTCGGCCATCCTCAGTTAATCTGTCCCTGGGCTCCTCTCTTTCAAGGTCACATGATGACCTTGTTGCGGGCATTGCGTTCTTACAGAACAAGGTTGAACAGAAGAAGAGGTAATGCTATTTTCCTGTTTCTTAGTTTGAGAATGAGAAGGTATTTCTTGTATTTTCTTCTGTCCTACGGTCTCACTTATGTCTATCTTAGGGTCCCACATTGGGCTACATGCCTACCTCTGAGCCAGCCATTGGCAAGATAATGGGATAACCCCAAATGGTGAGACTAACCAGGATTTTCCTGTGGTTTTGAGATAGAATTACCTTCCCCGGAGGCTGAAAACGGTGAATAAAATCAGTGTTCTGTTTGTAAGAAAGGAGAACAGGTGTTGAGTGGGCAATCAAAAGGGAATAGACTGGGTAAAGTCACGTACAAGATTAAGTTACTCGGATCTGAGCTTCTGAATTCCCTCTTGTCTTTCAAGCTCCTCTCAGCGATTCAGAATGTCTTTTTATACAAACCACTGTGTACACAAACCATTCCCATCTCAGAGGAAAAGGTGGCTCTCTTCTAAAGCCTCCACAGGACCCTTAATCATAACATCATTTGCCCGTGTTTGATTTGGATATTTCACCCTCTTATTTCTTGTCTCTATTCCAAGTTCAAGTCTCTCAAGTTAACAGTCCTTCCTGGAAGCAGATTCAAGCATTGCTGTGCATTTCTTCCTCTAAATACATCCTCGGCTGGTATTCTCACACTCTCCTTGATTCACTGGGAATTCACGCTCCTTGACACCTTCAAACGCTCTGCACCACACTCTCCAGGCCCTGGCCTTCCTGTTGACTTCCTCTGTTTTCCAAGGAAGCCTTTTTCATGGAGGATGCTCCTCCCTACTCAGTGGGAGCTGAGCTTTCCTGAGTGGTGTGGTGTTGTTTCTAGGACTTCCCACTTGGCTCTTGTTCTGAACTGCTCCTGATTCAAGCTCCCCAACTAGATAACCTTCCCAAAACTTGGACAGTGACCTCTTTATCAGGAACATCAGCATCCGTATCATATACCCGCTTCCCATCCTCTTCTCCATGGGCTCAGGGCCTTTATTATAAATGATCTCACAACTAGACTTAGCTTCTCTTTTTCTTTTTTTTTTTGTTTTTTTTAATTTATTTTATTTATTTTTTATTGGTTGTTCACAACATTACAAAGCTCTTGACATATCATATTTCATACATTAGATTGAAGTGGGTTATGAACCCCCAATTTTACCCCAAATGCAGATTGCAGAATCACATCGGTTACACATCCACAATTTTATATAATGCCATATCAGTGACTGTTGTATTCTGCTACCTTTCCTATCCCCTACTATCCCCCCTCCCCTCCCCTCACATCTTCTCTCTCTACCCCATCTACTGTAATTCATTTCTCTCCTTGTTTATTTTCCCATTCCCCTCACAACCTCTTATATGTAATTTTGTATAGCAATGAGGGTCTCCCTTCATTTCCATGCAATTTCCCTTTTCTCTCCCTTTCCCTCCCATCTCATGTCTCTGTTTAATGTTAATCTTTTCTTCCTGCTCTTCCTCCCTGCTCTGTTCATAGTTGCTCTCTTTATATCAAAGAAAACATTTGGTATTTGTTTTTTAGGGATTGGCTAGCTTCACTAAGCATAATCTGCTCTAGTGCCATCCATTTCCCTGCAAATTCTATGATTTTGTCATTTTTTATTGCTGCATAG
The DNA here is from genome assembly GCF_964194105.1 of Spermophilus citellus. Lineage (NCBI taxonomy): Eukaryota > Metazoa > Chordata > Mammalia > Rodentia > Sciuridae > Spermophilus > Spermophilus citellus. The sequence goes on along the minus strand of NC_138196.1, from coordinate 68,413,651 downwards.
TACTCCATTGTGTATAGATGCCACATTTTTTTTTATCCATTCATCTATTGAAGGGCATCTGGGTTGGTTCCACAGTCTAGCTATTGTGAATTGTGCTGCTATGAACATCGATGTGGCAGTATCCCTGTAGCATGCTCTTTTAAGGTCTTCAGGGAATAGTCTGAGAAGGGCAATAGCAGGGTCAAATGGTGGTTCCATTCCCAGCTTTCCCAGGAATCTCCAAACTGCTTTCCAAATTGGCCGCACCAATTTGCAGTCCCACCAGCAATGTACAAGTGTACCCTTTTCTCCACATGCTCGCCAGCACTTGTTGTTGTTTGACTTCATAGTGGCTGCCAATCTTACTGGAGTGAGATGGTATCTTAGGGTGGTTTTGATTTGCATTTCTCTGACTGCTAGAGATGGTGAGCATTTTTTCATGTACTTGTTGATTGATTGTATATCCTCCTCTGAGAAGTGTCTGTTCAGGTCCTTGGCCCATTTGTTGATTGGGTTATTTGTTATCTTATTGTCTAATTTTTTGAGTTCTTTGTATACTCTGGATATTAGGGCTCTATCTGAAGTGTGAGGAATAAAAATTTGTTCCCAGGATGTAGGCTCCCTATTTACCTCTCTTATTGTTTCTCTTGCTGAGAAAAAACTTTTTAGTTTAAGTAAGTCCCATTTGTTGATTCTTGTTATTAACTCTTGTGCTATGGGTGTCCTATTAAGGAATTTGGAGCCCAACCCCACAATATGTAGATCGGAGCCAACTTTTTCTTGTATCAGACACAGAGTCTCTGATTTGATATCAAGCTCCTTGATCCATTTTGAGTTAACTTTTGTGCATGGCGAGAGAAAGGGATTCAGTTTCATTTTGTTGCATATGGATTTCCAGTTTTCCCAACACCATTTGTTGAAGATGCTATCCTTCCTCCATTGCATGCTTTTAGCCCCTTTATCAAATATCAGATAGTTGTAACTTTGTGGATTAGTCTCTGTGTCCTCTATTCTATACCATTGGTCCACCCGCCTGTTTTGGTACCAGTACCATGCTGTTTTTGTCACTATTGCTCTGTAATATAGTTTGAAATCTGGTATCGCTATACTGCCTGATTCACACTTCCTGCTTAGAATTGCTTTTGCTATTCTGGGTCTTTTATTTTTCCATATGAATTTCATGATTGCTTTATCTATTTCTACAAGAAATGCCGTTGGGATTTTGATTGGCATTGCATTCAACCTATAGAGAACTTTTGGTAATATCGCCATTTTGATGATGTTAGTTCTGCCTATCCATGAACAGGGTATATTTTTCCATCTTCTAAGATCTTCTTCTACTTCTCTCTTTAGGGTTCTGTAGTTTTCATTGTATAAATCTTTCACCTCTTTTGTTAGGTTGATTCCCAAGTATTTTATTTTTTTTGAGGATATTGTGAATGGAGTGTTTTTCCTCATTTCCGTTTCAGAAGTTTTGTCACTGATATACAGAAATGCCTTTGATTTATGCGTGTTGGTTTTATATCCTGCCACTTTGCTGAATTCATTTATTAGTTCTAGTAGTTTCTTTGTAGACCCTTTTGGGTCTTCTAGGTATAGAATCATGTCATCTGCAAATAGTGATAATTTAAGTTCTTCTTTTCCTATTTTTATGCCTTTAATTTCTTTCATCTGTCTAATTACTCTGGACAGTGTTTTGAGAACTATATTGAATAGAAGTGGAGATAGAGGGCATCCCTGTCTTGTTCCAGATTTTAGAGGGAATGCCTTTACCTTTTGCCCATTCAGAATGATGCTAGCCTGAGGCTTAGCATAGATAGCTTTTACAATGTCAAGGTAAGTTCCTGTTATCCCTAGTTTTTCTAATGTTTTGAACATAAAGGGATGCTGTACTTTGTCAAATGCTTTTTCTGCGTCTATCGAGATGATCATATGGTTCTTATCTTTAAGTCTATTGATGTGGTGAATAACATTTATTGATTTCCGTATGTTGAACCATCCTTGCATCCCAGGGATGAATCCTACTTGATCATGGTGCACAATTTTTTTGATGTGTTTTTGTATTCGGTTCGCCAGAATTTTATTGAGGATTTTTGCATCTAGGTTCATTAGAGATATTGGTCTGTAGTTTTCTTTCTTTGAGGTGTCTTTGTCTGGTTTCGGAATCAGGGTGATGTTGGCCTCATAGAATGAATTTGGAAGAGCTCCCTCTTTTTCTATTTCCTGAAATAACTTGAAAAGTATTGGTATTAATTCTTCTTTAAAGGTTTTGTAAAACTCCGCTGTATACCCATCCGGTCCTGGGCTTTTCTTGGTTGGTAGTCTTTTTATGGCTTCTTCAATTTCATCCGTTGATATTGGTCTGTTCAAATTGTGTGTATCCTCCTGACTCAGTCTGAGCAAATCATATGACTTAAGAAATTTATCGATGTCTTCACTATCTTCTATTTTATTGGAATATAGGTTTTCAAAATAATTTCTAATTGTCTTCTGTATTTCTGTAGCATCTGTTGTGATATTGCCTTTTTCATCCCGTATGTTAGTAATTTGAGTTCTCTCTCTTCTTCTCTTCGTTAGCATGGCTAAAGGTCTGTCGATCTTATTTATTTTTTCGAAGAACCAACTTTTAGTTTTGTTAATTTTTTCAATAGTTTCTTTTGTCTCAATTTTGTTGATTTCTGCTCTGATTTTAATTATTTCTTGCCTTCTGCTACATTTTCTGTTGTTTTGCTCTTCCTTTTCTAGGGCTTTGAGATGAAGTGTGAGCTCATTTATTTGTTGGTTTTTTTTTTTTTTTTTTTTTTTTTGAGGAATGACCTCCAGGCGATGAATTTTCCTCTTAAAACTGCTTTCATTGTGTCCCATAGATTCCGATATGTTGTGTCTGTATTTTCATTTATCTCTAAGAATTTTTTGATTTCCTCCTTTATGTCTTCTGTAACCCATTGATCATTCAGTAACATATTGTTCATTTTCCATGTGATATAGGATTTTTCCTTCCTTCTTTTATCATTGATTTCCAGTTTCATTCCAATATGATCAGATAAAATGCAAGGTATTATCTCCACCCCTTTATATTTACTGAGGGTTGCCCTATGGCATAATATATGGTCTATTTTTGAGAAGGATCCATGTGCTGCTGAGAAAAAAGTATATTTATTTGATGATGGTTGATATATTCTATATATGTCAGTTAAGTCTAGGTTATTGATTGTGATATTGAGTTCTATAGTTTCTTTATTCAACTTTTGTTTGGAGGATCTGTCCAATGGTGAGAGAGGTGTGTTGAAGTCACCCATAATTATTGTGTTGTGGTCTATTTGATTCTTGAACTTGAGGAGAATTTGTTTTATGAATGTCGCAGCACCATTATTTGGTGCATACATATTGATAATTGTTATGTCTTGTTGGTGAATGGTTCCTTTTAACAGTATATAATGTCCTTCTTTATCCCTTTTGATTAACTTAGTCTTGAAGTCGATTTTATTCGATATGAGGATGGCCACCCCTGCTTGCTTACGAGGACCGTGCGCGTGGTATATTTTTTCCCATCCTTTCACCTTCAGCCTGTGTATGTCTTTTCCAATCAGATGTGTCTCCTGGAGGCAGCATATTGTTGGATTTGTTTTTTTAATCCATGATACCAGCCTATGTCGCTTTATTGGAGAGTTTAAGCCATTAACATTCAGAGTTACTATTGAAATATGGTTTGTACTTCCTGCCATGTTTGATTATTTATCCTTTTTTTAAAAAATTTAGTTTGTTTCTCCATGATTATCTTTCCCCTCGCCCTCTGTCTTTACCGAGGCACTTCCCACTGATGGTTTTGGTTATTGTTTTTCATTTCTTCCTTGTGTAGTGTTTTGCTCAAAATGCTTTGCAATGCTGGTTTTCTGGCTGCAAATTCTTTTAACTTTTGTTTATCATGAAAGATTTTTATTTCGTTGTCATACCTGAAGCTTAATTTTGCTGGATACAGAATTCTTGGTTGGCATCCATTGTCTTTCAGTGTTTGAAATACATTGTTCCATGACCTTCTTGCTTTCAGTGTCTGTGATGAAAAATCTGTTGTTAACCTTATTGGTTTACCCCTGAATGTAATCTGCCTCCTTTCTCTTGTAGCTTTTAATATTTTCTCTTTGTTCTGTATATTGGATATCTTCATAACAATGTGTCTTGGCGTTGGTCTACTGTGATTTTGTGTGCTCAGTGTCCTGTATGCATCTTCAATTTGTATATCTGTTTCCTTTTTTATTTCTGGAAAGTTTTCTGTAATTATTTCATTCAGCAGGTTACTCATTCCCTTCGTTTGAATCTCTGTACCTTCTTCTATCCTGATGACTCGTAAGTTTGGTTTTTTTATGTTATCCCATAACTCTTGGATGTTTTTCTCGTGATTTTTTACCAGCCTTTCTGAGTTGGCTAGACTCTTTTCAAGATGATATATTTTGTCTTCATTATCTGACATTCTGGCTTCTCCTTGCTCCACTCTGTTAGTGATACTCTCAATTGAGTTTTTAATTTGGTTTATCGTTCCCTTCATTTCTAGAATTATTGTTTGATTATTTTTATAATCTCTATCTCCTGATAAAGATGCATAACTTCTTCTTTTATCTCTTTATGTAATTCATTCTCCATGTGTTCTTTTGCTGCTTGAATTTGCTGTCTTGTATCCTCTTTAAGGTTCCATTCCATCTGTCTAAGGTGTTCCTTGAGTTCTTTATATGACCATTTTTCTGATGACTCTAGGTCCTTCTGAATATTTAGGCTGTCCTGCATTGTTTGTACTCCTTTTCTTCCTTGCTTTTTGAAGCTGCTCATGTTACTTCTTGTTCTGTTTGACTGATGAGTTACTGTTTACTCCTATAAATTTATTAGATGCTTGGGAGGAAAGGTATTAGAAGGGAAGGGAAGAAGTCACTAAAGAGAATGAGAGTAAGCGGGTAGAATTCAAGGAAGGGGGGATAAGATAATTGAAAAGAAATGAAAAGAGAAAAGAAGAAAAAAATAGGAAATAAAAAGAAAAAAAATTTAAAAAAAATAATTAAAAAAATTAAAATTAAAATTAGAAGAAAAAAATTTAAAAAAATTGTAAAAAAAAATTTAAAAAAACAACAGAAAGAAAAATGAAAATGAAAGAAAAACCCAAATCAAAAAAAAAGAGAAATGAAAAAAAGAAAAAAAAACCCTAATAAATGCAGTCTTAGAGTTTGATTAACTTCTCTTCCAGTAGATGGCGCTGTGCCCACCAGGCCAAGTTTCTCCTGTCAATATGCGGGAACCAATCACTGTGCAGCAGCTCCTCCCAGACTGGGCGAGTCTCCAATCCTGAGTGCCTAGGACCTCCTCTTGTGTCTAGTCACTTCCCCACTTTTCCTCTAGCCAGGCCCCTCTCACCACAATACTGGCTACACGCCAGGTCTGCTGCTCCCGGGAGCCCTGTTTTCATGAACAACTGGGCACACTCTTCCAGTTTGCCATTCCCTCAGACCCTAAGTTTGTAAGCTTGGGGCTGAGAATCCTCAGCGAATTTTACTTGCCCTCCGGTAGCCACGCCCCCGGTAGCTGGTGCAAGAGACCTCAGCTGTCAGCACTGGTGGGAGTGGTAGTTCCGCGATGCGGGTCCCGCGCCACCTCTGATTCCTTGGGTCTGGCTATCGTGCTCACGGAAGAGCTGGGAAGGGCCCTTACGGGAGAGCTGGGAGGGGCCCTTACAGGAGAGCTGGGAGGAACCCTTAAGGTTTCCCCGATGTGTGGAGAGGGAAGGCTAGGGAATTACACACCTGTAACCGCAGGTTTCAATGAAGTTATCTCCTCCGCCGCAGTCTGATGACGTCAGTTCTCTGCCATGGTGGTATCTCTTGCAAATGGCGACAGTTCGTTTCCCTTTGCCGGACGACCAATGCAACGGGTGGGTCCTTACTGTCTCTCCCAAGCCCCGTTTCAAACCTGTGGCCACTACCTATGAAGGCTCGGTAGGCATTTACCTCCGTAGGGTGAGAAGGGCTGACCAGTTGTTTCAGCCGGATGGATTAGTGCTGAGTCACAGCTGTTTGTCTGCGGGAAGCAGGCGAACGGGAGCTTGAATTCAGCCTATCCGGGCTCAGAGTGTGTTCTGAGAGGCCCAGACTGTTCGCCCCAGATCCACGTCAGCTCAGCATTGCCTAGTGATCCTGAGCAAACAGATTTAGGTTGTTTACGACTCCCTATGCCTGCACAGCTGAAGAGGTCAGAGACTTGATCTCTCTGCCCCCACTGCCATGTTGGCTTCTCTTTTTCTTCCATCCTTCTTCCCTGCTTATTCCCCTCCTTCCCTCTCTTTATCCCTCCCTATATCTCTCCTCCTCTCTTCCCTCTTTGTCTCCTTACCTCTTTTTCTTTTCAGCTTGAGTGCTAACCGATGTGTAACAAACTGCTGATGTATGTAGAAGATGCCATTTCAAAAGCAGATAAAAGCTCTGGGATCACATTGGTTATCCAGCCACGTTTATACATAGGGCCATAGTAGTGCTTATTGTATTCTGCTAATGTGATCCTGCAATCTGTACACGTGGAAAAATAAGATTACGTACCCCATTTGAATCAAATGTATGATATGTCAAGATCATTGTAATGTTTTGAGCAACTAATAAAAAAAATTAAGAAAAAAATTTGGTATTTTGTTCACCATATTAAAAAAAAAAGCTCTGGGAAGGATTTTGATTGGCCTCTCCTGGTTTGTCTCCATTTCCAGATCAGTTGCAGTTGCTCTGAGGGGTGTCTTACCCTAGAGCCATGTGCAAAGATCATGGTTAACTGTAGCTAACTATGTGGACCTGAGAGAGTGGGAATGATTCTGCAAAGGTGATAAGAACTCATTTAACAGAGAAAAGGGAAAATGGATCCTTCCAGAACCCCCCCCCCCCCAAGGCACTCTTTGATTCCTCCTCTGATCTTACTACAACTGGTAAATAACTTAATTTAAGTCATTATTGCATTTTAATTGTGTGTTAGCCCTGTGTATCTCTGTGTGATTATAAATTCTGTGGCAACAGAACTATTTATTTTCATCTGCATTTCTCCATTATTTCGCAGAGTTTCCAGTTTATGATGATGCTTAACAAATACTCATTACTGGATTTTATCTATTTAATTGATCTGGTTAATTGCTTTCTTGCTGGAGCCTTCTTTGTACCTAAACACTAGGTTTTCTTCCTCCATCCAGATCTTTCTCAGGTAGGTGTCCTTTAAGAAATTCATTATCTACCTTTTACCAAAGAGTCTCTCTTTATCCTTTCTTTTTCAAATTTCTTCAACAGTTTTTTCTCCACCCTTCCTCATTCTTCTATGAACTTATTATTTTCTCTTATTGTCACTGGTAAAATCCAGTGGCCATTCACAGACTTGGTCCTTCTTGATGCCAGAGCACCAGCCATGACTGGCCTTGGGCGCTCATTGTTCTCTGTGTGTTCCTGGTCTACCTCCTAAACCTCCGATTGCTTACTAGCAAGACATACTATGACTTTATATAATATGCTGATACCTTGGTAAAAAGAGTTATGATCTTGCCATCAGTAGCTTTTAATCCACTTGTCCATTTTTCATTCCAATAAAACTGTACACTTGGGTTGTTAGACTGGTCCACTAATTGAATTTTGCAGTATTAGAGGAACCGTGTAGTCCATTTAAAACACTGTTAAAATTTTATCCTTTTAAAGTTAGTCCTTTGCTCAGAGCATTCACTGGCTTTTCCTTGCCTGCTTGGTATTAAAAAAAAAAAAAAGATTCAGGCTCTGTTGAGGAGGGCTTGGCCCCTTTGGTAGCCCTAGGACCCTTGACCGCATTATCTCTTCTGTTCTCTCCACACATATCCTGCCTTCGGGCAGCATAAGCAGCACCTTCCTAAACACTTGCTTTCCAAACTCTGCAATTTGAATATTGTATTCTTTCTATGTGTAATATACCGATATTAGTTTTCTTCACATTTCTGTCTTTTGAGGCACAACCAATTCTATCTTTCCTTTTGGGCTCTCTTCCTAGACTTCCATTTAGAAGTCATTATTCCTTCCTTTGAATGTAAATAGCATTTAGCTTATGCTTTATCTGTAGTTTTCAATACCTAGAGGAGCTGCATTTAAAATGTGAGTCCAGATCCCAGGTGGACAGAAAAAAACTGCCCTGTATGTGCCAGAGCATAGGTTTTAACTCAGTAAATATGAGATGAGTGAATGAATAATTATCTGCTATAAAACTAGCCCTGAAGGAGTATAAGATATTTGCCCAAGAATGCTTCCACTGGCCATGAAGAACCCAGATGGAACTTTTCCATGTTGTTCTTAGTGCTGTGCCAGAAATAATACACATGTTGTCAGCTACCACTGAGCAATTCTCGACAAGATAAGGAAAATCTGGAGCAAGGTGCAACGGGAATAAGCAAATCAGATCCATCCCTCTAAATGCTTGAGAATTCATCACCTTCTGCAGAAAGGAGGTTATCAAGTGAAACAAAACAAAACAAAACAAAAAAAACCAACAACCAAAACTTTGTGTAGCCATTCATTTGGGGATTTTTTAGTTATTTTACCATCTATCATTTTTAGTCATTACATAAGTGTGTAAAAAACATTAAAGTAGCACGGTTATCTAGCATCACTGATGCCAAAAGTCTCCGGTCAAATATTTCTACTTTAGATGTTAAATTGATTAGAGGTTTTTAGATGATAGTTTTATGTAAAAGAGCCAACTCGGCACTGGGCATGGTGGGACAAACCTGTTATCTCAGTAACTCTTAGTGACTTGGGAGGGTGAGGCAGGAGGATGGAAAGTTCGAGGCCCGCCTCAGCAACTTAGCATGACCCTGTCTCTAAATAAAAAGTAAAATTGAGTGGGACTGTAGCTCAGAGGTAAAAATGCCCTTTGGTTCAATCCCCAGTACCAAAAACTAAACTAAAATAAAATAGATAACTTGACAATAATTAAATTGACGAAGATATCACTTAAATATATACGAATAAGTTAGAACTATTGAATAAAGTTTTAAATCATGGACCCCCTTGGACTGGGAGTGTAGCTCAAGGGTAAAGCAAATGCTTTAGTATGCATGGAGGCCTGGGTTGAATTCTGCCTGAGCTCCCGCAAAAATCATTGATACCTTTTCATCAGGGAATTTATACTAGTTCTAGAGCCAGGGTTATTGACAGAATAAACCCTGTTGGCAGTGCTGGCATTTCAAAGCTGCTTTTGTGACCTGCCAATCTCTCTCTGTAGGGGCTGCCTTCTCTGTTTTGGAGAGTGCTTTCCGACTCCTGATGAGGTGAATTTGATTTCTATTCAGGCCTTTCTGTCTTTGCTGAGGACCCTTGGACTCCTTTGTCCTCTTCGTTTTATTTCTGGTTGGCTTTTTTCCTTTGAAGCTCTTCTTTTCTTGCAGCCCCTCATGCTCTGTAATCCGTCACTACAATAAAATGTTTGCAACTTTTTCTTTCCCCATAGGCTGTCCTTCCTAAGCTTTACACTGCAAGCTATTGTCTTTTCAGCATCTGATCCACTTTCATTTCTGAACCTGCACATAATTCTGTCTCTCTGGTGCTACTGTGGTTTCTCTCTTCCTAACTACACCTAATTTATGCTGACAACATTTATATGAAAACTTACACATCCACACGTCACTGTCATCCTTCAGTTTATTTCTGACTCTGTGCTAGTGAAAGGATTTACTTATTTTCCCTGAGGAAGCCCTGCTTTTTGGAAACTAAACAGGTATTTTGACAGAAGGCCTCAAGGAACTCATGCTTGCAAGAGACAAGCAAACAAATGAATAAACAACAGGCACATACAAGCTTTTTTTCTAAGGGGCATTTTAAATTTCTCTTTTCCTTTATTTATAGTATACCAAGGCTGCAGCAAAAGCATTATAAACATATGCAACAAAAAGACTTGGACATCCTGCCTCAGGGGTTGCAAGCAAGAAAACGTTAAGGTTTTCATGCAACTTAGAATAATATCTTCCAACACTATCATATGCAAGTAGAAATGTAATACGAGGTTATAAGATCTCGGTTCATGCGGTAGTTTTGTTGGACCTGATATAGTTGCTGCTGTTTCTTCCATTGTGTTTCTAAATGTACCCAACTTCTTTTGTCTTCAATAAACCATTAGCCTGTGAAGTTTAATATTTAAACCCATCAGCAGAGTTATTGTTAATCAGGTCAATGGCTCTAAAACATTTATGTGGAAGAAAAGGGCCCCTTTCATCGGCAGCATGAACTGTTTGGACAGATTCCTCCTGGTCAAATATCTTATGAAATTGTATGGTAAATAAATGAGCAAATGCTAATATGCATGGAGCAAAGCCATCAGTGAGTCTCATTCAGATCTATGGGACCTGATCTCTTTTCTTTTTAAGAAAAACTGTCCATCAAGTTCAAATATACAATAGTTAATGTGGATAAAAGAGCATTTATATGAAACCACAAGACATCTTTTTACCAGCCACCTCAAGTTGGGATCTGAATTGAAACTCATCAAAGGAAAAAAAAATCTATTAAGATATACAGTCTTTAAAGAAAAATTTGGTATTTTACTTTTCTGACAGTTGAACAAAAGGATTCAAATATATTTCAAATGGAAAATAAAAAACCTTAATCCCTTTGTGGACTAGTAAGACAGACAGTCTATCTTAGGAATACTGTGTAGAAGAGCAGGAGAGAAACCACAGAATATGTGGCATTAGTCCCAGTGATTGGAATACAGCAGGAGCCTCGCTATTCATTTATTTTCTCTAAGCCTGGGTCACTTCCCATAAGGTTTAAATAATAGGGAATCCCAACCTAGCTTCTGAGCGGTTGCTTTCTTCAGTCATGTGCTAATTTATTAGAGGTGATTTAGAAGGTATGGCATAGAAGGAGTGATAAATTACTTTAACCAGATTGCAAAACTGAAGCAGAGTAATGAACCTCACATGCATGAAATAAACTGGATATAGTAGGCAGAAAAGGGCAAGGCATTTACAGGAGTGCCACCCAAGTGGATGGTGTGCCACATTGGATGGGCTGTTCACGGCACTAAATAAATGTATATTTTGGGAAATGTCTCTTGCTGTGCACATGAACTACGGAAGGCACCTAGTAATTTGTTGAATGAAAACAATAGATTATACATAAAGAAAGATTTTGTATGATATCATCAGAAACAGATTTTTAGCAACTAGTGTTTTTGATATTTTGGGCCAGACAAGTCTCTGCTGTGAGCAACTGGGTTTGCATTTGAGTGTTCTGCTGTAATCCTGAACCCTGGGCCCACCAGATGCCAGTAATTACTTTCCCTGTTGCAACAACAAGAATGTCTCCAGACATTGTCAAACACCTCCTGAGTGGCATAGCTCCTCCGACTGAGAAGCACTGGGTGGGGTGTGGGGTGGCATGCCAGTTTGGTCTACCAACTTTCTACTTTCAAGGCTATTTTGGCAGCTGGGTGGAAAGGATGAATTCAATTTCATTTTAGCCATTAGTTAATTTAGTTGGTTTCCTAGGGCTGCAGTAACCACCACAAATAGGTGGCTTAAACAACAGGAATTTTCTTGTTTCAAAATTCTGGAGGATAGAAGTCAGAAATTGAGGCATCACCAGGATCAGTTCCTTCTGAGGGCTGGAGGGAGAGTTTATTTCAGGCTTCTCTTCTGTTAGCCTTACATGTTCTTGGCTTGTAAGTGAGGTTCTTTTTGGGTCTTCATGTCTTGTTTCACCCATGTGTGTCTCTTTGTTTAAATTACCCTTTTTATATGGGTATCAATCATATTGGACTAGGACTCACTTTAAGGACCTCATTTTAACTTGATTTCACTGTAAAGAACCCATCTCCAATTAAGGTCATGTTCAGAGGTACTAGGCCGTATGACTCCAACATATCTTTTTGGCAGGGACCCAATTTAATCTTTAGCAGTTTGAGTTTATTAAGTATGCATTTGTTCCTGAAAATGAGATTCTGGCCTTTAGCCATAAACTGCTTTAACTTGTACTCACTGGTTCATGAGTCTGTCACATCTCTGTTACCTGGAAGACAACAATGGTGAGATGTATTTTGTTTGAATCTTCATAGTACCCAGAAGAGTATTCAGCAGGGGCTTAATCAAATGAAGAAGAAATGCTTCTTGATACTGAAGTGGAGTTATTTTTCATTTCAGCTCCAAATGAAGTCAATTTAAATTGATGAAACTTATCTATTCCCCTCTTAAAATCCAAGCAGGGTGAGCTTTGAGCATTCATTAATTTTTTTTTAAAGAGAGTGAGAGAGAGGGGGAGAGAGAGAGAGAGAGAGAGAGAGAGAGAGAGAGAGAGAGAGAGAGAGAGAGAGAGAGAGAGAGAATTTTAATATTTATTTATTTTTTCTTAGTTCTCGGCGGACACAACATCTTTGTTTTTTTGTATGTGGTGCTGAGGATCGAACCCGGGCCGCACGCACGCCAGGCGAGCGCGCTACCGCTTGAGCCACATCCCCAGCCCTTCATTAATTTTTAATTGAAAAAAATCCACAAATACTTAAAAGATGAAGGAACAAAACAAATTCAAATGGAACAAGTGTATATAAATTCATATTCCATTTTAAGTTCTGTGGTCTTCCTCTCAAAAGGCCGAATTGGTAACTATTTTTTCATAACCTTCTAGAATATTTGTGTACCTGGAAAAATAGGCTTATGTTGTCTTCTGTGTACTGTGACTTATCCTCCTGAAACTGAATGTGGATTATACATTTCCAGAGATAAAGATTTAGAAGTAGTGATTTGGGTAGGTATGAAACAAAAGATATACACTTAAGATTACCATCAACTGAACAATTATTAGGAGTAATCTAAAGTCGATTTTTGGATCTATAACCACACAAAAACCCCACAGACATTAAATAATTCAGATAAGAGAGGAAAGGCAGTCAAACGGACTGCAGAAGCCCTCAGGAAGCCTGGATATATTAGGATGATGATAGACAGACCTGGACATGGTTGAGAAGTTCCTGAAGAGCCAAGAACAATGCCAGCAAGTCAGGGTCTCCTTAGAACCAGGACCAGCAACATCTTTGGCTCATGGGTCCCTACAGACCTTGACTAGAAGGAAATGCTTGACAGTGATGGATTCCAAGGTACCGAAGGAGCTTCCAAAACCTATGCAGAGGAGGAGAGAAGCAGCCAGAATTCTCAGTTATTACTGAACTGGCACAAATTATGCAAACTAGGAGATACCAATGAAAAGAAACCTGACTTCAGATTTAAATAAAAGTGAAGATGAATGTGATCCCGACATACTCAAAGATGAAGCTACTGCTTTGGTATCTATTGAACAGATTCATTGAGTTATTTTCTGGTAGTGTTTCATGGATTTGTGCTAAAACATCCTCTTCCCACTGAGTTGCCTATGCATGGAATGGAAGGCATGAATTGGCAGTTGGTAGAAAAAGAATTAGGGTCAGTACTGTGGGGAAGGTTGATTATCATTTAATGTTATACAACCTCACAACTGAAGGAGACATTAGCTTGCTGCTTTAATTGACTTAGTTGGCACTATCCCAATCATACATGTTTAAACCTCAAAACCCAAAATTATGGAAAGAAACCGTTTCTTATCTGTAGAATTTGTGGAAGCTTTTATTTAATAACTAAAAAAAATTAAACAGAAAAAATGCTACCTTTTACTTAACGTGACACTAGCTTTGTAAATTAGATTGGTTTTTCTGGCATATTTCTATTAATCTTTATGTATGCAATTATAGACTAAGTAGTTGTGAGCTTTGCTAGACTGAACTTTTAGACTAGTGAGGAAGGCTGTTATTATTTGGTTTTCTTTCAATTACTGTAATCTCTCAGACAGCCTAAAACTTTAGTGGAGAAGAGTTCATGGGAGACTATTGATAATTCATGCTCCAAACAGTCTTAAGAGTATGAGGCTATTTGGAGTTCTAGTTTTTGAATTTTCTCCCCAAAGATTAGCAAGAATTAACTAGCACAGAGAATTCCTCATGTTCAAAATCTTTGGTTAAGGCAACGGATTTTCAATTTTCAATAGATTTAGGTAAAAAAAAATTAAATTCTTAGTTCTCATTCATAAACTATTAAAGTTTCTTTCTCTTTTGGACTTCCATAGTGGCATTTAATTTGTGACCAATAATTCCTAAGGTCTCTTATAACCAATTTGAGTATCCTACTGGGGTCACTGTGTTAGGGAAATGACCATTGACAAACGTGATTGCTGCATTTGTGATTTACTTAACCTGTTCAGTTGTCAACTGTGATAACCTTGGAAAAATGATAACTCAGGTCTGTTCTAGAAGCAACTCCAACCTGAACCACTGTGGTAGGTGGAATTCCAAAATGGCCTCAAGAAAACTAACCCCCACCTCCCTACCCCAATTGTACATGTCCTGTGCAATCCCCTCCATTTGATTGTGGGTGGGATCCATGAATGTGACAGGCCAGTCACTCCCATTATGTTGTATTATGTAAGGTTTTGTCTTAGCAGACCGGAGGAGAGATTCAAAGTGAGAGGTGCTATTCTGCCAGCCTTGAAAAAGCAATTTTTCCATTTGTAGAGAGGACCACATGGCAGGGAACTGGGGTAGCCTCTGGGAACTGAAAGCAGGTCCCTAGTGCAGCTACCAGGAAGTTGAGAACCTTGGTCCTACAACCACAAGGAATTGAATTCTTCCCCAAACCAAGGAGCCTGGAAGAAGACCATAAGCCTTGGATAAAATTATACTTCTGGTTCACACTTTGGCTGTATCTTTGAGAGACTATGTATGAACAGAGAACTCAGCAGAAATGTGCTAGGATCCTGAATCTGTGAGATAATTGATCTGTTTTAAGCCGCTAAGTATGTGAGAATTTGTTATGCAGCAATGGAAAACCAAATACAAATTATTCTTACAAGATTTAGGATTCTGTGTTCTATCATGGATCCTAAAAATTGCCTAGGTTATATTTGGACGTTATAGGATATAGACAATTTAAGACTCTTATTTAAAAAACTTAAAATCAAATGCCACTCATCATGATTTTTTATTTAAGGAAATACAGAGCTGAACACCCAAGCAGAATAGTAAGAGGCATGGCTCAGAGGTTTCCAAAGCAATACCCTGATATGTTCCATCTTTTTGAGGGATCTCTAAGTGGAATACTAAACTTCGCTGCTGACTTTGCTACAGACTTTTTTAATGGAAGAGAGAAGAAAAGATTAAGGGGAAATCTGTTGAGGGTGAAATAATGAGGAAGAAATAAGTGCCAAGCAGCTCCAAGAAACATGATCATTCTCACTCCTAGGCTAGATGTCTAAATTCTGGGGCAGGAGAACTAAGGGAGCCAAACAATGAGCCTTGAGTTTTATCACCTCTAACCTGGGCAGTTTGCAATGAGGCGAAGGCCATTTAAGCTCCTGTGCTCAGATGTGGAGGGAATCAGTAGAAAGTCAGCCAAGTGTTCACCAAATTATTGGTAAAATGTGTTCACCAGAAGTTGTCCAACACTTTGGTTGTGAAAACATCAGTTACTTTCACGAGTGCAGTGAGTCACTAACACCTAGAATATATTAATGCTTGTCTGGTCTATAATCTTAGGTAACTTAATTATCTTGTCAGGGCCTTGGTGTTGTTTTGTGTGGGCTGATCATGCTTACTTATGCTGCTCCCAGACACACTGGAGAAGATAATAGGGGGGGCCAGTGGGTGAGCAGGTGGGAAAAGAACGTTGATGCGATTCATGGCCAGTGGAATGTTGAAAGAACCATCAAGATGTTCAAGTTCAACTTTGTGTTCTGCTGAGGAAGCCACAAAGAAATGAATAAGGAGATTCATTATATGTAGGATTTGGTGCAAAAAGGAAAAAAAGAGCTGGGTGATCCTAGCAGACTGATAGCAAGATGTGACTCAGCACATTGCAGACAGGAAGCCAGTTTCCTCCAGGTAACAATGTCTTTATCTGGTGGAAGATAGTGTTGGCAGAGGGGAGGAAGGCTCCAGGGGAACTTGAGGAGGAAGGAATTGCTGCAATCTGTAAATATTTTGGTGACAGGGTCCTGATGTGGATCTTTGTAAGGAAGGAAAGGTGAAGAAGTCTGTGTCACAGCCTCGTCCTTAAAGCAGTGCTCATTGTTCTGGAAAAAGGAAAATGATAACGACAAATGAGATCTGCAAAGAGGATTAGAAACATGGAAAAAAAGTGTGTGATCATATAAATTGGAGATATCTGTGCTGGAACTATTGGATTATTATGGAAATAAATCTAAAGAGAAAATTGAGGAGGTAAAAATGTAAATAATTTGATCAGCGTGCTGAAGCCTGCTTAATGAATCTTGTCTTCTGAAGGAGAAAGAAAGAGGATGAGGTATTTCAAGAGGGAAGAAAGCAGGGCATAGTTGAGCAAGTGGACATTGTTCCTGAACCTAGGACATAAGATAGGCTATCCACATTGCACTTTTTTCTATTCCTGGCTGCCTGGGAAACAGATGAAACTGAAACTCCAATAATTTGCTGGGGGTCATGGTGACATCTGTAATCTCAGCAACTCTGGAGGCTGAAGCAAGAAGATTGCAAGTGTGAGGCCAGACTGGGTAACCTAGTGAAACACTGTCTCAAAAAAAAAAAAATATATATATATATATATATATAAAGGGCTGTGGACATAGCTCAGTGGTAGAGCATCCCTGGATTCAAAAATTTCCAGTGCTGAAAAATAAATAAAAAAGAAAACCAAATAATTTTGTAATTTTGTTACTGTTAGGAATGCCAATAAAATATCTGTCAAAGAGGAGCTTAAAAATATTGCTTAAAATGATGTTTGTAGTTCTAGTTTATCCATGTTAGTCTCATCTTCCATTATCGTAGTTTATAAAAAATTAGTTATAATTCCTTTAGTAAGAAGTATATATGAAATACTGAAAACAGAGTAGGTGAGGTATATATAGCACATCTACAGGGTATCATACAATTTTATTCATTCTCATATTTTATTGATACCTGAATAGGAAATAAAATTTTCCAAATGTAATTTAAAAAATCAGAATTAAAAAGTTAAAACACTTCAAATAAGAATGAGACTTTAGATTATCTTCTGGAGCAAGAATTTAAGATATTTTAAGAGTATTTTGAGAGCCATGACTGGTGAAAAAGAATGAGAGGCAAGAATAAAGGAATATATATATATATATCACATGAATTCATGTGATATATAGTTGTAAGCATATTCCAATTTCTTGTAATTATTTTTTGTTGTTGTTGTATAAAATGCCTCTTGGTTTGACCAATTCATTAATGCTTTTCTGGGTATAATTATTTCTCTCTCAACATGTACCTCATGGGCTGGGGATATAGCTCAATTTTTGGTAGAGTGCTTGCCTAGCATGCACAGGCCCTGGGTTGAATCCCCAGCCCCACACACAAAAAAAGGGAAGTACTTCACAATCAGAATTTCACCCTCATGATTCTAATAAAGTCAGCTTTGCCCAGCCTCAGACCTGGCCGCTTATGGAATATGCTTTCCCTCCTCCTTCTGGTCCACAGAACCTCAGCAGAGAAAGCCCTCAGTCTATGAGCTGTTAGCCAGCTCTTAGCTGGCTCTTATTCCTCACCTTCAGTGGATTCTTCACATCCTCTTTTGGATTGTCTCTAAAGTTCTCTCAGTCAGTTTGAGAATGTTTTATGTCCCTCAGATCCTTAGTTTCTCTGTTCATCTCCAATCTCAGCAGGTCACTTGTGTTCTGTACAATGTCTCTGATGCACTGCTTGAAGTTGGTTATCAGGATAATTTCAAAGCTGTCAGAAACTTTGAAGACAGTCTTGTCTCCCTTCTCAAATTAGAAATGAAAAAACTAAGGACTAGAGGTTAATTCCCCTAATAAAGTGGAAAACTTTTCATTGCCAAAGAATTAGCACTGTTCCTATTCCTACAACATGTTGAAATCTGTATGACTCTGTTAAAGAGTTGTAGTACTGGCCTAGTGATTCATTTTTAACTAATAATACTCTTTAAATAAGGGAAATAGCAACAGTCTGTTTTTTTCCCCCCATTACCTAGACCCGATACTTAACCTTTAACAATATTTTCTACTATTTGTCAGCCCCAAGTCTTGTTCTCTTCATTCATTTCTCTGGTCATTTGCTTTGAGGTCATAGAACCAGATTGAAGGTCATGCTCCTGAAAATGCTTTCTACTGCCTGATGTGCTCTAGTTCTGAAATAAAACACTGTTTTCAGATATTTGAATGCTGGATGTTTGGAATTATGTTTGCTGTTATGGAATTCTAAAAAACAGAATTGAGACCAGTGGATGAAAATGATAAGGATGCTCATCTCAGTTCAATGTTTAATCCACCAAAGAATATTTCTGGTGCTCACTGTGTGTCCAGTATTTCTAGGAACTGGGGATTCAGGGGCAAAATTCAGTCTCTGTGGGTTTTATTTTTTAGCTTATATTTCTGTGCTGTACCAGATAATCAACTAATAAGAAGCCAATAGTGTAATGTCAGGTGATTGTGAGTATTATGAAGACATAATGGATGGTTAGGAGAGTAGGGAATGACTGGAACATTGCTCTGAGATGGTGACTTTTGAACAGAGACCTCATTGTATTTAGGGGGCAGCCATGCAAAGCCCTGGAGGAAAGTTATTTTTATCAGGCATAAGAAAAACAAGTAAAAATTCTTGAATTAAATTTTTCTTTCTTTCTTTCATTCATTCTTTGTTTTTTTATGTGATTTGGTGGGTTATGTGTCGTGAAACTGTTCAAAGTCTAGATTGCCTTCTAGGAGTCCAAGAAGATATTCCTACATTAGTTAGGAAGTTGAAGTAGTCAGCTTGAAAATGTCTATCCAGCTTGAAGATCCTGTATATTTACCTGGTGTAACCATATGGCTTAGAACTTAAAATAAGAGAAACTCAGCAAGAAAAAAAAAGATGCAAAACTCTCTTTGGGGGAAGGAAACAATAAAGCTATAGGTTGAAGACTATTTATGAATAACCTTGCTTTGTGTTGACATTGAAACTCAGAGAGAAAATAGAGCTAAATATAAAACTAGGAAGGGGGCGTGATGAATCAGAAGTTTAAGTAATTTGGGTCATTCAGTTACGCACAGATGCATAACTATTCTCCAATGATTCAGAAATCATAGGAAATGACTTAAAAGAGCTGATACTAAACTCTGTATGGGAAGTAATTTTACAAGAAACAATTGTTTGTAACTCTTGCATGATGTAAAATTAGAAAAACAAACGCTTGAAGAAGTATTTTTAGATTTATTTGAGTTCTTCAAAAGAAAACATTGCTACAGATTTTCATTTTTGATTGTTAATTTTTTTTTGCTCTTAGTTTTTTTTCAAAATCAGGAAGCACAGAAAGGTAATTAGAATCAGAATTTATGTACAATTAGAACTAAAAAAATCAATTGATCTGTTTTCATGTCTTTTTTTTTTGAGCCTTAGAAAAAGAAATTTGTTTAAAAAATTAAGTTGAAGAATGTTTATGTTTCCTGAGAAACTTCTACAATTATAACATTTAGAGTAAAATAACTACCATGAATGAAAGGTAAAATATGAACATATTTCAGCACCAGATTTTGCACTCAGAATAGACTTGTATGGACAATGTTTGTATCCTCTATCCTGACTTTAATCAAGTAGTTTTACGAATAAGATAAAGCTCTATTTAAAAAATTGCATCTGTATCTCCTTTTTCTCTTAAAATGAACTGCTCTCATAATCACTGAAAACTATATTAATCAGGAAGTCCAATAAGAGAATGGAGACTAGGAGACCATTATTGCCACTTAACAGAAAAGGAGTATTGAGTGCCAAAAGGGTAAAATATTTGTGAAGCATAACATTATAAGTCAAAAGAAAATGCCAAGAATTGAGCACATAAAGAGTTTCTCATCCCTGGGCCAACTCCAAGCTAATTCTCCTCCTGAACTGACATTTATGGAGACCAGATGTGGTGCCACTGTGGTATATGTGAAATTAGTTCTGCCTACTTCTATTCTGAACACACATGTGTATTACACATGTATATTTAGCTAAAGATGGGCCATATTTTGCCAAGTTCTCATCCAACATATTTTTCTAGTAGCTTAGGGGATGACTAGAAGAACTTGGGAATGAGGCCAAGGAATGATAAATGAGAGGGGTCAGGCCAATATGGAGGTAGGGAGATGTCATGCTTTTAGCACGCATGGTTGATAACATTGTTTCTGCTTTGCTTTGTTTTGAATGAGGATATTGTCAGGGAGGCCAATAAAGCTGAATTGTATGAAGAATAAAAGGTTACAGAAGAGAAACAGCTGCTCAAAGCCAAGTTTGCTCTCAGAACTTGTCTTTTATGAAGATCCAGGCTTTTCAATCTAATGAAGAGTGAGAACGATTCAAACAGTGAGTTAAATAAGACAATTAATAGAGCCATAGGAGGCCGGGCATTGAAGTTTAGGGAAGAATATTGTCCTCGGGTTATAGCAAGTCACAAAATGGTGCATATATTGTCACAGCCTTAATTTTTGTAGGTATGTATCCTGCTTTCCTATAACTGATTTGGGCACAGGAAACTTGTAACACTCAGAGCCTCATAGCTTGGGGGACTGGTGGTCAGTATTCATGGTGAGAACTCATCACAGGTTCACCCACAATAAGTGGCATCTAGACTCCATGGACAAATTGAGACTGTGAATAAACTAAAGAGTGTTTGGAGTATTTGTGAGGAACTCCTGATCTCTAAGAATGTACACAGGCTGTCTCCTTCACAAAGTATGCTTGTTGGATGTTCTCTGGGTGGTTCTCCAAGAAAGCTCCCAGAATGGGTTAGGTGTCCTGTGTGTGAATGTAGGTGGCACTTGTTGTATATGTTATAACTTGTTGTATATGTTAAAACTCGTGTTATTTTCTCAGAGACAGAAATGGTGTTTGATTCAGTCACCTTCTATAAACTAACACCCAGCACAACTCTTCTGAACTAGAAAGCGTTTTGGATTTGCTGGAGCAAGAAGTCAAGGGCAGGAGTTGGAAAGAATTAAAGCTAAAAAATGGGGTCATATTAGGAAGGATCATACAAGTTACATTAAGAGTCTGGTTAGAGTCTAGGTTTCTACTGTGTGTAAGATAGAGCTGTAAACCTCCTGAAATGTGGTAACAATTTACATTGCTAACGAGTCACAGGAGAAAAGAAAGAAAATCAGTTGATTAAAAGAACCCTTGGGGTGCTATTTATTTCTGCTGGTACTCAGTTTCCAGGCATATACTTTGAATTTTATGGGAGAGGGATCGGCTGTTCCTCCTATTCATAAAATGGTCCCTGGGATGCTTAGGAGATGGAGAGTGTGGTGTGGAGTGGAGAACTTGTTCTGGACAGCATCCTGTCCTCAAAGTTTTTGTTCTACCCTGAGTACTGTAGGATCCCAAGGCAGGGGTGCCATTTTCCTCTGGGTTTTCTTGGCCTTGGTCCTGTGAACACTTTCATTTGGCTTCAGTTATCAGTGCTCAGAGGCTCAGTAGTAAGACACCCAGTTCTCTGGAAGGATGAGAACTACCTGTGCTCATACAATTGAAGAAATTCCAACTGAGTATCTCTGTTTTAGATACTCATATCACAGAAACAATGAGTACCTTCTCAAGACATTGACTTGTTTCTGTTTTGAAGAACAAGATATTTATCTGGCTTTCAGTATTCTAATCCATGTTTAGTTCTTTTATTTATATCAATCTCAAATTATTGGATAAAAGAATCACTTTGGTTTTGATTTTCATAGAACTTATAATATAGTCTGATAGTTTTTGTAGGCAGCAAATTTTAACCAACTCTGTGATTTCCTAAGGGATATTTTCTTTTTTTTTTATTGGTTGTTCAAAACATTACAAAGCTCATGACATATCATCATAGCAACACAATTCACAATAGCTAGACTTTGGAATCAACCTAGATGCCCTTCAATAGATGAATGGATTAAAAAACTGTGGCATTTATACATAATGGAGTATTACACAGCACTAAAAAATGACAAAACCATGTGGATGGCATTAGAGCAGATAATGCTAAGTGAAGCTAGCCAATCCTTAAAAAACAAATGCCAAATGTCTTCTTTGATATAAAGAGAGCAACTAAGATCAGAACAGGGAAGTAGAGCATGAGGAAAAGATTAACATTAAACAGGGACGAGTGGGGTGGGAGAAAGTGAGAGAGAAGGGAAAATGTATGGGATATTTTCTTAAAAGGCTCTTTCTTCTGTGGCTTAGGACTAATTAGATGTAAATCTTGGGTGTCAACATCCTTTATATACAAATAGAGATATGAAAAATTGTGGTATATATGTGTAATAAGAATTGGAATGCAAAAAAACAAAGTACATGTATAAAGACATGAATTGGCGTAAACATAATTTATATATAAGGATATGAAAAATTGTGCTCTATATGTGTCATAAGAATTGTAATGCATTCTGCTGTAGTGTATTTAACAAAATAAAGTCAATAAAAAAAATAATTAGATGTAAATCTTACATGCCCTTTAGATCACAACCTAAAACAATAATATAATGAGTAGGAAAAATAGATCATGAAAGGTAAGCAATGCTGGAGTCCTGCTGTACTTGACACTCTTGACAGTGCAGGTGATCCCAAGGGAACTCAGATTGGGTCAGTCTCTGTTGGTTTCTGGACAGGGGAAGAATGCAAAATGGCAAAGTCTGTCTGATTCATTTTATATAAAACAGAAAATATTAGGGATGATTAAATAAAGTCACAGGTACAACCTGCACAGTGACAGCTGAGATCACCTTGCCTGTGGAAAATGTAGAGCTGAATTTGCTCTTTACTCTTTGATGGTTTTTAAGAGAAGAGAAAATACCATTTATATAAGTGAAAAAAGGAAGCAAATGGATAGCCATGAGTTGTAAAATGTGAAGGCAAAGTTGGGATTGTCAATTGCACTATTTTGAAGTCTACAATGTGTAAAAATTAACTTTGAACTTTAAAATAACCTTAAAAGTATTTAAAGAGGAAGAAATACAAAGAAATAGAGATGGATAGAGTGATCTGGCATGTATCTTATTAGTGAACTAGCTTTTCCCCAAGCTGAGGAACTTCAGGAGAAGAATTACTTCTTTTTTTTTTTTTTTAACTTTTTGTTCTTTTTAGTTATATATGACAGTAGAGTATAATTTGACTTATATATACAAACATGGAGTATACATCTTATCCTAATCAGGATCCCAGTCTTGTGGTTGTACATGATATAGATTCATTGTTGTATAATCATATATGTACATAGGAAAGTTATGTCAGAAAGAAGAATTAATTCTTGGGCACCAGTGTTACAAGTTATTTGCAATCAATTTAGTAATGTGTTAGAATCTAACAGTAAAGGTAATAAATTTGTCTCTCTACAAGGTAGACTTACAGCAGTGAAGGACTTAGGCACTGGAGTAGATAACGCCCATTGCATTAGTTTCCTGTGACTGCTCTAACAGATTACTATCAACGTGGCTTAAAACAATAGGGATTTATTTTCTCTCTAGTATGGAGGCTGGAGTCTGAAATTAAGGTGTCAGTAGAGCCACACTCCTTCTGAAAATTCTAGAAAAGAGTCTTCCTTTGTGTTTTCCAGTTTTTGGTGGTTATTCATGACCACAGTTTGTACCTCCACTTCCCATGACCTCTTCCCTCTTCCCTTGGTCTATAAGGCCTTATAGATAGAAATGTCCCTCATAAGGACCGTCTCATTGGAGTAGTAATCCCACTCCCAATCCAGTGTGATCTCATCTGGAATCTTTTTAAAAATTTTTTTTTTATTAGTTATTGATGAACCTTTATTTATTTATTTATTTATTTATTTATTTATTTATTTATTTATTTATTTATATGTGGTACTGAGAATCGAACCCAGTGCCTCACACATGCTAGGCAAGAGCTCTACCACGGAGCCACAACCCCAGCCCCTCATCTTGAATCTTAACTGGTTATATCTGCAAAGACCTATTTCCAAATAAGGTTTCATTCTGAGGTTTTCTATAGACATGAGTTTTTTTGGGGGGAGTATTCAACCCATTACAGAAATTAAAAATTAAATCTTCAAAAGAAAAAGTAGATTTTTTTAAAAGTTGATCTAGACTTTTAGGACTGAAACTCACTTTTTATCTCATCATACTTAAGGATCCTATGCTCATGAAAAAATTCAATTGTAAAGTGTAAATATTAAGAACATTAAAAACAAACATTTCATAAAATAATACATACTCCAATTTTCTAAACTGAATAAAATTTTTTTTCCTAAAGAAATCACATATACATATTTTACTTTCTATGGACTTCTTCACATAGATTTTTAGCTTAATTTTAGGGAAGCATTTATAACCTTTTCCTGTACTGAAATAGACACAATGAAAGGATGACCAATGTAAAATATAGCTTCTATACCTCTGTCTATCTGAATGTTTTCAACTTAATTATCAAAGTAGATCTGATTATTTATACAGAGCTTATGTACTATTCTAAATTCACATCAATATTTTCTAAGTTGATATTTGAAAAATATTTTGCAGTTCTTTATTATAGATGTAATATATAATGTATAGAATCCTGAGTATATTTTTCAGAGAAACATTGGTTGTTTATCCTTGTCATTTATTTAGTGTAGTCTAAATAAATTATTTGGAAACTTAATTAGACTAGGAATGCCTGAGCTGAGAATTTTCTTTCTCCCTCATTAAAAATTTTTTTTTTCTTTTTTTTTTTATTGATTATTTATCGCATTACATAGTTCATGATATATCATCTTTCATACATTAGACTCAAATTGTGCTTTGAACTCCCATTTTCACCCCAAATACAGATTGCAGAATCACATCTGTTACATATTCGCATTTTTACATAATGCCATATTAGTGACTGTTGTATTCTGCTACTACAAAAAATTTTTTATCTTTTGACTCAGCCATTGCTTACTTTGGTTTCATTGAACTAGTACAGACCACATGGATGGTCTTTAGGAAATTGATAATTGTTCAATTAGCAGCACAGAAAGCTTATAAAAGTTTTATTTACACATATTTAGTGAGAATGATCATAAGGACAGATCATTTCTACTTGATTTTTTCAGATTGTCAGAGTATTTCAGACATCAGAATTGAGTACATTTTTATTTCTCAGTGTTCCATTCCTCAGGTCTTTACTGAGGAATAATTCTTTGAACTTATATAATACTTTCAAATTGCTTTGCTACTTATTCTTGTATCTCTGAAGAAGAGGTGGTAAGCTCTGTGTCCTTCATATATTCTGCTGTCCTTCACAGGGCTTAGCAAAAGCAGAGTTTTATGTCAAGTGTGCATTTTTAATACTTGATGAATAAATTATTTCAAGACTACTGTTTTAGACAGCCCAAGCACATGGGAATCAATGGATAGTGATGATTTCAAAATCTCTAAGAAAGGAAGCTTCTCATTCAATTTCCTAAATTTAAACAATGAGTAAGAAGCCAGTGTTCTGGTGAGAGCTCTGCTTTGGGGATGTGGCTACTAGATCTCTATCTAGCTTGAAGATAGTGTTTGAGACTTTCAGAAAAAGCACCAATACTTTGGGTTATGTGACTTTTGTCAGCTTTCTCTTGGCATTTTCTCTGGAGAGAAAGACCACTTGAGAGACATATGGCCCACTCCTGCTATGGAGTCTTTATAGGGCAGTCATCTGGGCTATGAACTTGAACATGACACATGTTGTTCATGTGTCATGGTATTTCTGCAGTGTGACAGGTTATGATCCTCCCTGGGTACAGTCAAAACTTTTTATAATTATGGAGAAAGCTCTTAAATGTCGTGACCTGCATGATGGTTGATCCAGGAAACTGAATGAGGGGCGATGGGGAATCAGAAAGAAAAAAAACAGACACACAAATAGAGAAAAAGCTGGGACCTGATGAGCACCACACTCTGATGCAGGGTAATGACAATGAGTCAGCTTAGAATGTTAATCATATAGGGTATATCACTAAAAGGATTTACTGTGAGAAAGTTTCTACAAAGCACTCAAAGTGAAGGACACATTTCTGTGCAGCCTAAATTATAATTATCAGTTTGTACCCATAAATCTCTACCCTTGGGCAGCTAGTGTTTGAACTGATAACAATTCTGTGGCTGGCACAGAATCTCCCTTTGAACAGGTCACCATAGCAACTGGGCTATCTTGATCAGTGCCTTCACATTGGGAGTTCTACAGAGGGGCATGGCCTGTGTCACAGGACAGTTCAAGGGCCATAATTCATTCAGTACTCCTGACAATTAGGAGTTTTAGATGCTACTTACCTTCCATACAAGTGGCACAATCTTTGCTTTGCAAGGTTTGGAGACTTGGTTGTCAGGCATTATCCCCAGGTAGAGGTGTCTCTTATCTCATTTGTGCTGCTGTAGCAAAATTACTGAGACTTAGAACTTTATAAACAGTAGAAATTTGTTGTGTACAGTTCTGGATGCTGGGAAGTCCAAGCTGTCAGCAGATCAAGCCATCTGGTGAGGGCTGTTCTTATTTCCAAGATGGTACCTTCTTGTTGCATCCTCTCATGGCAGAAGGGTACAAAAAGGGAATGATGCTATGTCCTCACATGGCAGAAGAGATGGAAAGGCAAAAAAGCCCCAGCTAGTTCTCACTGTTCCTTGATAAGACTCTAATCTCTTCTTGGAAATAAAGCCCTAATGACATTATCACTTTCCCAAAGGACTCACTTAGTGCCATCACAAAGAACTTTAATTTCAACATGAATTTTGGAGGAGAAAAAAATGTTCAAACCATAGCAAAGGTTTGGTTTTAATTGTGGGTGTGGCCTGGTGGGATCAGGATGCAGGCAATTTATTTCCAGCCAGAGAAGTTCCAGGAAGACAACATTTATGAAATGAGGTGTGTTCTCAAAAGCTGGAGGAAGGAAATTAGATCTATGTCAGCTACTGCCCCAGTCCTTCTATTTATAGTTGTGATGTTTGACAATTCACAGATAAATATTCTGAGCTTCAAGTTTCTGCTGTTTCAGTGGTAGGTTTCTTCTAGTACTAAAGAGACAGAGTCTGCATTTCTCAGATTCTACATTTGGAAAATGAAAGCACTTATATTGTCTCACAAAAGACAGACAGCCCACCTGGCATGGCATAGTAGACTATTTCTTAGTGATAGGGTTTCTTAAGGAACAGAACTGGAAAATGGCTTTGTTCAAGCTTTATTCTCCAGGCAATAGATTTGCTTGCTTAATCTCTCATACTGGAATCCAGATTCTGGTCATCAGGGGCAATAAATCACTTGGAGGGGATCTATCACAGCTGTCTCTTGTACACCATTGGGCATCCTTGAACTCCTCTGTCTAGTTTTGTTCTATCTGCCATTGTAGAAACCAGCTCTGTGTGGGCTTGTTGGGCTTTGTAGAACTCTATTAATGTTAACCTCTTGCTAAGGTCCAGCAATTGCAAACTCAAAAGTATGTGGAACTAGTTTGTATCCAAGCTCAGTATTTCTTTCTATTTCATTTTCACCATACTGGAGGATCGTCATTAACAATGACCAGCAAACAAAGTTGATTTTCTAAGCATCATGATGTTAAACCACAAAGAAACAGATTCTAACCTCCCCATTTCTAATAGCATAGTAGTTTGATTTTATTTTGTAACATGTCTCTTAATGACAACATCTTAAAAACATATATATTTAGAATAATTCCAGGGAAACAGACTGATTTCACTTTCAGTTTGGATAGTTGATGTTAATACTGTTATAAAGTCTTAAAAATAATGCGATAGTATTATTTAACACAGTTGTGTTGTAAATCATTCCTCTGGGCTTTGTATAAATTAGGGAGAAGGTGGAATTGTTAAAGGTATGCCTGATAATGACCCCAGAAGCAGGTTGCTGAACACAGCTGTCACTGCCATAGTAGGCACTCTCAGTGTGGTGACAGCAGATGCAAATCTAGAGGACAACAGTCATAGGAAGGAGATAGATATTTACACATGGACAATTAGAATGTAAAAAAAAAAAAAACAAAAGAAAAGAAAAAGAAAGAAAGAAAGAAATGAGTAGAATGTATTGTATTGAAATAAACTTGTGCTTAGCATCAAGAAAAGTAAAAAGCAAGAGTTTTCCTGGTGACTCATTTGCTGTTGCAGGACATGAACTATTACTAAATTCATTCAGCAGAGTAAAACAAAAATACCTTTAGACTTGGAAAAGATTAGGCTATGTGAGATCAGGTGTAAGTACAGGAAACGTGGCCTTGAGTTGCTTGATTAAATTGATACAGAAGCATTCAGTTAGCAAGTGTTTTCAAGAAAAAAATTAATTTGGTCTGAAGTTAATCTGACAGGTTAGAGAGAGAGGATTTAAATTTTGAGGATATTGGGCTTCAGGATGACCTACAGAGTTTATAAGGCTATTGGAAATGTGGTGATGGCGACTTTTGAGAAAACATGAGTTCTTATTGAAACACATTGAGTATGGCCTCTGTGAATGAGGGAAAAAAATGCAAAGCCTTGGGGAAAACATCAGCATTTACGTGGAAATGAAAAGGAAAATGAGTCCGGGAGGGAACACAAAAGCATCTTTTGTGAGTACAAGGAGTATACTGTATTTCAGGAAATAAATGCACGTTTAACATGTTGCTAAGAGGCCAAGGGAATAAACAATGGGAAAAGGTAATTGAATTTGGTGCTTAGGATTCATCTATGAGTTCAGCAAGGTGGTGGCAGCAGAGCAGGTTGTAAACTGTTTTTACTGTGTGGATGTGAATCCAGGTTAAAAAGAGATTTCTCTTGCAAGAAGTTTGATGGTCAAGAAGGGTCATTTTTAAGGTGAAGGGAAAAGAACATTAGGTATGGGAAATAAGCCAGGTGCAAGGAAGATACTGAAACTGTATAAAAAAGAAAGGAGAAAAGAGATGAAAAAAATCCTAAGGGAGGTTGTAGAGAACAGGATTAAAAATGAGTGGAGTGGATTAACTTTGACAAAGACATTTCTTTTCTCCTTCAGGTATAGAAAAGCACCAGACTGGTGAATATCCAATGAGATTTTGTAAGCATAGTGAGAGAAAGTGGAAGGAGCCTTGTTTATGTGGTCTCAAGTTCTTGGTCAAATAGGAAATGAGGACATCTGCCTGGAATAAAAGATATTGGGTGGAACTGAGTATTTAAGGAAAGTGGAAAATATTTGCAACAACTGTTGTGGGAAAATGATGAAGAGCACTATACTAAATGGATGAAATAAGTTCTAGGTAGCAATGTGCCCATTGGATTTCAAAGAATATGATTTCACAGTTCAGGTTTGGTACTATCTCCAGCTCTACTCAGGATCCTTGGACCTTGATCAAGATATAATATTAATAGGTAGCATTTATGTGGTGATCTAGAGTTTAAAATACATGTGCCTATGTTCTGTCATATTGGAATAAACTGGCAGTTGGAATTAATCAAGGTTAGAAATGGACAGGGTGGTAATGATGCCTATTCCTTAAGGGCAGGCTGCCTTGAAATCATTACCTCCATAAGCACAGAGAAATCTATAAAACCATTCCAGGGTGAGGGACCAGGAGCCACAGGGATCATGATGGAGTTCAAGGGCACATTCTAGAGTAAGAGTATGAAGTGTGGATTTTGTGGTCGGAGAGAAGAATTTGCATTTTGTTTTAAATGACATATTTTATGGGGGAAAAATTCCCACACTTTTGTTGGGTTATTCTGTTTCATGAAAAAAGCATAAGCCTTACTGCTTCTATTCATTTCTGCAGTGAATTTATCATATGTCAAATCATTATATTTAAAGATAATCAGGTCTATCTTTAGGCTTTAAAAAGTTGCTAAAATATTTAAATTTTTTCTTTTATATAATATTTGATATTTCTGGCTTTTCTTTAATCAGATGTACCTATAACCATTTATCTAGCTAAATATATATCCCTAGTTATATCTGTATTTATACCTATTTATTTTACATCTAATTTTTCTTGGTTTTTGCCTTAAATGGATACATTAACTTAGGATAATTGATATTTTATTACATAGAGTATTTACATTCAGAAATATATATTCTTTATTTTTCTAAATAAAACTAGATAGTTTCTTAATATTTTAGACCCTACTACTCATGCTTGATGTGTGTATCTATCTATCTATCTATCTATCTATTTATTTATTATTAAAGTCTTGTAGTTATACATAGTAGCTGGGTTCATCCTGACACTCATATATACACAAAATCTATTTCAGTTCTTTATTTTTTTTTATCTGGATATGTTTAAATTCTTTCAATAGTTCTATTAATTTCTTTTATTTGATTTTTTTGAATTTAATGTGTCACAATTATAATAGAAAATATATTTAAAGATTGTTTTTCTCTCATTTCCAATATTGTTTATTTCATTTGTTCTATAACTAAAAGTATGTTATTTATTATAGAACCAGATTGTTTAGAACAAATTCATAATCTTGTATTATGAATGAATGAATGAATCTATCTATATACACATATTAATTCTTTTTGTGGTTCTAGAGTTGAACCCAGGGCCTCATGCTTGCTAGGTCTATGCTCTACCACTGAGCCACATCCCTGGCCCAAAGTTTTTATCTAAATTAAATGCCTTTAAAATACTATTTCTGCATTTAAAATAAGTATTCTTTACCATATTAAAGAATATTTCAGATGATGCATTGGAATTTAGTCATTTTAGGAAACAACTCCTCACCAAGATCACATGAGAGAAAAACCTTCCGGGATCTGTGGTTATAGATCAAGTTCCTCTCAGTCTGCCCACCGGTATTTCCATTCTGTCTATTTTAAAAATAGTAATCCCAATTTTCTGATTCCTTTTGGTACCAAGTCCTTTTAGCACAGTCTATGGCTGGCTATACCCCCAGCTCTAACTCACTGCCTTTATTTTGCAGATTCTGGCAACTACCTCTTCTTGGTACCATGATTCAGAAATAAATACAGGTCAACAACCCTCTTTTTATGGCCCTAGGAAACTTCCTATCAGTTTATTGCTCTCCAGGGCTTCTTGACAGGGTGTAGTCAAGCCTTATAATCTGTTCCTAAATCTTTTCAGCGTCTACTAAAATTATTGTGTTTTTCTTAAATGTTATTTAAAATTACTTCTTTATGTTGGAAAATTCTTGTAGTTCTGAGATAAACCAAGAGTAGTAACAGAGGGTTATTTTATAAAGTGTAACTAAATTCTTTATGTTAGTACAGCATTTTTAAAAACAGATTTTTTGTACCTACAATCATAAGCAAGAGTGTGTTGGCATGACCTAAACCAGCTTTGGGTGGGAAAAGTCACATTTGTTTCATGAAATAATTTCAGAATATTTTTCTAGGTTTTATAATATATACTGTAAGGAAAGTATAAGTTAGAGAAATCTGAATTCCTTTCCATGGACGATGGGGGACTAGACAATGAAGTGTTGTCTTACCATCCCTCTTCAACATTGTAGTAATAGTCCCAGGCAGCATGGCAAAAAAGTAAATAAGTGGCAATGAACTGAATAGTTATCTACATAATTATCCATCTTATTCTAATAAATAGACAATGGCAAAAGAACTTGTATAATTAGTAAGTGTAGGAAGGTTGTTGGATACATGGCGAGTATAAAAGTATCAATGGTATATCTGTATACCAGCCATGAACTGTTGGAAATTGAAAGTACAACTTCTAAGAGAACACCAAAAATATTTAGGCATAACTTTTTCAAAATATGTAGAAAGTCCATATATTTTTAAAGAGTGATCTTTCTCCTTTGAATGTCTATTTTCTCATACCTGCAAAGGTTCAATTCGATATCAATTTAGTGATTATTTTCCACCTCTTCAGTAGTAATATCTTTAGGTGTGTATTCTTTTTAATGTTCAAGCATTAGTTGTCTTGAGTGCATAGTCTAAATTTTTGTACAGAATTCCTTGATTCATAAATTTTCCAAGACTTAGTTATGCCTGAGAATGTATTTCCTTTGTGTGAACAGATGAAAGATTAATTTGTCCACATTCAGTTAAATATGGATAGTATATTATTCCTAGGTATTTCTGAAACCAACTTGCAACTGTTTTCTGGTATTATTTCTAACTATTCTTTGGTTTTTATTGCACAAAGGATTTTAATGCTTGGAAACTTTTTTTCATTATATTCTGTTTCTTTTAATATGCTTGATTTTTCTGCTCTTATTACTCAAAGCTGTTATCTCAAGTGTTGATTTTATCCCATTCATTTTGATATCTTTCGAGATTCCTATAATTGGCAATATAAATATGATATTCTGTCTCAAAGTACATTATATTTGATCCAATTTTTTATGTATTTGTGGTTTTGGTCCCTGTTCTAAAATTTCTCCTCTTCTCCTTAATCAATTTTCTGTTTTATTGATTCTACTTTTGGTTAGTTGTCTTGGCAATCTTATTGAGTGGATTTCTATTTGAATTAAATTTATTCTCTATCTCATCATATACTTTCTATATAAAGCCTTTTTCACATGGAATTTTGTATTACTTTCATATTTAAATTTTTTTTTTGTTGTAGATGGTCACAATTCCTTTACTTTATTTATTTATATGTGGTGCTGAGGATTGAACTCAGTGCATCACACATGCTAAGCAAGCGCTCTACCACTGAGCTATAACCCCAGTCCTATTTTCATAGTTTTTTAATTGTGAAAAATATTTTTATAGATCTATGATTAGATTTTTTCAGTGATATATATGTGAATACAACTTGTTGGTCTTTTTGATGATGAATATTTTCTTATTTAAATTATTTTATGTGGATGTAGTGGAAGAAATTTCTATTTGTCCTACCGTTGTTGCCAAAGCAGCATAATTATGTATATTGAATGTTAATTTTTCTTTTTATCCAAAGTTTTTATTATAGATATTAATTATAATTCCTAGACATTAAGTAGTGCAAATTTCAAGTCTCCATGAAAGTTGGCACTTCCTAAGTGGATATAGGCCAGAATGCTTTGTGAATTTGTTAGAATAGAGAGGCAGACAGGGGGTTTTGGGGATAGGCCAGTGAGGCCCGCTCCACCTTGAATGACAAAAGATGATTCCACCCAGATGATGAAAAACCCCACCTATAAACCACCTCCTTCAGGGCCTGATACACCCTTCCTAAAATAAAAAACAAGTGGGTGTAACCAGCCTCAGGGACTTTCCAACTTTGCAGTCTGGGCTGAACACTGAGACACTAAGTCATGGGGGAAAGCCCTATAACCAACCCAAATACATGCATACAGGAGGGGAGTTTCCAGACCACATGTAAGAACAGCCAGCCCCATGTTCTCCCTGGAACATACTTTCATTTCACTTGAATCCTTTATGCTTTTCCCGCCTAAATCTCTTGACGGAAATCTTTCAAGAAAACAGGAAATGAGGGAGATGTATTGCCTGGTAACAAATTGATTGGCGTCTATGCCTTTTTCTTAATCTATCCTTGCCTGTTAATATTTATGTTTTAAACCATTCTCCTTCTCTTTCTCCAGACAATGTATACCTTCTTTATTGTGAGGTTGTTTTCTTTTTTCCCTGTTAGAATTAGGGAAAAATTGGTCAAATTCATTATAATAATGCCTGAGGTCTGGGTTCTGAATAAGAATCCGGGGGTCTCCTTGGAGAGTGGTTTGTCTACTTTTAGCAAATGGGATATGGAGACACTTGGTGCTTTTGCTCAGAAAACTTTTTTCTTATTTGTCTATTCTTTGCTAGGTTTGATTTCTATTTATTTTTATTCTAGCAAAGAACAGGTAAATAAGATTGAACCCAGAGCCTTAAGCATGCTAAGCTTGCGCTCCATCACCAAGCTGCACCCACAGTCATCTTTGCTATTGTATAGATAGTTGGGATTTCAGTTAGATATTTTACTGAGATGGGATAGAAGTAACACAAAATATGTAGAAAGGAAACATAACAGAAGGACAAGGAAATAAGATTTTAATGCAGAAATCTCACATACTTTTCCAGGTCTCTCAATCTTTAAATCAGTCTCTTTTCCAGGTTATTCCCCCAATCCTGGAAAATCTATAAATCTACTTGTGCACCCCCCCCCCCCACCTGCCATAGATTAAGCAAAGAGAGATACAATATCTTGAGGAACCTATAATTTAGGGAACCTTCTAGCACTATCCACTGATCAGATAATTAAGGCCATGTCAGCCTGAGCATCTAGAGATTAACCACAGCACCAGAACTGTCTTATCACCTGACATCATTTCTTCATGCCTTCCTGTAACCACCCCTCACTAAGTTTCCTTTAAAAGAAGAACCAGGAGCCTCCAAAATGCATCTCTTGCTCTTGAGATGGCCTGAACAGGTACCTGTTTTCCTAAATAACCTTCTATGCCTCTGACTGGCACATGCTGAGCTACTTTTTTATAACATAAACTAAGAATCTGCTGGTGCTGAGTTGAGTTCCCTCTTCTCTTGAGAACTCCTTCAGAGACACCTCTTTTACCGTGACAGTTCATCCAGTATTTTTCATGTGTCCTCTATGGCCTACAAGTGACTCCTTTGTAGACAAATCTCCTTTGGCACAGATGCTGAATTTTCCTTCTCACCTCTCTGGGGTTGAAGGGGGTAATGAATATTGCATGGAATGCAAATTCATCCTGACAGTCTGACTCAAGTCTTAAGGATGAGTGTTTCCCAGGAGCAAGGTTCTGTGTCCTAAGCCACGTGCTGGGACTTCTGGAAGTTCACATGATGTCTCAAAATGACTCAGCTAAGTGTTTGCAAAGACTGTTGGCTATCTCCTGGATGCACATCACCAGCTTCACATTTAAAGTTGAAGATAATTCATGTTAGGCCCAAGAAAAACTGATCGGGACTCACCAGCTGGTTATTATGGGAAGAAAAAATAAAAAGAATAAAGGAATTCAAGGTCATTTAGAAAAGATTCAAGTGCCAACTGAAAGAATATCACAGAAGGCTTCTCCTAAGGAAGTGCCTTCTCCTGGAGGCGTTTCCCGCTCTGGGCTATGTTTAGTATATGAGAAAAGGTCCCATTGAATAAAAAGCTGCAGCTGTTCCAGTAACTACTAGTTAATGAGGTCATTAAGGATCAGTAATGTGGTTTGTCCAAGACAGAATGAAAAAAATATTAGTGCATATGTTAATAAAGGAAAAAATAGTGAATAATTTTGCACATTGTATGCATATCCTACTGGTTTAAATGCTTTTACCTGGCCTCATTAGTATGAAAAACTTGAAAGTGAGAACTACCTAAAGGAAAAAAACAAAGCAAAACAAAACACAAGAAGAGAAGATCTTGGGTCATACTAAGAGATTGGGGATGGTGGGAAAACACTGTAACAATGAACACAGACAAAAGAATGAACACACCCAAACCAAACCAAAACAAAACAAAAAAGGATGAGAAAATGGACTGTCAAAACTAGCCAAGTGGTCCACATACAGGAATAAAGGAAGTAAAGACATTTTAACTCTGTATATCAAATGGATCATTAAAAAGTCAATTTAGCATGATATTTAAGAATACAGGGGTTTTGGAGTCAGACAAAATTGTCTTTGAATCATATACCTCTACAACTTATGAGTTTTATATTAGAGTGTTAGGAGGATTAAAATGGAGCCATTTTTATGTTTCAGTAAGGATTTTTTAAAAAAAATCTGTACTTAACAGAAAATTGAACCATCAGTGCCTTAAACATTAAAGAAAGTCTTACATAGCAAGAGTGCTAGAGATGGTGTCATTCCAGGTTTGATTAATTCAGTGGTTTGCCGGAGTCATCAAATTCTCTGTTCTTTCCATCTTTCTGTTCTGCCATTCTCTTTCTTTTCTCTTTCTTTTTATTGACTGTCTCCATAATCCCAAGGGGCTGAGAGTCACATGAAGGTGAAAAATATATTGGAAATAAATGGTTCCTATTAAACTCCTACTGTTAATGAGGGAAGCTTTCCCAGAATCCCCCCTGGTTTCTTTGTCCAGAATTGTGTCAAAGGCCAATCCTTGCAAGGAGATTGCGATTGCCCCAGTGAGTTCTGGCCTGTCAAGATACTGCTCTTATGTCTGAATTAACATTGCCTATGACATCATGGACACTTCCTGTTGAGACAATAGATTTACACAAAGAACAAAAGAGATGCAAGGAACAACAGATTTGCTTCAACTTCAATATTTTATACCAGAGGAATAAATAGCAAAAGAAGGATTTTATTTTTATTTATTTATTTTTATTTTGAGAAAGGGTCTTGCTAAGTTGCCCAAGTTGGCTTTGAACTCATGATCCTTCTGCCTCAACCAGATCAGTTGCTCTGATTACAGGAGTGCACCACCGTGTTGGGTGCAAAGGAGGGATTTTAGAGTTGGTGCCCAATATATGATGGTGATCTAAACCACCTTATTTTAAAATTTATGTTAGTTCATCATAAGCACAGAAAGGAAGGGGATAATTTTAATAGACAAAGGCAGTAGCAGTTTGGAGTTTTATAAACTTTCTGATTACAATCTACATGATGATTCTTTTCCTCTTACAATACAGGTATTTCTGATGAAGGTATGCTATCTGATGATTTAGTTATTTTTTTAAAATATTTATTTTTTAGGTGTAGATGAGCACAACACAATGCCTTTATTTTTTATGTGGTGCTGAGGATCGAACCCAGGTCCCACCTGTGCTAGGCGAGCACTCCATTGCTGAGCCACAATCCCAGCCCTGATTTAGTTATCCTTTTGATTATTTTTATAAAATAATTTTACTCTATAAAATAAGAACTCTTTAGTTTGCCTCATGTTCAAATTATGGGAACTTATTGAATACTTATGGCCAATAATTGTATGCTTTGCCCCAAACACATAGCAACAATAGATAAATTATAGAAGGGCTAATCAAATAGATAAGCTTACTATTGACCAATGATGGAAGAGGCTGATTTATTGGGCTTCAAATACACAAGCATATGGTAATGGATTTTTGTTCTTATAGGGTAACATGGACTAAAATGTCCATGGGGATAGGGACCAGGGCTTGAAAGCCTTAGCAAAATCATTGTTTCTGATAGCTTTCTAGAGCTATAGCTTTTAGTAAGCTACCAGCCAAGGGGACTCATGAAGAACCTGTGATCATGAGTGAACCAAGATACCCTCCTACTCTGTGTCTAGGTCTGAGATATCACTTCAGGACAGCTGATACAAAAATACCATCGTGAGACCTGGAACTGGAAAGACCTTGGGCTGGGTGGAAGAAGTATGGAGAGAATGAAAGCGAAATCAAAGTAATAAAAATTCTCAGACCAAAAGTAAGCCTGTAACAATTCTAAAATAGATGAAGAAACCAAATGCTAAGCAAAAAGGTGAATAAAAAAATACAGTCATTTCATACATTCATTCTAGATAAAATTAACTGTAAGAAAATATTTTATAATAAATACCGTAAATGACAATAAAAAGAAAAATGTAATGTTCGATACATGTATGCATGGCGTAGAGTTTAAATTAGGTTAAGCATATTTATTTCCTCAAACACTTATCATTTCTTTGTGGTGAAAAATTTTGAAATTCTTTCTTATAGCTTTTTGAAATCGGTAGTATATAATTGTTGTCTATAGTCACCATATTGTGCAATAGTATCCCAGATCTTCATGGTCCTTCCTAACTGTGTCTTAGTATCCACTGGTTAGCTTTTCCCCATCCCTCTACTCCACTCCAACCCTTGTAAACCTACTTTCTCTAGCCTCTGGCAACTATCATTCTACTCTCAACTTCTGTAAGATCAATCTTTTAAGATTCTACATGAGTGAGATCTGTGCCTAACTTATTTCACTTAACATAGTGCTCCCCAACTATAGTGTTACAAATTACAGGATTTCATTTTTTATGGCTGAATAGCTTTAAATGGTGTATAGGTACCCCATTTTCTTGATCTATTCATCAGCTGATGGACACTTAGGTTGTTTCCATTTCTTGGCTCTTATGAGTAGTGCTGCAAATGTCTCTTTGATGGACTAATTTTATTTCCTTTGAATATATATATCCAGTAGTGGAATTACTACATCATTTGGTAATACTGTTTTTAATATTTTGAGGAACCTCTACGCTGTTTTCCATAAAGGTTGTACTAATTTACATTCCACTAATGGTGTGCAGGGGTTTCCTTTCCTTCGCATACTCCCTAGCACTTACTATGTTTTATCTTTTTTGATATTAGCCTTTCTTACTGGTGATATAAAATTTCATTGGTTTGCATGTTCCTGATGATTAGTGATGTTGAGAATTTCTTCATGTATTTATTGGCCATTTGTCTTCTTTTGAGAAATGTCTATGTAGATCTATTGTCAATTTTAAAAGTTGAATTATTTATTTATTTTGTTTTTGTTTTATTTTGTTTTGCCTTTGAGTTCTGGAGTTCCTTATATATTCTGGATACCAAGCCCTTGTCAGATGTACACATTGCAAATTTATATATTTTGCCATTCTGTAGATTGTTTCTTCACTTTGTTGGATATTTCCTTTGCTATGAAGAAGTTTTTGGTTTTATGTTATACCATTTGTCTATTTTTGCTTGTGTTTTCTGTGCTTTTTGGGGTCTTGTCCAAAAAAATCCTTGCTAATTCCAATGTCCTAAAGCATTTACCCTTTTTTACTTTAATAGTTTTCAAATTTCAGGTTTTAAATTTAAATCTTGATCTATTTTGAGTTGATCATTGTAACTGGAGAGAGATAGGAGTGTGATTCCACTTTTCTGTATGTGGATATTCAATTTTCCCAACACCATTTATTGAAAAGACTGTCCTTTATCTAAAGTGTATTCATAGTTTTTTGTTGGAAATAAGTTGGCTGTAGATATATGGATGTATTTCTAGGCTTTCTATTCTATTTCACTGGTCAATGTGTCTGTTTTTATGCAAATTACCATGCTGTTTTTATTACTACAACTTTGTGGTATGTTGATACTTAATTTCTGACTAACTAGAATGAAGAGATCTCAGCAAACACTCAGGATTTCAGTAGAGTTTCAAGTAGGCTATCACTTAGGAACAAGATTAATCTATCTTTAGAATAGAAGGAACCCTAACCAACCCTAACAAAGTTTGAAAACAAACCTTAAAAGAATTAAGCAGAGTTTGAAATCAATTAACTGCCTTGACGAGCAAAACTTAAAACTCAAGGAAGATGACAAAATCCAAACATACAACAATGTAGCACTTTCGATGACCAGTATATATTAAAAAATTACTAGATAGGAAAAAATAACCATAGCCAAGAGAATTAATATTAGAAAATAACCTAAACAATGGATAGATGGTGAAGTTAACCCATAAGATCTTTACAAAAGCTGTTTTAAAGATGTTAAAGGAATTATGAGAACAAAAGAACAAAAAAGAACCTTAGCAGAGAAATAGAAATCACAGAAAAGAACCAAATGGAAATCTTTGAACTGAAAAATATGATCATAAAGTGAACAATACTATTAAAATTATAGCTGTCGAGTTCAGGGTCTTTTTGGTTGCAAGTGAATGATTACGTGATCATCTCTAAGTGAGCCTAAAGGTGAAAGGTAACTATGTGGATCTAGGGTGATCCATAACATGAAGACCATGGAATGAAGAACAAGAAAATAGGCAGTGTCCTCTCAGTTTTTCTTTTCTTATTTCCTGACCACGTAACATTGCCTCTCTGTGTTCTTCTGTGTATGTTTCAAACTCCCTCTCTCCCCACTATATTTCTTTTTCTGAAAACATGGCTGTCCCATATCACCCAAGTTTAAAGATTCACAAATCTTTTTGTGTCAAATTCCTTCAAATTAAGGAAATTATTTTCTCTTAATCTTACTTCCAAATTATCATGAAAGAAAATTTAACTGATCAAACTATAGTTAGGTATTTTTTTCTGGCTTAATTTTATAAAGTAGTGGGGCCCAAGTAATGTTGTCTAAACATAACCACCAATGCCAACCCAAAGGACTTTTCTTACAGAAGGCAAACTCACTAAGTGAGCTTACCTCCAACACCAGCATTCCATGGACATCAAATTTATTTTAGTAGTTGTTATAAAAAGTTAAATAGGCATTTCATTCTTTTTAAAAATGAGATTCAGCAAATACCAAATTATTGGTAAACTTTGACATAAACCTCCTTAAAGTGGAGTAAATTCCCATTTCCTTTCAAAATAATATTTTATGCAACTGATATAGTCAATGACCAACCTGTGCATATTTCTTTGTATTAAGATGATAAAGACGGTGTCTTCTTTCCTTGGGAATAATGATATAAACTGCTTACTGCATTTTTATGCCAACCAATTCTGCCTTCTCTTCTTTAATCATTAAACATAGGTAAGAGCAACAGGAAACTAAGAATCATAAAACTTAGTCAAACTAGTCTGGGACTATGTAATTTTCTTGAGCCAGCATATGTATCTACACTTTATCTACAGGGCAGAGAATTGTAATACACTGCTGAATGGCTTTTGAACCAAAAATAAGAGCCAGTAAATGCCCCATGTTACCAAGAAAGAATTATTCTGAAAAATGGAGAAATAAAAGAAACTCACTGCTGCCTTCCTGGTTTTCTTCTTTGTTCTTGATTCATTGTTTTGGAAAAAAAATATTGAGGATGTCAGAAAAAGATGAAAACTATCCTTGATTGTAAAGCTATGTAACAGCAACATCTAAGAGGAAAATCATAGGAATTAAGGTTTAGAGATAATATGAAGAAAGAAATAACTAATAATAGTAAAGGTGGAAGGCAGGCATGAACAGAGGGTTTCTTTGAGATTGAGTGAAACTCAGTAGGTGAGATGAGAAAAGTGCATGTTCTTAAGATCTTTGCTGGTTGGAAAGAAAAGCTGTGATAGAGCTATAAGGGAATTAACACAATTCAGTAACTTTTGTGGGTCTAGATGCCCATGTGAGTGGGGGTGGGTGCTACTGTTTTAAACGAAGGGTGAGATTCAGCCATTTTGGCTCCATGGTTTTTCCATACTTACCATCTGAGATCACTTCCCCTTTTAAACCCTTTTGTTTCGTGGAACTCTGCTTTGTTTGCAGTTCAGCAGTGCTGTGTATTATGGCTTCACTTGGCACCAACGGTGACCCTCAACGGTAAGCTGAATATAACACTGCTCTT
The DNA here is from genome assembly GCF_964194105.1 of Spermophilus citellus. Taxonomy (NCBI): domain Eukaryota; kingdom Metazoa; phylum Chordata; class Mammalia; order Rodentia; family Sciuridae; genus Spermophilus; species Spermophilus citellus. The sequence continues at coordinate 68,372,596 of NC_138196.1, read as the reverse complement.
TTGTGAATCAGCTTGGACTCCCTTATTTTTCCAAATGGAAAGACTCTTGACTTTACTAAAACTTAGGAACTCCTTAGTAAGGCCTTTATCTTCTCATTAAAACTTCAGTAATTAGGGAACTCGGTCAGCCATCATCTCACTTTTGTGTGTCTCTCCCACCACGCCAATTTGTCCATTCATTCATGCGTGTGACGTGCTCACAGAATTTCAGCCTAGAGCAGAGGGGAAGTTGAAGCATGGATTCTTACTAGATTGATAAAATCAGACAGGACAAACCATTTAGAAAAATTCATTAGGAAACAACATTGAGTAAGAAAAAAAGATGAGAAGTTATCCTATAGATGTTATGCTTTTCTGTAGTGGGCTTTTAAGAAAACCATTGACGTGTTTAGGTTACATGTCAAAGCATTTATTTTCAAATAAATTATTCTCTCCACTAAGTCCAATTGATTCATATGTCAATGTAAAATGTGGCCATATTTTCAAAGCAAACGATAATATTCAAGTTATATCAAATGTTTCTGTGGGGATGGGGATGTGACTCAGTGGTAAAATGCTTGTATAATATGCACAAGTCCTCAGTTCAATTCCCAGCATTGCAACAAACAAACAAAAACACAACTTTCTGTGATCATTACAATATTTATTATGATAATTTATATTTATTTATTAGCTCTTTTTAGTTATACATGACAGTAGAATCCATTTCGATAAAATTATGCAAGCATAGAGTATATTTTATTCTAATTAGGACAGCATTCTTTTGGGTGTACATGATGGTGGGATTCACTTATGTATTTTCTTGTATATACACAGAGAATTATGTTAGCTTCCTTCCACTGTCTTTGTTATACTCCCTTCCATTCATTCTCCTTTGTCTAACCTACTGAACTTCCCCTGCCTCTTTTTTGTGGTTAGTTTTTTCTAAACTTGTAATGATCTACATTGTTCTCATGTAATCCAAATGGCCAATGATAAGGGAAAAGTTTTAAAATTATGGTACATCTTATTAGAATTTATCTTCAAAGATGTGAATTGACAGAAAAAGAAATGCATCTCATAAAATTTGAATTAAAAATACACAACTCTAAATATAGCATCGTATATACCTATCTTTCTATTACTATCTAGTTCTAGTTTCTATGCATATATTTGTTTCTCTCTACATAAATATATCTACATAGTCTAGGATAAGTAACAAAATGTTAAAAACTAACATAGTAGTTTTTATTATGTTTTTACAATTAAGCATTTTTTTTTCATTTTCTGTAATCAAGGAATGTTGATTTTGTAAAAGAACATTTTTTATAACTAACTTTTTTTTTTTTTTACATTTGCTAATTTGAGGGCTGAAAAGAATAAGGGAGTTTTAAGAAAGCTGGATCCCAAGGTCAACCTACTGCTGTGTAAGAGCACACAGAATTCTGTCTCTGGTGCTTCGTCCTGTCTCCTCTCTACCACTTACCAAAGAATTGCTCTTAGCTTTAAACCAATATTATCTATTTGGGGTTTGGCAAATGTAGAACTCCTTTTCCAAATGACTGGTAACATGAGGGCTGCTGATTTTGAGAGACATTAATAACTGAAGTTTGAAAGAGGCCTCTCAGGATCCAATCAAATTCAGATTTATTATAAACATCTTACTACCCTACAAAAACCATGGATAATAAATTTGAGTATGAAGACTGGAACCCAAAATTAAGATGGATCATGAGTATATCCTCACAGTATAAATCTGAACAATGCAATCAGGGAACTGAATTTCCAGTTTCACAAAGGACTTTTTGGCCCACGATAATTTCTTTTTTAGAGAATATTTTTTTATTAATTCTTTTTATTAACATATAACATTAGGATACATCTTGACATTACCACAAAAGCATGGTATATAATTTGCTATAATTCAGTCCTCACTCTAATTTTTTTTTTTTTAAAGTAAAGGCATCTTGACACCAAAATGTTTAGGAGCTGCTGCTTTAGACAGTTACATTTATTATATGCTCATGCCAGCCAGTAGTTGTTTATCTGCCCTGCACATTTTTTTTGATATTCCAAAAATTTGCTTCTATTAAACTGTGAGTTGATGTGATAATCCTTAAGTTGTGCTATGCTAAGATAAATGACAATAAAAAGCCCCATGAAATTTGTCATTGTGTGGATCCAAAGAAGTAGTTGGGAGGATGCTAATGATTTTTGTTTATACAGTGTACACTTTTATGAAGTCTCACTAGAGAAATTTCTCTGAAATTTCAGAATTATAGAGCTTTCTTGATCTATCAGGTCCCCTCTGTAACTCATGTTTCCAGTGATCCCACAGGGCCTGCAAGCTCTCCTCTTTCTCTCTCTTGGCTTGGTTCTTGAACTCTTGACAAATTACCAGGCCTGTTTGCTCCTTTCTAGCCACTGTTTTGAATAATTTGGGGGTACATTTCCACATGCTGACAATATATTGGCTTTTCCTTTCATTTGGTACTGTCATCTCAACGTCTACAGTTATTTTACACACACACACACACACACACACACACACATTTGAGGCAAACTGTACAATACATTCAATTAGGTAATCTATTTAAGACTATTTAATTTGATTCTCACAATTCTGAGAGAGAAGCAGGGCTGATATTGACCCTTCTTTGCTGATGAAGAAACTGAGTACTGATTGATTTAACTAAGACCACTTGGCTGGGAAAAGTAGCTAAGGTTAGACAAGATTCTAGCTTTTCTTAAAACTACCCCTCTAACATTTTCTCATTACTTTCAAAGGAAGCATTTAAAGATCCTTCTCTCTTTAAACCACTAAGGAACTTGTCTATAATGAAATGTACCCCAGGGGCTCAGCAGACATTAAATACAATTCCTAAGTTGCCAAAATTGAGGAGGAGGAAATTCCAATATTTTTTGGCTCATACTCTAAATGCATCTATTCAGTGTTAGAAGAAATCCTAAATTTTACATTTATTTTATAGTCATGTAAGTGATAGCACAAAAATTCCTTAAAAAATTCCTTGAAGATTTCAATTCTCCAGTGATATAATAAATTATTTTCATTTTATCAGTTCTCTCCTGTATCAACCTATCACTTCCTGTCTGGGAGACTGAAATCTCTATGATATGTTTTAAAGGCTAAAAAACAAAGTAGAAAATTTGCAGCTTTCTTTATTAAGTATTCATTGTCTTTAAGACAGATAGTCATATCTTTTCCAATTACTTTTTTCTTTGACATGAGTTAACATACTTATCATGAGGGTTTTTTTCCTTGATCTATAACCTATTGAGCATTTAAATAATTTGTTGTAAAAAATATGAAACTCTTCCTTATTGTTGGATGGAGGCTCAGACCCAGGAAACAGATTCAGGATCCCAGTGAGTAGAAGAAGATGCAAGATGAAGTTGGGATAGTAGACATGCTTTGTTTGGAGGTGGCAATAACCCCTAGCCAGCTCTCAGCTCCAGTTTTAGCCCCCACTCATTCCATTTAGCTCCCAAGACATTTCCATAGGCCTTTTTAACATCCAGGCCAGACAAAAAAGGCACATTGCCAACAGGTTACATCAGTGAGCACATACTCACAAGAAAATGTTTATGACCTTGAACATATACACTGAATCAGGGTGTTTATGACCTTGAACATAACCATAACATAGCTGATTCATGACTTTGGCTACATGCTAAAAATATAACATAGCCTGCCAGGAAGCTCTAGCGAGGGAGCCTAACTATAGCCATTTTGGCCAGCTCCAACACTTATCAGTAGCAATAGATGGAAAAAAGAGAAGGGTGAAGCACTCCAAAATTAAATTAGCAAAGAGAAAGAAAGTGAATACACTGCCAAAGATCTTTTCTGCTACCACATTGGTCTGGTACCTTTCCTACAACAGTAATACATCAATGGTTTTCCATACAACCCCTGGGCCACATTCATTGAGCCAAGAGTTATTCATTTTTTGATGGAGTTTGGGCAATCTCAAACCTTCAAAAAGAATTTGCAATTCTTATCTCAGAGTGCCCAGATGACTCAGTTGGAATTTGGTAGGTGGTGTGGAGGTGGAAATGGGATATAAACCAGATGCCTTATATTGAATTGAGATACTCATTGATGAATTTGTGTGTGAGGAGTCAACAAACTGTATCCAAGTCTGACACAATTGAGTTAACTGTGGGAACCCTTCCACAAGTTTGAAGACCAGTCACTAGAAGTTGGGGTTTCCCTGTGCATAACATTTTCCATATTTACGTTGCTTTGGCTTTGTCACTTTGAGTATTGGCATGGGAACCTGTCCTTTGTGGTTTAAGAGTTTTTTTTTAGTTGCTTATTTCTCAACTTAAGCAGTAATCCTCTTTTGCTGACAGCTCTTTAGTTACTGTAGAAATGATTATGTTGTCATAAACACAGCTTTAGGATTTCAGGTTGTGGGGGGAGAGGATCAGAGGGTGTTCAAGAGAAAGCTCATGTTTCCACCCAAACACACCCACCTAAGTATTTACAGAAGGTTCAGGGAAACAGAAGCAGAATTCCCTTCCCCATCCCACTTTTCCAAGTTCTTTATGTGGAATCAAATGCTTTTAATACATCTTTCAAAAGATTTGACTTAACCTCCAAAAAATAAACAAACCACACTTCTGCTCCCATTTTTTTTTCACAATTTAATAATTTGTTCCAATTTTCCTACCTTTGAAATCAGATGATTCAGCTCCTCTTTCTGCCTTAACAATTTGGCATGATTCAAATTTCAGAAGCTAATACTTGATTCTTCAATCTTTCTTAATTTAATATCTTAATAGTCTTTGTATGCTTTCTATCATTTAGTTTCTTTTCTGATTTGAATCTTTCCTTCAAATTTCCCATTTCCTTCAAATTAGGCCTATTTTCTCTTTTGTGTAAATCTAACTCTCTAACTCCGTTCATGTTCCAGGGAAATGAACCTTTTCTCCCATGAAGTCACACTCCTTTTTAAACTTCCCCTACCTGGATTCCATTTGACACTGTTTCTAATTCAGTAATGAGATCTTCTTTAAGGGATGACTCAGACTTCATCTTTTAAAAAATTTTTTCCACCTGAACTGGCTTCTAGATGAATCTGCCCTATCAGTGCTTCCCATTCGAATCTAACTGCTTCTCTGATAGTATTTTGAGTTGATTTTCTACCTGATTTTTATGGTTGCCCAAAAGAGTACTCACTAAACAGAATTGGAGTCTCAGCTCTGCTAGGGCTATATGACTGTTAGCAGAGAACTTTGATCTGAATCTCCTTACTATAAAATGGAAATAACTACATCACAAGAGTTTTGGAATGATTAAATTAGAGCATGCAGTATGGACTTTGAGTCACAGTTAGCTTTCAATGTAATATCTTTTTTTCCCCCGACTTTAGAAAATTTTGCCATTGTTTTACTGAAAAAGAGATTACCAGAAAATCAGTGATGTGTAATCAATCCAATGTTTCCAAGAGAAAATGCCTTTTTTATAGCATGGTTTCTTCCCTTTTTTTCCCCTATCATGTACACATTCATTATTTTTTATATTAAAATTATAAAATATATAAACATAAAAGTATAACAATTAAAAATATGTGTATGATCCTCCATGCTTAGCTTAACTAAATCTTAGCATTCTGCCATATTTATACCAGATAACTCATATTAAAGAAATAAGATATCTTAGATTTGATCTAAAACCTGGGTTCTTTCCCTGATGTCACCCCTTTCTTTCTTTCCCATAGGTACAACCATTCTTATTTATATGTTTTTACTTTTATTAAAATACATGCATATAGAATATAAAAACTTCTTTGCATATTTTTAATCTACACATCATACTTTGCAAACTGTATATATTCTTCAATCTGCCATTTTTCTAAACATCTTTGGGTGGGTGGATCCCATGTGCTCTGTCAAGTTGCTCTGTACCGCTCATTCAACTGCAGTATTCTATGCTCTTATGAAATGTGCCACAGTAACAGTGCAATTGCAAAACTAAGAGGAGAGGGTGATTCTAACCTTACCAGAGGACAAAAACTGATTCAATTCCAGTGATGAACTGAATCCAGTCCTTGCTCTAGAGATACCTTGGGATCATAGGTGAATCTGGGTCTTCCCAAGGAAGCATATTGCTTCAACTGGAGCAACCCAGGAAAGACATAATGTCCTGACATCCAGATCTAGGATCTCTCCAGTGAGAGATGATTGATCTATTGATTACTAGTGCTCAAGGATGAGACCTAATGTGTAGTAATATATTGACATTTTACAGGATAGTGTATTTACTCTGGGAATGATTCTGCTTGTTGGTTCTTCTTGCTGGTTGCTTCCTTTATCAACTTGAAGGTTCTGGAGAATTGAAGAGAAGTTAAGTGCTCACAATAGGGAGGGAATAGAGTCCAAGAACTCTCCAGATAGGAATGCCACATTGGGTATATATCAGTTATGGCCTGCCATTTCTCATTTGCTCAGCAAGGGGAAGGGGTTTTGGAAAACTTTTCCATCTATTTAAGAAAAGAATACATAGCACATACCTTTTAAGAACTTTGTTTTTGATGTTACTTGGGGAACTCAGTAAGATAATGCATGCAAAATAGCCTGTATCTGACTATATAGAATATGATTAATAAGTGGCTGTTGTGAGTTTTTCATCAAAGAATTTTAAGATGAATCCACCACAGTTCACTGTTTAATGGAAATATGTAAAAATGAGCTTATATATATTTTTTCTCTTCATCTTCAATAGATTAAGAGTAAATAATGTTACCATGTTATATTGTTCAGAACGTTGAACAACACTTTGTATGTATTTATTGTCAAGTGGTAAGTTGAAATTACATGTTTGTTGAAATTAAATTCCACTCCCACAATAACTCTGGGAGGTAAATTTCCCCCATTTTATAGCGTATTATATTCAAAATAGGCAAAGCTACATCCCACTCATGTTAACACAGTAATTGAACAAATGGGAAAATAGTGAAAACGCCTTCAGTAGAAGGTTCTGTCAAATTTAGAAATTAGAATTGGATTTAGAGAGACCCTGGGGTGTGATTGACTGTTAATATGTTAAAAGGCATACCTAGCATTTTGCTCCAAGAGGTTTTCTTTTTTTTTTTTTTTCCCCTGCACAGATTTAGACCAAACCTAAGTAACTTTCTTATGGAATTACTGGGGAATGCTTTGAAGATTTTCATCTTTTGAGTGTAGAACATTATTTAACAAGGATTGGTCTTTGATCAATACTCCTTGAATAAGTATAGGGTATTACCCTTTCTCTCTCTCTCTTTCTCTTTTTAAATCAGTCCTGTTATTGAATTAGAAATTAGGTGGGAAACCTTTCGTTTTAGTGAGGTCTAAATATGTATTGTTTAGTTATTCATTTTAAGTATAGCTTAACTCTAAAGGAATTTCCAGGCTCTAAAACTTTTTTTTTTCTATAATAAGTGGTGATCAGAGAAAATCTTGGTAGTTAGATTATGGCAACAATTATAGTAGCAACTAGAATGGCTGCTGTTATTTGATACTTTTACTCAATTATTGATTCGTTAAATCTATAGCTGCCAGTTTGAGTAATAGGCTATAATTTTTTTGTAGTAAACAATTTATGCGGCAATAAAAGTTATATTTTTAAGAATCATACTGATCTTTAATCCAGGGAAAGAAATTGTATTTTATGTGATCGCTACCCAAATTAACTCATCATATGGAAAGATGTTTTACAGTAAAATATCCTGATTAGTTCTTTGTTGAAAGAGAGAGGAGGGAGAAAGAGATAAAGAAGGAAAGAAGGAAAGAAAGGAGGGAGGGAGGAAAGAAGATCCTTCTTAATTTCCAAACTGGATAATGTAAACTAAAATTTAACAATTGAAAGCACATGCTTAATTCTTACTATATGCCAGATACTCTCTGTCTGGGCATTCCCAGGTATATAGGTCTGCAATTTCTTGTCCATAATTCTAAAATTCAAAAAGTTTCTTTCATGTTCAATTAAGCAGCAAGACCAGATGTGACCTGAACTCACTTAGTGCCAGAAACTGCCCTGCAGGGACAGTTTTGAATTTGTAGTTCATTTAATATGTTTTTTCTACTTAAGGTAAATCCTACAGGCTCTACAAAAATATTGTGTTTGATTTCAATATGTTCTATAACTTGGTGATGTGTATATTATCTCTGTAAATTAAAAATAATACCTCTAATTTTTGAGAAACGTGTCTGAGTTTATAGGTGAGTTCTAACTAAGTTACTCTTTGCAACAATTTTATGAGATTGGCATTATTCTTATTTCTATTTTATAGAAAAAGAAATTAAAACAGGTTAGTAAATGAACCAAGAATAGCTGTTTCAAAGTCCATAATTCTCTAGTTAGAAAATTCATTGAAAATATTTCTTTAAAAAGATATTGATATGCATGAGTTTTCAATGACACCTTTCAGAGTCACCAGATGGAGAGGGGGATTACCTTGACTACTTACAAGTTATAGCTTCTGAGATTTCTCATCATATTTCTATTACTATTTCTAGGAAGTTCCAAATGGGTTAGGATAAAAATTTAAAGATATTTCTTTGAGGTTGTTCCTTCTGTTAAAGTATAATGGTTCCCTTCATGTGGAGCCCATAACACAACAACAGGGAAATAACAAGAGAATAAAACAGACAGCTCGCACTGGGATCATTTCACTCACATCTGGCTTTATTTTTGGTTGCTACTTTTGCTACATCTTCCAGACCCCATCCTGGGTCACTTTATATATGTTACACATATGTTACTCAACTGTGAGAAGATTCAGAAAAAAATTGCTTTTGACAACTAATTAGCATTTACTTAAAGCATGATAAAATATTAGTCTCATTTAATTCAAGGTTACATATCCAGTAACTATGGGCTTTTAAATATAGGCATTTATTAAAATCTAACTTACTGTCTTTCTTTTTTAAAAATTTAAGTGGCAATGTAGTCATGTTTTAACATTGATTCTAAACATCTTTCTATGTGTAATGAATATCATTTTAATGGTTTTACCATGTTTATTTCAGATTTTAAAGTTTATGTTTAAATGCACATAACCTAATAATTAATTTCCTATGAACTCTTACAATTTGCAGCATGATTTGTTCATCTTTATGCCCTAGTATGTTTTAGAGACGGGGGCGATGTTCTGATAACTATTCAAGAGACACTATCACACCAATTTAAGCTTGCAGTAGGGCTTTGCAGCACTTTGGCTAACTGTGAATGCCGTAGGAGCCTATCTTTGCCTTCAGAAGAGAGCAGTGCTAAAGTTAATGTGGAACATCTTACCAATTGTGGGAGCAGAGGGTAGTTTTAAACCACTGCATGGGAAGAAGCCAATTGCTTAGTTGATGGGTAGCACTGTTTATTTGCACGCAGTTGCTGTTGTGATAAGGTCTCCAAGGAATGTGGGGAGGAAGGGATGATGCAGTCCAACTCCAATTGCTGTTGGAATGTTGTAATTTGTCCTTGGTTATCACTGGTAGTGAACATGTTTTGATAGAATCACTTCAGATCTGTCTGAACACTGCCAATGATCTGAGAAAATTTTTTTGGCCTCCCACAGTTGTCCGGCCCACCCTACCTCCTCCCTGTCTACACTCACTCTATCAAATCCACATAACACAAGTTCATATTCACATAGCATTGAGGAATGTGAATCTTTTTTTTATTCTATATCTTTCTCTTTTGCATGCATCACACATGTGTTCTCTTCTTCTCTTGCTCTCTCAGCTTTTCCTCCTAGGCACACAGGATTCTTCTCTACTTAGAGGGTATCATTCAATGTGTCTTATATTTTTTGGGGAAGTAAAGTTCTTCAATGTATTCTATTTAAATTGTTTTCAACAGTCTGAGTTGATGAGAAACATAAGGCTGGAGGAACTACTTATCTCTGAACCTGAGGGTTGTTGAAATCTTACAATACGTTAGAACCTGTGATAAAAGTCCATGTGAATGACAAGCTACTTGCGTGGTGGTTATTAGTTGAGAAATTTCTTGAGTAATCAAGGATAGTCATCTAGTTTTTTTTTTTTAATGAAGTAATGTAGTCAGAATGGAGAAAATATGCTACATCTGTTTCCTCATTTTTGCTTCTTGGGAAAAAAAGAGAATGATCAGTTCTGACCTTAGAAGGACGAATGCAACTTTTTCTTAGATAAGCTGTGTGTAGGCAGTTGAGAGTCTCCTGCTGAAGAAGAAAAGCATCTTAAACAGAGAGTATCTAAGAGAACCACTGGTTCTATTTGAAGCCTCACTGTGAAGCCCATTTCAAATGGTGCTTTTCTTTTTAAACTTTAAGGAATGGTCAATTTTAGATAATGCAGAGATTGAGAATAGGGAATATTCTGGGTAACTACCATTGGGATGGGAGAGTAAATACAGAATACAGCCTTGGTTTGCTCTAAGCCAGGAGTTTCTGAACTGGCTGAGAGGCATGCTGTGAGATGTTTTGTGTTTTCAAGGGGAAGATAGCAATGCTCAAGGCCCATTGGTCACCATATGAAGCTCAAGGCAGTTCACAGTTTCAACATTAGATCCTTTTGCATTCTTTTGCTAAAGTTCTATCTTTATAAAGCAGAGATTTTGTTGATTTCCAAGTAGTTAATAAATGGGATTTCTAGATATTTCTTTTGTCCTAAGAGTGCTGTGAAAAATTTACTGAACCCCCAAGGACACCATGAACTGATCTCTCTCTCTCTCTCTCTCTCTCTCTATCTATCTCATTATCAAATACATTTTGTTAATGGAATTTAATATTTATATATTTATTCTAGTGCTTAGTTTTTCTAAAAACATTGTTAACTTGGGATATTATACTATAACCTCCTTAAATCTGTAAATGACATTTATAGAAAACTGTTATGCTTAGATTGTATGCACTTTTTAAAAAAATATTTTAATATTTATTTTTAGTTTTCGGTGGATACAACATCTTTATTTTACTTTTATGTGGTGCTGAGGATCGAACCCAGTGCCCCGTGCATGCTAGGCAAGCACGTTACCGCTTGAGCCACATCCCCAGCCCTTATGCACTTTTTAGATTGATACTATTCACTTGGTGGAGTTCAACCAAAGCACATGGCTTGTGCTAGGCATCAAAGTGACAGACCATTCCTCACTCTCACGATTCAGAGTGAGGCTCTATCTGCCCTTCTTTGATTTTCTCATTTAGTTCTTGAGATTTAAAATTGACTCAGACTCATTCAGTTGAGTAGAATTTCGTTTTCAGGAAGGCCGATTTAGGAATTGTTTTTCCTACCTCTATGAGGTTTGTGGAGGAGATGCTGGAATCAAAGGTGAACACAGAGCCTGAAGGAGGAAATTTAGGAGTAGCATAAAATTATGTTTACTCAGAGAATCAGTATTATAATTCTCTCCTCAAATTCCTGTGTTCCAGGGTTGACTGGTATGTGAATAATTTCACTTATAATTCAAATATTTTGTTTGCTCCTAATTCTACCTACTATATCAATCCTTTTAGTGTGCCTAAATGGGATAATTTGCATCATAAATTCTGTCTCATTGAACGTTATGGCATTTGGACAACGGCCATGGATTGCAGACCTGTCAAAATAATGGTATCTTCAGTCTATGGATTAGAAGGATGTTTAGAGCTCAATATACACCCACCGGTTTCACATTGCCGTTGGCGACAATCATCTCTAAGTATTTGCCCAGCTCTCTCTCCGTCTGCATGGTCCATTACCCTCTTCTCAGCTCCCCTCCTTTGCTTACTCAATTATGGCTGTCACATGTGATCTGAGCACTGTTGAAAAGCTGCTTCCTTTGCCACATGATGCCTATTAAAATCTGTATCAGTGGGAGGCAGCTTCCCAACACCTCAAGGTGCAGTCCCCTCCCCACTAAGCCAGCCATGATAAGTAGTGGTGAGACTGTTGTATCCTTGTCTTGACGTCACTGGCACATGTCTCCTGTTGTCATTTGTTGGCTCTCTAGAATTTCTGTTAAGACACTTGATAAGTGTATATATGGGTCTTTGTCATTTCACCTCAAATAAACACTTACTTTGTATATACAAGAATCCCTACACTGGAAGCATCTGTCTCTATGATCCTAAAACATATATATGCTCTTAAGTGGTAAGCAAGGGCTAGATGTCACTTATGTAAATGACTTGGAGCAGTGGTGTCCCAGTCTTTCCAAGCAGAATCTTTTTCTTCTGTGTGAAATTTTGCACAACTCAAATATATAAAGTAGACAAATGCACAGTTGTTCTTCTTCTGCTTTTAATCAGAACTTGAACCCGAAGCCTCCCTCACTGATGATTCCCTCCTTTTTCCACTCCAAAAAATCCAAACAAACAAACAAAATTCTCTCTTCTCTCCACTTAAGGCAAGTAGGCTTTTAGAAAGCACAGATTGATGTTATTAGGAAATTTAGAAAGAGAACTTATTTTCTGATTTTCAGGAAAATGTTCTATTTATTAAGTGTATAAACCATTTCATTCTCATGAGCTCATAGAATCATTTAGTGTTGATGCAGAGCCTGGGTTGGGTGGCAGAGTACAGCTTGATGGCCAAGTCCAGCTCACCACTGAGTTTGTAAGTCAAGTTTTATTGGAACAAACACATTTGTTTATGTATCAATTTAGGATGTGTTCACACTATGATGGCAGAATTTAGAAGAGCCTGGACATAACACAGAGCCTAAAATATTTATTATCTGTCCATTTAAATAAAAAGTTTTCCAGAAAACTATCTCTTGGGAACTATATGCTCAGTAGTCCATAAGTACACAGTGCTGAATATATTAACCTACAACTTAGGAATTACAAATAATTAAAGATATTCCAGTAACTGGTATGATTTAAATCAAGGTTTTCAGTATTTACACTTTTAGAATATATTGACATTTAAAGTTGACATTAAACTTTATTTTTTATTTTATTTCTTTTTTTGTTCCGGTGAAATTTGCCTCCACATTTCCAGTTTACATCTCCAAAAAAAAAAAAAAAAAAAAAAAAGGTGAAATATTCCTACTGACATTCTCGGTTTAAAAAGGGCTTTGCAGCTCTTGAATGTGCAGTACGTAGGATGTGAAAGTTACTCTGTACCTAGGAAGGATATTCTCCCTTCCCCAACTCAGTCTTTGAATAACTCCAGATCAATGTACGGGCAATGTCCTTGCTTTTATCTAACATGAAGAAAGCCGGTGTGCTGATAGGCCTCTGAAAAGCTTTCCAAGTTGGCCCAAGATGAAATGAACTCTACTTAAAATAAAATAAATGGTATCCCACAATGCTATTATACAATACATGCCATCAACAATGTCTTTCAATTTTTAATAATACATCATAGCAGAGAGACCGAGGTTAATAGAAGAAGCAGCTTTTACTACTGAGAAAGATGTGAAAAGGATTTGACTCCATTTCACTTTTAAAGGTGAACTCCCCTTGGGCCCTACTCTTTAAGAAATGCCAATAATAGGTAATCTAAAAGAAAGGTGAAGCCATTTGTTGGTTTTCTTCAAAGAGAAGTACTCATTCAGTTGACTTAGCAAAATATCTTACATTGATTAAGGGCCTGAACAAATGTTTGATTTTTTGATCAATGATAATTTCCATTTCGTGAGGTTCTGCATTGTAAAGACTAAGTCACAATATATTAAAAAATTCATTGGTTTTAATCTAGAGTCTAGAAGAAGTGATATAGACAATCAGAAATTATAAAGAAAGAAAATAAAAGAATGCTAAAGTAGGATGAGTAGGTGATTCAATGAGCAGATTTTACTGCAAGAAATTTGAGCATCATGTTGTTATTTGTTTTTCTTATTGAGTGTACAGCTCTATGAAGTACTCTGTTAGCTGTAGTAGGGAAATATTCTGATAGAAAAGGGGGGAGAAAGAATTAAGAAGCATGTAATGAGGTGTTGAACTCATGTTTGACATAAGGATTATAGACACAGTATAATTGATTTCAGACTATTTGGAAATTTGCCTTTTGGTGCTCAAGAAAATATATCCAGAAAGTGATATTATTATAGCAGTAACATGAATGTATTCTAGTATACCATCCTTTGTGTTTTTCTGTTGCATCTGTTAGAAATCTATTCCCAAAGGGACTTTATTGCCCCATGTACTAGAAAAATATAGGTGTAAAACTGGACACCATCTCTTCTCTCCCTCTCTCTGCGTTTTCCTCTTTGTTCATTTTTATTTCAGGCACATTATTTCCATTTGGTTGCAAAAAAAAAAAAAATGGCTCTGGTAACACCAGGTTTATGTTGTCCTTGGCACCAATGATTTCAGAAGGAAAGTACCCTTGCCCCTGCCTCTGGAAATATTTATTTCAGTCCTGCAAATGGCCTAACTGACCCTGTTTGGCCAATCCTCCATTGTTGTATTAATCAATGTGTCTAGGGGTTTGGAGTACTCTGAACTGCCTGTCACATGCTCATGCCTCTCGGAGGGGTAGTCAGGTCCTTTAATTGAAAACAACTCAAGAAGAGTAGGAGACAATTTACAAAGTGAGAAAAAGGATTTTCTACTAGAAAAGTTAGGAGGGATGGTAGTAGCAGAAAATACAGATTATTTCTTCAATTACTGTACTTGAACTACTGTTACAAATAAAATGTTTGTGGCACTTTTAGTAAGTGATACATGGCTCATTAGTTTGTCCTGATGCGACAGCTGAGAATAGTTATTTCAGTGAGCTTTAAGACAAGTGAAAGACTGTCCTTGCTCATAAAAGTCATTGTTCAATTCTTAGAACCAATTTCTAGGTAAGTCACAGGCTTCTTTAGTGACTTGGAAATGTCAACAAAGGAAAGGCAATTTATTTTACACATGGGATCTAATAACCCCTGTGTATAGCATGCAAAATTTAAATTGCAGAATGTCCTGTATGTAACACTAGGAAATACTTTTTATGAAGTCTGAAGGAATCCCTGAACTTGATAATATTAGTTTTTTTTCTTTTTCTGTACTTTCTACATTCCTTAATTTAGAATGAATGGTTTGTTTCTTGAGCATGTGAGACCTAGGTTAGCCAACAATGACCCAAAAGAAGTATCCCAAGACCTTTCATATAATTTATTTTCATATTTAAATGAATATGATTCATATCCATGTAAACTTCAGATACAGAAAACTGTAAATTCAGGGATCTGTTCTCTATAGGAAAGACAAATTGTTTCCAGTTTGGTTAAATCAAAAGCATCCAATTTTTTTTTGATGACACATCTACATAAGTAAAAATATACAGCCATACAAGTAAAAATACTATGGTATATATCTCAATATATACATTTTAAATTTATGAATTATAAAGAGATGGTACTCTATATTTAAAATGTAACTTTGATTTCTTTCTTATGTGTTAAGATAAAAATAATATATATACTGATGTTCTTTTTTCATTTCGGTAGATATTCATATATACTTTGCTTTAGAGACCATGAATTTTAATAACTAGGAAATGAGAAAGAAAATACATATGATGCACTTGAAATTTTGTTAAATTGGCCACAGAGTAAATTGACTTTGGTTTGCCAAATTACAGATTTTCATATCCTGACTGGTTTCTGGTCAGTATTGGTGCTTCATAAAGTCAGTCTTTAAAGACTTGTCAACACAGGGTCTGGCTTATATGTGCTTGTGCTTTTTTCTTGGTTTTCCTAATTCTAATCCTAAATTCTGAGAATTTTGCAATGTTATCTTTTGAGCACCTCCCATCAGAAATATTGCTGTATACTCCAAATATTAGAGAGCCAGTTCCAAGGCTGGGTCCCAGAAATACTGTGAAGTAGAAGTATACTTAATCCCCTCCTCCCCTTCATTTTGCAAGTTTCTTCTTGTAAGATGTGTTCCTTGTTTGAATCTCATTACATTGGATCTTCTAATCAGTTGGCCATCAGGCTATGTAAGGAATAAAGTTTACCTTCCAGGTTGAATACAATTCAAATCATTTTTGTGTATTTAAAACTTTTGAAAATAGGATAGCTTGGCTTTGATTTTACTTGTGATAGAGTTTGCTTATTTTTTTTTTCTTTTCTACAGCTGAGGTCTTGGAAACCCAAACTCTGACATGATTATAAAGTTATAGAATTAAACTAGTTAGAAATGACATTGAAAAGTAATGTGATCTGCTGCTTTTCAAGTGAGACTAGACCCAAATCATATCAGACAGTTGAAAATCTACCTTGTTCTAAAATTCTCTTGCCTCTCTAGTGGGTTAAACGGTAGCCCTCAAAAAGATATGCCTGTGTCCTAATGCTTGAAACTTGTGAATGTTGTCTTATTGGAAAAAAGGGTCTTTGCTGACCTTTAATTGCAAACCGTGGAAGGAAAGGTTATCCTGAATTATCTGGGTGGTCCTTAAATCTATTCATAAATGTCCTTGTAAGAGACAGAAGAGAAGGTACAGGTACACAGAGGAGAAGGTGGTATGAAGTGAAAACAACACTTCAGTTTTACCACCCAGTATCCCTTTAATATTTACTCAGTGTCGTGGATAGAATTGTGTCTCTACCTCAAAAAAGATTTGTTCAAGTCCTAATCCTCAGTACCCATGAATACTGTCTTCTTTGGAAATAGAATATTTTGCAGATGTCACCAAGTTAACCGACGTCACTGGGCTAACATGAGGACGCTGTAGGTTGGGTGGGCCTTGTTTTAATGACTGGTGTCTTTAGAAGAGAGAAATTTGGACGCAGACTCAGAAGAGAATGTCATGCTAAGACAGACACACAGGGGAGAATGCCATGTGTTTTAGTCATCTTTTCCACTACTGTGACCAAAAACAATTTTAAGGAGGAAAAGTTTATTTAGGGGCTCATGGTTTCAGAGGTCTCAGTCCATAGATGGCTGACTCTATTCCTTGGGGCTGAAGATGAGGCAGAATATCATGGTATAAAGATGTGGTGGAGGGAACCAGCTGGGGACATGGCACCAGGAAGCAGAAAGGGGGGAGGGAGGAGAGAGAGGAGAGAGAGAGAGAGAGAGAGAGAGAGAGAGAGAGAGATCTTTCTTCACCATGACAAAATATAGACCCCAAAGGCAGGTCCCCAATGACTTACCTCCTCTAGTCACACCCAACGTGCCTTCAGTTAATCCCTATCAGAGGATTAGCTCACTGACTGGGTTAAGGCTCTCATAACTTAATCATTTCACCCCTGAACCTTCTTGCATTGTCTCCTGCATGAGCTTTTGGGGATACCATATATCTAAAGCATAACACCTTGTAAGGATGAAGGCATAGGTCAGAGAGATTTATCTACAAATCAAGGAACACCAAGGATTGCCAGCAATAATCAGAGCTAAGAGAGAGACAGGGAGCAGATTCCTCCCTGGAAATTCTGGAAAAGGTTACTGCCCTGTCAAATGTCTGGATTTTAGGCTTCTAGCCTTCAGAATTGTGAGATAATAGATTTCTATTGTTTTAATGCACTCAGTTTCTGGTAATTTGTTATGGCAGCCAAAGGAAATTAATGTAATCTCTCAATTACTTATTTAGGACATTTTTTGCTATTTTCCTAGTTTTGTCTAAGATTATTTCTGGATTATCATCTATTTTACAGATGTCTCAATATGGAAAAGAACAGATAGTCAAAGTGACCTTTGAGTGTGGAAGGAGCTTGGTAAACTGAAAAAATTTCCACACTAATGTTCTGTAAACACAGTAGTTGATCACTTTTACTTAGTGCCTCTACATTTTGTTCTCAGGTGGACCAAAGAAAGGGAAATAAGAAGAGAGAAACTTGGTTCCAGCTCTCTATTTTTCAAAAACCTTTCCTCTTACTTCCTCCCTCTCTCCTTTCTCTCTTCCTTCCTTCTTTCAAGTTTGCTTTCTATTTCTAAAAGTTAAACTGATTCTTTCTTCATTATTGTGCTATACTCAAAACTAATCATGGCCTTGCACTTAAGACTTCTGTAAAAAAAAATATATAGTCACTTAAGACTGTTATTCTAGTCCTAAAGATTTGAAACTATAATGTAAATAAGAATTATTGAGATATTATTATGAAATGTGGATTGTTAGAGCTCCAGAAATATCTATTCATTGAATTTGATATGAGGCTCAGAAATTGGGGTTTATTTTCCTTCCTTCCTCCCTCCCTCCCTCCCAGTCCCCTCTCTCAGTGAAAGTGCCCTGTTATTCTAATGCTGGGATTCCAAGGGCTACGCTGGGAAACATGCTATAGCTCCTCCTGGCTCATCTGATGGCAGCAAGCATCCATGCTTTCTGCCTCAATTTGCAATTCCATTTTCCCTTAATTTAATTTCTATGCAAATGAACCTAATTTCTTTTTCTATGACTCTGAAAACCAATGTTTATTTCTAAAATTTTTGAGGCTTTTTATTCTGTTTGCTGACAGTTTTATGAATTTTCCCTCTTAGGGAGCGTGAAAAGGAATGGGCACAGGCTCCTCCTTTCCTTCTCCAATTCTCCCATGATCTGCACAATTCCCAGTTCCTCTGTCATCTCCCCTTTTCTTTCTCTATTTCCAGATTTGTGGAGATATATATGATTCCCTTCTTCCAAGTAATCTATGATCAGACCGTGAAATGTGAAAATCACAAATAATAACAAAATAAATATTAAACATCTTTACCATTATTAACTCAAAGTACTACAATCAGAAGAGTAAGTTATTGTATCTAGAATTTTCTATATATTTTTTTCATTTTTAGTGTTCCAGGAGCTATAAGGTTACCTTCTGGCAAATGGGACTCATTAGTACTTGCAGTTTCTTGACTGTTATTGGGAATCCTGAACTCCATTATGACTTCCAATTTTTAACTGAAGATGATTTTTTTATTTAGATGCACTAGGATATATTGTTTCAGCTGGCTAACATCTGGATGCTTTTTCAGCACATGCTGAAGCCTGCATTTCTAGCATCGGGTAGTTTGTTCCAGGAACACGAAGTGCTCATTATTTACCATTGTTATTTTCTCTGACTCTAGAGAAAAGTCCATGCTACAAAAGTGCAAACTTAAAGGAAAAATGAATTAGAGTTGATAGAGTTCAAAATGTTGATATTCTGATTGTTATCTCTTGGATTCACCCTAAAATGATGGTTTCTTTTTTCAGAAAACCATGAAAGAAAAGACCAACTTAGATCAATTTTACTTCTTTTTACATAGATTGTAGGCGGTCATTTATGATTGTGAGTCTTCCACTTTATAGAAACCTCTTGCAATCATAGAATGCATCACTTGATCTTGAAGGGACCTTAGAGATTATGGAGTTATGCCTCCCACACTGTTCAGAAGTGTCCTCTGATAAATCTTTGGCAAATGGTCATTCTGAATCTGCTTAAAGGCCACGGCTCACAGGATGCTCTCTCTGGATGAAAACCCGCCCTTCCTTGTGTCAGACTCGAATTGGGTTATTAAACTCCATTAATGAAATGGGAAATGGGTGCAATTAATCATTCATTTATTATTCCCCCACCTGGTTCCAAAAGAGATTTATTTTTTAATTTTTGTATTTATTCTTAAGGGAGTACTTTCCCCTCAAAGGTGTTTTTATGTATTTTGGGTAGAAGTGGTATAGAATAATATGTTTTGGAGTCAGACAGACCTGGGTCTGATTCCTGACTTATTCACAAAATAACTTTAACAAGTTAAATTTCTAAACCTAATTTGTCTTATATGTTAATGGAGATCATTGAGTTGTTGTAGAGAGTGAGGAAAATTAGTAAATAACTTATGTTCATCACTTAGGATTTACTAGTCTTTAAACACTGTAGCCGGAAGGAAGAATATACAAGGAGGAGAGCAAGATGCATTTACTTACTTGGAGAGCTGTGTTAAATTTCCTATTGTCCATGCAGAGGAAATCTTTGATATGATTCCATGTTTGGTAAGACAGTAGATTCAAGAGAATGGGAATGAGCAGGAAGTGTGGCTTCTAGGACAGCCAGGAGTTATGGAAGGAAAACATGGAGCAGCAGTAATCATGTATAGGGGAAAAACAACATGAAAGAGCCTCAATAAGTCCCTGTACCAGGCCTTGATTCTTTTGGATTTTGTAAAAACTTCCAGTAGTTACATTAATAATTCAGTGAAGGAAAGAAAAAGGCAATCCAGAATACTGGAAGATATGACAATATTGAAATTTATTCCTACATATAAGATACAAAATGTCAAAAAAGAAACATAAATGACCCATTCATTAAACACGTATTTATTGAGATCCTATTCTGTTGTCATTTCTGGAGATACTGCAGAAAAGAAAAATAAAAAAGAATATCCCTTTTTCATAAAATTTACATTATAGAAAAGGAGTAAGAACAAGGGAATAAATAAATGTCACAGTCAAGTAGTAAGTAGATTATAAGGGGATAGAAAGTGATGGAGGGTAAGACAGGGATAAGGCGATCAGAAATCTGGACAATAGGGCCATAAGCTAGAGAAGACTGAGAGGTTGAGTATCCCAGGCCAGGGAAAATAAATACACATATCCTGAGCCCATTCAGATTATACTAGAATAGCTGGACTGAAGCAAGATGCTAGGAGCGTGGAGGAAATAAAGGGGAAGACTATCCAGCTGAGAAAGAAAAGGAAAACTAAAGATAAGAAAAAAACTGAATTCAAGAATTGGTGAATGATACTTTGTGCATGGTGGAAATCACATTTAAATATGAAGGACGGATTAAAGTCTGTGAGGCTTCTCTTACTTGGGGAGCTCTTGTGAAATAGTATCTAGATATTGGGTGAAGAGGCTCAGGACTCAGATGTCATCAAAGGGAATGGAGATGAAGTCACCGATCAGATACTATTTGGACAATAAGTGAAAGGCTTGGTAAATTGGACCCTGAGGATGAAGGAGAGGACTGATCCAAAGACCATCTTGAAGTCTGAGTCTTATTGATTGGGAGAGCTCTGTAGAGAGCTGGGGAAGCAACCGGAATAAAGTGCATTAGCATTTATGTTGGTTTGAGCTGGTGCCAACATATTGAGTGGAAATGTCCAATTAAGATTTAGGCCATAGGCAAGGTGTGGTGGTGGACACTTATAATTCCAGCTACTCAGGAGGCTGAGGCAGGAGGATGGCAAGTTTAAAGCCAGCCTGAGCTTGTTAGTGAGATCTTGTCTCAAAATGAAATAAAAAGGGCTGGGAATGTAGCTCAGTGTAGAGCATTTGCCTAGCATATGCAAGGCTCTGGGGTCAATTCCAGCTACTAGAAAAAAAAAGTTAGACTACAGTTTTAAGTCTGACAATGAAAGGAAGAGAGAAAGAACAGTACTTGCAAACACAGAATTAAGCAAATACCCTTCTCAGGTTTGAGGTGGAGTCACTTAGGCTCATGGATAAGAGAGAGGGAAAAGAGGTATTGGAGATAGGTAAATATAGAAATACAGGTACAGAATCTTTCAGAAGTTGGGAAAGAATGAAATCTAGAATACTGTGCTGTGAATGGGTGGCTTGTACAATTTTTAAAGAGACTGATTTTGTTAATAGGATCTGTGTATTTTAGATGTGTTCGACATTTTGAATAGCTGACAAATACTTATACCAAAATGTAAATTCCTTTAAGTTAAATTTCAGGAACTCAGGTGAGTAGGGTTGATATTTGTTGATCATTAGCTATATTCTCACAAACATGAGACAGAAGACAAATGATTTTATAAAACCAAATCCAAAGTTACAGTTGGTGAGAGGACTGGTGTGATACAGGAGGGATCACAGGCTATGTGGGGTGCTGAGTTTCTGAGATCCAAGTTTACTCAACAAGTATTTGTTAATCACGTATTATATGATGGTTACTCTACTGGGTCCTAAGGACACAGGGAAGAAGCAGGCAAATGTGGCCCTGCTATAATAAAGCTTAATTTAAAGGTGAAAGCAGATATTCAAAAATAATTACATAAATATATTAGCATTATAGAAATGTACAGAATAAATGTGAATATAACCCCAATCTTCAGTTTCACAACGTTTCTCCATGATTGTGAGAGTGAATTCAAGTGCATTATTTGCGATTTTAATTTTTCTCTTAAAGGTAGATACCAGTCCAAGCAGTGTTTTCAACTTAAGGTAACCATTTAGATTATCACTCAGACCAATTCATTGGTGTTAATACTCATGCTGGGATAATAGACACAAAACAGGATCATTTCTCTAGAGGTCTTACAAGGGTCTGTGAGAAGAGGAGTCAAAGCAAATAAAATGACAACAGGGAAAAATGAAAGAAAAAAACAACAACTTTTCAGCAAGTAAACAATGTTTTTCCTATGACGAACTGGGGGGTAAAGAAAGGAATTGTTTAGAGAAGTCCAGTGGATGTAATTAAGACTAATAGCATGAACCTAAACAAAGGAAAAATTGAGCTAAGTGAGGAACCAACAAAAAATTTCTAACATCCAGGACTGATTATAAAATGTCCTCCCATGGGAAGGTACTTCAGCCAGTGGTAAATGAAATACTTAAAACAGAACTGTATGATATGTATATTATATCATACATTAAAGAAATAAGGCTACCCTTACAAGATAGTCAAATAGGGAGATAATTTCTATCTCTAATTCTTAATATCCTTGAAAAACTCCAAAGGTTCCTTTCTTTTCTTCAGGCAGAGAGCCCCCAGGTTAGTGATTGGGGACTAATCTCACTCCAGGTACCAAAACTCTGAGACCAAGCATTGGCCCAGATTGGGTCACATTCTGGTTTTAATCTATTCATTTTGTTTCTGTCTTAAAAAAAAAGCAGCAGTCCATGGCTAAAAGGCCCAGGTGTGCTTTCCTAAGAGATTAATTTATACAAGACATAATTTAAATGAATGTCTTCATTGGGTGCCATGGGAGACCCATGTGAGATATTCTATCTCTAAGTGTATACCCTAAAAATAGCAAGAGAAACTGGTCTTGTCGGGGATAGGAAAGGCGACAAAGTAGAATTCTAGCTTCTATACATATTATATAATCCTTTTATTTTGGAAAGAAATGAAATTTGTTTGGCCTAAAATTTTAGGCCAGTTACTCTGTTAGTGAAAGTCTGGCCTCCTCTACAGCTAGCAAGAATTGGCAGTCAAAGCAAGCAGTCCTGGTGGCTCAGTGTGAGGTGTTCTGTCCCCCTTGAAGGCAGGAAGGGAGAGGAGAGGACTCCAAAGCCAGAGGCACTGACTTCAAATGGAGCATCTGATCCTTAAAGATCCCCTGGTGGTCACTGTCAGAGATGTCGGCTGGATTTCAGTTCAGATAATTACATTCTGCTTGCCTAATGCCCCAAGCAGTTCCAAGTGGGATCCTCAGTCTTCCATCAGAAATTGCTCTGCATGTGATGCTGTCCTTAATTAAACCACTGCCGTGTGGCCGGCCACGGGTGGTGTTTGTTTCGGTGGTCAGCGAAGTCCTCTCTCCATAGGACTGTGCCAGCCATGTTGCCTGGGCTTGAATTCTCTGCAGGGCAGTTTCTGATTCAAGATCCTCAGCAAAGAAAATAAATCAATCTTGAAGAAAGAAAGAAAAAAAAAGAGTTTAGAAATGAAAGAAGGCATGGTGGGTTTGTCAGGCTTTGAGAGTTTGTTTTAGTAGGCTGAATGTCAAGGTGGTTATTCAGTATATTCCAATGGGCTGACTTATTCTGGGATGTCAGTCTGCTCCTTTTTACAGGGATCTGGGGATCAATTAGTCTTGATAGAACGTGTGAATGATGGGAAGGGCTCAGGTGATTCATTGACCTTCACTCTAAGAATTTAGGAGAACTTGGATGATTAAACCAACAGGGAGTCCTTATACACATTTTCTTTATGTTATAGTTACTCAAAATATTCTCAGCTAAACAATTTCATTAAATGGAAATAAGGTGGAGAATGCAGACATAAATAACTCAAGAAAAGCATTGGACTGTGTTCTTTTTAAATGGATTTTAATTATGAATATTTTCATGGGTAGATTATGATTCTACTGTAGAAAGAGTAAAAATAAAATCATTTTCATGTTCTAATATCTAATGTAAGTAAGATAAGCTTTTTATGAAGGATATAACATGATGGACCCCAACATTGTGACAGACACCATAGGTCATTCAGCCCTATGCTTAATGGCAACTTTAAAAAATTCAACTTACATAGAATATATCAATTGTGCTTGTAAAACACGAGGAACTTTACAATATTTAAATTTTACTTATTATTTAAAAGTATATTGGATTTGGAGAAGAGGGAGACATCTAGTAAATTATGGAGCTATCGCTGTACTAGTTCATATGGACAGTGACCTTTAATGATTGTGGTAGCAGTACTGTATGTATATGGAAGCCAACTCTGTCTTTACTAGTAATTTGTGTTGCCACCTTTTGTTGTAATAAGAATATTGACAATTGTTGCAATTCTATTAATTTTATTTACTTATTATGTTGAAGATTCAAAATATCCAATGATTATAAAATGCTATGTCCCCATTGAATCAACCAGTAAACCAGCCACTTTAATACAGGAGAAATATTGCTGTGCTTTAATTTACTGGAGATTGTCAAGGGAGGAAGGAAAGAAAGAAAGCGAGCAGAGCTTCTTTGCTCTTTGTTCTGTTTTTTTTCCCCCCAGTTTCTTATTTTTTAGAGAAAAGGACAGCACAAGTATTTATTTACATGCCTATCTAAGAAATATACTCTAATACAAAGTTTTAGAAGGAAAACTGTTGTATGCACTGAAGGAGGATCAGAAAAATACCAGCCGCTTTCCTTCTCACCACACCCATATCTATCTTTGCATATTTCCAGACAATGTCCGAAGGATAGTTAAGGTTGGAAATTTCAAATTTTTGCTGAGATGGCAACATCTTTTTGAAAAAACTTGAAGTTCTACTGTCTGAGAAAAGAATCCCATCAGAAACATGGTAGGAAGTCTCTAAATTCTCACTGACACTTGAGAATTACCCACTGCTTGAGTTTGCCAAGATAATCCTGCATCATAGGGTGATGTCTAAACTCTTATCCAGTTTTATTTACCTATTTATTCATTCTCTCCTTTTAATTCCAGAAACACATTAAAATGGCTTATAGGGAAACAGAAAATAAATCAAGGTAAAAGGAAAAAAAATAAAGCAAGTGATGAAATGGCCTCAAAGAAGCATGGTACTAGATCAATACTTCAGGGTTATCTTTGTTGCTGGAAGAACTTCCATTCTGGTTTACACTTTTTTCATAGTCAATATAAGCTAAGAATAACTGTTTGCTTAGGAGAAGTCCAATTATATGTGGTACTGAAATGGACAAATGTCTCTCCTATGGATGCTTATAAAGAACAAATTGCTATTTAATGAGTAATGTCCTCGTAGCATCCTTAATCCTTATGGAGAGATCCTAATAAAGTCTTGAGCTGTCTATGCCTAGATTTGAATCCACGCTCTGTACTTTTTAATGGCTAGCTCTGTGACCTCAGGAAACTTGTTAAAGTTCCAGCTTTAGTATTTGTAATGTGTATCTACTCCTTAGGCTGAGATGACGATTAAATGAGACAACACCCATGAAGTTCCAGCAGAGCAACTAGCATGTGATGAATGTTCAATGAATGTTCGTTCTTATGACTCTTTGTGTGATTGGAGAATTGATTCAAGTTACTATGGGAACAAATGTAATTCGATATAAAAATAAGTAATGAGAAGTATAACAAAGTGTGTTTTTGAGCACACGCGCGTGCACACACATGCATCACAATTCTGATTTTTATCTGTTCCTTGGCTGTCTGCTATATAGTAACTTCAACCCAAGCATCAGGCCTTTGCTGAAGAAAGTTCAGCATTTAATTTTTACCAAGTCCCAAGTTGGTTAGGGGAACAACATTTTTTTTTTTTCAAAAGAGTTGCCTCTGTCAAGTGCTGAGAATGAACTCAAGGAGTTTCCAGAGTCAGCAAAGATGTGGATTAGGAGATAATTCAGACCAGCTAAGCAGACAATAAATGAATCCTTTTATTTTATTTTTTTCCCCTTTCTACAAATCGTTTCCTCATTTTAAGTAAAGAAGGAAATAGAAGGCTGAGAACTTTGGCTGGAAATGGCTTTTTCAAAGCATTTCTCACAAGTGAGAAAAGGAACTGGGGGCTGCCAGCTTCTGTAGGAAGAGCCGTGTGTCCACTACACACAGAGATGAAAGAGCCACATTTTCCTAAGTATTTTTCTGTGATTGGAGTTTCAAAGAGTGATGAATTTAAAAGGTTAGCAGCGGATGCTTGTTTTTTTTTTTCGTGGAGTTCTGGCTGGGAAATGGTATGTTCAGAGAATGGAACTCTTGACAAGTGAATTCTAAGTCTTCCATGGAAAGAACTTCAGTAATAGCAAAAAATTTGAGTGGAAGAGATGGTAGACCCATTAAATTTACTGAATAATCAATTTGGTATGCCAAAATCTGCTAATCCAATTTGGTAATCTCTCAAATAGATTTGGTTTTAACTTCTGAAACAACATAGCATGAGAGTGGTAATTTTGTTAATATTTTTTCATAGAGCAATAAATAGCATACGAATTATTCCATCAATTTCTCTTGCTCTTATTTTTCCCATGCTAGATGTTTTAATAGACATGCTATGTACTAATTACTGTATGTATTTTCCTAAGGTTTTCTTTTTACAGTTTTAATAGCTTTTTGCTTTGAAAGGATCTCATGTCTTTTTCCTTCCTAAAGCATAAAGAAGAGAACATGATACAGTGAAACAAATTACTATGTTGAATCAGGAGACCTTAGATTCTTAGTCTAGCTGTGCCACTGATTTGTATGATATTGCTCAAATAACTCCTCCTCAATTATTTCTTATGAGTTCTGATGATTTAGGACTGAAATGTTTGATCGCATATGCTTCATAAATTGCTATTCATAATATAGTGATGATAATTTTTACCGAAGCATCTCTATGTCCTGAATAAGAATTATATTTTCAGGAATTGTAAATGCTATAAGCTCTGTATTCATTAATTTGTCTAAATAACTTACAAGCACTGTATGTGTGTATTATTTAGTAATTTTATTTTGCTGTTGTTGGGACCATGATGCTGTGTATACCCGAAATTTACACCGATAAGGACTCAAAGATAGTTTTCTAAAGCATTAAAGTAATGGTATAATCTTAGAATGACATTTTAAGAAACATGTTACAATGCAAAATAGTTTTATAATCATTAGGAATGAAGGGAACTCAAGTTAAAAAATGGAAGTATGAACCTTCTGGGACAAATGAAACTCCTTCTAATGATTTTATATGAATATCTCAAAACAAAAGCCTGAGTAGGAGACAGATTAGTGAATACTTAAAAACAAGATTTTATAGTTGGAGGTGATGGTGCATTCCTGTAATCCCAGCAATTCAGGAGGCTGAGGCAGGAGCATCACAAGTTCAAGGCCAACCTCAGCAACTTAGTAAGACCCTGTCTCAAAATTAAAAATAAAAAGGCTGGGGATGTGGCTCAGTGGTAAAGTGTCCCTGGGGTCAATTCCTGGTACTATAAAAGAAAAAAAAAACAGGAAAAAAAAGTGGAAAAATATTTTATAGACCCAGTGGGCCAAATAAAACTAGTCCTTAAAGTGTTGTAGAATATTTTTCATATAGCCAAAGGGAACCATGGATGTCCTGTGTCATTTTCAAAATTACACAGTAAAATCTCTGACAAAGCAATTGAATGTTTTTATAATAAGAAAAAGCTAATACAAAATTTGATAGTATTGTCATCAAATGAAGACTAGACTGAAGAAAGTTTCACATCCCCTTCTTCACTTGCTCTAGCTGCAAGTAAAGGACTTGAATGTCACTCACTAAGCGTGTCAGGCACGCTTCCACCTTAGCTCCTTTGGACTTCTCTCTGTGTAGGGTGATCGTCCCCAGATCTACATGACTATCTCCCTACTTTCACTCAATATCTCTCGGACTTTTATAGAAGTAAAACCTTCCTTGGATACACATTCTAAGATTGATTACAAAACCCACCTCCCAGAAATGCCTACCCCTTATCAGCTTTGTATTTCCTTAGCATATTTCACTACCTAACAAACAACATATTTTAATTTATCCTGTTTAAAGATCTACCTCTCCCACTAGAATGCAAGCTTTGGGAAGATTAGCTCCAAAATAAGGTCTCACACATGAAAGATGCTCAATAAATATTCAAAAGATAAATTAAATAATGCTTTCTAACTTTAAAGAAATGTTGGAAGGTGTATTTTATTGTGGCGTGATAAACCCTGCAGGGTTTGATCTCAAAGTCAGGTCACCTCTATTTTGATTCTGCCAGTCATTATCTGGCCATACTTTGGAACCTACTTCACATTATTTGACATGGATTCTGCACAACTGCACACAGCAAAACCTGTACATCTCCAGACAAAAAAATAAATGTGTCTTATGTATCCTTCAAAGAAATATCATTTAATACACATTGTAGCTGAACTATTTGGTCTTTTCAATTTGCACATCCATGTCTGCAGAATAGGTAATATGAAATATAAGCAACTAAGCTGAATTGCTTATGGTTAATAATGCTCTATGTTGAACGAAGGTTAAGTTCGGCTTTTTAAACTGAACTCCAAAGAGCTTGGGTAAAAAGCATGGTTTTCTTATGTGGTTACTTATTTCTCATCTACACTTCAACAGCTGCATGTGTCATTACAATTGTCCACACAAGGTCAACGCCAAAAATAATGTTATTCTCAGATAGCAAAGTTTTTCTCTACTTGGGAAGTAATAAGAAACATCACAAAGATGCCACCTAGATCTTTGAACATACTGTATCTTTTTTTACTCCAAACTTAAGTTAGAATTAGGAAAGTTCTACTTAATAACAGATCTAGAAATACTGTTTTTCAAGTTAAACCAAAGTAGTGAATAAAGAGTTGTAGAACCTTTTAAAAAAGTGCATTTTTGATACCACGGAGTTTCTGCTGCTTTGGATAACTTATTCCTTGCATGAAACGCCTGAAATACAGTCTGTTCATAATTTTCTTAATCTTTATGTCAGGCCAAGTATATTTGATAGTAAGTAGTTTGGGTCTTTATATATTAAGAGAATAAAGAATATTAGTGGGGTATTTTTTTTTATGTTGAATTTCAAGGTAGACCTTGGAACAATTAGAGTAACTCCCAAGAAGGCACTCTGGCTATTTCCCAAGATGCCTCCTGGGGTGGTTTTACTTGAGTTAATATGTAATGACCTGGAACTTGGCCCTCCACTTTCTAGGCTCAGCAGCCTGATTTCTCAAGTCTCTGAAAGTAGTGTGCCTCTCAGGGAATGGCTTAAATCGCAAACTCAAAACTCTAATGTGCAAACCAGAGTGACTGATTTATTAACCTGCAGAGACACATAAAAGATCAAAGGTACAGTGTACTGTATACTTCTGATCAGTATTTAGTTCCTCAAAGGCGAGCTACTTGGAAAGGAGTTGGCTTGGTGAGTAATGGTGGAGTTAGGTTCAGGATTTGAATATTTCAAGATGTCATTTAAGGGAGCTCAGTGCACCTGATGTCCACAGATGCAGCAGGCTGAGACCTCCAGGAAAACGTGCAATGTCTTTGGCATAATCCTTCAGTGAGTACTCACAACTTCTGTCTTCCAAATCTGCTTCTCTGTGTTACAGCTACCATTTGAATTTTTTTGGTAAGTCATTGCATCTCTTCATATAATTTTTTTATACTATTTTGACTTTAAATTGCTATGGGTTGAGTTTAAAACTTATTTTCCATAAAACAATATTTTTCCCCTCATTTTTGAGTTTTTGTAGGAGGATCATGTGCACGTGGGGAAACTGACACGTGTAGTTATGATTTTAAAAAGTAAGCTGGGAAACTTGCTTCTCTATTAACTAACTTAGAATTTGGTTTATTATCAGCCCAGCATCCTGAGAAGTTTTGGAGATATTGCCTTTTAGATAGAGTTTGACAAAAACTAGATTACTTTTGCTGTGGTCCTCAATGACCCCTGTTGTCCATTGTTATAGAGATGGCGTTAATAATATTTAAGCTATATTTTTTATCTGTGGTTGGACCGAGAGCAGAGGTAACTATATACTCTTAAGATGAAAATCACTTAAGTAGTGCCAAAAGAAATAGCTTCACGCACTCCTTTGATTTATTGGATGCCGACTGGACTCAGGATCCCATGCTAATTACTTCATGTGGCAGAGCAGCTGCCAGCTGCCTGGGCTCCCTAGAGTCTCAGCCTGTGGAAGGCATATGATCTCTGGATATTTAAATTAAAAAGACTTGAAGCTCCAATGCGTCTCCACAAAACGGATGGCCTGTTTCTCACCG
Organism: Spermophilus citellus; assembly: GCF_964194105.1. Classification (NCBI taxonomy): domain Eukaryota; kingdom Metazoa; phylum Chordata; class Mammalia; order Rodentia; family Sciuridae; genus Spermophilus; species Spermophilus citellus. The sequence goes on along the minus strand of NC_138196.1, from coordinate 68,342,405 downwards.
TCACCTTTTCCTCTAAATTCTATTTTTCATTGACGCTTATATTTTTCTTGGGTCGTGCCTCCACCCACTGCGGCCTCCTCTCTCCTCCATGTCATGGAGGGTAGCCACTTTTTCATTTCCTGAAAGACCACTCGGAATACAGTGATAGGTCTGTTATAAACGATTTGCAGGTCATTTAACAGGACTGGGGGAGCTACATAGAAGAACACTTATCATCTCCTTAGTTGAAAAGCATAGCTCAACATTAAAAAATTCTTAACAGTAAATGTTAAACATTTTGGTCCTTAAATACCATCAGCCATTTCTTCTTCCAAGCTGTGGTCAAGCTGCCCTATTCTCTTAGGTCCCAATCTGGCTGGGCTGGTTTCTCGTCTTTCTTCCCTCCACATCCCTTTGTCCTGTCTCTTTCTGGCCCTAATACCCTTCCTCTTGGGCTATTGTTGGAAATCCAATTTTATTTTATTTGGATAGCAGAAATTGGATCCAGGGGTGCTTAGCTTCTGAGCCACATCCCTAGCCCTTTTTATTTTTTATTTTGTTATGAGACAGGGTCTCCCTAAATTGCTGAGGCTGGTTTTGAACTTGCAATCCTTCTGTTTGAGCCTCCTGCGCTACTGGGATGATAAGCATACACCTCTGTGCCTGGCCCTGATTTTATTTTCCTGTAGTAAATTTTAATTATCTTTTTCTCAGTCTTTAATTATTCTGACCACGTCCTGAGGTTTATCTTTTCACAACATAGTCAGCAGTCAAGTTGATTTGCTTATAAAAGATCATTCTCTGAGAAATTCTGCTATAACCTCTTATTTTTGTGTGACTTTTACATGCTCCAAGTCACACTGCTGGGTAAGTGGCAAAGCTAAGAGATGACTGCAGGTGTGCTAAACCAAAACTGGGAATATTTAACCATTGCACTTGTCAGTGGATCTAGATGCATCCTGATTCCTATACTTTTCCATAAAAGGGACTCTTCTAAAGAGAGCCAATATATTCTCCCCAGATTTCTTAATGAACACATGTAGACAGATTCACATCTTCTTCCTTAGCTATGGAGACAGCCAATAGCAAATATGTCTTTAAAATGTGATTCAAAATGTACTTATTTCCATGTTGTTGGAGCCATATTTGGCTTTTGATGTTTGTAGGAATAGTAAAAATCAGAAAGCCGCTGAACATAGATGTTTGTTCATATTATCTAAAGCTTCTAAGAGCAATAATGTCATCCTCTGTTTTTTTTGACCCTATTCTCTGTCAAGAAATAAAATAAATAGAATAATTTTAAAAAGTATTAAGTACATAATGGTCACTATCATTAAGTGGGGCCAAATTCCTTGTTTGTAATCAGAGAAACACTTTTGAGGTATATAGGCTCAGGGAAAAAGGGGGAAGTATTTTTTTCCTGGTTTCTATGGTGTGGCAAACTGGGGGCCAGAAGGGAGGCTGTTTCCTAGAGGAAGGGGGTACAAGCTGGCAAAAGATGCACTTCATGGTGGAATGTTGGCTGGGGTTGCTGCGTTCAGCAGAGGGTTGCTGGTTGCCCAATGGAGCGTAGACATACTCTATTCTAAAATTGCTAGCAGCTAATTGTTAACCTTAGGGATGGAAGTGCTAGAAACCACGATATGATTTGGAGAATAATCACCATCAGATCCATTAACGAAAAGTACACTGAGATAGGTGAGTTTTCCCACGCTATGAAAAGGGACATTATGATTCCTAGGAAAAGACCTGAGGAAAAATTGAGTTTTATTTTAGATGAGCACAATCTCACCTCCATAGGAAACCCCCTCTACCTTCACTCATGTTTGCCTCAGGGAGCCCCTTAGGTAGCAAGCGGGGTGGAACAGGAAAAGTGATTTCTTTATCGACAATGAAAACTACTCTTTGTTGTTGGGTTTTGGCTATAAATTTCAGGGGTTTGAAGGGCGTCTGTAATGAGTCAAAATTTAAAAGTTAGAGCAATATCTGCAAAATATTTCTTAGAAAAATGGTTATTCTTCTCCGAGAGAACAAATTTTTTTCCCCCTATAAGTTTAGATAATGTGCAGTTGGCATATGTTGGGCTAAATTACTACCAGTTTTTATTAAAAACTAATTTTTAGACTTACCAATCCAGAATCTGAAGCAATATATATTTGAATTATTATATATATTACTATACATAAATACGTATTATCTATTTGACTTATTCTGTGGGCAAGTAACTCAATTAAAATAATTACATTGTGGAAAATATATTGCCTTATTTTTTGTGACTCATAATTTATTTTACCTGCTTAGGGTGAATTGTTGAGAATCAGAAGACAGAAAGTGTTTTCCAATCCCATTGCTCTGTGGGCTATAATGCTTTTGAATATAAATTCTCATTTATTTTTGAGTCATCTAGACAAAAAGCCAAATTCCTTAAAGGTATTATTAGAATGGAAAAGAATTTATAAGTACTTAAAATGGAAAAATAAAAAGAAACCATTTTTTTGGCATCTATTTCTTTGTTTTTCCCTTTTGTTATGATCAACCCAAGTCCTTTTCTTCTCTTTCTATTTAAAAGTGAGTTATTAGTAAGATAATGTAAAAACTGGGACGTAAACCATATTCAGATATAAAATATTCTAAGTAGAAAAGTGAAAGTTTACTATTCCCTAGGAATAAAAATTTGCCAGGGTTGTTGAACTGTGGAATGCTAAATGTCCCCAGATGAATTTGAAGGATTCAGGAACAGTGAATATACAAATCTGGCTCATCTTCATGGGAATGATTCTGTTCTATATTTTGAGATGCTTCATTCTATGAAATTAAATTAATTTGGGGAGATTAGTCATGGCAAGTTGTGACGCTTAGGGGAAACATAAACTGTTAAAAGCATCCATGCTCCCATTTTTATTATCATTTGAACAGTTTCTCAACACATAAAAAACCTGAGGTCTTAAAACAAAAATTAAGATGGGATGACTTTTATTATTGAAAAACTGGTTTAGGGTACATATCTTTGGCATCTGAATCCTTGACATTTTTTAAAAGTTAGGATTAATGAAACTTGTTTAATGTGTACAGTTTGGAAAACTGAATTGATAAACTACACTCTAGATACCCACAAGCTTTCGAGAGAAAGGATTATCACTTGGCATGCACCAAACACTATAGCATATAATTCACTGGTAAATAATTATTTTATCTCTAAACACCTTTCTTTGTTGTATTTAATTCATTCTAGATACTTACGTCGCTTTAAACTTGCTTTCTAAGCATTTGTTTCTATTGATTCTATGTTATCTATATACATGTGAACACATATAGGTACACACATACATATATACACATAAAAATATATGCATATATGTGTGTGTTTATCCCATTCTTTAACATTTAACATATTTCACAAACTAAAAAAGGATTATTGCATACCAATGAGACAATTATGTGTCCACTCACAGAAGTTATTTTTAATAGTGTAAAGAAAATAAGTTATCCAATTCATTGTGAGCAAGATTGATTGATTCATACACTGAATGAATAATGAGCAGGATATTATGGGCTGCCCTGTCTCTCTTTGGGTTTTGATTTATAGCATTCTGAAAAATATATGTGAATCAGTAGAAAAATGATTGAATGACTTTATCCTATATTTAAATATTATTGGAGGTCATAAATCATACTTTGAAAGACTTAAGTGCAGGAGAATTGGCCTTCATAAGGTGACACAATTCACTTTAAAGTGGCTTTTTCTAGCACTGTGGTAACTTTGTAGGAAGAGGGATCAATTCTTGCTCTAGATATTTTAATATTGTGTAATTTCATCATTGACCTTACTACTTCAAGACACTCAGTTCCCAGCCAGATATGTATATTTCTTGAAATGTCACCTGCTCCTCCCTGTTTTCCATTGAGGCAAAGAAAGAAATGCATCTAAAGGCTGACATCTATTTTTTAATGCTTTTGAATTATGGGCAACAAGCCATGAGGTTCCTAAAAAATGCGCTACATAGTTCTGTAAACGACATCTGCGTCTATGTGAATAGGCAGTGGGAAAACCTTCCTGGAGAAACACAGAAGGAAAGCTCACTAGAGAAATTTTCTAGCATCCATGGGGGATTTATATGATGATCAACACTAAGAGATCTTCACTTTTTCTGGAAAATAAAGGAAATACATGAATGAGTGGGAAGAATATAGCACTCTGAATCTCCTCTGCCAGAATGCCTTGTCTAGGTATCTATGTTGCTTTGTATCACAACTGATTAATGTCAACATAATGCTGGAAACCCGGGGTGAATTAAAATGAAGATTCTGAGTGTAAGTACTTCTGGCATGCATGATTACTGCAAAATGATTTTTGCTTTTCTTTTTTCACTTAAAGGGCAGGCAGTACTCAGTGGATACGCTTCTTTCTGCTTTAATCCAAAAGTAATGTCTCTCAACAACTTGGGATAGAAAGGGCTTTGTTGGGAAATAAACATAACCAGTAACTGCCTCAGTCCTCTCGCCATGATTCCAAGGAAAGTCTGATTTATGGCTTCGTCTCTGCTGTTGGACAGGGGCCTTAGCCCATTGGAAATCTCCAGAGCCGTGGGAGAGAGGAGAGGCTGTGGTCCACCGCATTCGTGGAGTTCCAAGGCCTCGTTTTCTTTTGGCCAAGCCCAAATGTTAACAGTTTGTTAGGGCCTTATTTACTAACCCTAGCTGGGTTAAGAAATGGAGTATGTATTCTAAACGGCGTCTCTGCGATTTAAGACTGCGTGCATAATTAAGCTTTCTTTTAAGATTTGTCAGTTACGTGCAAATGTTTTATGGAAAATAAGTTCACTGTGGTGCATTCCATTTTCCAAAAAAAAGCAAAAATAGTTTTCAAAGAAGCAGGAGTTATCTTTTTTCATAATATCAATATAAAATGGAACATAATAGAGAGCCAAATTGATCAATTGCTGTTTTTAGGTAGGCAGATTTTCAGACCTGGCTGGGGTAGGACTGTTTCAGTGTGCTCCGCTATCCAGATAGAGTAGTGCCTCCTCTCAGTCTCAAATGCAAGCAAGTTTAGACAATAAATTCTACGATTATTCTATTTTTACAGATATAAGTGCCTTTTGATTTTTAGGGTAGGCACAATACCTTAAAATAGTGTTTTCCAGAAAATAGATAAAGATTTAAGAAAATGTAGAAATTTTTGTTTTGAAACTCTGCCCAGCAAATTAAAATCAGCCCTAAGGATCCCCAAAAAAGCTTGCTTGGATAATTCCACAGTTCTAGTTACTAGTTCACTACATAAAAACTCTGTGAAGAAGTTTATAGGTTATACCTTTGTGTTAGTCAGCTTTTTTGCTGCTGTGACTAAAAGACCTGACAAGAACAACGTAGAGGAAGGAAAGTTTATTTGGAAGCTCACAGTTTCAGAGGTCTCAGTCCATAGACAGCAGGTTCCATTCCTTGGGGGCTTGAGGTGAAGCAAAACATCATGGCAGAGGAGTGTGGTGAGAGGAGGCAGCTCAAGACCTCACACAAGGAAGCAGAGAGAGACTTCATTCACTAGATACGAAATATATACCCCAAAGACACACCCCCAATACCCATCTCCTACCTGCCTTCAGTTACCACTTAGTTAATCCCCACCAGGACCGGGTTAAGGCTCTCATAACGCAATCATTTCATCTCTGAATGTTCTTGCCTTGTCTCACATATGAGCCTTTGAGGGACACCTCATATCTAAACCATAATAATCTTATTCTTAATACAGAAATGTTTTCTTTTTCGGGCTGGGGTTATAGTTCAGTTGGTAGAGAGCTTTCCTTGCATGCACAAGGCCCTGGGTTCAATCCCCAGCACCCAAAAAAGAAATGTTTTCTTTTTCTATAAGAATGGGACAAATGAATTTCCCTTTTCTGTGCCTTTTTCGACCATAGATGAATCGTGACACTTCCTGGAAAAGTGATTCTCATTGTAAAATAAGAGGAATTTTCAACTCAAACACAGAAGTGGTTGAAGCATAGGAGGGGGAATGGCAATTAGAAGAAGAGGTGGAGTTAAGAATATTCTGATCTGTAAGTAGGATCTGTACATTTTTTGTCTTAGATCTGAAAATACCCTTGTCATTTAAACTTCATGAAGAGTTAGGATTATACTTTCCAGATTCAGCTGGTAGTTTTGGGTTTAAAAATCAAACACAGCAATTGTGAATCAGTTTGACTTTCAAATAAAAGTAGATTCTCATTTACAGTGGAAGTATCACTGGATGAAAACTATTATAATCTAATTGACTCAGTGAAGCTACATTATCCCTATCCTTACGTTTTTAATTAAGTAGGATGAAATCAGATTAAAGTGTGTCAGTTCTTTGGAGTGGTCTACAGTGGGCATCTTTGGTATGGTCTATGCAGTGTTTCTATCCTCCTTTGTCCGAGATCACCCTGGCTGCCTTTCAAGTGGATTAAAGGGAGACCTGCACCATGTGCCAGCATGATATTTACCTTTCTGTTACAGTTATTTGGCTCAAGTTTAGGCAGAGTCACACCAAGCCAAACCGAGATCTTCCTTGGAATTCCTCACGCTACAGTTGAAAAAGAATCCATATCTATAAATGGAGAAGAGCACGGGACAGCAAATATGTGAGCTGCAGCTATTGTGTTGAAAGCAGCTGATAAAGAATGAGGCTCGAACAGAATCAGAACTGAACAGGAACATGGTAGGAAATGAACTCAAACCGGACGGAGGGAAAGTTGCAGGATTTTAGCGCTGGATGCAGGTTTCCTGAAGGACAACTGTCACCTTGCCTTTGCCATGTGCTGCTTCTTTGTCTCTTTCTTGAACTCAGTGATCCAGTCAAGTGCCTCCTCTTGCCTAAACTAGCTCAAGTTAGAGTCCTAGTTAATAAAGCAGACTTCAGTCGGAGATTTTCTGTCTTTTAAAAAATACCTACTATGAGACAGAATTTAGGGGCACAGATTTTTTTTTTTTTTTGTCACATTAGGATCTGGTGGCTACAGAACAGCTAACTCCAGGTTCTGGAGAAGAGAAGAAGGATATGACAGTAAAAGAGAAGGAAGAAAATTCCGGAAATAGTCATTGACTACTAGGAAATGAACCAAAAGATGGCTATTTTGAGGACTGATGCTAAGAGGAAGGCTCTTACTATGGAGTGGGGTAAATAGATTTGTTTTTCATTGCAGGAATGCAATAAAAGAGAAATTTCAAAGAACTAAAACAATTTCTTTAGTGAACCAAAGCACCCATCAAACATATTTAATATTAATTAAAAGATTGCATTTAGGTGTGTGACAAAATTAGGGCTTGGTTAAATTAGAAATAGTGGAAAATATTTCAGCTAGGCTGCTGGGCTAGATTAGGGTACTATAATATATAATTACATCTCAGAGACTTGACACAACACACGCTTAGTCCTTGCTGGGAGTCCAGGAGCTCTCCTCCCTGGAATGGCTGGGTGCAACTCATTCATATCAACAGGTGCTGGGGCTGGAAGCTAGTCTTGCACTGACAGTTCAAGACTTCTGCCAAAGCAAATGGATAGAACTAGAGACTGTCATACCAAGTGAAATAAGCCAGTCCCCAAAACCAAAGGCCAAATGTTCTGTCTGATATGTAGATGCTAACACACAACACGGGAGGGTAGAGAGAAGAAGAATAGAAGTTTGTTGGATTAGACAAAGAGAATGAAGAGAAAGGATGAGGGATGGGAATAAGAAAGTCAGTAGAGTGAATTGGACATCACTTTCCTATGCTCTTATATGAACACACAACCAGTGTGACTCCATATCACGTGCAACCACAAAAATGGGAAGTCAGACTCCATGCGTGTGTTGTGATATGTTGGAATACACTCTATTATCATGTATATCTAAAAAGAACGAGTTAAAGGGAAAAAAGAGTTCTGCCAAGACTTGATGACATTTCCACTCACATATCATTGTCCTGACAAAGTCATACTTTGAAAAAGCTGGGAATTGTCCTCTTCCCATGTCCCCGATGGAAATGAATTGAAAATATCTATGAGCATCAATAATGCCACCATAAAAATATGAGCAGAAAATCTGAAACACTGAGTTGGAACCCTCACTTTTTTTTTATTGGATGTTCACAACATTACAAAGCTCTTGACAAATCATACTTCATACATTAGAATCAAGTGGGTTATGAACTCTCATTTTTACCCCAAATACAGATTGCAGAATCACATCAGTTACACATCACATTTTTACATACTGCCATATTAGTGACTGTTGTATTCTGCTACCTTTCCTATCCTCTACTATCCCCCCTCCCCTCCCCTCCCATCTTCTCTCTCTACCCCATCTACTGTAATTCATTTCCCTCCATGTTTGTTATCCCATTCCCCTCATAACCTCTTATATGTAATTTTGTATAACAATGAGGGGCTCCCTCCATTTCCATGTGATTTCCCTTTTTTTCTCCCTTTCCCTCCCGCCTCATGTCTCTGTTTAATGTTAATCTTTTCTTCCTGCTCTTCCTCCCTGTTCTGTTCTTAGTTGCTCTCATTATATCAAAGAAGACATTTGGTATTTGTTTTTTAGGGATTGGCTAGCTTCACTAAGCATAATCTGCTCTAGTGCCATCCATTTCCCTGCAAATTCCGTGATTTTGTCATTTTTTAGTGCTGCGTAATACTCTTTCTTACTTAGCTCAATCCACTGGGCTTCCCACTAGGAAACTTTTAATTTGATTTGGGTGTATTTTTTTTTGGTCCTTATGTTCCTATATCCTCTTTTGTCAACACCTTACAGTGCTGGTGCAAGCAGCTATTAAAAGTGGCCACTCGAAAAAGGAAGAGGGACAAACATAGCCATTGTTTATAGAAGCAGATGTCTGTTTTTTTTTCTTTTTTAGATATACATGACAGTAGAGTGTATTTTGACATATTATACATATATGGAATATAAATTATTTTAATTAGGATCCCATTATTGTACATGATGTGGAGTTTCACTGGTCATGTATTCATATATGAACATAGAAAAGTTATGTCCAATTCATTCTCCTATCTTTCCTATTCCCAACCCACTCTCTTCATTTTCCTTTGTCTAATCCAATGAACTTCTATTCCCTCATCCCCTTATTGTGTTTCCACATCCTTATGACAGACACAACTTTTGGCCTTTGGTTTTTTGGAATTGGCTTATTTCACTTAGCATGATAGCCTCCAGTTCCATCCATTTACCAGCAAATGCCATAATTTCATTCTTCTTTATGGCTAAGTAATATTCCAATGTTATATATATATGTACATAAATACATAAACATTTCCTTTATCCATTAATTTGTTGTAGGATATCTAGGTTGGTTCCATACCCTAGCTGTTGTGCATTGAGCTGCTATAAATACTGATGTGGCTGCATCATTATAGTATGCTGATTTTAAGTCCTTTGGGGATATATTGAGGAATGGGATGACTGGGTCAAATTTGACACTACTTCTCTGCAGATTCTCTAAGCTTAATTTTTCTGTCTGTAGAAAGGATATAGTAATGTGTCCCTGATATTATTTTTTAAGGATTAGATTCAATATTATATAAATAAAGCTTTGAAAACTTAGAAGCGCTGCTCAAATATGGATTATATAATAGTGATGATATTTGGTCTTTTTAATCTCCTATCACTCATTTTTCATGAAACACTATTTTTCTAATTGATTATCCTATGATGCTCCTGCAACATGTGAAAACATCACATTATAAATGAACATAATTATTAAGAAGTAATACATAGACTTAAGTAATACTTTAAATCATAGAATTTCTTTGTTACTATCTTTCATCAAAATGTTTTAACTTTTGGGGGCTGGGGATATGGCTCAAGCAATAGCGCACTCGCCTGGCATGCGTGCAGCCCAGGTTCAATCCTCAGCACCATATACAAACAAAAATGTTGTGTCCGCCAAAAACTAAAAAATAAATATTAAAATTCTCTCTCTTAAAAAATGTTTTAACTTTGCATTCAAGCAGCTTAGAAATTGTGACCTTCTTTATAAACTCAGTTTTAAACATATTCATCAATGGAAAAGCATGGAATATGTCATTAGTGCTTTTGTGTGCTGGGTTACTTCTTCTAAATGGCCACATTTCTTCTTTAACCTCAATATCTTCAATAAGAAGGAAATTATTTCACTTTTTAGAAAGATGTTTGCAAGTTTCCAAAACAAATTTAGGTATACATTTTTCAACTCCACAAATGTCAGAGGTACATAATATAATAGTCTACCTAAAATTTATTTCAATCCCATACTGCTCCTTTAAAGTTTGTTTTAATTATAAAATGGAGATATACATGAGGCAAACTATTATGTCTTACTTGAGTTCCCAGTAGGAAACTTTTGCTCAGTTTCAGGTGGTTATATTTTGCTATGAATCATTAAAATTATTTCCACTGGTCTGCAACATAATATTTTAATCCCACAGGGCTTTATAATTTATAATGTTCAGGTTTCAGGTTAAAAGATTAAATAGAGCATTAAGATTGCATGCAAATATTCTGTGAATTAAAAAATAAGCAAAAAAATTTATAAAAAACACTTTGTATATCCTAGAGAAATTATATAAAGAGATGATCTTCCTGTAGATGATTTGGATATATCAGAGAATAAGATAATGTGGGAAATGTGTTCAGAAAATGTCTTCTTTACCCCAGAGTATTTCTATCATGTCTTCTTGAAAAAAATAAATTCTGACACGTTTTTCTTTTCACATTTTTATTGGTGCATTTTAGTTGTACATAATGATGGGATTTGTTGTTACGTATTAGTTCATGCACACAATATTATAATATAGTTTAGTTAATATCACTCCCTAGCACTTCCCCCTCCCTCCCTGCCTCTTACCCCTTGATCCCTTCCCTCTACTAATGTCCCTTTGATTTTCATGAGATCCCCATCACCACTTTTCTTTTCTTTTTTCCTCTCTAGTTTCTACATATAAGAGAAAATATAGGACCCTTAACCTCCCTGAATTTGATTTATTTCACTTAACATAATGGTCTCTAGTTCTATCCATTTTCCTGCAAATGACATGATTTCATTCTTCTTTATGGCTGAGTAAAACTCCATTGTGTATATATACCACATTTTCTTTATCCATTCATTCGTTGATGGATACCTAGACTGATTCCAGGTTTTCACTATTGTGAATTGTGTAGCTATAATCATGGGAATGCATGTACCACTGTAGTATCATGGATTTAGTTCTTTAGGGTAAATACCAAGGAGTGATAGAGTTGGGTCACATGGTGGTTCCATGCCTAGTCTTTTGAGGAACCTCCATACTGATCTCCATAGTGGTTGTACTAATTATAATTTCACCAACAGTGTACAAGTCTGATACCGTATATTGCCCCTTTCTTTTATTTTCCAACTCAAATTACCCATCTTACTAATTTTTTTCCTTCTTCTTACAGTTCTGATCTCGTATCATGACCCTGTTACCTACTTTTATTTGTCTTCCCCTGAAGAGACCTCTAGAAGAACCTGGATAAAAAATGTTAAAGGAGTTATCAGCAGGTCAAACAGTGAATCACCAAATTTAGATATCATCTCCTCCATGAAGCCAGAGCCAGTCTTTTCCAGAACTCCCACCCCTATTCCTACTGTGCTCCTCCCATCCTGTTCCTCAGTTCTCACAGTAGTATATGCCTCTTTCTTGGTTCTTGTCAATCTATTCCGTATGGCTCTTATTTACACTACTGTCTTAGCTTCTTTTCTAGACACATTTAGGGAAGGATTTGTACAGAAGTCAGGCTGATCTTTGCATTCTTCAGAGTGCCTGGCGTTGACTTGAACAACACACACTGCTCGGTGGCTGGGTGAATGTCTGTCTTCCTGTGAAGCTTGGCCTTCTGAAGGTGACCATTAGTTGGAGGTCTATCTCATTCTGGTCAGAGCTTAGATGAGATGATGACCTCAATCTGGAAAGGTCACCTTTGATTTCTGCTCACAAGTGGCTCTGGTGAACTCTGACTTCACACTCATTTGACATGGCCTTCCTCTGGGACAGGTTTGAATATTTCCTCTGCTTTGTTTTATTTCCTCCTTTGGTCATTTATTGCCTCTAACATTCACAGCTCTATGATGAGCCTTTCACTTCCAAAGCAAATTACTTTTGGTGGGAGGGCTTTTGTCCTCAAATTTATGTTTTTATGCAGTGTTATGGTAAACTAGCAGTGACCACTAGAACATTAGACCCCATTGTATTTCTCGTTGTTAGTCAATCTTTTCTATATTGATCCTTCAGTGTCTAGTAGCATTTTTGAGTTGGCAAAACTGTGGTATAACCAGAAAAACAACCGTGCAACAAATGTAAGCATGGTAGACCAGAACAAACAGGCGAAGATACATTGTTTAATGGCTTCTCTGTCTTTAATGGCTACTGTGCCCTGGGATTACAAACGCAGTGATATTTTCATACTGGTTATGGAACTGTCTCTGTTAAACATCTGTGTGCACAGAAATTATCCGTGCTATGTCCCTTTGACCTGTTTCATTTGAGCTGTTTGGATATAGATTTTTTTTTTCTTTTAGCCACTAAATCTTAGTGTAGGGTGTGAATCATAGCTGGGTGATGATAGGTAATTGGACAGGGAATTTACCAGGGGCATGAGAGCATCAGAGATCCCATGTTCTCAAAGGAAAGAATTTTTTCAAAAAACGGAAAGTCATATTGGGAGGGGATTTTTTTTTTTTTTTTTTCCTGGAGAAAGTAACTAACTAGATTTTTTACATAAATTCTGTCTTAAAAACATGGTAAAAGTTTTAACAAAGTGCTTTGGATTATGCAGCCAAATAGTAAATCTTAGTATCTTCTCAACACTTCAATCAAGATCTTTTGAAAGCTTGTGTTACAGGAATTGGCTATGGGACAAATGCAGCTGTCCTTTACCTTAGAATACTTTGCCATGATGGAAATCACAGCCCTTGGTAGCTACAGTTCTTTCATGCATAATGATTCAGTACCATTCTAGAAAATGAAACTGGGAAATTGACATTTTCTTACACCTCAGAACTGGTTTTAGAGCTAATACTTCTAGGTTTACAAGTGGAACATTAAAAACACACGCTCTTTTGATTGTGGACAGTAGAGAATATTGCTTTTCTTTTTTCTCCCAACAGAAAAGATACTATCAAAGTGGTTACAAAAAACAAGAGCTGAAGTAAAAAATGTATATTTGTCCTAAAAATATTACACTTCTCATCTGATGTAAAGTGAAGGGGAATTAGGGTTGGTTAATGCAGTTTTGACACACAGTGGACAGAAAATACGCCTTTAAATTCATTCAACAACTTGCACAGCCCAGACCCTAGTCCTCGTAGACACCTGTTGAACAAAATAAGAAGCAGAATATTAGTAAATTGAAAATATCAAAGTGCTTCACATGCATTTGGCCAGCAAATATCTATGTAATATTTCAGTTAAGATGATGATATAGATTATTTGAAATTTTAAAGATTTTTCTAACAGTGTAGCTGTGGCTTTATGCTATACACTCTAATGTCAAGCAGGACTCAAACTACTCCAGAGAATATTATCACACTCAAATTTATGAGATTGCCAAAATTCTTTCCCAGTCTACATCTTCATTCTCATTAGCTTGTTACTAAGAGAAATACTTAGCATATAGTATGTGCTAAGTATATATGAGCAGAGAGTTTGGTGAATAATTGATCTAACAATTTTATTTGATCCCAGACTTAAAATGAGTCAACAGTGTGACACAGATGTTGAAAAAATATACTCTTAATAGCATTAACAGGAGTACCATCTCCAGATGTTCTGACAATTCTCTGGAAATACCAAAAGGATCGTGACAAATCATTGAGTTTCCACAGGAGGGGTGACCAAGAGAGTAAGGAATCTATAACCATTATATAAAGTAATGGTTAATAGAACTGGACATATGGAATTCACGAAAATATAATTTATGTGATTATGTCATTTTCTTCAAATAAATATATCCGTATATGTATCTGTCTATGAAGAGGAGAGTGGATTTACTTCACACAGTTCCAACAAGCAGAATAGGATCCATGGTTGGAAAATAGTAAAAGGATTTTTTGTTGTTGTTTATTTGTTTTAATATATATAAGGGGGATTTCAGTGAGAATGCCCAAGTGGAAACTGAGAAATTAATTGTCAATGACTTCCTGGAAGATATTCATATGTCAGGAGACAGGTCATACTTGTGGACTTTATTTTCCTAATTCTAACTTTCTACTTGGTTCTTGAACAGCTTAATTTTTATCTACTTCAGAGAAATCTGTTTCATTCATTGAATTAAGCTAAGAAAAAGAAAAAAATATATAGACAGATTTCACATCATATGGTTATTTATCAAAGCATTTCAGAACAACTAGAATCATTTCTAATCATGACTTTGGGGAAAAGAAGGTAAAAAGCCGTATTTATGTATTTCAGTATTTTTAGTTCAAATCACCTGATTGATAATTTCACATTCATCAACTATATTTCAATCTCTGAGCCATTCTCTGTGTGTGTGTGTGTGTGTGTGTGTGTGTGTGTGTGAGTGTGTGTGTGTGTGTGTGTGTACACTCTGGGCTAGGAAGCTATAGATGAGTAGAATCTTGACTATGGATGATCAGATTAGGATCCTAGAAATACACAGGCAGGCAAGCAGAAGCTAAGCAAAATACCAGAAAACAGGTAGGAGGACAGTCATCCTCAGCCTCCAAATCATCACACAGTCCCCGCCCTACTGAAGAGTGCTCCTGCGAGGACCTGGGAGTGGAACCGGGAAGTACTGGGCTGCAGCAACCCTGGCAGTAACAGGGCAGTGGTTTCTCAAGCTGTGCTTCTGCCAGGTTTTTGACAAATTGTTTAATACCAGGAATTCATATATTTTTAATAAAATACTTTGCAGCACCGAAGTCCTGCTGAAGACGATCTTCCAGAAGCAGCTGAGCATCACGTCTTCCTATGGTTTTCTGTGACGCAGTCTTTTCCCTTCAGTCTCTGCCTTGCTATTGACCCCTGACTTGAACACAAACGCCACAGATCACTGGATGCCAGGATCTGCACAAAGCAACTCACGCTCTTGAAAGTGTTCCTGCACTTTAATTTGAGCCTTTGGTAATTTTTTACATTACACTTTTCTCTATGTAGAGCCAGAGGAAAAAAACACAACAAGAATCCTGGGATCAAAATTATGGAAACTTAAGACCCTGTTAGCCCCTCCTTACGTTATTCTTTCATTGCTCCTGCTTGGATTAATTGGTACCTGTTGTATAGTTTGCTTTCTTACTGGGCATGCTCAGAACCTCCTCCTCATTCTTCTTGCAACCATCCTTTGTAGTTCAGTCAAAGCTCATGTTTTAAATCACAAATATAAATATGCCAATTTGCCAAAAACAGTCTGTGTTTCCTCACTGTTTGGGATCAGGAGAGACTTCTTAGTGAGGCAGTCAAGCAGCATTTCTCTGCCACCCATCTTTGCTTCATGGATTCCAGATTTCACAAACACGGCACATAAGTTAATACCTCTGTGTTGTGTCCTTGTTTATGTTTTGCTGATGCTGGTTGCCGTTCTGGAATTTCTTTTCCCTCTGCCCTTCTTCCCTGCGTCTTTCTCTCCCACTTTCAGCTGGATGACATATAACTTATCCTTCACAACGGATCCAGAATCTCCCTTCCCTGGGAAGCTGTAACTGACTTTAAAAAAGTAATCCTCATTTCCTGTGTCTGTACCTCCGTCGGTGACCTTGGTCAAATTGCAGAATAATTGTTTTCCCTATGAATTTTTCTTCCTTCTCGATTATGAGCTTCCTGAAGGTGGGGACAAGGACACTTATTTTTGTGGATTGAGAATCTGGTACTTAATAGATACACAATAATAAATAGATACATAGTCAGGAAGTCACTTTTGGATACCTACTGAATTGTATCTGTTGAGTCTCACTGTTTTCTCAGGTGTCTGTTGGCATTAAATTTTTGTGATTCTACGTCAGACCCTGGGAATATACATATTATTATGTAGTTCATTGAAGGTGGCTCCATGGACCATCTTATAAGTAGCAAGTTAAATTGCCTGTGCCTTGCTAAGTAGGAAAAGTCCAGTTGAGTAACAAGACAATGGTGAAACATTGTAGCATTCATAGCTTTCCGAAATCTACGTGGCTCTTGGTGGTTGGAAGAAGCTCCTGGGTTTTGTCCTTCTCTGTAGGATTTAGTTATGGTTTTTGTGGGGACACCTTGATAGAAACAGCCATGGGGCATATTTATTTTGTGAGACTTTCCCACTTGCTGCCTCTCCACCACACACCACTGATGACCCAAACTGAGTACGAACATGGGAGGCATATGAGGTCATTTGTCCCCTCCAGCAAAATAAATTCCCCATGAGTGGATATAGTGTCACAATTATACGAAACGAACTTGGCTAATGTTTATAACCATCTGCCTGATGTTTTATTATTTCATATATTTATTATTTAAAAAAATAATCCCTAATATGAGAATCACTCTGGAGAGCAGCCTGGAAATGAATGTCACCATGAAAGTAAATATCAGCAAAAGATGGTCTCCTGGCAGTTGTGAGTGGCCAGAGAAAATCAGATCCATTCTGATAGCATGCATACATTGAGTCTCGGACAGACAGACATTCACTCTTTCCTCTGACCATGTTCCCTCAAGACAATGGCCAACTCGTATCTGGCATGGAGTGTTTCCTCCTGGGTTTTGCCTAAGCTCCTGCTTATTATTTCTGGCACTTTCTCACCAAGGCCTCGTGGTTTCAGCCGCAGGATTTGGCCAGTGGCTCTGGCCAATGGGTGTAACTGGGTTGACCGCACATATGGAAGGGTTCATCTGTTTATCATAGAAGCACCCCACAGTGGGTCTGCTAACTTTTCCTTTCAGAGCTGTTTTTGCTGAGAGGTTTGAAGTTTGATCTTTTCAATTTTCTACTGGATTAAAACTCACCAGTAGTTTTTTTTTTTTTAAATTAAAATCATGACTGGCCCAAAACTCTCAGAAATTTTGTTTGGAAAATAATTTTTCAAGGGTTTCAGGGAAGAAATAAAATTGACTTAGACTTCAGAATTCTCTTTTTGGGACTGAAATTATTAAGTTCACAAACACTTAGTCATTGTGTCACTTGGAGGGGATGAGCAGTGACTTGAAGGAGAATGCATTTTCTTAAAAATTTATACCAAAGCAACTCTGCACTCTGCTGGATAAGCTTTTCACAGTGTTCCACTAGCTTATGATTTTGACTACATCACCCTGAATTGACCACAGACCTGCTCCTTACTGCCTAATGACAGGACTTTGAGAAGGCCTGCTCTTCTCATTGACCTGAAAAAAGATTTATA
Source organism: Spermophilus citellus (assembly GCF_964194105.1). NCBI lineage: Eukaryota > Metazoa > Chordata > Mammalia > Rodentia > Sciuridae > Spermophilus > Spermophilus citellus. Next base: position 68,325,077 of record NC_138196.1, on the reverse strand, counting down.
TCAATATTTCCCACTAAATACTACAGGAATTTGGCAGAGGCATTCCATTGCATAAGGATAGGAATAAATCCCGGTATGTTCATTTCCACTGAAATTCACCATTGCAGCTTTTAGTCCCACAAAGAAACCGTAATAAGCATCCTGGATTCCGAACACCTACTGAGGAGATCCTGGGCCTTCTGAAAAATTCCAAACTCCCTGAGATTCCTTCTCTTTCTACCACTTAGATCTTATACTTCCTTGAGTTCTTTTATAAGCCTAGCTTATTTTTGCATCTCACATTATAAAATGAAAAAGTTCCTAAGATAATTAATTTACATTTTAAAAAGTGAGACCTACTAGGCACTGAGCACCCACCTTTTCACTTTCATTTTATTATTCTCTTCGTCCTTACCACATCCCTCCACAAGGAGTCATTACCCACACCTAGCAGATAATAACGTATAAGAAGCTCCAAAATTTCATACACTATCTGCAGTCATAGAGTAGCCTGAGGAACTTAAATTAGGATTTCTGTTTGTGTAACTCTAGGTCATATGCGTGTGATCTTCTGGAGCACGTGATCTCCACAAATTCAATATATCAGTAATGGTTTCTCAGAACTGGATTAACATGGGAATTTTTGTTTTCCTATAAGAGGGACTTTAGCAAATTGAGGGACACTCCCATAACTAAATTCTTTTTATTCCTATTGTTTTTAAAATCCCCTCCCCTCCCCTGTGTTCCTGTTAAAGAAAAGAGTAATGAAGCTTAGTCTGGAGACTCTCTTGTATTTATAGGAGGTAATCTTCCTCCTTTCATATAGGACTTATTTTAAAGACCCATGATTACAGTTTGGATCATAAATGTTTCCCCAAGGTCATATGTTGAAGGATCAGTCCCCAGCTGATGGCAGTGTTGGTTCTCCCTCTGGGAAGTGGGTCTAGTGGAAGGAGGTTAGTCTCTGGGGGTGTGCCCTTGAAGGGGATATGGGGGCCTGTGATGGTTTGGATCTAGAATGTTCCCTAAAGGCTCGTGCCTAACACAGCAATGTTTAGAAGTGAAACTCTTGGGAAGTGACTATATCATGAGGGCTGTAATCTCACGAATGGATTAATCCATCGATGGATTTGTAACTGGATGGGTTATTGGGAGGTGACTAGTTGAAGGGATTGTGTCCTTGGGGATTACGTCTTGTCCCCAGCCCCTTCTCCGCTCTTTCTCTCTCTTGCTCTCCCCACTGCGGCTTTCTGACCTTCATGAGGTGAGCAGCCCTGTTCCACCCTGCCCTTTCCACCATGATGCCAGGCCCATAGCAATGGAGTCAGACAACCATGGACTGAAACCTCTGAAACTACGAATCAAAATAAATCTTTCTTCCTTTAAGTTGTTTTTCTCAGGTATTTTCTCACAACAATGAAAGGTTGTCTAATACAGAACCCCAACCTCTTGCTTACTTTTTTTTCTCTCCTTTCTGATCACCATGACCTGAGCAGCTTTGCTCCATGATATGGTCCTTGATATGATGTTGTGCCTCACCACAGACCGAAAGCAATGGAGTCAAGTTACCAAGGACTAACACCTCTGAAATCATGCGTGAAAATTAACCTTTCCTCCTTTTAAGTTGATTTTCTTAGGTGTTTTGTCACAGCAACAGAAGGCTGACTAACCTATCTATCCATTTTATTAAAAGGTACATTTCTAAAAACAATGCTTTTTATAATTTACAACTATACATTAGTAAATATATTGGTTTGATCAATTGTCTACTACTAGTAGTGTGACCAATAACTTAATCTGAAACAATTATTTAAAATTTAGAGACTTATAATCATAGAAAATTTTAAAAATCTCTAATTTCAATTTTTTATGTTTTCAATTACAGAGAAATATAGTGATATAAACAAAAGTAGAATTTCAAGATTAAAAATACTATATTTGAATAAAATATATAATGGATGTAGAACCTCCAATCCTAGGTATACCCTGAACTTCTACTTTAACTGTTCACAGTGATCTCTTTTCCTTTTGTGATGATTTCTCAAATTCCTAAGAATTACATATAGAACTTAAAAAGAAAAATCCGTTCTGGAGCCCCACCTTTTTCCAACTAAATCAGAATCTTTAGTGGTGACGCCTATCCATGTTATTTTTACAAATAGCATAGATGATCCTGAGACAGACAGCCCCACACTCCTTCTTGCCTGGGAGATATTTCTCCAAAAAATCAAGAGAAGGGGAGATAGGAATTAAGACAGCTGCCTTTTCTTATCTTTCAGCATAAAACAATTAGGAAACCTCTACACACTGTGTGTTCTTCCTTTACTAGCCAGCTAGGGAAAAATCACACACTTTTTATTTCCTTCTGTACGAGATCAATAATTAATTCCTGAGTTAAGTGTCGAAGGAACGTTTAATTCTGGACGGGGAAACTTCTTTCTAAACTATAACACCATAGCAGACTGTTTTCTTGGATGTTTGTGAGAATGGAAGGATGGTGTTTGAGATCCTGACCTGAGGCCAAGGAATGTGCCTAGGAAGCATCCCAGGCCCTGAGAATACAGTTTCTAAACCTTATTTTAGAGTCCCTGTTATGAACTGAATGTGTCTCCCAAATTCACATGGTGGAGACCCAGTATCAGGTACCGTTACAGCAGCACAAAACAGATGGAACCTTATGTCCTGCCCCTCATCGATCTTTGTAACTTTTACCCATGTATTTTACTAAGCTTTTCACTGCTGTGGTTAAAGGATCTGACAAGAAAATAACTATAGAGGAGAAAGAGTTTATTTGAGGTCTTATCCATAGAAGACTGGCTCCATTCCTCAGGGCTCCAGGTGAGGCTGAACATCATGGTGGGAGAGGGTGGCAGAGGGAAGCAGCTCACATCACAGTGATGAGGAAGCAGGGGAAGAAACTCCACTCGAAAAATACAAATATACACCCAAAGCTACGCCCCAAGTTCCACTTCCTCTAGCTACACACTACCAGTTCAGGTACCACTCAGTTAGCCCCCAGCAGGGGTTGACTGATTGGGTTAAGATTCTTACAACCCAATCATTTCTCCTCGGAACCTTCTTGCATTGTCTCACACGTGAGATTTTGGGGGACTCCTCACATCTAAACCATAACACCATGATACAAAAGCAACCATGATGGGAGAGGAAGAATTCAATAAAGTCATTTGAAAGTGCTTTTGAAATGCATTTGAAAAGTTAAGGGTTGTCTCGGAGAACAGAGCATTTTTAAAATTCCAAATTGATGGAAAAGAATAGCAGCCAATGTGCATCCATAGATATGTATCTGTGAGTTGCCCTGGAATTGTGATCTCTCGCAGTTCCAAAGGTTTCTCTGGGACCCTCAGTGTTCCTGTTGTTTGTTTGTCAAGAGCAGAAGTTCTATGGGCAAGTCCACTGTTTGGTGACTGACCCCAAGGTTCTGAGGGTTGTTTTCCTTGACTGCACAGAACTCTAGCATAGTAACTAGATATAAGGATCCAGTCCTGGGCTGTCCTGGAATTTTCTGAGTCTTAGAACCCCTCTGTAGTGTTCGCTAGTCATTTAGGACCTTAGTTGCTGTGTGTTCTTAGTAGTGTCTATATCTAGGGATGACAACGACATCATCAAATTCAGCCAGGAAAGGTTCCAAGCTTTGAAGAAGAGCCCTGCTCTCTCTACTGAGCTCTGGCCCCTGGAGCAGGTTTTCAGTAGGTAGTCCCATTAATTAGTCCAAATACTGGACCAAGAATGGTCTCAATCCTGCCTGAGAGCGTGAGAATGCTCCTCCACAACTGCTCAGGGTAGAAGATTGCCTTGGGGAATGGGGACCAGCCGGTTGGTTGGGGCTTTCCACTTGAATTTCCTTTGTCACTCCCAGGAGGTTGGTGGAATATGAAGTGTGTACTCAAAATCATTATAGGAGGTTATATTCTCATCCAGAGCGTATTAAAACATTTGTGTGAGCAATTACTATTAGAGGTTTCCTGCTGAAATATTCCCAGGTGCTAGAGGAGTTGACTTACTTTCTATGAGAAAACACATTGCTTACTTTAATAAGTACAGTGTCTTTATCAAGCTAAATTTTTCATACAGTATTATAAACATACAGAAAGCACAGAGACTATAACATAACCCACATCCATTAGGCAAACAGACACAATAAAGTAGCAGAATACAGTAATGGATTTCAGATGTAATTGAAGGCCCTGGGTCGCTCTTCCTTGTCCTGTTTGCCTCTGGCCTCCCAGAGAAAGCATTGAACTGAGGTAGGTTTGTTTCTTCCTTATGCACCACCATGTTTTCATTGTATACATGTATTTTTGTAAAAAAAAATGAAATGATGAATGTTTTGAAACTATATATGTGGAATGATATTGTATTATCCCCCTCATTTTATAACACTTTAATATATTTGCATATAGTTTCATGAGTTGAACTTTATTTTTCTTTTTCACTATAAATATGTATTTATTGGACGTTTTAGCTTTTTTGTAGCTTTTCACTATTATAAAAATTGTAAAATCATTCTTTTTATGCACTTCTTCTTGTGTAGGTGGGTACATTTCTTCTAGATTTCATAACTAGAAAGGAAATTGCTTTATCAAAACCCATTTTTATCAGGTCAACTTTACTGGGTCATGAAACTTCCAGTACATTCTCCTCTGAAAGTCTGAGAGCCCCCTTTGCACTTTTAGGTTTATCATCCATCTAAAATTAATTTTTTTGTACTGTGTGATACAAAAATCATGATTTTGTTAAACTAGGGATCATTAAATTTATTAACTGACCTATCATTTCCCCACTGGTTTTATTCTACTTTGGTAGTTACTAAATTTCCACATTTTGAGTTCTCTGTTTTGTACCATTATTTATCTACATCTGTGCCAATACCACATGGTTTTAATTACTCCAGTTGCATGATTAGATTTGATATTTCATAGGCACCGTTTTTCTTGAAAATTATCTTAGTTTTTCATGGCTCTTTCTTCTTCCATATGAATTTATTCACCATCTTTTGAAGTTTTACACAAATTCCTAGGATTTCGTTGGAATTGCAAAGAATTATAGATTAGTTTTAGAATACTTAATGCCTTCGGTTTATGGAATTTCTTATGTATATAGGAATTTTGTTATGTCTTGCAATATTATTCATTTCCCAATCCTTGCCCAGTTGTCTTTAGATATATTCCCGTGTACCTCAGGCTTATTTTGTTATTGTTTTTTCCTCATCACTAGACTTTATTTTACTGCTAATAATTCAGTGAATCCCCCCAGTCCAAACCCTGTGCCTTTCTTCAACTTTAAAGAAATTTTCATTGTTCCTTTTTTTACCTTAATTCTTTCTTTCAGTAGAAGTGGGGCTTCTTATGCTAATTCTCCATGTTCTTATTTTTTTTCAAGCTCTTTGTCTTTTTGCTCTTGTTTTAGAAGCCTGCCTTGACCTCATCTATTGAATAATTAATCTAATTTCCAGCTATGTTCCTTCTAGTATTTGGTCCATCTTTGGTTGTTATCATTGCGGTCCTCATTCACTTTACTTTCCAAGAACTCTTTCTTCTCTCTGATTGCTTTTTTATATTAGCAAAATTTTCTTCTTTTTTTGGATCGAACATATTCATATCCTTGAGGGTGCTATTCAGAATATTTTAAAAGTTCTCTTGTGTTCTCTATATTATTTGTTCTCCTCGGGGTCAGGTATTCTGTTTGTTCATCTTGATTTTTCTCTTCCCTGATTGCCTTATTCTTCCTCAATCCTATCAATTTTCTATAAATCTTTTAGGAATTCTTTAAGTTTTCTGATGTACTTATTTTACTCCTCTCAGGTTTTGCTGAAATTGTAGATCTCTTCTTAGTTAAAAGTCTTTGTTATCTCATGAATTATGTTTTTCCATAATCTTGATCCAAATACCACGACTCCTATTTTGCAACGAGAAGATTATGAATGGCCTTGGTGAGAGCAGGTTTTTAATGGGTGGTGGGAGGGATGCAGATTTTGGAGGAGTGAAGAGTAAGGAGTGCATCATGAGAGCCACAGCAGCAATCGAGTGAACAATAGCAGCATTTCCAAGTTCATAATCATTTGAGATAATTGAAATGGGATGTGCACCTATCTGTATAATAGATGTAATGCAAGTACATATAATATTTCAGAGGAATTGAGAGCTTGAAGTACATGTAGCATATGTTTCATAACAGTGGGAATGGAGATCTTATACAGAATATAGGACACAAGAGGCTGGAGGCCCTACTTCCAACAGCTGTTCAAACAGAGATTTGTTAAGTCACTTTGAGTAAATTATTTAACCTTGTCTATAGAATATTATTTCCTGTCCCCTGCCCACCTCAAAGCTGCTCTGTAAGGATTTATAAGCAAAGTGCTTGCATTTTTTTTGAATACAGATATATAATCTTTCAAGGCTGTACATTGATAAAGCTTTGCTTGCTTATTTCCACCCTGAAAATACATTCTCTTGGACATTATATCTGTGAGATTCCTGGCCCAGCTGCCTTATAATAAGCTGAGTTTCATTGTTAAAAAAGATTTCTGAGCTGTAGCCCAAATATTCTCAATCAGAATTTCTATGGCTGGGTCTGATAATCAGCACTTTTTATGTGTGAGTCTTATACACACGGAGATTGCAGGACACTGCTTTGGGGCAGAGAGCTCAAGATGTTTGCCAACAAAAGAGCTGAATAATTTTCTTGGTGAGTTACACTTATTTCTATGTCAAAGGGTAACCATAGTTTAAATTAGGAAACTGATTTTTTTTTAAAGAGTATAATTAGGATGCTCCTCAATGACAGCAAACTTTTTTTGGGAAAATTAGCTTGATTTGAAGCATGCGTAGTAGATGATCATATCAAAGTGTGAGAAACTGTCCAACATTTTGTTTACTTTCATTTTGGGGGTTGTTGCTACCATATCAGATAAGAGTGTTTGAGGCAAATTTGGATATTCTGAAGAATTATTGAATCCACTTTTTTTTTTATGATCCTCCTCTCTAGAACATAATGAGTAAAAAAGAACTTAAAATCTCCCAGTCCTTCTGTCTATCATGCTAGACAAATAATAGAAAAGAAGGAAGAAATTCTGGTCAATCAAATCTTAGAGAGGAGTCCCACCTCAGACACCTCTTTAGGAATTGACAAACCTTCCAATGAGACTTTTCAGTTAAGAAACCTGGAGACCATAACAGCGTAGACAGAGGAATTCCTATTAGTTGTAACCTGGTCAATCATTTGACCCAGGATTTTGTAATCAGGGCTGCTTTACCCTCTCCTCTGCATGTCTCCAGTGACATGACTGAGCTCCCTCTCAGAAGAGAGAAGCATCGGAGGATGTTTCTAGATCCCCTTTGCCTCTGTTCCCATCCCTCCTTCCTAACTCAACACCCTAACCACTTGATGCCTGCTGTGAAGGTCTTTTAACATTAAAATAAAAGCCATAAATTGGGTGCCTATGTGTCTTGGTGAATGTTTACTCTATTACGGACTTCACAATTTTGGTTCTAACACAATTGATTCTACTACCTCAATTGACTGAAAATCTCTTTATTCTATGAGAAAATTTGTTTCGGGAAATGATTATATTTAATTTAGTGTGTTTATTCTTTTGGAACCTATTATGGAATCTGCATTCCACACTTTTACTTAATTTTTCTTTCACCAGAAGAATCAATAGAGTCTGGATGGACGATACATTAGTATCCTCCCATCTATGTTCTTGTCAAGATCCTTAAGAAATATGCTAATGAGACAATGGATATTTTAAAAATCACTCTTTGATTCTGAACCAAAGCCAAACAATTCACTATGCAATCATCATTATAATAGCAAATAATTACCACATGCATTGAGCCAAGGAACACTGCAGGTCTTGTTCCTTTAAGGCTTCTACTAGTTATAGATGAAAAACATACCTAGGAACACTAAAAGTGTTTGAAGTGGTTGTCATTATAGACAAAAGTCAAGTGCATTTTTTTAGACATCTGGAAGCTTCTACATTAGTTCTTTTTCTGAAAACACATTATTGGAATCTCCAAAGAGCTAAATATTCATTAAGTGTGAACTTTGATTGTCTTTCCAAGAGTTAGGACAAATATTAGTTAATCAAAGACTTGATTTAAGCATTTTCCCAGGAGCTATTCAGAAGAAGTAAGGAACAAAGCAGGTATTTTCATTCAAAGTAAAACACAGAGTTGAAGAGACCTAGTAATTCAGAAAGAGTTGGTTATTTCGGGCCTGAATACTAGCCTGTAATAATTAGCAAAACCTAACATCTGAATGAATCAATCACATCTTTGTTTTCATCTTCCAGTAAAGGCAATGAGACCTTCTTGGGTCTGTGTATAAAGGAGGTAATTATTCAGATTCATTTTTTTCCCAGCCCTTACTCTCCTCTTCAACCTTTCAGTAAAAGTTTTGGGTTTTTCCATTGTTCGTGTATAAACTCTATCAGATAATGGGCAACTCAGAGGGGAAAAAAAAAGCACAAATGCAATCAAACAGGAGGCTTGCTAACCCAGGAGAGGAAAAAAGAGTGAAAATCTGGCTATTTGGTGACAAATTGCATTATACATTTGACAACAATAATGTTCATTTTTTAAGAATTTTTTTTTTTGTGGCTGTAGATGGACAGCATGCCTTTATTTTATTTGTTTCATTTTTATGTGGTGCTAAGGATCAAACGCAGTGCCTCACACATGTTAGGCAAGTGCTCTGCCACTGAGCTACAGCCCCACCCCAATACTGTTCATTTTTAAGTTGCATAATGATTGGATGGATTGTGAACTCCTTCATGTACTAATCACGTTCCATTTTCCACTTTTCCTATATGAACTTGCTTTATGCCTGGCACACACAAATTCTTCCATAACCATTTTCTGAGTTAAATGAGATTTTACTACTTCTTGTTCTTAATTTAAGGGTACATTTGCTGCCTTAGGTGATGAGAATGGATGTAGCTCTTGAGAAATGAGAAATCAAGAGTGAATTTTCCTCTCAGTACAGTGTTGAAAGTCTGAGTTTCTGGTGATTAAGCAAGTACCATCTTTGAATGGTTTAATGTGGTAAGAGGGATTGGGACAATTCATAGGTAACAATGTGTTTTGTTTGAAAACAGTGTATATTCATATTAGGAAAATTTCACATAAAATTTGACTTCTCTAGATCTTGGGAGATTAGACTACCCTTGGTAATAATCCTTTGGAGATGATAACAGGCCACCACTTGTTGCAAACTCATTTCTCCTGTTTCTTATGTTTCTGTTAATCTGATATTTGGATTTGTAATGCACACACATTTACACACACACACATATCATTACGGAGGCCTAAACTTACATTTATTGGGACATGTTAGGTATGTTTTGGCAGTTTAAAACTTCTGCAGAGTATACAGTAAGTTGAAGTTGTATTATTGATCTCCGTATCACTGGAACTTTCTAGAACCCCACTAAGAGTTCCATGTCTCTCTCAAAAACTCCTTAGAGCACTGATTCCCAGTAGTGAGCTAGACTATCATTGAGGAACATATAGTAAATGACTCTCATGACAATAGGAGAGCTCATTAATAACCCAACATCGTGTGAAAAGAACTGGGGTCCGTCTCTGAATCATTCCTGGCTTTGAAGATCCTGGTCCTTGGTGTCAACCGATATCACGAGCTATATCAGTCACACGGGATGGGCATGCTGGATGATATTTCTCTCTGCCTTCCTGACCCACAGCCAGTACTTCACCTTCCTTTATATCTCATGTTGGGGTAATTTTTCACAAATGGCAAAATTACTTTCACTTTAACTGTGGACTGAACATTTCAGCCTTGTTTGTGAGTGATCCTAAAGATCAAGGAATGCGTGACTTGAATTGTGCTGGGTCTAGAATTGGATCAAGCTTGATGAGTGACTGGTAATTGAGACATTAGTCCCATCACTAGTGATGAGCCTTTTAGGTCACACATAGTCACATCTCCATTTGGGCATTGTTGTCCATTTTTATTTTAGGTATGTGTTTTATGGTATATATATGGTATGACACTATAGTTAGAATCTCAAATTAGGAAAACGTCATAGGGCTCTTCTAATAATAACTAAGAAATTTCAGTAGGCCCTCAGTTTACCTCAAGTGTAGATTTAAAATATTTTTTTTCCAGATGTGGGAACTATTTTCAGTAATAAATCATGTAGCATGTTGGCAGAAACATTTCTCCAGCTCTGTCTGTAATTTTGGATGTTGCTAGTATATTTATTTCACCCCATCCCAGGCCTGCCTCTCTAAGATCTGAGGTTAGTAATATTTTTATGCAGAGTCACAATAGTCCTATGTCATTCATCTCTGTAATGTGCATGAGCTGAGAAGCTGGCTTGTTTTACAAATGCAAGAAAAATGCTTCATGCCAAAGTTCTTAACAGTGGCCCCTTCTCAGAGAATAAATCATTCTATGTTTTCTTTAAGATTCATTGCCAAAGTTTAAATATTTATAGCTTCAGATGAAGTAGGAATCATGGTTTTGAAGTCCCGAAGCATGAGCTAAAGGCTTAAGCTCTATAATTAATAATAAACTGCATGTTTGTACGGATTCAACAGGTGTGTAGAAGATCTATGTGGCCTGTTTCACAAGGAGTGGAAACTGAATTTTCGACCTGAAGTCTGATTTTTCCACTAGCAAAGTGGGGTTATCTTATCAACTCAACAACTTAATCCCACTGTGAAGAGATATTGATGGTAATGACTTGAGTGGGAAAAACACAAAAGCAGAGCAGACCGGACATGAGCATTGGAGCAAAAATGGTTCAATGACTGATGAATAATGAACTCCCAGAAGTCACTGACTCAGAGAGCAGAGCAAGACACAAAGCCCAAAGTCCCTGCAAAATGATTTCTACCATGATTCCTACAGGAATGGAGAGACAGGGAGAGGGAGAGGGAGAGGGAAAGGGAGACAGAGGAAATATGAAACAATAGAAAATAGGAGAAAGGGCTTGAAACAATTGGTTTTCCTAACCTCAACTTCCTCTCCTCACTCCCTCTGGTTGTGGTCAATTCTCATATAATCTGACAGCAAGAATACAGGTGATGTTGACTGGAAAAACTGGAGGATCGTGTGGGTGGGGTCAGGGAAAAGTCACTGTTTTCCAAGACACACTCTTCTCACCTTTCAAAGAAGGAATCACACACTTGGTGTCATTCTGCAATTCTTCTCTGAGCTCAAGCTGATTTCCAGTCTAGGAGGTAATATGTTTTTGTGCATCAAGGCCAAGACCCAAGAATCTTTCTCTTATAAAAATCACTTACACAAAGATGCAGAATGGGAAGAAGAGAGCAAATGGAGAATGGAAATGTTTGTGGAACCAGAAACCAATCCTTGCTGCCCACTGGACCAGTCCCACAGGACTGTCCTACTCCCCAAGTATAGCTTTCCCTGATTTCACATCCCAACGGCCAGCTTCATGGGAAGCCAGCAGTCTTTTGGGAGGGAATTCGCTGTCTTCCAACTGTGCTTATAATCAGGTCATTTATCCTGTTCTCCTCCCCCTCCCTGAAATGTTCAGGTTTCTCTGCTTGTTCCCTCAAATACGGTTTAATCTTGGAAACTTCATTCTTATGGAATCAGCGTTGGCCCTTTGCAAGAAGAGTATTAAAATGGTTTTGATCTCTTTCATCAACTCAATCCAGACCTGTCAACTCATATTGCCCCAGAGAGACTAGTAGAAGTTAGATGTGCTGATTTTTAGTACTGATGCCTGGTCTAAAGCCAGAGTGAATTCTGAAGATTTAAAGCAAATGTCTTTATTATTCTGGAAGAAACTGCTGTCTATTTTGGGACTTGACACAGACTGATAAGTATTATACACTCATTCTCTCTTCAATAAACAGCTGACAATTAGTTTATTCCCTCTGGGCCATAATGAACTAACATAGATAAGTGTTGTCTAATAGATATGTAGGTACACTACAAACATGAACCAAATATGTAATTTAAAAATCTTAACTAAGCACATTTTTAAAAGTAAAACAACAATAAAGAAACTCAGAAAGCAAACACAGAGAGAACATGAATTTTATAATGTACTTTATTTTACCTAATGCACACAAATTTTTTTCCATTTTAACATAATCAATAAAAGTTATTATTGAAAGATCTTATATTCTTCTTTTTGTACTAACTTTTTGAAATCCACACATCTATAGTACATCATTATTTGGGCAGGTTACATTTTGAGTGTTCCCCAGTCACTTGTGGCTAGTAGCTACCATATTGTACTGAGTAGGTCTAGCCGTAAAAAATAGGGCCAGGGTGGTAGTTTCTCTTTTCTCAGATCTGCTAGGTTTCCTTTGAACCCCATAGCTTCCTAAAACAAAATGATTTGTGAAAGTCTACATAATTTTTCTTTATGACTTAAAATCTGGGCCACTGATACTTTCAAACACTTGCATCGATTATGATTCTGATCAATTCAAATTTCTTGCTTCTTGCCAAGGGGATGAATGTCTCTGCATCTCTACCTATTCCACCTCCCTTTCACCAATCCTTCCCAGAGGAGAATTTTCAACAATTTTAAAGGGCTACACATTTTTTTCTATGATACCAAGTTTAGTTCCAGAAAATGCATTAAATTTTTCTCTAACCTACAAAACAGAGGAGGAAATGAGTGTATTCTTCCTTTTTTACTGAATCTTGCTACTACAGGATGGGTTTGTCCTGGATTTTGGCTTGAACACCAGCTGTACTCTTTATCAGGTAGTGGAAAATCTGTATCTATTTTGATTTGGAAAAAATGCATTTATTCAGATGATATGACCCACAGACCAGTTTCCCCATGAAGGAATCTGTTCCATATTAAGGCTATTCAGGTTACCCAATTACTTGCTTTTGGTTTTACGTCGCATCTTTATTTTTATAATTCCTTCCACTAAGGAGTTCAAGCTATGAGTTTAATTCAGCTATTTATTTTTTATTCTCCTATTCTTATTCTTTTATTCTCATTGATCTTAACTTTAGAACTAAAAATTCTCCATATAATGTTAATATCAACAAATATATATTTCTGAAGCACTTAACTGATGAGTGTGTTAAGTTTGACTAATTTTTTTCTTTGAGATATTTCTCTGAACTCTAGGTTAATTGTACAACCTTAACACTGAGCTTTCTGACCTCCCTTGTTTCAGGTTTCCCAAAGACTGTAAAGTCATCTCACCAGGAGAAAATGGAGAGTTGTTGTACATATAAATGCTCTAACTTCTCATCAAACATCATATAAAAAGAACAAAATAAAATCAGCTGCTTTAAATGGGAAATAATTCATTCAAAAGAAATTCACTTTCTTCATGAGCTCTACTCGTCAGGAGACCCTGACCTTTCCATGCGGAGAGCTGAGCAATGTCTTCTCTATGGCTAGCAGGCAGACTGCAGAGAGCCTGGACAGAGAGTTAATTTTTTAAAATGCCCTCCAGTGGGACAGAGACAACAGAGAGAAACCAAAGAAAGTCTATGGGTCAAACTTTCTGAGAGTCAGCAGAACCATCTGGAACAAAAGCAGAAGATCTGAATAATCAATTTTTGTAGTTTTATGGAGCAGAGTTACACTGCCTTTATTTTAGATTGAGAAGATGGATAATGTGTGAGTAATCTTTTTATAGTCCAATAAAATGGAAAGTAATCTAAACACAGTGTGAGCCCAAGAAAGTCATTGGGGAACTTAGCTGTTGGATGTGATATTTCTTCCATTAGTGCAACTTCTTCTGCAGAGGACTGCCATGTGTATATATTTTTTTCTTTTCTTCTGGGTCCAGTCCAAAGCCTAGCACTTAGTAGGTCTTCAATAAACATTTGTTAAGTTAATGAACAAGATACTAAAATTTCTAAAGTTCCATTATGTGTACGACGAAAACAATGTTCACAGATACACATTCATTAAGTAGAGTCAGAGAATGTACTCGTTCAGCTAAATTATAAGCTAAACAAATGTTAAGTTATTTAAATATTTTTTTAAAGAAGTTGTTAAATAATTCCCTGCCACCACTCTGGCACCACTGTTCCAGAGTGCCTCTCCATCACAATAGATCTGTTCATTGAAGTTGTGGGCTTGGCACATGGGCTCTTTACCAAACATCAGTTCTAAACAAGCAGGTTCTGGCTCCTAGGGTCAGGACCAAAATGTTTTGAATATTGCTCTCAAGTGCATGTGGGGGACAAAAAAACATTGGCAAAGCATATGTCATTGAGTGTTTTAAGATATATTTATTCTCAGTGGAAAAGCTCTTGAAAGGTATTAAACATACTTTTTGTCATTATGTTTTTATAACATTATGGACTACTTTGTGAAAGAAATTAACTGTAAATAGGAGTCCTTTTGTAAAAATAGATTCCATTCTTATTTACTATGTGCCCATTAGAAATCTCATTTATCTCTCTTGCAATTTGCTTTGTTATGATGTTAAAAGGTTTTCTGCATGAATGTGGCATAGTAGTTGTATGTTTCAAATAGTATGGGAAAAACAAATGATTGGAGTTTATCAGAGGTGGGGAATATTTACAAATCCCTGGTTGAATCTGTAGCGTTTGGTCACATGGAGACAAAAGCATGAAAGGACCCCTGAAAAATATTTGAGGCAAGGAGGGAAGAAGTAAAACTTTTAGTCATGGACACTTGTGATACATTTGGTGCAGGTGGGACTTTCTGTACTACATTGTATTATTATTTACCTTGCAGTTTAAATCTTACCTTCCATTTTGCATTTCAGAAGAGGAGAAATGGACAAATTTTGGACAAGAGTAATATACCAACAAAGAGAACAGGTATTCAAAGAACTCTCATCATTAGATTATGTGTTCTGGTGCTCTCTCTGAAGTTTTCGTGTAACTGAACAAATGTTTTAAAAATGTATTTTTTAACATTACTGAGAAAATATTTTTTAAGCCAAGATGGCCCCTTTTATAGAATGAATCATCTTCCATGTGACAGGACACTGAGTTTTAGTAGGTGACTAAGACCACAGATAAACAGCCTGAAGTTATTTTTAGAGAATTAAGTGATGAAAGTCTTCTAAAGATTTTATTAGCAACTATCAGCTGGCACAGCACATAATTATGGTTAAGCACAGGAGCAAACTGGTCTATTTTATCACAATGAAATCCTTCAGTGCAAGTTATTATCAGGGTACAAACAAATATATACCTACTCTGCCTTCAGATAGTTCCCACCTCTTTACTGCTGGCCTCATGAATTTTAATTCTCCCAAAAAGTTCATAAAAATACAAAAGAGAAGTAAAGAAATGAGGTGCCCAGTGGAGGCATGGGGCACTGTAAAATCTACCCTGAGGGCCAAAGAAGTGGATCTGAGTAAAATCAGCATTTATTTGTGGGACTGGATATCTCTGATTCTATCTGTGCATTCTCAAATGCTTTACCCGATTTTCTATACTTTTCCCCAAATGTCTTTCTTCCGTAGCTTCATCAACATTTTTCTTGCACCTTCCCCTAAAATATTTCTATTAGTAATTCCAAATGTTAATGATGTAACAGATTATTAAAGATAGAACTTAAAAATCGTTCAGTGTGCTAAATAAATTCCCATATTATGATATTTTATGAAGGTATTTTATTTTGATTTTTAATCCCTGTTTTTCAACATGTGAAAAAAGCATTATCTAAGAAAGGCATTTTGGAGGTAATCATAGAACAAATTTTTATGTCAAGGATGAGGATATGTGCTAATCGATCCATTCTCTTTATCTTAAAACTATTGCATAATGGACTATAAAACAATAAAAAATATACCTCTGAGAATCACAATGGAATGAGTGGCCATAATTATTAAAGTTGGAAATGATCTTAGAAATTCTGTTCTCTGTGTTCTTCATATATAAATGAGGCAACTAAGGTCCAAAGAGATTCGACAACTTTTATAAGATCATAAGTTAGCTAATGGCAAAACTAAAATCGCTACTCAGGATTCCTGTTCCCCATTCAAGCACTAGGTAACTATACCATTCAACATCTTCCACTGCAGTAAAAATTTAAGCATTATTATGCAACAACACATAGACTGAGAAACCACTCTCCGGTATGCATATTTATCCTTATATGAAAATATTTCTTAAAACACAGTAATTGACAAGGTAGTTTCTAGTTAACTTGACTTTTGTCTATTACGTCTCCATCTATTTTGATGAAGCATTCAACTTTTAAGGGAAAAAATCACTTATGACTAATGTTAGATACATTAAAACAGGAAAATAAATATTTATCATCACCAAGGCAAATAATTAGAGTAAACTCTCCAAAGAATACTCTATACAGTTCTAACCTCTGTCAGACTTGTCAGTGTTCAGCAGTTTTTTTTTTGTTTTTTGTTTTTTGTTTTTTTTTTGCACCTAGGAGGGAATCAAAAGGTTGATTCTCTTTCTTCTAGTGTATCACACGCATAGGGTAGTGTAAAATATTGGTATTGACATAGAAGTCCATCTTAAAGCCGATCATGTGTGACCTTGTACGTTGCTCCCACAGTCAGATAAACTCTCCCTTCCTCTCTTCCAGCCTCCATGGCAGACCCCTATGAAAATCCCATATGTTATTGCTTTGCAAAACTCAAATCTTGTATATTTGTCCTTGAATATGACAGTAATGTATAGTCTATTTGCCAGATGGAGAAAGTCTTTGTCATAAAAATCAATAACTTTAAAAAATATATATTAGTTAACAGTAACTTGGAAATGATTCAAAGGAAAAATAAAGCCTTTTTCACCATTAGTAAATCCAAGTGACTCATAAAACTTTCGGTGGTATTTGGATCAAAATATAGCCTGCTCTCTCTTCAATTAATGGAAGTCACATAGGAATTAAGAGAGTCTTACTTCAGGAGAGTTCTTAAACTCTTTAATTATTTTTTATTGTGCATTGCCTTTAATTTAGATTTTTATATAGAACTGGAATGGTTAAGATATGCTCTTGTTATCTAACTACACACCAATAAAAACAATATCAAGAGCAGAGTATATTAATTTCAGATATCTTAAACTTGACATTATGTTAAGGTTATTTAGTTTTCCTCTTTAACTCTATTTAAATGAAAAATATTCTGATATTTTAGGTCATGAATTTTGGCTTCTTTGAATTCAAAAAGAAATAAAAATATTTTTAAGGGCAAATGTAAAGATTTCCGAGAATTTCAGTAAAAGTTGAAACATGCAGTACTGAAACCATTATGGGGCACAGCAGAGATTTTACTGTCTGAGTTAAATTAATACTTGTCTAGAAAACATATATTTTGATAAGTGGAATGTATTTTTAGAGTGTTATTCAGTTTTAGTAAATGTTTATAATAACACTGCTTTGAAAGTGAAACCAATTAATTCTGTTTCATTATTCTGAGGAAAATAGTAAAACAGTTAAAAAAATGGTAATGAAATATGTAGGTGTTGGCTGATTTATGTCTTTTTTATTCTGTCAGCTATTTTATATGACTTGCAGTGTAATAATTTAGCATAGTATTAATAGCAAAAATTAAATGCTTTCTCTGTATATCCAGTTACTTTTTTGCTCATATACTTCCATGTGTCCTCTCAGATGTGAGTTAACAAGACAAATGAGCAGAGAAACGTTGTCTCCAGGTTGCACGGGGGAAAACGCTCCCAGGAAACATCTGTTTTGGGTAAAGCAATTTAATTACAAAGATCATGGTGGTATTGTTGGGATTTATTTCAAGAGAGGAGCAAAGGAGGGCAGTGGGAACACTCGACACCTCCTTCCTAATGGAATTTTATCATCAGCGATGAAGGGGCCAAGAAAAATCTGTCTCCTTTTGCTTTCTTTTGTGTCAATTTCCTCTTCTGCAAAAAGTTAGCGTAAACAAAATAGTCCTGATTTTGAAATATTATATATATATGTATACACACACACACACACACACACAGAGTCCAATCTTAGGTGTATTTATATGTACTCTCTGAACAGGAGAATCTACCTTAGTAGAATACACAGTATTTTCAAGCTTATTTCAATCAATAGACTAACTGAATGTCATCATCATGAATAAGTTGGCTCAGGATCAGTGGTCCACCTATATACACCCATGATCCACAATGAAAAGCTTCCTAAAAAAAGGATTATGTTGGGCAGAGGCAGATTCAGGAAATAACATGGACTAGATTGTGGTTTATGGGAAAAATATAAATTAAAAAAAATACAAAAATCAGCTTTTATGCCATTTGTTTAGATACTCATTTTATATCATTAAAACTTTGGTGGAATGGTGTATCTTGTATGATTGATACACATGTTTCTGCAGACATAGTGGATAGGGTAGTAAATATTCAAAATTTATGGTATTCACCGTGCCTTTGAGGACAGGCAGGCGGGGACGCACAGGGTGGTGTTACAGATGTTAGGATGTACATCCCAGGAATGCCAATCTTAGCTCACTTTTTCTTTAACTGCCTCAGTTCCCTTGTAGACTCAAATATAAACCCTTTGCATTTAGAGATGAAAAGGAAGAAAGGGACATCTTATTATACTACCTTGAATGAAATGAAAAAAAAACCCCGCTAGCTGTATGCAGTATATTCAAAATATCCAGATTAACAAATTGACGTAAGTATAGAATGATGTTTCCCAACATCTACCTGGAGGCCCACCAGTAGGTTGTGGAGGCTCATCTAAAGGACTTCAGATGGATTCAGACATGTAAGTCTTTTTTTTTGTTGTACTTATAAGTACATGGTCCTAAAGTCCTGGCCCCTTTCTATTTTCTTGTGTCTGAAGGTTACTCAGTAAAGCTAAAGCACATTTTTGGTAGTTGCTAACATTTGGTATGCATAAACTAAAAAACTTGTTGAATATTTTAATTCCATAATATTAATAGAATTTTTGTGATTGAGTAATACTGTAAAATTCTTCCCGCACAGCAGGGAGAATGAATGGTAACAGTTAAGACCGGAAACATTTCTCACACTAGCACAGTGTACTTTTTATAGTTCATTCAGCTGAATAATGGGTTAGATCCCAGAACTATGACATTGCTTCATATTCTGGAACAGGAGGCTAAATCTAAGAACAGGAAATTTAATTAGGAGAAAAACTTGTAAAGTTTTATACTTCATTTTGAAATATAAGCTTCAGAGAAAAGAATTAGGGAGGCTTTGCTTTATAAATATATTCATGATAAATAACCTCAAACTTTAGGAGGGACATTGGTGAACTGAGTTTGTACAGGGAAAGGTAACTCATCTGAGAAACATGCACAATTGAAAGAAGTGGAAGTATTTAGAATAAATGAAATCGTTTACAGAAGAAGGGTTCTCTATTTTGTAGGGTTCTGTGGCTTTATTTTTGAAAATACATGGAAGATGTAAGCTAGACAGTTGCAGAGGAGAAGGTACTTTCTTCTGAAGCTCAGTTTCTTCTGAGAGAGAACAATAATATCAGTCTTGGGCAGGGAACAATGAGAAAACATCTAGTTAGCATCTGAAATCATTAGAGCATGTAAGGGATGATGTGCTATACTTCTTAGGTCCAATTTTGATTGGAGGATGACTTTTTCTAATCAGTTCTCACCAGGTTGAGGAGTGGCACATCTGAAGTCAGAAGGCTAGCGTATACAGTAAGCTGTGAATAAAGGAGGTCCCGAAGTCTGGGAGCCCCATGTCGTTAACCAATGATGACCCAGTGTATCTCCTTCCATTCACTCCTGTTAGTGTACAATTTAGGCACAATATTGAGGATACCCACTGTTATGATTTAGGTTATAATGTGTCCCCCAGAAGCTTCTGTGTTAATGTAGGAGATGATATGATCAGATCATGAAAGCCATAACCTAATTAGTGGATTAATCCATCTGATGGATTAATAACTTGAATGATGATAACTGTAAGAAGCGGGGGGGGGGGGGGGGGGCGTGGCTAGAGGAGGTGAGTCACTGTGCTTGTGCCTTGGGATTATAATCTATTTTGTCCTTGGCTCTTCTGTCTTTCTTCTTCCTGGTTACCAGGAGGTGAGTAGCTTTCCTCTGCCATGCCTATTGCCATAATGCTCTGCTACACCTTAGGTCCAGACCCTCTAAAACCATGGGCCCAAAATAAACTCTTCCTCTTCTAAGTTGTTTTTATTGGATATTTTGGTCACAGTAAAAAAAAAAAAAAAGTTGACTAATACAACCACTTTACAGCAAAGAAAGTGAGGCAGTGGGCACATGTCCATGGAATCTGGTGATTGAATCCCATACCGTACTCCACAGAAGATCAAGTTCTGAGAGAGTGATCAAAAAATTTTCAGAAAACATAGATGAGGCACCAAGTTGGTGCTCCACATACCTGATCATTTAGGATGTGGCATACACTCTAAATCAATGATTTGTCATATGGTATCATGTCCCCAGTACACAAAATTGGTGGGTCTTGGTACCATCATTGTCCATTATCCTCTTGGAAAATGAGCACTTCTTTTCTTTGAATCTTTTGAGCTTTGTGGGGGCAGATGACTTGTTTCTCAAAGGGGAATGCAGCCCACTGAATTTAAGGCTGTGCTGCTTCCTAGGCACTTCAGGATCTTCAAGCCAAGGGACCAGTAGGAAAGAGGAGGAGCTACCATCCTGGAAGAGATGGTTCTCAAGAGGAGATACAGCTACTGGTGCACAACCTAGGCAGAGAGGAACATGCTCAGCACTTGGTGATCTATTTAGGCACTTCTTGCTCAGTTTTGATGGTAAATGTATGTATTACAACTTGGCCTGAGAACAGCGTGACGACTAGAGGCTAAGATAACTCAGGGAGGAAGGTCCGTGTCACACCATCGGGTTAGCTACCAAGACTATCAGCAAGCAGTGTCTGGAGCAGACACAAGAGGAAGGAGAAATTGAGACCTAGAAACCACTGATATGGACTGTGGTGTTCCTTTAACTTCCCTTTCATACTTTTCCCGAGAAAAAGAGACTTGGAGGACCTCCTTTCAGAAACTTCAATCCCTCCACTTGCTCCAGCACCTCCTCCTACTCCAAGGTGTGAATGTCTTTTCATTGAAGCAATCTCAACCTTGTATCCTTTTTTCTACTCTTGTTTCCTGCATTATCCTTCCTCTGCTTGATCTTCATGTGGCTGGTGGGTTTACTCCTTTTCAGTCTCTGTACAGATACGACTTCCTCAGGGAGGTCTTTCCAGATTACTGTATCAAAGACTTTTCCACTCCATCCATCACACCCTAAAGTGCTCGGTTGATAAAATATTTTTTTCATTGAGCACATAGTAACTTCTTATGAGATGGTGATTTCACTATTAACTGGTTCTTGAGGAATTAATTTTCATTTAGATATTTTTACCAGAATCCCTGCTCAGTGTAAGCTATGGGAATGTGGGTTCTCTGTCTCTTGTTTCTCTCTCTAGCATCTAGAATGCTGCCCAGTGGGCATACAGTCCTCAGTAATTATTTGCTGAATTAACAAATGATGCAGACATTTATTAAATATAATATTTTTTTATTTATTGACTTAATAAAATATAATATTTACATTTTTTATAAATATAAAAATATAAGACCATGTGATAGCATCAATGAATCTGTTGCCATCTTTTGCAGTAGATTTGCTTTCCTTTTATCATAAGCAGAACTAGGAACCATTCTTAAAGTTATTGTGAATGAAAGGCAATTATATTTATCACATTTTGAAGAAAGGATGCCTGGCACATAGCTACGTTGTGCGGTGTCTTTCTCTGAAGAAAGTGTCTGCTCTCTGGCTTACTTTGGTAAGGGTGTTTTATAGGCCTTGGCCAGATTTTAATTATAAACTTCCAAATGAGTCATTCTTTCTTTGGGAACATTTATTTTACCTGTTTCCACCACTTCCTCTGGAGAGGTTAATCTAAATTCTGATAATACCAAGAAGGGCAGCACTTGAGTTTTGTTCTTCTTATTAACAAGTTTAAATGAGTTCTTTTGAAGCTTTCCTTTTATTTGGAGCACATTAATTGTGACTCTTTAAACTAAAGTCAGCAGTTAATATATAATTCAGAGCCCACTGGATGCCTTTTCTTTGTGAATACTGACATCATTGTTCTCTTTCTCAAGGGTACAAAGCACTTTGAAAGTGAACCCTTGTCTGTTATTACAGTAAAGTGCAGAAGTATTCAAACCTAATATTTTCAAGGTAATTTTTAAAGTAATTGTAGAAACTGTCCTGTCATTTGTATGTGGGAGAACTTATTGATTTACATTTGTTTAAAAATTACAAAGATCTGTTGAGATGTTCAGTTAACCAACCTGGGAGCTCCTTGATTTTTGTTTTATAAAATGTCAGGTCTGCTTTAACATTTTATTTAAATGTTAAATGAGATGTCTTAGGGACATTCAGAGTTAGAGCTAGTTGCAAAAATAAATGTTCGAATTAGCCTTGGTCAGAGATTTTGGGGCATGGTGTGCCTGATGAAGTACTGTCTTTAAGCAGACTGAAAGAACCTAAATCAAATCATAGCAGGGATTCTTTATGAGTCTCTCTCATACACACAAATGTCTAATTAATCTTCACCTCAAGGTAACCTACAAGGGACAATATGTATTCACCTACTGTGGTGGATAGAACAATGCTCCCCTGAGGATTTTCATGTTCTGTTACCTGGAAATGGTGAATGCATTACCTTACATGGTAGAAGATTCTTTTCATCTCCCTTGAGATGGGAAGTTATCCTTGATTATCCTGATAGGATGCAATTACAAGAATCCTAAGAAGTCAGAAGAGAGTGATAAGATAAGCAAAGGTCAGAGATGTGGTCATGAGCCAAGGAAAGCCAGCTGCTTCTACAAGCTAGAAAAGACAAGAAATGGATTTTCCCTGACTGTGCACTCACCTTGATTTTTTTTTTTAAGCTAAGACTCACTTTCGCTTTCTGACCTCCAGAGCTCCAAGATAATAAATTTGTGTTGTTTAAAGCCACTCAGTTTGTAGTCATGTGTTATAGCAGCAACATGAAATGAACACACCCACATTATCTGGACCACAAGTGAGGGTAGGATTTGTGCTTAATAGTCCCCTAAACTCCTCTGCCTGTGTAGGTCACCAGGAAGAGCATCCCTAATGAGATGTCTGCAAATTCGAATGACGTTAAGGTATCTATTTAATATCAGAGTCATTGAGTGCCTAGGGCGAGTGTAGCAAAAAGACATCTTAATGGCAGGGAGACAGTTCTTGCCTGCATCCTACCCTCTAGTTTTGGTAAAAGAGAAGCTCTTCAGGGTGTGGTTTTGAGGCAAGATGACACTGTGAGTGGAGATCCACTTTTTCAGGTAAGTTTTAGTTTAAACCTAATCATAACTTCTTTTCTTTTCTTCTCCTATCTTTAACTTGTATTTGTTTGATTTTTTTAAAATTTAAATTTTTTGATTGACACATTAAGAACAAAAACATTGTGCCTATTTATGGGATGCTACATGATGTTTCAATACATGCATACATTGTGCAATGTTTAAATCAGGTTGAACATGTTTATCTTCTCAAATATTTCTTTACATGGAAATATTGAAAATCCTTTTTTCAAACTTTTGGAAATATACAGTGAACTATGGTATCTATAGTCATCCTACTATAAAACAGCACACCAGAATTTCTTAGTCCTATCTAACTGTAACTTGGTGCACACCAATCAACCTCTCTCCTTCGTCCCTAAGCCCCACCCTTCTCAGGCTTCATTACCGTTCCACTCTCAGCTTCTGAGATCAACTTCTTTAGATGCCACATGAGTGAGATGCTGTGGTACTTGCCTTTCTTGTACCTGACTTATTTCATTTAATATAATGTTCTCCAGGTTCATCCATGTCCCAAGTGATAGGAATTCATTCTTTTGTGACTGAATAGTAGTATCTCATTGTTTGTAGGTGATGCACTTTCTTTATCCATTCATCAATTGACAGACACTTAGGTTGTCTGCATTGCTTGGCTGTTGTGAACAGTGCTGTAGTCACTATGGGAACATGACTATTACTGACTTCATTTACTTTGGATAGATTTCCATTAGGAGGATTGCTGGAGTGTATGGTAGGTCTATTTTTGAGTTTTTGAGGAGTTTCCGTAGTGTTTTACATAATGGATGTACTAATTTACATTCCTATTAGTAGTGTATAAGGAATCCTTTATTCCATATCCTCACAAGCACTTATTATCTTTTGTCTTTTTGTTAATAACCATTCTTACTGAAGTGTGGTGATCACCCACTGGTTTCGATTTTCATTTATCAACATTTTTTTTCCACATATCTGTTGTCCATTTGTATGTCTTCTTTGGGGAAATATTTATTTAGATCTAGTGCCTCTTTTTTTTAATTAAATTCTTCTTTTTTTACTTTTGAAGTTTTTACAATTTTATTTTTGGTACTGGGGATTGAACACAGGGGTGCTTTACCATGAACTATATCCCCAGTCCTTTTTACTTTTAATTTTGAAATAGGGTCTTGCTAAATTGCTGTGGGTCTTACTAAATTGCTGAGGTTGACCTCAAACTTGTATCCTCCTGCCTCAGCCTCTCAAGTTGCTGGAATTATAGGTATACACCACCATACCTGGTTTGCTATTGAATTTTTTTGAGTTCCTTCTGTACTCTGGATATACCTCTTACCAGATATACAGTGTGAAAATATTTTCTCTCATTCTGTGGATTGGCATTTCACTCTGTTGTGTAGTCCTTTGATGTGTAGAAACTTTTTTAGTTGGATATAACTGTTTATTTTGGTTCTTTTTTTCTAGTGTTTTTGCCATCTTGTTCAAAAATTTCTTGCCCATCCCAACATCCTAAAGCATTTCTCTTGTGTTTTCTTTTAGTGGTTTCATAGTTTCAGGTCCTACATCTATGTCTTCAACCCATTTGGAGCTAATTTTTATAACTGGTGAGAAACCAGGGTCTAGTTTCATTCTCCTGCATATGGATATCTGATTTTCCCAGCATCATTCATTGGAAAGACTGTCCTTTCTCCAGGGCTTGTTCTCAGCACCTGTGTCTGTTTTGACACCAGTACCATGCTGTTTTTATTACAGCTTTGGGGTTATTTTGAAGTCCAGTAACATTATGACTCCTGCTTTGTTCTTTTTCGATCAAGATTGCATTTGCTGTTTGGGTTTCGTGTATGTGTGTGTGTGTGTTGTATACGTGTGTGTGTGTGTGTGTGTGTGTGTGTGTGTGTGTGTGTGTATGTGGTTCCATAGAATTTCAAGATTGTTTTTTCTAGTCTGTAAAGAATGTCATTATATTTTCTTAGGGATCACATGAAATATGTAGATCATTTTGGGTAGGATAAACATTTTAACAGTACGGATTCTTCCATAAATCTTAATTCTTTTTGCTATCTATGCCAATCTAGTCTAAAATTAGTCCATTCATTTTTGAGCATTCATGTACTTCTCACACAGTATGGTGCTTATTTTTAGTGTGTGCTCAGTATGTTTAATATGTTTGAATTCTTATTCTGACATTTTAAGACTCTTTTCCCAATGTTATGTAATTGTCAGAGAAGTTTTCACAGTGCTGATACCAGTGAAAACATTCAGTATTACTGATCAATCAATCCATTATTGGGTTGAATTATAATTCTCCACTTGAATCCTGTGTCAAAAATGTATCTTCTGATTATTTGATGATGAATCCTTACTGATTGTTTGATTGAAAGTTTTTTTTTTTAGAATGTTAATGGGGGAGTCTTTAGAAATAATTAAATTACAGCTTTATAAAATTAATTTCTTGTCTTACTGGTTGACTATTCAGGGCTGTTGTCTGTTTTCATAAATCATAAAATTAAATTATAGAAATATTTATTCCCTATCCTTAAGCCCCTTTGCCATTTCTCCCTTTCATCTCATGCAAGTGAGGATTCTCTTCTTTTTTAAAATATATTGATTTACAAATAATTCTTTTCCATATGTATTTCCTTATTTTATTTGTGAACTACTGCATTAATTTGAATTCTAGACTCTTCTAGGAGACAGAATCTCTTGTAATCTTAGTAATATCTCTGTGAGAAAATATTATTTTGATCAGAAAATTTCAATCCGATTCATCCTGAAGAAGTAATTTTGAATAACAAACTGTAATTTCAGCCTTCTGCACCTCCCTAAATCCCAATCCAGACATGTAGGACAGAAGCCAGAAAGCACTCTTATTTCTTTCTTATGTGTTTCAAAAATAAAAACAAAAAATCTTTATTGGGAAATGGACTTTCAATTCAAGTGGTTTTAACTTAGAAAAATAAATTTGATAAATTTTTTCATAGATTATGTTCTATGGTTTTGTTTGAAAATTGGCAACTTTGAGATGGAACAAATTAATAACTAGAAAAGGAATTTTGTATTAGCTGCGGGAGCAGTTTCTGAATATCCATCACAGCTAATATCCTCTGGAAATGTACTTACTTTTTAGAGTATTAGCTAACCTTGATCATACAGATTTTTTTTTTCTTTGAGAAATCTCTATTCTTCCTGTAGAAAGTTCATAGCACATAGTGGTTCAATAATTCTGATCTCTTTTGCACATGAAATAATCCCCAATGAGAAACCAAAGTCTCACCAAAAGAAAAAAAAATAAAAGGAAAAAGACCGTCTAAAATAATAAAAATGTGGAAATGTATTCAATAGTAGGAATGTCCCTTTAAATTTAATGCTGACCACAATACTTTGTAATTTTCCTTCCAAAAAGTGGATTTTCCCAGCATGACACCCTGTGCTGGCATCAGTAACAGACACTTAAAAACACTTATGCCAAGGAGTTAACAGGAAATATCTTGGCAAATTCAGAGTCAAAAGGAAAGAACAGAATTGTCAGAACACATATCGTGTTTCTCAGAATTATCTGTATCATGTTGGAAGTTTTTATACGGAAGTGTGTGTTGACACAAATGATTAAGGCCAGGATTCCTACAATTGACAGGAAAATGACCTATAAATAATGACCTGTGATGGACTTGTCATGCAGTCATTAAGTGAAATATTCTAGTACCAGCTTCCTCCTTTTGGTGTCCCAATTTCCGGCTTCTGTGAAGTACTTTTCCTTTGCGAAGATCACTCATTTTATCTGAAACCATCAAGTTTTCTTTGGGCTTTATCAAGTGATAATTTCACTCGCTCTCCTAGTAGATAACAGTATCAAGTGCTTTCACGAGTCTTGCTGGAACACATTTTGCTTGCACAGGATTTTTCTCTGGAGAGCCTCTTATTTCCATTTCTATTCAAAATTGCAAAATAAAATGCTGGAAATATGGAAAGTTTAGGATTTATGAAGATACAAGTTAACTTTTGTAACTCATTAAGCAACCAATTTGCCTGCTCTTTTATGTAACACACAATCTAATTTGTTCTGTTAAATTAATAAACATCAATATAACTTTGGGGAATAATATTCAGAAATACAAAAAAGGAGTTAAATATTAAAATTTCATTATTTTATGTGTATTATAAATAAAATATAAATTCCTAGCAAAGTTATTTCATTAACCAAACTGAGGATGTAATTCTCAGGGCCTAGAGGAAAGTAACATGCAGAACAGTGAATGAATCTATAAATTTCTTCTGGTTTTCAGAAGTTCCAATGGGGTTCTGTTTCTTTTTGTGATTTTTTTCCTTCGAAATCAAAAAAACACAGTATGGACCAGCTCTCTGGGTTTTATTTTTTATTTTTGTTTGTTTTTCCTTTCCTTCTTCCCTCCTCCTTCATGTTGGTGGGTAGGAGATTGCAGTGGAAAATAACGTGTGATAAGCACCATCTTCCAAACCCATGAGCAAGATATAGGTATGGATTCAGGAAAAGAAATATGAATAATTAGAAACTATATCATAATACAACCATATTACATTAAACCAATATGTAATGTAATAAAAGCTAAAAAGTAACCTTAATCATACGAAGGCTCCATTATCAAATAACCAGTAACCTCTCAATTTATACATTTACTATGTTTTTCATTCTAAATGTTAACATTGGGATAGCATTTTTTAGGACTACTTTTTTGGGGGGGAGGGTACTGGGGATAGAACTCAGGGGCATTTGACCACTGAGCCATATCCCCAGCCCTATTTTGTATTTTATTTAGAGACAAGGTCTCACTGAGTTGCTCATTGCTTCACCATTGCTGAGGCTGGTTTTGAACTCTTGATCCTCCTGCCTCAGCCTCATGAGCTTCTGAGATTACAGGCCTATGCCACCCCACCAAGCTAAGAATACTAGTTAAAACAACTTTTAAAACCCCTATGCAACATCACATTAAATGATATCTACCAAAGATATAAGATATTGGGCTTGTAACAATGTTTACAAGTTCAGAGATGAAAGGGACCATAGAATCATTTTATTTAAACTTCCTATTTTGTAGCCGGTCGAAGTATACCTGAGAGCCTTTGGGGAAAAACATTGAGTGCCCTGTGTTCACAGGATGGAAAACAAAATTCACCTCGACATAGTAATATTCTGGTATGATGTGATATGATGTTCTGAAAGCCAATTCTAAGAATGAATCTAGGATTCATATTTCCTCTGAACTGGCAATTTCTGATCTCTCTTTGTCATCCTTGTATACCTCTTCAGACAGCACAGTATCAATCAATATTGCTGATATTGTGGTTTACTCTAGAGGTTGGAGAATATTAAAAGAGGAATAAATCACAAACTCACCTTCGCGAAAGACTGACAATCATGATGCAGAGACAGGACGTGCACGCCTGAAGAAGAGGAAGTGAAGTCCGCTCCCTCTGAATCCCGATAGGTGTCTGTCTTCACCTCTTGCACCATGCTCACCAAGGCACTGCCAATAGCCTTTCTAAAGCACCTGATTGACTCTACTCTTTCTCTGTTTGAAATCATCAATGAATGGGTGTGTTCTTCCAGGAAAAACCTAGTGAGCACTTCACATCACAGTTAATACAGCAGTTAATACTCTTCCAAGCTATCTTTGCAGTCATAGGCCTCACTATGATCCTAAAATGGAGCTAATTTCCAGCCAAGTTGCAGAGCCTACTGTTGCCTAAAATCCCTACTTTTAATAAATAGGCCTCCATGTACCTTTTTATACCATGCTGCACGAGATGCTGCCTTTTTGCCCTTATTCTGCCCAGGTGGGTGCTACATTTTCATAGAGCCTTTTTGTTCCATCGAGAATGATCTTCTGGTGCCTAGGACATCTTTAGAAGGATGGTTCTTATAAATATTTTTCATGAGGCACTTGGACTATATTTATTCTTACTAATGGAGGGTATATTTTCTAAGGAGTATGTGCTGATTCAACTATGTAATTTAGAAAAAAATATCTTTTTTCATAGAAAAATCTCAGGAACTGTTTTAAAAAATACTCACTAAGACACAATTTAACATATAGTTGGCCTAACTTCCCCCTCAATAAAGAAGAAAAAGGACAGTTTCATTTCTGAACAGTTAAAATTTAAGAAAATCTTTGAGGCATTAGAGCAAATAAGGAATTCTTATGACAAAAACAATATGGGTCCCGCAAAAGAACTTTTTAAAATGGAATCAAGTAAAAGTAAAAATTTTGCTCTGCTAATGACGCTACTAAAAAACAAAACAAAACAAAAACCAGTCAAGTCTCAGGCTGAAAGCAATATTCACAACACATACATCTGCTAAAGGACTTAGATTCACAGTAAGAAATTCTTCAACAATAACAAGACCAAAATAATAATAATAATTTGAACAAGCACCTCACAAAACAGATGTACAAATGGCTAATAAGCTCAGAAACAGATGTTGAACTTCTTTAGTTGTCAGGGAAATACAAATTTAAAACAATGTCAGATACTACTATATGTCTATTAGATTAGCTACAATTATAGAAATGAAAACCTGACAGTATCATCTGCATATAGCAACTGGAACTTTCATACACTGTTACTGGGGATATAAAATGATAAAACAATTGGAAAATAATTTGGCAATTTCTTATAGTTAAATATACCTTTAAAAAGTGGACCAAGTAATTCTCTTTTAAGTCTTTTCTAGGTATTTACCCAAGAAAAAAAGAAAATGTGTGTCCACAAAAAGACTCATGCATGAATGTTTATAGTAAATTTACTCCTAATGACCTCAAGTTGGAAATAACCAAAATGTCCAAAATAAGTAAATAATTGTGAAATATTTATACAGTGGAGTACTACTCAACAATAAAAGGAAGCAAAACTACTGAAATACTCACCAAGATGGATAAATCTCAAGATCATCTTGCTGATCTAAAGAGCCAGACCAAAAAGATTACATGTTATCTGATTCCATTCTATGGTGGCAGAAATACTTCCCCTGTTATGGATGGAAAGGGGATTAACTGCAAAAGGGCTTGAAGAAAATTTTGGTGGGAAGGAAATGCCCTCTACCTTGATTGTTGAAATCTTCTGACTGTACAGTATGAAAGAAAAAAGACTATGTTTGTCTCTACCAAGAGTAGATGCCCTGGAATTCAGATTGTTTAATGTTAGTACATTAATTATTTAATATGTCCCCTTATTTCAAATTAATTTTAAATATATTTACTCAGTGAAATTTCACTATATAATCATATGATAGCTTTTGTATAACTACAATAGAACTAAGAAATGAAAGACAAGCATTTTCAAAATTGATTTTACAAAACTCTTGGGGCCAGAGGTGCTTTAGTATTCAGAAGTGCTTGTTATGGGAATAGTCATGTAGGGCATGTACCATATATTACACACCACCTGTGGCATTCCTTAATGAAAATATTAATATTCATTCTGAAAACACATGACAATTCATACAAAGAAATACAGACCATATATAATCTCATGTCAGTTCAGGGCATGTTTTCAGCCGAATAAGTGCTAGTATCAACTTACCCAACTTCAGATTCTAAAGGTTCTCTGATTTTTGGAATTGCAGGGAAGGGACCATTAATAATTTACCAAGGATTTTTAAGATGACTCAAAAGAGAACATGCCTGCCATGTTCCAAGGTTAAATATGTGGTTGTGAGGAACTGGCACTGTAATTAATTAGACAAATCTTGGCCACCATTAAATTTATGGCATTTTATTTTTAGTGAAGAAATATAACCTGATCCTATCCATTGATAGAATTTTCTGGTTTTAGTGAACTTATTCTGAGGATAAAGTACCACTTCTAATTTGAATGAAACATCCTTTTACTATTGAATTTTATTTTAAAATGTATACCTATAATATAAAACTACAACAAATGAAGAATTTCTCTATAGAAAATACAGTGCCCTGCTCCCTAAAAATAAACAAACAAAAACCTCAATATGGAATCAAAAAACTAAATTCTAATCTTAAATATTAATTTTTTTCTTTTGGATCATTCATTTGGGTCTGATTTCTTCTCTGTTATGACTAGTGCTCATTGCCTTGTGTGTAAGATGTGTGTACATCTGTTTCCTAAGAAAAATATTGGTAAATATGGCATAAGATAGAAGGAAATGTCCTATAGCACCAGAGCATGGGTTGGGAGTTAATCTTAAGAATCTCTTAAAGACCTTGTGATTGCAGATAGTTGGGTTCTTCCAAAATTTATACCTTCTGTAAAATGTGACCTGGAACTAAAACTTTTATGATTGTTTTTAGATTATATGCAAAACTCTCAAGCACCCAACACACAGTAGGTACTTGATAAGTGGTGATTATGAAACTTTTATTACAGTACTGATTAACCTCAACAGAGTAATATGTGGTTGAAAAGAGATGTGCATAATTGTGTTAGAGATCTTCTTTAAACTTTACTTTGTGAAAATGTTATTCTGCTTCTCCCTATAAAACTATTACATTTTTTTTTTTGCCAGAATTTGGCAAGAGCTGTATCTGATAATGTTTGATGAAACCATGCAGAGTGTACTGTTTTTCAACATCTTCTACAAAGTTTATAGTCAGGAATTATAATCCATTTAGTATAAAGAAAGCTCAGAATTCTATGAAAATGGAGGGGGAAAGTTTTCATTCAATGGCAAAGATATAAATTGTAACCAGGGATCATTGAAAAACATAGGCTATTACTGAGTTTTGACATAGTGGATGAAGTGGGTCTCATGAAAGTTTTGCTATATTATCTGTAGAATATAGCAAAGCACATGAAGGAGGGTATCTTATGGTAAAACATCTGCTGTAAACAGTAAACTAGAGTTCAGTGAATCACTCTTGAAATCATTCTGTAAGACTGATTACTTAAATATCCAACGCAGTTACGCAATCTGCTTATTTCTTGTTTACTCATTTAGTTTTTCACTACGTCTATGGGAAATTCTCTGCAGGTCATCATAACTCAGTTGAAGACAACTGATAATGAGAAGAATGCTAATTGGTTTCCTCCCTCTTATCACTGATCCCTACACAGTGAGTAGCACTTCCACATTCTTCCTCTTGTTCTTACCCCACCTCTCTTTATCTAGACATTAACATTTTTTTGGAAGTAATATGAGCTAACAAAGCAATGCACAGCATTGATAAGCAGTATTGAATAGTAGTGCAGTGAAATTGGATTAGAAATAGTGTGTGTTTAAATTCACTGCATTAAAGATTTTCTGAGCAAGCACTCAGCCAAGCGCTAAGAAGAAAAAACAAGACCCTGTTTTTACACTTTGGGAACCCAGAGTCTGTCTGTCTGTCTGTCTCTCTATATTCAATCATACACACACACACACACACACACACACACACACACGAGCTTCAGTGGGAATTAAGAAAGAATATATATCTTTTAAATATCATATATACATAAATCCCAGAAAAATAAGTGCCATGCCAAATTATAGCCAAAGTAATAAACATTTAGACAAAGAATAAACTCTGGGCCAGCAGAGACAGAGCCATTATGCTACTCAAAGCTGTGGGTTCTACTCCAAGACTTCTGTGGCCAAACCAACCTCACCTCAAGTTGGGTAAGCCAAGAGTAATTTATCATTTCAGTCCTTCAATTCCACCTCCTTCAAAGAAACTGTCAGGACTAAACTCATGAATTCCCAGACCTTTGATTGCTTCGGCATTTAGTCTATATCCCAAATCTCACTGACCCCTTTGAAAAATAGTCTTAAGAAGGTCTGATAAACAAAACCCAAGATTCTATTTTCTACCTGTAGTATGCTGTTTGCCTCCCTGAGACTTCTCCCAATGCTTCTTCTTTTTCTTTCAGACTAATGTGTTCCCTAAAAGACCTGTTTCTGTAATGCAGAAGTTTCCCCTCAAGCTCTGTTCATTCATTATATCCCCCCCACCCGTGCCAGAACTGGACCCAGACTCTATTGAGAACCCAGTGTCACATGTAGGCCTTAAGAGGTAGCTGTTACCTCCTGTCATCACCATATATAAAGTAACAACCACTACGGTGCCTGCCTTTCTTAATTCTTATTGCAGTTCTCAGACTTCTGCTTCTGCTCTGTCCATAAGGAAGGTTCTCCAGTCTAATCACTCTCTCCCACGCCTTACAGTTGGCTTTTCACCTCATTCACTGAACACCATGACACCCACATCACCCACAGAGATTCCTCCTCTTGACAGCCCATTCAGAACTTTAGGTCACTCTTTCCAGTGCTCTCTACTTCACTCTGACACCCATTATTAAGGCCACAAACCACAGCTCTCCATCACCTAAAACTAATAAAATCTGAAGTCCTGCATCTCTAGTGAATATTTTTTTCAGCTAATCCTCTGGTGACCATTCTTTCACCTTTTCAGAGCCTTTAGTCATTTGACCCTTTATGCTCTGCCTTCTTCTTAGTCTTACCTTCAATTGAACCATAATCATAAACATAACCACAGACACCTCTGATCTTCCCAGCCCTCATTTTCAGCTTAGATTCCAATGCTCCATTATTTCAGTTATTCTTTTTTTCCTCCTTGTGAACTTCAATCCTTTGGTCTTTTCATTGCATTCATTTAGCAAAAGTAAATCCTGAAGGAATCCATTTTCTATGTCTTGGGCAGCTGGACAATCCTGGAGGAAATAACAAATAGGGGCGAGTGATGTTATTATTACCAATTGTCATCTAGGTCACTAAAAGTACCTGCATATCCTACTCTATTTCTTTTTCACTAGCCTCACTTATTCACAACTATTCTATATATTTTCTTGGCCTTAATTTATACCATGACAGACCCATCTTTCAGGTCAGTTTATTTCCTGAAAGAGAGAAATAGAAAGTACTAGATGAGACACCACTAAATCCCTTAATAAGAGGACATCCTCATCTATCTTAACTTCCTTCCCTCCTTTTCAAAGGAAGAAACACTGTCCCCCACCATGTTTAAGTCCAGTCCTTCCACTCATACCCCTCATTCAATCCCTTTCACTCTCCCAGGAAGCACACGATGTCAATCATCTCTTGTGTTTCAGGTAATCTATTCCTCTTTCTCCAGCACTTCCTTCCTATAAGCATTTAAATAGTTCTTTACATCTTTAAGACAAAACAAAATTAACAAAAACAAAACTTTTCTTGACCCCAATTTTACCTCTACCCTCTTTTCTCTCTTCCTCTGTTTATGTTGACAGATATCTTGAGTATCCAAAGTGTGTATATCTTCTTATGTCCCCACTCTCTCCTTACATATTCTATCAGCCTTATGTCCTGTGTGCATATGCGCTCTGCCAAAACAGCTCTTACTGCCATCAATGATTATTCCATGCCACTAATTTCAAAAACCAATTTCTTGTTCCTTGGCCTATTTTACTCTGAGCAGTGCTTACAACTTTAGGTTAGAAGTTAGAATAAGGTAATTGTTAAAACTATGAGCTGTGTCAGACGGTGAGGAAGGGATTGGTGAATCTGCACTAGCTGGAATTTGATCAATCAATTATAATCTCTCTGTTTTCTTTTCTGTAGATGAGAGACAAAAAGATGGTTACTATTAAGGAGTGCTTCTCTCCTGTAA
Source organism: Spermophilus citellus (assembly GCF_964194105.1). NCBI lineage: Eukaryota > Metazoa > Chordata > Mammalia > Rodentia > Sciuridae > Spermophilus > Spermophilus citellus. Next base: position 68,290,247 of record NC_138196.1, on the reverse strand, counting down.
ACCAAGAGGCTATCTGGCTATCCACCATTTACATTAAGTAAGAAACTTGGACTTAACTCTTGATGTTTCCTTTATCTTCACTGCCAATAACCAACCACTGAATCATGTCTTTCTATTTGCTAAATTGCTTTCCAAGTCATCCACTGCTCTTATTTTTCACATTTCTTCTCAAAGATTTTGGCACCTGGATCTCCATCGTGCTCTTCAACCTTTTAATATCTGCACAGGTCACCTGTCAATGTCCTGGATCTAAATTCCTTCACAGACTCTCTCCCAGTCGATCTTGTACAATGTCTTGGAAACTAACTTTTAGGGTCATGCTCTCATCTTTGTAAAGGCCAACACTGCAATGCTTCCAGGTTTTCAATTTCAAACCTCTCATTCTCCAAGCAACACCTCCTCCCTTGCCGGCCGATGCTCACTAGGATGACAGCTTAAACAATCCTTTCACCACTCCAGGCACCTCAGTGCATCAGTCCTAACACGCTTTCTCTTTCCATATATTCTTTATACAGTTTAAATTCAAGGTCAGTCATTATAATAATCCCTTGCACATGTTTGGGACCACTTTGCGTTTTACTTTCTTGGTACTGTTGGAAAAAAATGAAAACCCTGATTAAATTGTTTGCCTCATTCTCTGCTTGCATGGACAGAGATGTCTCCCCTTTACATGGGGATTGCCTAATAGTTCATTAAACTATTTCCCTTTCTTCCTAGTTATAAAGCTAAACAATATTTACTAGCATCGGTTGGCTTAAGGTGCTGCCATGACATTGAATTTTAGCGGATGACATATGAGAAGAAATGATGCATGCCACTTTCAGGCCAGACATATATAAAATTTCTTGAAAATCAATTTTTTTTTCTTTTCCACAAATTTACAACTGGATATCAATGACCAATATGACCTTGGAAAACAAGGGTTGAGCTTCTACCAGCCAGTATCACTGAGAGTTGGGATTGTATGACCTGGGATTACACCCTTACCATGTCCCACTAATTATTAAATTTTATGTTACTGAAATGTATTTCTATTGGATCAGGTCAGTACAATTTCAGGATCTGTCTTTTATAGCAGCTTGGAATATGTTAATAAATAAAACCATCATGGAACCATGTCTGTAGATAAACACACAGTTATGTTAATTGGTTTTACTTTTAAGTTCATGATCACTAACCTTAATTATTGCCCAGCAATAACAATAAACTCTCCTATCCTGTTCATATCCTATCCTTTCCGATCCTATCTTACTATCATAGATAATAACTTTTGGCTTTTCGTCTTTCCTCAAAGTTCACACCTGGTCTGTCTATAGATATCATCAATATTTTTAAAATATATACAGAATTTAACTACTTCTTCAATCCAGGACAAAGCTCTATTTTATGTCTTTTTACCAAAATAGTCCCCTAACTGCTGTCTCCTTTCCATTTCTTTCAACACAGCCCAGCAGACAGGGTGATATTCTCAAACTGCAAGACAAATTATTTCAGATCTCAAAATCCTCCAGTTTGGCTTTGCATTAGTTCGGGTCCAGTCAGAAAAATAGAAGCAACCCTAGATATTTCAAACTTAGGGAACTAATTTGGATGTCGGATGCCTGGAAGAGCAGAAGATAACAGAGATTAAATGCTGGGAGTAGCAGCTGCTACAGCTGGGCCAAGGGAAGTCAAAGGGTTAGCAGAACTAGGAGTTGAGAAGAGGGACTCTGCAGGGCTGGTTCTCTGCTAAGGGAGAAGCCACTGCCAGAATGTGTTGCTTCCTCAGAGAGTGTGCCACTACACTATGCTGGAAGTGTCATCAAACAGTGGAGGCTGATCCAGTTGCTGTTTCTGGGGCAATACTGGGAAAGACTGGAAAAACAGGAAGGAAGTCCCCACTGCCCTTCTTTCCATGTATCGGGAGGTAGAACCTAAAGGGAAGCCAGTTGGCAAGGGTAACTGAGAAATGTAATTTGAAAAATCCTTTGGCTACTCAGCACTCATAAACACTCCTCTACACATATTTTGATTTCCATACAACAGTTAAGATGTCATGCTTCCACCCAGAAAAGTTCAACTCACTTTTACACAAGTGAAGTCATGCATAACTTTCTCCATGAAGAGGAGACTCCATTTCCTAGTATTTACCATGCCTTATCTCTGAATGATGGGAACTCCTCTTACTGATTAGTCACATTCACACCAACGATCCTTACATGAAGAATGGGGCTAAAATCAAGGATGAAAAAATTAGTGACTTCTTTGGTCTTAGACGGATCGATTCATGTGTACAGATAGTTCAGCTGCTGGGATGGCTGTGCCTGTCTTTGGATATTTTTGTGCATCTGGACCTAGGGTGGATGACCTGTCCCTGTTCCATGTGGCTTCTCATTCTCCAGATGGTAATCAACAGGCTCTTCTCCAAGGCAGTTGCCGAGTTCCAGAGACAGGGCAGAAGGAAACACAGTCTGTTGAGAATCAGGCATGGAATTCACAAACATATCATATTCAACTGGCTAAGGTGTAGAAAAACAGATTTCCTGTCTTGAAGGGAGATGCTATATGGACTGCTACTTTACAATATGTTACCTGTACACATAAGCAAGGAAGAAAACAAATGTAACAGAGCTTTCTTTTTCCCACTATACACTTTCTCCCTTAATTACCTTGGTGATATAGATTTTTCCCCAGTTTAACCAGTGGTCCAAAATGTTTGTGTTCCTAGGATTAGTATCCATTTTGTCCAGCGCACAGTCTTCTATTAAATGTGTGCAGGCATGTTTCAGGAAGGCTTAGAAAACTTTTATGGGCTATAATTGTAGCAGTGTTGGAAGGTCCTTTCTCAAAAGGATCCAGTCTCCTTTTTGATCAAAGAATTCCAGGTCTGGGAATTGGCTGAGGTCCGGGAGGTAGGTGAGAAACCTAATATTTCAAATTTCTTCCCATAAGACCAGAGTTTTCCCATTATATGCTAAGAGATACTTTAGAAGTCTGCCCGTGCATATCACTCCTGTTCTATTTCATTTCTAAGAAATAAAGCAACCAGAATCAAAAATTCCTGCAAGTCAATTCTGATTACCAATCCTTCCTTATTGCATTTATAATAACTAATAAATCTTATTTTTTTAAGTTAGTGTTGTGAATGAATTCTGCTACTCTGTGATCCCATGATACCCACTGAAATCAGAAATCCCTTTTCTTTTCTTTTTCTTTTTTTGGGTACCAGGGATTGAACTCAGGGGCACTCAACCACTGAGCCACACCCCCAGGCTCTTTTGTATTTTATTTAGAGACAAGGTCTCACTGAGTTGCTTAGCGCCTTGCTTTTGCTGAGGCTGGATTTGAACTTTTGATCCTCCTGTCTCAGCCTTGAGAGCCATTGGAATTACAATTGTGTGGCCCAGCTAGGAATCCCTTTTCAATGACAGCGTCTCCCTTTGCCATCATTAGCTTTATATAGCTGCCCTAGAGCTCTCTGAAGATGTTGTGCATGCAGGAGTGAAGGAATGTTTTCTGTGGTCTCTAAAGAGATGCAATGAGGTAAGAGATAGGCCAATTTCACAAGTATAGTCTACTTTAACATTCTTGTAACTGTAATCCTTTTCTTTACCCTAGACCAGAAAAATTTTCACCCAACTTTACTGAAAGAGGACCACGGCTGAATCCAATAAAAGAAACATATTGTTAGAACAGCTTTCATCTGCTCAATTTACTATGTAAAATCTGGAAGAAATATATGTTGATAAACTTGGCCTGATCCAATGTCACATTTCACCCTCCTTGACCTAATATCCTTATTATATGTTATATTACATGTGCCATAATCACCTATATTTCTAGGATTTTGCCATTATATTCAGAAAAATAAGCCTGGAATGGTGGTACATGCCTGTGTTCCTTTGATTCAGGTTACTGAAGCAGGAGGATCATGAGTACAAAGTTAGCCCCAGAAACTTAGTGAAGCCCTAAGCAACTTAGAGCGACCCTAAGTAAAAAATATTTAAAAATGGTTGGGGATGTGGCTCAGTGGTTAAGCACCCTTGGGTTCAATGCCTGGTATTCCCCTCCCCTGAAAGAAAGAAAGAGAGAAAGAAAGAAAGAAAGAAAGAAAGAAAGAAAGAAAGAAAGAAAGAAAGAAAGAAAGAAAGAAAAGAAAGAAGGAAGGAAGGAAGGAAGAAAGAAATTGCAATTTTTTTTGGGGGGGAGGGGGGTATAGCCTGTTTCTTCCTGGACTGGACTTTTCACCTGTCCCTATTGGAATACACTTAAAATTGTTCTAGCTATATAGCTCTAGACACAATTTTGGTAATAAGTCTTGAGGACAATAAGAATCTTCTTTGAAAGGAAGGCTCAGGTAGATTTTCATCTCGATTTGTATCAACCCAGATGTTTCCGCTCCTTCCCAGTCAATGTTCTGATTTTCACTTAGACACTGTGAAAGTATTTACAGTCTGTAAATATGCCTTCCATTGTAATTTTTAGAACTGACCCAAATACTTAAATGTTGAGTTTAATTTTCAGCCATTTCTGCCCTGCTACATATGAACTAAAGTGAATATACTGATACAAATTTTTAAAAAAAAATTCTTGTAGGATCATAAGAGAAACCTTGAGATTGTTAAGCTGAGTCATCCTGCTTTTGTATACTCTCCATTTCAGTCAGAAGTAGTCATTCGACCTTCTAGTCCTCACGGCTGCAGCACTTTGCCCCTTAGGATTCTTGTCTCAGTAAGCACTTAATTCCAAGGAATCACAGGTGATAATTTAAATAAATACCGTTGGTCCTCCTTCTCTGCAGATTCAACCAAATACAGGCAGAAAATATTTGGAAAAAAACAAACCTGTGTCTTTATTGATGATGCACAAACACTTTTCCTGTCATTATTCCCTAAGCAATAAAATGAAATAAATATTTATATACTGAATGAAGTAAATATTTATATATAACATTTATAGCATATTAGCTATTGTAAGTAATCTAGAGAGGATTTCAAGGTTACAGTAGGATATGCATAGTTATATGCAAATTTTGTGTGATTTTATGCAAGGGATTGGACATCTTCAAATTTTGGTATCCACAGGAGGTCTTAGAACCAATTTCCAAGGATACTGAAATGACTGGCTGTACTGAATTTTTTTTTTTTTTTTGCCAATACGGTATCCCATTTACTACAACACGAAATTAAGCATTAAGTTCAAGATCAAGGACATATCTAAAAATTCCATAATCCCATCTTTGAGGGTTTCCTGGCATCACTCCCAGGGCTTCGCTGACCAGTAGGAAAACAGAAAGCACGCTGAGAAATTTGAACAGAGGGTATTCAAACAGAGAATCGGTAACATGGTTGTTTGAAGGTTGAAAGAACAAAAAGAGAAATTGCAGCAACCAGATATTTAAAAAACTAGGAGAGAGGGTCCATTTCTAGGTGCTCAGGGCTGAAATAGGTGAAACAAAATTCCCAGGACCTAGAAGGTTAAAGGGAGAACACAATAGAATTGACACCGAGACCAATTCTTCCCTCTGAGAAGAAGCTCCTTAATGGCTGCTGCCACATCTTTGAAGACATACTGGGGGATTGGGCCTGGAAGTCCTTGAAGAAGGTCAAGGTTGAAGCTATTAGCTGCTACTCATCAAATGAACAGCCAAAGTGACCGGTAAACTCCTCATCTCTTCCTATTGCATTCCAATCTCCTTCTACTGCCTTTATTGATAAAAGTTAACAGGAAGTCTTTTGACTAACAGGGAATTGTAGTTTACAGAGTCCCAGCCCTGGCCGCATTGGGAATACTGTAGGATGTCTTCAGAATCAAGAGATCATAGATGAATAGCTAACACAGGCTTCCCATGTCACAGATAAAAGCTAAATTCCTACAGTGATCCCAGCTTCTACATAATCTAGCTCCTTGATACTTCTCCAGTTCATTTCCTACTCCTATGGTTCCAGCCCTATGGCCTCCTAGTTCTTTCCTGAACACACTGGTCATGTTCACTGTGCCTGGAATGCACTTCCCTGAGATCTTCATAACTAACTCCCTCATTCTCTTCCACGCAGGTATTGCTCTCACAGTGAGACCTTCTCTGGACTTTCCAACTACAATATCAACTCCTTCCCTACTTCCTTTTCCTTTATGCACGATCACTCTGTGATATACCCTATATCTTACATATTTATCTTATTGTATGTCTTTTCCAGTAACATGTGAGCTTCATGGGGTGGAAAACTTTCTTTGTTTTGCCCACAGCTGAATCCTCAGTGAAAAGAACAGTGCCTAACCTGTAACTGACATTGAATAAATATTTTTATTAATAAATATCCACTAATATAACAACAGTCCTAGTCAACTCTCACCTGGAAACAACCAGGAGTCTACTTGCTGCTGTCTCTTTATCCATTCTTCCGCTGATGATCCACGTTCAACGCTGCTGCTATACTGATTTAAGTAATCGAATGAGACTGGAGCTAGAGAACAAGAGTCCTGTCTTATTTATAGTTACATTTCTACTTCTTCCTTTCAATCATGGCTTTGTATCTAAAACTGACATAGCTAAAATTTACTCATTTGGAGTTCCTTTAATCATTTAATAGTAAAGTTTCCAAAAGGTAGCATCTTTACTAACAGTTTTGCACTTGTGATTTTTTCATTATCATATTTGTACATTTCTGCAAATTCTCTTATTACCTACTTTGATCCTTCACACCATAAAAAACAAGAGGATCATTCTTAATTTGGCCTTTCTTAAGTCGACACAGGAAGGGAAAATACATATATTATTTAACATAAAAGTTACAGCTTTGAAATGCAGCCTGTGAACTGGCACCTAGGTTTAAATTCTAGGTTTTTATTTCAGAGTAGTTTATTATAAATTGAATATGTATTTCTTTGTGAAATTCCTTAGGAATAAAGCATAATAAAATCTCACTTAAGTAATCATTTAGAAAACATAAGAGATGTAAGTTACAAAATTTGAACATTTATTTTACATTTGGCACAGTAGTCTAGAGGTCTAAAGGGAATAATTTTTAATAAAATTTCTACCAATTCTTGTCTTGGTTCCACAATAAAGAATTATGTTCCCTGTATTTTTTTCCCCAAACAAACCCTGTTTCTCTACTCTGTAAAAGCAGCATACTTTTAGGAATGAACAGATTGATCTAGTCTGAGGGGAGGACAAGATACAATAGGAATTTAGGCAACAATTCCTCATGCTTAGGTGTTTCTCTTTATTCTGAGCAAGCAAATCCTTGGAGATTTGCTTGTGCCATGCTGGTGGGTAGGTGAGAGGGCCTTCTCTTGCTGAACTTGGCCTGGAAATCAGGTTTCATTCACTTTTTGTCCAACAGAAGGCTTGCACAAAATAGGTACTTAAATTGCTTCATAGAATTAATTTAAAAATCAGATACAGAGAGAAGTATATAAAGCAACTCTAATAACATATCAGTGGAATCTTAAAAAATGCAATGAAAACCTTCAGATTCAGTGCAAAAATGAACACCCAGATTTATCAATTATGTAAAATTTGGCATTCTAAACATTGAAACTGGATGCATAGCCATAGACAGTAAATGAGTGTGTGTGTGTGTGTGTGTGTGTGTGTGTGTGTGTAATGGTTCAAGCTAAATCGAAGGGAAGGGTTTTGGTAATTCTCTAGACAGTGCTGGCTTATTTTTTTTTACAACCTATAAATTGCTGTCCTTCTTCAAATAATATGAATGTAAATGCATGCATATCATTTCCTACCTTCAGCTTCTCCCCTGCAGATCTGGGGTTCTATGACTTTGCAGGATTGTCTTTTCCTCCGGCTCACGCTTCTCTCCCTCACTTCCTTTGGAGCATCTGTTATGCAACATATTGAAAAGCAAATTGCCTGTTTTGGAAAGGGTGATTTCTTTTTGAGCCCATCTTAATCTCCAAGGAAAATGCAGAGTCACACAAAAATATGCACAAACAGCTGGAGTACAGGTTGACATTAGTGAAACTAAACCATATATATCTATCTAAAAGTGAGGTTACTTTTTATAAAACTTCCCTGCTGTTCTCATAGCACAGCATGAAGTCCTATGAGACCAAATATGCTGTATTTCCACAGACTTTACTTAAAATGGACTAGTATTAATTATCTAATCTTTATAAAAATACTCCTCTGATGAAAAACAATTCTCTACATCTAATTGTAGGATTATCAAAAATGTGTTATAAAGGAATTTTCTTGAAATAATGTGCTGCTGAAACATAAAGGAATATACTTTGAATCTCAGAATTACTTTCACTACTACTTTTTAGCTCTCATGATTTAACTTTGGCTTCATGTGATCCATCTGTTTGGATTGGAGCCAATACTTCTATGTTTCTTCACATTTACTGACTGCTTACATATCCTATCTGGCAAAGCAGGTAGTTTCTCTTTTCCTTATTTCACAAGTGTTTGGTGATTGCTTTTGCAGATTTTACCAAAAGATTTTAAGGTAAATTCTAAAACTTCAAAAAAGCTTACATCATCTTATTGTTCTTTTTTTAATACACTATCAGACGTTTATGCTAAATTGTTTTCAAATGTATTATTACAAACCATTTTTCCCCCCACACATCCCACCCCATTACTTCTACCTCCGTCTCAAAGGCATCCCAGTTGTCACAGGACATGGACCTGGCGCACTCCTCGATGGCCCATCACTCAGGGACAAGACTGGAGATTGCATGCCAGATTACAACCCAATAACTGTATATTCACTTACTGAAATCCAGCACAGCTAACTCAGTAACTGATCCGATAAGAAAAGATAAGGAAAGAACTCTCAGGTACCCAGAGGTACCAACTGATGGAAGCAGCTATCACTCTTGGGGCTCAGGAAATGTGGAAAAAGGCTGGTCTGCAAACTTACCACCTGGGCGAGGAGCCCTGTGAACCTGAAGCCCAGAGGCAGGTGTTTCTGAGGTGAAGCCTGATGAAGCTGATTCTATAAATGCTGGAATAACTGCCAGCTGGGTCTCCCTGCTGCTGTGAGAGGGCACCATAGCCTGCTGGGCGAGCAAACATCTCTGAAGTGATGTTCAGGTGTGGAAGCAGAGGTCACAACCGGAAGGAGCAAGTCCGTTTCGTTTCCCCTAGTGTTCCATTCTCCCTCTGGGGCCCCATCTTGACAGAGTGTAACTGGGAACCAGCAGACAAAGAAACATCCAGCCCCTCCTTGCACTCCTACATTGGGGAGATCCTGTCAGGCTGTGCTCACCTTCTGCCTCATCAGATCCTACAGCTTCCAGAAAATTAAGAGTCCATTGGAAAATCAATAGTGCAACCCCTATGGTGCTACAGGACTAAGCAGGAGCTTGTGATGGGCTGTGGAGAGCAAGCTGCACCTGGGCGAATGCTTCAGAGAACAGGTACCTGGACTGGTTGGGGAGCGGTAACTCACGATGTACCCAATTCTTCATAGGCCAATGGGGCTTTGCCCACACATGACATTGCTGGCTGGCGAGGCCTCCTGCTTATTGCCACCATCATCACCAGGCTGTCTCTGTTTGTACTGTCTTGGATCCTATTGTTTGCTGAGTCCCTGCCTCACCATAGTAAAGCCAAGTACAGTCAGTGATCTGGAGGACAGAGAATCTGGCTTCCCAGCTGCCAACTCTCACTGTTCTGTCTCTCTGTCTAGGACATAGACTTTGAGGATGCAGTAGCTCCAGTTGACTGGCCATTGCCTGGCCCTTGGAAGGAACCCCATAAATTATGTCAAATTAATGAAGAGAAATCTCTGGAGCAGAAAGAAGGGGGGAAATTATGAAAAAGAAAAATGACATCTCATTCCCTGCCTTTTGGGTTTTCCTAATCCAGAAAACCCTCTTAACAAATTAGAGAAGGAAACCTCTCCTCTCAGTCATTCCTATTTTCCTTTCAACATCGTGCAACATTTGGAAGTTACTCACCTGAAGGAAGCCCAGTTTTGTAATCTTATAAATAAAAACAATACTCACTTTGAAGCATTACTGTAAGGATTAGTAAGATAATATATGCAGAATGCTTTCTACCATGAAGGGCATAGATAGATGTGTTCAGCGAACTGTACTATTGAAATCCCCAAATTCCACAGCCTTCAACCATTGTGCCTTTGACGTCACTTCCAAATAAATATACTCACTGAATAGTGATATAAACTAGCATCTACCGGGTATTTGTATTTTGTGCCAAGCACCATTTGTTTTACCTATATTCACTCATTTAATTCTTTCAACAATTTATGAGGTAGATAGATACTTTTATTTTTCCAGTTTGACTGAAGAGGAAATTAAGGTACAAAAAGTTCTGTAACCAACCTTAGGTTGCATTGCTAGAAAGTAGTAGAACTAAAATTTGAACCCAGGGAGTAGGGCTCCAGAATCTATCATCTTCTTAACTACTGTTACTATTACAGTGATTCTTTGATAAAAGTACTAATAACCTTAGTCTTAAAGCTAACTATTCTTTAAGCCTTCTGGGTATTTGCAGCACTGTCTTGTGTGATTATTTATAGACATTTCACCCAGTTTAGCCAAAATTCCTAAGGAAAGTCATCAACTTCGAAAAACCACATCTGACTGAATAGAACCCTTCAAGAAAGAGGAGAGGTGGTGTCCCCTTTCACAGGGGTATGGATGAAGCTTAAATTTAGTCAATCTAATTATAAACTGCTATTCTTCTATTATGGAAATACCCTGTAATTGAATACTAGAAAATCCTCCATAAAAGCTTTCCCCTCAGGCAAGGTTTAGTACTAGCCTTAGAAGCCCAATTAAATATGATCAAAACTATGTTTTAAGAAACTCAGTTATACTTAAAGACAAATGAAAGGAAATGCTTCAATAAAATGAATAATTTTTTTTCTTTTTCTTTTTTACAACTTTTTTTTTCAATTTTTCTTAATGAGAAAATACTATTATAAAAAGAATGTCATTAAGTATAGGAGAAAATGACTATAAAAACAGAATATTTAGATAAATAAAAACATAAATTATGTATCTGATAATGGTACCATTGCATGTTAAAACTCTTGCTGTGTTTTTTAGATTTTTTTTTTCAGTGCAACAATAGGCATACACTTTGTGTTTACAAAGAGTGGGATCATATGTGGTATGGCTTCCCACTGTTTTGTGTCTCATTTATCAGAATACTGTGAATATTTTTCTCTATGAATAAATATACATGTATATCAAGGGATACCTGGGAGATATATATATATATATATATATATATATATATATATATATATATATACTTTGCAATACATTTATTTGCATTAACATATCAATTTTTAAAATCATTCTCTTTGTAGGACATTTAGATGGATTCCATTTAATAACTGTTATAACCCCAAACCTATCCATTTGTTTTAGTCCCTTGTCTGATGAGTTCCTCAGGATAAATTTCAAAGTTGAATTGCTGGGTTGAGGGTGCTTAGTCTGTCTTTTAGTGCATATTGACTAATTGCCTTCCAGATTTCGCTTCCTCCAGTAGGTATTTCAGAAGGCCGCTTCTGTGGAGGCAAACCATGTGTCTTTAACAGCTTTGTCAATCAAACAAGCTAAACAAATCTTATTTACTTATTTATTTATTAGTAACAGCTTCATTTGCTTTTGTCACTGTGTCTCTTCTGTTATTTATCTGTTTTTGTCCCTTGATTTTATTTACAGAATTGCTTTTTTAATGAATTCGTTAGAGCTATTTATCTTAAAATATTTTAATATACTGCAAAAGTGCTTTTAACCAGTTGGTGAATTAACTATAGAGAAATGTCCATTTATATGTATTTCATATATTGTATTATAAAGAAAAGAAAAGGTGCACATTCAAAAGAGTCCTGAGGTGTACCACCTGCCTAAACAGAGGCAAGAGCAGTATGACACTTTAATTGCAGGAAAAGACAGAGCAGCGTTCATGAGAGACTCTCAGAAAAAATGCATGACCCCAGCCCCTCCAGTTTTTAGAAATAAAACAAAAGATCTATACCAATCTGGACAGTATATCTTTCCCAGTTCCTCTCTGCCTGGTTAGATTTATTCATCCCTTAGATCTCAGCTGTAGCACTACTTCCTCAAGGAAGCTCTTTCTGACCTTGCTTACTAGGTCAGATCTCCTTATTTTATGTCCAGAGACAGTTTACTCCTTTGCAACTCTTCTCACCATTGTGATTTCACATTTATTCACAGGATTTTTTCATTCAGTCTCTCTTGCTCACTAAAATGCATATGGCCTGAGGGCAGAAATGACTGATTTTGCACCTCTTTATCTCTCTACACGTAGCCTGTCACATGGGAAATGAATGATATAGATTTGTTAAAAAATGAATTGAGTATAAATATGTCAATCATGTTTAACATTCACAAAACATAACATTATCCATTCTGCATGAATATTTTTGACATTCTCACAAACTGCTGACTTGAAGAACAACTTCAGGTTTTATTATATGTCTATATAACAATATTAATTTGGGAAATCATGATTTAACAGGATAATGAACTATCTGGTATCCCAAGTAAGCAAAACATAGGTCAACAAAGCCTGTTTAAATAAAGTGACTTTCCATAAAATCCTTCATAACTTTTTAAAAGTCTGTTGATTAGATCCATAGAGATCTCAAGTTGAAAAACTTTAAAAAGTTCTCTCCTTGTACAGTTCAATACAGTAGTCACTTGTCATCTGTGTGACTATTGGGCAGTTGAAAGGTGTCTATGTCAAATTGAGGTATACTGTATGTATGTCTCAAAGTCTTCCTAAAATCATGAAAAAAAACCTCCCTATTTTATATGTTAAATAATATAATATTTTGGATAGATTGGATTAAAGAAACCCCACTATTAAAATTAATTACACCTGTTTCTTTCTTCTTTTTCAGTTTTTTAGAAAATGTATAATTATATATGTGACTCATATTTCTATTAGATATCTTTTCTTGCTATAATTCACAACATGGAAAAACTTTATCTAATTAAAATCAACTCTATTTCACACTTAAGTATTTAAATGAATTGAAAATGGGGAAATCTGCAAAGAAAATGTTCAAAAAACTGTTAGAGAGACCTAACAGATACTTAATGCAAGTCCTCAAGTTTCCACAGCATCCACTTTCTCTACAATTGAACAGACTTACATATTCATTTTCTAAAATTAAAGAAACAAACTACAAATGTTGAGAAGGGTAACCCATTGGAAGCATATTAATTTAAATTTATATCACCTGACAATCTGATGAAAAGAAGGTAATTAAAAAAAAACAACAACAACAATGAAAATAAAATGGGCTGTCTTCTTGGGGGAGCCCAAACTATGCATAGTGCATGAAAAAGAGCACTGACCACTAAGCAAATTCCGAGGACTTTCTAAATAGTTCAGTTTAGTTCTTGTTTATTCTTTTTTTTTTTTTCCTTGTGGTAGTGGGGATTGATTCCATGGTCTTATGCATGCATGGTAAGCAAGTGCTTTACCACTGAACTATGTTCCTTCAGTATAAATTTTGATATTATGAAAATTAAGTGATTGATCATAGGGCATAGTCAATTCAAGAAAACATAATTGAGGTATCATATCATGGAAAGAGTTCTTTCTACCCAAAATGGTAAAAATAAAATATCATTATTTGGTAATTCTGTCTACTAAGAACAACTTTTTCTCTCAAGATAAAGGTGGAGTGATAGGAGGAGACAATTCATAAAAGATGAGAAAGAATAAGGTTGTGCTGCGGTTTTTCAATGCTTTATGGTTAAAGGGGTTTACTTTAAAAAATCAGCCATCTTCTATTGGACAATATATTAATTTTTAGGATAAAATTCATAAATGGATATCAATGCATATTAGATTAATAGAGGGTGTGAAATAATAGCTTACAGTGATGCCAGCTATTGCAACTCACCTATCTGTATTAAAATGTGCTGCTTTGCCTCCACTGTCACCATCTTCCATGTGCTTTTGTGACAGATATTAATGGAGCCTTTGGATTATTATACACTTTGGCCGAAGCAAGTGAATGACCGTTTGGTCTGTTCACTGACTTCAAATCACATGTTATCAGTGAAACCTTCACTGCTGGGTTTCCTTTCATTGTATCTCCAAGCTGACCATTTCCTGTCAATGTCCTTAGAACGGAGAATATACTGAAAACTGGGGTCAGCCACTATGCTGCTAACTCTACACTTCTGGCTTTGGAAGATAAAGCAGTTTTTATTTTGTTTTGTTTCAAAATATTATTTTTTCTTTTTTTTAAAAAAAAAACCCTTACATTAGATTTTTCTGTGATTTGTTTCTTGTTAAAAATTAGTAAGGTACATTTTATATAATATATGGCAATTTTCTAAAGATTACCAATGAAAAAGTGCATTAATTTTCTTATTGTGCACATTATGCTTCATCCAAGAATTTGTATGCTCTGTTTATTGCACAGTCTTTGGGATTGCAGAGTAGAGATAAGTAAAATTTGAATATGATGCTTGTATGTTCATGAAAACTTAGAAAATAATGTGTGATGGTTAGTTCTTGAAAAGTAACTAATTTTTAGTTCAAGTGTGTTAATTAGAACTATAATGCTGTATCTTTTAGACATCTATCTACAGATTTGGGTTCTTAATTTCTTCATCTTTTTATCTTGAAAAATAAAGTTATTATTTTGGTCATGTTGGAGCAAATTGAACATATCAGTAAAGCAAAGTCAATAAAACTCTCAATAAATATGAAGAGAGGATGACTCTAAGTGTCCCAGGTGGCTAGAAAACAGTTAGCACAGCTGCTTGGAAGTGGGACAATCATCCTTGCCCTTTGGTTTTCTCACATTATTATTAGACTGGCTAATGACCAAGGTGTGCAGGATTAGGATTTTGAGCTCTCAGTAATTAGCAGAATACAACCTGTTTTGATTGGAATGACAGAAGGAGGAGGAAGCCTTTTATATGTGGGGGAAATGGAATGGAGGAGTAGGCAGTAGCAGGAATAACTAATTGCTTATTACTGAAAGGTTTATTATTGTGTTGTCATTGCTAACATGTAAGTGAGTTTCTTTACCTTAAGCTTCAGGCCACATTTTCTGTGAGAAGAGAGCTATTCTCATGAGCAATGAAATCAACTGTTAGCTGAATAAAGTGAAAAAAAAAATACTTCACTTGAGTCAGGAGGTAAAATGATCTAATAACTTTAGGCAGTCATGTCATGTGACAAAGCATGTCTTTAATCAATAGATCCAGAGTTAATTGTTTGCCAATATGTAAAATCAAAGCTGGATTTTAGCACAGGCAGATTAACATTATTTAGACAGGCGCAAGGAAGAGCTCTCCCCGAGAGACAGCCCTGGAAGGGATCTCTGAGCAAGCTCAACCAGGGTAATGGCAGTGTATCAAGAGAGAAGACAGTAAATAACAGTAAATCTAGGACTTAAGGAAACAAGACCTGATTTTTGGTTTGGTACAGAATAAGCATCTGAGCAGGAGTGAGATCAGAAAGAAGACACACCAATTGCATGGCTGTCCTCAGATTTGTTTTTGATATTATTATAGTTTCTTTGTTTATTCACTGATGTGTGGTTGGTGGATGTTTTAAACTGAGCCAGTCACCCAGTTTCTTCACTGGTTCAGTGCCAGATGAACCACTCTCGACTTCTCAATGGAAATTTCTGATTCTCTTGCAATTATCCACTCTAGTGTGATTTTTCTTTCTCTTTGCAAGTTCCAGGGGCCCTGCCTCTCGGTTACACACACTCCAGGGACAGATGGCTGAAAAAGACACCACCTGTCTGACAAAAGACCTTACCTGGTTGGGGCTCGGAATGTCATGCTGAGTAGCAGTAGCTGTCACTGGTGAAGGACCAGTTGTTATATAATTATACATTAGTTTGGCTACTAATTATACACTGTCCGATATTTTCAAATTTCATGGGTATGTACTTATATCTTTAATTCCTGGAATACAGAAATCATGTCATTCTTCTTTTAGAGCCTCCAAATAATGCACCACATAAGAGAATTAAATAAATATTTGGCAAACAACATTCCACACTGTACTGACAGCATTCAAGTGGCAAAGTGCCCATGTTATTGACAGTCATATTTCAAATGCTCATTGTAGTTCCTGCACATAGTTAAATGCTTCATGAATATTTAGCAGACTTTAAATTTTTGAATTTTTAAAATTGCGAATAATCTTACCAGCTGAGGTTGAGATTCAGTGATGGGAAAGAAGAGTGGAAGTGAGACACTTCCTGGTTCTTTTGAGAACACGCAGGCCACATTTTCATAATTGGTTTCCACTTCCATATTGGCTAATGGTCAAAAATACCAGTAGAGTCTAGAAAGCTTGGTTTGAATGTAGTTAGGTTTGGAAATCCTCAGAGCTAGGATGTTTGCTCTACCCACTGACCCATTGCCAATTCTCAATTGTCTCTTCAAAGATGGATTTGGACTGACCATCTCACTTTGTTTTGGTAAGGAGGATCAGCTTATGTTTTTC
Organism: Spermophilus citellus; assembly: GCF_964194105.1. NCBI lineage: Eukaryota > Metazoa > Chordata > Mammalia > Rodentia > Sciuridae > Spermophilus > Spermophilus citellus. Next base: position 68,273,803 of record NC_138196.1, on the reverse strand, counting down.
TGGTCAGGTGATTTTTTTGTATATGAAGTTCATAACATAGAGTTTTTATCATTTTTAGATTTTAAACATAGAAAAAATGATACATGATTTTTGTTAACATTTTTTGCAAGACTAATTATAGCTCATGACTAAATGATCACTTAGATTCATATACAAGGCACATAGGTTTCAACCTGAATTTGTTTGTTCTGTCATTTTCAACACATTTTCCATTGTATCCTGTTTTTACACACACTAGACACACTAGACTAGAGACAAAAGTTAGGTATCATGCCTGGGGCATTTTTAAAATCTTTTGCCTGGCATATGGCATGTATTCATTGGTATTTGTGAAAAGTGTGAGTGAATGAATGTGTGTGTGTGGCCATTATGTTTTCTTATTCTATTATCAACTTTTCCTTTCAGAACTTCTTCTGAAAGGAGTTGTTATTTTTTTTTCAGAAATAATATATCCATCTCCATTCTGATTCATGTTCATGTCCTGTATTTTAAGACCTCATGCTGGGAAATCCTAATTTCCTATGTCATAAGGTTGATTTGACTACACAGAATCTTTTTAACCTTGTTTTGTTACAAGTTCCCAGCACTCTGATTCATGATAAACTCATTAAAATTAGGAGAAACGAGGACATTTTATATACACTCCTTTGGTTAGATATATATGTATATGTGTGTGTATATATATATATATATATATATATATATATATATATATTATTTTTTGATTATATTTTTTTTCAGCTTTCCTTTGTCCACCAAATTGAAACCAATACTATAACTAGAAAGTTAAAAAAGAAATAATAAGTAAAAAGAGGAAAGAAAATCAGCTGAACAGTTATTTAAAATTGATTTGACTCTCCTGTAATTGAAAATGAAAAAGAAAAACCTTAGTCTAACCATAATTATTTAATATAGTAGAATATATTTAGGAATTCATTTAGGAAATTCAAATAATAAATACAGATGCAGTTTTTAAAACATCAATGCACTTAACCTTTAAGTTTATAACTTAGGTCTTCTGTCATCATAATTTATTTATACTACCAAAGAATAATATTTTGAATAAATGTTCCCTTTAAAATTTTTACTGTTATCTTCATAGTGGAGTAGGTCTTTAGATGAGATAGTGTACAATTTCTACCCTCAAGTTTATAAGCAATTCAAAGCAATTAATTGATTTGGAGAAGTTTTCAATAGGGTACTACTCTGAAATTTTCTGATTCCAATATTTCTCCCCCATAAGATTCCTGAACCCTTCCTGTGAAATTCTTAGATTTTTTTTTTCAGAAACCCTTATATATTTTGTTCTTATAATTTGCCCCCTAGAAACCTTATCTTTTCCTCCTAATCTACATGTATAACTTTCTAAGGTAGTTTTAGAATATACTCTTTTGATTTTACAGTTATAACCAGAGGATATGTAATAATTTTTCTTGGAATGAAAGCTTTGAGAACTTTCACAAATTCTTAGGTAGTAACATTAGACTTTGGTAGCATCCCTGTCTGTTCAATCAATTTGGCCCCTGTTCTCTTGGCCTCTCTGGAGCTCAGGGGCTCAACTCTCTGATCTGGTATTAAGTGGTGAGGAAAAGATGTTGGTTGGTAACTTAAATTGTATCATTTTCAGTAACATATTGGATTATGCTCAAGATTATGAGCAGAATATCCTTGAAAATTCTGAGGAATGATTATTGGTGATAGGATTTCAAGGAGACAATATTTTTAGAATCTTAAGATGACCACTTGCTCCACTCAGATTCTAGCTAAATGCGGAAGCATCAGGCAAGTGAAATTTATAATTTCAGCTATAAAATTATTATATTCTGAGGATCCAATTTACAGCTTGGTAATAATACTGAATGATATTGTATACTTGAAATTGGCTAAGAGTGCAGATCTTAAGCTTTCTTACACTCACATGCAATAAATATGTGGGATGATGGAGGTGTTAATGAACTTGATTATGGTGATCATTTCACAATGTATATAGAGAGTGAATCATCATGTTATATACTATATATATATATATATATATATATATATATATATATATATATATATATGTCTGTCATTTATACTTCAACAAAGCAGAAAAAAGAGCAAATGTTTTTCACAGTAGGTAAAACATACAGGGTATCAGATAATAGACAACTATCTCTGCTATTTACCCCGAACTAAAATAACAACAACCACAAAAACCCTGCAAAAGGCTCACGGATATGCTTCCTAAACAGAAATAGGGTGAAGGAGTTATACAAGAAGAAAGAATGAGAAAAGGATTTGGTAATACATGTTCATCTATACAGGGCACAAGCTAACTACTAGACTCTGTAATCTAAACAATTTTTGGGTGAAGGAGAGATGTGATAGGATAAGTATCCCTGAGCTCTGTTCAAGTCATTACTAAAATTTACTGATTGAACAGACTTAGAACTCTCCGATTCAGTGACCTAAGACTTTAAATCTCAGGTCTTCAACTTTTCCACTTAAAAGCTAAAAATTAACTTTAAAACAGTTACCTTTTTAATATTTTTATATTATCTTAAGAGGTAAGTTTCCTAGGATATTTACATATATACTTTATAATTTGTGTATGTGCATGTTTGTAATGTTAATTACTTTTTCTAAATCTATGGCTAGACAGCTTTACTAATATTTATTATTAAGTCTTTATTTTTGCTAATCTAGGAGAATAAAACAGAATCTCACTATATTCAAATTTGCATAACCCTGATTATTGATGAAGTTGGATACTTTTTCATATACTAGTTGTTTTTCAGCTTTTTTGTTGCTATGATTAAAGGATCTGACCAGAACAACTGTTCAGGAGGAAAGGTTTATTTTGAGGGCTCATGGTTTCAGAGGTCTTAGACCATAGAAGACTGGCTTCATTTTTCTGGGCTCCAGATGAGTCCAAACATCATGACTGAGTGTGTGGCAGAGGGAAGCAGCTTATATCATGAAGACTAAGAAGCAGAGAGACTCCATTCTCCAGATACAAATATATACCCAAAGCCACACCCTAATTCCCACCTCCTTCAGCCACACCCCACCACTGATGGTATCAATCCAATGATAAGGCTAAGGCTATAATCCAATCATTTCTCCTCCAAACCTTCTTACATTGAATGAGTGCTATGGTTTGGATATGTGGTGTTCCCTGAAAGCCCACATGAGACAATGTAATGCCTGTAGATATTTTCTTCTTATTTTTTCCTATGACACCACTCTTCTTTTCTTGATTTGTAGGAATCCTTCATATATTCTGCTCATTAACTGTGTATTTTTGGAATGTGTTGTTTAAATGCATTCTTCTAGATGAGGTTTATTTTTCTAATTTATTTATAGTGTCTTTTAAATTCTTAATTTTTACTGTAGTGTGAATTATCAGTCCTTAACTTTGTAATAATAGTTTTTTTCATATTCATTGAAAAATCCTCACTACTCTGAGATTAGATTTTTCCCATAAATGATGTTTTTCTATTTTTCTCCTTAGAGTTTTAAGTTTAGTTTTCACTATTAAAACCTTAATCTACCTGGAAATGATTTTTACATGTGTGTTGTAAGATTGAAATTTTATTTGTTCCACGTGATGACCAATTGTCTGAGCACTGTTTATTGAATATCCTTCCTTCCTACAGTTGTTAAATTTACTCCCTACACCATCTAATAAATGCTCAAATAAACACAGGCCTGATTCTGGGTTATCTATTGTTCCACTGGAGAATCTGCCTTTACTGCACTACATACACCACACTAAGTTACAACAACTTTACAGTATATCTGAATAACTACAAGGCAGGTACTCACACCTTATCCTACTGTTTCAGGGGTATCTATTTTCTTAGTTATTCACTCTTCACACAAATGTAAGGATTAGCCTGCTAAATTCTACAAAAACTAGGAATTACATTAAGTTTAGAGATAAATTTGTAATATAGCAGTGCTATTGAGTTCTATATGTTGATTTCAAATTTTGTAGCTTTACTAAATGAATTTATTAGTTCTAATAGATTTTGGATGGAGTCTCGGGTTTTTGATATATATGATTACAACATCAACAAACTGTGATGATTTGACTTGTTTTGGATATCTTTTGTTTCTTTATCTTGCCTGATTGCTCTTTCTAGGACTTCCAGCAGTATGTTGAATAAATGTGATAAAATGGGCATTTTTATCTGGTTCCAGATTAGAGAGAAGGCTTTCAGCCTTTTCCCATTCAGTATAATGTAAACTGTTGGCTTATTACATGTGACCCTTATTATGTTGAGCTACTTTCCACCTATACCTAATTTGTTTAGCATTTCACAAAGGGATGTTAAATTTTATCAAATGCCCTTTATTCTATTGAGGTAATCATATGTTTTTTGCCCTTCATTCTGTTGATACATTGTGTTACATTTGTTGATTTGTATATGCAGAACTAGCCTTGCATCCCTGTTATAAGTCACTTGTTATTGTGGTAAATAATATTTTAAGGTGCCTTTGTATTTATTTGACAGTATTTTGTGAAGGGCTTTTGTACCATCTCTGTTCTGTTCATGAAGAATATTAGTCTATTGTTTCCCTTTACCTCTGTTATACTTTTGTCTAGTTCTCATATCAAGGTAATTCTGGCTTTGGAGGAGTGTTTGGAAGAATCTCTTCCTCTCCAATTTCTTGGAATAATTTGAGAACAATTGATAATTGTTATTCTTTAAATGCTTGGTAGAACTCAGCAGTGAAATATATATCCAAGGCTACATTATGCCCCTTCTGGTTCTGGGTTTTTCTTTGATGGAAGAATTTTTATTGCCGATTAAACCTTATTATTTGTCTGTTCATGTTTTTTCTTCATGATTCCATTTTGGTAAGGTATAAGCATCCAGAGTTGTCCATTTCTCCTGGGTTACCAAATCTGTTGATGTATAGTTGTTTACAAAAATCTGTAATGAACCTTTGAATTTCTGCAGCATCTGTTGTAATGTCTTCTCTTTTAGCTCTGATTTTATTTGACTCTTCTTTTTTCTTACTCTAGCTAAAGTTTGTTAATATGGTTTACTTCTGTAAAGAACCATATCTTTGTTGATGCTTCCTTAATTTTAAAGTCCTGTCTGACCTTTAGTGATGGTTTCATTTTGCTCATTCATCTGTGGCTCCACATTTTATTTAATTAAATATTTTTTATAGAGTTGCAGTTGGCATAATGTTACTCCATAAAGGTATTTATGTCCTAATCATCAGAGCCTGTGTATGTGGGCACACATGACAAAGGGGAATTAAGGTTGCAGATAGAATTCAAATCACAAATTAGCAGGTAGGGAGATTTTCCTCCACTATCTAGGTAGGCCAATAATGATCACAGCGTCATTAAACATGGGAAAGGAGGCAGAAGAAGCGGGTTAGAGAAAGAGATGTGACAATAAAAGCATAATCAGAGAGAGATAACATTGCTGGATTTGAAGATTGATAAAGGAGTCATGATTCAAGGAAAGTAGGAGGCTTTGAGAAAAATGGAAATAGATTCATCCCTAGGGGTTTCAAAAAGAACATGGCCCTGATGACACCCCAATTTTAGGACATCTGGCCCCCAAATGCTAAGATAATGTGTTGCTTCAGGTACTTTTTTGTGGTAATTTGTTTAAGTGACAATAAAAAACAATACATAGCATCATATTCTGTATTGCATATTCTGATTTTCTAGTTTGGGCTAGGTAGGTCTTCATTCTGCAGACTTGGTTGACTAAATTGTAGACATTTATTCATTCAACTTTATCTGGTTATTTTCTTTTTTGCCTCCATGAGATTTAGAGAATGAAGAACAAACTTGTGTAACTTAATACAAGTCAATAAGTTTTGTCATCACAAACCTAGATGAGAGATTTGGAGGGATGGACTTTAGAGTCACTCAAAGAAATCTGATTTTATATTACCTATGCTTTTTACCCATCCAAATTTGTCATTGTCTTTTCTTTACAAATAATGGAGAATTGTTTGTATTTCGTATCAACTGGTCTTATGACTGATTCTAAGTGTGGCTATATTTAATTGCCCTGTGGGAAATGCACTGAAGTTTTCATCACCATCTTTTTGTTCAGGCTATGGTCTATTGCAAATGCAAATTATGGGCATGTTTGGGACATAATTTTGCAAGGATATGAGCTGGAGTTTATTTATTTTAAAGTACATGAACTCGTCCATTCCCCTTCCTTTTAAGATTTAAATATAAAATTAAACCTACCAACCATTTTATTAGTCACAGCACATGTGAGTATGACACACTTTTCAGGAACTGAGTCAAGGTCAGAGGCAGAAGACACACATTTGGTTGTGTTGTGTGTCTGTGTCAGTGTCAGGTGGAATCATGTTTGAGAAACTCACTGATGATTTGGACTCCTTCTCTTGTATCAGTTAGAATGTTTTCTCCTACAAATATCCTGAAATCACACTTAAACTGGTTGAGCAACAGGGAATACCCTAATTTTTACATAACAAGACTTCAAGAGGTCAGGCACATTTCCAGGATGGTTGATTTAATGCACCCGAAGGTCATCGCAGACTGTTTTTTCCACCTCTGGTGTCCAACGCCCTCACTTTTAGCTTCCTCCGAAAGTTCTGGAAACTGTTTGCTGCTTTATTGGGTATCTTTTCTGGACATGAAATTGTGAAGAGGAAGAAGAAGAATGACTTTTCAGGCGATTTTCTCCTAAGAGGGCAGGAACATTTCTTAGAAGTCCGATATCCCCCTTGTCTTAAGGGCAGGATGGAGCCGACTGCCTACTCCTGACTCAGTCTTTGGCAAGGAGATCCATGTCATCCTTAGAACAGTCAGTCCAGCTCTTGGAGCCGAGGGTGAGGTCAGTCACCACTGAAGCACGTGGATGACTGTGGGAAAGTTCTGTTAGGAAAGGAAAAGGGAGGACTCTGACAATGGACAAGCAAACAGGTGTCAAGTACGTAACAAAAATATTTGATTTATTTCTTTAGAGTTCAGATTGTTCCAGGAAACTCAGGTGATCTTAGAATTAAAACTCCCAATGTATGTCCTTAAAGAAGAGTTTGAATTGGATGATACCTAAGATGATAACTCACCTGTTATGAGTGAAAAGGAATTCTTAGAGCTGAAGCAGGGGATTATTTGGTCACACAAATAACTTCCCAATAAATCAAATCATGAAAGTGAAACACCAAAATCCTGCCAGCACTCCTGGGCATTGCTTTCGTTTTCCAAGCAAGTGTTCTCATGTAACCGAAACTAAAAACAACCTTGTTTTCTAAATAGAGAAGTAGTTCTTCAGGAAGAGAGAATAAAGCAGACATTTCAAAAGGTGAGGTGACATTTGTTTCAAGTCATTAAAATTCCTGAAAGCATGCACTGAAAAATGGCTCAGAAAATGTATCCTAAACTACTTGAATGGCAGATTATTAATCAGAAAAGTAGAAAAATAAATAGCGTGGTTAAAATATACATGTATATATATCTATATTTCCATAGATAGTTATCTCCATCCAGAATAACATATGACCTGTAAATATCACATTTTAAAGAATATTATATGACATGCAGGAAAAATATATAACGAATTATTAATTAAAAAGTAAAACCCCAAAATTTGACATCACAATTCCTTTCGTGAAGTAATGAGAAAGATGTGGGAAATTTTAACTTTTCTTCTCTGTGCATTTTTATGCTTTCTAAAATTTTAACAGTTGTGATAGATTGCTTTGTTATCAAGTGTTCTCTGTCTTCTCTGTCAAGAAAATGTATTTTTGCAGCCCATCTCTTAGGCAGGTGGCATACTCTGGTCAATTCAATGTGAGCAAATTAGTTTCGGCCATGGGCCATGTCTGATCAGAACATAAGAGCCACTATGGAGCTCCCTCTTGCTCCCTTTCTTCTGCTAATTGCAGTATGTCCAGAGGGGGGGCTTTCATCCTTCTGGATCCCTGCGAATCAAGAGTACACATGGGAAGTCATATGTAAAGATGACACGGAATAAACTTTTGTGGTTGGGGGCTGTTTATTACATCAGCATAACCTAGCAAAAGCTGCCTGATATAAAGGTTTGTATGTTTTATGTATCAACTAATAAAATAAATAATACAAAGATCACACTATAACATATCACTTTCATTTAAAAATCACATCTTAATCATCTTCAGGAGGAGGAATAAGAGCATGCAACTACACTCTGGAACTAGAGGAGAATAGAAAGAAGAGGATTTGCTCCAAGTCCCTCTGTACACTCTTGTTGTGCAGTGTGTTGTTTCTATTTGGCATTAGCATCCTTTATTCTTTTGGTTCTACTCTTTCTTATAAATGCTTTAGCCATCTACAATGAATTACAAATCACCAAGCAAAATACTTATTTACTTCCTCATGTTCCATCTCTCCTTTTTAACTCCTATCCATTTTAGTCTGTAATCATGAGGGTCACAAATAATACCCTAATGGTCAAATTAAATGGCCTTAGTTGGTACTCACCTTCTTGGCTTCTTTTAAGTTCTTGATTTAGGTGTGCACCCCAGTCCTTTGGTAAGTCTTTCCTCAATTGGCCCACATGACATTGTAATGTTTGTTCTCTTACACTGCGAGGACCTTTCTTTTCTCTTCCTAGCTGGTATTTCTTTATTTGCCTTCCCTTAAAGGGCTTCTCTCTTCACCTTGTTTTCTCTTATTTTTCCAGCAATAGCTTTCTTGTCATTTGTTTCAGAGATGTGCAGGGAAATGAGCAACAAGTTTGTGAGTTGCTCTGATCTATTTTACTGGGAAACAGTGGCGAGGCTCCTGGTACACAAATCCCTCTGAAGACATATCGCTGCTTTGAGATGAGTATAACATTACACTACTGGAGTTAAACCTGTCTTCATTCATTAGCAAAAAATATTCTCATTGGTAAAATTTTTTTCTCAAAATCGTCCCATGACAATTATAATATCTAATCTCATTTTCTGGGGCCTTTACTGGTATGATATATGATCACTATTTTTCACAAACCAACCACACTCGACAACAAGAAATATTAGCGATCTTGGCAAGATTTAATATGTTATGTAACTGCCTGGGATTCCAAATATGAGTTCATGGGCTGTTATGTTCGGGTAGAAAGAGAGCCAAAATCTAAGTTAACAATTTTGTAGAGCCTGCAGGAACAACACACATGCCTAGAGATGTTTATTTTGTGTGGAGTGATGAAAGTTCCTCTAAAACTTTGCTATTTTCCTAGTTACTCTACTGAAATCTAATTAACCGTTTTCCCCGTTTTAAGTGTTTTTGAAGAAATAAAACTCATATTCATTATTAGAAAAATTTATATTCTCCTTAAAATCATGTTTTGTGATTATTCATCATCGCATACAACACTGTCCAGGAGAGATGAAATGTGTCATGTTTCTAAAGACGCTTTTCTAAAGAGACTTTAGAGCTTATTTTTGGTGACTTAGTCCAATGACTAAATCCCCTCAGGAAATTATTTCTCATCTAACCTGAATATTTCACAACATGCTTAAATGTTTCCTTTTGTTATGTCCTCACTAAAAATGTCTGTAAAGGAACTCTCTTAACTGGAAAACCATTTTTTAAATTTATCCTTGCCAACTTTCTTTAATCTAATTCAAGTCTTTAGGAAAAAAAAAAATCTTAAATCACTTCCAAGAGACTATGAATGATTTCCAATGAAGGTGCCCATTTAATCTCCAGTTTTTAAAAATTGTGTTATACAGATTCATTTTTTGTAATTTGCAGTTTTGTTGTTCAGGATATCCAATATTGTTCCCCTTTAAATATGGCCTATTATAAAATACCTGAGTTTCATTAGACTTACAAAGGCTTCTTTAACAAACAAAACTTCCATCAAATTGACACCCCAAACTGTCAAAACGAAAAGATGACTTAAGATTTTTCTTTTTCTGTTCATTCTTTTTAACTTCCTGGCTTTTGTGGTTGCTGTTACTTTTAGGCAGTATTATCACAGTGTAACATAAATAAGAGATTAACTTTACAGTCACTCTCCATTCACCATAGAACTCCTTGAGCCACACACGTCCAGTAGGGTCAGCGTTTTCTTTGGCCAGCTTGGGTCCTTGGCTTTGGTATTGTGGGGCTCACGCCATGGAATACTGTCAGCACAAAGGGATATCCTTTGGAAAACAATCAAAACTTGCTTTCTCTCTCTCTCTCTCTCTCTCTCTCTCTCTCTCTCTCTCTCTCTCTCTCTTTTTGCATACAAGCATAGAGAAACTCTCATTCCTCAATTCATTAATGTCAAAGAGTCTAAAGAAGTTTGTAAGGACAAAGAAAAGCCCTGCTAATTAACTATTGTGTTGTGATTATAATCAAGATTTACTAAGTACTTTTCTCGTGCCAGGTAGCGCATAGATGGCACAAAACACAGTTTCTGCTGACAAATTTTCAGCCAGCCCTGTGTCTCGGGCCTCAAAGGTTTGACTCTTTGTGCCAAAGACTCCTGATTAATTAGGAAAATTCAGCAAGCATTTATGAAATTAACTCCCCAAGTCATGTAGACACAAGGTAGTGTTTTTCTGGTATATTTCCAGTAAACAGAAGGATATTGGTTGATTGTTGGAGGAGAGTTGATTGTAACCTTTGGCTCTAAATAATGAGCCTGTGTCTTAATTTCATTTAATGGTTTGGAATTCCAAAGCTATGGAGTTCATTAGGGAAGCAGAGGAAGTAAACACGTGAAAAACAGGGAAAGAGACCCATTGAGCCCAAGCTGGCTTCCTTTTTCCAGTATTAATTTGTAGATGGACTAAATCCACAGCTGTTTCTTATGACAAACAGACAGACTAAATAATTTTTAGTTGTCCCCACGCTGTCTTTTAGCCCATAAGCTGATTGTGCATCTGCTCAGCTGAATCGATAAGGGGAATCGTGTTGGGGGACTTTGGGCCGCACAGGAGTAGAATTACTGAGTTGTTAGAGACGGATGTTTTCAGTTACAGTTTTAACTGGACATAATGGCTTCCCCACAGGAAGGATCATGGATCCATAAACCTGGTCCACTGCTCCCTTACAGGAAAGGAGCTGTTTATTACTGCAGTACATGCCACCTGCTCAGCTATCAAGTGTACATTTGTTCTCTTGGGAACAATAGGGTGGGGTGGTTACTAGAAACAGGGCCAGAAGCCAGCCGTATTCCACTTCTACATTCTGGCTGACTCCTCCAGTGACCTCTGTCTAGTCCCCTCAATAAAGCTAACCACCACTCATTAAAACTGGAGCCCAGATATGTAGTGCCTTGGGAAATATCCATACTTCACTGGGATTTCTTTGGCACAGAATGCATTCAAAATTATCCTTGTCATCAACAAATATTTATTGGCATCTTCCATTAACATGCAATGAATGAGTCAAAGGTATATACTATGCTTTGGATTTACATGAAATGTTTCTAAAAGCTGAATTTGTTACAAAGGGATTATTTTGTTTTGTAAAGCACATTTTTTTTTTAAAAAAAGAATTTATGTCAGTTCATCTACCTACCTAAGATTTCTGCAAATTGATTTGGTCCTATAGTTGCTGATTATTAGGCATTATCTATGTTAAACAAAATGAATTTGAAAGATAGCCATTAGTGACAAAAGATAGCCATTAGTGCACAAATATACAGAGTTGGGTTGCTATGCAAAATAAATTCTTTTCTATTGTTGAGAGCACAGTAAAAAAAAAAAATTTTTTTTTCAAAAAGGTCCCTGTCCTTGGAACCTATCTTTATACAATTTTAAAATCATGCGGGTGTATAATGACAAAATATTCTCTGTGCCCTCTAAAGTGGGTGACAGCTCCTGAGCATAGTGACACTCCATAAACAGCCCAAGTGGCAGAACAACCCCAGCAGCAGAATTTTATTGGCAGCTGCCCAACCTGAATGTTTTTGTACTATCCTTGACTTCTACAGTCGGCAGAGAGAGAGAAAAAAAAGTTCCAGAAATGAGAGATGTTGAAAGGATGGATGTCCAGAAATGGAAGTCGAGAGAAGAGAAATGTTTCTCACACTTTATTAAGCATTGGAAACAATTAAGCGGTCACTGGTTTGATCTCAGATGGTTTAGAAATACAAAAACTAACAAAATCTCCTGGTATTTTAAAACCAGAAGAATCACCCAGCTCAATCTTCTTATAAGGACCATTGTTTAGCTGCAGGATACAAGGGAAAAACAAAGACAGTAAGAGTCACAGCAAAATGTCAAAACTTCATGCAGGAAAACTGTTTCTCCAAGAAGCCAAGTTAATACCTAAGGTAGCTATGGACACGTGAAAAACACTGAGACACAGCACACTCCTGCAGGTCCACCTGCTGCTCTGGGAGTCCTGGGTTTTCAAATTCTTAATGAAGTAATTATTTAGCCAGAATTGAAGATGGGAGAGAAAGTAGGGGTAGAAACACAAGTTAGTTAGAGCTGGTTCAATTCTCCATTCCAAGAATGAGCCCACTGAATGTATTTTTAAATCATAATCATCTTTCTTTTTTAAAGCCTCAGGCAATCTAAGAGAAGAATCGTAAAATCAATGGAAGTGTAAATGATGTGATTCAGCAATCCGTATACGGGGTAAAAATGGGAGTTCATAACCCACTTGAATCAAACTGTGAAATATGATATATCAAGAACTATGTAATGTTTTGAACGACCAACAATAAAAAAAGAAAAAAAAAGAAGTTGATTTGAATTGATCAGAAAGGAGACCCGTTTTTCTAGTTTTCAGAGATGTGCATATCTGAGAGGGTTCTAAGCTCTGCTCCATGAATGCAAAGCTTTCTTTTCTCAATTTTGCATGCAGGATAGCATTGTTCTCAGATGTCACCAAGTCCCCATCACCCCCATGGGGATGTGTTTGTAGTTTGGGCTATGGTAACAAAATGGATTTACTGACAGAAACTTTCTCAGCTCTGGGGGTTAAAAGTCCATGGTCAAAGTGCATCACAGCTGTTTCTGGTTAGACTTCTCTCCCTGGCTTAAAGATGGCCACCTGCTCCCTTTTCTTTGTGTGAGCTCTGGAGGTGAGAGAGTGATAAGCTGATGTTTCTTTCTCCTCTTATAAAGACCTACAAGTCTTAATGGATGATGGCCCCTCCTTATGGCATCATTTAATTTAATTTCCTTTTTGAAGACCCTCTATAATCACACTGAGAGTGGAAAATTAACATATAGATTTTGGGAAGAAGGAACATAATTCTGTCCATAGTAAATGATAAATGTTGATTAGTAATTGAGAGTGCTCAGGGCATTAGTATTGTGCAATTAAATTACTAATGCTAGGTACAAAATGTGTGCACTGAAATAATTCATAAAACAAGCCAATTGAAACTTAGCAGATCAAATAATACTTTATGCCACAGACAAGACAGGAGACACTTCATAGTAATCTTTTGCAATCAGGCATCTAGGTTTGAAATCCCAATTTTGCATCTTACTAGTTATAGGAACTTGAGCAAATAGCTTAACCATGCAGAGTTTCTTTAATATGAAGAAGGGTTAATTACTGTAAGGATAGAAATGAAACATGCTAAATATTTAGTACTGTGCTCAGCCCAGAGCAGAAGCCAGCAAAAAAAGGCATTAATGATATGAATTATGACTTCTATTATGCCAATGTAAATATAAAAATTGAACTAATCAGTGGGAAGTGGATGTTTGTCTTAATTTTGTGGTTAGTTAAATGTTTTGTATTCTCTATACTTCTGAGTTGGAATTTTCCCGATCTGTTTGGGATTGTAATTCAGGGCAATGATGTTCTATATGGTGATAACCAAAGGTCTCAAAGAACTCAGTAACTTTCCCTAGGCTCAGAGATGGCCACTGGTACAATGTTCACATGGCGCCAGACCCCTAGGTGCCCTCTTGAGGCTGTACTATGAGAGAAAAGTCCCAGTCAGTGGTCTGCATGGAGCAAATGAGTCTGATGGGTCTTTGGTTGTGGCACCTAAAATCACCTTGGTTAAGATTATGGAGCAGCTTGTAAATGTGAGTGAAGATGTAGGTTTTGTTTTCAGTCATATAAACCTTCCATTTCTTGGCCACATTACCTTCAGAGTATTTTAAATCTTGTGATTTTGTTGTGATTATTTTCTAATTACTACTCCTCGCATGGCTTTTAACATTTATAAACAATTCGTTTCTTTCCTAAACTTTATTTTATGGATTTTTCTAGGTTTGGCATTGCCCTTGCTTCTTGGCACAGCATTATGTTACTATTTTTAAAAACGAGCATGACAGTGTAGATACTGAAATGGAAACACAGAGCCAAAACGAAGTTTGGATTCAACTGGAAGAACCAGAGGCTGACATTCAAATGTCAATGGATTCCCCTACTCATCTCTCTCTCCCTCTTTTTCTTTTTTCATTTGTGAGATTTACTTTAAAAATCTAGGTTGCAATCATATTAAGCAATATCACCTTAACTTTGATCATAGTGAGTATTACTAAGTGCTTTAATTTTAAGTTGCCCCTAATGACTTTATTCGTGGATGTAGCCTTTAAAATTATTGCTGTTCAAATACTTATCTCCAATCATCCTTCCCTTCATAAAAACTTCAAAAGCAGAAGAGACTGTAAAGCCTTGCATTATTTAAGGAGGTAGCAGTTTTCATTCTGTAAAACTAATGAAAATATTTTAATTTCTAAATTGCTTCTGTGGTCTAGATATCCACATTTGATTTTCTCAAGCTAAACTTTATCTCAATGTAATCCCTCCAACTAGCATAATTATTTTAATATGTAATTGAAAGATACCTAATTTTTTTTCCCTCTCCTAAATCTGAAAAGGTTAAAGGTTTCATCTGAATTTATGGGTTTCACACTCAGGGAAAGTACTTTCTAAAAAGAGCAAAACAAGCATCAGCTTCTTTGGAAATGTATGCAGTGAAATTTTGGCTGGTCATTTTTTGAGAGACCAAGAAGAAAAGCGCTGTCAGCCATACTGCTAAATTTGGAAGTGCAACGTTGTGCCAGCGGGTATTTTAGCAAGGCTGATGCTATACTTGGGAATTTGTCAAGTACATCAATAATATTTCATAGCACATTTGGCTGTGTGCAAAGTAGATACAGAATTTATTCTTCACTCTCACGATGAGAAATACCACATTTAAAAATGTATTAGGGTGACTTCCTCCATTCTGTTCTTCCATTTATTTTTATGGTGCTTATTAAGGAAGTACCTAAGGTTCTTTTAAAATGTCATATCTTAGCTAAGACCATGAGAGCAAAACCCATTATTCACCACAGGAACTTTAGCCCTGTTCAGACAACTAATGGAAAAATAAATTATCTAATCTGGACAGTTGGACAGCTAATCTTGCTGGTTAAACCAGTCGAACAGACTGGTGAAGTGAAGTAAAGGTGTTTTCCAATTGACTTTCAGTAACAACTCAATCTACTCTCTATTTCTTTTTTTTTCTTTTTTGTTAAATTTTTTATTTGTTAGTTGTAGCTGGACACCATATCTTTACTTTATTTATTTTTTTATGGGGTGCTGAGGATCAAACCCAGTGCTTTCTACATGGTAGGCAAGCACTCTACCCCTGAGCCATAACCCCAGCCCTCAATCTACTCTCTCTTACCACCTGCTATAAGTCTTCCAGAGCCTTTGATGACAATAGACAGTGTGCATGGATAATTGATGTGTGTGGTTATGGGTATGGTGAAAACCCATCTATCAACGAAGACTTTCTATTGTTCCACACACTCAAACTTTTGGAGCTCAGCAGGGCCTTAGGAAAACTGTTCTGTCTTCTTGGGGGAAGTTCTTGTACAAAGAGACGATGAGTCTCAGTCAAGTTAAGTCAGATTCTGTCATGTATTTCCATTGCACCAGAGTACCTCTTGCCCCAAACAGGTTATTTTTATTCTTACCTTGATGAAGACCTGTGATAATTTAGTGTATTGCTTACAATTAGCCTCCTGTGTTCCAACACTAATGAGAGGAAAGAGAAGAGGGCAGAGCCGGTTGCCTCCATAGATCCAGAGATTCAGTTTGGGGAAGGGGCTACTTTTTAAGGGAGGCCATTTTGTACCCTTTTACTCCAGAAAGATTGCTTTTGAGACTCAGATGCAGCCCTTACCAAGGGACCCAGAGAGTGCCACTAGGTGCCATTAGGCACTCTCTGGCATACTCATCCTAGAGATCAAGAAGGCCAATGGGGTCCTGGATGCCCCGGGGCAAATATTTCAAGGATGAGGATGGGAGTAGTCAGCTAGCGTGGCAGCCACTTCCATACTAACTGTTTTACACACGCTGAGCCCCCATGATTACTGCCATCCTTATTCCTCAGAGAAACTGAGTAACTCCCCAAGAGTCACACAGCAAGTACAGACAGGAGTCGGAAACTGAAACACAGGAGGCCAATCAGAGCCTAAGTTTTATCTGTTTCTCTCTCCCTTTTCTCCTCCTCAAGAATTTGATCAGATGACAGGTCATGTTTTAAATAATGTTGATTAATTTTTTATGTTTTAGCATTATTCATGGTGGGGAAAGAAGTTTATTTCATAATTATGAATACATATTTTGAATGGACTGTAGCATTCTTTCTATTATTTTGAGGAATTTTGGCAAATAAATTAGTTAGAATCTTCAGTTAATACCAACTTACAGTTATTGGTCTATTCAGGGATCTATTGTTTTACTGAATTATTTTAAGAGTATATGATGACTAATGGGAACCTCTCACTAAACTGAAAAACTAGGATGGTAACAATAATTTAGAACTACCTGGGTATTCCCTCCCCCACCAACAACCCCATGAGCAATTCTACTCCAAGAGTAACTTTTATATTGAAATTCATGTTGGTATGCTCTTTACTTTTTAAAAAGAGTTTACCATAAGTATTATAAAATGCTTCAAATCAGTGCCTCTTTTTGAAGTATAAACAGTTTCATATTGTATGTGACCTTCTAGTAATAGATGTATATCTGCAGTTCATTAATTTTTCCTCCATAAAATATTTAATTCTAAAACAAATTTTATCCATTCCTTTCACAGCGAATATTTGGGTTGCTTATTTTATTGTTTTAATGCAACAATATATTCATATAAATATTAACAAGTACCTTTGTTTGCCTTGTTAACACAGATCCCCTGAGGTATAGATCTGGGACAGGGGTTTATCTGAGTTGAGGATATTACAACTATTAAAATTTACAAGTAACGCCAAATTGTTTTTCAAAGTGATTATATTGATTTATACCTTAACTTGTGATATATAAGTAATATCATTGATTTATTTTTTTCTCCAACAATTTTTATTGCCACACTTTTTAACTTATGGAAATTAAGTAGTAGCTGTTTGTTGTTTTGATGTGAACCTTTTCTAATTACTTAGAAGTTGAATTTCTTTTCTATTTTTTATTGGCTTAATGAATTTACTTTTAGGACAAATGTTCCTGTCTTTCTCCATTCTCCTACTAAATTTTCTTTTCTTTTTTAAAATTTAGTTGTAGGAATTCAGAAAATAACCTATAACAGTTATTCAGTGTTGGTTATTTGTATTGTATAATTATTGCAGCTATCATTGTTTGACCTCCTTAAGCATTTCTTTTGAAAAACAGATGTTCTCAGTTTTCTTGTAACTTAATTTTTCCAGCATTACTTTTATGTTTAGAAAATGTTATGGCTCATTTAAAGTGGGATTTAAGTTTGGATATATGTTTAAAAAATCTTTTTAGAGTTTGCTTTTGAAATTTTCTCTAATCTATCTAGAATTAACTTTTATGTAAGCTATAAGATACCTACACAATTTGTCTCTCAGTGCTAGTGATCTTCCTCATCTCTGTTTATTGAATACCTTCTATTTTCTCCAGTGGTCTATTGTGGTACCTCTGACAATATAAATGTTCCTTATATGTGTGAGTCTGGAGCTATCTAGTCTCTTGCACTGGAAAATTATGGTGTCTTTATATGTATTCTACAATTACTTAATTATTATAAATTTATTATAAGGCTTGCTATGTTATAGGAAGTCCCTACTTTACCCCTCCTCCCCTTTTAGATATGTAATGGCAAAACTTGGCTCTTTAATTTTCATATAATTTTAGAAAAAAATGGCAAGTTTCATGAGAAACAGTACTGGAATTTTAATCAACTGGGGAGAATTGACATCTTTTATATATCACTCTCCTATATATGAATAAGGGGTATCTCTTTATATATTTATTTCTTATTAATTTCTTCCAGTAAAATTTTATCATTTTCATCATCAAAATCTTGTAACTGTTTTGCTGAGTTCATTCCTGGATACTTCATTGTCCTCATTGATGATATAAATAGCATTATTATTAATAGTATTATTTTCATGGTGCTGGGAATTGAACTCAAAGCCTTGCACATGCTAGGCAGGGCTTTACCACTGAGCTGCATCCAGTCCTGGAAGCACTTAAAATTATATTTTGTTTTTTTCGTGTTGTATCAGAATGTTCTTGACCTTTATATATTGTTTTCCTTTCAGTACCATCTTGCTGGCCTATATCATTATGCATAATGATTTCTGAAGTTTGTTCTGGAATTTTTAAGTAATTATATTATCTACAAATAATTACATTTTTAAACTTAAATTTCTTTCTCATTTCTTTTTGTACAGAGCAGGTTTTAAAGCAAAATATATGTTTAGAAAATGATAAATATTTAGAGATGATAACTTACCTACGTTTCTTGTTTCTTTATTTTAAAAGAAATGCTTCTAATACTTCCGTAATACATGCCCATTCTGGTAGGTTTCTATGTGAGTGTTTTCTCTTGATTAGGTATTTCACCATTCCGGGGTGAACTATTCCCCTAGAGATTTTCAGTGCACAACTAAAAAATCATGCATGATTTTATATACTCTTTACAAGGTCAAGAAATTTCTCTCTTATTCTTTGTTTATTTAAAATTTATATCTAAATATGTGTCTGAGTGTAAAATGGTAATGAATTATCTGTATGTTTTTTCCTCATTTAATCTGCTAATCTGATGAAATCACTTTTATTTCTAAAATTAAACTATCTTTGCATTCTGAGTATAAATTCATCTTGGTTTATTATCTCCCTGCCCTACTCACACACTGCTCATTTCAGATTGCTACTATTTTGTTAGGCTTTTTTTTTCCTCTTATAATTTTTAAGAGTAAAATGGGCTTGTAAATTTCCTTTTAGTTCTTGCTTGATAAAATAATTGGGAAGTATTCCTCGTCTGTTCCCTAGGGAAGCTTATGGAAGATGGGAATAATGTGTTTCTTGAAAGATTAGTAAAACTTTTCTATAAAATGTTATGATCTTGATAATTTCTTCATTGGGAGATTTTGATTACTGCATCAAATTTATTCTTAAATCAGTTTTTAATATTATTTTTTCTATTAATTTAAACTTTTCATCCAAGCTTTCAAGTATATTTGCCCAGATTTATTGACTATATTCATTATTGTCTTTTTAATCTCTTACATTATTATGTCTCTTTTAACTTTACTGTTCATTTACATCTTCTCTGTTTCTCTTGATCAGTCTAATATTTATTTTTTAAATAAGTGCACTTTTCTTTTATTGATTTTTCTAATATATTATTGTTTTCTATTTTATTTACTTCTGATCATATAATTAATGTTTTCTTTTTTCAAATTTCTTCATACTTTATTATTTTTCTGTAAGTTCTTAAATTGAAAAGACAATTTTTTTGTCTTTAGTTTATATTGACATAGGACTTTTATAATTTTTCTTTGCATCACAACTTTAATTATAGCTTTTGAGTTCTTAATATATAAAATTGTCATACTCATTCAAATATATTTAAATATCCATTATCATCTTTATTTTAACATGTGTCATTTAGAAGTGTATTTTGAAATTTTTAAACATTCAGGGATTTAAAATTTTCATCTTTTTCTATTACTTTCTCATGAAATTACTTTGTGGTTATTTGAAATTTATTTTCTGATATTTGTTTACAGTATCCTCATGTTATCCTACTTCTTCAATTTTGAGCAATTTTTGTATGTACTTAAAAGGAGTGTGTATTCTTTAATGATCGTACTCAGAATTTAAAATATGCCTATGAGGTCACATTTTTTGCTGTTATTTAAATCTTCCCTATCTTACTGATTTGTTTGTCTATTTGAAAGATGTATTAATTTCTCCACTATACTGGTAGTCTTTTCAATTTCTCTCTTTAGTTTTATCAATATTTATTTTACATATTTTAAGTCCATTTTATTAAGTTCAAGAGTATTTAGAATTAATTTTTTTCCTGGTGAATTGCATTCCTGTACTATTTTGCAAACCTACTCGAAGTTCTTTTGGCTTAAAGTCTATTGTTCTCAGAACCAAAATAGATATACCCAGATTCTTTTGTTTTAGTTTTGCTTGACCTTTTTCAGTTTTTTCATTAAATTATTTTAATACTTATGTGTTATGCCAATTTCTTATAAAAAATTTATGGTTTGATTTCTGAAACTCTCCCCCAAATCCTGTCTTTTACCTGTTGAGCTAAAATGAATGGTAATTACTGATGTATTTTAACTTATTTGTCCTTACTATGGGTTTCTATTTGTCTAGGTTAATATGGCTTTTTTCTTCTTCTTTCATTGTAAGTAATAACTAACTTTTTTGTTATTTTCTCCCTTATTTTTGTTCTATTTATTTGAAATATATAACTATAGTTACTTTTCATGGTATAATTCTATCTTTATTTTTTATGGTACCCTTTAAATTTTACCAATGATCTTTGACTTGATCAAAGTTTAAAATGAAATTGTTAAAAAAAAGAGAGACTTCCCTAAATAAGCAATAAGATTTTAGAACGTTTTAGCTTCAATATCTTGTTGATCTATCTTTTTTAACCCTACAAACATGTTGGTGGGAACTCAAAGTAAATTTTTATATAATAATTTAGTCAAGGGAGAATGGTGCATGGGGTGGTAGGAGTGGAGCTGGTGAAAATGTTTCAATTCTAAATGTATTTTCAACATCTAGTCAGCCTTTTCTGATAAGATGTGGGGTGTGAAAGAAAGGAGTTAATTCAAGAAGGAGTTAAGGTGTTGGAAACTGGAAAGATGAATCAGCTATTAACTAAAATGGAGATATCATAGGTGAATCACATTTGGGGGAACAAACAGGATTTCAGTTTAGAGTATGTTTATGTCATACTTATTAGATGTGAAGTATAAATTTGAGATAGGTGAGTTTGCAGTTCAAGTGAGAAGTTTGCATTTTTTGGTCATTTTCATATAAATTACACATAAAGCAATGAAACTAGATGAGATCATTAAGGAAATGTGTTCTTGGAAAGAAAAGAATCAAGATACTCCAATGTTAAGAGATTAAAAAAATGGATTAGCAAATAAAATAAGAATGGTATATCTAGTGAGGAAGGAGAGAGAAAACAGGATAGCATAGTATCCTTGAACCAAATGAAGGAAGTATGCAAAGGACAAATGGTTGGTTATGCTTTCTAATGCTACTGAGAAGTTAAATCTGAAGATAGATAAGTGGCCTCAACTGTTTTTTTCTAAAAGATAATTCACTTTTATTTCCTTAAAACACCATAGATGATACTTGATAGTGTCACTTTTGAATTTAGATGTACACGTTAACTTTTGTAAAATATATTTCTTGTTTTTCTTTTTAAAAATTATTTATAGATAGGAGATGAGTCAAGTATGAAGATGGAGGGAAAAGGGAAAGTCTAGGGAATAAAATTGACAAAATTATGCTATATGCTTATATAAATATAACACAGTGAATCCCACACTTATGTATAATTATATTGTACCAATGAAAAATATATATGTAAATAAACAGAAGGAAGACCATAAGTGTAGAGGAAGGGAAAGTGGAGGAGGAGGAGGGGACGGAAAAGGAAAGTACTGAGGAATAAATTGGAGCAAATTATGTTATAGTCACATGTAGAAATGTCACAATGCACCCCACTATTACATATAATGCACTAATGAAAACATAATTTTTATTTACATTTATTAATTGTACATATTAATGTGGTTCAGTGTGATATTTCCATACATCTATATGCTATGCACTGATCAAATCCAACCTTCCTTTTCCCATCCCCTTCATTCTTTCCCATTTTTAGTAATCACTTGTTGAGAGCCACAGCCGACTTGGCCCCAGCAAACTTCCAGTTGATTGGCTCCTCTGCGGTGACATTCATTGTGCTGTTTCCCTAGCCTTTCAGACCACAGAGCTGCTCATTGGGGGACTCTTTTGGCTCTGCCCATACGACCCAGCCAATCGGCCTCAAGAGTGGGAGGAGGGGGGATTGAGAGGGTGGCTGGAAGAGCGGTGGTGGCAGTTGGGCTCTGAGTGAATTCCTGAAGAGCTCCCATGGTGCCCGTGTGTTCTAAAAATAAAGTTCATTCCTGCTTGATAAGTGGCTGGTGAATTGTGCCCAGCCAGACTGCGGCAATCACTATTCTACTTTCAGGTTAACCTTCTTCAGGTTCCATATTGGGGGGGGGGGGGAGAAAGAGAATATGAACATGCAGTACTTGTCTTTCTGATGACCACTTATTTTTTATACAATTTAAAAAATATAGATCTTTTTAGTTGTCGATGGACCTTTATTTTATTTATTTATATGTGGTGCTGAGAATCCAACCAGTGTCTCACATGTGCTAGACAACTGCTCCTCCACAGAGCTACAACCCCATCCCCTAATGACCCCTTATTTAATAATGTGAAGATAACTATTAGTGACCTTGACCTGAGCAACTTTGGTGGAAAAATGGCAGTGAGTGGCTGATTGGCTTAAGTTTAAGTGGTGGAGAGCAATTAGAAACAGCAGCTTTCAAGGAAATTGTACTCAAATTGGACATAAAATTGGAGATAACTCAAGGAATTTTCCTGCTGAAAGTGAGAGAAGTGATCAGTGGCTGGCAGTTAAGTGGGGTAGAGACTTAAATTTGTTCTGTGTTGAGCAGGTTTGTAGTCACTAGCCACAAATGACAAGTGGGCACTTGGAATGTGAATAGTTTTAACTGACTTTCAAAGCTTTTACCAAAAATGTAATATATCTTAATAATATTGATATTAGTTACATGTTGAGATAATGACATTGGGTTAAAATGCGTTATTAAAATTGATTTTACCTGCTTCTTAATGCATTTTAAATGTGTACACACCCTAGAGCATTTAACTACATTGTAGCTTACCTTGTATTTGTACCACACAATGCTTATCCAGGCAACCATACCACTGAAACTGCTTCTTTATGCCCAAGATGCAAGAGATCCAAAAGTAAGGAACTAGGAAATTAGACACTGGTAAGTGAGCATCTCATGTATAATCTTCTTTTCTACAATCCTATAGTGTTTATTTTGGACAACCAAGGATAATGAAATAAATGTTCAGAAAAAGTAAAAATATTTAAAGCAAAGATAATAATTCAAAATTTTTATATAATGAAAAGGGTGTCCCTTTGCATGTTTGTTTTAAGCTATGAGCAAGATTTTATGGAGAGCAGAGTGAATTCATTTTCTCAAAAGTCTCACTGAAATTAGTATGATTTTTTAAATAGTGTTGATTTCTATTATATATGTATACATTCTTAGTTCATTTGAGTATATGATTGTATACGGGTAAAATAGCTAAAAACATTCCTGAATATTTAGTCATTGATATTCTGAAATTGATCTTATTTCAGGATACTTTAAGCATGAAATGAATATAATTTTCTCTCAAAACTGCTTAATCTAGTTATTATCTAACCATTTGTGTACTCACTGAATGTTTGATGAATGCTGGCTAAAGATATGGCTCAGTTTCATACCCAGTAATTATGTAATGACTAAGGATGAAGGATCTTAGTTGTATTTTGGTTTTGCTGAACATCTTGAACTATCATTCAAAGATTTGGGTAAAATAAGATCTAAAGTGCCTTTTGCCAATATGTTTTACATTCAATTTTAAACCAATGTACATTTCAGAAGAAGCTTAATCTATTAAGTTTATGATTTATTTACAATTAACTCATCAAGGCCTTTCCCATGTAAGAATGTTTTTACATGGGAAAGATAAACCATTTAAAGATGCTTCTTTCTCCATCCAACTTCCCATTCTCAAACAAGAGGTCACCTTTGCAAAATAATCACAATTTTAAACCATTGTCATAATGCCCAAAATATGCAATGTTTTAGTTGTTTCTAATTGTGTCAATCATGAAGGTTTTCATCTATATTTTAAAAACATTTTAGAAAGTTAGGTTATCATTAATTTAAAAAGGTAAGCCTAGTAATAATAGCTTCTAATTTAAGTATATCTATAAACTTAGATCTACTTTCAAGATGAAATAATAATGAAGTACCTTTCTTTCTCTCTTTTCAAAAACATACATTCTCTAAACTTGATCTAGATTCTCCAACAGAATTATATAATAAAAAGATTTACTCAGTATGAGTGAAAGGATAATTGAAGATTTTTGTAAGACCCTAGAAAACTTAGCAGGCCAAATTTTGGAAAGTAGTCTAGGATAATTTCCCTAAGGCATTGAGCCTTATCCAATCTTTCCCTTGCTTAGTCTTTCTTCAATCACAAGAAGTTGTATTGTATAACTGTTGTAATAGGTTTACATTGTCATTCATTTACTTTGCACTGGGAATTAATGATGTAATAAAAAGACAATGTAAGGTTACACACAAGCAAATTCCAGAATATGTGCATCTCATTTTGCTTCATTGTGTCAAGAAGCAGGAAATAAGCAACTTGGAGTATTATTTGCATCCATTTACTCAAGAATAGAGGTCTTAATGATTGCCAATGATCTCTAAAATAGAGGATATTTAGCAAAGATATCTGAAGCCTGATCTGTTTGATAAATTGAAATGGATGAAGGTAGATATTAATAGGAAAAAGATTTCCTCATTTTTTTTGGTTCTAATTAGTCATACATGACAGTAGAATGCATTTTGACCCATCATACATAAGTGCAGTATAACTTCTCATTCTTCTGGTTGTATATGATGTAGAATCACACCTCATTTTCTTTTATAGTCTGTGAATTATGCACTTAAATATGCACTGAAAGGCCCAATTTATCTTAATCAAGCTTTCACTACAATTCATCAAAGGCTCAGCTCTTAATTCATTACAACACATTATTCTTTGTTGAAAATGTGCCCAGAGACATTGAATGCTTTTTCTTCAATTAACGGATACACAAATGAAGAGGGAAGCCTATGAAGTGAACAGATGCCATAATTCTATATTTGGTAGCAGACTGTGAAATCATCATCTCCTTCTGAGAACTTCAGCTCAGGTTTTAATGATGAAAAGTAGTGAAAACTAGCAGATTGACACATGCCATATGACTTTCATGTACACATGTGAAGCCTAGCCCGTAGTTCTGCTGCCAAAATAAATGGTTCAGGAACATAATCAGTTTCTGATGCTGTCAGCATCCAGATTGATTTTTCTTTGTAATAGTAGGATAGATAATGTTGCTCCATTTGACATGTCTCTTTGAAGATGGAGATCCTGTTAATTAACTCCAGGTTAAATCCTCAAGACAGACTGGCCATTCTCTGTTACTTGTATCCCAATTTAGACTGACTTCCATAATAGGTAAAGTATTACTTGGTTTTATATTGTAAACTGTTCACAGTTCTTCTGTCAACCTTTGCTAGAGTATAAGCAATGACTAATTTTAAGGGGTCCCCAAGAGCCCTACAAGGGAGCTTTAGCTTCCTCCCAGCCATCTGAGGCTATCATGTGAAGAACTCAGCTATACAGGAAATTAACCCAGCATTCACTGGCCACACACAATAATTGTGCAGTTTTTCTTTTTTAAGTATTCATTTCCCTGTCCTTCTTTGGTTTTCAATTGGTAATTGCCCAACCACAGACAGAGCTAAGCTAAAACTAACCTTTCCACTCAGCTCAGCAAAAAGGGCAACTTTGCCTGGGCAGATGGTGATGTGCACTGGTGTGTGCAATCTATTTCCATGTCAGTGGGCATTCTGGACTTTTCAGAAGCAGTTTCAAATGTATTTTAAAATAAAGCATGATGCCATGGATTGTGCTCTGAATGTTTGCTTAAGGCTGATGCACTCCCTTTTTTCCTTCATTAAGAGCTAACTAAAGTTAGATACATGAAACTAAGTTATAAAGCAACATTTTACCCTTTGTGTGTAAGTGTGGGGAGATTGAATTTTAGCTCTGATGGCATAATAGTTTTAATAAACTTTCAGTTATATCACCAATAATAGTTTGTAAAATATAAAAATGTGGTGTCCAAACAGTCTCATAAGAAGGTATTAACCATTGTAGTACATAAAATAGCAGTCAGAATAAAATTATCAGACAAAATCAAAATTATCTAGTCCTGTCTCCTCAATTACCCAACACTTACTTTCTCCGGACTTTAGTTTTATCACATATAATAAAGTTTTCAGGTTTTATTAGCACTTCTGAAAGTTAATGTTTTGGAAACTATCTCTTGAAAATCCACAGTGAAGAGCGCTCTAAGATAAGACACATTTAGGAATTTGTGGAATATTTACATTTGAAAGACTGAGAAGTCCATCAATGTAACTTTGATTATCTCAGTGTATCTGAATTTTATTTGAAGAATGAAATATTGAATATACTAGTAAGAGATATGCTTTGGTATCCTTATTTAATTTAAAAAATTTTATTACTCTAATTTTTTTGATATTTACTGATAAGTGTGTTAGTAATATTTATTGAAAATTCAGAATTTTGAATTAATATAGCACTTATTTCATGTTTTAGCAGTTTAATTTTGCTATCTTATATATTAAATATTTTTAATTTCAGAAATTAATAAAAATGACACTGAGATAATTAATCAACTCTTGTTTTCAGGTTGCATGATCATATTCTTTATTCTCTTAAAACTTACACTTTTAAACTCAGTGATTATTTGAAGTTCACATACTTTAAAACCACTATGCCTATAGTTAATTTTGTTCTTGAATCCTTAAGTGACAAGAAGAAGTTGAAGTCCAGTAAATTCCTGTAAAAGTTAAAACTACAAGTTCAAATTTTTTACTTTCTGACTTAACTTACTAGATTTTATGGCATCCAAATGATTAGCATAATTTAAACACATTAACAGAAATAAATAGATGACTTCATGTAGCACCCCAGACTGATCACTGTGATGCTTGGACTCATGGACAAAGTTTGCAGTGGAGATGGTGAGTTTCTGGAAGTATCAGGAATTTATGAAATATGGTAAAATTTAATCAGACTTACTTAAGAGCAGTATTGTTCATAGTTGCATGAAAAATATTTGGACATCCAAATTACACCAGATGCCTTACAACCTTGTCACCTTAAAATGAGTCTGGGAGTAATTTGGCAGGTGCCATACTGAGGGTACCATATGTCTGGTGGTCTCACAGAGCTTAAATCCTGCCTCCTGAATCAGTTTCATAACTGTGATTATGTGCTAGAGAGCCTCCCCCATGTTCTTTACCTCTCTGTATCTAATCCCCAGAGTTCACCACCTAATTATTCCAGTGAATGCAGAAAATACCTATACTACTCTCCAAACATGTTTTATAAAAATCTATTGTCCATTTAAGAGCAAAATGTTACATAATTTATCTTCTTTAAAGTAATGTTAGTTCTTAACTTCCCCCCAGCATTCCAATAAATACAAATTACTAACATGTTGTATTTATTATGTCCTGGGTAAAATACTAATAATAACTTCCTTAAAAATTTCTACTGCGAACAACACCAGGATTGCTTTACAAGTAAAAAAGATGACGCTTAAGTCATATAGCTAGTGTCAGGAGTCAATTCTACTTTCTCTCCAAAAAACTCATTATCTCCTAAGTTTTAGTAATTCCTTATCTTCATAAAAGGAATTTTTATAGTAACTCAAAGACTAAATTCATTTCTCAGACATTTGGTTAATATCAGTGTATCTCTCCACATTGGAGATTCTGTTTAGGAAGTAATAACATTAATAAAACTACATATTATTGAAATATCTACCAACGAGTAGCATTTTGTTAGATTAAAAAACAGTATACAACCAGAGATATGAAAAATTGTACTCTATCTATGTAATAAGAATTGTAATGCATTCCACTGTCATATTATATATCTATATATCTATGTATATTTATATATGTATATCTATATATCTCAAAACAGTAATATTTCAGGGAAATAGAACTTCTTTTTTTCTTTCATCAAATGAATATTGAAAGACATACATAATGAAGAAGTTGAACGTAGTCTGTGGATTCTGCTTTTAAACATTATACCTAGAGTTCAATCATAATTATTTAAGTGAATCTGAGTAAAGACTTACACAGATGCTTTATGCCATCTCTGAATATTTATAGCTATTCCCCTGGCAGAAACTGACATGCATATGAAACCACTGGTTCCCAGTTGCAGTGTTCTCATATGAATTGGTTAATATTAGCAGTATGCAACAGAATGTTTCAAAATCTCTCATGGCATTTAACTTTATTTTCATGCCAATCATTGGGAAAAGAAATCATGACTGAATTATAGTCTTTAACACTTTCATCTAGGAAAAGTATAAATGAGTTCTTAAGTTTTGAATAAAAAGGTGGTTATGATTTTAAATTATATCAAAGTATAAGTATTGTAAATTCCAGACAAAAAAGAAAAAAAAGATAAGAATTTAGGACAGCATCCAAAATTACATTCACAATCTAGTACAGTAAGTAGAGTTGAATTAACATAATCTTTGACAGGCTTCATCCCACAGAAACTCAGATCTTAATTTATAAAATAGACTACTTTCAAAAAGGTGTGAAAATATTATATCTCCCCATCATAAATAATGCATCTATTTAACTGGTATGCAAAGGCTAAATTCTGAGGTAGGTAGAAAGTGTATTAAACCCTACTCAGTTTATTTCTACTCTTCTCCCCAACTTTTCTTGTATACACAATGTGTAAAGCATTTCCAATAAAGCAGCTGAATAAATAAGTGTAGATAGGCTGGGGAGTATATTAAGGTGCTTTGTACCTTAAAAAGTCTAGCTTCAGTAAAAACATGTTTTTAGTAGAATAGGAAATAAGAAGAGCCCTCACAGTACAAGTGGGAAATCTCAATTGATTGTTTACAACTTTTATTGAATTATCAGATGCTTACTGCAGGTTGATAAGAAGAAACCAGAAAAAAACATGGCAGACCTGCAAATGATGGATGTTTACACTGAGAAATGTTTACACAGATCTTTTCTTCAGCTATAGATTTGAGAAGGGGATTGACCAGTATAAAATTTAATTATCATTCATACTATCTGGCAGTTGTAAACAATTAGACTGGGTAGAATAAACCTTGATAAATAGAAAAAAGTAAGAATATAATAAAGGAGGCTGAGAAAGAGCAAAATAAAAAAAAGCAGATTCTAAAACTCAAAGAAAAAGTATATTGCTGAAAATTATTTTATAATTATCAAGAAAAAATATTAGTAAACTGTAACCCTTAGAGAATGCAAAAAGAGTCTCCAACAAATAAGAGAATGTCAAAAGATAAGAAAAGGCTGAAAGGAAAATAAGTGTGGATAAAATGACAGTTGTAAGGAACATAGAGTGTAAAAGCAAATTAAAATATTCAAAGTAGGCAGTAAAGATATTTCAGAAAACTCTACTAATTTAATGGGGGAAAACATAAAATAGCTTAATAATGTGATATGTGAGAGTGATAAAATAAATGGGCAGCTTTGTGGAATATGACAAAATTGAGTCATTCCTTTAAACTTTCACCAGGATGAATGAATTTCAAGTGGATCAGAGAAGTAAATATAAAAATAAAGGCACACAAGTATTAGAAGAGGGCATGGTTATATTCCTTTGTTATCTGAGAGTGGGGAAATCTTTCCTAGCTATGTTGTAAAATCTAGAAATAATAAAACACTTGATTGGTTTCATTATATGTGAAGATTTTAAAAGATCTTTACATGGTAAAAAATATAAGAAAATGAAAAGTGATATAGTAAGAAATAATGTTTGCAAATTATATTAAAGGCATAGGATTAGCATCCTTATGATATAAATATCTTATATATTAATAGAGGAAGAAAAAGGCCAAGAATTCTATTGAAAATGGGATATAAAGAAATTAAATTAATGGGGAGAAAAATTAAATGACTTTTAAGTATATTAAGATGTACTCAAATTTGCTCACAAGAGAAATGCATATATACTACATTCAAAAGTCATTTCTCTTTTCAGGGATTGGCAAAATACAAAATCTCTACCACTTATCCTATTGGCAAGACTGTTAAGAAGGCAGATTCTTTCATACATACCTCAATGAAACGTAGAAAGATATAAACCCTGTGGAAAGGAATTTGAAAAATATCCAACAAATCACTTATCCATATAACTTTGACCCACAAATTTCACTCCACCTAACTTGGGTCTTTAGATGGCTATTCTTCACATTCAGACTCACAGCCCACCCTAGTGACACTGCACTGACAGGGAGACTCATGCTTCAGCACATTTCAGAGAACTACTTGGCCAAGGAAAATCAATTACTCATCCTACACCTCCACTCTGATAGATAGGCAATCCTCAATCATGAATTTTTAAAAAACTATAGCTTCTGGTTTTGCCGTCCTGAGCAGCATCTTTGTTTAACCCAACTCCAGCCTGCAGCCTGTCCAACTGCAGATTCCGGATAGCAAAATTGCCCTTCCAAGAGTTTGACTTGAAGGTATTGAAATACCCAGTCAGTATCTCTGCATGCTTAGAGAGCCTAGCCTGTAGTTTTAGTGGACAAGAAGCCCAGTCAGAAACCCCACTTACATAAAAATAAAGGCAGTAGCCCAGACAAGTAGAGAACACAGGAAGAACTCTACCTGCCTATGGTTATCACCAGCTGGCTCTTTTAGAATCATAGGTGAGTCCAACAGTGAAGGTTGTCCTCTGTCAAGAAATACCTGCAAAGAGTGGTTGAGGGTACTATCTCCTCAATCCAAGAATATGAGTATCACAAGGAATCATGGAATCATGACATCCTCAAAAAAAAAAAAAAAACGAATAAAGTTCCAATTATGGACCTTATAAATAGAGGGACATGAAGTAAGTGACAAAGAAGTCACAATAATCCCCTTAAAAAACTTCCCTGAACTAACAACATTATATAAATAGAAAACTAAATGACATTTTAAAAATAATATATAAACAAACTGAGAAGCTCGACAAAGAAATAGAAACAAACAAACAAAAACAGAAGTTCTAGGAAGGAGAATACAATGACCGAACTGAAAAATTCAGTAGAAAGCTTCAACAGTAGACTCAATCAAGTAAAAGGACAATCAGTAAGCTCAATAATAGAATATTTGAAATTATCCAGTCAGAGGAGTGAAAGAGGGAGTCCTTCATGGCACACAATTATTACATTAGCAAAACTTGAAGACAGGATTCTGAGAGCAGCAAGAGATAGAAATACATCACATACAAAAGAGTTTCAATATGACAATCCATTGATTTCTTGGCACAAAACTCAAAGATACAAGTAAACAGACCTGCATTCAGAATACCCTCAGAATGGATGATGTTACATAAAGCAATTTGATCCTAATACAAGGAATAAAAGGCTAAACTACTAACTGCAGTTGGCTGAAATAAACTGTCAAGAAATAAATTGTCAATTACAAAATAATGTAAATTCTGGCATTAAAAGCATATAACATAGAGGGGGGGAGTAAAAGTGTAGGGCTGTTGTATGAAATCAACCTTAAGGTGTTATCAGCTTCAAATAGGTTGTTGCAAATCTAATGTTCTATGTAAACCTTGTGGGAACCAAAAAGCATAAATATTCAATAGAAGTACAAAACCAAACCAAAAGTATTCAAAGTCTTCTGCTACAGAACACTATCAAACTACAAAGTAAGACAGCAAGACCGGAAGAAAATGAACACCAGTAGATTGGCAGAAAACAAATATCAGAATGGTTACCTCAAATGCAAATGGATTAAATTCTCCAGTTAAAGATATAGAATGGCTGGATGTATAAAAAAAGTGAAGTCCAACTATATGCTGGATACAAGTGAGTCATCTTACTTTTAAATACACACTTGTACTGGAAGTGTGAAAAAGGATATCCCATGCAAATTCAAACCAAAGACAGAAGGGATAGATAGATCAAATAAAATATAGTTTAAGTTAAACCTTAAGGGACAAAGAAGGTCACTATAATTTTAAATGGGTCAATTCATCAAAATGTTATAACAGCTGTAAATATATTTACACCAATATCAGAGCACCTAAAGATATAGCACAAACTTTAAAGGATCTAAAGAGAGATAAATTTTAATACAAAATAATAATAATAATAGTAATAATAATAATAATAATAATTGGTCTTCCATATCTTCCAAAAGTAGACAGATGATCCAGACAGAAAATTAGTAAGAAAGTACTGGACTTAAATATTGCAGATCAAATGGACCTAAAAAAGCATACAGAATATTCCATCTAACCACAGCAGAATGTAAGTTCTTTTAAAGTATGCACAGAACATTCTCCAAGATAGATTATACCTTAGACCACAAGATAAATCTTAGCAAATTTAAGAATATTGAAATCATGTCAAGTATCTTTTTTTTGACCACAATGTTATTAAACTAGAAATTAAAAACAGGAGGAATTTTGGAAAAGTCATGAATACATGGACATACTCATGAACAACCCATGGGTCAATGAAGAAATTAAAAGGGAAACTAAGTAATATCACAAGACAGAGGAAAATTGAAGCACAACAAATCCAAACATGAGACACAGAAAAAGTGGTTCTAAAAGGAAAGTTTATAGCAATTAATGCCTACACTGAAAGGAAGGAAGACCTCAAGAAAGGAATTTAACGTAGTCTTCAAGGAAATGGAAAAAAGGAGACAAAGAAAGAAAGTTAGCAGAAGAAAAGAAATAAAATTAGCATAAAAATGAAATAGAGGATAGAAAAAAGTCCAAAATATTGACAAAATTAAGTTATGCTTTGGAAAATACAAATGAATGAACTTTCAGCTAGACTAAGGAAAAAATAGAAAAGACACAAATAAAATGAAAGAGGAAAAACACAACTGGCACAACAGAAATATAAATGATAAGAGATTACCATAAGCTATTATACACCTACAAATTAGATAACCAAAAATAAATGAAAATTTCCTGGATATATACAACCTACTAATCCTGAATCATGAAAATCTAGGAAATGTGAGTAGACCAGTAATAAGGAAAGAGATTAAATCAGTACTCAAAACCTCTCAAAAAAATAGCCCAGGACCTGAAGGCTTTAACTGCTGAATTCTATCTAACATTTTTCTTTTTAAAGAGCTAATACTAGTCCTTTTCAGACACATTAAAAAGATTTAAGTGGAGGGAATACTACCAAATTCTTCTTGTTATACCAACATTACCCACCTACCAAAGCCAGATAAGTACATTACAAGAAAAGAAAATTTCTACTTATTTGAAGAAAATTTTTACAAGTCATATATTTAATAAGGGTTAAAATAAAAATATATAAAGAACTCAATCAATTGTCTTGCAAGAAAATAACCTAATCAAAAAATGCAAAAGTTGGGCTGGGGATGTGTCTCAAGTGGTAACACACTCACCTGGCATGCGAGGGGTGCTGGGTTCAATCCTCAGCACCACATACAAATAAAATAAAGATGTTGTGTCCACCGAAAACTGAAAAATAAATATTAAAAAATTCTCTCTCTCTCTCTCTCTCTCTCTCTCTCTCTCTCTCTCTTTAAAAAAAATGCAAAAGTCTCTTGAATATGCATTTCTCCAAAAAAGACATACAAATGGCCAACACATACAGGACAAAATGTTCAACATTGTTAATCATTTGGGAAATGCAAATTCAAACAACAATGAACTATTACTTCCCACCTGTCAAATGGCTATTATCCAAAAAGCCAAAGATAATTGTTGATAAAAATATGGAGAAAATGAAACCCTTATATCTTTCACTGGGAATGTAACTTAGTACAACCATAATGGTAAATTCTGTTGAGGTTCCTCAAGAGCCTGAAAATACAAGTATCACATGATATGGCAATCCTACTTCTGGGTATTTACTCAGAAGATTTAAAATTCATTTGTTGAAGAAATGAAGGGATGTTTGTGCTCTGGCGCTCTTTGAGACATTATTCACAATAGGCAAGTTAGGAAACCACCTAAGCATCTTTCAACGGAAGAATGGATGTGTGTGGCACATGTATACAAATGGAGTACTGTCCAGATTTAAAAAATGAAGAAAATTATGTCATTCTCAACTATATGGATGAACCTAAAGAGCATTATGTTAAGTGAAATAAACCAGGTATCAAAAGACAAATACCACATTTTCCCATTAGTATGTGGAATCCAATAAAATTGAAATCAGAGGGAGAGTGATAGAACTGTGATTATACAAGATGGGAGGTAGAGAACTGAGAAGATAGAGTCCCAGTTAGATAGGCAGAATGTGCATGTGTGTGCATGTGTGTTTAGATCTATTCGAAAACTAAATGAAGTCTTCTTTAGTTTGGCATTCAAATAGGTTGAAGCCAGTTAGTTATTTGATAAGTTTTTTTTAGATATTTAATGAGTTTGATAATTCAGTTTCCTGAAGTATGAAATCGATCACCAATCCTAGAGTACATGAAAAGATGTTACATGGATTAAAAGATTTCAAGATTCACGGAAGACTGTACATGAAAGAGCTAGGTAGTGTCAAAAGAGTAATGGAGTACCGGACACGCGACCCTCAAATGTGGCAGTTTGGCATGTAGAACAACCTCAGAAGCAGGGAATTCTCTCTGAGATCACCTGACCACTTTCCCTTCTCCCCTGAAGCAGATGGTCAAACCTAGGAAAGACTTTCAACTCCTCCCTCCAATGCCATAAGATCCGCAGTTGAGAGCTGTCCACAGGCACCCAGAGAGGAGCCCAAGACAGAGCCTCCAAGAACCTGAACCAACAGACTGCTATGTTTCCTCCAGGTCATTACTATTAGGCCACACTCTTTTGTGTTTGGTGGTGTTTCCCTGACTACCCCTTGTTCACTATACCTAGCATAAAAAATACTCAGCTTTATCCTTATCTTTGGGTCTTTATTTCCTTATGAAGGCCCCCTGTGTCACATGAAACTTATATTTACAAGATTTTTACATTTTTCTCTTGTTAATATTTTCACATAAAGTTCTCATGCATAAACCTCAGAGGAGAAGGAAGATATTTCTTTTCCTTTATAAGAGAACACATAAACAAAGCAATTCACCATAGAAAGTACCTCATTAAAAAATATGTAAAAAAAAAGTTAATCCTTTCTAATCAAAAACATGCAAATAATATCAGATATTATCTTTGATTTCTGAAATTGGCACTTATTAACAAGTTCTAAGATAAGCCAGGTGTGGTGGTGCACATCTGTAATTTCATCAACTTAGGAGGTGAATGGAGGCGGTAAGATCCCAAGGTTAGGGCCAGCTTGGGCAACTTAGGAAGATCCTGTTTCAAAATTTTAAAAATAAATTAATAAAAAGAGCTGAGGATGTAGCTCAGTGGCAGTGCACTCCTGGATTCAATCTTCAGTAATATAAGAAAAAAATTCCAAATCACTATAATATTGCTGAATCTTTAAAGAAATGTCATGTACTGCTGAGAGTTATAAATTCTGTGTCATGGCTTAGATATTAAGCATCCCCTCAAAAAACTCATATGCAAGAAAACTTATACAGTGCAAGAAAACTTAGATGGGAAAGAATTGGGTTATGAGAACCTTAACCTAATTAGTGCATTAATCCCCTGATTAATCCCCTGTGGTTGGGGGAGAAGAGTCCCTGGGGAAGTGTCCATGGTGAGAGGAACAGTCTTTCTCTGCTTCCTGATGCCATGTCTCAGTTGCTTTTCTCCACCGCACACTTCTG
This sequence comes from Spermophilus citellus, assembly GCF_964194105.1. Taxonomy (NCBI): domain Eukaryota; kingdom Metazoa; phylum Chordata; class Mammalia; order Rodentia; family Sciuridae; genus Spermophilus; species Spermophilus citellus. The sequence goes on along the minus strand of NC_138196.1, from coordinate 68,237,935 downwards.
CCATGATGTTCTGTCTCACTTCAGGCCCCACGTAGAGAGTCAGCTATCTATGGTCTAAGACTTCTGAAACTGCAAGTCCTAAATTAACTTTTCCTCTTCTAAAATTGTTCTTGTCAGGTCTTTGGTCACAGGAGCAAAACAGCTGACTGACTAAAACATTTTGCCTGGTATGTATTTTGACAATATGTACCAAAAGTTGTGAAAAACCATTCAATTATTTAATTCAGATGGTATAACTTCTAGGAATTTAGTTGTAAGGGAATGGTATATTTAAAAATATGCCGTACAGCTTTACAAACTAAACTGTTAGAAATAATCTCAGCGTTTAACAATAGGGGATTTGGGCAGCTGTTTATGCTGATTTAATTTACTTTCTTTGAAATCATACTTTGAAGACATATTAGTATACAAAGAGTGTGGAAAATGTCCCTTGAAAAAACTAGAGGCAAAATTCATTTTCAAGTATATGATGTATCATAGAACAAAAGGAAAAATCATTAGAAATGAATTCTTAATATATGTAAGCATGAAATTCTGTGTAGCCTTTAAAAATAGCTTTATAGGAGAGCGGTTTCCCAGGAGTGCTCTAGTGATTCAACATGGACACATAGAGGGTCCTATGGAGGATGGCAAGTGAGCTGGCTTAGGACCTTCTGCTTTTCCCCTGGTTCAAAGACTTAAGATTCATTCTCTGTTAAGTTTCTATAACTTATTGGCTTAATATTCATTTCTACTTAGGTTTAAATGTTCTTGGAAAACAGTGGAAAATGTTCATAAAATGTCAGGAAAAAAAATTTTTTGAAAGAATTTAACTGGGTGTTAAAAGATAGAAAAGATTATTGGTGTCCTATCTAGCCAATCCTTCTAAGTTATACCCACTGTTCATGGTCTCTGAAATTACAGAAAACTGATAATGTTGCAAATGATTTTTGAACATAGAAAAATGAGTCAATTAGGTTCTCACAGAATGCAACTGATTATTGCTTATTAATCAGGACACCTTGCATCTATCTGAAAATTCATTTCGTTATTTCTTATTTATTTATATAATATCTGATTCTTGGAATTGTCTTTTTCTTTTGTTTTGGTGGTGCTGCTGATCAAATCCATGGTTTCATTTATGCTAGGAAACCACATCCCCAGTCTTTTTTCTTGGTGTGGGGGCGCTGCAGGGGATTGAACCTAGGTCCTTGCACATGCCAGATAAATGCTTTACCACTGAGCTACATCTTCAGCCTCCCTAGACATTTTTATCTTTTATTTTCAGACAGAGTCTTGTTTAGTTATCCAAACTAACAATCTTGCAATCCTCTTGCCTCAGCCATTTTAGTATCTGAGATTACATGTGCGAATTTTCTTTTAACTTGGCTATATCACATCGCTAGTTCTTCACTAATTATTGAGAAAAATAAGAGTTTTGATGTGTTCATTATACATATGTATAAGAGTCATGATTTAACCTTTTTTAAAAAATTTACTCTATAACATATGTATGTATGATTTCTCAGTAAAATTTATCTCGAATATAGATTTACTTGGCTAGCACAAATGCAAAAAAAAAAAAAAAAACTAAAAAAAAATATTTAGCAAATTTCCAAACTGTTCAGAAAACAAGTTAAATGGAAAAGGTTATAAAACAGAATGAAGAGTACTAATTTCACCTATATTTTCTACAAATTTAACAGATCTACCTTTTCTGGCTGCTGTTTTGAGCTTCTCTGACAGTTAACTTCTGTTTTTAGCATGTCTCCTTGACTGGCTTCATGCCAAATATGTGCAAATGTTCTCTCCTTAAATTTTCCAAAACTCAACCAACAGGGTTGGAGTGTAGTAAAATGTTATTGAAGAGTTGGGGGGAAACAATGAAATTAAAATATGAAAAGTGGACAAATCTTACTGGTAAATATGGTATATATTTTTTTTAATGTGGGATCCATCGAGAATGATGCTTCCAAAGAGTGTCATCATTTGTCATCGACTGTTTGTCCTCTCAATTGTGTCCTGTTTCAACATCAAGAAAGTCTCCCAACTTCCAGTGATCTAGGAGGAGAAAATGCTGCCTTCATAGTAATCTTGACAAAAAAATCCAGTTTGTGTCCCTAAGGAACAGGTTACTTCACATTTCAGTCAGAAATATCTGTGTTTGGATTCCTCTATCCCTTAGATATTAGAAAGGGGCCAACCATACACCTCATGTCCAATCTCTCCCAGAATCAGGGGTACAATACCACCTAATGTGATTTCATGTGTCCAGCTAATTTTAATGTGTCCTTAAACACCATGGTATGTTTCCATCCTAGAAAGAAACATGTTTACTGTGTTGTCAGCTTTTAATCTCTGTGACCAAAATATCTGACACTAACACCTTGGAGGAGGAAAGGTTCATTTTGGCTCACTGTTTCAGGGGCTTCAGCCTGTTCTTGTGCATTTCATTGTTCTGGGCCTAAGTCAAGGCAAAGCATCATGGCAGAGGGGTGTGGCAGAGGAAAGTTGCTCTGCCCTGCATAGTTGGAAGCGGAGAGGGGAAGGAGCCAGGAACAAGATATAGTCCTGAAGGGCATGACCTTGGTGGCCTGCTTCATTCAACAAAGTCCCACTTCCTTCAAATTCTTAATCCACTGATGAGGTCAGAGCCTTTGTGAGTCAATGACTTCCCCAAAACTTCACCTCTAAACATTACTACATTGAGAACCACTCCTTCAACACATGAGTCTTTGGGGACACTTTATATCCAAACCATAACGTATACAGATGTACTTTTTTAATACCTTTGCATTTCTAATTTGTTATTTTTTATTATTAAATATAGAAAAATGGCTTTATCACTATATCTTATCCTGTCCAGATCTCCTCCATGTCTCTGACTGGCAGTAGACAGTCTCTGATTTCTTTGGTCACTATTCATTGTTAACATTTTATGAGCTTCCTACATGTTTGTTTTTCATCCTTTATAATGTTTAATCTCCATATTCCACATTCAACAGAAAGAAATTTTGACAGCAAAAGAAATAGCAGCTTCTCAATGTTACATGTATTTTTCATATTTTCCCCAAGCCAATGATAATACTGATAATAACAATAACAGCAACTACTACTACAATCACAATAATGATTGCAGGGGCAACAAAGAACTTACTAAAATAAAAGAGAAAAAGCACATCTAAATGAAAGGGTTTGGGTGATTCTGGCAAGGTTTTCAGTTCAACAAAATATAATATTTAGTGAAAATTGTTTGGTTTTTATTATTGTTTTTATTATAGCAATCCTATTATCAACAAAATATAAGACTTGGCTACCAAATCTGATAGGCATCTTGAATGAACAATTGTATGTTTTACTTTCACATGAAGATAAAACCCAAATCTCTTTAATAGTAGATTTTCCAGTCAATGTTTTTCCCAAATATATTTGTCTAGGTTCTTGATAGAGTCCTGTGGGACTAGTAGGGTGTTGGTTCTTTCTCTGTTTACCAGAGCTAATGTGATTTAATGTGTCCAGCTAATTTTTGTTTTGTTTGTTTGTTTGTTTGCACATCTTGGAGGGTGAGTGCTTTTTTCCCTTACCAAAATTCATGTTGAGCATTGGTTCCCCACGAAGCTGTGTTTAGTGCTGTTGGGACCTGCAAGATTGTCTTTACCAGCAAATAATGCTTCTCTCTCCAGAGTGAGTCCTCCCCGACTAACTTATTGCTAGAGCGGGTTGTTACAAAGCGAACTCGGCATTTACTGACCCTCTTCCTCACATACATACTCCATCCTTCTGCATATGTCCACTTTAGCTTTCTGTTTTTCACCATAAGTTGGCACAGTTTGAGGCCCTCAACAGAAGCTGAGTAGATGTGGCAAACTGATCTCGGACTTTCCCTCTCCACAACTGAGCTAGCTAAAATTTTTATTTATATACTATCCAGTCTCAGGTATTCTGTTATAGCAACAGAAAATGGACTCAGTCAGGGGGCTATTAGTAGAAAAGGGTGATTATCTGATTTACCAAAATACAGAAGTACTCCTTTCTCCAGGAGTATATAAAAGTTAAGAGGCGGGATCCAAAGGAGTGAATATCCAACAACCAATGAGAAACAACTTGATTTATAAAGAACTAGGAAGACATATATCTTTGTGTAAGAGGTCCTTCCCCTGGGACACCCCGGACAACAAAAGCAATAGGCTGGTCTAGTTTCACAAAAGGTGTGCTGGCACACTTCGCTGTGAATCAGTTATATAGGTAGCTCATGATTTTGATTTCTCAGACCTTACCAGGCCAGAGACAGTGGTGTGGCTGGAACCCCAGGCTAGTGAGTTTCTAACAACAATAAACTTCATCTGGTTTAACTCAGTGAGTGAAGAAAATTATATTCAAGTGAGTCATGACATTTAAAATGGACAGAAAGCCCAGGCTTACTCTAGTTATATATAAGGGCCAACTTTAAATACGTGCTAATGGTCAGGGGAAAGGAGCAGGGTAAGGATTTTGGTTTGGGGTAGGCTTCATGAAAAGAACCTTGAGCTTGATCTTAAAGACTAAATTGGATGTCAGAAGCAGCAAGGGAGAAGAACATGTTGTTCTGGGAGTTGGGAAGAAACAAGTTGGTGAATTTTTCTTAAAGGGACCACTAGTACATATTTCAGGTTTTACAGGCAATACTGTCTCTGTCCCAACTAAATTGTTCTGTGGCTCAAAAGCAGCCTAGACAATACATGCATATATGAGTAGATGTGGGTCTGGCTCTGCTCCAATAAAATTTGTTTACATAAACCAGTTGTCAGTTTGCTAGTTGTAGTTTGCTGATCTCTGGGCTATTTTAAAAAAATTAGATGATCATCGTTTCCCTTTATTTAAAAAAACTCATAGGGAATGGAATTTGAAAGTCATAGAGAAACTGGTCTGAGAAGTGGAGTCTGTGACTTCCCTAGGTGCTAAGTTCTCTGCCTCCCATCTGAGAATGGAACCCAGAACCTGGCTGGTGCAGAACGTCAGCTTGCACTGTTGGATTACTGAGTACTCAATATGTGTTGGAGCTTTATATGTGTCCTTTTCATTACAGCTCCACCCACTGCATAGTGAGAAATTGAGTCATATTGACTTGCACTTGAGTGTGTAGCTCATAAGAAACAGAAAGTTCCAGGGCTGGGGTTATAGTTCAGTTGGTAGAGTCTTTGCCTCATATGCACAAGGCCCTGGGTTCAGTCCCCAGCACCACAAAAGAAAAAAAAAAAAAAAGGAGATTTCAGCTCAAAGTCTTTTAATCTAAGCAGATCTTTAAATGTCTTTCCTCCAGCTCTCCATTAAGCTGGGCTTTATTGATCATCTTTAAGTACTGAAATTAGATGTCACAAAAATATTTCTAGACTAATAAGATACAATGACAAATTCTTGATCTTAATTCCAAATGTTAAAATCATCCACCATCTAAACATCTCCAGAACACTGGCTAAGGCAGCTTGAACATGAGTTACTGAATTAGAGACAATAGCAACTGCAGCATTCTCCGTGAGTAAAGAATCTGAGTTAATCCTTTTTCATCCTCTTCAGTGAGACTTGCTATGACAACAGTGAAAAAGAAACAAACAAGCAAAAAATAATAAAAAAAAAAAAACAAACCCAAAACTTCAAAATTATGACGTGGTTTAAAAGGCAGCTTTTATTTTGTGGTTCCATTAACATTCTACCATACATTTTTAAAGTGGCCCTAACTATTCACAAATGACCTTGTAACATCATTAAAACCCAGTGATTTTCTGTTTTGGAGGTATTGCCTCTAGTTCTGAAGTCGAAAATCTAACAGGATATTTGCCACTCTTCCTAGAAAAGAGCTTAAGTACAGAATTCTATCTATTTTAGGCCTTTAAAATATTATTTTCTTTTTTATTCTCCCTCCAATTGAAAATGCCTGGGCAAGATAGCAGACCAAGAAAATGCCAAAACTCCTTGTTTTTCATGCTCCGAGTCTAGTGATAGGAAATCTGATCCATCCTAGTTTTCCCATTAGACTGAACAAGGGAAGGAGAACACTCTTGAGGACTCAGCAAGATGATGTTGGTGTAAAACCCTGAAGGAAAGTGTCAAGAGTACAATAGGGTCGGGCCTGGTTCTTGAACGACTCCTTTTAAAAGCCTTACTTTCCATCACGTTGGCTACTTTGGTTATTCCAGGAGCCACGTCAAATATTCCTGTATCTCACGTAAAGTTCTGTGGACAGAAAACATACCCAAAGGAGATGGACTTGGACACCCTGGATTACCAGCTATGCTGAGTCCCTCCCCTACAGACGGAATCTTGAGAACCAGTGGGTGACTCTGCTTTTGATTGCCTCATTGGGAGACCACTTAGGATACCCCGGGGAAAGGGAAAGCCACTCTGTAACTTTTGCTTTCTCTGTGCTTGCTTCTTGCCCTAATTTAATCTTTGTCAGTTTTCATGATGTTGCCTTCCTCTCCCCTTTTTCTAAAAAGAATAATTTTTAGTTCTTTACATAATCTGGAAATTTCTAGTTCTTTATGTTGAAAACTGTATTCTCCCCATTTGTGGGTTGACTTTCCCTAAATGTTAGTGTCTTTTTTATAAATAGTGTTTTGTTGTGTTAAAAAAAAAATCCCTCTTCATGCCAAGATTATGATATTCACCTGTATTACTTCCAAAATTTCATAGATTTATATTTTTAATTTAAATCTTTAATCCATTTAAGATTGATTTTTGTGTGTGTGTGATGAAAGGCAATGATCTGATGTTTTTCCCCACTAAGAAAACCAGTTTATTAAAAAGTTCCCTTTCCCCAGTGACCTGCAACCACAGTTTTTCTTATGCTAAATTTATGTGAGTGGAGCTGTGCCAATTCAAAACTTTTAATTAACGTTCAATTTATAATACGTTATGTTTTGATTTTCGGGAGGGCAAATATTTTCACCTTATTTTTCACACTTTGCATTTTTTTGTTGTTGTTTATTCAGCCTTAATTCTTCCATAAAAATTTAAAAGTCATTTTCAGAAATAACATTTTAGAAGTCTGATTATAGTTTTAATTACATTGAAGGTTTAGTTATACTTGAAAAGAATTGAGAAATTTGCAATATTGATTAATCTGATCCACCTCCATGTTAAATATTTCTGTTTAGTCAACTTCTTTGTTAAAAGTATTTAATAAGTTTATGAATCTATGAATAATATTTATTGACTTTATCCTTATGCATTGTTTTAAGTACTTTCTTTTTATAAATTTTATCTTTGATATTTCCCAACGTATTAAAATATAGTTGACTTTTCACACTAAATGTTCCTCAAAAAACTTGCCTAGATTTTGTTAAGAATACAATTATTTTTCTAAGGATTCCTTTGTTGTACTTTGTAAATAGTCACATCACCTGCAAATAATAATTTTGTTTTTATTTTCTGTCTTTAAAAATCTTTCTGAGATATCTTCAAAAACTATTTTTTTCTGACTTTCTCTACCAGTTCCTGAGAGAAGCATATTAAATATTCAAAATGATGGTTGTTTTGTCAAACTTCTCTTTTGCTTCTCTAAGTTTCTGCTTTAAGTATTTGGTGTTATATTATTGGGTACATAAAAGGCTAAAATGATAATATCTTATTATAAATTAAGTATTTTATCTGACATTCTCTTTATTTCTAGTAAGATTTTTTTCCTTATGATCTATGTAGAATGATTTCAAAAGTTATTTTGGTTGGTTATATTTTTAAGTATTTTCTTATTCTACCTGAAACATAAAAATATAGAATAGGTAAAGATATATTACTTATGTATGATTCTTATAGTTTTCTTGATTTTTATTTACTTTTTGCTTTTTAAATCCAGTTTGAAATATTTCAGTGGAAGAACAAAGAAAATTAAAATGATTGTGATTGCTCAATTAAATTTATTTCTACCATTCATGTGATATTTCTATATTTGTCCTAATTTTCTATGCTCATTTTATTTTTTCCTTATTAGTCTTCTTTTGGATAGATTGCTTGCTACAATTAACTTGATCCTTCTTACTTTTCCTTTCCTTATTAGTTTGGAATTTTAATAATTCACTTTTATTCCCTCCAGTGTTACATTGTAAAATTTACCATGTGTACTTTAAAAAGCCTAATGTCAATAACTTTACATAGTCCTGAACATCATAAGAACCTTATGATTTTGACTTTTATTACTCTTTCCTATCTCACATGCTAGGCTTATCTCTATTTTAATTGTTTTTAAGTAATTTAAATTAAGTATTATTATTAGATCTTACATGGTTTTATAGATTCAAAGTTTATTTACCCACAAGTTTACCCACTTCTTTGGTCATCATTCCCTCACTTATTTCAGGTCTTCTCTCTGGAGTCACACTTGTTTTCCTGCAGTCATCCTTCAAGATACCTTTAGTAAGATTCTCTTGGTGGCTAATTGACTCCATTTGTCTGAAAATGGTTTCATTACGCTTTTAGTATTGGAAGGTAGCTTCACTGCTGTTACGGTTTAGATATTAGGTGTCCCCCAAAAGCTCATGTGTGTGACAGTGTAAGAAAGTTTAGAGGTGAAATGATTGGATTTTGAGAGTTTTAACTCATTCAGTGTATTAATCCCCTAATAGGGATTAACTGGGTGATAACTCTAGGTAGGTGGTGTGTGGCCAGAGAAGGTGGGTCATTGGGGTATACCATATGTATTTTGTCCTTGGTTACAGGAGAAGGCTCTCTCTGCTTCTGGATGCTATATCCTGAACTGCTCTCCTCTACCACATCAACTGCTGTGACATTCTGCCTCTCCTTGGGCCCGGAGCAATGGAGCCAGGCGTCTATGCATCTGTGTCCTGAAACCTCTGAAACCATGAGGCCCAAATAAACCTTTATGTTGTTCTTTCTTTATTTATTTTTAAGTTATGGGTGAACACAATGCCTTTATTTATTTTTATGTGGTGCTGAGGATGGAACCCAGTGCCTCACATGTGCCAGGCAAACACTCCACCACTGAGCCACAACCCCAGCCCCTCTATATTGTTCTTGTCAAGTCTTTTGGTCACAGCAGCAAAAATGCTGACTAAAACAACCACTTGATTGATTTTATTTCTCTCAATCACTTGAGATTATTACAAGATCCTTTGGCTTTAATAGTTGTGGAGGAGTCAGATGTCAGTGTAAATCTCATTTCTTTGTAGGTTATTTGCCTTTTTTTTTTTTAACTTCTGGGAGCTCTTAACATCCCTTCTTTTTCTTTGGTGTTTTGCAATTCACTCTGATGTATCTAGGTATGGACTTATTTTAACTGCATTGGTTTTTTTTTGAATCTGAGCACCATTGTCTTTCAATAATTTGGGAAACATCTCTGTTGTCTTCAAAATTGTCTTCTTCCATTATTTTCTCTCACCACTCTCTTCTCTACATCTTTTAAATTTATATTTCATAATTTTGTTTCTTTTTCTCTCCCTGCCACTTTCTAAACAAGTTCCTTAGATTCTTTAGACTTATCTTTTGATGCATGAATTCCCTTTACACTATTATAAAATCTGCCTTTAATGTAAATAAAATTTTAAAAATTTTTAAATGATTTTGCCTTTTATTTTTTTTTTTTAGTTCTGGTAAGTTTTTTTCCAAAACTTCTTGCTTCATTTTGGCAATTTCTGGTTCTAGGCATGCATATACTTTCAGTTGCTTTAGTTTGTTTAGAGTAGATATTATTATTTAATTTGTTAATTTTCTTATTATCTGGATTTTCTAAAATTCATCTCTTCGGTCTCTTGTTTCTGTACTTCTTTGCATGTTTTGTAGTATTTTTATTACATGTACATGGGTTGTGAGAGATCACCTAAGGAAATTGTTTGAAACCTGTTATAGATTGAATATAAAGTGTACCCTACAGACTCATGTGTTGAAGGTTTAGTCCCCTGTGCAGCCATGTTCAGAGGTGGAGCTTTAGGGAAGTGATTGGATCATGAGGCTCTGACCTCATTGGTGTATTAATCCATTAACAGCTGAATAGACTATTGATAGGCAATAGAAAATATAAGAGGTAGGGCCTGCTTGGTGAAATGCCTGGAAAAGTGTTTCTTGACCCTGGCTCCATTCTCTCTCTCTCTCTCTCTCTCTCTCTCTCTCTCTCTCTCTCTCTCTCCCCCCCCACCCCCTCACCCCCACCCCTCCCTTCCTGGCACCTGAGATGAATAGCTTTCCTTTACTTCACCATTCTGCCACAATGTTCTGCCTCACCCACAGGCCCAGAAACAATGGAACCAGGTTACTATGAACTGAAACCATGAACCAAAATAAATCTTTCTTCTTCTGTGTTGTATTTCTCCGGTATTCGTCACAGTGATGAAAAGCTGGTGCTGAAACTTAAATTTTTCTTGAGGAGATCGTATTTATTTTACTGTATTTTTTTGAGAGCACTTGTAGGACCAACTTAAAAGTTAAGTTCCCAATTTGGAGCGTGGGAGATGTGCTCGTGAATTGTGGCCACAAAGTACTGCGAGGCACAGTTTATGGTTTTTAATGATTAGGATATTTTGGCTTTGCTTCTACTGAGAAAAGACAGGCATACTTCCTTGCTATGTATTTCTGTTCTTACTATTTATTTTGGGTTTCCCTTAAACTCTGTTCATGTCACCATACATTTATCTGTGTAACATCAAGTAATTTGTTTTATAATTGGTCTCATTTCACAGCGTTCAAATATTCCTAATGAGGCTGGCAGTGGCTTGCATTTCCTGGTATTCTGTTCTTTGCCTCACCCACAGCACTTATAGGTTTTCTATCAGTGCTCTCTGTCTTGTGGTTCAGGCATATTTCTGAGAGCAAGTTGACAAAGCCCACATACCCTCTAGCTTCTCCCCTACCCTGGCCATCCTCTCTGTCATTAGACCTGCCAAGGTAGAGAAAGGGCAATGGGTGTTGGGTGGGAGGTAATAATAGGAGAAAACTAGTCACTTGTGAGTTTTAACCCATCAGACCATATTTGTAATTTAATCTTAATGTTCCTTCCCATTTCCCCCAACTACTCAAATCACCCCTCTAGCTCCAGGAATTACTCTCATCTAGATCTCAATGTAAGTCTATTTTCATGTCTGTAATTCAGTCAGAGGAACGCATGCTGCTTTAAAATACTAGCACAGTCCTTGTTTTTGTTTCCCGTGATGTCCTTTAATTTTGGTGTTGTGATTATCTGTACTGTAACTAGAAGGCATATTTATACAATTTATGTTCTCTCCTTGTCTCCTTCCTATTTTTATATAAGATGTATAATACTTAATAACAATAATCTTTACTTTTAATAATTTCTTAGAAATATGAACTTGGACTGGGATTGTGGCTCAGTGGCAGAGCGCTTGCCTGGTATGCATGAGGCACTGGGTTCAATCCTCAGTACCACATTAAAAAAAATAAATCAATACAATAAACATTTATTATTAAAAAAAAAAGAAAGAAAGAAATACGAATTAGCTATGTTAAGTGTTTGGGTAGCAAGATTTTCAGGAACTATAGTTTTTCTCATTCCTAGAATCAGAAGTTCCCACTAAGTTTTTCTCAAAGAATGTTCAGTCTCTCCAAGGAGAGTGTTGAAACTCCAAAAAATGGCTTTGAAAAACACTTTGTCTTATGTTTATAAGGAACTTACCAATTGGCAGATAATAGAGATATTACTCTAGAAAACACCAACTTGGATTATTTAACCCAACAATTCTGGTAGTTTTCCCCTATGACTTGGCAATTCGTCAGGCTTGGAGAAGCCCTGAGTAAATCCAGATCTGTAGAAGATCTGTTGTGTTTCTGAGGTTCCCATTAGAAACAGGGATATCCTGAAACCAGTTGGGAACTCCAAGAATGCAGAACTGTGGAACAGCAATCATGGTGGACAAGGAAGCAGAGACTGGATTCCAGCTGGGTCTTTTTTAGTTCTCTATGTTTATGATCTCACAGAAAAAAAGTTAAAGTCAATTTACTTTCTTTTTTTTTTTTTTTTTTTTTTTCATTTTGAACAGATTTGTTTCAGAGCAAATAAAATAATAAGACTAAAAGCACTTTGGAAAGGGAAAACATTCCAGAAACAGGAAAAAGAACAAAAGCCCTTTTAGAAATGCAAATGAAGTCCCTTGAGACTATTTAAACCAGTGCAGGTGCCCCAGGAATCCAGCTAGCACTGGGGTGACTGGGAACTCAGCCAGGCCCACAGAGCCTCACCAGTAGCACCAAGTGCTACAAATTTCACTCCCCTTTTTGTTTGTTCTTCCCTGTAAACTGGGGGTGCTAGACTGAAGAAGCTTAAGAGTTAATTACTGAAAATAGTAAAAAAATAAAGTAATGACTACTCTTTATTCCCACAAACAGAAGACTTTCATTCTAATGTTCTTTGTTTTTCGTTCCTCCAGGGATCCTCCAACATGATCTTCTAATAAACAGCATGGAACAAGAAAATTTCCAGGGCATTTTTCTGCCTGTCCTCTGATGTTTTAATAGTCACTCAGAGCCTCTATATTCCAGTTATAAAGGAGTTCTAGCAAAACCTGCTGTTTGCACTGCAAAAATATCCAACCTGCCAAGAGCCTTGTTTTTATCTAGTTGTGGTGTGCACACATAGAGAAAGGCAGAAGGAACATGGTGCTGAGGAAGAGCCTGTCCTTCCAATGGTGAGGAAACTGCCAATAACTCACAGAGGTGGTGTCTTAAGAAGTTGAAAAGGTCACTCTGCTGGCTGTGACAATAGCAGGCATTTGTTTCATACAGGAGTTACGTTCAGTGTATAAATCATTCTGACCTGAGGTACTTCTTGAACAAAATTACCCACAGTTGCTTCCTATCCTGATGGCATCTATATTTATACCTATTTCTTCAGTTAAAATTCCTGTGTAATTTTAATATATTATTTTCAAAACTAGAATTTTTTTTCTCAATATTTTGATGTGACCTGTAAATTATAAGGCAAAGTTGAGTATTATGAACCAGATTTTCAGTGTAGGAAAATTGAATTCTTCTGGGAGTAACATAGAAATAAAAACTTTTCAAAGTTGTTGCAACAGTTTTTTTTTAATTGGTTCTTTTGACATCATTAAAAAAGTATGGGATGTAATTTGCTCTAATTCAGTCTCCAGTACTTCCCATTGCCCTCTCCTTCCCTCTCCCCCCTATTCCTTTCCCTCTACTTTATTGCTTATTGCTGTTTCTGCTAATTTTTTTTTTTAGTTAATGTCTTGTGGATGTACATGATGGTGAGATTCACTGTGGTATATTCATATATGAACATAGGAAAGGAAAATTAAGTCAGATTCATCCCACTGTTCTTCCCTTATCCTGCCCCTTCTTCCTGCTTTCTGTACCCTTCATATAGTTCACCTATCTTTCTTCTATTTTGGTGGAATTTCCACTCCTTTTCCCTTTCTCTCTTTTTCCCTCCCTTATTTTGGGTTAGCTTCCTCATATCAGAGAAAACATTCAAACTTTTACTTTCTGAGTCTGACTTATTTCACATAGCATGATAGTTTCCAGTTCTATTCATTTACTAGCAAATACCATAATTTCATTCTTTATGGCTGAGTAATACACAATTGTATATTACTCAAGTATATTTGATTAATTCTTGATTGTATATATGTATTACATTTTCTTTACCCATTCATCTAAAGTATTAAATATTATTTCAATTATGAGTTGTTTAAACTAATAAACTTAAGTGCAGATTTCATACTTTGAAGTCCTAAAAATCATTATTTCTTATATAAAGTCAGGGTGAAAAAACAACAATATTTTTAGCATATGATGGCATATAAAAAAGTTTTTTATTAATTTAGAAAAGTTTATGCTTTTTTACCAAAGAGATATTTTAAATAAACATGTGTAAGGTAAAATTTATTTATATTAATTATCAAAAGTAGAATTTAAAAAAAGAGTTATCTCTTACTATTCATTTTATTTGACATGAGTCTCTGAATTGTTTTTAATACTTCAGGCCTAAAATGTATCACAAAGAATATTTAACAAGAACCTACCATGATAGTGTACCAAAAAAAAAAAAAAAAAAGGTAACTCCAAACAGGATTCTCCTTTCTATCAGTTGCAAGGTATTGCCTAAATGTCTTCTTTTAGGAAGAGCCTTATTGGATAGTATCTTCAAATGTTGTAAGAGTGTAATATTTTGCAACAGATCTCAAAAGTCCCTCCCCGAACCAAAAACCCTCAGATTTACGTCTCTTATCTATCTGAAGCTTCCTACCTTTGCATAACATGCTGAATATAACTAATAGTTGGACAATTACATTTCAACATCACTGAGAGAGTGATTTTTATCTGTTGTGATGTTAAAAGTCACAATTCATTGATATATAATAAAATTTACAAAAGAAAGAAAAGCAATGTTTTGTTTCCTAAATCATTTGTGTACTTCTTCCCATTTTTAATCCTCTCATTGTATGCCTGCTAAGCTGTTTCCTAGACTCTTACTGTGAAAATATCCTTTAGGATAGAAGTCTAACCAGGTGCCATGTTCTTGAGCATTTTCTGACATATTCAAAAATACCTCTTGTCTTTGAGCTTGTTTCATGAGGATTATTATTTCAGTGCTCATTTTTATATTTGCTTCTTAATTTGTTTTTGATAGGTAATTCACACATATTTTTCACTAGGCCATCTATGAAAATAATGTAATTTCTGGTATATTTATGTTTTTTTCACATGATGTGTTTGATGTTCTTTAATAAGTATAAACTATCAGAAAATTTCCCAAAGCTAAAGAATGAAATAGAAAGTCAAGTACAGGAGGCTTATAGGACCTCAAATATACAAAATTACAACAGACCCACACCCAGGCACATTATTGTGGAAATCCCTAACATGCAGAATAAGGATAGATTTTAAAGGCTGCTAGAGAAAAACAGCAGGTAACATTGAGAGGGAAACTAAGCCAGATCTCAGCTGATTCCTCAACCCAGACTCAGAGCGAGGAGGTTCTGAAATAATGTATACCAAGCTCTGAAAGAAAATGGATGCCAGCTGAGAATACTATACCCAGCAAAATTAAGCTTCAGAATTAACAATGAAATAAAAATCTTCCATGATAAAGAAAAGTAGAAATAATTCACAACTAGAAAGCTTGCACTATAAAACATTCTCAATAAAATATTTCATGAAAAATAAAAGTAAAAACCAACCAAGGGAGGAACTACACTAGAAGAATAGTCAATCAAAGAAGAAACTAATTCAAAGTAAAAACCAAAACTAAATCAAAATGACAGGGAATAAAAACAATTTCTCAATAATAACATTGAATGTAAGTGGCCTAAACTCATCAATTAAAATACATAGAATGGCAAATTGGATTAAAAAACAAGACCCAATAATATGCTGTCTTCAAGAGACTCACCTCATAGGCAAAGACACCCACAGAGTGAAGGTAAAAGCATAGTCAAAAAACATCATTCACATGGATCTCACATACAAGCAGGGGTTTCTATCCTCATATCAGATAAAATGGACTTCAAGCCAAAGTTAATCAGAAGGGACAAAGGAAGCCACTTCACAGTGCTTAAGGGAGCTATATCAACAACTCATAATGATCATAAACATTTATGCCCCAAACAATGGCGCATCTATGCATATCAAACAAACCCTTCTCAATTTCAATAATTAAATAGACCAAAATACAATAATACTGGGTAACATTAACATGCCTATATCACTAGTGGATAGATCCTTCAAACACAAACTAAATAAAGAAGCTATAGAACTAAAATATACAACTGATAGTTTAGACTTAACACAAATGTATAGAATATATTATCCATCAATGACTGAATACACTTTCATCTCAGTAGCACACAGATTCTTCTCTAATATAGACCATGTTATGTAAGACATCACATATGTTGGCATACAATTGTAATATTACCTTAGTATATTTTTAGCATCTGTAGGGTTGTTTTGATAGCTCCCTTTTCATTGATATTAATTTTTGTGTCCTTGCTTTTTTATTGATCAGACTTGTTTGGTTTTTATCAAATTTTAGCTGTAATATTTCTTTTCTATTTCATATATTTTTTTCTCCTACTCTTATTTTCCTTCTTATTAACTTATTTGAAAATAATTTGTTATTCTAGCTTCTTTCTGATACAAATACTTTAAGTTTATCCCAGAGATTTTGATATTTTAAGCTTTTATTATTACTTAGTTCAAAGTACTTTTTATTTACTTTTCTTGTGCTTTCTTGCTGAGAGCCATTGCCAAGTAGGAATGACGCATGGCATGACCCAGGTCATATTGCAGTGACATTGCATGTAAGGTGACCTTGCTCAAGGACCAGGGCGGATCCGGGTTTAGGGCGGATCAGGGTTTAGGGTGCTCCTTGGGTTTAGGGCGGTTCCAGGTTTAAGGTGTATCCTGCTGGGAATAGGGCGTATCCTGCTGCTTCAGGCGCCCAGCTCCTTGAGTTCCCCTTGAGTTCTTGCAGGATTCAGAGAGTATTTTTGGATACAGAGCCCAGTGGAGGTGTGGATTTGCCCAGAACGTGTGTAGAGTGCCCGTGTGAGTTCGGGAATAAAGAGTTGCTGTTTGAATCTACAAGGTATGTGGTGGCTCGTGATTTTGCCCAGCCAGACTGCGGCATTTTCTTCTTTGACCTGTGAAATATTTATAAGTGTGTCACTTAATTTTGAAGTACTTGAGATGTGTGGGTGGGCTTCTATGTACCTTAAGGTGATTGATTTCTAATCTAATAAACCATGCAGGAAACACAGTTTGCATGATTTCAAATTTGAAAACAAAGCAATGGAAATGCTTCATGGCAGTGGTTACATATGTCTCAAATGTCAAAACTCATCAAATTGCATATTTCAATTTATGAATTTTATTTTACTTTAATTTTACCTCAATAAAGCTGTGAAAAAAATGAGTATTAAGAAGTGTTCCAAAGACTTAATTTAAAATTTTTTATTCATATGTTTATATTTCACAGCTTCTTCCAAAGCATAATATGACCAGGTTGAAACTGAATCAAGTATTATAATATTCAGTCCTAATAAGTTAATTTTATCATTGCCATTATATTTGTTTCTATTGTGTTCTCAAATTCTCAGCCTTTTGTAAGTAGTTTCTGTTGCAAAGTTTAACATATGTACTTGTGTATGTGTATGTAGATACATATATACTTGAGAAAAAAAATGAAATGTTAACCATTTAAATTCCCATATTTTCACCTAAATCAGCATGAAGCAACTTTATATATATGTTAGGGAAAAAACAGGATGAAAAAAATCCATTCAAGTGTTTTATCAGGGTCATTATTTTTCTGTTGACAATAAGGAATTATTTATCTTGTTTTTCTTCATCTTCCTTCTCCAAAGGACTTTTTCAGTTTACTCTGTCCTTAGCAAAACTTGTACATGCAACTTGAAATAAATCTGTTTGACAATAAATACCAGGAGGAGGAAATTTGGACTACTGATTACAAACTACCAGCCAAACCTAAGTCTAACAGACCGAATTGTTTCTGTTGTTTACTCCAATTTGGTTTGTGGGAATGGGCCAAATAGAAATGAAATATTTATTGGTGATCAAAATAAAACATTTATCTGAAAAATGGAGGAAAATGGAAGGCTCTCAGAAGCATTGTATTAGTGTGACAAGTGACTGCACTATGAGACCAAGTCATGCTGCCCCATGCTGTGATCAGTAAGCTGAGTTCTTTACCATCTGTTCTTTGGAGATCCTGAGTTCAAATCTCAATGGGAGACGAATTAGGACGCCTGGGGAAAAGGAAAGGTAATCTGTAAACTTTGCCTTCTTTATGCTTAGGCAATAAGAATTCTTCCATACATTGCTTTACAAGCAAGATAGCACACCCCTACTCAGCTAATATTGAGCAAGTCAACCATTATTATAAATGGAGATCGATTTCAACTTACCCTGTATATTTCAATTTTCACTTATGATGTTTGGGACATACTGTATACACACAAAGGAAATATCACTGATTATAATAAGTTTAGTTTTTATAAACTAAAACTTTTTTATACTAAGTTTTAGTTTGTGTAACCATCAATGCTTTGGGGATTTTAAAACATTGTTCAGGTTAGTTGATCACATTTAAAACTCCATCAAATGTAATCCTACATTTTCCCCTAATGCCTGGCAATGGAGTAAATTAAGAATTCACAATAAGGTTGAAGTCACTTTAGTATTTAAATATAGTTTCAGATGTAATTTGAAGTCACTTAAGAGATGTTAGCACTTGGTGCTATCTAGACTGGACTACACTTCAGCTGAAGGTAAGGCTCCCAGTGAGTATTACAGGTGCTCAAGAAGAGGGGTCATGCATCTCTATATGTACATCAAGTTCTTTGCATCATATCTATTTTTATTTCATATCATTTCTCCTGGTTTTGGGAATGGAGAGCAGAAAGAATTTATGTCTCAAAAACCTCTTCAATAACAAAAGCATTTACAGAAATTATAGATGACATTTTCTTTCCCAAAACAAATGACGTCAAAATACAAAAGCCTGCTTCTGGTTTCCTTTCCTTTCACTGTCAACATCTACCCCCCGTAACTCAATCTCTTTCTCCTACCTCCATGCTACAAGTATGATTTCATAATAAATTAAATGATCGTGTCCAGACAACCAAGCTGGATCTTTCAAAGAAAATGTTTATTGTCTGTACAAATGAATACATAATTCAATTCCTTACTTAAGAGTCCTAAAGGAAGAATTTGATTCTCCACTTTCCTGGACTGTAGTCAAGACAACCTTGATGGCTCATTGGTATGTAAAATTTTCCTTCTGGTTGCCTATGCTAAGGACAAACATCCAAGACCCCTCATCACCTGGCCTTATTCTCTCTGCTGGGCTTATTTCTCACTACTTTCATAGACTAGGCTCCTGCCAACCTCTTTTGTTTTAACAAGTCATGCCTCTTCCTTCTTTTGTGATTTTGCTCAAATTTGTTCTTTCTAGAGTATTCTTGGGAACTTTCTAACTGTTTCGTTAATTGACATTCTAACAGCTGTTCAAGATCTAAGCCAAATACCACTTCACTAATGAAGACTTAACCAGATGCAACTTGTGAGAAATGATGTCTCCCTTCTCAGCATTTTGTAACTATATTTTAGCAATTATCTTATTGCAAGGATTTTAAACCTTACAATAACCAATTATATTAAGGCAAGGATTTTATTGACTTCATTTTTACTAACTTGTCTATTCCTTTATAGATAGGAAAGACTCAATAATTATTTAACTGAATTTGCTAAAGTAAACAGGTAAGAATCTAGTGCTATAAGTAGATAGAGCAGTCATCCAACAATTATTATCCAATACCTGCACACCACTTTGTGAAGCAAAATAGATGTGATTACTGCTTTCATAAATCACTGCTCAGATTTATGGGGTTTATGGGATTTCAGTTTCTTTATATGTAAAATACAATGTTTAGATTACACTACCTCAGGTTTTTTCCAACTTAAAAGACTCATAAGCAGGACATACTTTCTAATATTAAAGACCTAATATTAAGGTTAAATATCTGTACTATGTATTATATATAATACATATATGTGTTTTTTCTCATAGGTACTGTAATCTAATTTTTTCTCATAGGTACTGTATAATAAAAACATGACAGATCTGAAATTGGATTCTTTTGGTAGCAAAATAATTGTCACTTGCTGGTGAGTATGGTAGTCAAAACTATTATCAGTCATTTGATCCATCTTATTTAGAATTTGGATGAAAATATTGTCCTTCCCTTAAGGAATTAAGAATTTATTGGTGTAAAATCATTAAATTTGAAATTATCCGTGTTTTTGTCAGTTGTCTATAATCTTTGTATATTTTAGCTTCACCATCATATTCAAGTTCCCCTTTATCTAATATGTGCAGTAGTCACCCTTATCTATGATTTCAGTTACTTGTAGTTAACAGTGATCTTGAAATATGAAATGGAAAATTCCAGAAATAAACAATTGCATGCCATTCTGAGCAGCATGGTGGAATCTCATGTCATACTGCTGCATCCTGTCTAACATGTGAGCCATTCCCTTCCCAGCATTTTCATGCGGTATGTGCTACTGTCCTGTTAGCCACTTCACGGCCCTCTTGATTATCAGGTTGACTATCCCAGTATCTCAGTGTTTGTGTTCAAGAAACCCTTGAACACAATGCTTGGACTTAATTATAGCCCCAAAGAGTGAGAGTAGTGATACTGGCAATTTGGGTATGTCAAAGAGAAGTTCTAAAATGTTACCTTTAAGTGAAAAGGTGAAAGTTCTTGACTTAATAAGAAAAGGGGGACATTTTCTATGCTGATGCTATTGTTAGGGAACAGACAGATGAGGATGGTGGGAACATGAGGTTAAGAGAATAATTCTATAAAACGGGCCCACGGTGCTGACCCCCACATGTTTTCTTTTCCAAGAAGAAATTGACCTGCAGCCCTGGTCTAAGTAGACAGGACATGTCACATTCCTTAGCAATCTGACTGTTAACTAGGGGAGAAATGCAGGCCCAAGATAATGTCGATGGAAGAAACTCAGGAGACTTTTGTGACCATATTCTGAAACTCTGGGAGATAAGGCAAGTTCTTCCTAACCAAAAAATCTTTAAGAATGTATGGTTAAGAATCCAATTAGAGGGCTGGGGCTGTAGCTCAGTGGTAGAGCACTCGCCTAGCATGTGGGAGGCACTGGGTTCAATGCTCAGCACCACATAAAAATAAATAAATAAAATAAAGGTACTTTGTCCATCTACAACTAAAAATATTTTTTAAAAAAGAATTCAATTAGAACCAGTCAGTATGGGCCAAGGTGACCTAGAGTTGCCATGACAGTGGGGACTTGAAAATCTGATGTCACCTTTCTCTCAGTCAAGAGATGGACTTGGGATAGGAATCTCTGGAAACTTCTCTAGGATCCCCAATAAAACTGAAGTGCAAGAGAGGCACACTGTCCCTCTCCTTTCTAAGAGGACCCATTTCCTCCCTGGAGAGCATCCCTTTCTCTTTTCCTATCCCTTCAATAAACTCATTCCTGTTACTCTAAGTGACTTATCTGAAAACTTTCTGACTTGGTCACAAGAATTGGGGTTTGAAGAGCGGGTACTCATGCCGCCTCAGTTTCTCAGAAGACCCAAGCTCTGTAACACTGTTAAGAGCTATAATAAGAAAAAAATTGGGAAAAATCATAGTAGATAGTGGGTTTGGTACTATCTGTAGTGTTAGACAAATACTGGGGGACTTAGGATATATGCCCACAGATAAGCAGGAGGCTACTGTATTTGATAAAGAGCATTGGGAATGTTTCCAAGAGAAAATAAAGTAATATGTGGAATCTGTTTAACTTTGTTTTTAAATCACTTATTTGCAGTAGAAATTATACATGGCACCAATTTTTTAAAATTTTCCTCAACACTCTTATAAAAACAGTATTTGCTACCAAGAAATATGGTTAAAAAATATCTCTATAGCTATGAGATTTTCATTAGGCAATTAATCTGATTGTGTAAGATAATGACATCTTATCATTTTAAATCTTTTGAAGTACTTTAAAATGAAAAGGAGGCCTTTGCACACTGTTGGTGGGGATGTAAATTAGTATAGTCATTATGAAAAATAGTATGGAGATTCCCCCCGAAAATTAGAAATAGAGCCACTATAAGATCCAACAATCTCACTACTGGGTATATATCTGAAAAATGAAATCAGTATATCAAAGATACATCTGCACTCCCATGTTTATTGCAGTACTATTCATAATATCCAAGAAATGGAAACAACTCAAGTAGTGAATGGATGAAAACAATGTGGTATACCTACACCGTGGAATACTACTTAGCCATAAAAATTGAAATCGTTTCATTTGTGATGATACAGATAAACTTGGAGGACATTCTGTTAAAAGAAATAAGTCAGGCTCTAAAAGACACATGCTGCACGATCTCACTTATATGTAGATATGAGTTGATCTCATAGAAGTTGAAAATAAAATGGTGGTTGCCAGAGACTGGGGAGAGTTGGGAAGAGGAAGGGATAGGGAGAGGTTGATTGGTGGTACTAAGTTGTAGTTAGGAGTAAGTTCTTGTGTTACTTACTGCACAGTAGGGCAACCATAGATAGCCATAATGTAATACATATTTCAAAAAGTAGAAGAAAAGATTTTGAATGATTTTATTAAAAAAGGAATGATAAATATTTGAGGAGATAAATATGTTTAATCTGATTTAAACATTCTACAACATATAAATGCATTGAAAAAATCACATGCTACAACATTAAATTAACAATTTTGTATTTTTATACATCTGTTAAAATAGATTTAATTTTTAATAAAAGTGAAAAGACAGTGCATTTCCAGCTATGTTCTAACACGGATTATCTCCATTGCTTAAAAACTTCTAGATGACTTCAACATACTAAAAATGAGAAAGAAATTGTTGTGAGCTCTGTATTCTTTGAGCTAAGAAAAGGGAATAATGCAGATCCAGAAATGTGACATCCCTAATTATTTGATCCTGTTTGGGGGGATGTTTGGGGGGAGAGCTTTTGTTTTTTGATTAAACAATCTGGACCTTGCAGGTTCTCTGTGGAAATGAAGTAAAGAAGAAAAGCAGAGAAGGCGATGGGGAAGAATTTCTTAAGATCAAAATAAGATCAAGATTAATAATTATATGGTTAGCATTTAAATAGAACCCTTCTTCTATTCTGAGAAAATGATCAGTCTGAGTGAAGGAGGTGTGTCTGTTTATACAGATGTGGAACTGCTGTCCCAGCTCATTATCCCATCATGATTCATTTAAATCATACTCTCAAAGGGGAGTGATGTGTTGTATTTGTGAACAGGTGGCAGCTTCATCTACTCAGAGAGCAATTACATAGAACAGTATGAGAACAGTCAGGGTGCCAATTCTGGCAGAAAAAGAGGGAGAGAACAAATATGTCCCATGTTACAAAAGCAATGATGATTCAATTCTTCAACAGGACTATTCTTTAAAATAGTATCCAGTGAAATAACTCCCTGCCTAGGTGTATGTCATGTGAAATCCACCTGGATCCCTAATAGGGTAGGGTAGTGATTCTGTTAGTGCATGTAGTAGGAACATAACTTACCTCCATTATATTCCTGTTTTTTTTTTTTTTTTTTTTTTTTTTTTTTTTTGCTCTAGGGTATGCTGCTGAGACTCATTTCAAAGAGTGGTGACCCTTAATTGACAAGATTAGACATTAAAATTTGGAAAGCCCTGAGAGATCAGCTCACAACCTGGCTTCATTGTACCCTTCTTCTTTTGATGCACAAAACATTGTTTAACAAAGCCACTGTTTATAGGTAAAGGTATCTGTTCAGTAGAGATTTGCTTATTGAATTATCACCTGGAAGAGTCCAGAAAATGTCCATAGAGAAAGGAGAGACAAGTTTTGTGAATTCCAAATAGGACATTGTGATCAGAAAAGGTCTAAAAACTAGGAGCCAGGGACAATTTGAACAAAGAGGACTTTGCATGAAGCTGCCTACAGGTGGAGATAGAAGTCAAACGCTTTCCTGGAATCAGTAATAATTGGATCTGCTGACAATTTAAAAAAATAGCTTTCTCTAGTCCTTCTCATAAAACCCATTTATACTATAGTTTGTAAATTTTGGTAGGATATTAATTTATTTCATAATCTAAGAACATTTCCTACAAGCCCAAGATGAGATGAAGAGAAGGTATTATTTATTAGTCCTTAAGCCTGGAAATGATTTGGATGATGGTAAACAGAATAAAGATATTTAGATATTTCAGCCTTAACTTTTATTTTTTGATTTCTGTTACAAAGCTTACTCCCAGGAAGTGAACATATTAACAATAATCAAAATGCTGTACTTGCTGTGAACACTGAGGAAACAACAAAATTCTTTTATTTTGAAAAAAATATTTTTTTTCAATAGTTATTTGGGATTCAAATTTTTTCTATTCAGTATGTTGATTTTATATAATCAGCACCATCAGATTTGACAAGCTTAGAGGATATTTAAAATTCATCAGTAATAATTTTGGTTGAATTAATACTGACTTCACTATGATGCTCTCTGAGATTTGAAAAAAAGACAAATTTCTAATGAAATTTCCTTATGAAATGAGAGATGTAATTTCAAGTCTCTGATGACAAGCAGTTTCTTCTGCATTTGGGAATGTGGTAAAGCTAACTCTGGGAATAAACATCCAGCTGCACCTATCTAAACACACAGTTAGTCTGCCTGAGTGGTCTTTGGGGTAATCTGCATTAACTGAATGTGTTTGTGTTGTAGATGGTGTTGACTAGTTCCTTAATGTCTTATGTGAACACAAGCTTAGACTAATAAGTAACTGGTAAAGTTCCTTTACTATACAGATGTTTACACTTTATTGATATTACACTGCATTCAAATTTAATTTTCATGTCTCTGAATCAATTAAAATTTTTGTATCTGGCTTACATTTAAGTATTTTTGTCATTTCTGTTGTTTTAGATTTGAGTTTGCTCTTCCAAGGTGCTTCCCCCAAGTCTGGCTTGGCTATTTCTGCATAATTACAGACAAATCCCTGAAGTATATTAAAGATAGAAGAATCATAGAGAATTGAGACTATGCTCAGAGAATGTTCCTAATTTTTTTCAAAATTAGTCAGATAGGCATTATTAATATAGCCCTTTTATTTATCTATGAAATTAGTTGAAGAGGAAAGCTGCCGCCACAAATCATGAGCCACTCAACCAGGAACAAACTTTATTTCCGAACTCCCCTGAACGCCACCCACGCGGCCCTCTCAGGAACATCACACACCAACCTGAACTCCCTCCACTGGAACTTCACCAACCAACAGGAACTCCCCAGGAATCCCCATGAGAACTCCAAAGAAGTGGGCGCCCAAGGCGGACAGCAGGGGTCTATATACAATTGAATACACAGCCTGCTTGCCTCTCAACCTTTACTTCTGGCAAAATGCCAGGGGCCATTCCAACTCGGCTGTGGCTCTCAACAGAAAGCAAGATGCAAACTTTTAAAATTGTCAAAACTCTTAATTTAGTATTATTTGTGAATTTAATTAATATGCCACATATCTTTTTAATTAATTAAAATAAGGCTATTCTCATCTCTTTGGTAGTACCTATTCATCCCTTCATTTATCATTATCAACCATTAAGTTCTTCAGTCTGCTTTTATCTATCATTGATGGTCTAGAAACTATGTCTTCATTTTTTTCAAGTTTTAAAAATCTTTTCATTAAGTTCCATTTCAAATAATTAATCTTTAGTTACATTTGCCAATCTCCAGTCTACCATTTTGTTAATGCATGTGCCACTTATTTGAATTCTGTACACACGATTGCTTTGGCTATTCTGGGCCTCTTATGTTTCCAGATGAATTTTATGACTCTTTGTCCACAGTAGAAATTAATGCTGAAATAAACAAATAACAAACAAAAAGTAACAGACACTTGGTAGAAATATTTTAATTTTTTTTTTTTTTTGTGTGTGTGTATGTGTGTATAACACCAGAGCAGGGAACTTATTCTATGGAATATGTTTTTTCAGTAAAATGATTGTTTTATTTATCAAAGTACTTTAAATTTTGTAAACTGCTAAATTTTCTTTTCCTTTTATGTGGGAATGTGCATAGTGGGTATGGGAATGAGGTGAGAACCTTATAATTACAACTATTCCTTTCTTGGGTTTATCTGGTTCACCTGTCTTAATGTCTCAAGATATGTAGTCAATATCTTTATAGAGCTGGACTTAGGTTTTCTAGTTGGATTCTGTGATAAACACTAATACTTAGCTGCAATATTTTTTTCTTTGGGTAAATTCAAAGATTGGTAATGGGCATATTAATAAATTAAAGCATTCCTTTGGCTTTCATATATATTCAGCACTGGATGGACAATATTTTGTATATTTTGTAGGTTCTTTTTATCTTTTCAAATATATGTTATGAATATGCAAATGACACTTTTCTATCATTCCCTAAATGAATATGATTTCTTTTTCTTTTTCTTTTTTTAAAAATATTTATTTATTTACTTTTTAGTTTTCGGCGGACACAACATCTTTGTATGTGGTGCTGAGGATGGAACCTGGGCCGCACGCATGCCAGGCGAGCGCGCTACCGCTTGAGCCACATCCCCAGTCCCTCTTTTTTTTTTTTTTTTGTATTATAATTGCTTTTCCCTGTAAGAATTAACTGCATGGAGAACCCATGAAAGCCTTTCTTATTCATTATACAAAAATGGTTTTCATAAATACACAAGTGACAGCATTTTATATGAGTAATAAATACTAATTTCTACATAGGAGCACAACAATTTCCCTCAAAAATTTGAGGACTCTCAGAAATCAAGAACCTAGAAGTTAATAAGCCATTAACTAAACATCAATGTCTGCAAATTCAATAACTATATCTATCTAGTAAGTATATACTTCAAAAAATTACATTCTAGATGGCAACCAGGGTCTTTCAGCATACCTTGACTTCACAAAGATATACAGCACATATATTCTCACTTTCCTAGTTAGTCTCATCTGTAAGTTGCCTTTCAAATATATCAGGTTAAATGAACTTCTTAATCAGTTTGTGTCTCATAATTATTTATATTTGCATACATGGAAAAGCACAGGTTCCCAATTTCTTCATTTCCACGATGTATTCATAACCTTCTTTCCAACATTCCACTTTACTTTTTAATAGCAGTGAAAACAACTAGGATAACTAGTATTATAATATGAATACATGCATGTGTATGAATATACACAAACACACAGAGACACACACATAGTTTATAAAATTTTTGTGTAAATATTTCTTGTCCATTTTTAAGTGAACATCTAAAACTTTCATGAAAATTAAAGTCTGACTTAACAAATCACTGTTCTTCACACTAGAGATCCATCAAATAATAAAACACACTTTTAGTTCATTTAAATGAGGCAGTCGCTGTGGTGAGTCTGGAGACAATTTACTACCATGGAAGGCAGCCAGCTGATTGTGCCAGAGCATTCTGTCTCCGTAGTCATTGGAAATCTCTTACATGGCGATATGAGAATCTTTGGTGAGAGTAATCACGGCGTAACCTCAAGAAAAGGCTAGCAGTGATTGGTCACATTTAGAATCTATCAAGCTGTTTACAAATTGCTCCACTAATATATCTTCCATGAGTATAATTGGGAAGGAAGTCAGGCAGGCTAATGGATGTCTCCAGGATTTCCCTGTTCCCCTGAATTTGGCATCTGCCTCCATATCTATTTTTCTTCAGTTGTATTGTTACCTGCTGAAGATTTCTTTTTAAATGTATTTTTTAAATCCTCGATTTAAAAATAGTACATTGTTTGACTTATATCTAATTCCCATTTTATCCACCTATGTATGTCAAGATAAAACAAAATTATACAGCACTATATAAGATCTTTTATATTTTAACAATCTCAACCTGGGATGCATCTCTATTCTTTCTGTAGCTTGAGATGATTACAATTTGTCATTTCGGGCTTTCACTTTTCTAGAGCCAAATGACTGTTTTTTCTTAAATGGTTCACGAAATGATCATCCAATTTTATGATCACATTAATCAGAGTAATTTATACTTCTGGAATCCAGAACACGTGTAATGATAAGTACTGTGTGTTATGTTGTTCAATCTTCCGAACAACACCCTTGGCATAAGTTCCATTTTAAAGAGGAGAAAATCAAGGCACAGTGAATGATCTGCCCCACGTGTTCAGTGGCTCTCCAGTTCTTCTATTCGTTGGCTGATGGATGCCAAAGCTTTCTTTTTAAACAATGATTCTCAACCCCTGCAGTTGTCTGGAGCTCTTTGCTGGCTCCTCTCTATCATTTTCCTGCACTGATTTTCCCTGATACGATTCTGTAGTTATACTTAGTTCCTTCCCAATCCTCTTTCCAATCTAGTTATGAGTTCTTTTTCACCTCACCAATCCCTAGGGATTATGTGGGAGTCAACAGTAAGTCTGGGAGTACACAGGGCCCTGTTGACAGGTGCGTTATTAGATGGCCAGATAACTGGAAGCTGGGAAATTAGTCCTAATGCTTCTGACAGGGGAGGACAGGAAATTGTACTCCCTCAGTCCTGTTGATTGTAACTGCCTGGAGTTCTTGCTGGGACACAAGGCAGAAACAATAATTGTTGATATTTGATTTGCCTTGGTGGCAAACTAGAGTTGTATTCCATTGAAAATGTTTGTTATATATGAATATAACAGATTGTTTGGTAAAGGGTGGGAATAGGGTGAAGGGAGGGAAAGTTCACTTTGTTGTCTTTCCCTTCCTCCAAACCTGGTGTGAAATTCCACTTGGCATGCTTTCTAAAATTCATCCTGAGTAGCACACACAATGATACAGAGTGTATACAGGAAGCAAAATTCAACAGAGTACCTTTGGCTGCCACCCATGCTTACATAGAAGAGGAAATGGGCCATTATCCCACTCTCTACTTGCTGAACTTTGGCTACCATCACTGTGAGGACAATATTTATCCTCATCTCACTTCATTCAAACTACTGTATTGTTTTCAAGGCACAGTATGAGACAACAGGAATAAGACCCAAGCAAAACAAAAACCTTACCTACCACAGCCAGGCAGCTCTTAAGTCTAAGAGAAAAATAACTTTACTAAATCAGGTGTGCTTAATCATTGGTAGCATTTGGAGAAAAAGTGATTAATGATATGGGAGTGATAAACCTCCAAGATTTACTCCCTTGAGGGTCTATAAAATTCCTTAAATCATAAAATTTTTAAGTGAAAAAGGACACTAGTATTTGTCTAATTCATAGACAATTTTTTGAGTCTATGAACATTCTGAATACAGATGTACAGAAATTCATTACCAAGGGTATTAAATCCATAGCCTGGCATTCAATAGTAAAGGTCACAACCAAGACCTGGACCAAGGTCTCTGGATGCTGTAACATCCTTCTCATATTTTACATGCCTAAATATTGCTCTTCATGGTCGGTAATAGGGAATGTGAGTAGTTACGCATTTGATCATTGTTAGTTTTTGCTTATTCACATTTAATGTAACCCATTTATAAATTTTTCTACCACAGAATTTTAGTCCTGTGCCAAACTTCTCCATGATGGAGTGCAAACCATGCCACCTCCAACCTCGTTTATACCAACATTATTTCATTATAATTCAAATACTATCATTATACTCCCTCAACAGTAGTAAAGAGGGATTATTTCCATATGGAAGAAATGGGGGAAGCTCTCAGGGAGAGTTTTTTTTCTTTTTTGAACTCAGAATTCAAGAGGAGAGGAAGATTTCTAGAAGGAGTAAGAGGAGAAATATGAACATAATGTTTTATGTGCTCAGGTGTAGGACAATGCCTGACCCACGTGGGTATTAAGTGGAAAAAGCCAGAGTTATAGAAACCTACTCCACTAGAAGAAGAAAGAGGGAAGAAAGATGGAGAGAATTAAATGTGTGTGGGGGATATGTAGGAGAAAGAGGGGAGGAAACAGAGAGAGGAGGAGAGGAGGAGGAGGGGGAAGAGGAAGAGAGAGAGAGAGAGAGAGAGAGAGAGAGAGAGAGAGAGAGAGAGAGAGAGGGGAGAGAAAAGAAAAATCTGGAATACATCAGAGAGACAAAGCAGGCATTTCCACAATTAGTGACAGACTCACCCTTAGTGAGAAAATAGTTTGGTTTGTGAGTACATCTGTGCATTATGAAATATTTTAATGGGTCATTTAACAGTGAGATGATAGTCAAATTGAGGCTAGGTTCTAGAAGGATCTGGTATAACAGTGTGTTAAAAAGCATATATAACTACACTGCCTTTAAAAGTATAAGCCAAAAAGAAAAATCCTTTCAGAGAAATTCAATTGAATTTATATGATAAAGCCAGTGGCAGAAATGAACAATGACAAAAAAAAAAATACTAATACTGCAAGGCCAATTCAGTTTTGCTTATAAATCTAATAACATTCTAAAATGCCAGAATAATAGTATAATAAAATTAGTATCATTAAAGCCCCCATTTAACCAAAGACACAAAATTACTTTAAATAGCAAAATTAGTTCATATCTAGGGTTAGCATGCAGAAAACCTCAGTCCTGTGCTGATGGCTTGTTCTGTTGAACATTGGGTGAAGGGCAATTGTACAATGTGACATGACGGAAACGCTTTTGGAAATCAATCACAATGAATTCTCCAAGAAGCTCTTTGAATTTAAAACAGGGTGACCCTGTGTAAAACTAAGACTTAACCTTCTAAGTCTTAGTTTATTTAATCAGCAAAATGGAGATTAAAATGTTTAAAGATCTCTTTTTTGTGATATTTAATAAAATAAGTTCTGGAAAATATCTAGCTCAGTGCTTGGTGCACATAGGATGTGCTCAGGTATAAACTGTCTTTTTTTCTCCTGACTTCATGTAAAAACGGATATTCATTTTTTGTTTTTTTAAACTGACAGAAAAAGAAAACTCAAAAACCTCAGGAATCTGGGTTACCTAGTCAAATTGGGCTGGAGAAATAACTTTAATTTTTTTTAATATTTATTTTTATTTTATTTATTTATTTTTATGTGGTGTTGAGGATCGAACTCAGTGACTCATGGGTGCTGGGCAAGCACTTTACCACTGAGCTACAACCCCAGCCAGGTAACTTCAATTTTTAAGGATACTTATCTTTAATATTTTAAAAAAACTGCAAAACATTCAAATAGATTTGAACTGATAAATGCTCAGCTTATTTCCTGGATAATTCTGGAATCATCACTGGGCACTAAATTCTGTTCTCTGGGTGAATGAGGAGTTTTGCCCCTGGATTAATGTATTTGGTTGGTATAAGGAGCAAGAAAGGAGAATACAAAACAAACATATGTAGAAAAGGCAAATATATGATAACCTAATAGCCTACTTTACCTCCCTTTCTAAACAAAATAGAATCTAACTATAAAATCATGCACTGGCTTATTGATCATTTTCTAAAATCATAAGCATTAAATACTGAAAATTCATACTTTTTATAAAATTTTTATTAAATAGACATAAAATTTCACAAAATTTTAACTCCTCCCCATCCGTACTGTTCCTTCCCCCAAACACATTCAAAAGGAAGAGAAAGCCTACTTTACTAACAATTATCTGAGATTTATTTCACTTCTCACTATTGATTCAGCTTGGGTGAACTGAATGGATCATCAATAGGTTAATGTCACTCAAGGACACTGTAGATCTCTGAATACATTTCCATCACTGTCAAGGAAGAATAAATGTCCTCCACAGAGAGTGACATTTTTGTTATCTTGATCTGATTTTATTCTAAACCCAATTGTCTGGGGAAAAGGGTGTCTGATTTCTCACTGCAGCAGAACATAAGTGCTAGGTGGTTCATTGATAATCTTGTAGGGTTTCTGGTTAGTTACACTCTAAGAGGAACTAAACTCCTAATATCCTGTATGCCCATCAGATCAAGTTTCCCTGTAGAATTCGAACCTCTCTTTGTATAAAGATTCATATAAAGATTTCTCATTAAAAATAAATTATGATAACAATATTCCTATTAAATGAAAAATCAACTATAGTAACCACATTCATATTAAAATGCTAATTAAAATAATCTCACACTAGTTTTCCTCTATTTTTTTCAAGTTTGACATATCCTGAGTCAAATGAATTTTTTTTAAGATAATACCCTCTCAGAACCACAGAATCCACATCACTTTTCCTGCCAGAAGAAGCATCCCTCTTATGGGAAAGCCCCACCATGGGGAACATGATGTCTGAGCCACTGACTCATGCTGTGGTCCTCCAGCATATCCTGTCCTTTAAGCTCCCTTACCAAGTGCTGCACCATCCTGGAATACACACCAAACAGACTGTGCCATGCCATGGGCAGTAGCAATGCATGGGTTTCATTGGTTTTTCACTTGATATTGTTATTTAATAAATCAATTATTTTATTTAATTTTTTGGAAAAAAACTTTGATGGATATGTTTAAAATTATTTTTTTAATTTTTTTTTTTTAGTTTTAGGTGGATACAATATCTTTATTTTACATTTTTATGTGGTGTTGAGGATCGAACACAGTGCCTCATGCATGCTAGGCGAGCACTATACCACTGAGCCACAACCCCAGCCCTTAAAATTAGTTTTTGAGTTAGAATTAATATTTAATATTCCCAGACCTCCCTCCAGCCTCACCCCTGCCCTCACATGTTAAAGAAGCTCTTAACTTTCTGACTTCACTCTCAAGTTCTATTCAGATGGCCCTGTCCTCTGGTATCCCTTCCTATATACCCTCTTGCCTTTCGATAATGCCTTTTTAAAAATTTACACTAGAACAAACACAATTTGGAAAAAAATAAATTATTTGTATTTTATATTAATTTTATACAAATATTGCTTGAATAGCACTTTTCTTCATACATAGACTTTTTTGGAACATTTTAAAATAAATATAAAAAATGTCTAAAGGGCATATTTTAACTTCTGGGAGTCCTTTTTCTGTAATGTGAAAGATATCGTGCCTGTTTTCTTCTTGTGTCTGGCCCTATGAATAAAACCATGTTTGACTCTGCAGTCTAATTAATGGAGTTCATTTTCAGGCCAGGTCTCTATTGGCAGCCTAGGATGGATCAGGGCCAAATTTCTAAAGTTGGTTGCTCACTGAGTAGCCTAAACACACACACACACACACACACACACACACACACACACACCATCAGCAAAGGGGATTTAAGGTGGTAATTCTGGTGACAGCTTCATTGCAAATAGTAATTTCTTCTATCCTCCTGTCCAAAAGCTCTACTTTGAATTATTTTTAGGCATAAAAACTTGCTCCTGAGTTCACGCCCAATCACAGGAGACACTGACATTGCTGGATGCATCTCCTCTTACTTACTCAGATACTCGTATTTTAATAATTTTAAATGTAAATTAATTTCACCTTCTTACATTGGTTGTATAGTGTGTTAGGAAGGGTGCAGAGGTCTGCACTGGGCAAGACTGTTTCATGCCTCCACTCCATAGCTGCAAGACAAGGGCTGTTTGTTACTCAACCTCTGTAAACTTAAAAACTTTAGTATCTACCTCATGGTGCTATGGCATAG
Organism: Spermophilus citellus; assembly: GCF_964194105.1. NCBI lineage: Eukaryota > Metazoa > Chordata > Mammalia > Rodentia > Sciuridae > Spermophilus > Spermophilus citellus. The sequence continues at coordinate 68,204,901 of NC_138196.1, read as the reverse complement.
AATAAATGAGATTTAGCACACAGTCTAAGCACTCGTTAAATGGTACTTGACATTATTACTATTATTACTGTTCAAATTGTTAGGCTTATCTCCATGACAAAGACAAGGGCTATAATCAAGAGTATACTGTTTAACCTGGCTAAAACTAATTGTTGGTCTCATCTGACTTGCAGATATTTTAGCTCTGAAGATCTCTGAAATATTTATAGCAGCTAATGAAATTCTACCCAGGCTTTACAGTGCACAAGATCACAGCTTAATATCTCTCTGCAGACAACCATAGTCTGGATGATTTTTAATTTTTTTTTAAGTTAGGAGATGACTATGTTCTGTCTCAGAACATGAATATTTTTGGATTATCTTATAAAAGAAATGTTTTCTCTCTCATCATCATAAAAAAGCTATTAGAAATAGTATAACTAAATATAGAATTTTTAGATATATTACTGTAAATAAAAATCAAAGATGATATATATCCTTGGGGGGAATATGTTAGATAACCTCATGGAACAATGTTTCTGTAGCAACATGCACAAATGTATAAGCAAACATGCAGCTGTGAAAGTCTTCAAAGACAGTGAATTAAGGTGATGTGTTTTCAGACACAGTGACAAAGAATGTGGCTTTCAGGAGTTCAAAATAGTCTTGTGCATAATAGTCTGAAATTGAAACATTATACCAATAGGCAGAAGCATCAAAATTTATACAGAAACTTCTGAGATACACTGTCATAATGATGGGCCTTTCCCAGGGGCTTCTCAAAACATGATCAAATGGATTTGAATGCTCCTTAAATTGATTTCTTTGGAAAGCAAAGATCTGAGAGTCATTCTTCCTCCTTTATTCTTACCAGGTACACAAAAAATGTTTCTGTTTCTCAAGTGTCATATTTAGGGTTATAGAATATCAAAAATAGAGAAACTGTTTATAATATGATTTTAAAAATGTCATTCTATTTAAAACAAACACACACAATAGGGCAAAAAAGAGAATAACCTGACTGTAAATTTTGAAGATTTATTTATTTACTAAATTTACACCTAGTAATTGTACATATTTATGAGGTACCCTGTGATATTATATATATAATACATAATATATATAAAATTCTTAAATCAGGGCAGCATATCTAGCCCCTCAAACATTTGTTTCTTTGTAGTGAGAACATTCAAAATCCTGTCTCTAGGTTTTCTGCAATATGCAATCTGTTATCCTTATCCATAGTCATCCTACAGTGCAATAGAACACCAGAACTAATGTATCCTAACTAATTGTAGCAACATTCATGAACCAATCTTTCTCCATCTCTTCCCCCCCCCCCTTACTTCTCCCAGTTTTTGTTAACTATCATGCCGCTTTCAATGTCTATGAGATCAACTTTTTTAGATTCAACATATGAATGAGATCATTCAGAATTTGTCTTTATGTACCTGGCTTACTTCATTTAACATAATACCCTCCAGTTCTATCCACATTGTTGTAAATATTAAGATTTAATTCTTCTGTGGCTTAATATTATTCCATGGTGCATATGTATCACATTTTTAAATTCATTCATCGGTTGGTGGACACAGGTTGATTTCGTTTCTTGGCTACTGTGAATAGTGCTGCAAAGTATATGGAAGTGTGGATGTCACTTTGAAATAGTAATTTTATTTCCTATGGATATATACTCAGGAATCAGATTGCTGAATCATTCAGAATGGAATGGCAGCTTTGTTTTAATTTTTTTAGAAAAATCTCTATATTATTTTCCATGATGGCTATACTTACATATAATTTATATTCCCAACAGCACTGCATAAGAGTTCACTTCCCTTCATATCCTAATATCAATTCTAAATGTAGTGAGATGATATTTCATTTTGCTTTTAATTTGTATTTCCCTGATGATTAGTTAAGACCACTGAGCCTTTTTTCTTACACCTGTTTGTCCATTTGCATGTCCTCTTTATATATATAGAGAGAACATATTTTAAAATCAGATTTTTTTGCTATTGAGATTTTTTGCTATCTATATTCTAGATATTGACCCCTTATAAGATACATAGTTTAAACATATTTTCTCCTATTTAATAGATTTTCTCTTTACTTTGTTGTTTCTTTTGCTGTGCAGAAGATTTTTATTTGATATGATCCCATTTGTTTTTTTGTATACTTGTTTGCTGTTGATTTGGGTAAATCCTTGCCCAATCCAATGTCCTGAAGCATTTCTCCTGTATTTGCTTCTAGTATTTTTATAGCTTCAGGTGTTAAATTAATGTATTTTACATATTTTATTCAATTTTTGTATATGATGAGAGATTGGTTTCAGTTCCTTTTTTTTTCTGGCATATGGACATTCAGTTTTCACCATTTATTGAAGAGACTGACCTTTCCCCTAATGCATATTCTTAGCATCAATGTCAAAGATCAATTAACTGTAGATGTGTGGGTTTACTCCTAGACACTTTATTCTATTCCATTGATTTATGTGTCTATTTTTATGACAATACTATGCCATTTTGATTACTCTAACTCTGTAATATTATGAAATCAGATAATATAATGTCTCTTACTTTTTTCTTTTTGCTGAATTGCTTTGGCAATTCAGAGTTTGTTTTAGGGGGAGGAGTACCAAGGATTGAACTCAGGGGTACTTGACCCCTGAGCCACATTCCCAGTGTATTTTGTATTTTATTTAGAGACAGGGTCTCACTGAGTTGATTAGCACCTTTCTTTTGCTAAGGCTGGCTTTGAACTTGTGATCCTCCTGCCTCAGCCTCTTAAAATGCCTGGCAATTCAGAGTTTTTATGCATGTTTTTTACCAGTTTTAGGATTGCCTTTTCTGTTTCTTTGAATGATGTCTTTAGTATTTTGAAAGATATTTCATTGAATCTGTAGATTACTTTGGATAGGATGGAAATTTTAACAATATTTATTTTTCCCATCCATGAACATGGAATATCTTTCTATGTTTTGGTGTTCTCTTCAATTTATTTCATTGATGTTGTATACTTTTCAATCTAGAGATCTTTCATCTTCTTGGTTAAATTTATTCCTAGATAGTTCATTATTTTTGTAAGCTATTATAAAATGGAATTTTACTTTCTTGAGTTTTGTTTCAGATAATTTGCCATTAATGTATAGAAACACAACTGATTTTTGTATGTAGATTTTGTATCTCACAACTTTGTTGAATTTATTTATTAGTTTTTAATTTTTTTAGTAGTGTCTTTAGGATTTTCAATGTATAAAATCATATCAGCTACAAACAATCATATGACTTCTTCTTTCCTAATTTGTATATCCTTTATTTCTCTCTCTAGTATGATTACTCTGGCTAAGACTTCTGGTACTATATGAATAAAACTAGTAAAAGCAGACATTTTTTATCTTTTTCCAGATCTTAGAAAACATGTAGCGTTTCCTCATTTAGTGTGATACTAGCTATTAACTTGTTAGATATGTTCTTTATTATGTTCATGTATTTTCCTCCTATACTTAATTTGTTCAGTGTTTTTAATATGAAAATATGTTGAATTTTATCAAATGCTTTTTCTACATCTATTGAAATGATCATGCATTTTTTTGCCCTTTGTTCTTTTGATGTGGTGACTGACATTTATGGATTTGCACATGCAGAACCATCCTTGTATCTCTGGTGTAAATTCCACTTGATAATGGTGAATAATCTTTTAAATATGCTGTTAGACTTGGTTTGCTAATGTTTTGCTGAAAATTTCTATGATCCTCAGGGATATTGGCCTGTAAATTTCTTTTTTTGCTGCTGTTGTGTCCTCATCTGTTTTTGGTTTCAGGGTATTGTTGGCCTCATAGAATAAATTTGGAAAAATCTCTTCATTTTTTTAAAAAATAATTTGAGAAGAATTGAGATTTCAATGTATAAGTTCAAAGAAACACAGAAAGAATTGATATATTTAGAAGCCCTGAGCAACAGATTTTTTGATAATATGCTTCTTTTATGTCTTGCATTCTTACCTGTTAGCCAGAGATCTTTAACTTAAATACAATCAAGTGGAGAAATACATTAAAAATTGTATTCAAGGGGCTGGGGATGTGGCTCAAGCGGTAGCGCGCTCGCCTGGCATGCGTGCGGCCCGGGTTCGATCCTCAGCACCACATACCAACAAAGATGTTGTGTCCGCCGAGAACTAAAAATAAATATTAAAAATTCTCTTCTCTCTCTCTCTCTCCTCTCTCACTCTCTCTTTAAGAAAAAAAATTGTATTCAAATTTGTGAACTGCTAGGAACCCCAAATTCTATCTAATTAATTCAATCTCTTTGGAAAAGTCCTATCTATCTACCTATCTATCTATCTATGTATCTATTCCTTTAGAAATTCCAGAGCATGCTTTTTTTTCCTGAGATCAATGATTTCTTTTTGGTCCAAGAATATTTAATAACAAAACACCATCCAAATGAGTGCACATCCTTTAAAAAATGTTTTGCAAAACACATTTTCTTTCTTTCTGTCTTCAAGCAGTTAAAACCCACAAATGAAATCCTGGTGTGTATTTGGCCTGAAATATGCACTACATATTTTTACTAAATAACGTATCTATACTAAATAACACATCAATGTGTAATGTATTAAATCAGGGATGATAATTTACAAAAAGCAATAAGAAACCCAAAATGCAGCATTAGGCTTTATATTTTACAAAAGTTCAACCTAAAAGGAAATAGTTTGTATTTAATTTTTTCCCCCTAAAAACCTGTTGTTGTTGAATAAAATATACTCTGCATGAATTACTGTCATTATTAGTTCACATATTTTTATTCCAACAAAAAGTTATTTAAACAACTTTTGTTTTTCTTAAGCAATAAGACATGGAAGTTGTTGCCAAATCATAATGTGAAATAACATTAATTAATTCATATCACTAATCTAGGTCAGACTGAAACCTTTAATAAAACAGTAACAACTCAAAACTATGGGATTAAAGACATGACATTTAATGTTTGATAAAACTTGACATTTTGCCATAGATCCTAAGATAAAAAATACTTTCAAGTAAATTGTTTTTCTTTGCAATGGCAACAGGACCTGGAATTCTGTAGGGTCATCTCAATTTGCATCTGGACCCTAAGCCTTCTATCGTATCTGGGAAAAAAAAAAAAAATGTCAGTTTTCCTGATGCAATACTAATTGGCCTTCAACAATAATAGATGAAGTCCAATTTTTAAATAAGTGTTTGTATGTGGAGGTGGGGAGGAGTGGATATAACTGGTATTTAAGTTCTTTCCAGTATCAAAGTCTGGGATTCTTGTTTGCCTTTTCTCAGGTCGGACATAGGTCTCCGTCGTGAACAGTTAGTTATCATGGGCTGCCTTCATAGGATCAATTCAGGATTTTCAAATCACCTGGGCCAAATATGCACTCCGATTTAATCATCTGTGGGTTTTGATTATGAAAGAAAGGAAGGAAGGAAAGAAGAAAAGGAAAGGAAAGGATGAAATTCAGTATGCCTTGCAAAATATGTTTAAGGGATGTATGTTTTGTTATTAAAATCTTCTCAGACCAAAATGTAATCATTGATCTCAGAACAAAAACATCCTCTTGAAAACTCTAGAGGAGTAAAGGAAAGCTAGTGAAAACTGCCTGAAGAATAACTGTCTGGCTTCTTCATGAGAATAGTATGCTTTTGTTTTTCTTTTCTTTTTTTAACAATAGTTTTTTTTTTTTTTTTTTTTTTTTTTTTTTTTTTTTTTTTTGCAGTTCAAATGCATACACACAGGAGCACACACACTCTCAAAGCTATGGGGATGACAGCCATGTCAATCTGTTTGTATGATCTGTGGATCACATGCAAAGGAAAATCTGCTTCCATACGTGGAAAAGAAAGCCTTGCTATTATTCCTTAAAATTCCTGTAAATTACATGTTATAAAAGGGGACAAAACAAGAAAGGTGTATTTGAAATTCTTTCAGCAGTTGAACCAAGTTCATATGAGGTGCTGAAACCTGGAAATCATATGATGTGGATTGACAATCATTAGTATTTACTGAATGCCCATTGAATATGTAGCATTGTTATAAATTACTTTTCACCAGGCAGTGTGGTTTCTAAAGAAGATATTTAAAAGTTTAATAAAAACAAAAATAAAATAATAGTCACATAAAATACCTAGTTAATGATGACCCTCTTCAGAAAACTTGTTTAAAAATCCTGAGTTTGCCAACTTTACATATTGTCTAGAAAATTTAAGCCTAAAGTGGCACCTTCTCAAGGTCCATGTTATCTACGTCTCCAGAGCTGAGCAGCAGACTTCCCTCAGTCATTTGTATCATTCTTGCAACACATAACTAGTCAGTTTGATGAACAAAAAGTAATATATTCCCACCATAATCTTAACAATTTCATAAACTGTTAAGATGGATTGATATTTGCTATTATTCTTATTAATTAGTCCTAGAATTCTTTTTCCTTAATGAGAATTTAGCTATATTTATGGAAGCTAATTTTACTAATTTGAAAAGTTTCCATCTTTCCAAAGTGAATTTAACAGCACTTAAAACTAGAGAGAAAAAAATAGCAGCTACCTTGTTGAAAATATTAATTTGGTATTGTACCTTATAGAGAAGAGTTTTTTTCATATTAAAAAAAATTAATTACAGATTATAACAAAATTTCTTTCCTTAGGCTAGATTATAAAAAGTTCTGAGATATATCTTTGTCAATGTATAATGTACATATAAACACTATGCTGATAATTATGTATCTATGCTGATATTAATATATTGGGTACATTCAATTAACATAATATGTGTTAGTATGGTATTTTTATGTAATCCAGATTATTATATGATAAGAAAAATTCCTCCTTCTTTGAAATATTAGAAGGAACCCTCTAATTTTTTTTTTCCAGCAGAGTTGATTGATGCCCATAAATATATGGAATATATGCTAAAATAATTATCAAATTGTATAGAAAATTTAAGCATAAGGTGGCCAAATTCTCAGTTCCCAAGTACATGTTATTTAGTTCTCCTGAGCTAAGTAGTGGCATGTCTTCAGGGTCTCAGGATAATTAGGATATGTTAGAAAATATGAGTAGTCCACATCGAGGAAAGAATGTGGCCAGACCCTCTCACTGTGGCCTTGGTGAGAACCTTGGGTCCACTGTTGGGAAGTTCAGAATCCACACAAAAAGAGGTGGATCATGAGAGAAGGTATGTCCTTGTGAATCTCAGGAAATTAAAGTGAAGGCTGATGTTGGCTGCACGCAAGAGTGTCAGGATTCCTCAGCAACCAAGATGATCATCAGGAGCTTAAGGGGAAGATCAAATGTGAATATGTGTGTGTTTTTTTTAAAAACACATTATAGATAATTATCATTTTAATAAAGTCATCAACATTATTGAGTAACTCTTACTCAATATTCCCTTAGATATCACTATGAAAATATAATCTTAGTTTTTTGGCCCTATCTAATCTGAACACTTCAGCAGATTAGTTTCTTCTTTAATATTAGTATTCGTTATTGTAGTTCAGCTTACAGTTTGAAATATTTGACCAGGGTTCAAGAATAATGAAAGTGCTGCAGGCCCAACATTGGGCAACAATCAAAAAAGAATACACGTACAAGGGCCAAATCATTTGATGTCATAATTTCTGGGCCTGAAAATGAGGCAGTGTCACAGACTATTCTATGACATACTTTTGTTTGCTGTTTTTGACTTTGTTATTTCTCTTCTCTGCATGCAGGTAGACTGCATATCAACATTATTTCTTTGAGATGTGAAGTTCTACAAGTCTGTTTCCTGATATCATCCCTAAATGTCCCTTACTCATGTGAGTTTGACTTGTTTATATTATAATAACTTGATAGAGTTAATATTTTGTATAAAATATGGTGTTAATTGTAAGAAATTCATTCCTCCCCCCCCCAAGTTTCCCAACTGAACTCTGAAAAATCACACAGGCCTCTTTGGAGTCTTTTGTGTTAGATTAATATGGCACCAGTCGAATGAAATGTTTTATCATTAATTTTCTTAAACAATATGAAAAAGTACATGTTGATTCCTTTTATTCTTATCTAAGAACATACTATGCCAAGAATATTGTTGTACGCTAGCATTTTAACAGTGTCAACATTCTCTGTCACAAACTTTGTTTCTTCCAGTGTAGAGGGGAAATTTTTTTTCCCCTCTTAAATCATTTCTTTTCCTGTGAACTGCCATGGTGCTTGGGTTGGCAAGAGGGGATGGGAATGTGATTTTTCTTTCTCTTTTCCACACGCACATAGCCATACCTAGACAGACAGACAGATGGACAGACAGACACACACACACACACGCCGTACATACACACACCACATTAAAAACCACTACTTATCTGCTGTAATGACAGAGAGGAATCCTAGGTGTAAGAATATTTGCACTGCCCAGAGAAAAATGAACACTCTGTTCACTACTTTTCATATAAGGGCTTCTGTGACCACATAGATGCGAAACACAATTGCATGAAAGAAGTTGTCAGAGCTCAGTTTGCAAATTATTATTATTTATCAGTAGCCATACAACTTTCAGCAGCAATGGAGATATCCTAGTGCCAGTAAAAGAGTATGCAATTACATATGATTCTGAGAATTGTTCATTATCAACTTTGATTATCTCCAAACCTCAAATTAAATAATTTAAGATTAAAAGCTCAAGTAACATGATATTTAAAAATTAATATTCACAACATTTTAAGTATTCCTTAAAAGAGAGGTTGATACAAACAAGCTAATTTTATGCATTTTTCTGCCAACTGTAGTGTCTGAAGACCCTGGCCAACGTTTGAAAGCTCTTTTAACTCAGAACTCCCTCAGATGTTCTTTTATGATAAGGAAGAAAGGAGAAAGCTGAACAGCTTTGTGTGTGTGGTAATGAAAGAGGGTCAGAAACCACAGCCAACTTTCAAAAAAGAGCAAGACTTTGTAGAGAGAAAAGATAAAGATTATTTAGGGACATCGACCCTGTGATTGATCCACTATGACTGTTTTTAATGCTAGACTCAAGACTTCATGGAACAAATAACATGTTGACCCCTACATAATGTCATGACAAAGAACAATAATGAACCACTTACACAGAGGTGAAAAGGGATTTAATTTTAAATTATAGCGGCAACATTAGAACCAGACAATAAACTCTAAGCAGAATGGTTTGTCCTTTTTTTTTTTTTGCAAAGTACGATTGTACATACTGTGTTTTTCTCATTCGAATATCTCTGTTTTAATCATATAAATGATGATCTAAACAGATGTATTTTTTCTTTTTTTTTTTTTTGTACTGGGACTTGAACCCAGGGATACCACATCCCCAGCCCTTTTTATTTTGAGACAGGGTCTCATTAAGTTGCTTAGGAACTTGCTAAATTGCTGAGGGTGGCTTTGAACTCACAATCCTCCTCCACAATCTTCACAGCTTCCTGAGTCTCTGGGATTACAGGCATGTGCCACTGAGTCCCAATAAATAGATACTTTTGAGAGTGTCAAAGGTACTATTATTATTCTGAAGCAGAAGAAATTAATCAAGACTGACTAGAGGAAATGAGGATACAGGGCCACTCTAAGAATATATTAATGATGGAAAAAATATTTTATCATAGAATAAATGCCACTATCCACCCTGCAGAATCACAACAACCGTTTCCATTGATTACCGGAAAAATCTAAAAATAAACCAATTCAACTGGTGAATTTGATCAGCTTCAAGGTTTGTTGTCAGGAAGAAAAAGTGAATCAGTTTTTCACCCAAGTTTCTGTGGTCATGCTGAATTGTCTAGTATCTATCACAAACTGACTTGCACTGAAGAGATGAACTGGGTTCAAGGGATCAGGCTGCAACATCAAACTAAGAAAAAGGCAAAGAAATCATGAAATACACACAAACATGAATTTCTCAGATGAAGGGTGGGACTGCTCTGCAACCTCAAGGGTCCTTTTCCACTAGAAGGCAAGAGAGAGTGCACCCGGAATCTCTTTATTTTTATGGGGGTGGGGGGACACACAAAGGAGCTTTGATGGAATATTCTTCATCAAATAAGTAGAGGGATAAGGTTTCAAGGGGGGTGGGGTTGTCCAATCCCATTGGGTAACACCCAAGTCCAGGGCTAGGGCAAACTTCTTTGCTGAGCAAAGTTAGAGGCTGCTTTCTTTGCATAGACCAAGGCTTGTGGTGCCAGACCAAATACCTACCCTTACTCAAGGCAGAGAGAGGATGCTCAGCTCATGGGCAGGGCGGCCTCCCACAAGTGAGTATCTAGTAAATATCACAAATGGAGTCTCATGTATAACTATGGAAATACGTTATAAAACACTGAGGTAAATACAGGTCTATCAATAGAATGCTTCCACTGTGTAGCTTTTGTTTTATAGACCTATGGAACATTGTGGGAATTTGAATAAAAATATATACATGAATCTTCACACAGAATTCCATTTTGTTTCTGTTTGGAGGAGGATATTTGTACTTAACATTTTTCATCTAGTTCATCAACAGTTCTTTTATCTAGTCTAGAGAATAGCATAGTCTTAATAATGTTGAGAAATTATTCAGAAAAAAAAGAAATTTCTGTGGACATCATATTAAAGTATATATGTGTGCACAAATTGAGTTATTCCCCCAATTTCCTGCCTTAACGTTTAAGGTTGTTTTATGTGAAACTGTGGCATTTCACTGAAAAATAAAGTATCTCAAGTTAATTTATTTGATTTGAAGGACAATCAGTAAATGTATAATTTACTTTGTGCTTTGTTTAAATTGGCAAAACAGCAGAACCAGTTGTGTGCAGGGGTATAATCTGACCCTTCTTAGATATTCCAAGTCCACAGTTGACCTGTAATTTCATGGAATGAAATGAATACTGAAATAACCAGAACTGGTCCTGTGCTATATGGGAGAGTAGTTAAGCCTCTCTGGATTTTAATTTTCCATTCTGTACAAATAAAAGAACTGGATTCCATTATTACCTTATGTGCTTCCAGCTCTGAAATTCTCTGCTATTCCAGTGATTCAAAACACCAAAATCATTTTGTTGTCATCTGGCCATTAATCTCTAGAAGAATATCCTATTGACCTCGTAAGTATCAGAGAATGGCTTTCATTGAAATGCGCCAAAAACTAACTATCTTTAAGTGAATACTAGAAGAAAAAGCTTTGATTTGTGTTTGATCCTGCTAGGAGCCACAAGCAAATATACAATGTATGGCACCTTTGGTTGTAAAGTGACGCCAGCTAGCCACTGAGATGATTATGTTAAGATTTACATTCATATGCAAATTGGACTCCCGCTGTTCACCTTGGCCTGCTACCGGACTCATGTTACGGACTCATGTTACCAGACTCTTGGAGAGTTCCCATTGGTTGGGGAAGGATAGTAGGAGGAAATTCCGGGGGAGGTCCGGGGGGACCCCGGGGGGTTCCGGTCGGCGCGCGGTTCCGGTCGGACACCCTCGTGGGAGGACCGGTTTTTGACTTGCTGGCGCTGAGAGTGTTAGCGGCTTTTTCAAAATAAAGTTTTGTTCCTGCTTGATTGGCTCGTGATTCTGTGCCCAGCCAAGACTGCGGCATTTGGCGGCCCGTGCGGGGAACGCCTGAAGCTTAGAGGTGAGTAAATTGCTCGCCCCTGAGGGAAGGCGACAGGATGGATGACCTTCTCAGAAAACAATGTGTTCTTGTTTTGATTTATTTTGTTTTCATTTCGAGCTCCCTAGCCCTAGAATTTTCTCAGGCGAACTGGAAAAAATGGTTGGCTCAAGGTTTGAAGTTATTCAGCCCTGAGAAAGAGAAAATTGATACAACCATTGTCTGCTCCGTCTTTGTTTCATTCTGCTTCGGCTTTGTTTTATCCTACCTTATTGGGTTAGGTTATAGTAGATTAGAATCCAATAAAAAACAAACCGAAAAACTGTTAAGTAAATTGTTAGAGGTCCAGACTATGGTAGAAAAAACGCTAGGTCAAGCAAAAGAGAAGGTCTCTCAAGCTAGTCAGACAGAGGAGAATTTAAAGAAAGCAAGCTTAGAGGACAAGCAGCCATCAGGTGGAGAATTACAACAGGAGGTTGCTACCAACTCCGTTCTATCACCAGAGGGCGTAACTCAGCCAACAGCTCCATCTACCGCTGAGCGGCCCTCAACTACCGTAGTTGATGGACGGAATTCTGAGGCAGGACCCCAAAGATTAGCATGCCCTGTACTTGAGCAGGCAGGAGGGCAACGAATTCACCGTGCTTTAGATTTCAAAACAATAAAGCAATTAAAGGAGGCTGTAACGACCTATGGGCCGCAAGCTCCCTTCACAATAAGCATGGTTGAATCTGTTACCAACTTGGACATGACACCAGCAGATTGGGCTAACATGTGTCGATCTGTGCTAAACGGAGGACAATATTTGTTATGGAAGGTTGCCAATGAGGAATTTTGCATGGAGACAGCTAGGCGAAATGCAGAAGCTGGGTACCCTCAAAGAAATATGGACATGCTTTTGGGGAAGGGACCTTATGAGGGTCAAAGACAACAAATTGAATATGACCCTGGTGTGTACGCACAAATTGCTGTAGATGCAGTTAGGGCATGGAAAACTTTACAGGGGCATGGAGACTTACAAGGTCAATTATCTAAGGTAATACAAGGAACTAATGAACCTTATGCTGAATTTGTAGATAGACTTATTCAGTCAGCCTCTAGGATATTTGGAAATACAGAACAGGTAATGCCATTTATAAAACAACTGGCTTATGACCAAGCAAATCGTTGCTGCAGAGAGGTCATTAGACCATGGAGACATGAGGATTTAAACACATATATTAAATTATGTAGAGACATTAATGAACAGGGGCAAGTCTTAGCAGCAGTACAACAGGCTTTAGATGCCAGGCCAAGAACATGCTATAATTGTAATCAAACAGGACATTTTAAAAGGAGTTGCCCCATAAGAGGAGGGTTTAACAAAGCTGGATATCAAAGGAATAGAATACCAGGTATTTGCCCACGATGCCGTAGAGGGAGACATTGGGCTAATGAATGCCGTTCTCAAACCACCATAGAGGGTATTCCGTTATCAAAAAACGGACAAGGACCAAGTGTTTACCCACGATATCGTGGAGAAAGGTATCAAGCTCCATTGCCAAAAAACGGACTAGAGGGCCCAATGCCCCGGGGCCCCAAACCACAAATATATGGGGCAATGGAGGAACCCAACAGCCCCATCAAGGTAGTGCCCAGGACGCATTATCCATTAAATCCCTCATCAGACAAACTAGAGGGAGCGCAGGGCTGGACATCTGCGCCTCTGCCAGAGCAGTACTAACCCCAGAGATGGGAATTCAAATCATTCCCACAGGAGTAAAAGGACCTCTTCCCCAGGGAACAGTAGGCTTATTATTGGGACGCAGTTCTTCTACACTAAAAGGACTTATGATAAGTCCTGGGGTAATTGATCCCGATTATGAAGGTGAAATAAAAATTATAGCTAGTTCTCCAAGAGGTATATCAGTAATTTCACCAGGAGATAGAATAGCACAGTTATTAATAATACCCAGCCTGCATGATAAATTTTCCAGTTGTAATGTAGAAAGAGGTTCCAAGGGATTAGGCTCCACAGGTGTAGATTGGGCTATGCTGTCTTTAAATTTAGATTCTCGCCCAATGCTAAAATTAAAAATTCAAGGACATGACTTTAATGGGCTGCTGGACACAGGAGCTGACCTCAGCATCATATCTCGTCAAGAATGGCCAAAACATTGGCCATTACAACAAGCCACTCAAACGCTTCGAGGCCTAGGAGTGGCAACAAATCCCCATAGAAGTGCTATGGTATTAGATTGGAGGGATCCTGAAGGATGTGAAGGAACTATACAGCCCTATGTATTGGATCATCTTCCTGTAAATTTATGGGGACGAGATGTCCTAGATCAATTAGGATTGACATTAACAAATAACATCAATCCTAACGCGCCCACTACTAGGGCTAAACAAGGCTTTAGGAAAGAAAAAAGATTAAGAGAACAAGAACAAGGTATGACAGCACCTATTCAAATAGATCAAGAAATAAATAGACATGAATTGGGTTTTCAGAAAGGGCCACTGAGACAATCAAAATTACTTGGAAATCAGAAAGACCAGTGTGGGTTCCTCAGTGGCCCTTGACTAAAGAAAAGATACAAGTAGCCCATGACTTGGTCAGACAACAGTTAGCGGAAGGACATATACAACCTTCCGTATCCCCCTATAATACTCCCATTTTTGTCATTAAAAAGAAATCTGGTAAATGGAGATTATTACAAGATTTAAGAGCCATTAATAATGAGATGGTTATTATGGGACCTGCTCAATCAGGGATTCCTCAATTGTCTGCTTTACCAAAAACCTGGCATGTTTTAGTTATAGATATTAAAGATTGTTTCTTTTCAATTCCAATTCATCCCGAGGATAGTCCACATTTTGCATTTACTATCCCTGCACTGAATCATGAAGGTCCTGATCAGAGATATGAATGGAAAGTACTCCCTCAAGGGATGGCTAACAGCCCAACTATGTGTCAAATTTATGTTAATAAAGCAATCCAGCCACTTAGAAACCAAAATCCTGAACTACAAATATTTCACTATATGGATGATGTGTTACTGGCACATAAAGATAAAAACACATTACTAGAATGTTATGCCACACTTACAAATTTATTGAAAAATTATAATCTAGAGATAGCAATAGATAAAGTACAATTAAATCTTCCAATTAATTATTTAGGAGTTCTATTATCCTCAACCATGGTCCGTCCACCAAAAATTCAAATACGAGTAGATCAACTCAAATCACTTAATGACTTTCAAAAGTTATTGGGAGACATAAATTGGATAAGGCCTTATCTAGGCATACCAACAGGAGAGTTAGGACCTTTATTTGATATTCTAAAAGGTCCATCAGATCCAAATTCACCCCGCATGTTAACGCCTGAAGCAAGAAAAGTATTAAAAATCATTGAAACATATATGGAAAATATGCATTTGGATAGAATTGATATAAGTTTGCCTTTATTATTTATTGTACTACCAACAAAAAATATTCCTACAGGAGTATTTTGGCAAGAAGGTCCATTATTGTGGATACATTTATCTTATTCCCCTAACACTATTCTTACTAGATATCCTGAGGCTGTAGGACAATTAATACTCAAAGGAATAAAAGCAGCTAAGGGAGTGTTTGGGATTTCTCCCAATAAAATTATTACTCCATATACTATGGATCAAATTGATGAGTTAGCTAATGAGTTAAATACTTGGGCAATAATCCTGTGTAAAACTAGTGTTTCATTTGATAATCACTTACCATCTAATCCTTTGTTGTCTTTTTGGTCTAAGCATCCTGTAGTTTTTCCAAAAATGACAAGAAAAACCCCTATCATAAATGCTCCAAATATATTCACTGATGGGTCAAACAATGGTACAGCAGCAGTAGTTACTCCTGATCAAACTTTTACATTTTTAGTACCCAAACAATCAGCTCAAAAGGTAGAGCTTAATGCAGTATTACAAGCTTTTATGATGTTTAAAGATTCTGTATTTAATTTATTTTCTGATAGTCAGTATGTAGTTAATGCTATTAATTCCCTTGAAGATGCTGGTAGGATTTCCCCTTCCTCTACTGTTTTCTCTTTGTTTTCCGCTATACAAAGTCTAATCTGGGACCGAAAAGATCCATTCTTCATAGGTCATATCAGGGCACATACAGGATTGCCTGGAGCCCTTAGTATGGGCAATGAACTAGCAGATAAATCTACACATGACATACATATTTTCTCCACAATAGAAGAAGCTATAAATTTTCATAAAAGGTTCCATGTCAATGCTAATACTTTACAAAAGCGTTTTAAAATAACTAAAGAACAGGCCAGACATATAATAAAACAATGTCAAAATTGTGTGACATTTTTACCACAAGTTAATCTTGGAGTCAATCCTAGAGGACTAATACCTAACCATATTTGGCAGATGGACGTCACACACTTGCCAGAATTTGGAAAATTAAAATATTTACATGTTACAGTTGATACCTCTTCCGGATTTTTGATGGGCTCCCTTCATGCCGGAGAAAAAACTAAAGATGTTATAGCTCATTGCTTACAAAATTTTGCCACTGTGGGCGTTCCAAAACAGTTAAAAACGGACAACGGTCCTGGTTATACTTCCTCCTCTTTTAAACAATTTTGCTCATCATTTGGTATTACTCACATAACAGGAATTCCATACAATCCACAAGGACAAGGCATAGTTGAAAGAGCTCATCAAACTATTAAAATGTACTTATTAAAACAAAAGGAGGGAATTGGAAAGGGGTATATATCCCCCAAAGATAAACTTAAAATAACCCTTTTTACTCTAAACTTTTTAAATTTAGATTCATCGGGACTTAGTGCTGCGGAAAGACATTTGTACCCCAAAAATGTACATAAGCCTAAGGTACTTTGGAAAGATATTCTAACAGGACAATGGAAAGGCCCGGATCCAGTGATAGTCTGGAATCGGGGCGCTGTCTGTGTTTTCCCACAGGATGAACAGCAACCAATTTGGATTCCAGAGAGATTAACTAAAACAATTTCTACAGAAAAAGAAGATGATTTGACTCAAATCCATAACAGCTGACATCCAGAGCTCCAGCTTGGCTATTCTTACATCGGCGACAGTGATTAACCAAGGTGTTTTTTTTTTTTTTTTTTTTTTCAGTATCTATTTTATTATTGCATTTTTCCACATCATAAAGTTCTATTTTATTTTTGAGCTCATACAAACCTAGGTTAATGTTTTTCTGATCAGTTTTATTTTTTGACTGTGTTTTATTTTTTATTTATTTATTTATTTATTTATTTATTTTTTGACTGTGGAGTTTTTAAACATTGCAATGGAGATTTCACCTAAGTATAGTTACAAGGCCTTTATTTACTATTGTCTTATGTGTTGTATGTTGTGTGCACACTTCTGTTTTGTGTTGTATGTCTGTATGTGTGTATGTCCATATTTCTTATATGAGGAGCGCTCATGAAAAAATGGATCCGAATTTTTTCTTTATTCACGTGATTTATATGGTTTAATTTAAATTAGGTGAACAGCTGTTTATGATTGTTGTTAAAGATGGTTAACAGATCTGTTTGTTTACTTTCACCATTCCTTTTCATTATATTTAATAACTCTGTTCAGGATAATGTCTCTTTAGCATCATTGCCAGAATTTCCATCTCCATCCCAATTCCGGTGAAGACTGAGATAAAACCAAACTACAGCTTCTATGATAGCTATCACAGTAAACTGTATAAACTGATGCATCAATGAATATAACTCAACAAGTAATGCTCAATCAAGGACTTGATTTACTTTGGGAGGAAATGGACATATTGATAGACTCCTCCAATTTGAACTGCTTGCAGAACTTGCCTGGACTATATATCAGTTGTATACATTGTAAAATATCATCTGGTGCACCGAATTGTGGTACTGCTGGCATATCTTTGCTGATGGTGTCACCAGTGATGCAATTTCCTTGCCAGCTCACCCCATGTTTATTGTGGTAATACTGGCATATCTTTGCTGATGGTGTCACCAGTGACGCAATTTTTCCAAGGAGCCATCAATTGGCTTGGTGTCGTGGCATTTCTGTATCCTCCTCCCTTCTACTAGTGATGGTCTAAAATTTGGGGGCCAACAGAGGTGAGGCAAAGAACCTCACCCCCCCACTGGCACCAAGGCAAAATTTGGGGGCCAACAGAGGTGAGGCAAGAACCTCACCCCCCCACTGGTGCATAGGCCTATCCACGAGCATGGCTGAATGCTGGACCGGTAGTCAGCGACGGGTTGCTCTGATTACAGTGGATTCAACCTAAGACAGGAAGCTGACGCCTAAAGGTCAGTTCTCCCATGACGGGTAAGAACCATATGTTAAATTGGACAACCTACCAGGCACGGTCCCTAGCCACATTGCTTGTTGCTTAATTAAACAGAAGGGGGCAGATGCTAGGAGCCACAAGCAAATATACAATGTATGGCACCTTTGGTTGTAAAGTGACGCCAGCTAGCCACTGAGATGATTATGTTAAGATTTACATTCATATGCAAATTGGACTCCCGCTGTTCACCTTGGCCTGCTACCGGACTCATGTTACGGACTCATGTTACCAGACTCTTGGAGAGTTCCCATTGGTTGGGGAAGGATAGTAGGAGGAAATTCCGGGGGAGGTCCGGGGGGACCCCGGGGGGTTCCGGTCGGCGCGCGGTTCCGGTCGGACACCCTCGTGGGAGGACCGGTTTTTGACTTGCTGGCGCTGAGAGTGTTAGCGGCTTTTTCAAAATAAAGTTTTGTTCCTGCTTGATTGGCTCGTGATTCTGTGCCCAGCCAAGACTGCGGCATGATCCCACTCATATGTGAAATCTCAAAAAAGGTGAACTCATAGAAGTAGAGTAGAACCAGAGGAGGGTGGGGTGAGGATGGGGAAAGAAGAGGTATTTGTTAAAAGGTGAAAATTTACAGGTAGGTAGAAGAAATAAATTCTGCTGTTCTATTGAACAGTGAGGTGGAGTTAAGAATAATGTACATTTTAAAATAGCAAAAGGAAAGAATTTTAAATGTTCTTTCCACAAAATTGATAAATATCTGGATAGATGTGCTGATTAGACTGATCTCGATCATTCTGCAAGGTCTACATGTATTGAAACACCACATTTGTGCTTTACACATATAGTTATTATTTTTCAATTAATAACAAATAGTACTTCAAAAGTACATTTTGGCATGAATTTCTAATCTATAAAGAACATGCCTCTTTAATAGTTCTCTAAATAGCTTTGTGTTGGCTATTGACTGCATATAGTGCATTCTCTAAGTGGAGTGTTAGTATGCTGCATTTTTATTTATTTTTCAGATGAGAAAATATTCAAATTTGGCTTGGAAGGGTTTGTTTTCTGAAGAAATTTCTAGTAAGTTTCTGATTTTTTTTTCTTTCAAAGCCTCTCTGCCAGCTACAAGTGAGATTCCATATGTTGTGTGGTATTTAAAGAGAAACAGCTCTTGGAACTACCCAATTTCAGATGTTCCAAAGAATGCCTACCTAAAAAGGAGTTGCAAAATAGATTATAAAATTATTTTGGCATCATTTGCTGAGGAAAAATGGGTAGTATTTACTAACATTTTATCACACCATTATATTTAAAAGAAGGAAGCTAAGAAGTTCCCTAGTTACTAGAGCACCATTTAAAGCAATCAAGTGAACAGAAAGCTTCATTGTATCCCTTTATTTGTCTAAAATGACTTCTATAATGAATAGATACACCTGGCTATGTGCTTTCTAAGACCCTGATTTTTCTCTATTACATCCATAATTATAGTAGTTATTTACAATTTATAATTTGCAATCATTTACAATTACAAATGCATGTTAGCTTTTTTTTTTTAATTATTTTATTGTTGGTTGTTCAAAACATTACATAGTTCTTATTATACCATATCATGTTAGCTTTTTGATTTGGGTCTCTTGTAAGTATTGGGCCTCCATAGAAATTCCAGCTTGCTCCTATTATCCACTGTTCTGGAGACAATGAAGCCATGCAGGCACAGAAATGTGCCTCATCACAGTGGCTTCCCATAGAAGACCTACTTGCAGGTGCAAGTTCAGATGCACAAAACATTTATTAAATCAGATTCTATTGCTTCAGATTCTATTTACTCATCTCAATCTCTGAATTAGAAAATTGCTCCAAGAATAGATGCCTCCTTAGTATGAACATAAATTTTACCTGTCTCTCTTTTTAAAATAGTGCTCCCTGGATGGAATACTAATACTATTTCATAAAAATAATTAGTTTGAACTGTGTGCACAGGGATGCAATGGCCACTCCAGAGTGCTAAGTTAACTCTTCCCCCAACAACAAATAATGGAATGCCATTCTACGTATCCCAACTCCAATTACATTCTTTGGGTGTTGTGTACACATTTTCAAAGCATCTTATTTTTAAATACAGAAAATGCTGTGCAAAACCTTGAAAGTACTAATCCATATCTAAAGAAGAAGCATAAACTTCCACGTTATTCCAAATTGAGATTTAATCATAAAGATGTAACTTACCATTAACAGATAAAGAATAATCTATGACATTCTCAATATTGCAGAAACCTTTCTGATTTTCAAGTAAGAATTTAGCATAAAAGTAACATCCTAAGACATGATGAGAACACAGCTCTGTGCTCAGGACTATTACAAAGCAATGCTGACACCTACAGAGAATGTACGCAAATATCCAAGTTAATTGGCATATATTTTACTGATCTTACTGATAGGTGCTAATACTTTAAATTACCTTGATAAACAAAAAGTAAGTTTGATGTGCTGCATTTAAAAAGGGAATTTGGTTTATAATCAAAATGCACAGCTTTTGTTCTTCCAATAAACTTCATTGTTGTGACATTATTATTTAATTGTTGATATTTTAATAGTTAAGGGGAGAATCTACCTTAGCAATCCCATTGCTGTAGAATCATATGCTGGTGTGAACAATAACATATGTAAAATACACAGTGAGAAACAAACTAACCTGTTTATTCTTTTCCCTCCTGTATTTGGGTAGTATTTCTAGCGAGAAAGGAAAGTTTTCTTCCTCTCTCTGGAAGAGCTATGTTAGAATGTTCCAGAATGACTACCTGGGGATGGGGGACAGGTAAAAGGACAAACTATCCTTGCCCAGTATTATCTCTGTTGCCTCTTCAACACCATGTGGTAGAAGAACTAGTCTTGAAAAATTAAGGTACAATGTAAATGTAATTCAATGAATACTTTTTAGGTAAGTAAAACTCACTACTCTCCTAATGAGCATTAACATAAAAAGGCAAAATTCATATCTTGTATTTACCAAAAATTTAGCACTTGCAAGTCATCATGTGAAGTCTCTGACAATGAAGACAATTCAGAGTCCATTAACTGATTGTAATTTGAAGCTGAATATATTACCAGCAATTCTGTTAGAAAATATTCCACTTATTTGCATTAAAATACGCATTAATAACTTTGATAATGATAATTCAGTAGCTTTATGGAGAAAAAGTACAAAACTTTACTGAGAGGTAATGAATTGACTTAATGAATACAAGAGATATGCTCCTGAATAAAAAGATTAGGGTGGAGTTGACAATTACCTCCTAATTATTTTGTAGATTTTATACAATTTCCAAAAAGGAATTCTAAAAAATCTTCATGATGGTTTTATATCCTTACACTTTTTAGAGTTCACGGGCATAACAGGTAAGTGCATTTATAGCAAGATTTACTAACAAGAGAAGAGTGTTGGCAAATAATTATATGCTTAATAATATATATGTTAGATAGTATAGGCTATATGCCATATTAAACATATATATTGTGAAGCCAAAACAATCAGAAAAATGTAGATCTAGCATTATATAGACAGATACTCCCAAAGCACAATGTCTATGATTTAGAAATAGA
The DNA here is from genome assembly GCF_964194105.1 of Spermophilus citellus. NCBI lineage: Eukaryota > Metazoa > Chordata > Mammalia > Rodentia > Sciuridae > Spermophilus > Spermophilus citellus. The sequence continues at coordinate 68,183,424 of NC_138196.1, read as the reverse complement.
CCCACAAAATATTGTAAAAGCAAGAATATTAAATATAATGATATTAATAAAATTGATTTCCCAATTTACTAAATCAGGAAAAAATACCATAGAAAATGCAGAAAGTAAACCTCATATGTCATCTGATCTTTAGATATAAACACATTACAAAGAAAAATAAGATCACAAAGTAAAAAGTGAATTAAAGAACATAAAGATAGAAATGTCGTATATCACAATATATCGTACAAATTGAAAAGAAAATAACAGACGTAGGGAAAATATTTGGAATTATTATGAAAAAAAAAAACCACAAATCCTTAGAGGAAAAGAAAAAGTCCAGTTGAAAACTATGCAAAGATTACAAAAGATAATTCCCCAAAGAGCAATTAGCAAATGTTTTACAAATAAAAGACAAAAGTGTTCAACCTCACTCTTCTTCCCATTGTGACCCATGTTTTAGGAAATCTGTGTTATTGGCTTTAGCAAATGCTCCCTGTATCATCAAAGGCTCATCCATGGCTTATTTGTTCCCTTGGACTATACCTCTTCTTCTTCTATGACCCAAAATCCTACACATATTTTAAGAAACACATAAAACATCATGTCCTATATGGTGTCTTTTTCTAGTCTCCATAGAGGAAATGTCCTCTTAATAGTGAACTTTTATGACTCCTTCTTTAAATCTGAGATTACACTCACCCATACCAGCTTATATCTTGCATACTTATTTAATGTTTTACTCTATAGCTTAATTTATTAGGTTATTTTTTTTAACAAAGTTAGAGTATTCTTCACTTATCTGTAATTGACAGATTTGTCATGCCAAAAAAAGTAAAATAAAATAACGACAAGAAAAACAAGACGAAACCAAGAGTAGTGATAGTTTGACTAATATAAATAGAGACATTAACACATACAAATTAAGTTTCTTATGCTGCAGCAGAAAAAAAATCTGCTTCTTTCTCATGCCTGAGGGGCTTTTTGATGAAAAAAAAAGTCTTAATACATTTTAAACAGAAAAAAAAATATGTAAGACTACCTTCTTTTGATCAGTCCATAAAAGAATGAAACAAAAATTAACAGTAAATTAGTGAGAAAAAAAGAAAGAAAGAAAACTCCTTTTGGATTGGTAACATTTACAATACTCAGAAACCACACGTGGCTAGCGGCTGTTGTGTCAGGCAGCCGAGGCCTATGAGATGAAAATGACCGAGACCATTTTAATTGCTATGATTCTAATGATTGATGCCAAAAATAGTATCATTAAAATGTTCAAATAATGTGTTTTAAAAATTAATATAAAGTTAGTGATTATGTATTATAATTGTATACATTATGTTTAGTTTAATTGTATTTTGTTGACTATGATTGATTTTTAAAATCACTAATTACAAAATTGGAAGTGAGCCCAGCACCATCATATATGATGGAGGTTAACAATCATATAAATCCCTGCTTTCTTATTATACCTCTGTTTAGTTTAAAAACCAACTTTGGGGGCTGCTCAGGGGCAGAGCACTTGCCTAGCATGTGTGAGGCACTGGGTTCGATCCTCAGCACCACATATAAATAAATAAAAAATAAAGGTACATCAACAACTAAAAAATATTTTAAAAACTACTTTAAAAAACTTTAGGAAGCCAGACCTATAAGAATAATTCCAGAACTATTTATACACTCCATACCTAATAAATCTAATAAACTCAAAGTGGAAAGAAAAAGGATAGGAAAACAGGGAGAGAGGGAGGGAGGGAGGGAGAGAGGCAAGAAGAAAATAAAAAAGGAAGAGAAAGGGAGGGAAGGAAAAAGATAATCTGTTTCAAAAAAACAAAACAAAACAATTTCTCAGGGCGCAGTAGGGTGCATGCCTGTAATCCCAGAGGATTTGGTTTGGGAGGCTGAGGCAGAAGAATCATGAGTTCAAAGTCAATCTCAGCAATTTAGTGAGGCCCTAACCAACATAGCAAGACCCTATCTCTAAATAAAACATAAAAAGGGCTGGGAATGTGTCTCAGTGGTTAAGTGTCTCTGGGTTCAATCTCTGGTACCAAAAATAAAAAAATCCAATCCCTAGAACAGAAGTTTTAAGAGATTGTCAAAAAGTTTGAAATTAAATTCAATTAAATAAATTTACTTTGGAATAAAAATAGATACACACACACACCATATATATATATATTTATCTTATATATAATATATTAATATGATTATATTAATACAATACAATATATTACACATAGTATAACAAGTTATAATATGATACAATATAATACATATATTATCCAAACAGGATTTATTTGATTAGGGAAACTTACCTTTTCTTTCTTTCAGAAGAATTTTTTTACTAAACTCAGGTTTTTTGGAACATGGTGAAATATTACAGTACTAAAGAGTAGGTATGGAGTGTTCCAGATTTTTTAAATATGGATCAATTTTATAATTTCCATAGCAACAGTAGTTCTGATATATTGGAAGAACTATTTATAAATGTTGAAGTGTACAATCCATTTAAAGTATTATTTATACCAAATGCTCTGGTGCACACAATGTATTAACATATTCACTGATTAACCTTGGAAGGATTAAAATGTGAAAGATATAACATATAGGCAAAATAGGGGTGGGGGAAATAAAAGATTGGTACCCAAATTAAGAATCTAAAGAGAGAACATTTTCCATAAGGCTGAAGAAGGGGGACAGAGTTGACAGAGCAGCACAGGAAGCAGAAACATGCTCATTCCTCCTCAGAGTCTCTATTTAGGTCCAAGTCATGTAACACCTTCTATAACAATTCTTCCCTCATTTCCTAAAGTGGAAGCAATCATTTTTCATAGAACGTGTGTAATTTTTTATTTGTTCCCCATGTGAAGTATCACATTCTATTGGGATAGACCTGTTGCCCATTGTATTCCTTTGTATGGTCAATCTGGGTGAAAACCAGGCATCACATTTCTTTCTGTGCCTGTATTTAACTGTTAACAGATATACATTGACCTTAAGCAGGCAGGCATCATTATAAAAATTATGGCTATTAGAAGTAAAGTTTTCAGTGTGAGCAGTATACCAGGTGAGAATTAAAGTCATGCTAGATAGCTCTTACGAGCTTATTTTTGCATTTATACTTTACATTGAAATGCACTTAAATATTTAATATCTTGAGAGAATAATATTAAGCTTTGTAAATGCAGTATAATTGAACCATTCTAAAATTTGACCATGTAATTTGCAAAAATGTTGAGTGCAAAACATGTCAAATCCCTGTTTTCTTTTACTAATTTCTAATAGAACTGAAACTCTTTTCATATTGCCATTTGGGGGCTTTTAAGCATTTTTTTCCTTTCATTTTTATTCTCTCCAGTGTAGTTATGCAAGGTACTGTAATGGCTAATGAAATTTCTAGAAAATTTGAAGAAAAATTTTTGAATAGTATTTAAAACATATTTTCACCCTCTCAGACTTGAATTTATGCTGTGATCTAATTTCAAAATTGGATTAAGGACATTTTCTATGAGCATCACTGAGGTTGGTTTTATGTGTGTGTGTGTGTCTTTGTCTTTCTCTACAGTTCCTATAGACACTCAGACTGGACAAGGAAATTTATGTTGGCTGACAACTTCTGGTTCTCACTAGGGGTCGCAGGATGTCAAAAAACTGATCAGCCAACAAGGACGCAGCTGCCAAGGTCTGTCTGCGTAACACATACCATACTCTTTGCACAGTCTGGGAAGTGCCTCAAACATCAGGCCACATAGAACACCATACCCTACAACACATTACAGCCAATTAGTGACTTGACTCCTACACCCTATCTGTCTTTGAAATTAAGAGCTTCAGGGCTAGGGGGCCTTTGAAGGCCTAGCAGCAAAACAGGATCCTCTGAAGGACTGATTTAACATTCTCCAGAGCAAATGTTTCCATATAGTTGAGGTTATCTGAAGGCTTAGATTATTATCATATTTTCTCCCTTTTATGATGTGTTAGAGACATTTCATTAGCATCACAATGTTATAGGCTCAACACTTACAAAATTAGTATTTTTAAAGACTTTTACTCATTTTGCTAAAAACTAGAAAAAAAGGTAATTTTATTCTATCTTTATGATACTTTAGTAGTTTTCATAGGTACATATTAGTTTCTTTGCTAATCTCAATTTTCAAGTCTCATCTTGAAACAGTACTTCATATAGTATTCTTAATATTCAAACACTCATAAATCTTTGGCCATCATATTATCTAGACCACTAATACAACAAAACAATGCTAAAAACACATACAAAAATCTCTTATACTTGTGGTACAAAAGTAGCAATTCTTAGAACTTTTAGATATAGACGTCATTCTGAAAATTTACCCTGACATAAGGAATGTGATGAAAGGATTAATCTTATGGAAAAGTATGTTATGCAAACTGGGGAAGGTAGATTTTCATCTCTGGTAGAAATTTAAATGAACACAAGTAATCTTATGAATCTAAAACATAGTCATCATTTTAGCCTATAGCTATTGATCCTGGAAAGAAAATACAACCAATTTTGCAATTAAATAGTTTCTGATTTGCTAACTTAAAAATGATCACATTTCTCATTTTTATGCTTAGAAATTATTTATTAGAAATAACTCAGGGACTGAGGTCAAAACACTAAATATTGAATTAGACAGGAGCAAGGTAATTTGGGGGGTGGGAGGAGGAACACAATTTAGAAACTGGTCTACTCCGTTGTGCTTTTTGTACAGTTAAGGTCATTACCAGGCATGTATGCCCTCTGTTTTTATGAACTTCTTGTTCCATGATAATTTTATTTATCCTTGGGAGGGGGGCATGTCCTGTGAACTGAAGCATTTAATACTGGATTATTAGAAGAAAATAGCCAATAAAATGCCCCTCTACATATTGAATTAATTGCTTTACTAATTGCTTTCCTGTTTTACTAGTAATTAAGAGCACACAGCTTCAGGTTCTCTGCAAGTGGTCTGATGGTTTTAAAAGAGTACGCCATAAACTTTGCACTGATTTTAAAGCCAAGCACATGACAATTTCCATTTCACATAGCAATGGTTACTATAGAGCAAGAAAACAAAAGAGAATCAACTGATTTTATAGGTTTTCTAGAAATATTTAAATATTTTGCGATTCCTCCTCTAAATCATTCGTGTTTTATTTTAAAAGGGTGCTGTACTTAGAAATTATTCTAGCGTCAGAGTTTAATTACTTTTTATGTTGATGTTGGAACCCAAATAAATGAGTGGACTTTTTCGAATCTTTCTGAAGGGGAGAGAATGAGAGGAGAGAGAGAGAGAGACAGAGAGAGAGAGAGAGAGAGAGAGAGAGAGAGAGAGAGAGAGAGAGAGAGAATATGAGCAAACCACTGTTACAACCAGAATTTTTTTTTTTTAATTTTTATTGTTGGTTGTTCAAAACATTACATAGTTCTTGACATATCATATTTCACACTTTGATTCAAGTGGGTTATGAACTCCCATTTTCACCCCATATACAGATTGCAGCATCACATCGACAACCAGAATTCTTAATGCTGAGGAGTTAAGAGAGTAGGCTCAGCCTCACAAATCAACTGTGACCTCAACTCATAAGTGGTGGTGTTTTTAGAGGATTGATGATAACGTAGAAAGCACTGGGACTAACCTTCAATTGAATACATACAAACTAAAATAGAAAACCAAGGAAATCGTCCAGAAATGTCAGCACTTTCCCGCTAGCAAAAAAAAAAAAAAAAAAAAAATTAAAACACCACACCCATCTGAAATAGCTAGATAATTGAGGATCAAAACCTTGTCTGAGTAATTAGCTCTTGATAACCCAGCTCTTCTGTGTACCCTGGCAAGGCAAAGTGGATATGCTAGTGCTCTGCTGACCCGGAAGTTAATTAGAATCTGCTGTGAAGACAGTGCTTGCCCTCCCTGGCCTAGTGGTGCTTGGCTCAGTTGACACAATTTTCTTTTCTTTTTTTTTTTTTTTTTTTTGGTTCTTAAACATAGAGTAAAGCTGAATGAAGTCTTTTCTGGAAGGTAGAGAAGAAGGAAAACATGAAGGACATTGTCCCCTCTGAGTTGTGACCCCTTCAGTGTCTCAGGTTTTCAGAGCTGGTGTAGCTAGCTGAGAACAAATCATATTCACCCATTTTAGGGAACATTAGTTAATGTCCTTAAAGTGCTTTGAAGATGAACAGCAATAAATATATAAATAAACACACCTCAGATGTTTCCTATTGATTGGAGGTTGGTTTTATAGTGCAAAACTATTGCCTTAGTGGTTGGAAAGCCACCCAGAGTGAGTTACAATACCTGAAGATTAAGGTCAAGGTCATTAATTATTGCCACCTAAAAGCCCAGTGTAGCTTACAAAATAAATCTGGCCTGGTCCCGGAACTAAGCACAGAGCATAATGGAGAGTTTAGAAATACAGGAAAACTAGTGTTCTAGTGCAGCTGCATATTATGAATAGAGTTAAATAAGTTATAAAATAACTTGGTGATTTTACAATGCATCATAAAAAATGAAGTCACCCAAGTTTTAAATATACACAAACCAATTACCCAAGAACTCATTCGAGAGGTTAGTGAACAATGTCAGCTTTTTCCATGGAACTCATTTCACTATGTTGTGTTTTTATTATCGATCATTGAAAAAATGCTTGCTCTGATAAGTCTGTGCTTTCAGAAACTTATTTTGCAAAAGTAAATGGATAAAATTAGCTTAGGGTATTACTATTATTTGGACATTTTGTTGTTTGCGGGTAGGGAATGGAGAGATGGAATCTTTTTGTGAGTCCTGTTAGGAATCCAGGAATTCTCCTTTTTCATTCTTCACTTTTTCTTTCTACTTGTGAAGAAAAAAAATCTTATTTTCCCAGTCATTTCATAAGCACTCATTGCAATTTTCTTTCAGAGTCAGATTTGATTGTTTCTGTTCTCATGGATAGGCACCATTTGTAGGCCATAGGCCAGGACTTCATAAAAGACTGATCTCTTGTCATGTACCAGGCTCCATGCTGGGTGATTCAAATTCTTGGTATGCTCATACTGCACAATAACCATATTAGGTGTTGTCATTGATATTAAGTGTCCCCCAAAGGTCCACACTTCAACCCTAGTGTGACATTATTAAGAGGTAGTGGACTTTAAGAGAGGGGCCTTATGGGAGATCCTCAGGTCACTGGGGTGTGTCCTTCAAGGGGAGGGTGGAAGCCCAGGCCTCCCTCTTTCTCTCTTTTACATTCCTTGTCATGAGGCGAGTGGTTTTGCTCTTTCACAGACTCCCAATGTTATGATTTGGGTATGAGATGTCCCCCCAAAGAGCTTATGTTAGGCAATGTAGCAATGTTTGCAGAGGAAATTAGATTATGGAAGCTATAATCTAGTCAGTGGATTCAACCATTGGATGGATTAATAATTTGAAAAGACTATAGTACGGGGTGGTAACTATTGGCATGCAGTTGTGACTGCAAAAAGAAGGTTACGTGTGTGCGCGCAAGCGCGCCTTTTTTGGTTTGAATTTAGTCCCTGGCTCCGTGCTTGCTGTCTCTGCCTCCAGGCTGCCCTGACCTAGGCAGCTTTCCTCTGCCACACCCTTCCATGATGTTCTACCTCACCTGGTGTGCACCCCCCCCCCCCCATGGAGTTGGCCAACCGTGGACTAAACCTCTGAAACTGTGAGCCCAAAATAAACTTTCCCACCTTTAAGTTGTTGGTGGGGTATTTTGGTCACAGTGACAGAAAAGCTGACTGATATACCCTACCATGATGTACCTGCCTTGACACAGGCCCCAAAGCAACAGAGCCATCAATCAGGAACTGAAACCTTTGAAACCATGAACCAAAGTAAACCTTTTTTTTCTGTATAAGTTGATTAGTTCAGGAGTTTGTTGTAGTAATGAAACACTAACACATGAAGTAAACATTTTACTTTAAAAGTGAGGACAATCTAACTAAGAAAGGCTACATGTCCAAACCCATCTTACAAGAAGAATAACAAGGACGTAAGCAAGCTTTCTGATTTCAGACCTTGCTTTTACACTCAATGTATAGATTTTTAAAATTAATTTTCACTCATATTCTAACATTAAATGTTTCCAGTGCATAGAATATTAGAATATACTTAGATTACTAAAATGGAACTCGATTTATTTTTGTCAATAAAACCAAATTTATCCAGTATGTGCAAAGTATTTTGTAAAATTTTTAAAAATTCATTAATGGAAAATATATAGCTCTTATCCTCCCTGAGATAAATGATTTAAATTCAAGGCAGAATAGAGGGACTTTTGACTAGAATAAAATCCATGGAGTCAGGAAGGATATGATGCACTGAGGTTTGAAGGAAGAATGGTTTGAACTAAAGGCTATCAGCCACTATCATATACAGAGTTCTCTACTGATCAAAACTTGACAGCAATATGAACAGAAGTGCAGTCCCCTCAATCAGTGGGCAACTGAAAGAGTCAGTGGAAGGTTATATATTATGAGGTGATAGTACTGTGTTCATGAATAGCTTACTCATTTTAGCATATATTCTCCATCTTTAGCAGAGCACAAACTAATAAAAACTTTGGCAAGTGATTGGTCTTCAGAATTGGTCTTGTGGAGTTGGGTCTTCCTTTCTCATAAGAAGTTGATACTATTTTTTTGTAATATTTAAAAAATTCAGTTATTCTCATTGCATGGTATGTTTATTGAAGGTTTCAGTGTCTAATTTTTTTTTAATCCATGAAGCAGAATGAAATGAAGCCATAAGAAAGTGGGCATCTCTGTCCCCCATAGCGAGGGCATGGTAGTGAATTTGGTTTAGCAGACACTTCCATTAGTGGCCCGCACTCAAAAAAAAAAAAATCTAGATTTTTTTCCTTGGCTCTTATTTCCATCCCAGGAGGCATAAATGTGTCTTCTTTAACATGCAAACAAAAACTTTCTTTAAAATCTTCGTGGTGAAGCAAACATTGCCATCTGCTCATTTTATTCATAAGTGACACTCTATTTGTTACTTAAGAAATAGTGATAAGGACAGATTTTGAATATAGGGTCATACTAATTAGCAAGATTTGGAAGTATCCTGCAGTGGTGATACATAAAATAATGTATCAATCAAAAAGCCATAGTATAAAATTTAAAAAGAAGAAAATGTAGAAGTCAAAGTTCATGGAGGCTCAGAGAATCATTCCTTCTTGTAAGAGTATGTGAACCAGATGTACCTAATTGTATTCAGAAGAACAATAACATTAGTACAAAACAAGATTTTTTAAAAAAGCTTTAAAGTAATGTGAAATTGTCAGTATTTGCTGTATTTGATCCACAGATTAGATGATTTCATAGGAGTCAATCTATATACATACTACTTGGTTAACAGTTTTTAGTTCAGAGGAAAACGTGAGATCCAGGTGAGGGAGGAAAACTCACATTTGATTCCATATGAAAGTTTGGAAGAGTTTGTACTTTGAGTTTGCCTAGACATCATTTGCTTTGCAGGAATGAATATTCTTCATTCATTAACTCTGAATGAAGTTATTATTTTTCTGAGTAATTCTTATTTATAAGGGACATGAAGGGAATATCTTCATGTATTACTTGGTATCATTAACAGTCATTGCTGAGGGCCATTGCCAAGTAGAAATGACGCATCGAAATTTCCTTGCTAGCGTACCCCATGTTAAATGGATTTCGCTGTTGACATTGCATGTAAGGTGACCTTGCTCAAGGAAGGCGGATCCGGGTTTAGAGCTGATCAGGTTTGAGGAAGTATCCCGGTCCTTGGGTTTAGGGCGTTCCGGTTTAAGACAATAGGGGTTTTAGGGAAGTTGGAGGTTGAAGATTATTGCTGCCAGGATTAGGGTGTTCCTGCTGCTTGTTCCCGTTGAGTTCTCGTGAGATTCAAAGGAGATTGGAAAAAAAGCCTCCTGGAGTAGGTGAATTGGGCGGAGGAGAACTGGGATTGCCCCAGAACGTGTGTAGAGGCCGGTGTGAGTTCGGGAATAAAGATTGCTGTTTGAATCTAGAAAGCTGTGTGGTGGCTCGTGATTCTGTGCCAAGCCAAGACATTGGCAAGTCATATCTAGCTTTTCACAAATTGACCAGATTAGAAAATAGACATCTCTGCATGGTGAGGTAGCATATGCCTGTAATCCCAGCAATTTGGGAGGCTGAAGCAGGAGGTTTGAAACTTGGAGGCCAGCCTCAGCAATTTAGGGAGACCCTCAGTAAGACCCTGTCTCAGAGCAAAAAAGAAAAAAAAGAAAAGAACTGGGCATGTAAGTCAGTGGTAAATCACTCCTGGATTCAATACCCAGTAATGTCCGCTTTCCCCCCAAAATAAAAGACATTTCTCATTACCTATATCTAAAAGTCAACTTTATTTTAATTACTGTGATAACAAACTGGATATACCATTTGGCATAAAGTTTGCCTCTTGCTCTGGCAATGTTGGGTGACTTTATTCCTTACTGTTTCTGGAAGCTGATGAGTTCCTGTTGCATGTGCAGGGTGGGCAAGAGGGGTTCCCACCTAAAGACAAGGTGACATCAGGACATCTTACTAAGGGAATGAATTTCTCATTTTCATTTTCATGAGGAGATTGGATTCATATACTGCTTATGTCGGTGGCTACACTCTGATAGAACACTCAACTTCCTAATCATAGGCATATTCTTGAAAATTTGTTTTGTTATGAACAGGGAAAAATCTAGTTTTAATTTATAATCATAGCATCTAAGGAAACAAATGAATTTTAAATGTCTATATTTTTATTATTATAAACAGACTTAGATTTAATATTAAAATATTAAAAATAAATCAGGGTTTGAGGCCTAGGATATTGTGATGATAAATAAATATTCTCTGTAAGCATTTTAGTCATAAAGAAACAGTTCTATATTTTGCTCTGAAGTTCTAATAGGTAAATCATTCTAACTTTTTGGATTGCAAATTTATAAGTTGTAAAGGTAAGCAATGATGAATCTATAAGGAAAGCATAATAGATATCATATAATAAAGCAGATGTTCCTATACGGTACCATTGTCCTCAGACTAAATGAATAAAATGTATTCATTCCTGACAGAGTGAGTGATATTTATGGAAACTCCAGGTACAAGTTTTTGGAAAGTTACATATGATAAAAGAGTCTAAGGAGATATTTACAGACATTTAAAATAATAAGTGACCCTTTTAGGGTCTGGGGTAGCAAGTGGAGATACTGTCAGCAGCTCAAGAGCAGAGCTCCTCTGAAGGAAATTTTCAATTTCTGAGCTCTCAGTGGGCTAAGCAGGACACATTCTTGTTTAGCCCTGCACCAGAGCAACACTATTATTAATTATGCAAACATTTTTTTTTGGATGGGTAAAAGAATCTGAGAATGACTCAGCAAGAGATTTCAAATCCAATGCCTCCACCTGCTTATTGAACATTTTTTTTTTTTTTTTTTTAAATCTGCTGTCTGCTCTGTATCCTGGGGTTAAAAGTTTAAGATCTACAGAAAGGAGATCATGATTGCAGTGGTCTCAGAAAAAGCCCCTGTTTCCCAAAGAATAAGAAGTCAGTTCAATTCCAACTAGTCCTCCTGTTCTTTTAGTTTACATTGGAAATAGTTGATTCTTTCAGATCAACCTCTTGCTTTTCTTTAACAAACATAAAATCTGTTCAAATCTCCAACCCAATGACCAACTCTGTCAAAGGTGTGTGCTGCTTGGACACAGGGCAGCGTTTGTCAAATAAAGATGTAAAAGGCAACAGAAAACTTTTTACAAGTCCCTGCTAAAGCGGCAGTTAAAAAGATTTAGTTGGAAAAGGAAAGATCCCAATCACCAGTGCCTTGGAAGCTTGGGGGGAGAAGTCATCTCACCTATTTTGGAAACTACTTGCAGATGTGGGGAAACCTCGGAATTGCTCACACCAGGGGTTTTGCAGAGATTTCCTCTGTTTTTTTTTTTTTTTTTTTTTTTCCTTCTCAATTTCCCACAACCTGTGTTTGTCTTCAGTCTGCTTAGGCTGACATGTGGTTTACCTCTCGGCAGCCTGGTTCTACACACTCTCCTCCGAAGAAGTAAAGCGAGTGAAGCCTTTAGATACTGAGCAACTCTAGGCATGGGCGCCAGAACTGTCACAGAAAATTTGCTTCCCGAGTATTCCATCCAACTTCCCTTCCTGTGCCCACGTGAGCCCTAGCGCCAGCCCATCAGCAAGGTCTCAGCGTTTCCTGCTGCTGCAATCCAAAACTTGATTTTGGATTTTTTTTTTTTTAATTGCTGTTCTGAGGATCTTAGTTCTTAGCAAAACTTTGTTGGTTAGGAGACTTACAGTAATATGCTTTCCTACCTAAATCGCGATGGGTCAGACACTTTTCCTCCCTTCTGGGCTGCAAGAAGGTTAAACAGCAGCAAAGGAAAGAAACACACACTCGCTGTTTATTTGGGGGGAGGGGAAACAGATTCACCGCGGCTAAGTTGTCACGATCTCTCGCGCCACCCCCGGTCTGGCACTCTCAACTGACACGTATATCATCTATTAATTGCTGTTCGCGGACGCAGACACATAATATATTCATTTTTATCTTTGGTAAAATATAAATGGAATTGTCAGCGCACTAGCGTCTGTTTGTTTGTATAAGGCTATCAAAAGAAGTCAGAGAGGAGGCTGTGGCCCGGATCCTGACCCTGATTGTATGAATAAGTAAGCAGGATGCAAGTGATTGGGTTAGATGCTGCGAAGATTTTTTTTTTTTTTTTCAAGTTAGGAAGAGGGTAAAAAGACAGCCTGGGGGGAAAAGGCAAACAGTGCATCCCCAAATCCTCACACTTTTGCTCTCCTTGCAGCCAGTTGCTTTGCTGGCTTCTGCAGGCTTTTAAGGTCTCCCGGCGTAGAAATGCCTGCCCCCCACCCCCTTCCTTGGTCTCCCCTTTCAGTTCAGATGTGCTGATGTGCAGACCGGATTCATCTTCCCGGAGCGGCGGCGGCAGCGGGCGCAGAAAGCGGCAGCTCGCGTTCGGCCCCGGGGTCCTGACAGCGGCGGGGGCGCGGCGCCGGAGCCCGAGCTCGGGTGGCAGCTGAGCCGGCGGGGCGCCGCTCGGCGAGCCGCGGCCGCGAGAAGTTCTGCCATCAGGAGGAGGACCTGGCAGGCTGCGAGCGCCCGCGCCGCCGGAGCTGAGTTGGTCCGCAGCTGCCCCTGCCCGCTTCCCGGAGCCGAGCCTCCTTACCTGCCCTCCACCCACCCGCGGGCCCTCAGCCAACTTCCCCCTGCAACTAGGGGTGACAGGCAGCGCTTGCCCTCTTTACTGTCCCGACGGCATCCGCATGTCTCCGGACACCTGAACACCCTGGTCCGGAGAGGAACCTCCCAGTGGGGAGAAGAGCACCGGTCCCCCTGGCCCCGCACATCAACGCGGACCGCAGCGCCTACCCTCCCGGTCGCGTCCCCTCCTTTCCCTCTGGGGGAGGAGGATGGGGTTGGAAACGCTTTCCCCGAGGATGCTTGTGTGGCTAGTGGCCTCGGGGATTCTTTTCCACGGGGAGTTTTGGGTCTGCGCTGGCCTCGATTACGATTACACTTTTGATGGGAACGAAGAAGATAAAACGGAGACTATAGATTACAAGGACCCGTGTAAAGCCGGTAAGTGCCTCTCTCCAGGTTGGGACGGTGGCGCGCCGGGGCCCGCCAAGCTGGAATTCCTGATGCGTGGCGGTGGGAGCTCACCTGTTTCCTTCCCTCCTCTGCCAGCCCCTCTGCCGCCACTCCTTCTCTCCCCCTCCTTTCCCTTCTTCTCCCCACCCCCCAAGTGGCAGCAGAACGGCCGGAGTTGACTGGAGTTCTGTGCTAGTGGGATCAAATGCCTAGCGCTGCTCATCCTCTAGTTTTGAGTAAGACATCCTGGAGTTTCTGATCCCCTCACCCCACCCCGCCCTCTAAACTGCAAAACGAAACAAGTCATAAATACAGCCGGCTGCTGTTGGTTTAAAATATCAGCATTCAGCCAGCTGTATGCATCCAGAGGGGACAGAACCTCCTCTGTTTCAGGGCGCGGTTGCCCTGCGTTCGCAGATCAAGTGGGCAGAGGTTCCAAAAAAAGGTGGGTGGAGATGGCATCGCTACCTCGGAATACCTTCGCAGCGTCTTCCTTTGCCAGGAATTTCAAGTGTGTGTTCCAGGCTAGAAGGGGATTGTGACAATCCTGGAACAACTCCCTTCTAGATAGGGTTCCAATGCATTTGCCCATTTAAAATAAACCTCAACAAATATTTTTCCAAGTTACTACCCCACTCAAACTTGTGTCTTCCTTCCTGAGAACATCCCCCGGGTACTGCAGTTGGACCGCTCTGCCTGACTGCAAGCTTCGCGCCTCTCGGGGTCCCGGAACGCCGCGGTCTTTCCCCTCCCATGCACGCGACCAGCGCCGCTGCGTGTACCTCCTCCGCACCGGGCGCGCTTCCCACCCGCCTCCCGAGGTTGGAGCCCCGCCCGCCGCAATTGGCTCCAGCGCAGTGCCCAGGGCGCCTGGGGCTGGGCACAGCACCGGTCAGGGACTGGGGTTTCCCGGCTGCGTTGTGGTTGAGGTGACCCTAGCTCAGTGTGGACTGATAACTAACTTTGGAAAGAAGGTCACAGGGGTTGTTGGAGGCCGACTTGGTAATGTCATTTGTAAGCTGAATGAGCTTTCTGTCCCCATAGCAAGCAAGAGGTGTGGGCTGTGGTGAAGGGTAGAGGAAGAGAGTGAGCTAAGTATCAACCATATCTGATTTCTACTATGCCCTTCCAGATTCTGTGCTGAGGTTTGTAGGTGTGATTAGGGTTTCTTCCTTTACATAGGTAGGTGAACCTTATCCACTCTCTCTTGGGCCTGAAGGAAGGAAGTTCACAAGTGAAGGAAAATGCTGGAAATTCCCTGGTTAATTTTTACCTTTGATGACATACTGCTCTGACAAGGAGGGTACACGAGGGGATGTGTGTTGTGTTCGTGTTGTCAGACATTTCTTAGTGCAGCCTTAGTGAAGACACTTATTCAAAATTCAGAATAGTTTAGGGAAATTGGTCAGAATTGAATTAAATCAGAACTCAGAATTCTAATTTAATTTAATGTTACTTATAAATTCCCTTCTATCACCTCTAACAGTCTGTTTTCTCACCCCAAGTTTCTTGGGTCTTCTCTGATTGTACAAGGAGTCACTGTTCTGCTATGATGGTGATTAATGACCCAGCAACTCCCTAAATGTACCTTTTGGTAGGAAATAGATTTTGCATAATGTATGCAACTTGATGAAAATTGTGCATTTCTTGTGTGTGTTAATATATAAATGACGTACATATGAGATTGTCTAGGAAGACAGCTTTTTGATGCTCTGTTGTGTGAAAGATTCAACCCGCTCTCAATAGGAGCTCATATATATCATATATACATATGGTGTGTGTGTGTGTGTGTGTGTGCGTGTGTGTGTTTACTGGAGATGGAACCCAGGACATCTTGAATGCTAGACAAGTGAATAACCATTGAGGTACATCCCTATCCTGCACTAAGTATATGTAAACATACCTCAAGCATAGATGTTTATTTTCCTCAGCAAATAAACATCTAAGGCAATGAAAAAGAACTTTCAAAGCATCTACCTTTTATTTACTTTAGGTACAAGTTTATTTTGAATATAGCTATTGAAATCAAAGCAACACAAACAACAACTTTGAGTAGATAATTATTCTTCTTCCCTATCTTTTGGTTAGAGGTATACCTACGAGTGTATGTGTGTTCTATTTGTGTGTGTGGTGAGGGAGAAAATAAAATGGCCCAAGTGGAAGGCTGAAAAATATATGCAGAATCTGAGATCCCTTTAAAGGTGATCTACCTTGTATTTAAATTTAGTGAAATGAAAGGCTTTAATTTACTCTGTTGGCTGAAGAATGGCAAAATCTCAGTGCTTCACTTCTGGTACTGTATAAAATCAAAGTTGAAATAATAGGAATAATATTAGTACACTGAAATCCCAAACAAGAGTCAAAAGAAGTTCACTGAAATCAGCAAGGTGGGGACGGGTGTCTGAAAGGTAGTGATGCTAAAGCAAAAGAGAGGTACTTTCTAGGTGATTGGGGCACCTTGGGTCTGCCTTGGGTCATATAGCATATTCCGGGGCATGACTCATGCAATACAGGGCCCTTTCTGAATTTCTCTCATAGGGGACCCCAGTATTCCTTAAACTACACAGTGATGTGTTGTCATCCTGTCAAAAATAGTTTTATGGTTTCAAAACACTTCTGGGTACATTGTTTCAGCTGGAGTTCACAGAAGCCCAGTATGGTTGAATTTATCAATCTTCCCATTATACAGATAGAACCATAGATCATGTGTGAGGGTGAATGCCTTTGTTAATATTATTCAGAATTTAATTCTTGACAGCACAGTCTGACTGCATTTAACATTCAGAATTGCATTCATATCTAGATTTTTGGAGGCCTTCCTTGAGATGTAAAAGTAGAAATTTGTCCAGATTTTCCTGGAGTCCTAATAGACTGCAGTTACTTTCATATCTGGTATAAGTGAAGTAACTTAAGAACATAGTTTAACATTTTCCAAACCTAAATCTTTGAGGACAGAGATCATAACACGTTTTTCATGTTGTCAGAGGGGCGGATCACTCTATTACCACTTTTAGGAATCTAGTATGTTCTCAAAACCTTCTCATTATCTATAAACCGTTAATAGTCCCATCCAAAGACTCCTATTCCAAACAAGATCGAGTACACATTATCCAGAAAGAAGTATGGCTAATTATAATTTGTCAAAAATTGTGCCATCCTTAATATATTTGTGAAGTAGAATGAAATTATATACCTACCAGAATTCTGAGTTTAAATCCATAAAGCTATAGAACAGAAAGTTAGCCTTGTATTAACTTGAATGAGCTTTAATTTAGTTATTTTTGGTATAAGTTAAAGTATGCCATAACTTCAGATATACGGATATAACCAAATCCATTGGTACAGAACATAGGTACTTTATTATATATAAGTATCTATACACAAAGATGGAAATACTTCTAAGGAAAGTCTGGCAGACTTTCTTCAATGAAGTACATGGTCATCTGAATATGCAATCATATTCTCTTTTTCTCTCAGGTTTAGAAGGGTCCCAAAGGACATTAAAGAAGCTGATGCTGCAGAAGTTCATTTTAGAGCAGGGATTGAGGTGGTTTGTTTCATTGTTGTACTATAGCAATAAATGTTAATCTGAGGATTAATATCTGTGAAGAGTCTGGGTAAATTTAGTTTACAAGTTAGTCTTCTGCCAAATCTGTGTAGAGATTACCTAGAAAAACAGAGGCCTGATGAACTGAACTCTGCATGAATACATTTCCTCCCTCTCTTCCTTCTTTCTCTCTTTCCTTTTTGGAGTCAAGGTGATATTAGGAAATCTCAGGCAGTTGAAATATAATATCTAGTAGTGGAGATTGATTAAATTTGTGTTTTGAAAGCTTAGAAGTTTAGATAATTGATGAAGTAGAATGTTTGACCAGAAAGGGGGGGTCCTCTCCCTCCCTCCCCCTTCCCCTTCTCCCTTCTCCCCCTCACCCCTCCTCATCCCCCTCTTCTTCTCCTCTTCCTCCTCCTCATAGACATATGTGAGTACCCTGAAAAAAGGACTTTTCACTTCGAAGCTTCAGGTTAAATGATTTCTTTTTTCCTCTTGGAAAAAAAATCCAAGCTTGATTAAGGGTCAGTAAATGCAAGGTTCAATTTGCCCAAGAGGCTCTTGGCATCCTAGCAATTCTTTCTGCTTTTGTTTCAACCAGTGCCCTAGCGCCCTACTATGCTAGATCTGGGATAATTTTGCTATGTTTATAGTTTCTAGGTAGGGTGGTTTGTCCTTTTGGTCCTCGATGTTGTATTTTCTGGCTGGGCTGGCAACCTCTTGGATATGACATTTCAGAACTTGATGCTCAACTCCCTGTCTACTTTATGCCATCATGATTTTAAGTATCCAAACATTTATTCCTCCATCGGCACCTCTTCAGACTGCCAAGCTCTCATTTCAAAAATGCATTTCATAGAGCTGCTACTCCTAACCAGTCTCTTCTGTTTTAGTTTTCATTCCTCAGATCTTGAATATTTTTTTTTTATTTCTGCCTCTGGTGCCAACTCAGAAGTGGCCAAAATATAGTTTTTGCAAAAGGGATGGATAAGGCATTATATTCTGTATACTTGAACTCTGTTCTTCACTTGCCAGCAGTAACTCTGTAGCCCTAGTCTTGAGGGATGTTTCTGTTCACCAATGGCAGTTACTGTTATAGGTATGGAAAAGATAAATAATTTTAAAAAATATATTCCCTCAGGATAGGCCAGTACTAAAGTCTCCTCTCCTCTCCTCCCCTCCCATTCCCTCCCCTCCTCTTCCCTGCCTCCTCTCCTCTTCTCTCCTCTCCTCTCCTCTCCATAACATAGACTCCTGATCTGTTCTCACTTTTTGTCTCTGAAGAGGATTGTGTGATTTGCTAATAATTCAACACATAATTGGATTGTTTGTTTTATATACACACACACACACACACACACACACATATATATATATACATATATATGTGTATATATATATACATATATATATATATATATATATATATATTCTGTTGAGTTGTTTACATTCTTTATATGTTCTATATATTCACCACTTATCAGATGTAGAGTCTATGAGTATTTTTTCCCATTCTCAAGGTTATATCTTCACTTGGTTAATTATTTTCTTTGCGGTGTAGAAGCTATTTAGTTGGTTATTATGTTTATTTTTTTCTTTGTTATCTGTGCTTTTGATTAAAAAAAATCCTTGCTTAGATCAATATATGTCATTTATATGTTTCTACTATGTTTTACTATGTTTTTCTCTAGTCGTTTTTTTTTTTTTTTTTTTTTCACAGTACTGGGGATTGGACCCAAGTCTTCACACAAGCTAGGCAAGTGCTCTGAGCTACACTACAAATACTCAGCCCTTTTTATTTTATTTTGAAACAGTCTTGCTAAGATGCTCATGCTGGTCTTGAACTTGAGATCCTCCTGCCTCAGCCTATTGTGTAGCTAGGATTACAGGCATGATCCACCACACTCAGCTTCTTCTAGTAGTTGTATAGCTTTGGGTTTTACATTTAGGTCTTTCATCCATTTTGAGTGGATTCTGTATGCTGAGAGAGAGTGGTCTAGTCTCATTTTCCACATGTGGACTTCCACTTTTCTCAGCACCATTTGTTGAGCATGTTCTTACCCAAATGTTTGTTCTTGAAGTTTTTGTTGTCAATAATTTGACTGTGTGTGTGTGTGTGTGTGTGTGTGTGTGTGTGTGTGTGGTTTTACTATTAAATTCTCTGTGTTTTTGGCCAGTGTGTCTAATTTTATGCATGCTGTTTTTGTTTCATGAGCTTTTTAGTATATTTTCAAGTGTGATACTGTGATGTCTTTAGCTTTGTTCTTATTCTGGGTATTTTGTAGTTTCATACAAATTTTAGGATTTTTTTTTTCTATTTCAGAGAAATATTCATTGGTGTTTTGGTAGAGATTTCATTAAATGTGTAGATTGCTTTGGGTAGTATGAACATTTTAACTATTAATTGTTCCAATCATGAACATGAATGTCTTTCCATTTATTTGTGTCCTCTTCAATTTCTCTCATCAGTGTTTTACTGCAGTTTATTGTAGAGATGTTTCATTCCTCCTCTTAGCTACTTCATGTAATAGTGCATGGAATCTTTGTGGTTCCTGTTAAAGTACATGCCTATTTAAACCTACCTTCTCTGTTTAGGCTTCCTGAGTCCACAGTGAAACAATGAAAAAATATGCAAAACTTTTTGAAAGAGCTGACATGTAACTATTTCAAATAGTTGACATATAATTAAATATGTTTTCCTCTTCTCCTCATGATAGCTTGCTTTTCTATAAAAATCTCATAAAAGTCTAATATAAACACACACACTCTCTATACACACACACACACACACACACACACACACACATACACACACACACTCACATATATATGATTTCTTCCACAGAAACCATCAGAAACCATATTCTTTCCCCCATGGTGTATATATTAATCCTATTTTTGAATACCTTAGCAATTTTTCCTGATGTAAACTTGAAACTCACTTGCCTGTAGTTAAGTCTTTGTGGTACTGAAATAGTAATTTATTGGAAAGAGCATTTAATTCTTCTGGAACCAGGTAGATAGTATTGAATGAACCATCATTCATTTTAGAATGTTGTCTATTGTTTCAAAGTGCCTCCAACTCATTGGCTTAGAATTTTTAGAACTGGGACCCTCTGTAAATTTTTCTAAGAATGTGTAGAATGGACAAAGGAAAATAATCCATTTAAATGAGGCATCCCACATCCCTGGGACCACCTGGGGAGGTGGTGGTAGTAGTGGGGTTCTTTTGCTTCCCTAAGCTATACATGCACATTTTGCAACATCTTGAGCTCAGAGGTAGGCTGAGGATGGCCAGGTTTTGGTGCCTGGCAAGATTCCTAGGGATGTAGGAGCTCATCTTCTGGGATATTGGTGATGTTTATTACAGTTCTTTCATATTCTAAGATCTGGAATTTAATTGTGGAATGATCCTTCCTGAATTAAGGAGTGGAGAGTCTTATCCCCAACCTTGGGTCCAGCAGAATGATTTAGCACTGTGGTTTGGGGTGGTTTATTTCCTTTAGTTGTTTATTGAACGATAACACTTAGGGAGGGAAAATTAAAAAAAAAAATTCTTTCTAGCCACAGAGCTAGGGAATGAATTATATAGAATGTGTTCTTTCCCAGAAAGCAGGAGGAGGGAATCCCTTGCTTATTTATTTAGTTCTTGCCATTTTGAGCCCTGAAGATGGGATATTGACTATTGGATTTTGAGGCATTGTGGCTAATGGACTGCTTCTTTTTTCAGCTCTTTACAAAATGTATGCTTATCCTGTCGAGCTGTTCTAAAGAGCTCAACTACATATTTGTACTAAGTATTGTAAATTAGGTGTTAATTGAAATCTAGAAAGTGAACCAAGGAGGTGTTTATCTTAATCAGCTCTTCTCTTGCAATTTACATTTATAACTTACATTTATAAAGTATTTGCTATCATTTTAAAATTTTTTAAATGATAGTTATAAAAAAGAAAAAACATGCATTAAGTAGGTCAGAAGTACCTCCAAATATATTATCCCCCCACCAGATCTAACTTTATGTGTTACTACGCTGTGCAAAACATTCAACTCAGTGTTTAAAAAAGATTCCAACAGTTTAAAACACTCTGTGTCATTTTACTGGTGAGAGGATTCATTATGGATACTGAGATAAAGCCATATATTTACTATCAGCATTGATGTCTTCCATCTTGTTGAGTTTCCTCCCGATACCACTTAATTGATGTGATGGGGGAGCTGAGATGGACGGGTAACAGGGTGGAATAGTTTGCTCATTCCTTACATTTCTCATCCATGTTGAACTGTCAACACATGGGTTGTGTACCACAGAGTCACCTCTACTGGCTCCTGGCCTGGCTGCTGGTATCAGTGTCTTCTGAGTTCTTTCTCTGGCCATGAGTAGTTTCAATAGGATAATCTCAGGTTCTCATGCAGTGTTAGAAACCTCCATGTCAGTACAGCAGTTGACTGACCACCCTGGAAAGATAGAACTCTGTTCCTTTTCCCTGTTTTTTTTTTTTTTTTTTTTTTTTTTTTTTTTTTTTTTTTTTTTTTTTGACCACAAATGCCTAATAGTTGAGGGTTTATGGTTATTTTGTGTTTTGTACTCAGATTATTGCATTTTAAGACAATGAAGTATATGTGGTCATATGTAATTACAATAGCATAATGAATGTACACATATAAGTGTAACATTTCAGTCAGTGATGGACCACGTATATGACAGAGATCCCATAGATTACATTCTCTATAATCTATATCTCTTATAATAAGGTGTAGTAGTAGCTATATCATTTGCATAAGTACCCTTCATGATGTCTGCACAACAAAATCACATGGTGACTCATTTATCCAAACCATATTCCCATTTTTAAGTGACACATGATTGCACCTCATGGCACAGAAGCTAAAACCTTTAATATACCTCAGGAGGGACACCCTGAATCACTAGAAAATAGAAAGGGGGTAACACCCAAGATAATGTGTCCTGAAATTCCATGTACCTCACATTATCTAGAAATCATCTCCAAGATTCATGTCATATTAATGTGGGTAACATTTTAAAATCAAGGAAAATCTAGAGTCTCCTATCTTCACTGTATCCCCTTCAAGTAACATTATCATCTCTTTGGGGCATGCACAGAAATTGGGAGTCAGAAGAGCCCAGTGGCAGGGCTGTTATCACAGTGGGAAGGTGGTGAGAACTTGAATGTAGGTTTGTGTGTTCCAGATGCCTTTCTCTGTTAGATCCCATACGCTCGTTCTTCAGCCAACATGTATATAGTACGACTGTCAGTTGAGTGATGGTGTTTGTGCCATAGGAACCCATCCATTGTGATTTTCTTTAGAGAGAATATATCTTACCATCAACATCTTTGTATTTTATAAGCCATATACTGTGTTGTCATAGAATAAGACCAGTACTTTTCAATTGCATGGAGTAAATTATAGATGGGCCCTCCTCTCTTTTAAGAGGGTATTCTTTAAGTGTAGAGAATTATAAATGAAATACTCTAGTTATGTATGAAACAAATAAAAATGCATATGGCTAGTTCTAATAGACGTGAAAATATTTGAGCGCTCAATAATGTGGAGGAGACACTGCTACGTGTTTCTCCTAGTATATAAACTGTGACAGCAGGCTTTCCATGTCCATTAAGGCAGTGATTTAATTGGATTGCAATGGGTTTCAGTTATTGGTGTGTTGCTGGCACAGGCTCTGACGTTTTGCGTGGTAAAGTGTGAAGTTGTTTCACACTTTAGAATTGCTCTATGAATGTTCATTGAATTCGTGATTTTGAGCCCATGAAGAGTGTGAAGAACATTTTTTCAACTGCAGGCGATTCAGGAACATGGTTTACAGTGTACGTTATGTATGTAAATGATGTGTGAATGCCTTTGAGAAAACAAATATGTTGTGCAAAGGTTCTCAAACATCTTCGTCTTTGTAAATCTTATCTAAAAGTCTGCCTTACCTAAAAGTCTTAAGAGCAAATGCTTGAAAACTTTTAGGAATAATGGGTCAAGTAAACTTATTGAAACTCTAGTATGATTTCCTAAGAGTAGGCAGTCTGGCATATTCAAAATAAGTACTATCTGTAATGTTGACTATATTATAATTTCTTTGAAGAAAATATATTGCTTTTAGCAAATTACTGTGCTTTCTAGGAGGAAGAATTCCTGCTTATACTTGTTCTCTAACAAGTGGATAAGACCAAACTCTGGTAAAACAAATCTTTTCTTTCTTGTCCCTTTTCTAAATCTAACAACCAGGGAAATTTTTCATTGTATTTTTTCCCCCCATTTCAGAAGAACAGGTAGTACATATCCAGACCTGAGTGGAGTGTGGCTGGCAAGCTATCAGTCACCAAGGTTGGAATAATTGGGATTTGCCATCTGGAATGGGTAACGGACGGAATGACCTAAATCAGGGGCCTCCTGTTACCTTATGTTTCTGTTTAGAAAGAGATTTCTTCGGAGCAGTTTGCTTGGTAAACTAGTGACCAAGAATTAACACACAGAAATAAGATATTGACCAAAGGGAACACCTCCAGTGTATCTTAGGATTCAAATATTTGTCATGGGAATGATATTTAGCACACGTAATGGAACTCTGACATGGAGTGGGGCTTCATATGTAAAACTGTATACTTCAAAAGCAAGCATCCTATAATACATCTTATTTTCGTATTGAAAGATACTTGTAGCTAAGTGTTTTTAGATCATTTCCCTTATGTCACCCCGATAGATCAGAATTTGAATCCACAATTTTGGATTCCAGGTGCTGCCACAGTCTGCCAGTTCCTTTTCTTTCTTCCTTTTTTTTCATATGGATACACTTTGGCAAATTGGAGTTGGCTTCAAAAATTATTTTAGTGTTTCAGAGACACAGAATAATGATTTATGAAGAACATGGGCTTTGGAGTGAGATGGATGTAAACTCTAATACCAAACTAGCACTGAACAACCTCCCTCCCCCACAGAATAACTGTTACTTGGGTGAGTTATTTAACACTTTCATGCTCAGTTTTCTGATCTATAAAATGGAGCTAATATTATAACCTTTATGATGTAATTCTAAGATTTAAATGAATGTAAAGTGCACATAACTTTGTCTAGAACTTAGCAAACACTTTTATTTTTGGTTTAGAGTAGCATAAATACATAAGATGTAGAGGATTTTTTAAAATCACAATTGCTTATTTGTGGGAAGAGATCTTTATAAAAACGTTTATGGGATAAAGGTCTTTTTTTTCTTGCCATGTATAAAAACACATTCATTCTCAAGTACTCTAAAAACTTGCAATTGTGAAAGAATTAAACCCCTGAATAAGGCCTTTTGTTTGGAAAGATATCAGAGGTAACCCATGAAAACATTTTTATGTGTTATTCTTGACTGTGAGCTCATACAGCTTATATAAAATATATTGACAATTTTCTGTTCACATTGACTAAAGTGTGAATAGAATCTTAGCTATATAGTCTTTCAGTAATTTCTGAAATGTTCACAATTTGAAATGTTCAGATTTCATCTGCCATCTGGATTGACTCAAAGAGCTTACATACTCACAATCCATGTTTACAGAGAACCAAGTTTGAGCACATGGCTCTAAGCTGCAAATATTCATTAATTCATTAAACATTTATGGAACACTTACTATGAACAAAACAGATTAATCTTTGGGGTTTTGTAAGCATGAAATAAGATTCAATATTGTAGTCTTTACCTTACCTTTTGCTAGTAGATAATGACTTATGTATAATGGTTGTTTATATACTAATCACAAAGTTGTATTCTGAAGTTATTCAAATTTAATATTTGAAAATCAATACTGTAATAAATTATGATGACTAGATTATGTGTTCTTATAAATTTTTCCTGAGTCTTTCTTTACTCAAGATTTATGAAGAATAAAACTTTGTAGGAAGCATAGCAACTCTTAAGTAAGCATTTTGTGGATTTTGATATTTGGCAGTGACCTGGGATGGGATGTTACCAATAATTACTTATGCAATTATTTGGAAGTACTCTGGATTAGCAATTATGATTTCCACTTATTTTTTTTCTCAAATATCTTGATTTTGAAATTTAAAATTGCCATATTTTCTCATATTATCTACTAAGAGTACATTTCTGTTCTCCACACTGTATCCTTATCCTTAAATATGGTTAAGGATTTGTGGTTCTCTATAGTTATGGGACAGGAAGAGCAGAAATAAATGATAAATTAAATGAAAGACTGTTCTTTTTCTGGCATTGTTGTACTGTGGCTTTGAAAAGTAAATATAAGTTTTACTTTCTTTAAATAAACCCATTTGGGTGGTGATATGGCAACTGGAAAACAAACTGGACTGGTAGTCAAGAAATATAAATTCCAGTACTGGCTCTGATGCTGTATTTGTGTGTAACCCTGGGGATACATCTTAGTTTTGCTGGGCATTGGAAATCTCTAAGGCTATTCAAAAGTCCTAAAGCTTTCTAAACTGCTGGTGTCTCTGACATTGCAAGCATAGCTTCTCTGAAGCACAGCTTCCCTGAAGTAGTACCAGGATGTTGCAGGACCAATGGGCTACATCTTTGCTGGGAGGAAAGGGAAGGTGTCCACCCCTCTCCTGAAGTCACTCTTGCTAAGCTCTCAGGTCCTAATGTTCCAAGCAAATCATGGCAGCGACCAGGCTGGAACTGCAAAAGACCCTGTAGTTCCCTGACTTATCTTTGTCAAAATTAGCCTTAAAAACGACTATGGCTAATTTCCTATTTTTCTTTTCCCACCTCAATTCAGCAGTTAAAAAAAAAAATCTGCCCACAGTGACAAGGGATGTGGGTATATCCTATATCAGAGCATGTTAATATCATATTACCATCAGGTTGAAGTTTGCTCAATTGGAAGATGATTTGTATGCTAGGTTAGCAGGACATAGTTATGGGAAAAATCCAGTTTTCTCCAGGGTGAAGTCAGTGTTCATAATGGAGAGAATAAGAGCTATAGGTAAAGAATGTAAGGAAATTTTTTTTCTGGCTTAAAACATTTTTACCAGATATATGACACATTAAAATATATTCTTATACCAGCTACTTATTTGTATATAACATTGAAAACATTCTTTCACTTAACACAAGTGTATATGTTTAATTATCTCCATAAACCTTCAGTATATCTGAATTATCTAATAAGGAATTATTCTTTTGTCATTTTTACTTATTTTGTGTATAATATGCCATTTAAGTGAAGAGTCAAATTCTCAAATAAAGCATTGCCAAAGGAAGTTTTATTCCTGAGTTGTTTTTTTTTTTTATAGTGTAAAGAACAAAGTTCAGTTGAAATGAGTAGCATGAATCTAGGTGGTACAATTTAACTTGGGCCCTGAATATTGTGTAGGAGACCTAGATATGCTCTTGGCTCTTGGTCTTTAATTATATTGACTTAATATACCTGTATCACTTTTTAACATAAATCCTTTCACTTGTAACATAGGAATAGTGATACCTTGTTTATAAAACATGTAAGAATTAAAAGTGCAAGGTTTGCTGAACTGATATAAACGAATATAAACAATATTTTGCACCTGATATGTTTCAGGAATATACTTGAAGGATACACATGAGGTGTGCCCTTTTCTGTAATGATTTCATTATCTACAAGGAAAAAAAGCAGCAAATACTTTATCAATACGAAAGTTCATAAGCAAAATATTATGATAGCATTAATTATATTTGGGATAGAGAAAGCACCTTACAGAAAGAGATGATTGAATTGGATCTTGAAGTTCTATAAATGTTTTTACTGCTGTAAAGATGGGCTAAGACTTTAGAGTCCAGTAACTAAGATAAAAGTTAAAGCTGTGAAAGTTCATGACTTTTATGAAAGTGCAGGAAGTAGTAATTAGTTTAATGTGGACAGAACAGAGGATGTGTAAAAGTTTATGTTTTGGCAAGAAGTGATTCCGGAAAAGACTGTGTAAAGAATCTTTAATGTCCATGTTATGAACTTGATCCTGTGGCAGCAAGAAGAGGGTTTATCAAAATTTCAAAGCACACCATTGGCTCAATGAGTCTTATTTTATAAAGACATGAGGATGTGGAGGATGCTTTGGAGTAGGTGGTGAAGGAAGTAATGAGCTAGTGGGAGCAGGGGTTCTGTTAGTTTACAGTAAGGTAGAGGCAAGCACCTGTGAGTGCTTGCATTTAGACTGAGTCAGTAGAAAAGAGTCACTTGAGAAACCAGAGACTATCTGAATGGACACTGGGGATGGTTAAGAGAATAAAAGCAAAGGAGGAGTCAAAGAGAACTTCTTAGTGACTCCATACTTTAGTAATTGCATAGAAAGTGATCCAAATGAGCAAGATCAGAAACATGGAATAAAAAACCCAGTTTGTGTTTTTGTGAAGCAAATGAAATTGGTTTTCAGATCTAACTGGTTTGCACGTAATTATTGATGCTCATAATATTGATGAACATCATATGAACACATTGATGTTCATATGATGAACATATTGATGAACATAATAATGAACATACTGATGTTCATTATCGATGTTCATAATGTCCCCTCATGTTTGTTTTTCAGGAGTGTATTGGTTATATTTGGACTTTGGTTCCATATTGATTTAAACACAGTTTGCGAGGTCTCACCATTCAGATATTGATTGGAATCACACTGAATATGTGGATTACTTTTGAAATATAATTATGATATTTAACCTTCTAATCCATGAATATGGTATACATCTACATTTGTTTAGGCCTTCTTTAAAACTGTTCAATAAATTTTGAATATTTCTATCTGGAAATTTTTGACACATTTTGATATTTTATTAATTTATTTGTGTTTTTTGATGACATAATACACCCTTTAAAATCTTTCCTTTTAAGCCTTTATTGATGTTATGAACAAATTCATTTGATTTTGACATTTTTACCTATTATTTGAATCTTTGAAAATCCCTTATTAATTTTAATAATTTATATATTCTTCACATAGGCAGCCTGGTCATCTGCAAATAAATACGTTGTTTTGTTTCTTCTTTTTCAATCGCTCTGCTTTTAATTAATTTAAAAGTTTACTTTTCTTGCTTTATTGAGAATCTTCCAATGTTGCATAAAATTGATGATAGTTGAAGCTTAGCTTGCTCTTTTCCCAATTTGAAAGAGTATGCTTTCAGTTATTTATCAGTTATGATAAATTTGATATCATGAAAATATAGATAGCTTTTTTCAGATTAAAAAACTCCACATTAAAAAAGATCATATAATCATCCTTTTTTTTAAAGCTTTTAATGTGGCGAGTTGCAATAATTTATTTGCTAATATTAACCCATTTTGTATTCCTGGGATGAACATAATCTATTTTTTTCTTTGTATTGCTAAATTCTATTTATTGATACTTTGGGATTTTTGTTTTTATGTTCACCATCAGTTAAATTGACTCAAAATTTTCTTTCATTTACTCTTTTGGTTATGTTTCAGTATCAGAGTTATGTTAGCCTCATATATACTTGGGAATAATTTGTTGATGGTTGGAATTAATTGTTTTCTTAATGAATTTAAGAGGATTTTCTTCCCTTCTGTTAGGTTACAAAGAGCTTAGGACCATTTTAAACTAAATTCCCTGCTTGAATATATTTGGCTGTCATAATAACATCAATGTAGAACACAAACCTACTTGGAGAATGACTTTTGCTGATGAGGTCTCAGAAAATATTTGCTTTTCTTCTGTCTACTAAGCTTCAAGCTTCCATTTTACTTTTTGTCCAGGAAAAAGTGGTGTGAGTTTTTCATTTTTTCTTATACATTGGAGTCCCAGTTTTCTGAGGAGTTATTATATTGGACTTCCCAGCTTTGGCATACCTTAGACTGTGTCTTCTGTCCTTTGAGACCTATAGGACAATGGAATCCAATAGTCCTGCCAAGTAGGCTGGACAGAGGTCCTTAGCTGAAAGCTGACTTTGGCCTTCTGTTCATCTCTCTGGATCCTCTCATTTTCTCAGCCATACATATTATTTTTGAGACTTCTTTCATTTGTTGATACATTCGTGGAGTTTTAAAGTATATTTTCTGTAGCATTTTTAGTGATTCAGGAAGATCAGCCCCGGTACCTTGTCTGTCATTGGGGCAGAAGCAGCAATCTTATAAAGAACTACTAAATGTTAAACATCATCAGGACATTTCCTTACAGAACTTAAAATATGTGATGATTAAATGGATTTATTTGAAACCTCTTTATCATTACATATTGAATATAACCAAAAGATCTTCTATGAGACTATATAATATGTCTAATTTGGTTAACATAAGAATTTCTTTTTTAATTTTTTTAAATTCTAATTTGTTATATATGACAGCAGAATGCATTAAACTTCACATTACACATACAGAGCACAATTTTTCATCTCTCTGCTCGTATACAAATTATAGTCACACCATTCGTATCTTCTTCATACATGTACTTAGGGTAGGGATGTCCATCGCATTCCACCATCTTTTTTTACTCCCTTGATCCCTGCCTCCCCTTTGCCCTATCTACATTTTGTCTAATCTTCCCATGCTCCCCCTCTCAACCCTACTATGAATCAGCCTCCTTATATCAGAGAAAACATTCGGCATTTAGTTTTTAGGGATTGGCTTACTTCACTTAGCATTATATTCTACAACTCCATCCATTTACCTGAGAATGCCATGATTTTGTTCTCTTTCATTGCTGAGTAACATTCCATTGTGTATATATACCACATTTTGTTTATCTATTCATCTACTGAAGGGCATCTAGGTTGGTTCCACAGTTTAACTATTGTGACTTGTGCTGCTGTAAACATTGATTTGGCTGTGTTCCTGTAGTAGGCTGTTTTTTAAGTCCTTTGGGTATAAACCAATGAGTGGGATAGCTGGGCCACACAAGGTAGTTCCATTCCCAGTTTTCCAAGGAATCTCCATACTGCTTTCCATATTGGCTTCGCCATTTTGCAGTCTCACCAGCAATATATGAGTATTCCTTTTCCCCCACATTCTCACCAACACTTATTTGTTGTTTGTTTTCTTAATAGCTGCCATTCTGACTGGAGTGAGATGAAATATTAGGGTAGTTTTGATTTGCATGTCATTAATTGCAAAAGCAATCCTTAGCAAGAAGAGTAAAGCAGGTGGCATCAGTATAACAGACATTATACTACAGAGCAATATTAACAAAAACAGCATGGTATTGGCACCAAATAGACTGGTAGACAAATAGTACAGAATATAGGATGCAGAGACTAACCCACATAAATACAGTTATCTTATATTAGACAAAGGTGGCAAAAACATACATTAGAGAAAAGATAGCCTCTTCAAAAAATGATGCTGAGAAAACTGGTAATCCATACTCAACAAAATGAAATTAAACCCCTATATTCCACCATGCACAAAACTCAACTCAAAGTGGATCAAGGACCTAGGAATTAAACCAGAGACTCTGTGTCTAATAGAAGAAAAAGTAGGCCCTAATCTCCATCATATCGGATTAGGCTCCTACTTCCTTAACAAGACTCCTATAGTGCAAGAATCAAAATCAAGAATTAATAAATGGGGTGGATTCAAACTAAAAAAGCTTCTTCTCAGCAAAAGAAACAATCAGTGAGGTGAAGAGAGAGCCTACAGCTTGGGAGAAAATTTTTACCACTTGCTCATCAGATAGAGCACTAATTGCTAGGGTATATAAAGAACTCAAAAAGCTAAACTCTTAAAAAAAATAACCCAATCAATAAATGGGTCAAGGATCTGAATAGACACGTCTCAGAACATGATATACAATCAATCAACAAATATATGAAAAAATGTTCAACATCTCTAAGATAGGAATTTCACAGTGATCAAACCACCATTTGTTTTAGGTGATTTTTTAGAATATTCAGTCCTATTGTATATACATGATATACCAAGGAATTTATTGAATTATGTGTAAAGGCTTTATTATAAAGGTAAATCTTTTGTGCACTTTACTTGAACGGATTCAGTTCACATCCTGTGGGAGAACATCCGCAGATAAGTCAAGCTATCCATTGTGTTTTGCAAGGGTACTCCTTAAAGGAAGTGGCCTGCCAGTCACCTTCACTGACTTGCTGCTACCTTCAGGCAGATCTGGATTCTTTATAACTTTGTAGAAGGAATTTAACTAGGCTTTTCTGAAACTTGTCAGGGGTTTAGTTTGTAAATATGTCGTCTATATCTTTTGATGTTTAAGGCATTCTGTATTATTGATATTAAAAATCAAAAAGTAATTCATCAAAACAATCTCTTCAACTTTTTGAAAATCATTAACTAGGTCTTTATTTTTTCTTTTATTTATATGATATATGCTGATTTTTAAAAAACTTTTCCTTATGATATTTGAAACTTTCAATATACTACTTTAACTTCAGGGAACTTGTACATTCAACCAAAATTTCCAAAGTCACCTTTCAATTCCATGGCCTCAAAGGAACTCTCATTGTTTAATTTGTGGAAATGTAGCTCTGAATGTACTTTGAGGGATTATCATCCCAAACTCCACATATTAGAGATACTCTCAATGCTATTCTGATGTCCTAAACTAACCTAATTATCATATTCAACCTATTTCAAACAGGTTATGCAAATAGGTATAGTTTCTAGTGGTGACTTGTGAATATAAAAGGAAATTACCCTGAAACATTATGGTTTTAGCTAGCTTTGTCACTCCTGTGACTAAAAGACATGACAAGAACACTTTTAGAGGAGGAAATGTTTATTTGAAGGGGAGGCTGAACATTATGGTGGAAGGGTGTGGTTGAAGAAAGTAGGTTAGAACTAAACCACCAAGAAGCAGAGAGCAACTCCACTCGCCAGGTACAAAATGTGTACCACAAAGGCACACCACCAATGCCCACCTTCTCCAGCCATACCTACCTGCCTTCAGTTACCACTTAGTTAATCCTCAACAGGGGATTAATTCATTGATTGGATTAAGCCTATCATAACCCATTCATTACACCTCTGAATGGTTCTTACATTTTCTCACACATGGGGGACTCCTAATATCTAAACTTTAATGGTTATTCACTACCCACAGTGTGTTCTTCACTGCTTAATTAATGTTTTTTTTAAAGAATATTCCATGAATGATTCCTTTGAGTTAGGCATTGTTCTATGTTTTTTGAGACATAGAACTCTTTGCTAGATGAAGAGTAAATCATTTACATGAAAACCATTAAAGGGAAAGTTCAGGTCTATTCATAAATGTACTAGGAACATAGAAACAAGGAAATTGAGAATGCTGTTCTGAGGGTAACTCTAGTTATGGCTGGGCACAAAATCACAAGCCACTCAAACAGGAACAAACTTTATTTTTGAAACTCCCGCCAATGCCTGTATGCAGGAGGCATACACGCAGCGTTCTCCTGGACACACACACACACACACACACACACACACACACACACTGGAAATCCCTCCTCCGGAATTCTCTCCTACCGCACTTCCCCAACCAATGGGAACTCTCCAGGAGTCCCTGGCAGGCCCAGGTGGACAGCAGGGGTCTAATATCCATTTGAATGCAGATCTTAACATAATCATATCATCTCAATGGCTTGCTGGCATCACCTTTCAACCAAAAATGCTGTGCATCATTTTTACTTGGCTATGGCTCTTAGCAGTAAGAAAAAAAGTTCCTGGGGTTCACAGTGAGCAGGTATTAGTGCTATTCTCATTTAGCAGTTGAAAAACATCCTACTTTACTGGTCATCGGGTAGAAAACTGAGAAGCATTTTGGCACAAGAATGGAGAAAATTAGCCATAGACTAAGCAGTGCTCTAATTCCACCTAATAAAGCTAAAAAAGAAAGATAATAACAGAATTAATCCAAATGACTTGGAACAGTTGTTAAATATTCTCATTACACACATATGAATAATGACAACAAGAACAACAACAACAGTAACAAGAGAGGAAGCTTTCAAAGATGACAGTGAAGGTTATGGCACAGATTTATGGCTTAGGTGTTCGTAGTGTAAATCTATCTCCAAACTCATTAAGTAGTATGCATTAAATACATACATATTTTTATATAAAAATAAATAAAATAAAATACGTTTACTATTATTGTGTTCTGGGGAAAATCTCATTTGGTGATGCATTTATATCAAACACTAGATAGTTTTTTCTAATATGTTGTTTAGAATTAGTATGTATTTTCTATTCATCTGTGACTTTTTTTTTATTGGTTGTTCAAAACATTACAAAGCTCATGACATATCATCTTCCATACATTTGATTCAAGTGGGTTATGAACTCCCATTTTTTACCCCAAATACAAGTTGCAGAATCACATTGGTTACACATCCACATTTTTACATAATACCATATTAATGACTGTTGTATTCTGCTACCTTTCCTATCCCCTACTATCCCCCCTCCCTTTCCCTCTCATCTTCCCTCTCTACCCCATCTGCTGTTGTTTAATTCTCTCCCTTGTTTTTTTTTTTCCCTTCATCTGTGACTTTTTATGGCTTCTTTCTTTTAAAGGTCTGTATTAATATTATACTTAAGTTTTCCTCCATTCTCTATGACCTATAGTCTAGTGTAGTTAAAATCCAGTGTTTTAAGTAAATATTTTTCTTTGAAGTTTTGAAAGACCTTGCCTTTGAATATAATTTTATATTGATCACTCAGCCTCTTTCCTAAAGGCTTACCCCACGACTTCTGAAAATGCCATGTTTTATCATTTCTCTGTTCCTATCTGTATAAAGGTCTCTTGGTTTTGAATTCAGTCCCTCTTACTTGGTTAATTTGGTCTGGATAATACGCTAGCTCTCTTGCTTTTGTTCTCAGTTCTGTGAGGACAGATTGAAAATTGAGCCCTCAGATAATTCAATGATAAACTGCAATTTATAAACGATTTTTCTATGTAGATTTATCTATCACCAAATCAATATTTAATTTATAAAAGTTCCATGTTGTGTGTTACTCTTTAATAAGGAGTATTTTTTTACTCAGACAATGTTTCAAAGAAATTTAAAAAAGAATCCACCAATTTGGAGAAAATCTTTTCAATTTATGTCAATGATAAGGACTCATATCTTCAGTTTGTAAAACATTCTTGAAATTTAATAATAGAAAAAATAAACAACCCATTTAAAAAGGAGCACAATATTTGAACAGCCACTTTACAAAGACAAAAATGGATGGCAAGTAAGCACATGAAAATAAACTCAACATCATTTGCCATTAGGAAAATGCAAATTAAAGGCACAATGAGATATCACTACACATCTGTTAAAATATCCAAAATTAAATAGATCACCTGGCAAACTGAAAGACAATCTACAAACTACCTGATCATTAGTCCTCAAAATATCGAATAAAACCAGGAGTTGGTGTAGTAACTGGAATAGTCATATAGTACTGTGGAAACATAACAGTACAACATCTTTGAGAAACTATGTGGCAATCTCTACAGAATTCAAACATATACTGTACCTACAATGTGACAGTTCTTCTATTCCCATGAAAGCATACATCTTTACAAACCTTTTATGTTAATGTTCATAGAAATTTTATTTGTAATACTTCTAAATTGAAAACAACCAAAATTTTCATCCATAAGTGGATGGATATACACATTGTGGGAAGACTGTTCAATAAAATACTATTCAGCAATAAAAAGGAGTGGACTGCTAACACCTGCACAGCATAGATGAAACTCATAACAATAATGCTGATGAAAAAGTCAGACATCTGCCCATTAGTTGGTTTGGGGATGTGGGTACAGAAGTGGGTTATTTATAGTAAGGGGTTGCACAAGTCCATGAAAAGTACTTTTTAAAATGGTGTTCATTGGGGCTGGGGATGTGGCTCAAGTGGTAGTGTGCTCACCTGGCATGCGTGGGGCCCTGGGTTTGATCCTCAGCACCACATAAAAATAAAAAAATAAAGATGTTGTGTCCATTGAAAAGTAAAATATAAATATTAAAAAATTCTCTCTCTCTCTCTCTCTCTCTCTCTCTCTCTCTTTCTCTCTTTAAAAAAAATGGTGTTCATCAGGTTGATTTTGATATGGTTTCATGACCTATACTAAACTGACTGAACTGTACACCTTGAAAATAGTTCAGTTTAATTTACATTGATTTTACCAAATAAAGCTGTTAAAAGTTAAAAGTTTGATTTTTCTTGGATTTTAATTGAATGAAAATTGAACTGTTGTCTTCTTCATATTAAATATATATTCTTTACTTTCCTTTGGCCTGATCCCATATGTCTCATTTCACAAAGAATTTGATGTTTTGAATTCTCACTATTTATTATAACTCTCTGTATTTCCCATTTAGTTCTTATTTTACTGGGATATATTTACCTTGTGAACATCCCTTCATTGTCTCTCAGTACTGGTATGTCCTGCGTGAGGTCCTCTCTGGACTTAAATATCCACCCTCAACTTCTATAGAGGTGAGAGTTTGTTAAACTTAGCATCAAATTCAACTTTGAAGTAGGCATACATTTATCAAGAGTTATAAATATTAGAAATGGTTAGGATTAGGTACTGATGTGAAGACAGAGTATCTGAGTATTACACATGATTCAGTATCTGTTTTTGAAAAGCATTATCAGTTGGTTTTCTGACTCTCTAGTCACTCACTTAGACACCCCAAAATTCAGGGAGGCAGATCCTCAGTATTCTAGGAATAATTCTACTTGTCTTTTTAGAGTAATAGTGTCACTGTTAAATTCCAGAACAGAAGTAGCTTTATACACATTATAGTTCAGAAGTCAGCAAACTAAGACTCAATGCCTTTTTTTGTAAATAAGTTTTATCAATAAAGTTTTATTGGAACATAGCCACGCCCATTCTTTTATAGATCTTTTAAAGGCAACTTCCTGTGACCATGGCAGAGTTGAGTAGCTGCAGCTACTAGAAATAGTATGGACCTCTTGAAAAACTAAAATAATTATTTTCTGGCCTTGTAAGAAAATTCTTGCTAACCCCCGTGGTTAATTAAAATTGATGATAGCAAACACAGTACGTATGTGCCAGGCTGCTTTACTATTTTAGGTAAAAATAGTAAAAACATTTTAGGTAAAAGCATGAATTCTAGTACTCATCATAGGCTTATGAGGCAGACAGTGTTACAGTGCCTACAGAACAGATGATGTAACCAAGAAACAGAGAGTTTAAGCAATTTGTCCTAAGTTTTAAAGCTAAAAAGCAATAGGGATAGGATTTAAACAAAGGTGGCTGGACTCCATAAATGAAGGCTTTTAACATTGTCTCATACCACTGCTCCAACTGAAGAAATAGAAGAAGTGCATAATATTTATTAAAATTCAGCACATATAATGTATGGTGCATTTGTGGTGGACAATCAACTAATTGAGAAAAGCTGAGAATTAATTAAATTACAAGAAAAAATGAAGCATATTTAATTAGTTTTACATGAAATCTGAAATTCTTCAGATTTCTCCATGAGAAAATTGTTACTAGATATTTTGAAAAAAAATCATTTTCCCATTTAACAAACTGTCTCTGAGTTAGGTCCATATCCCAGAATATTGATTTTTATAAGGGAGTAGACTGCAGATTGAGGATTGTTTTGTCAGCTTGTCTGTTTTTTTCTCTCTCTCTCTCTTTTTTTAATTTTTGGTTCAGTGTCATATCCATGAAACTATTCCACCAAGGAATTAGAACCATTTCCAGAATTTTAGTTTCATAACTTGGAGTTTCCCTTAAAGCTGTTTTCTATTTTCTGCATAATTGTAGCAGAGAAATCAGTAAACATTTATTTCAGTAATTGTTTGCAACTAAAACATGTGAAACAAAACAGGCTCAAGAAATTCTGACAGCTTGCTTATTTTTCTTGAAACGATTTCAGTTTGGACACAATGTGGGGAAAGCTTTTTGACACATATTAGTTGTCTTAAAGAAATTTGAAATTGTGAATATACAATTTGGTAACTGTTTCTTCTTATGAAGATTTCACTCATGATCAAAGTTTTGCATAAACTACTATTGAAAGGTAGTATTTTATAAAACCACAATTTTATTTATTTTTGGATTTGATTCATAGTATTTTTTCTTTTGAGGCCCAAAATAGATACTGCTTTCAAGATGGGAAACATGAACTTTGTTCATCATGATATGTGAAAGCAATCCTTATTCATTATAGTCAAATATTCTCATAAATTTGCTAAGTATCTATGGACTATCTGAGGAATTAAAGAGTATTTTGCACTGTCTTGTCCTGCAAAGAGATTAAGCATGGTCAAGGGTAATAGAACAAGTATACAAATGCTTATAATAAAAAATGTAGCATAAGATTAGTTTCACATAATTCATTTATAAAATTCTGGTAAATCAAGCAGCATAACAGCAATTAGGTATTGTTCAGGACAATTATATAGGTCAATACAAACTATACCTTTTCAACAAACTCTGCCATTGAGGAAGAAGAAGAAGGAGAAGGAGAAGGAGAAGGAGAAGGAGGAGAAGAAGGAGAATGTTTACTAGTTTACCCTGGTAATACTTCACAAATAGGTTTGAGTAGATAGAAAGAATTAGAATATAATTAATATTAAATATCTTTAAGCACTTGTTTTTTTCCAAACAACTTTCTTATATCTATATGATTTTACAACAATCTATAGGTCATATACTATTGTTATGCCCATTTTAAAAATAATCTGAGGCTTAGTGGAAGTGAACGGCTTTGGTACCCAACTGGCAAGTGGTGAAGGTACTATTTATACCCACATCTTCCAATTCTGAAATATCTTAAGATTTGTATTATAGCATCTCTTAAAGGGAACAGCAGAAAGCCCTAAACTAATGTCAGTCTGCATGGAACTCAGGTAGAGGAAGCTAGAAAAGACTGCATGGCAGAGAGGGATTAGATTCTCAAGTTCTATAAATGCCTAAAAATATACTTGAGGTGCCATGGGACAAAGGCTGAGGAAGGACAGAATGTGGCAATAATCTAGGCCAGACATGGATGTGGCACAGAACAGGGCATTAGTAATGTAGTTGAAGGGAACTATTTAGATTCTGGCTGCATTTTAAAGGTAGAACCAAGTGAATATGTTGATTAGCCCCTTGCAGAGTTTTAAGAAGGAGAGTTAAGAATTGCTCCAAAATTTAAAACTTCAGCAACTGGAAGAATAAAATCATGATTTAACGAGATGGGGTCAGTGAGAGAGGAACCGGTCAGCTTTGGGTTTTAAACATGAGAGGCTGAGGTGTCAATTAGACATACAAATTGTGTTGTTAAGTAGGCAGTTGGACACATGAGTGCAGAGTTCATAGGAAATTCTGGGCTATTGATGTGAACTTGGAAGTCATTAAAATGTAGGTGACATTCACAGTGATGAGGTTGAGTGTCATCATCAGGGTAATGTGTGCTGGTTAAGAAGAGAAAGGGTCCAAGTACTTAGTTCTGGGACACACCAGTATTTTGAATCTTGAAAATGAGGAGGAACCAATAAGGAGTCTGATGTTAATGAAATTGCTTAGCTGACATGAGGTTACTGAATGTGGGGAAGCTGCTTGTTGAAACATGACTTCAAGCTGTGTGTTGAAACATGACTTCAAAGCAGCCTACAGCTTTTCCCTTGACTGTTGCTTTAATTAGCTTTTTGTCACTGTAACTAAAAGACCTGACGAGAACAATTCATAGGATGAAAATTTTATTTTGGTTCATGGTTTCAGAGGTTCAGTCCATAGTTGGCTGACTCCATAGCTCAGGAACTGAGTGAGGCAGAACATCATGGCAGAAGGGCTTGGTGGAGAAAGGCCTCTCAGGACATGACAACCAGGATATATAGAGAGAGCTCTGCTCATCAGGGACAAATACATATTCCAAAGGCATGCTCCCAGTGACATGTCTCCTCCAGCCTCACCCAATCTGTCTCTAGTTACCACCCAGTCCATCCATATCAGAAGATTAATGCACTGAATAGGTCCAATGTCTCATAATCTAATCATCTGATATTGAACATTTTTGCATTGTCTCACACATGTGCTTTTGGGGAAACTACATATCCAAACCATAGCAACTGTGCTCTGAGCCTCATGGTGTAAGAAGCACTGAGCTATCCAAGAAAAGTCCATTGTAAAACACTTTAGTGATTAAATATTTTTATCAGATGGAGTGAAGCAGTGTTTTATCCAGCTGTCATAATAATAATGAGAAGGAAGTAAGAATCACTATCCTCATTTTTATGTCAGGAAACTGAGACCAGAGAAGGTGAGAGGGTTGCAAGTGGCTTTACAAATTAATACCACCACAGTTTTTTTTTTCCTAGTCTCTGCTAACAAAAATCTTTTTGATAGATTTGTAGAGTGACATATTTTATAGCCAGGAAACAACTGGAGGCCAGAATAAAGCAGAGAAAAGTAACTGATGTTAAGGAAAATACCAGAGGAATATAATAGAACACAAACAGTGGCATGATCTATGGTGTAAGAAGTATTAACAGAAGGTCAGCAGACTTGGATACCAGTTCTGGTTGCTGGACATTCTGAAAGCCTTGCTATCAGTTTCTCAGACTAAGAATGTTTCTGAGAGCATGGCTTTCATTTAGGGAAAGATTTGCAAGATCATGAAAAGTGTCTGAGAGTACACAGATCTAGGACCATTTCAGAGACCAGGTTAGGCTCAGAGAGGTAACAAGGGCATATTTTTTCCTTAATTCTTTCAGGATTGTTTGAATTATTTATAATGAATATATATTACTTCCTTTATTTTCATAAAAAAATGAAAATGGGAAAAACTGTAAGACAAAATTTAATTGAATAATTTCTTAACACTAGTAGAAAGATGTAGCATTTACCCATTTGCTTTCTAAATCTTAGTTTCTCCTTCTATAAAACTAGGGAGTTTAACAAAACCAAGTCTGACATTAGCATCTTGTGATCCTATGTTGAGTCACACATTTCAAGATGTGGGGCCCTTTTATACCTACCAGTATATAAGCAAATTTTTGTATCAAGGTTTTCAAGAAAATTGGGTAACTATAATGTGATACGCGGTGACGTAGAATTATAATTCAGATCAGCAATACATAATGTAATCAAACGATGCATTACTTCAAATAATGATACCAATCACTTGAAGTAGTTACTGTTATTACAGGCAAGTGTTTAATTTGACTTATGAGGATATTGAGGGTTTACTGAAATTAAGTGACATGCTTATGATCATGTGGCCACTAAGTATTTGAAACCCAAGCTTGAGAGACTCTGATTTAAAATCTTAATCACTAAATTCATCTTCTGCATGTGTTTTTTTTTTTTTTTTTTTAGGTACACACCATCCTTGGTTTTTGTCAAGTTTTCTCATTTCCAAACCCCACTTCTTTTTTTCAAGTTAACTATGTTCACTACTCAGCATCTTTCCTGTGCCTTATGTGACATAGCCCACCCTCATAATTCTTCAGAATACAATGAGTTATCCCAGATTTAATGTTTCTGGAACACAAATGTCTTGCAATTCATGGGACTCGTGAATGTGACAGCATTTCTTTTTGCTCCCAGGAGACTTCAAGTCAGAGTATCCTTAAAAATGATATTGTCTCTATATCCAGAAACTCACCACAGACTTTCCGTTGGAAGCACTGTTGCAGTGGTTAACAATCTGGGAACCCCTCTATCTAGTTTCCTGATGTCTTTCTAGTCCCAGCACACTATTCAGACCTCTGGCTGGAGTCCCCGACTTCCATTTCTGTTCTAAATATCACTCATGGAACTCTCCCAGGTCTGACCCTCTCCTTTGTTGCTGTGGACTTCTCATTCCAAAACTTGATCTGGTTTGCTTACTGCTTTGATTACCAACTCAGTTTCTGTGACCCATGTGAATAGCTCTAACTGCCTCGGGGTGTAAGAATTACTTGGAGAAAATTTTAAAATTACAGATTTTGAAGTACAGATCAGAAATGAAAAACTGGATGCGAGAACCAGGACCTGGCAATCTATTTTGGAAAGAGTGCTTTCCTGCACATTCCGATTAGGACTCTTGGCCCAGGTGATGTCTTTACCAAAAGCAGGTTCTCAAGTAGATTTTTCTCTGAGTTTGAGATATTAGGGGTTTAGGTATCATTCTGTCATGGCACCTT
Organism: Spermophilus citellus; assembly: GCF_964194105.1. Classification (NCBI taxonomy): domain Eukaryota; kingdom Metazoa; phylum Chordata; class Mammalia; order Rodentia; family Sciuridae; genus Spermophilus; species Spermophilus citellus. The sequence continues at coordinate 68,142,204 of NC_138196.1, read as the reverse complement.
GATTAAAAGCTGTATCATTGAGAGGGAATTATAACAAGAATAGAGTTTAAATGCCAGAAAATATATCTGTTTATACTTACAGTTGTGTAAGCACATCAGAATAAATTACATTTAGAATTCTATTTCCCACAGAGATGCTCATTTTACCATATAGTGAATAAAAAAGTTTGGGGTTGAGTTATTTTTCTCTTTCCTTCTTTAATCAAATGTAAACTACTTTAATTGTGCTTTGGAGTCCACAAGCAAGTTTTTTTCTTAATTTTTAAATTGTCATTGTGTCACATGTACTGGAATTACATGTTTATTCCAAGCAGTTTTTGAAATAAGTGATTTCAGCCAATTTCCCAGTGGATACTTATCTTATTTAAATAACAAATCCAAATAATTTTTAAAAATCTTCTTTAGTATACAATGAGATTGTTATGATTAAAAATACTTAATGAAAATAAAGTTATTTATGTTAATTGACTTAGTGAACAGTTAGTGTCTATAATGTTAAAAGTCTTATTAGGTGCTAAAGAGAAGCACAGATTGTCTTCATGTTCTTGACTACTGCCCATTTTTATTGTGGGTGAAAGAGTCATTTTAGTGCTGACCGTTCCTGTAAAATACTTCACACTACTTTTCTTCCAGAGACCGACTGCCCATGTAGATCACTTTTTGAACTATGGTTTAATTACAGAGAACTCCTTAAAGCACATAAAATGATATATAATTTATTCACCTGAGAAATTCAGGGCGAAGCTGATCCTGCTTAGGTATGAAAGTCTAGTTGAAAATATGTTAATACTGTGTTCCCGGGAAGAATCTCATATGATTGAGCCTTTGCTTTCTGTATCTTACCCTTAATTTGTAGCCATGAAAAATAACAGCTGTCTCATAATAACCATTTTAAAATGAGGTGCTACATAAAACATTTATACTTTAGTTTGTAATCAATTTATAGCATCCACTGGGGAAGTTACAAAACTACAAGACAGTTGGTGTAGTATCCCTTTCATTCTCTGATTCTTTTTTTTTTTTTGGTACGGGGGATTGAACTCAGGGGCACTCAACCACTGAGTCACATCTCCAGCCCTATTTTGTATTTTATTTAGAGACAGGGTCTCACTGAGTTGCTTAGCGTTTTTGCTGTTGCTGAGGCTGGCTTTGAACTCATGATGCTCCTGCCTCAGCCTCCCTGAGCTGCTGGGATTTCAGGTGTAGGCCACTGCTCGCAGCTTCATTCTCTGATTCTTTACCTTAATTGGTTCTATTGCCAACAGGAAATGATATTTAGACTCTTCAGGAATGTTTACTTACTTTTGGTATTCATTACTTTCACTAAATAGTATTTTGTTTGACTTTTTATCTATTGTTATATGTAAAGGATTCATAGGATTTGTTTTTCTGTTATTCAGAAAACTAAAGGTTCTACTAAAAATGTTATATTTATGCAAATTTGGAGATACCCTGAACTTATCCATGTTATTTTTTCCAGATTTTTTTCTAAGTAAAATGTATCTTAAAATTTTATAAATAGCTTTCTTTGGTTTTTAGACAAATACATACAATAATCAGAACCTCAATTTTTCTGAAGTAGTTTTAAGTTAAAAATAAGCATGTGAAAAGATAAATCTGTTTACAGATTCAGAATATCAGTACTGCTTATTGATGTAGTAGATTGGAATTTCTGCAGCAAATCAAAAGCATTTAGAGGAATGATAAGAACTGAGCAATAATTTGATTCTATCAAGTATAATTTACACTGGTATTCAAATGCATAGGATACTGTCACTTTAGAAAATTTGTGAGGGCATGATGGTTAATCCAGCTCATTGTTACCTGAGAGAAACCCAGTGATGGCTTTGATGAACAGAGGGATGCACCAGGATGCAGGGTGTGGATAAAGACAGTGTCCTTGTGAACAACTGTAGAAAGCCCCAGATTTTGCCCTCTTTACAGACTAGTGAGTCAGCCTGCCACCATTTCATAAATGCTGGCAGAAATTCTATTTTTCAGAGACAAAGAACTTTATTATGTTCAGCATAGCAAAAAAGTGTGAGCTTGATGTTTGTGTGCCTTTGTTTTGTACCCTCTGTCCTTTGGGTGTGATATGGAATGGGCCAGACAGATCTCATGAATGAAGAGGATTTTTATGACCACTGAGGACCCCAAGTTTAGGGAACTTTTATAACAGGTTCCAAATAAACCTGTACAAACTTTGTCCGAGAGAGGGAGAGAGAGAGAGAGAGAGAGAGAGAGAGAGAGAGAGAGAGAGAGAGAGAGAGAGAGAGAGAGAGAGATGTTACACTGATCAAACAAATTTGTCCACTGCCATATCTGGGTAGGCTGTTGTCTATAGAAAACTCTTGAACAAAAGACCTAGGACAAAGGACACCAATACTTTTGCTTAGATGGGCAGAAACCCAGCAGAACCTTGGAGAATCATCTCTCAATAGGCCCAAATGATGAATATGTTGATTGTTAAAACTATTTGTACCTAATTGCATCTGTCTGTATCATTCTTATCATAGGTGATATTGATGACCGACATTCTGGCTAAAACATAAGTAACTAGAAGTACAGAGAGTAGGTCACCATAGATCAGGCCCCATTCATACACATATACTATATCCTAAGTACATCAGCCTTTGTGACGTTCTTGGAAACATGTTGATTAATACAAGCTAGGGTATCCCTTATCCAAATGAGGCCAGAAGTTTCAGATTTGGGATTTGGTGTATTTGCCACACATAAATGAGATATCTTCGGATAAGACCCAGACTAAATACAAAATTCATTTATGTTTCATGTACACTTAATACAGTCAGCCTGAAGGTAATTTTATATAATACTTTTAGTGCTCCCATGTTTTGACTTGTGTCTGCCATGTGAGGTCAGGTACAGAATTTTCCACTTAGGGTGTCACATCAGTATTCAGAAATTTCAGATTTTAGAGCATGTATGATTTGGGCTTTTTAGATTAGGGAAGGCCAACCTATAATGGTCTGGACTGGAATTGTCTTTTTAAAAATGATTTTATTAGTGCATGATAGTTACACATACTAGTGGGGGTCGTTTTGACATAGTCATAAATGTTTATAATGAAGTTTGCTTCACTTCAGTCCCCAGGACTTTTCCTTTCCTCCTCCCTCCTCCTTGGTCCCCTGCCTCTACTCCACTGTGATTATCTGTTAACAAATATGGTCCAAGACAAAAGAAAGAAAAAGTGCCAGAGAAACACGGACCAGCTCTAAAGGACTATGTAAGTACTGAGAACAGGATTAAGTTTCTTTCTGCAGAGTTACATACTGTGGTTAGGATTGAAGGGTTATGATGATTGAATGATCTGATGAACTACAGATTTATATCTTTCTTTGCCAGGTATTTAACTGCCTGCCAGGAAGATGGCTTTTTTGAAGTGAATTTTGCATCAACTGTTCATATGATCGAAGTTATTAATGCTGAGGATTATTTACTCATCTGCCTTCAATGTTACCAACTAGAAAATTAATGCCCAGGGAACCTAGGAGACTTGCGTAGAGTTACACATGAAGAGCTAATCCCTTGCATCTCCCTCAAAACAGAGAGTGAGCACCAGAGAGCTCAAGAGCACACAAGACTGATCTCAACAGGAATTACGATTCCTCTATGTATATAAAACTCCATTTGTCACTGTAAATACCCACACAAATTAGTATTGCACTTGGGAACTGTCCGGAAGGTATGAAGCCTCATTCTAGTTTGTGAGTAGAGCTTGGCCTTAGTCTAGTAAAATATTAATTGCCATTCAAAATCACTTAAAAAGATGACTAGCTGAGATACAAGTACAGGGTTTCCTTGAGTGCAATAAACAATTAAGCCAATAATCATTTACCCAGTGAAACTTTCAAGTTTTGAGAAATTGGCCTCGTTTCATGTTTGGTGAAAGGCAGAGAGATTTAACTACTTTCATCTACAGTTGGAGGCTTTGGCCATATTGAGCTGAAAGGAATCTTGGAGAGCGTCCACTGGGATGATTTTCTCCTTAGAAACTGCAAGCTCGTGGAACCCGTGAGGCACAATCTCCATCCTCATTTATTATAAAGACATTCTGCTTTCACCTGTCTTACATCTGGCTTCTGTGATTTAGAAAACAAGTTTCAAAACAATATGATATTCTATAGGCGTTTAATCACATGCATTTATCACTTATGATTTGTATATTTTATACATTTGAGGTTTATATATCACCATAAACACTATTGTCCTTGATGATAGCATGCTAAAATATTTAGGAGGAGGTGCACTGATGCTTGTGATTTACTATGAAATGCACCAAAAATAAGTTGGATTGATGGGTGGATTTAGGATGGATACTCAGGAAGCAAGTATAGTAACATATTATGGTAGAATGTATGGAGGGCCTATGGGGTTTACTATACAATTATTTCAACTGTGTTACATGTTCAAAAAATATTTGATAAATTGTATTGGGAAAAACTTACCAATATAGTTCAGTCGGGTCATTTCTGTAGTTAAGAAAAATGAGGCTCAGAGAAAATAAGGAAAAACCATTGGAAGTGAGCACTAGAACCAAAAATATCTTTGAAGAACTTGTTCCAATGCTTGTCTTTACATTCACACTTGAGCATTTGACCAAGGTATTTTTACATCAATGTCAAAAAGATGGTGAATACTACTAAAAAGAAAAAAAGGCATTCTACAGGGTTATTGAAACTCCTCTTTTCATTGAGGCTCACCCGTCTCCACTTCCATTATTTTTCATTTTGGTAACATGTAGGAGATTTTGGGATTTCTTGTAGTTTAATACATTAGAGCTGATTGCGAATTTATATATTCTATGATATTTAAGGGCCCATTCTTTATTGATTTCTATTTACATATACATAAATGCATATAGTACAGATATGCAGGCAAGTTTTGTAGAAAAGGTTCATAAACGTTGTGTATATTCTCTTTGTATATATTTCATGTTTTGAAATGAAAACAACCAAAAAGGCTTTGCTTCTAGTTTTTGGCATAAGTCACCATGAACGACTGTCTGAAAAGGATTTCTGTTTTTTTTTTTTTTTTCTGGTATTCTACTAGAACATTTAAAGATCTATAGAGTTAAGACTGACATACATTTTAATTCTGGTTGTGGTACTTGTAGGTGTGAGAATTTGTGGGAGTTACTCAAATTCTCTGTGGCTTTTTCCATGGGTTTAAAGGTGGATAATAACTGCCCTATGGCTCGTGGTGTTTAATGAATACCATTCAGAATCCTCTTATTAGTGGTAACCTTTGTATTTATTAGTGAATGACCTATCTTTGTAATTGTATCACTTTGTATTTCTACTTTTTAATTTAATTTATAGTTGACAATAACTTTCACAACTGAATGTGCTTCTGAATATTAATAGGATTTATGATTGCCTTGTCCTATCAATAAAATATCCACAGTATAACTTTTACAGTTATTTTACTCAAAAGTACAAGTCATCTAAAAAGCACATTTCAGTGAGTTTATTTATTTCCTAATTCTGTTGTCTTTTAAAAAATTCTTTCTGCTTTCTCAACTTTTAGTGTTTGTTACTGCTTTTTAGTAATAACTATACATATTAATTAAATTACATAATAGTTTCCTCCCTAGAATTCTAAAATGTGAGTTTTGCAAAATTGTAGACTGATGTAAATCAAACTGTAAGAAATATAGAATTCCAAAGGAGTGAATAATTAAAATTTTTATCAGTGTAACTTTTAAAAATTACAGTGTAAAGATGCTACTTTTTCAAATTGAGGAAATAAAGATATTTATTAACTAAAAATATACTTTCAGACTAATAAAATTGTTATCTTGATAATTATTCAATAAATATATTTTATACATTTCAGCATATTTATACATATGATATAATGCTATAATAAGTAAATGCACATAAGATAATAGTATATAATTTTAAGGAAAACATCAAGGTTATAATTACTATAGTTCAATAGTTGTATAATACTTTGGTTACCATTTGAAATCCTTTATTAAAAATGTGATATAATTTCTAAGAATGACAAAGTGAGCTTATGGTATGCCATCGAAAATTTTAAAGAGTTGAGAAGAAGCTTTGAGATCATCTGGAATTTTGGATTTTTGGTTTTTATTACTTACTGCACACTAAAATAATTTGGGGGAGTTAAAAAAATCCTAATACTTAGGTTGTACTGAAATGAAATAAACTGGAACCCAAATAGGACCTTCAAATTCCTAGTTTTAAAATCCTCTCCTAGTGATTCTACTCTGATGTCACTTATAAGAACCATTCATCTGGGGGTTTGGGCCAGCATTTCAAGAGGAACCAGAGAATTGCTTTGGATTTTGGTGGCATCATAACTATTTACCTTCAGCATACAAACAGAATCTTGGCCTTATCTTAAACCAGTGGGTTTTGCCCATTCTTATCCTGCTTTCTTTTGGTTTCTTCAGTTTGTGGTTTTTCTTATGGGTTTGTGTTAGTAGTAGTATCATTAGTAGTCAAGCCTTATTTTCGTGGGTGAGCCTAGGAGGTGGAAAACATTTGCATTTCTTCAAACACTGGGGAGTGAGTGAGGAGGTTACACAGCTCCAGCTCCTGAACTAAACTAGTCAAACTGTCCATAAATAGAGTTCTTTTGTGGTGTGAAATAAGCACATGGTACTTCTAGTTGGTTATTTCAAGTTTTAGGCACTACCTATTGATTAAATTACATTTCATTTTATTCAGTAATAAAATAACATATTTATATTAAACTATTTGTAGTGGACATATATTGGGCTTTTTAAAGAAATGGTAAAACAAAAATTAATATATTCTAATTGAAGCTCATTTAAAATAATTTGCTTATTTTATTTATAGACAATAAAACTCATATATTACATATAATTAATTGAATCTTTGTATGTTATAAAATCATTTTAATGCAGAGTTATTATAATACCATATCATGCCATTAGGGTAGCTTTCAAATGATTGGCAATAGAGGAGAATGTGTTTCTAACCCATTTGTGACACATCCTTTGGACAATTGCAATTTATGCTAAACATTCATCACCATTTCTTGCTGTGGTGGGATGTGGCCAGACACAGATGCATTGCTCGTGCCTCTGGAAGGCCTTGTTTAAAACACTCACTCTGGGATACTACTGTGCTTCTTTACTTCCAGACTGACCCCTGCTCTAAGCAGTGTTGGGGCAATGCCTGGGCTGCCCGAGCCCTTGAAGTTCAAGGAGCAGCACCTGGACTTCTCATGATGGGAGGTCAGAGTCAATGTAAGTGACTTCCTAATTTGGGGGGGCTAAATCCCTTCAGCATTTAGATCTGTATGCAGTCAGCTAGCCTTATAAATGGTTATTTACAGTGTGTTTTAGGTCATCACCTTACTCCAAAATATTGCCATGGACCTAAAATAAAACTTTAGAAAGGCTTTTTGCAAGTAATGAGTTCTGTGTGTGTCTCTGGTAAAACACATTGTTCAAAGCTAGAATGCACTCAATATCTTTTTTACCCATCAATATTTTCAATCCCATGAAAACATTCCTTTGAGGAAATTGGTGTTACTTTGAAACTTAGCATCAATTAAGAGAAAGCATAGTCTAGTACAATAACAATTTTTTTGGATGTAGCTGAGTAGAGCTTTGTTTTCCAGGCATAAAGGCAGATATGAAAAAGTTATATCTTTGAGGATAGTTTTAATTTTGTAATAAAGAATTGTTACTAAGCACTGGTACAGCATCCTTTCCTTTCAGTGATGTTGACTCATGAATTCCCAATCATGTACCAATTCTCAATGATCTCAAAGGTAACACGCAGTTCGGTAAATTGTATCAGGAAGTATTTGATGTTTGAACCAATGGATGTAGAAATAGTGGAAATAATGTTCATTTTTGATAAGTTGCCCGGTAACTGGGTTTGAGTTTTTCCTTTAAGGAAAAATAATGAAGACATGATACTTTTATGAAGACAGAATTTTCATTGAAAACAAAGAGAAGAAAGTAATGAAATAATAGAAAATATTATAATACTATCAAGTTTTATTTTCACCAAGTCCTGAGGATCTAAGACTCCTTTCAAATTCTTTTGTAACTGTTATAAATTATACGGTAATGGTGTTTGAAGTCCAGTTGAAGATAATTTCTCTTATACAATTAGACTCTTTAGAATTTTTCTGTAATAGAATGCTTTGTATAGAAAGCAAAAAATTCTATAGTAAGTAAAGATTAAAATTAACTTCTTTATGTCTGTCTAATGGCTTGGCTCTAACTTCAGTAAACAAATTTGAACGACTAATGTCAAACAAATGAGTGTTTTACATATGTCTACTCTCCTTAATTGAATCCATCCTATAGCACATAAAAATAACAAGAACTGGAAAAAGCATAAAACATGTGGTAAAAAGCCAGGTATACTTTAGATTCATGTTCCTCTGCTTCCTGGGGGATCTTTTAAGTTTTCTCAGCATCATATCTAATTACCTCTTTTGTCTACCCTACTGGGTTGTTGTGGAAACCAAATGAGATTACATCTGTGAAAGTACTTTTACTGTAACATGCTATACAAAATTTGTTAATCTTTTAAATGTGACATTTAGAACAAAACATTTAAGATAATATGGGTATTATAGCCAACAACTTCATTATCTAGTTTTATTTTTTTAAATAAACAAGAAACAAAGTGATCAATATATAGTGGGCTAAAATGCAGGAGTAGCATCAAAATACTTAAGAAAATCAGCATTGGTTACCATGGCATGTCCTGAATCAAATTCTTTGTTAGACCTCCTTCCCTTCTCCCCTTTCTAACTCCTACTCCTTTCTCTTTCTTCAACCCCTATTCCTTCCATCCTGCTTTCCAAGGTGGTTAGGATTTTTCTGTTTGTCTTTTGACCTTAAGTTGTATACCCTATGGATCCTTCTTTATTGGTATTACATTACTTCAATATTCTCTTGGCAGATTTTATATAAAGAATTTTTGACATTTTCCCCTTGATGTTTTATAGTTAGACAAGGTGAAGTTCTAAGTTGCTGGACCAGAAAAAGGAGAGTGTTCTTTGGTCCCCAGTGAGTAATAGCACCACAGGTAGGTGCTGACAGGTGTGTATCGTCACACTTCAGTTGAGGCTGTTCTGTGCTTTGAGTCTCTTTAGCTGTCTCTGTCATACCATTTACAATTAACTCTTAAAAAAAAAAAAAAAACATACCACCACATGTTTAGCATGAAGTGGCTCAGACAAGGGTAGAAACAGAAAAGCAACGAATAATAAAGAAAGTAGACAAAATTTGAGAAAAAACACATAGAAATTGGAAAGCATAAAGAGGATAGCAGTCAAAGGTAAGCTTTTAAATGAGTGGAAGGCTGTGGGGTGAGAAAGAAAGACAAAAAAACCTCCTTTAACCAGCATTGCTCTAGCTGGTCAGGACTGACTTCAGAAAAGTTGGCTGGGGCTCTTGATTTCCAGGGAAAAAAGTGCACACCGGGTGACCTGTGCCAACACCACTGGGAAGGGAGAAAAAGCCAACAGTGGATGGAACACAGGAGGTCAAAAAACTCATTTATCTTGGCATTCCTAGTTTAAACATGATAAACTTATAAGGAATATTTGTTTTGAAACTATTTAAACTTATTAGCACCAAATAAATACTTGCTATGATTCTTCATTATTGGTTGTTTCTGAAACTTGAAGCTGAACGATTGGTTTAGAAATCTCCGTATTTGTGTCACCATTGTTTACCATTCTATGATTGCCCTAAGGCAGAAAATTGAGGCTGCTTTTTGTCCAGTGTTCTCTTCCCTCATTTCTTTATTATAATCATCCTTTCCACTCCCTCATTTTCTTCCCATGTGTCTGTCTTTCTTCTTCCTTGCTTGCCATTCACCCACCCCACTATTTAGAATGATTTCCTTAGACTTACAATTCCTAACATCACAATGTAATATCTTTGAAATGTTTTTCCTCAAACCTATCAGTCATGCTTGGTAACAACTCAGGAAATTCATGTGCCAGAATGAGTTCTCTAGTTGTCCCTACTACAAAAGGTCTGGTATGATAAAGATATAAAAGTTAAAAACAGTGTTTTTGATAATTTGGGTTATTTGTGAGTATCATCCTGTGATTTTTAGAATTTCTATGTATTTAAATACTGGAACTTTGGGAAGATGGTATTTAGATATATTTAATCTTTTCTGAGGGTTAGGATCTGGTAGTCAGCATAGGATCTGAGAAGATCAGCGTCTGTTCACTTGACATTTTTTTTCCTTTGCCTGGTCTTCCACAGTTGAGTGATAGTTGAGCTGCTGTAGTGAGCTGTTTCCCTCAAATAGGGATATAAGCTCGTCTTTAGATACATTTTTTGAAAATGCCCCCCTGACCACACATGGTGATGCACACCTGTAATCCCAGTGACTGGGGAGGGTGAGGCAAGAGGATTGCAAGTTTGAGGCCAGCCTAAACAATTTATCAAGACCCTGTCTCAAAAAAATAGAAAGGAGGAAATGTAGCTCAATGGTAAAGCACCCTTGTGTTCAATTCACACACACACACACACACACACACACACACACAAAACAAAACAAAACAAAAAAACCAACCCCCCCCCAAAAAAAAAAGAAAAACAATGCACCCTCTGAGCTACAGGATTATAATAAGGCACTTTTCCTTTCAGGTTTGGCTCGGTATTGAAATTGGGTAGGATTTAGAATTCTATTTTTGTCACCAGGGAAATATTTCACATGAATACATAATTCAAACATATGCAGTAGTCCCTGAGAAAAATGTGAATTTTACCCTAAAATATGATGATACTTTAAAAAATACCTGGCCTCCCAAATACAGTAAAAGCCTTTTTTTTTTTCTTTCAGTTTTAATCAATAAACAGAAATTGTTGACTTTTGGAATTAGGAGACCCTCAACATTTTATCTGTCAAGTTTTCAAAGTTCTAAGTTAAGTAATATTTTAGTCATAGAATATTAATTATTAGAAAAGTGACTGAAATATCAGTGTTTCTATGCTAATTTAGTGAAGTTTGGGGATAAGAAAATAATACAATTTAAGTGAAAGATTAAAATTTTGCATGCTATTGTGGGTCAATGAGATGGTGGCATTAAGTTTGGTGCCAACCTTGGTGCCATCCGTCATTCACAGACAACTTCAGAATCTGTGCTGTAGAATTAAGATACCAAACCTATGTGCCTACCTTCCTTTGTCTGTGTCTCTCTTTCTCTCTCCCCCCCTCCCTCCCCTCTTCTCTCTCTCTTTTTAATACACAAGTTCAGGTTTTATAGACCTTATGAAGAGGTAAGGAGCAGAATGGGGAAGATTTCTGATTAAAAAATTTTTCACATTTAAAGCTGTAATATTCACCTTCAATGCATTGAAAAGCATGAGTGAATTAAAATCCCCATGGAAAATGGACTTGGATATATAACATGACCTGCAATGTGCTCTGATAACATGGATAATGTTTTTTAATTTTCTGGAGAGAGACCACAGGGGAGGCTGATGCAGGGTAGGAAATGGGAGGCGACTCTGTCAGGAAGCAGACAGCAGAGGTGTGAGGCTTTAGTATCTTTGGGGTCTAATTTGCACAACCTTGGGATAAAGTTACCTGTGTTTCAGGGATCCCTGGCGTTGCCCTGGCCCTTGTAGCTGGCATTAGTGCCATGCATTATCTTCACTGATACTTAATCTGGGGTGGACAGCTGCCACCCAGGGTGTCCCCAAAGCCAGGAGCTGAAAGCAGGACTCTAAGAACTCCCAATCAGCCAGCTTTCCTGGCCTTCTCTGTTCTTCATTAACTTTACCATAATGGGACAGCATGGCTTGAGCTATTGAGCAACGGCAATTTTGAACTCTACCTACTAAGTCTTGATAAAGTTTTATTGCACTAGCTGAATGGCACATACTAGGTCCACATTTCTCTCTCTCTCTCTCTCTCTCTCTCCTCTCTCTCTCCTCTCTCTCTCTCTCTCTCTCTCTCTCTCTCTCTCTCTCTGTTTTAATCCATCACAACTCCTTTATCAAAAACAAAACAAAACAAAAAAATAGCTCTGCCATTGACTTTTCATGTTACTACAGTTTTGAAGTAAGTTTGATATTAAGCTGCATATTTAGAAATTAGAGCAGAACTCCGTGTACAGGAGGGAACTTTAAGAATTACAAAAGAAAAAGGTAATAGAAAGGGGGAAAACAGAAAAAAAATAGCAGCAACAACTAAAAAGAACTAAAAAATGAAATCAGCATTGAGGAGTGTGGGAAAATAAAAAAAAACCTCAAATTCTTAAAACAGAGAAGTATGTTAAAATTTCAATTAGAACTTTGCATGCTATAGAAGAAGTCTGCAGAGGATATTTATTCTTTTACTAATTTTTATTTCTTTAGACTTATTACATAGAAAAGTTGAACTTACTATTCTTATGTTTGATACTGATCAAGGAACTTTAAGCAAGTTTAAAGTAAAGCTCAAGTAAACATTTTAAAGATTATCTCTAAAACTTGTTAAGTGTGCTTAATTTCTTTTAGAACTGAAAGTTTTAGCTGTTTTTTTTTTTTTTTTCCTTTTCTTTTTTCCCCCCTCTGGCTGTGGCATTACCAGCCATAGGCCAAGTGACAACATCATTGTTTTTAATCAAAAGGATTAATAAAAATGTAAGAGGATTAAGCATTTCAGGTCTGGCTTCTATAGTTAATCAGAGAATATTGGTTTGAAGCCAGTATACTATACATGCTAATTGATTGGTACTTTGAAGTAAAATGGAAGATTACCTCCTCTGAGATGCTCAACTGGGGCAGTCTTTCTCAACCAGGAGCAATTTTGCTCCCAGGAAACATAGGTCAGTGTTTGGAGACATTTTTGATTGTCAAAACTGAGGGCGGAGTGGTTGCTACTGGCATCTAGTGAGCAGAGACCAGAGTTGGTACTAAACATCCTACAATGCCCAGGAAAGCTCTCCACGACAAAGAGAATAATCCGATCCCAAATGTCAGTTGTGCTAAAGTTGGGAAACCCTGATGTAGGATCATCCCTGTTAATTAGCTATGTGTCACTTGGTGTGGCGAAGAGTAAATGGCTGTTTTGTGCTGCATGGGATCTTTGCTGTATCAGTTCTCAGGGTGCAGTGTTGTCCAGAATGCAAAGGGATGCATGCTGCAGTTGTATGACCTTGGACATGTCAGTTAGTCTCTCATTTCTTTTTCTCTAAAACTCAGAGTTAAACAAGTTTAATGGTTTCTTTTAGCCCAGCAAAATCAGAGTAACTTGCCAAGTCATTGATTCCACCTGACTTGAACGTCCGCTACGTCAGACGATGTGCTAAGAATGAAACAACACAAAAGCTCTAGTTCTGATTTTTGAATGCCTGTGGTTTAGTTGAGGAGTTCAGCAGCTCCACAAAAGGGATCCTGCACCATGATAAGAGTCCTATTAAAGTGTGACCACAGGACCATAGTAAGGAGGGGAGCTGCTGTCAGTGATAAGGAGGGTGGAGTAAATGCTGCAAGAGAAGCTCTGACCTGGCTCTTGGAGAGGAGGAGAAACTCTAGGGAAAGGGATTTCCTGATGGAAGGAACAGCAGAAACAAAGGCTTAGGATTACAAAAAAGCAAACCCAAATCTTGGTATGTGGAGTAATGTTGAAAAGTTTCAGTGTGTCTGGGACATGAAAGTTACTGAATAAAAATACTCTTCGTATATTGCCTTCAACTAAAAAATTTTCCAAGTGAATCTTCAAGCTATGAAAAATCAGTGTTTCCACCTACCCTGGGTCTCACACTGTGGCCATTCGTTCACTTCTAATGTGTGCATCACAAGCACAGACAGCTTCAATTGCAGGCTGGGGATTCCTTGGGGCTCTATCTCTGCTACTTAACTTGTCTTAACTTGAGCTTGAGTCGCTGCTTCATAGCTAATACTGGGACTCATGTTGTAGAAAAGTCAGGTGTAACAGATCCAATTAAAAAAAAAAGGGAGAGAGAGAGAGAGAGAGCCTGATATTTTCCCCCATCAAGTTCCCTTGAAGTGACTGAATTTTAATAACCCCTTTCAATGCAGTGGATTTGGGTAATTAAAATTGCTGACTTAATTCACTAACTCAGGTGAACCAAGTGTAGCACCATCCCATTTAGTCCTTCTAAAGTAAGTAAAGAGTGTGATAGCAGAAAACCGACCACTGGCAGCACCTGTTTTTGGCTTAGGGTGAAAAATGTTGCCTGAGCTTGCTGAACAAGAGGTTCTCTGCATGACCTTAGCCAGCATTACACTCAGTTTTCTTTTGTAGAAAGTCAGAAACAGGACACTGAGGGAAAATGGACTTTCTATTGTCTGTAAAGAGGTGGAAGAATTTTACACAAGTTTTCCCTAGAATATCTGACATTTCTCCTAAGGAAGGGAGCTTAAGTGTAATAACTTTCTCTAGTTTTCCTTCAGACATCTCCAGATATAAAGGGAAATTATGTAGTAGGTATCACAGGGACTTGATGTAAGTCAGGAAATCTGACTTTTCCAGCCAAACAGCTGACTTTCTGTGATATTTTACTTCTTGATGTCTGAACTCCTTCTAGAAATAAATCTAATGATACCTGTTGTTCCTCGCTTAGGACTTATGAAGTAATGTCTGCAGAGTATATGAGAAGAAAAAGGTTTTATAACATAGAAAGAACATTTTTTTTCCACCCATTAATATCACTTTGTTCTCTGTTTATGTTATTTCTAAGTAGTCTGACATTTGGCAATTTCTCCTCCTGCCCCCGCATCAGAAGGTAAAAATCATGATTAACTATTCAGTATGAATTTGTCACAATCTCATTTAACCTAATAAATATCTCAGAAAAGAGCAGACTTGGCTGGAGTTAAATCGGTACAGCTTTACTAATTTGGCTACTAAAATAAGTCAATGCTTTTTAATCTGGGTTGAACTAAGGGGGAATGTTCAGAAATCAGGGCGTGGGTGCATTCTCCCAGAAACCCCTGGAAATCAGCTCCTTCTATCAGCTTGGTGAGAGGTAGAGGAAGCATAAATAATTGCATTCAAGGCCAAGACCTTCCCCTTTGCTTTGTACCAGCAGTATAGTAGTGGGGGGGGACTATGATGAAGAGTTAGTAGATAAGCAATCTTCAGTATGACACATGAGAATTTAAAATAGTGACCTTTTAAAGGCAGTTCTTTACTTAATAGGTGATGAACTTACATCCTTACATCTATTTTGTTTTGCCTTATAAAGGAAAAATCATTTACTCCATACTTTAAAGCAGAAGTGTTATGGTTTGGATGTGAGGTTTCCCCCAAAAGCTCACATGTGAGATAATGCAAGAAGGTTGAGAGGAGAAATGATTGGGTTAAAGCCTTAGCCTAATTAGTGAATTAATTGCTGATGGGATTAATTGAGTGGTAACTGGAGACAGGTGGTGTGTGGCTGGCGGAAGTGGTTCATTGGAGGCGTGGCTATGGGGTATGTTGTAACTGGAGAGTGGAGACTCTCTCTCTGCTTTCTGATCCTTGTGATGTGAGCTGCTTCCCTCTGCCACACTCTTCTGCCATGATGTTCGGCCTCACCTGGAGCCCTGAGGAACAGAACCTGACTTCTATGGACTAAGACCTCTGAAACCATGAGCCCTCAGGTAAACTTTTCCTCCTTTACAGTGGAGCTGGTTGGATCCTTTAGACACAGTAGCGAAAAAGCTGACTAAAACAAGGAGTTTAGTGAAATATATCTACACTCATTCATTTACATATGGTCTGTGACTCATTTTTGTGCTACCATGGCAGACTTCAGTAGTTACAACAGAGAATTTATGGATACACAAAGACTAAAATAAAATATTTATAATCAGGCTTTTTTTGTACAAAAGTTTTGCTGTTTGTTATGGTTTGAATGTGAGGTACCCCCAGAAGCTCCTGTGTTAATGAGAGGAGAGATGATTAAATTATGAGAGCTGTATTCTAATGGGTGGATTCATTCACTTGTTGGATCAATAATTTGAAAAGACCAAAGCAATAGAGTCAGCCAACTATGGACTGAGACCTCTGAAACCATGATTCAACTATAACCTTTTTCTCCTCTAAGTTGTTCTTATTGGGTATTTTGGTTACAGTGATGAAAGGCTGACTAAAATACTGTTCTCTGCATAAAAGAACCACAAATACTTTCCTTTCATCTTATTTTCTTTGTAATAATTGAGAAATTCTCATAAAATGCAGGTGTTGAGATAAAAATAATGTTTCTTATGATCTGAGAAAAATATGCATATAATAGAATAGTAACTGTAAAGTGATCTTGAATAATTTGTTACTTATATTAGTAAATGAATGACAATAATAAGAGCAAATTCTTATAAAATGTTCATTGGGTTTTAGGCACTATTCTAAGTACTTTTACATTTCATTCCCAGAAATTCTGTGAAGTAGGATAATTATTTTCTCTGTTTTGTAGGTGACTTTCTGTTGTTTGTAAATACAGTTGAACAATTTAATTTACAAGAAAAACAACTAAAATGTAATTTTTGATTTATTTCATGGGTTATGGATTACAAAGTATTAGTTACTTTTCTTGAGATCATAAAGCCAAGACATTGACTCTATTCCATAACTAAAATCTTAAAAATATAGAGAACAGTTTTAATACCATAGGAGAGTTGTTTTGAATAGTAATTTGATAGTTTTCAGTTCTGAATTTAATTTAATTTTCTTAAGCTTCTTCTGTACTTAATTTAATTTTTTATATAGTTAGATTTCTTTGGGGTTTACGTTCCTCCTCCTTTAAAGTTAAAAAATTTGAATGTGATTGAGGATTGCAATCTTTGACTTCATATTCTGTCCAGGGTGGTTCTCTATCCAGTAGCTCACTGAAGTATCACACTTAACACAAAGTGAGAGTGTGGCCCGAGGAAAAGATGAGCTCTTAGCAGACATCTGGGCTGGATGTATGGTAAGCAGACCTGTATGACATCAGTAGTGAAGTGGAAGGGTTGCCAAGCAGATCAGCAAGAATTTCCGTCGACTGGTAGATTTCAGCTGTGAGTAGAAGCACCAGTGGGGACTTTGCATGAAAAGCAGATAGATAATGGCTGGGTGTTATGGGAATAGTATGTTGCACCACTTATCTCTGCCTACTCCAGAAGCTTTCTTGGGCAAGCTCAGGAATACATGAAAACATGAGTTGAGAACCAAAGGCAAGAAACCCATCATCAGACAGACGACGTCAGAAATTCCCCCAGTTAGCACTCATGAAATCCTCCCCACCCTATTTTGTGAACCTATAGCACTGCTGTTTCAGCTCTTTGGCACGTTACTTATACTTTTATCTATGAAAATGTTGTTTAACTGTTCTTCATACCACCATGGATTCTTTATATTGAGAGATTCTCAGTATAAAAATTTTGTGAGTAGAAAGTGAGTATTCCTAAGAGAAAGAATTTCTCATCCCTGATTAATACCATAATTTACAAAGTTCTGTCTGAATAACTGCTTACACTAAAGCCAAAGGGAAGGTTAATAAATAAAGATGAATTACAGTCCTTTATTGGGGATGCCAATCAACATCTGCAGTAACCACTCCTAACTCTGAAAATAGAACTTAGCTGTGAAGCCAGAAATAAAGAATGGGAATAGAAAGTTAGTATTACTTTTGAATAGGTTGATCTAGCACTTAAACTTCAGATTTACTTCCTGTGTTAGAATTTGTTTTTAATCTATTGTTATTGAAGAGATTTAGAATCACGAGTCAGAAAAAAAAAATTTAAAACACTTAAAACCAGTAATGTGCTACATGTTCCTTTTGATTCTGTGAAGAAGACCTTCCTTTGTGTGCGTTGATTTGATGATTTAATTTTTTTTCTAAGAAAATAAGCTTTTCTGAATGTGGAATAAATTTTAATAGTGAAAATTTTGATATATGGAAAAGAACTATTAAAGCTGCAGTATAGATGCTAATCAGATATAATGCCATTATTCAATATACATATGCAGATTGAATCTCTCTTATCTGAAATGCTTGGGTGGCAGTGTTTCTGGTCTTGAATTATTTTTTTTTTAAATTTTGGAACATTTGCTTATCTATAATGAGATATACAGAATGGGATCCAAATCTAAACGCTAAATTCATGTATGTTTTATATATACCTTATGCACATAGCCTGAAGGTAATTTTATACAATATTTTATTATCTATAATCTATCAATTGATTGATTGATTGCAGCACTACTGATGGATCCCAGGGCTTCACACATACCAGGCAAGTTCTCCACCACTGAGCATCACCCCCCAGACTATAATGTTTTCAATGATTTAATGCATGAAACAAAGTGATAAAATGTTTTGTGGGAGCATCTTGAATTTTGGATTTTCAGATTAGGCATGTTTAACCTACACATAAGAGTTTATCACTTCTTATTAGAATATGAGAGCAGCTTTAAATATAGGATCTTGTTAAAAATTCTCTCCCTCTCTCCCTTCCTCTCTATTTTGGCATCCAACAATAAGAGTTTTTGGACAACTCTTTTAGGCAGTGAATCTAAAGGTTTGGCCAGCCCCATTGCATATGTGCTCATTCTGAGGTCAAGACCAAAGGGACAGCCATGGCCTGAAAAGTAGTTCTCACGGAATCACAGAAACCCAAGAAAGCCAAGCCAAATAGCACAAGTATATGCCAAGGCTCTGTTCATAGCACATGCATTAATATTCTATTAGCCAAACAAGTCACATGACCAAGCCTAATATCAAAGGGCAAGGCAACACAAGCTGCCCAACAGAATGTGGGATCCTGTGCTGCCACAGGATGAGTTTATTCATGTAATACTATTTTGTGAAAGTGGAAAATTTAGACTATTTATGCAATCTACTACAATATGATAATACCATCCAATTCAGCCTGTTCTTCCATTCTGCTGCCAGTGCCATGGTTTGTCCCTCTTAATTTCTCCTCACAGTAGTGTACAACCTCACCCATTCCCTGTGATTCTATTCTTGCCTGCATCCAGTGACTTATTTGCCCACACTTTAGAATCACCTTTATGCAGCACAAATTATTACTCTCGTGCTTAAGTCTTTAACTGTGAATCATGACAAAATATAGGTTCCATTTGCTCAAAAATATTCTTGTATGAGACATCACACCTTTATGCTCTATTACATGTGCAAAAAAAACCCACCCTAGCATGTCTCTATCTTATTAAGCTTTCTTTGCATGTTGGTAGCAGTGTTGATCGTGGTGCTGGGTAATTGCTGGGTTCATTTTGCATTAATTGTTCAGTAAGTTCACTTCTCTGTTCATTTTTATTCTCACAATTTTCTGAGATGTTATCCAGGGATACGGAGGGTAGGGAGGAGTAGACTCAGGTGTGGGCATTGTCTTCCAGTTTTCACTGGCTCCCGTTGAAGGGTGACGAGGTTGGTCTTGTGCCACTGCTGTTTCCTTAGCTGATGTCCATTTTGGAAATCATAAACAATGGACTTTATATTTATTATAAATAGACATTGTGTAAAAGTACCTTTAGACTATGTGCATAAGGTATATATGAAAGATAAGTGAATTTAGAGTTTAGATTTGGGTACTGATATCTATTTTGGAAACAAGAGATGATGTGCCTGGCTGAGGCAGATCCCACACTGTCACTGGCCTTGCAAATCCGGAGGTCTGCAGTCCATTCTATCTTAACTGTCTGTCATTCAGCTTTAATTTCAGAACTACTTTGACCTTGTTTTGGAGACTCACCTGGAAGTCACATGCAGCCCACTCAGCTCTTTTGTGTATCCTGCACAGGATGTGGAGAAGTATTCTGAATGCCTTCCCTGGCTCATGGGTTGAGCAATACTTGGAAGTGCCAACTTGGATTCCTTTCCACCTAGAGCGGTGGCACTGGCATTTTATTCTGACACAGCTGTGCCCCATTGGAGCAGGCTCACTTGAAAGCAAGTCTTTCCCTCCCAGATTTACAATTGCTCTCTGCGTTCTGCTTTTTCTGTTTAGCATGTGTGAGTTGCTCCCTGCCCTGATCTCTTTGCTTTTCAACACATGATGTGGGAGCTGCCTTGCCTGGTTTTCCCTGCTGTTCTTCTTATCCTTCAAATTGCTCTAAACTTCTTCTTCTTCTTCTTTTTTTTTTTCCTCCTTTATGTTTTACTGGAAATTTCTCTTGCTGTCATCCACCTCCTTCTCAAGGTGGCATTCATCCTCCCCCTTTTGAAGTGCAAACACCT
This sequence comes from Spermophilus citellus, assembly GCF_964194105.1. Taxonomy (NCBI): domain Eukaryota; kingdom Metazoa; phylum Chordata; class Mammalia; order Rodentia; family Sciuridae; genus Spermophilus; species Spermophilus citellus. Next base: position 68,122,023 of record NC_138196.1, on the reverse strand, counting down.
GCTGGGAAACATGGAAATTTTTTTTTTTTTTTAGATATAATGTTTTCAAAAATGATTCTGTAACCTCCAATACATGATTTGAAATCAGTGCATTCATCCTGGCAAGTAGAAGCAAGAGGATGAGTCCTTTGTCAAGTTGAGATTCAAATGTCTTTCAAAAAATTCCAGAAAGTGGTACTTATTAATCAGACACAAAGACCTTACATCTGGCCTTAGGAGAATATCCCATGGAGCTAAAGGCAGTGATGACAACCTTCACTTAAAAAGAAAAAAGCCAGAGGTACAGACACAGATGTTTTCTCTGTTCTGTACCACGTGCTTTAATACCTTGGTGGGTTTTGTCCAACAGCTTTTTCCTGGGATCACCTCTTGCTGGTTCCTGGTAACTTTGTCCTTTTGTTAGGGCCTCCAGCAATTTAACACATTTTAACATGTTTGGCACAATGACCACAGGATCCCACAATAAAGAGATAACCATAATATTTCAGATTGGTTCCAAATATCTGTTAAGCCAACAGTGGGAAACGGAGTAAAATTATTAAGATTAATTAATCTCAGCCCAAGATCTGATCCGTGTTTCCTTTGTTATAGAATACTGCTGGGAAGAGCCAGTATCTGGGAGTTTATTTTGTTAGAGTGAATATTGGAATTATAAAAGGAATTTCTGTAATCAAAATAGCAGATAATGTTTCTTGAGTGCCTGAACTTTATATAAAATATTTGCAGTTTTAAAAACAATAGTATCCAGTAGTCATTCCACTTTGCAGATATGGAAACTGAGAATCAGAAAGTCGAAGTCACAAAACAAAAAAAGAGGTAGAGTTGGGATAAAAATCTGGGTCTGTCTGAGTCAACATTCATGCCTTTTCAGTTTACTGAGCTTCAGTAAATAGATCATGTTAGGAATTTCTCTGTGACAGAAAATCTTACAATAAATAAGCAAGGTGTAATGCTTAGTTACCTTAGGAACACACTAGGGAAGTTACAGTGAAGGAGTAAATATTACCTGTCTGGCCTCAGTCTCTCTTGCTCTAGCAGTATATAAATTTAACATCACACTAATTTAGCATATGATCTATGCTTAATCTTTTTAAACCATAGCATTATATAATAAAGCTCAGAGGCAGAAAACCAGACAAAACAAACATACAGCTTAGTGAATTAGAAGCTGAATACCCCATACCTACCACCCAAGTCAAGAAATAGAACATTTCTACTGGCCCCGGCAGCTGTTCACATGTCCCACCCGGGTCATCAGCCTCTCTCATTCTTCAGAATAACCACTGACTTTATTTTTATAATAACCAGTTTTGCTATGGTTTTATCATCAAAAGAGCATCCTAGACACTATAGTTTAGTCTGCTTATTTTAAAATTCAATGTCTTTCAAGTCTCTTCGTCTGCAGCTTCCTCCTCAATGTCTTTCTTTATATCATCTGAGGAAGAACTAGTACTCTTTATAAACTGGTATAGTTTACCATGATCTAGATTTTGCTGATTTGCATTTAATGTGTTCCTCTGCCTTCTAAATTCCCAGCAGTTGACAACCGCATGTAGGTGTGTAATCAGACTCAAATTATTCTTTTGGATGGAGATGTGTACTTTTATCAGGACATATATAGTGTCTAGTTTCAACTTTTTTTTTTTTAAATTTTGAGACAGGGTCTCACTAAGTTGCTGAGGCTGGCCTTAAACTTTCAATCCTCCTGCTTCATCCTTTCCAGTCACTGGGATTATAGGAGTGTGCCACCACACCCAGCTAACTTTTTTATTGTTGTTGTTGTTATCACTATTGGTACTTACTGCTTATAATGATTAATTAATTGAGCTTTGAAAAATGATGATGTTCTATCTTTCTTTCTAATATGTATTACAATTTCATAAACAGATATTTCCCCTGTTCTCTTCTTCAGTTACCCAGAGAAATACTTCATGTAGCAAAGGCAGGATAAATGATCTTTTCCCTTCACTTGATTTTTAAAGGCAACAAATTTCATTCTCTGTCATCCTCTAAAAGTGACCAATTAATGTTATTAATATCATTTATGAATTGATTAGTTTTAAAAAATCGATGTGCTTTAGATTCCGGCAGTTAAAATGATTAAAAATCTGTATTGCTTTATTTATAGTGTTTGATTTGTCACTTTGTATAGTTTTCTTTTTTAAAAAAATTTTTTTTGAAGCACTGTGGATTGAACCTAGGACATTGCTCATGCTAGGCAATTGCCCTGCCACTGAGCTACATCCCAACCCACATCTGTTTATTTTTAATGATAACATTCTTGGTGTGTTCATTTGATCCTTCCAACTCAAATTTTGGATCACTGGATTTTTACTTAATCCCTTTATTTTACTTTGGTTCTCAAGAACACAGGGAATGTTAGAATCAGAATATTCTGCAATTATTCTATCCCATATTTCACACATAACATCCTCAGAATAATAATGCTAGGTTACTAATTCTGATTACTGAAAACAATAATATGAAATGTCTTTGTATAGTCTACATCTATAACTTTTTTAATTGCCCACATTTGTAGTCATCACATATAAACTTTTCTTCCTTCCAACCCTCATTTCTTTATGTTCTACAAATGTTCCACACACTTTCTTCAGTTGATGTTCAAAGTATTTTGGTTGCTTGAAGTTTGTTCCCTAGTAGATTTTTCAAGAACAGCTAATAGTAACTATATTCTATGAGTTCTTTAATATTGATTGCAATTTGTATCTTTTATATCTAAGGCAAGTTTCACTGAGTATAAAATTTAGCTAACATTTTCATTTTGGGGGGTATCTTAATTATACTTTCCATTTTTTCCCTAAAATATGGCATTGCTCTCAAGGAAAATTATTTTCTTTCCCTTATATGTCATGTTCTTTTTATCTAGATGCCATGGTATTTTTTTTTTCAAATCCAGAATTTTACTAGATAATGTTTTGACAATGGAATTATAGGTTGATACTTTTTAGGTACAGTGTATACTCTTTGTATGCCTAATTTTAGGTATTTTAGTTTAGAAAAATTTATTTTGTATTACAATTTTTAGTATTTGTTGTATTATTTCCATGAACTGATTTAATAAGAGTGGGTATATTTTTCTTCATTTTGAAATATTGTCCCACTTTTTTTTAGCAGCTAATGTTTTATAAAAATACAGAGTCATTCTGATTCCTGTTTTATTGTATGTTTAGTTCATTAAAAATTTTTATTCTAATTAATAATATATGACAGTAGAATACATTTTGACACATCATACATAAATGGAGTATAATTTTTCATTCTTCTGGTTGTACATCATGTAGAATTACACCTGTTGTATAGTCATATATTGCACATGGAGTAATAATGCTCAATTCAATCTACAATTTTGTTTTTTTGTGACTCTTCAGTGAACTTTTCGGATTTCGATTTTACACCCATAGTTCTGAAATTTCTTGAACATGTGCCTTATTGTAAGTTTACTTTGTACAGTTGGCTAGATGAAGCAACCATTTTCATCCAGAGAGTCTGCTTCTTTAGTTTGCGGAAATTTACTCACATTATTTCTTCAAATTTTCACCTCCTTTTCTTAATTCTCTCATTTTATACCTTATATTAGTTTAATACAAGGCTTTATGGATGAATTTTATAATTATGCTTATCTTCATTTTTCTACTTTCCATGCCTTTGTCTTTAGAGGGTATAATTTACATATAACGAAAGACACCTTTCTGAAGCATACAGTGTGATGTGCTGACAAAGGTAAACAATCATGCACCTGCCCTGAGATCTTTGCAAAGGTTTCCTGGGCTCCTTTGCAGCCTGTCCTTTTCCTACCCTTGGCTCCTGATAAACACTGCTCTGATTTCTGTTCCAAGAGTCCTCCCTTAAAATCTCTGACTTTTTGTTCTAGTTTCTTGTATAGTGCCTCAACTTGTAGATCTTTTTTGAAGTACCCTTCTAATAAGTATTTTACTTAAAATTATATTTATTTATTTTTTCTAGCATCTTATTCTTGTTTCATGGCCTCGATATAATTTTATCTCTCTGTGAATATTAATTACTGCTTCCTGGATTTTGTTTCCTCGGTTCCTATTTCTTCTTTTTTTTTTGTTCTTTATGTTTTTTTTTCTTCTAATTTAGATATGTTTCTCAGATGTCTGGTGTCTCTTAACTGTGCAATTATATTAAGAACAAAGTGCTGAAGAGCTCTCTGGAAACTCTGTGTGCATAGGTATTCTTGCAGACTTCCCTCCTGAGTGATGGAATGAGTAGCTGGTAATTCATTGGTGACACCAGAATAATCTTTAAATGTTTTTCTTTGTTTTTTGTTTTTTCCGGAGCGGGTAGATCTGAGGATCCAACTCCTCTTTCAAGAAATTTTGAACTGTGCTCGCTTCGGCAGCACATGTACTAAAATTGGAACGATACAGAGAAGATTAGCATGGCCCCTGCGCAAGGATGACACGCAAATTCGTGAAGCGTTCCATATTTTTTAATGAAGACAAGGTTTATCAACTTGAAAAGAATATAGTCAACACAGAAAAGATGCTTAAATCCCATGAGCAATCTATTCAAGAGATATGGGATGTCATAAAAAAACCAAATTTGAGGGTCATCGGGATAGAAGAAGGCACAGAGAGACAAACCAAAGGAATGGACAGCATATTAAATGAAATAATCCTAGAAAACTTCCCAGAGATGAAAGATGAAATGGATTGCCAAATCCTGGAAGCCTACAGGACCCCAAACATTCAAAACCATAATAGACCAACTCTAAGACATATAATTATGAAGATAGCCAACGTACAGAACAAGAAGAGAATATTAAAAGCTACGAGAGAAAAGAGGCAGATTACATTCAGGGGTAAACCAATGAGGTTAACGACTGATTTCTCATCACAGACTTTGAAAGCGAGAAGATCCTGGAACAATGTATTTCAAACGCTGAAAAATAATGGATTCCAACCAAGAATACTGTATCCAGCAAAATTAAGCTTCAGATTTGACAATGAAATTAAAATCTTTCATGATAAAAAAAAGCTAAAAGAATTCGCAGCAAGAAAACCAGCACTGCAAAGCATTTTGAGCAAAATACTACAAGAAGAGGAATTAAAAAATACTGCCCAAAACTAACAGCAGGAGGTGTCTCAATAAAGGGGGAGGAAAATAACCAAAAAGTAAAACCAGCCAAACTAAAATAAATAAATAAAGAAGCATGACTGGAAGTACAAATCATATCTCAATTGTAACCTTAAATGTTAATGGCCTAAACTCACCAATCAAGAGACATAGGCTAGTAACCTGGATCAAAAAAACAAATCCAACAATATGCTGCCTTCAAGAGACTCATATGATAGGAAAAGACATACACAGGCTGAAGGTAAAAGGTTGGGAAAAATCATACCACTCACATGGCCCTCGGAAGCAAGCAGGAGTGGCCATACTCATATCGAATAAAATCAACTTTAAACCTAAGTTAATCAAGAAGGATAAAGAAGGACACTATATCCTGTTAAAAGGAACCATCCACCAACAAGACATAACAATTATCAATTTGTATGCACCAAACAATGGAGCTGCAACGTTCATAAAACAAACTCTCCTCAAGTTCAAGAGTCAAATAGACCACAACACAATAATTATGGGTGACTTCAACACACTGCTCTCGCCATTAGACAGATCCTCTAGACAAAAACTGAATAAAGAAACTATAGAACTCAACAGCACAAAATAACCTAGATTTAACCGACATATATAGAATATATCAACCATCATCAAGTGGATACACATTCTTCTCAGCAGCACATGGATCCTACTCAAAGATAGACCATATATTATGCCATAAGGCAATGCTTAGTAAATATAAAGGCGTGGAGATAATACCATGCACTATATCTGATCACAATGGAATGAAATTGGAAATCAATGATAAAAGAAGGAAGGGAAAATCCTACATCACATGGAAAATGAACAATATGTTACTGAATGATCAATGGGTTACAGAAGACATAAAGGAGGAGATGAAAAAATTCTTAGAGACAAATGATAATACAGATACAACATACCGGAATCTATGGGACACAATGAAAGCAGTTTTAAGAGGAAAATTCATTTCTTGGAGTTCTTTCCTCAAAAAAAGAAATAACCAACAAATAAATGAACTCACACTACACCTCAAAAACCTAGAAAAGGAAGAGCAAAACAACAGCAAATGTAGTAGAAGACAAGAAATAATTAAAATTAGAGCAGAAATCAACGAAATTGAAAGAAAATAAGCATTGAAAAATTGATAAAACTAAAAGTTGGTTCTTTGAAAAAATAAATAAGATAGACAGGCCCTTAGCCATGCTAACGAAGAGAAGAGAGAGAACTCAAATTACCAACATACGGGATGAAAAAGGCAATATCACAACAGACACTACAGAAATACAGAAGATAATTAGAAAGTATTTTGAAACCCTATATACCAATAAAATAGAAGATAGTGAAGATATCGATAAATTTCTTAAGGCATATGATCTGCCCAGATTGAGACAGGAAGGCGCACACAATTTAAACAGACCAATAACAAAGAAAGAAATAGAAGAAGCCATCAAAAGACTACCAACCAAGAGAAGCCCTGGACCGGATGGGTATACAGCGGAGTTCTACAAAACCTTCAAAGAAGAATTAATACCAATACTTTTCAGGCTATTTCAAGAAATAGAAAAAGAAGGAGCTCTTCCAAATTCATTCTATGAGGCCAACATCACTCTGATCCCCAAACCAGACAAAGACACTTCAAAGAAAGAAAACTACAGACCAATATCTCTAATGAACATAGATGCAAAAATCCTCAATAAAATCCTGGCGAATCGAATACAAAAACATATCAAAAAACTTGTGCGCCATGATCAAGTAGGATTCATCCCTGGGATGCAAGGCTGGTTCAATATACGGAAATCAATAAATGCTATTCACCACATCAAAAGACTTAAAGACAAGAACCATATGATCATCTCGATAGATGCAGAAAAAGCATTTGACAAAGTACAGCATCCCTTTATGTTCAAAACACTAGAAAAACTAGGAATAACAGGAACTTACCTCAACATTGTAAAAGCTATATATGCTAAACCTCAGGCTAGCATCATCCTAAACGGAGAAAAACTGAAGGCATTCCCTCTAAAATCTGGAACAAGACAGGGATGCCCTCTATCACCACTTCTGTTCAATTTAGTTCTCAAAGTACTAGCCAGAGCAATTAGACAGACAAAAGAAATTAAAGGCATAAAAGTAGGAAAAGAAGAAATTAAATTATCGCTATTTGCGGATGACATGATAATATACCTAACAGACCCAAAAGGGTCTACAAAGAAGCTGCTAGAGTTAATAAATGAATTCAGCAAAGTAGCAGGTTATAAAATCAACACGCATAAATCAAAGGCATTCCTGTATATCAGCAACAAAACCTCTGAAATGGAAATAAGGAAAGCCACTCCATTTACAATATCCTCAAAGAAAATAAGATACTTGGGAATCAACCTAACAAAAGAGGTGAAAGATCTATACAATGAAAACTACAGAACCCTAAAGAGAGAGATAGAAGAAAATCTCAGAAGATGGAAATATGTACCCTGTTCATGGATAGGCAGAACTAACATCATCAAAATGGCGATATTACCCAAAGTTCTCTACAGGTTTAATGCGATGCCAATCAAAATCCCAACGGCATTTCTTGTTGAAATAGATAAAGCAATCATGAAAATCATATGGAAAGACAAAAGACCCAGAATAGCAAAAGCAATTCTAAGCAGGAAGAGTGAATCTGGAGGTATAGCGATACCAGAGTTCAAACTGTACTACAAAGCAATAGTAACAAAAACAGCATGGTACTGGTACCAAAACAGGCAGGTGGACCAATGGTATAGAATAGAGGACACAGAGACTAATCCACAAAGTTACAACTATCTTATATTTGATAAAGGAGCTAAAAGCATGCAATGGAGGAAGGATAGCATCTTCAACAAATGGTGCTGGGAAAATTGGAAATCCATATGCAACAAAATGAAGCTGGACCCCTTTCTCTCGCCATGCACAAAAGTCAATTCAAAATGGATCAAGGAGCTAGATATCAAATCAGAGACTGTGCGTCTGATAGAAGAAAAAGTTGGCTCCGATCTACATATAGTGGGGTCAGGCTCCAAATTCCTTAATAGGACGCCCATAGCACAAGAGTTAATAACAAGAATAAACAAATGGGACTTACTTAAACTAAAAAGTTTTTTCTCAGCAAGAGAAACAATAAAAGAGGTAAATAGAGAGCCTACATCATGGGAACAAATTTTTACCCCTCACACCTCAGATAGAGCCCTAATATCCAGAATGTACAAAGAACTCAAAAAATTAAACAATAAGATAAGAAACAACCCAATCAACAAATGGGCCAAGGACCTGAACAGACACTTCTCAGAGGAGGACATACAATCAGTCAACAAGTACATGAAAAAATGCTCACCATCTCTAGCAATCAGAGAAATGCAAATCAAAACCACCCTAAGATACCATCTCACTCCAGTAAGATTGGCAGCCACTATGAAGTCAAACAACAAGTGTTGGCGGGGATGTGGGGAAAAGGGTACACTTGTACACTGCTGGTGGGACTGCAAAATGGTGAGGCCAATTTGGAAAGCAGTATGGAGATTCCTGGGTAAGCTGGGAATGGAACCACCATTCGACCCAGCTATCGCCCTTCTCGGACTATTCCCTGAGGACCTTAAAAGAGCGCACTATAGGGATACGGCCACATCAATGAGTATAGCGCCACAATTCACAATAGCTAGACTGTGGAACCAACCTAGATGCCCTTCAATAGATGAATGGATTAAAAAAATGTGGCATCTATACACAATGGAGTATTATGCAGCACTAAGAAATGACAATATCATAGAATTTTCAGGGAAATGGATGGCATTAGAGCAGATTATGCTAAGTGAAGCTAGCCAAGCCCTAAAAAACAAATGCCAAATGTCTTCTTTGATATAAAGAGAGCAACTAAGAACAGAACAGGGAGGAAGAGCATGAGGAAAAGATTAACATTAAACAAAGACGAGTTGGGGGAGAGAAAGAGAGAAGGGAAAGCATATGGAAATGGTAGGAGACCTTCAATGATACACAAAATTATAAGAGGTTATGAGGGGCAAGGGGGAGGAGGGGAAAAAGGGGAGAGAATTGAACAACAGCAGAGGAGGTAGAGAGGGAAGAGGGGAGGGGAGGGGAGGGGGGATAGTAGGGGATAGGAAAGGTAGCAGAATACAACAGTCACTAATATGCCATTATGTAATATTGTGAGTATGTAACAGTTGTGATTCTGCAATCTGTATTTGGGGGTAAAAATGGGAGTTCAAAACCCAATTGAGTCTAATGTATGAAAGACAATATATCATGAGCTCTGTAATGTTTTGAACAATCAATAAAATAAAAACAAAAAAAACAACAAAGAAATTTTGAACTGACCTACCGGTTTTTAACCTCCCACCTAATCTCTCTTCCATTATACTTGGAGTTCCCAGCTCTTAAGCCTAAGACTCCAAAGGGAAAATTGGCATACTTCTTCATTAGGCTGAAGAGTTGTCCTCCTTCTGCTCTAATAAATCACTTATTTGCCCTCTAATTACTTACTATATGGATTATGAATGTTTTTTTTATTTCATTCAAGATGGTGTCTATTTTGGTTTCTTGTTCTGTTCTTTGATAAATGGAGGTTTTTGAGAGTAGAAGGAAGGGTATGAGAGTGTATTTTTTACATCAATCTTGAAATGAGAAGTCTGCAGCTATTTTCTTAATATAGTTATAGACTTCTTGTACACAAACCACAGTCTTTTGCAGCATTGGAGAGAGTAAATGTATTAATGTATTAGTCTTGCTAGAATTTTTTTCTTTTAACTTTCATCATTCTCATTGCTCTTAAAATTTACTTCTTTTGTGTATTCTCATGGGGTTAGAGTATATATTGCTACTGGGGATTGATTTTAGGGATATTTTGCCACAGAGCTACATCCCCAGTTCTTTTAATTTTTTATTTGAGACAGGAGTCTCACTAATGTGCTTAGAGCCTTGCTAAGCTTCTGAGGCCGGCTTTGAGCTCATTCTCCTCCTGCCTTAGTGTTCTAATCCACTGGGATTATAGGAATGCACCACTATACCTGGCTCATCCATACTACTTCATACACATGGATGTAATTCAGATGTTTATCATTATTTTTCTCCCATCTTTCTATCCATGGTCATTCTTACTGTAACATCCAGTTCTGAGCAAACTGTAGGTCTGTGTATTCATCTCCTGTTGTTATATTTTCATTTTCACCTGCTTGTCTACTCATTTACATACAGCACACACACACACACACATAAAATAAAATCAAAATTATCTTCCTTACTAGATCAGCTTCTCCTCTTTGCTGTACTCTTTCCATGACACCACAATTTTCCTGTGCAATCATGCTTGACATTTCTTGAAGTATCTTTACCTATAGCCTATAAATTTAATTGGCAATTACATTATTCCATTTGATTCTTTCTTGAAAATTGTATGTGACTGCACTCAATGTTTTCTTTCCCTCACTGCTGCTTAAATCCAACTTGAGCAATTTTTCCCTCTTTATTTTAAAAAGAGATATGTAACAAACATTTTTATACTAACATAGCCTGAAGTTGGGCACTGTTGCCCATGCTTTTAAGTCCAGCAACTCAGGAGTATGAGGCGGGAGAACTGCAATTTTGAGGTCAGCTTCAGCAAATTAGTGAGACCCTATCTCAAAATAAAAAAATAAGAAAGGACTGAAGATATAGCTAGGTGGTAAAGTGCCTCTAGATTCAATCCCCAGTACCAAATAAAATAAAATAGTCTGAAATTCAAAAAGATGTAAAAAATATATAAAATATCTTTATGTTATAAAATATATGATTAAATATATGCAATAACAGATATGTAATTATAGATAATTGCATATGTATGTGTCTTAGGAATTTATATATGTATATATACATACACATACATATATACACCCACTATAAGTAGAAATTGTTAGAGAAATTGATACATTTATGATGGTGGAATTTGTTGTAATAAAAGGAGAAATCAATTTCTTAATTTGTTCAAGAAAATAGTTTCTTGTTAATATGCCCGGATAAAAAGTACATTGTTCCAACAAAATGCCATGAGATTTTTTTTTCTGCTCCTGTGTTGTTATAAGGAAAGGCATGATGTGGCTATGTGACCTTTTACTTATCTATACAATCTATTTTATTAAGAGTAGAATGCACATGGTCAACCTCTTGACCTAGTTCTGTGTTGGACAGGGCCAGTCTTACTTGTATTCTGGAAATATTTACCATTTGGGGAGTGTTCCTTCTGGTATCTTACATCCTATCATTTAACCAAAAATTTCATATATTTATTCAATCCCATTTCTTAGAATTGTTCATTTTATTAATTCTATGTAGATTATAACTCAGCATTTAATGATTTTGCTGTCTCAGAGGTTTTATGATCACTTTACATCATTTAGCTATCAGAGAAGAATATATATTTTGTGTGTACTTTCTGTATATTCAGGTATTTATAATTCAGCCAAGGCTATTTAAAACTTAAAATGGATGCTTCCTTGCCACTTCAGTTTGCAAGACATAATTTGGTTCTGACTCTTGGTCTACTGTCTTACTTCTGAACACAAAACATGTGCTGAATGGGACTTTGCTATTTTGTAAAGCAGAGGCAGATTATTCCCCTGTCTACAAGACAGGCTTTGATAAGAGGTCAGTGTTCTGATGTCCTACAGGAGAAATAGTTTGTCCTAATGATGAGTAAAGTATTCCAGTTTAGGAGAGTAGAGCTAAATTGAGGGCAAATGTCATTTGAAAACATGAAGAGAACATATACCATGAATGGATGAAGTACAACTGCAAGTATTTGTAGCAAGGTTTAAAAATTATGAGCCGGAAACATAAGATAAGGTTGTTTAATGAGCAATAAGGATAAGGCATATTTAACAATTTATTATTGCTGAGATTTAGTAGTTAATCTAATTTAGCATTGTCCCTTAACAAATTATTGGGATTTTAAGAGTGCTTAGAAGTAATCCAAAAAGAGGAATTGTCCAAACAAACCACTCCTAAAACAAGGAGTAAATATTATTAAAATAGATAAATGTTTAATAGCTTTTATTTTTCTGGATTATAAAACATGATTATTTAAATGATATTAGAATTTATGCTTTTAGGGTTCTTCCAATTTAAATCTAGTTCCTGGCTAGGATATTGACTAGCTATAATCTGGACTCAGTTATTTTTCTTCTGTTAGTTCCTAATAGAAATAATTCAAATAACTGAATATGACTAGTCACTATTTTCTTTCAATTTTTGCTTTTTAACTCATTTTTCCCTCAAAGTTGTGTAGGTATTATTGATTCATTAAGATGGAGATGGGAGCTCAGAGAAAGAGTAAATCACAGTTTCTGTATCAGAGACAACTGCTGATACCCTCCTTTTCAGATTCATTTTTGGCCATGACTTTGCAAAAGCCTTAATCTCCCAACAACATTAGCATTTACGGTTTATGAAAGAGATCTGACCACTTTACCTCTTTGTGGCTTCATTACACATTCTTCTTTGTGGAGTCCCTCTATCCTCCTCACTTCTTTTCCTGGCTAACTCTTTATCTTTCTCTAAGACTCCCTTTGAACACTATCATCACTTACAGCAGAAAGACTCCCTTCTTTGTCCATCTGAGGCTGAATTAAAAGATAATGATGCTGGGCTTCCATGACTTGCTTTATGATTTATCTCTCACTTTATGATATTACAGTTATCACTTGTCTGTTTCCATTATTGGGTTGAGACAAAAGTTACAGACTATCTTTGTTCATCAGAACATAACTTAGCTGAATACCTTCCTGTTCTAGATAGTAGAGTAGTAACTGGGAATATATGTATAATTATGGACTATATACTTTGAAAATTTAAATGTGATTGCTTCTTCCATTATAAAGCTGAGTTCTATATGATTTTCATACTCATAGAGAAATTGTGAGAATTGGAATAATATAAGTTATATGTGTTTATACCGTAGGAAGTTTACTCAATAAAAGAGTTGTGGTTTTTTTTGTGTGTGTGTTTCACTAGTATGTTTGATGATGCAAATATAGATATTTTTCATCAGGACACCAAGATGTGTAGTTTATAACTGGCCCTGGATCTCCTTGAGCACCATTTAATTTCACATCAGAAAGATACTTTTGCTGAGAGAGTAATTTTACTTAAAGGTTGGAAAAAGTAGGAAAAATGTCTCCAATTAAGAAAGGTGAGTAGGGACATCCAATAGAACATCCCTTCATTCTTTGCAAATATTTGCAATATTTATCTGGGTACCTGAGATCAAAATTAATTGCACTGCAGGATTGGCTCCATTATTCATTTAGTGAACTCAGCATATAGGAAAGAATCAGCTTGCTCATGCAAATAGAATAATTGCTTAACTGAGTTTTTATTCTTTACAACCTGTTTATTTAAAAACTTGAAACCCTATATTCAAAACGAGAAGATTTAAGCTTTCATGCAAAAATATGAAAATGTTAAATTCTTTCAGAAGTCATCTTCTTGATTAAAAAAGAAAAAATTGTGTTATTGGTTGTATAAACGGTAATGTTAGTTTTCTTATGCTTTTAGCATCTTCATAGAGAACTTGGGAGTTTCAAATTTTATAAGATCCCAATTTCTCCTCTCTTGATAGTATTTTCCATTTTTTGTTTATTTTTGATACTCCTGTTATGACTTTTCTTAAGGATAGATTAAATGCCTGTAATAGAGAATGCTTCTTTAAAATGAAACTGCTTATCTCTTTAAAAATTGAACCTTGAAAACACCTATGTCAGGAAGTATTAAGTAAACCATAAATCTGACTTCTAGCTATGGTAATTTGGAAATTGTTTCCTATAGTCTTTCTAAGCCACATGCACTTTTCGGAAAATGTGAAGCAAAATACTTATTATTGATGTCATCATATACAGCCATGGAAAAATGCATGCATCATGTAAGTAAAGCTGCGAGTGTCGATTGGAGTCATTTTTTATTTCTGACTTGTTTCCTGTGTATTTTCTTGGGAATTGCGCATGCCCAATGTGTGTCAGCAGCTGCCCATTGTGATGTTACTGAGTATAGCTATTCCACCTTCCTTTGGGGATTGCGCCCCTTTGTGCTTGTGCATGTGTGCTTTTAGTAGTTTTACCTAAGTTATTTCAGGCTTCATGGACTCATCAGCTATTTGGGATTAACCTGTTGTCTGGTATATTTTTATAATAAAAAATTAAATATGTATTTGGAGGCATATGAAGTCTTTGGAGATGCTCTTTATTTGATCTCAGAAGTTGATTTTAGGCTATGAAATATAGAGCAATTTTTAAAAATATATTGCCTTAAAGTTATTTTTGTACATGGTTTTATCATGCTATTGTTTAGAAACTCTAAAGGCTGTCCAACGTACTTACAATAATATTCCCACTCCTGGTCTCTCAAGGCTTATGATGACTGGGCTTATTCTAACTTCATCGTAAATCTGACTTCTAGCTATGGTAATTTGGAAGTGTTTCCTATAGTCTTTCTAAGCCACATGCCCTTCTTGTGTGACTCAAAATGCTTAAGTCTCCATTCTGTATTTCAATTCTTGTAGCATGGGACACTCTCTGAACCCAGGATCTTTGCACATGCTCTTCTCTTTGCTTTGATCAATCTTGGTTCATTTACTTATTCCATTCTCATGATTCAGGTCTCGATTTAAGTATTACTTTCTCTCAGAGAGGCCTTTCCAACAATCTAAAATAACCCTTTGCATCCACTAAAAACACAGAACTGAGTGTAGTCATCTGGGAAGATCAAGTCCAGGCAAGAAGTTTGAGCAATCTTAACAATTAGGAAACAGAATTTTGTAGAGCCAGCACATAGACTAATTTACTTGATTGTACATATATAAAGTGGCACCTGAAAATGTATTATTTATATGTTGCATATGATCATTTTTAAAGTTGCTTGCACTTTCTATCTCAAAGAGTAGACCATAAAGACCTGGAATTTATCTGTTTCTTTTTTTTTTTTTTTTAATAGCAGCCTTTGCATCTTACACAGTGATTAGCATCTTATAAATAAACAATATAAGGAAAAGAATGGATGATAAAAAGTCTTTTCACACATGAAGAATAAAGATATAGAAGGCCACATTTAAGAAAATATGTGATTCCTTCTACATATAAGAGAGATCATTATAGAGTTTTAAACAGGAGAGACCAAGGTCTGAATTTTAAAGTTAAAAATTGGAGAATGGATTTGAAGTGGGCAAAAGTAAAACTATGAAAAACTCATTAAGAAAATCTGTGCAGCCTCCAGGAAGAAGATAGTGATTTGGATTCTAATGGTGGCGGTCAGTGGGATAAAAAGAAGGTAGAGAGAGAAGGTGATGGTGTGGTTTCTGCAGAGGTATAATTCTGACATGGGGTTTCTGTGTTTGGGGTGGACACCAAAAGATTTTGGACATGCTGTGTGGAGGATGTCAAGACATCCAGAGATATCAATTAGGCAGAAGATGTAAGTTGGGAACTCAGAAAAGTGGATTTAAATGAGGAAACGTGGCAATCTTCGCTATCTATGCTCTAATACACAGAACTGAGTGTACTCATCTGGGAAGTTCAAGTTCAGGCAAGAGGTTTGAGAAATCTTACAATTAGGAAACAGAGTTTTGTGGAGCGAGCACATAGACTGAGGAAGAATAGTCAATAATGTCGGAGGAAAATTTGTATTATGAGTTGCTGAGAGAAGCTTGGTCAGCCTTGCCTGAGACATGGAGTTAAATCACAGATTTCTTATAAAGATTGAGAATGTGTGGATTATTGGGTTTGAAAATAAAACAAGAAATGAAGGGTTATAGTCCCTGCACTTTGTGCCTACTGAGAACATACGGTTACTATTTTCATGATTTTAATATATTATGAGTCAATGGAAGACACAATAAATAGAGTTGATTCAACCAAAGTACCTATGTTAGTGCCTCTGAATTTATATCATTAGGGGAAAAAATAGATATTTTTGAAAGGCCAAAAGAGCTAATAATTGAAAGGGAAAAAGTTACTGTTTTTTTTTTGTTCCCAAATTATAATAGACAGAACATGCCCCAATAAAAAGCAAGAATGAGTTGAAAGAAAATTTGAGATGTTATCTAGCTTTCATTGCTTATGTTTTTGTTTTAACTTCAACTTTCCTTATTTATATTAATTATTATACTGGTACCAGTTTTTTGAGCATCTTTGAAACAGGCATAACATGTTTAAAGAGGTAAACTCAAAATGAAGATCTGAATAAGATGTTAAACCTTTTTTTTTTCTTTTTGTGAAGTCATAGTAGTAAAAATATTAGGTTTGATCTTGTGCTACCAGTGTCAAGGATAAGTGACTTCTGCCTGTTGACGCTAAACCTTGACTTCAGGCTTTAGAGGGTCCAGTGTGGGAGGCAGGTCCAAGTGAGTGTGCATCAGATGCAAACTCTGATTTTTATTGTCATTGTTCAGGTTCTTGCCCAACCTGCAGTTTTTAGGAACCATGAGGTCCGGCCAGATGGACAGCCTGTGCTTCTCACTTAGTTTGGCTCCCCCCATGCCTCCCTTCTCCATCTGGAGTCTGGTTAACTTTGCCAGCACACTGCAGCACCAGGAGCTAACTTCTACCTGCCTCCACGGCTGTGCTCTCTCAATGGAGCATCTATTTATATATCACCTCATGCTGTAGCACCCAGATGGTTATGTTGTTGTTGTTTTCCTTTTGCAACGATGTTAACTGCAGTGGTATTTATTCTTCATTTAAGAAAAAAACAAAAACAAAAAACGAACCTTTGAGATAGGTCATCTATTTGTTCTCTGTCATGCTTTTTTTTTTTTTTTTTGTACAAATGAGAGTGAATTTTGCTCCATCTAGCCAAGGACACAATACCACTTACACACTTCTTTATATCTAACAGCAGAACATAACATCCCTTAAATCTTTTTTTTTCAACTTTTATGAAGGAGAAACTATTTCTGAAATTCTAGTATGCATGCGAGAATTTTATGATTGAAATTAATTCCATTGGAGGTTTCTTGTAAAGTCACAGGGATAAGGCTGAGATCCTAAGGCAAAGTCTCTTGGAATAAAGGGTTAAAATATTTCCTTGAATTTTTACTTTCCTTGAAATGATCGTTGTTATCAAACACTGGTGTTCACCTAATTTATCTATTTTAAACTTTATTTGGGTGCCTGAGAACCTTAATTTGGACACCATCTTATTGGTTTGACTTTTAAATTCAATACTTATTTTTATTAAATCTTATTTGAGATCTTTAAATCTTCAAATAATGGTTGACTTCTTTCCAATATTCACTTATTGGATCTGTATGAGAATGCTGCAGAGAACCACACCACATTACCCACGAAGGATGGGGGATGCTGAAAGATATGGGGAGAGAAGGGCTTTAGGAATGTTAATGTGTAAGTGTAAATTTATGTGTAAGATTCACCCTAATGATTTGAGATGAGTAGAAAGGATAAGTACAGTTGGATGGAGCAAAAGAAGATACTCTTATTCTGGAAAACATTGATGGATTCATAAAAAGATAAAATGAAAAACAATTGTGACCATGAGTTTAATAATAAATCTGGGAGTGAGAAAACAACGAACTAAGCAGAGTATTGGAGGTGTGACAGTCAAAATAGGAAGAAGACTGTTGAGACTGTTCTTAAGATAAAAAATTCTAGACCATGATTTTGCAAGGAACCCAACAGTTTCTTCTCAAGATGGTCTTTGCACTATTTTATGTTTGTATATCATGTTCTCTTACTTTAATCAGAGAAAGTGGGGGAAATTGTATTCTTTGCAAAACTCAAGATTGAAGTTGGATTCTGTAATTTCAAAATTTTATAGTAAGGATTGAAGAATAATAAATTAACAAGAAAAGATAATCCATGTGA
Organism: Spermophilus citellus; assembly: GCF_964194105.1. NCBI lineage: Eukaryota > Metazoa > Chordata > Mammalia > Rodentia > Sciuridae > Spermophilus > Spermophilus citellus. The sequence continues at coordinate 68,104,021 of NC_138196.1, read as the reverse complement.
AACAGAGAAGCGCACGATATCATCGGAAAACTGAAAGGTCCTCCAGAGTCTGTAATTCATCATGAACTGTGAGGAGCAGGGGTGAGAGCTCAATAAATGAAACATCCTATCTGGCCTTGGGAGGAGAACATTGTCTCCATGGTGATGCCTCAGGTTTACAGAGTCCAGCAGCTGTGCTTGGTTTCAGAATGAACCTGATGACATGCAAAAATGTGGCTGGGGAGAAACGGAGGGGAAGACATGGAGATACCAGTGCAGCGGCACACTATTAAAAATATCATCAGTCATTGCAAAAAATGTGTCATTTAAAAACTTATCTGTGCTCCCAACTGTGTGGTCATGAATGTCTACGGAGAATCTTGCATGTGTCATATTCGGCCAAGATTTGAAGCTAACAGTGGCAGAGCCCCATTAAGATTCTACCAGCTAGCGGGAGGCACATCTTAGCATACATATTAAAACAAACTAAGTGCTATAAAGGAAAGATATTAGAAAAGAAATTATGGCTAAACTTTTAGGCTATGGAATCAGACCATCTGGGTTTGAATTTGTGTTGGGTTTAGTGGTTGAATTTCTGTGAGGCTCAATTTCTTCAGTTTTTTTTCAAAATGTGGGGGAAATGACTTGACTTATTGGACTATTGTGTGAAAATCTTTGCACCACACTAAATTTGGCACTTGTTACAAACAGTAAATTAGCTGTGAGGATAATGTTATGAGAACAACATTTTGATATATAGGCAAGAGTGCATCAAAACCTCAAAACCTGTGTGTGTGTGCGTGTACACATTCACAATGTGCAGAAGAGCTCTGATTTAAATTATCACACAGATCAAAGCTCTACTTCCCACCTAGATGCTTATGAGTTGTGATTCTAATGAGTCACTCAATTTCTCCTATTTTTCAGTACCTCAGATGTTGTAAATCCTACCTTCAGAGGTTATGGTGTGAATAGCAAAGAGACTCCCTAAAAATGCAATAAAAATAATAAATAATTCTAATTCTGTCCATCTCAATTATCCTTGCATAATTTTCAACCCTTATGTTTTTCATTTTTAATATATGAAATTATGTTTGATATTATCTGGTTGTTATACTCAGGTTATTCAGGTTTCCAAAATTTTATTTTTACTCTGTCCATGACTTTGTTCCTATAGGTTAGAATAATCAAAATCTAAATATAGTTCTATCATTTTAGAATAGTATGTAATTCCAGGAAGACAATGTGTTTCTTTATAGAAATATTCAGATGATTTTTTATGAGATAGCATTTATTTATTTTTTAAAGAAACTTACATTTCAAATGTTTACAAAATATATCTAACAATATCCATTTACTATGAAGTCAGATTTAGAGCCATTTCAACCTTATAGAACAGACCAGGGTTGAAACTTGCAGTAAACAGGGACACAAAAATCCAACACAAATCCATGTCACAAAATCCCATTCTCAACGAGGCACTTTATTTTTGGAATTTCTACCAGACCCCTATTGATTCTTTCTTAGTATACTATTTTTAATAAAGTTACTTATTAGCTTTGCTGACCCACATCACATTGAATCTGAGTACTAAAAGAACTTAGTTAAATTGTTTGTAGGTAAGTACTCATAGCTAGAGAAATGACTCACATAGTCAGCGGGAGACGGTGACCTTCATGTCAACAGGGATATGTAGTCCTGTGGTTTTCAATAATCTGTGCTCATGTTGCCTACTAGGAATCACTGCAAAAGAATGTTAACTGTCTACTCTTCATGATCACAAATGTACGTGTGCTGTGTTGTATTTCACTGTTGCTGTCTAAGAATTTGATGTAGCATGTCCATATACCCAGAATATTAAGCAAAATCTCAGCCTTTACAGAGGCAGCAGGGAGGATGGGGATTTGAACTTAGAAAGTTTGGGGATGAGAGGAGATCATCTGCAAAGCCCGTGGTCATGGGACAAGAGAAGGCCGACAAGACTGAGGCCAAGGATAAATCCAGATTGAGGAGCAGGAGGTGCTCTCTACTTTAGCAAAGGCTAGTTAAAATGCTGATCTGTGAGTTCTCTCTTTACAGAGTGTGTTCTCATAAATTGGAGGCTAGGATCAGGTAGTGACCTTTTTTTTTCCTAACTCTCTAATTAATTCGAATGCATGTGATCCCAGGTACATACTTTGAGAAAGAACACCTAGGTAAATGGAGATCTTTGTTGAGGATTTTGTGCAGAGTGATATTCGATGTATTCCAGAAGGATAAATCTGTTGGAGTGTCATGCCAGAGGTCAATATGAAGACTTCTAATTAATTCATCTAGGAGGTTATGGAGTCCTGGCAAGACACTGACAGGAGCATTAGAAAAGACACAGAAGGTACTAGGGGTATGGAGAGGGCAGTCAACAGAAAGATTCACTCTAAATACGGTAGAGCAGAGAGGGATAAAGAAATGACAAAGCTCTCTCTGGAAAATAAGTTTTAGAGGCAACAAATGAATTTATTTTGGATTATCCTTTATCTGGTTGTAATTAGATTGATTTCTATTTACATTTACTCAGGAGTCAATAAAGGCCTGGATTTGAATTACACCTCATCCCAACTTAGACAAGTTTCTTTATGTCACTGAACTTGAGCCAGTCTCTTATCTGTAAATGGGGTGGACCAATCTCGTAGAGCGGCTGTGGGCACAGAGAGCAATTTTGGCATCTCTTCTAGAAATTGTGAACATCACAGGAAAGCTCTTTATGCATGCTTTCATTGTCTTTGGTCCCAGAATACTGTTGGTAGAAAAAAAAGATTTTAGTTTGTTTTTGCATGATTTTTTTCTTTCACAAGACAGAATTTATAGACTCTAAGCATAGATGGAAGTTTCTGAGGGTTGTTTTGACTATTTTTGAGGCAATGCTATGTTAGTAACCATCATACTGTATACCTAAAGGACTGGAATTCTTCTCATAGTACACAAACTCCTTCTAGACTAGAGGGTTTCACAGTACACTTTTCTGTGCTCAGTTCTGCTTTGTAATTCATACCCTTGATTGCTTAATTCATCAGTTGTCCACATGGGAACCCAAGCTAGTGACTGATGAGAAATTATACTGAAAAAAAAATAAAGTGCTTTTTCACTGCTCTGTAGAGAAAGGTTTTCCATTTCAGGTTCAGTCCTACTTTTTGGACTAAGGAGCATTTTTTGCAAAAAAATAGTTTTATTAGACATAGAAATATTAAAATGAACGTGAGGTATTGGCTCTCTGCCAAAGAAAACTTAAAGTAAATTGAGCCATATTCAAAGATAAAGAGTTTTGTCTTTTTAATTTCTTTTAAGGAAAAATATTTAAATCCTAATGCTTTCTACTAAAATGTCATGTCAATCTTTGATTTCAAAACCACAATCATAGTTCATCTTTTGAATTAAAAGTCAGAATTTCTTTCTCCATGTGATTGTAGTAATAGTTAACAATGACCTACATAGAGAACTTCCATACTTTGGGTCACAGAAATACCCTTTGTGGTTTTGGAAAGCTACTTTCATTGCTGCCTGGGTGGTGAAAAGGGAGAATATAAATGTGTATGTGTTAAGCCTTGGAGACCCTGGAAGTGTTTTGAGCTTGGAAAAAAAAATTCACATTGCAATATTTTGCATTTAGCAAAACTCAAAACATATTTTGAAAGCTGCCTTCTTCCTTAAGTTTATACCTCTGGGTATTTTATGTCATATTATTGTTATTTCTTATTCATTACTGATATTTTATGAGAGTTCTCATAATCATGGACCTTTTACTTTGAACCTAAATTTTTTTTTCTTGCCAATGTTAAATAGTATCCTAGTCCAGAAATTCTGGGTTCAGTTTAAATTTTTGAATATGTGCCTTGATGGTTAGCCAGGCAGCTTCAGTCATTTCTAGTAGTTGTATTTAATTATATTGAAATGCTTAATTAGTCTATCTTATCATTATATATGCAGTTTAACCTTAACATGTTTCAGTGGACATTTTCTTACAAATGACCCTAAGTCCATGATCCTAATCTGTTAAATATCAGGCTTTTCTGTATTTTTTTTTATTTGGTACAGTTGAGTGCATAACATCAGAAGAATTAATTTGCACAAGCATTTTAAAAAGTGCTTTGTACATGTTGCATATGTTTAAACAGACTCCAGGGTCAACCATCCTAGCTCTGAATCAAGTTCTGAGAAAAAAAAAACAGGAAACAGTTTGTATTTCCATAAAATGAATACAAGTTATGACAGCAGAGAGTGTCATAAACTAGTTGTGTGTGTTATTTTTTTCATTGTTGTTGTTATTCTAAAGGATGACCTCACAGAATTTATTGAGTCTGCCTGAGAAAATTTTTGTCTCCCTTTGAGGGCAGTTTTGATGTCCTGATAATAAACAAGAAGACAACTTCAGAATTATTTAACACTGTAATTGAATAGACTAAAAAGTTCATGTTGAAATTTTGAAAAATATTAGCTGATCCTTTGAAGAATCTTGTTTGTGTATTATGTTATCACTAGAACACATTCTTATTGTGTTAAGAAGTTGTTATTCCCAGCTAGAGTCTTACTTTGTGTGAAGTTGTACATAATTTTACAGAAATCTATAATCCTCTGCAACCATAAGGGATTTTACTAACATTAAATATGCAAACTAAGAAGGATTCTGGATATCTCGTGACTTTATAAGAAGAACACACTGAGCTTTTAATGAGTGCTCTCAGACAATTTTGAATTAAAAATTTTAGAATATTTCACTCTTTGATTTTGCATATTAATATTGATGGTTATCAGGTAATAATATTTATTCTTTATTTTTGTGCTTAGAGATGCTCTATTTTAGAAGAAGCAGAATTTAAAATTTTGTAACTACTGCTGTCTCCTTAAGGCACCTTCCTCTCTTTGATTTCTAACTATGCTAGAAGGAATACAGATATATATTCACAGTGGTTTTCAAAATGATCCAAGGGGAATCTTCTACAGTATTTGACTGAAATATGACCAAATATAATATTCCTGAGCAGAAAATTCTTTGAGATATTTAAAGTATATTTAAACTATTTTAGAGAATATTACTTTCCATATTCAATACTTATTCTTTCCTGGCAAGTGAAAGTTACAGGAGGAGGTTGAGTTTAAATCTTTTTTGTTTTATAGGAGGCACCAGAATGCTATAATTTAAAGTAGACATTATAATGGTCATATATGGCTGCACTCCAAGAATATTTACCTTTTTCATTTTAGCTATTCAAATTTCCTGTTGTAGAGTACACTCCTAATAATGTAATCAACACATTATTTTAATGATTATATAATTACTCTCTTTTGAAGAATACATAGTATATCTAATGTGAAATTGGTTCGATGGTGATCTAATATCTATCATGCTCAAAAGGAATTCATGAGACTTTTGTTCCCCTAAGGTCTTACTCTTTGGTTGACAGCATTAGATTTTCTTTGGCTGGTCTAGGTGGCTTGGCTAGTGGTGACATCCACACCCACATCATTGAGAAGTCTAAGCAACTATTTATCATGCCCTTTTCAGGCTACATTTACAATCAAAATTGGTCAATTACCATGAGGTACCCAAGGGAAATACATGAAGCCAAACTTTGGATCATCCTCTAATGATTCAGTCAAGATATCCTGTCAGAATTGTGACTCACTCTAGTTCCTTTGTACAGAGAGCCCAAAGTACCCAGGCAGTAACCAGAGCTTAAAGTTCGGTGGTATTGCCATCACTTCTAATAGAGAAGCTCTTTGGGGAGTTACCAGGACCTCTGAATGCTAAGAGTCCAAAGCAATGGGAGAGGAGAAGCTGAGATTTCTCAGTGAGTCTCTTCCTCATGGATTTATAATGTGATGCTAACCCATACTCAGCCATTAGATCTTTGCTAAGATTGTAGGTATTTCCTTCTTACCCACTTTTAAGGGACTGCATATTGCCCTCATGTTCTACCAGAGGTGAGATAGTGTTTGCCCTATCCCTGTTTGGTAGGATCACTGCATGGAATTCAGTTTTCTTTGAGATGCCAAGGTAACATCTGGGTTCAAGAAAAACTATAATTTTTGTCAAATATCAGTGTTTTTAAATTGTGATTAGGGTGGGAACAACATTCTCTTTTACAAAAGTAAAACTATCTAAATAACTGGTTTTGATTTGATATCTTGCATTTTGTGGGAGATGCAGATTTAAATTTAAAAGGCTTCCTTTCTGTAATAGATTGTGTGAGCTAAGGAACCTACCTGGAAGTTGTTCCATCTATTTACGTTAATCCCACTTATATAATTAGTTACCTAAAAAATGACCAATAGGTGGGTTACAAACCCAGCAGACAGACTATGAGTTAAATCTGGGCTGAGACTCTATTTATTGGTTCCCATATGGTCCACTCTACTAGGAGGCCCAAGTTGGCTCTTCGGGTCTCCAAGTATTATTGTCAATGACTCTTTCTCCCTTTGTGGAAGGACTGAAGAATCATTATCATGTGTATTAAAGGGTTGTCCTTCCTTAGGCATATGAGTTACAGGTGTGAAACCTGGCTCACATCCTGCAGCTGGAGGAGGTATTTTTTTTTTTGTGGGGTTGGAGAGTAATCATCCTCAATTTTCTGATCATCCTGTCTTCAGATTTTTTTGATTGTATACATTGCAACATACCCTTGGTTGAATATCTATCTGTTATGCTCCTTAGATATTTTTTCTATTAACTATATCATCACTGTGTGAGAGTGAGGGTATCTTGTGTGCCTACCTTGCCATGCCTTATGATAATTGTCTTCACCTGGCTTATGATAATTGAAGATCACTCTACAACCTTTATTTTTTCTGGATTCTGTCATTTCCATTATTTAGCAACATCATATTATCAGTCTTCACCTTCAAAGGAGTGACTTTGAACTTCTCTATGATATCAGTTCTTCTTTCACTAGTACATTCCTCATTGGTAACTGGTTTATCTTCAGAACTTTACTATGTAGCTTAGTCATCAAATGTCTTTTCTTACGGAATGATGTCTTTCCATTGAAACATACTTCTCTCTTTCATTATTGTCCTTAGAGTTACTATTTCCCCTCTATTGCACACGAACCTGATAACACCTCCCCAAAGCATTGCTTTTTCCAGTCTTTCATTATTATAGATGAATATTTAACAATTACACTGTTATTATATTGCTGGATGCTATTTGTGCTGTACCTATAACCCAAGATGACGTTCTCATGCCCAGTTTGAAATCTCCATTGCTAAAATCTTATAATGCCTGCTTATGTGTGCCAATATTGCTACCACTGTCACAGATTGGGTTGCTCAGAAAGCAGACTATGATGAAGGGAAGAGTTCTTGGGGTCACTATTTATAAATTTGAGGGAGGGGAAGGAAGCAAGATTGGAAGAAGATATTTGGCTATAATGTAGTCTCAGTGATGGTTTCAAACAAATTTGGAGTTCCAATGCTAGAATGATCCCAAGTTGGGTAGAGAGAGATATACTCTTATATACACTCCTTGATCAGTCATTGGATGCTGGCTACCTACAGGAAGTGGCTTTGGCTATAGAGGAGGCAGCATTTCAGCCAAGAGGCTGACAGTTGAATTTTTTAGACAACAACTTTTCAGTTTTTAGGAATGAATTTTTCCCTCTTGAGGTTAAATCTGGGCAGCCCATCAAAGCATCCTCTAAAAAACACCGTGGAAAAGACTAATAGTAGTACTTTTCCCTCTTCCTCGCCATCTTTATAAGGGCACTAGAGACAGAAAATATGTAGGTTGGTGAACGGGGAGATAAAGAAATCTTTTCTTCCATATAATATCATGCCCAGACATATTTACAAGCATTTTCTGCCTACTTTTTAAGAAAAAAAAATTTGTGCTTTTATAAAAAGTACATCTGAGTGACCGGGAAAAAAATTGTCTCTCAGATCATTTTATGAGGTCAGTATAACTTTGATTCCAGCCTATACAATGAAATGAAGAGAAAACATATTATGGGTCAATTTCTTTTATAAATATAAATGCCAAAAAGAAAAAGGAGCATAAGGGGCTTCTTTGACCTGATGAATGATCTGTCAAAACTTTTTTACTAAAAGCATACTCAGTGATAAAATATTAGAAGTTTTCTTTTTAAAAGTTATAAGACAAATATTCCTACTATTATATTCAGTATTAAGGTTTTAAGAATTAATATAAATTAGTTTGCACAAGCACACACTCATACTCACACATACTGGAACTGGATTTGGTGAACACAACACTACTTTTGGATGATAAAACTGTCTTCATATGAAATGTAAGAGGTCTATTAGAGTCAATGGAAACATTCATATCTGGTGAATACAAGATCCAAACATAGCATTTTTTAAAATTCTTTTTTTGATGTTGATGAACCTTTATTTTATTCATTTATTTTTATGTGGTGCTGAGAATCGAATCCAGTGCCTCACACATACTAGGCAAATGCTCTATCACTGAGCCACAACCCCAACCCAAAACAGCATTTTATACATAAGTAACACTTTTTTCTAACTAAAATGTTAGCATTTAATACAGTAACAAAATCTTAAGGTTTAGCAATACATAAGATCTGCAGGGAGTAAAAGTTAAGCCTTCATGAGAAAATGTAAATAAAACCAAAATAAGTTGAATACGATCAAAGGTATGAAAATTAAATGCGTTTAAAATAACAATTATTTCTACATTAATTTACAGAGTCAATGCAATTCTAATCAAGACCCCAACAGGATTTGTCTTGTAGCTTGACTATATGCTTCTCAAATTCAGAAGGAAAAATTATATTGCAAAGAGTAAGTGTAAAATTCTAAAAACATGGGTGAGGGGATAAGGGACCAATCCTATTAGATATAAAGATTCCTAAAAAGTAACTGTTACCTTATAGCATGGAATTAAAGGCTAATGTGCCAAAGAAACAGAAAAGAAGGCTTAGATGTATGATGCATACTATAATTTGGATCCAACTGTCCCTCAAAGGCTTATGTACTAAAGGATTGGTTGCCAGCCTGTGGCTCTATTGGGAGGTGGTGACACCTTTAGGAATTGGGACCAACGGGGAGGATGTTAGGCCACTGGGGTCATGCCTCTGAGGGAGATGTTGAGACCTTGGCCCCTTCCATTGTATTTACTTCCTGGCTGAGCAGGTGAGCAGGCCTCCTCTCACATGAGTGTCCACCATGATATATGGTGCTTCCCTAGGCCACAGAATGATGGGGCCAAACAACCTGGACTGAAGCTTCTGAAGCCATAAGCCAAAATAAATCTTTTCTCCTTCTGCTTATCTTAGTATTTTGTCACAATGATGCAAACATATCACAACATGTATGTGACAGAGATGGCATTGCAAATATTTGGAAAAGGGCTAGGCATTCTTTTGCAAGGCTGGGAGACTTAGTTATCCATGCAGAAGAGGAGAAGTTTGAGCTATTTTATATTTTGTATAAATAAAAAAACAACGTGGAATAAGACATCCATGTGAAAGATAGATTCCCATATCTCCTAAAAATTCTAAAACCTATCTCAGAAAAACGTGCTGCTTAAATATGACTCAAAAGCACAAAATATGAGAGAGCAAATGATTACAAATTTATTGTGTGAATATTAAATACATTTATTTAAGTTAAATATATTAATTTTATTATAAACTAAAGTCTACATTGGGGAAGGCTACCACGATGAGAGAAAATTAATATCCAGAGTATATAAGAAGTACCTACAATCCAGCATAAGATAAACTAGCCAAAGAAAAACATTCTAAAGAATGGAAACTGACCATTCCCCAAAGAGGAAATTTTCTAAAAACCTATACAAATACCACATCTCACAAGTTTCTAGGTAGTGTTTAATCAGAAATGTCTAAAATCTATTTCTCTTTATACATATATTTGCAAAAGAAATGAGCTGATTTCCTAGCATCCTCCAAAGGTGCATTATTATTATGGTTATAAATCATAGATTTAAACATATTTGATAATGTTTCAATCCAATCAGTTGTTATTTTTGTTAATATGCAAATTGTCCTAATTTTGGCCAGTGGAAGCTTCTTCAGTTTTCCCTGAATTCTTTAGCATAACACTTTGATCTTTGGTAGCTTCATAGCTTTCTGGTATTATAATGTACCCCAGGCTTCTCTTATCATTTTCTGCCACAGGCCTGGAATCAGTTATTATTATTATTTTTTAAAGAACTCTGACATATACACACACACACACACACACACACACACACACTTATCTATCTATCTGGGATTGAATTCAGGGGCACTTGATCACTGAGCCACACATATCCCCAGCCTTTTTTGTGTGTTTTATTTAGAGACAGGGTCTCACTGAGTTGCTTACCAGTTCACTGTTGCTGAGGCTGGCTTTGAACTCGTGATCCTTCTGCCTCCTTCTCCTGAGCCACTGGGATTACAGGTGTCTACCACTGGGCCCAGTAAGAACTCTGACTTCTTTATGAGGAAGTTTTCTGGGTACTAGTAGTGTTTAATATCATTGATCATATTGGCCATTTATTGTTTTTAGTCTTTTATTTTATTAGTTAGAACTAGGAAATGCATGTATATGTAATTTTTAGTTCTGAAATGCTTCAAAACTTTGTACTGATAATTCCCATTCTAATTTTACTTCACTTCCCCTTTCTCATAGTGAAAATCCGGGTTATCAAATACTATAGACTTTCTCTTTAATACATTCCCATCTCAGAATTGCAATTTCAGCATCATCAGTCACCAGTAACAATATGATTATTGGAAACAGTTTATTTTTTAAAAACTTCTCCTGTTTTTAGGGTTTATCTCAAGGAAGATATATAGTCAAATCATTGTTTTTTTTCCTCAAATAATTTGGAATAATTTCTCTGTTTGGTTATGCTGCCAGATACATGATAGTTTCACTTGTTTCTTTGCGTTAGATTGTAAATGGAATTCTGCAGAACTCTCCCCAAAGTATAGCTATTCTCAGATTGGTCTGCTATGCTTCTCAATGATTATCTCTTAGTATTTTTGACATTTTCTTGTTTATTTGCCTATCAGGACCCAGTGGCCTTACTTCTCTGTTGACTTGCTCATATGTTGATACTGTGTAGTTCTTGTAGCTGGTATGGGGTCGGCAGAGTTGTAAATGGTTTATTCCCATCCGTTTTCATTTGGGGCCTTTTGCAAATACCTCACAATCTATTTACATGCTGTGTATTGTGTGTCTTGGTTTTGTGTTGGTGGATTTACATCAGGATTAGTGTTATGGTTTGGATTTGGAATGTTCCCTAAAAACTCGTGTGTTAAGGGTTTGGTCACCAATGTAGCCATGTTCAAAAGTGGAGCTTTGGGGGAAGTAATTGGATCATGAAGGCTCTGACTTCATCATTGGATAAATCCATTGACAGCTGAATGGATTACTGGGAAACGAGGGAAAACTTAAGCAGGTGGACATAGTTGGAGGAAGTAGGTGACTGAGGACATGCCCACAAGGACTATGTTCCATCTCTGACCCCTTCCTTCCATCTTTTTCTCTTCCTTCTCTGCTTTCCTGCAGTCATGAGCTGGGCAGCTTTCCTCTGCCATACCCTTCTTTCTACCATGACGTTCTGTGTCACCTGAGACTTATAGCAAAGAAGCCAGCTGACCATGGTCTTAAATCTCTGAAACGATAAGCCAGAATAAATATTTTGTCTCCTATGTCATTCTTGTCAGGTGTGTGGGTCACAGCCAACAATTAGAAAATATTCTATTATTATGTTGCTGTTGCCTTTGATACCTATATTCAAAATCTAGGTTTGCCTAACAAAAAGTTTATTCATGCATATATATGACCCAGTTGACTGAAATCCTAGGTATGTATTCTGGATAAATCCTGGTACTACACATAGTATTTTTTAGAAATTGTATTAGGGAAAATTTTGTTACTATATAAATTTCTATGTTAGAAAAAAATACAAAATTTTTATATTCATGTAAAAGAATAACCTAGAAATTTTAAGAGTCTACAGTTAAATATATATCATGAACAAGCATAGTATATTTAATATTGGTCAAAGTACAATAATTGAAAAAAAACAGAGTTTGTTGATATTAGTTTAAAATTTAAAATCACAGAGAAAAGAAGAGACTCTATATATTTCTGCTGAAGGATATAAGAGATGGAGGAGAGCAGAAACTTGGATGGGAGTGATTAATATTATATTTATGGTGCTTATTATTATGGAGAGAAAATGGGATTCTAGGAACTAGAAGGGGTACATGGATTATGTAAATTTTTTTCTAATAAGATCTCAGGCAAAAATTTCAAAATTTTGCAAAATGGTGAGTATGCTTTTCTCTAGAGTTGAAATATTGCATGATTTTTAAATACAGAAGTTAGACCAGTCTGGTTGGTTGAATATATTTATGTGGATAATAAAAGGATGTCCAATCACAGATGGTTTATGTTAGACATAAAAGCCAGGAAAAAATATAGTTCCAAAGGCCAGTGTTAACAGGACCTGTCCAAACTCTGTTCATGTAGGAGGGAGTTCTGTTCAAAGATCTAATGGTCTGATACCATTAAACATTGAAATCATGTTAGTATAGATGCCAGGAAGCATTGAAATAATATAAGTAAACTTCCTTGTTTTGATCCCACACTCAATAGGTACTCTTATATGAGTATATATTTTTTTTCTTCACATGTATTTATCTATGTTGGGAGTATATTGGGCAGACACCCTGATTGTTCAATCCTCTTCATAATTATGTTTCTTAATATGAACAGACATTTTGATTATTTTGACAGCAGTGTCTTGTGAACTTTCTCAGGGATGTCTGCATTTCCCAGTATAATGGATTCTGGGGGACTTGTGAGATAGAATTTCTGATTCAGCCAGGCTATATATAGCCAAATCTTAATTTGAGCAAAATTATTGAAGTTAGATACTATGTTTGAGGCTTCTTCCTGGAAACATCCTTCTGTTCTATGGTACATTATTTTTGAGTTTTATAAGGGCTTTCTTGTGAAGTCACAAGTCAAAGGTTGTTACAGCCACAGTCACAGAGAAAAAGTCATTCAAGTGTGCAGCGGATTGTAGTGATGGACTGTCATTCAGAGACATTCAGGATTATGTGTAATTAGCACCAAAGGTACAGAACTGGTAAAACCAGACACCCTGGGAGCAGTTGCTAAGGCAGTATGACTAATTCTTGCAGTGAAATCTATTTTTAATATTCCTTGCATTGATTCAAGTACCTAAGCCTACTGTGATTTTTTTGAATAGTAAGGAGAAGGCTAAATGGCCAATTTAAAATTGACTTTGAATGACTTTTAATAGAACCTACTTGATGTGCTAAATCACTAATCCTCAAAGAAAGGGACTTTGTTTCATTTGAATTCCCAGTTCCTAGCAGAATATCAGGCACAAAATATAAGTTTGATAAATTATGATAATATGTCTCTTAATTTTTCAGGATAACAAAAACAGATTTTCAACATTTTTAAGGCTATTATGTTTTGGGGGGTATCTCTTTTATTTGTGATATTTTAAAAAACATTGTTTTATAAGCCCTCCAATTTTTCTGATTAATTGATTTCATTAATTGTTAAAGGGAATCAATGCAAATGGAACTTTTACAAAATTTTAGCCCTGATTAGAAAAATACTATATGTTTAAAATTCTTCAAATGAGACAGCAACAATTATAATTATCTGGAAGTCAATTACAGAAGTAAATGATAGTCGCCTTCATTAGCTATAGGAATTTTTTATGCATCTAGTTTTATTAAAACGATTATCTTTCAGCTAACCAGATATTTATATAGTTTGTGGCATTCACTATCCAAAATATAGTAATTATTTGAAATTTTTAGATATTATGATATTATATTTTAACTAGCAAATAAAATGCATACAAATCTGAAGGTTTTGTTTTTTAAAAAATTATAAAAGTATTCCTTTGACAAGTTTTTGCTGTGAATAATTTAAGAGAAGTATAGTTCTACCTCAAATACAAAGATTTAAAGAGCTGAAAAGCTTAGAGTCAAAATGTGAATTTAACATTAATTAATTAGTAATACTGCAGGGAGATAAGAGAGTTGGATGAGCCAGATTTCCAATTTAACATCTTCTACAAAAAATGTACAATTCTCATTCTATATATTTAAATTTTAAAATATCATGTTAAGGGCTATGATTTGTGGCATTTATGAAGATTTTATTTAGTTAATGTGAATGAATATCTTTGGATCTCAACATCTACTTTCTTATCTTATCTCAAACAAGTCTTGACATAGCACAACAGATTAACAACTTTAAAAGTCCAGAACATAGTTCTGCATAGTTTTATCTGTATCAGCATACAAATTATGATGAGTTCTGTTTTCTTTTAATAAACACTTTCCCTGTACATCATTTGTACTTTTCAAGAAAGTATATTATCACCAATGTCATTGCAGGTAAGATTATTTTGCAACTATGAAAAAGTAGTGGCAGCCTGGTTCTTCATTTCTCATCAGAGATTCTGTTTTAGTTGAGATGTATAATCAATATGACCTCAAATGGAAACTTTGACTTGATGTGCCCCAGTCTGAATCATGTAACCCTAAGAAATGACCCATCCCCTGTGCTATCAAATTGCTATATGAAGTAAAGGGTAGACATAGTCATATGATGGGCAATAAGAGAATGGGATGTTTTAAAAAGTAAATTCTATCAGAAAGTTATTAATCTAATTACTATACATCATAGAATATTATAAGATTCAAAGGTCACAAATGTCAGGATGAGGGTACTTATGAAACACCATACATTGAATAGTAACAAATTAATAGCCCTTCATGGAACATTTAAAGTAAAGCTTTGAACCATTGGGAAAATATCTAGAAATACATCCTTTCTTTTCTTTCTTTTTTGCTTGTTTCAATGTAGATAAAAGACTCTTTAGTTACCTTATAATTGTTTAAAGTGTCATAATTCTACAAAGAGAACAAATAGAAATTAGTGTGTGGAGTCAACTTTTCAGGATGTCAATGAGATTTTAAATTTCAGAAAGTTTCTTTCCCTGAGCACATGTAGCTTCCTGACTGTGCAATGTGAGATATTAACCAAAGAAAAACCAGCATTTTACTTGTGCCCAAAGGAACTCTTTTACAAGGTAATAATAACCAGAAAGGTTGGAATGTAACTGTTTCTCTCAACCTATCATAACATAAAACTAGGCTACTTGAAAAGGGAGAAAAGTGGGAAAGTAGATTCTTCTGCTTGTGTGAAGAGGTGACCAGCCAGAGGGTAAAACAAAGCTAGAATATAGCACATAGTCAATTTGCATAAACAGTCATACTTACAGGAAGAGATCAAGATTTACTCCAAGAGCCAGTGTCAATATTTAGAAAATAAACAAACTTAATTAAAAAAGAAGTATCAGAGTTGACTCCTGCTCTGGCCACGAATGTATAAACAATTATGGACCTAAGGGAATTTAAAAAACAAGTGTTTGCTCTGTCCTTACAAGATGTCTGAGGTGGGGAATCTAAATAAACCAAATCTTTCTAGTGGTTGGTTATACACTCAATATTTGAGTCATTGTAAGAATGGCAGTTTTCTAAAAAGTTGTGAACCACAATAATTTATTTTCTTAAAGTACATGAGAGAAAATATTAGACCATACACACAGAGAAGTTTCAATATTTATTTTTATGTTTCTTGATCAAAGTACTTTGGGTTAATGTTTTCTCTTTTGAGACAAAGCGTTCCAAATGAATATTTGTGGTATGGGTGATATTTTAAAAATTTCCTGAGAAATCCTATCCACAGGCATTGTGGGCAATAAATACAGATTGAGATGATGTTTCAATGGATCTTTTGTTATGGGAAAAAATTTTGTTTTCTGACTTAGGAAAGATATGTTTATTTGAAAATGTAGCGTTTAATCATATCTATAGTGTACAATGTAAACTGATATTAAAACAGAAGAAGCACATTTGGAAAAGACAACTTGCAGCTTTGTGTTCTATGTCCAGAATAGAAGGCTCAATCTAAATTTATCTTGAAACAAAGAAATAGACAAAAAAAAAATGACTTTAATGTCAAATGTCCCCACATTCTGGAGGATAATCCTTGCTAACAGGGTGTATATATATATATATATATTTATTTTTCATTTCAGACTGAACATCTGATTTTATATTGAGTAGTATTTTATATCCTGAGTTAATAAATAATTGAAGAATCCCATTTAGAGCAGCAGTTTTGTGTTCTTTAAAGCCACTTTTGAATTTGGAGTATATTTGGATAGTTTCTTTTATTTTTCTTCCATAATCAATGATCCAGTCTCTTTTATACCTCCACAATGCTCCAAAATACCTATAATTGGTAGATAAAAATATCTTGTTTTGAAATGTCCAGGTGAGTCATGTTCCTAGATGCACCTTCCAAAATCCAGTTTATAAAACATAGGGAAACAATTTTATTTAGCTCAGTGTCAGTATTTCACTATAAGCACTCTTTTAAAAAAAATGTAGGAGGAGGGATAGTAGAGGATAGGAAAGGTAGCAGAATACAACAGTTACTAATAAATTTCACATTTATGTAAAAATGTGGATGTGTAACCGATGTGATTCTGCAATCTGTATTTGGGGTAAAACTGGGAGTTCATAACCAACTTGAATCTAATGTATGAAATATGATATGTCAAGAGCTTTGTAATGTTTTGAACAACCAATAAAAAAAATAAAAAAATAAAAAAATGTAGATTAGATAATTTTGATGCATGTATATGGTAGTGTATAGTAAAAGTTGAAATGTAGATTTTTGAACAAAAATCTATAAAATATTTTCAATAAAACATTCCATGGAATGTTTTATGAATAACCACTAAAATAATTGGAATGTAGTTTCCTTTTTATTAATATAAATTTAAGAAACCTATATGCTACATGAAAATGTTCTTATCCTTAGGAGTATTTCTGAGAGTTTATATAAAATACATTTTAATTTATTTATGTATTATATCAAGAGATTTTTAAATTTTCAATAATTGTTTCTCAAACTTGGAATTTATATTCATTTCCATGTGTATCATTTTGGGGGGAAAACTTATTCTGTGCATATGAAATGCCAACAGGAAATTATTTTCTCTTTTAACTGGTGTAACATTATCTCTAAAATGTATACATTAGAAATTTTGCCAAATCTTACTTTCCTAGGGAGTTTGCTTAGTGATTGTCAATCATGCAAAAATAGTTGGCTTTTGAGCCTTCATTGTTGCCTTTGAGAAAATTTTCTTTATGCTTTCCTTGTGAGTCAAGGCAATCTTGTCAGACCTTCACATGACACCAGTCTTCTTCCCTCAATCCAATATCAATAAAAGCTGAGAGTTTAAACAGAAGATGGGAACATGTGAGGAGCAAGTGCTTTGGGTGATTGTTGAGTCTTTGAGCTATCTTTCCAAATCCCATAAATCTTGACAACTGGTTTTCTAGCTCAGTTATATATTTCTTGATCTTCAAAGTGTGGTATTTAGAGAAAAAGGAACACATTTATCATTACTACACTTAATAATATGTATTACTAGAATGAAAAAAAGAAGGAAAGCTGCTTTTAAATTGTTTTTAAAAAACTATAGGATTAATTCATTTTGAATAGAAGAGCTTTGAAGTAACCATTCTTTAAAATGGTTAAATGTCTATTATTTTGGTTTAAGGCAAATTTGTCAAATATGTAGTACACCAAGTCTCAACTTGTACCCCGATCCATGGTATACTTCCATTCCACACTGTTTAACCCAAAATATATATATTGAAGATCTATTTATTTTTAGGTACTCTGGCATTGAGGGATTTAAGGTGCTATTGCACAATAGGGAGACTATAGATGATGATAGTATACTATATATTTTAAAAGGCTAGAAGAAAAGATTTTGGAAATATTTACCATCAAAGAATGACAATATGAAGATAGAGATGTTTAGTCTGATTTAAACATTATACAATGTCTACATATATCGAAATATCAACGGCTACTCAGTTAATATGAACCATGCTTTTATGTATTGGTTAATATAAGTTTAGCTTATTAGAAAAAGAAATTAAGGTGAGAAATACACACTTTGTGTTGTGATTAGTATTTTCAAAATAAGATTGAGGAATCACAGAATGAAAACATCATCATGAAATCTGGTGAGTTGGCCTGTAATTGACCAAAGTACCATCAGGACAGGAGCAGTGGAGATGCCTAACTCGGTGGACTGGGGAAGAGGGTATTCTGGGAATTTCTCTGTAGGTAGTACTTGAGGAGATCCTGTCTGGCCTTTTATGTAATACTTGCAAGTAATAACTATCTATCAGATATTTTAGTGTTAATTCAAGTAAGTATATTCATTCTCTTGAAAATATAAGTTTGCAAGTATTTTCCCTGCAGTATACTAAAAGACTTTACCTTTTTTAAAGACCAATAGTCTTTACTTTATGTGATTCTATTGGACAATCTACTGTAAATCTCTCCCCAGGAAAACATGTGATCCCACTATTTACAAACTTATACATATTTTGGCATTCAGTTTCTCAAAAACCATAAACTTGAAACCTCCTTAAAGCTGATCCCTGGACCCCAACTTCAGGATTGAATGGCTAATAATCACTGGGTAATCAGGAAATGGTTGCAATAGACATCTTTTAAAGCGAGGTATAGGAAGTCACAAGCTTAGATTGCTTTTTCTCACCATATATTATTCTATAAAGTGTATTCTATAACAAAAGCACACTCTCTCTCTTGGTCTTGGACTCTTGAAATTTTTGTAGTACATTGAAGGCAAATGACCTTTAGGAGAAAGAGGGAGGGAAAAAGTCTGTGGTTTTCCATGAAGTTTGAAAATTGTTCTTCCTGACATTTAATTTTGGCCTATTGGTTAGTCCCAACCCTGCTTTTGACCATAGGAATCCAAGAAGAATTCCAGATAGTAAATATTCTAATTGCTCTTGAATATTTCTCTAGTATTGTACCATATAACTGGTTTCCCATATTGCTCTTAGTTCTGATCTCACTAACCTCAAATCACTGTATTAAAAGGGCCAAATAAATGATGGCTCATACTTTCAAAACATTTTCTCTGTAATTTTTTTTTGATGTAAAATACATAGAAAATACCAGATATAAAGGAAAAAATTCCAAAGTGGAATGTGTATTTCAAATATCTCTTTACATTTAAATATCAAATCTATATTATATTATAATGTGAATTCTAAATGCAATATAATATAAATTGCCATGTTCCAGCAAGCTATTCTAGTGCATAAGTAAAATATTGGTGCACATAGAAATAGAACACTTATATTTAATTAGAGGTGAATTATGGAAACCTTCAAATGTGTGCAACATAAAGAAGAAAATATGCATTTTAAACAATGGGATAGGTGAAAAATTCTAACGTATTTTTCTGTTGATAATATCAAGTTTTAAAGGTTTAAAGGGCTTTATCATGGCAATTGGTTTTCTCTCGAAGCAATTTATGGTGTATTCAGAACTGCCAAGCTATTCTGAAGCGATTGGTTTAGAAATAGTAACGATAAATAAAATGGGTTTCTGTACTCCAGAACTGTTTTTTCTTCTTTTGTCATCTGGCCTTGTGCCTTTTTCTTGCTCCAGAAGTCATGGTTATGCTTCTGTGAAGTGAATTAGCCTTGGATTGCTGATCTGTGTTTGATAAAATCCATCAGGGTGTGAATCTGACTGCTTAGGAAAAGTCACTAGGAAACAATAAAAATCTAAAACACATTTGAAATGTATGTTACTGGTACTACGTTTGTTATGTAAAATATGTTTCTAGTACGGAAAAACCTACACTTGGTTGAGGGCTTTGGTTTTCATACCATCCAGCTGACTTGGAGAAGAGTAGAAGTTTATTCCTGATGAGAAAAAAAAAATAGTGCTGACAAAGATGATGACAAGGATAATTATTTGTTGTGATTGGGAGCTTGTTAAAAATGTAAAGAATCCAAGGCTCTTCTCCAGACCCCATATCAGTTTTCATTTTAGCCAGATTTGCTGTGATTCTTATGCAAAGAAAGTTAGAGAAGAATAGTTTCAGTGTCTTTAGTTGCTTCAGCATTAAGAGGAAGAGATGGGCTGAGTCTCTGCCAGTCAGTGCCCACAGCTATTTCCACAGTCATACAAAGGATGGAAGTTCTAAATAACTAGCAAACTAGGATTTACCTTAAAACAGTGAAAAAAAGAAGTAAATATGTTTTATTTCGAAAAAGTAACGAAATCAACAAGCAAATCAACAAGCCCTACGTTATAATTGGAAAAATATTTAAATTTAGGTAGGTTATCTGTTTCTTTGGGTGTCTGGCTTTAGGAACATTGAAGCTTGATCTTTCCTGCTGCATGTGTATAAAGTGGAACTTAATTTTGAAATCTGGATTCAATTTTAGGCAAGGAGACCAACCTCTTAGTATAATAAACTGTTCGATAGACTCTTCATGGCTTTGTTTCTATGACAGAAAAAGATAGCAAAACACCTCTTGTATATCAATTATAGTTTGTCATTCCACTGGCACTAGGTCAGACCATTGGCAATAGGGCAGAAGAGAGTGGTTAAAGAGAGAATTAAGAGTTCAAGTTTAAGAAAGATTTTTTTTTCCTGCTAGTGAACCAAATTCTCTTTTCTTCCTTTCTAAATTTACACATAAATCTAAGTCCTTCTTATCTCATGTCATATCTGTGTAAGGGAAGTAAACTGGGTGTTTGGTTAATTCAATAAATTTATCATCTCCTCAAGTTCAGGAATCAAATAGACCACAACACAATACTTATGGGAGACTTCAACAAACCTCTCTCACCATTGGACAGATCCTCCAAACAAAAGTTGAATAAAGAAACTATAGAACTCAATACCACAATCAATAACCTAGACTTAACTGACTTATATAGAATATATCAACCATCATCAAATGGTTATACTTTTTTCTCAGCAGCACATGGATCCTTCTCAAAAATAGACCATATATTATGCCATAGGGCAACCCTCAGTAAATATAAAGGGGTGGAGATAATACCATGCATTTTATCTGATCATAATGGAATGAAACTGGAAATCAATGATAAAAGAAGGAAGGAAAAATCCTACATCACATGGAAAATGAACAATATGTTACTGAATGATCAATGGGTTACAGAAGACATAAAGGAGGAAATCAAAAAATTCTTAGAGATAAACGAAAATACAGACACAACATATCGGAATCTATGGGACACAATGAAAGCAGTTTTAAGAGGAAAATTCATCGCCTGGTGGTCATTCCTCAAAAAAAGAAAAAAACCAACAAATAAATGAGCTCACACTCCAACTCAAAGCCCTAGAAAAGGAAGAGCAAAACAACAGCAAATGTAGCAGAAGGCAAGAAATAATTAAAATCAGAGCGGAAATCAATGAAATTGAAACAAAAGAAACTATTGAAAAAATTCACAAAACTAAAAGTTGGTTCTTCGAAAAAATAAATAAGATCGACAGACCTTTAGCCATGCTAACGAAGAGAAGAGAGAGAACTCAAATTACTAACATACGGGATGAAAAAGGCAATATCACAACAGATGCTACAGAAATACAGAAGACAATTAGAAATTATTTTGAAAACCTATATTCCAATAAAATAGAGGATAGTGAAGACATCGATAAATTTCTTAAGTCATATGATTTGCCCAGACTGAGTCAGGAGGATACACACAATCTGAACAGACCAATATCAATGGATGAAATTGAAGAAGCCATCAAAAGACTACCAACCAAGAAAAGCCCAGGACCGGATGGGTATACAGCAGAGTTTTACAAAACCTTTAAAGAAGAATTAGTACCAATACTTTTCAAGTTATTTCAGGAAATAGAAAAAGAGGGAGCTCTTCCAGATTCATTCTATGAGGCCAACATCACCCTGATTCCGAAACCAGACAAAGACACCTCAAAGAAAGAAAACTACAGACCAATATCTCTAATGAACCTAGATGCAAAAATCCTCAATAAAATTCTGGCGAATCGAATACAAAAACACATCAAAAAAATTGTGCACCATGATCAAGTAGGATTCATCCCTGGGATGCAAGGATGATTCAACATACAGAAATCAATAAATGTTATTCACCACATCAATAGACTTAAAGATAAGAACCATATGATCATCTCGATAGATGCAGAGAAAGCATTCGACAAAGTACAGCATCCCTTTATGTTCAAAACATTAGAAAAACTAGGGATAACAGGAACTTACCTTGACATTGTAAAAGCTATGTATGCTAAGCCTCAGGCTAGCATCATTCTGAATGGACAAAAGTTGAAGGCATTCCCTCTAAAATCTGGAACAAGACAGGGATGCCCTTCTCTCCACTTCTATTCAATATAGTTCTCGAAACACTGGCCAGAGCAATTAGACAGACGAAAGAAATTAAAGGCATAAAAATTGGAAAAGAAGAACTTAAGTTATCACTATTTGCAGATGACATGATTCTATACCTAGAAGACCCAAAAGGGTCTACAAAGAAACTACTAGAACTAATAAATGAATTCAGCAAAGTGGCAGGATATAAAATCAACACGCATAAATCAAAGGCATTTCTGTATATCAGCGACAAAACTTCTGAAATGGAAATGAGGAAAAACACTCCATTCACAATATCCTCAAAAAAAATAAAATACTTGGGAATCAACCTAACAAAAGAGGTGAAAGATTTATACAATGAAAACTACAGAACCCTAAAGAGAGAAGTAGAAGAAGATCTTAGAAGATGGAAAAATATACCCTGTTCATGGATAGGCAGAACTAACATCATCAAAATGGCCTAGTAGGGCATTCTACTGACATGTATAACTAATTAAAACAAATAAAAAATTAATAAAAAGAAAGTTATAAAGAATAATAAAAATAAGAATAATTACAAACCAAGTAGAAGTAAGGAGATAATAAAAAAGAAAATACAAATTAAATGTGAAACAAAAATATAATAAAGATCAACAGGATAAAGAGATAGTTCTTCAAAATTCATAAGGTAAAGTTTAATTTTTAAGATTTGTTCTGATTAGTTATGCATGACAGTAGAATGCATTTTGACACATCATACATATATGGAGTACTCTTCTAGTTGTACATGATGTAGAATTATACAGGTCGAGTAATCATATATGCACATAGGGTAATAATGTCTGACTAATTCGACTATCATGCCTACCCACACCTACTCCTCACCCTTTACTGCCCTCTGTCTAGCCCATAGTACCTCTATTCTCCCCTACCCCCTTTATTGTGAATTAGCATCCACATATCAGATAAAATATTCAGCCTTTCATTCTTTGGGATTGGCTTAATTTGTTTAGCATAATATTCTCCAAGTCAATGCATTTACCAGCAAATGCCACAATTTCATTCTTCATTAAGGCTAAGTAATATTACATTGTGTATATATACACCACTATTTTTTTATACATTCATCTGTTAAAGGGAACCTAGGTTAGTTTATAGTTTAGCTATTTTGAATTGAATGGCTATAAATATTGATGTGGCTATATCACTGTAATATGCTAATTTTAAGTCCTTTGGGTACAAACCTAGAGTGGGATGACTAGGTCAAAGAGTGGTTCCATTCCTACTTTTCTGAGTAATCTCCATACTTCTTTCCATAGTATTCGCACCAATTTGCAGTCCAACTGGCAATATATAAGTGTACCTTTCCCCCTACATCCTCACCAACATTTATTTTTGCTTGTATTCTTGATAATTGCCATTCTGACTAGAGTGACATGGAATCTCAGTGTAGTTTTGATTTGTATTTCTCTAATTGCTAGAGATGTTGAACATTTTTCATATATTTGTTGATTGATTGTCTTTATTCTGTGAAGTGCCCATTCTATTCCTTTGCCCATTTATTGAGTGGGTTATTATTATTTTTTTTTTTTGGTGTTGAGTTTTTTGAGTTCTTTATGTATCCTGGAGATTAGTGCTCTATCTGAGGTGTGTGTGGTAAAGATTTCCTCCCATTCTGTGAGTTCTCTCTTCATGCTATTGTTTCCCTTGCTGTGAAGAAACTTTTTAGTTTGATTCCATCACAATTTTGGGGGGGGGTACTGGGCATTGAACACAGGGGCACTTAATAACTGAGCCATATACCCAGCCTTTTTGTATTTTATTTTGAGACTGGGTATCACTGAATTGCTTAGCACCTCGCTAAATTGCTGAGGTTGGCTTTGAACTCACGATTCTCCTTCCTCAGTCTCCTCAGCTGCTAGGATTACAGGCGTGCATCACCTCATCCCATTTATTGATTCTTGATTTCATTTCTTGTGCTTTAGAAGTCTTATTAAGGAAGTTAGTTGCTAAGCTGTCATGGTGGAGATTTGTGCCTACTTTTTCTTCTATTAGGCATAGAGTCTCTGTTCTAGTTCCTAAGTCCTTGATCTACTCCGAGTTGAATTTTATGCAGGGTGAGAGATAGGGGTTTAATTTCATTTTGTTACATAAGGATTTCCAGTTTTCCCAGCAATACTTGTTGAAGAGGCTGTCTTTTTTCCAGTGTATGTTTTTGGCACCTTTGTCTAGTATGAGATAAAAACTGTAGATATGTGGTTTTGTCTCTGGGTCTTCAGTTCTCTACCGTTGGTCTACATATCTGTTTTGATGTCAATACCCTGCCATTTTTGTTACTATGGCTCTGTAGTATAATTTCAGGTCTGGTATTGTGATGCCTCCTGCTCTACTCTTCTTGCTAAGGATTCATTAGCTATTCGGGCCTCTTATTTTTCCAAATATATATCATAAATGTTTTTTCTAGTTCTATGAAGAACGTCATTGGGATTTTAATAGGAATTGCACTAAATATATATAATGCTTTTGATAATATAGCCATTTTGACATTTTGACATCCAAGTGCATGAGAAACCTTTCCATCTTCTAAGGTCTTCTTCAGTTTCTTTCTTTAATGTTCTGTATTTTTCATTATAGAGGACTTCTACCTCTTTTACCAGATTGAGTCTCAAATATTTTATTTTATTTTGAGGCTATTGTGGATGGGGCAGTTTTCCCAATTTCTCTTTTAGTGGATTTATCACTGATGTATAGGAACACATTTGATTTAATCTTATATTCTGTTACTTTGCTAAATGTATTTATTAGTTCTACACGTTTTCTTGTGGAATTTTTTGGATCTTCTAAATATAGAATTTTGTTATCAGCAAATAATGATAGTATGAGTTGTTCTTTTCCTATTTGTATCCCTTCAATTTCTTTCTTCTGTCTAATTGTTCTGGCTAGGTTTTCAAGGACAATGCTGAATAAAAATGGTGAAGGAGGGCATTCTTGTCTTGTTCCAGTTCTTAGAAAAGCTTTCAATTTTTCTTCATTTAGAATGATGTTGGCTTTTGTTTAGCGTATATAGTTTTTACAATATTGAGGTATGTTCCTGCTATTTCTTATTTTTCTTAGTGTTCTAAATGGGTGCTGTATTTTGTCAAATGCCTCTTCCTCATCTATTGAAATGATCTTTTGAGTCTTATCTATAAGTCTATTTATCTGATTAATTACATTTATTGACTTATGTATGTTGAACCAACTTTACATCTCTGGCATGAACCCCACTTGATCGTGGTGCACTATCTTTTTAATGTTTTTGTATGCAATTTGCCAGAATTTTGTTGAGAATTTTTGCATCTCTCTTCATCTCTGTTCTGAAGCTTTTTTTCCTTGATATGTTTTTGTTTGCTTTTGGTATCAGAATGATACTCTAGTTTCATAGAATGAGTTTGAAAGGGTTCCTTCCTTTTCAATTTCATGGTATAATTTGAGAAGTATTGGTTTTAATTCTTCTTTGACGTTATTGTAGAACTTGGCTGAGAATCCATCTGATTCTGGGATTTCCTTAGTTGGTAGGCTTTTGATTGCATCTTCTATTTTATTGCTTGAGATGGATCTTTTAAAATTGTGTATGTTCTCCTGATTCAGTTTTGGTAGGTCATATGTCTCTAGAAATTTGTCAGTGTCTTCAAGATTTTCTATTTAATTGGCAGATAAATTTTCAAAATAGTTTCTGATTGTCTTCTGTATTTCAGTAATGTCCATTGTAATATTTTCTTTTTCATCCTGAAATTTAACTTATCAATTTTATTTATTTTTTCAAAGAACCAAATTTTTGTTGTGTCAGTTTTTTTTCAATTGCTTCTTTTGTTTTAATTTCTTTGATCTCACCTATGATTTTAATTATATCTTGTTTTCTACTTCTTGTTGATTTGTTCTTCTTTTTCTAGGGCTTTGAGATATAATATTAGGTCATTTATTTGTTGACTTTCTATTCTCTTAATGAGCTCAATGCAATGAACTTTCCTCTTAGCACTGCCTTCATAGGGTCCAAGAGATTTTGATATGTTGTATCACTCTTCATGTTTACCTCTAAGTATTTTTTAAATTTCATCCATGATTTCTTATGCTATCAATTAGCTCTTCAATAACATATTATTTAGTCTCCAGGTGTTAGAATAAAAAGTAGAAGCTACTCTATCATTGATTGCTAACTTCATTCCAATATTTCATTCCAGTGACAGAATATAGGGTATTATCTCCAATTTTTTATATTTTCTAAGAGTTGCTTTGTGGCATAAGATATGGTCTACATTAGAGAAGGATCTGTGTGCTTCTAAGAAAGTGTATTCATACTTTGATGGATGGAGTATTCTACATGTGTGTTGAGTCTAAATTATTGATTATATTACTGGGTTCTATAGTTTCTTTGTTTAGTTTTTGTTTGGAGGATCTATCCAGTAGTGAGAGAGGTGTGTTAAAGTTACCCAGTATTATTGTGTGGTGGTCTATTTGATTCTTGAAATTGTGAAGAATTTGTTTGATGTACATAGGTGCTTCATTGTTTGGGGAATAAATATCTATTATTGTTATGTCTTGTTGAGGTATAATTTCCTTGAGCAGTATTAAATATCCTTTTCTCCTCTGCTTAACTTTGACTTGAAGTCCACTTTATCTGATGTGAGGACTGAAACCCCGTCCATGTGAGTCATATATTTTTTCCATCCTTTCACCTTCAGTTTGTGAATGTCTTTGTCTATGAGGTGTCTCTTGGAGATAGCATGTGGTTGGGTATTGTTTTTTTTTAATCTAATCTGCCACTCTTTGCTTTTGATGAGTTTAGGCCATTAATGTTCGTGATTATTGTTGATGTATGATTTGTATTCCTGGTCATTTGGTTTATTTATAATTTTTAATTTGAATTAGTTTCTCCTTTGATTGACTATTCCTTTAGTTTAGTTTCTCCCTTTGTTGTTTTTCACTTTTTAAAAATTTCACCTTCATGGAATAATTTATTGAGAATATTCTTTAGTGCAGGGTTTCTAGTTGTGAATTATTTTAACTTTTGTTTATCATGGAAGGTTTTTATTTCCTTAGCAAATCTGAAGCTTAATTTTGCTGCATATAGAATTCTTGAATGACATCCATTTTCTCAGAGCTTAGCATATGTTATTCCAGGACCTCCTAGCTTTGAGGGTCTAGATTGAGAAATCAGCTGAGATTTGAATTGGTTTCCCCCATAATCTGATATATTTTTTTCCTCACAGCCTTTAAAATGCTATCCTTATTCCGGATGCTAGGCATTTTTATTATAATATGCATTAGTATGTGTCTGTTGTAATTTTGAAAATTTGGATGTCCCGTAAGCTTCTTGTGTTTGATTTTCCTTTTCATTCTTTTGATTTGGGAAATTGTCTGATATTATTTCATTAAAAATATCCCAATAAATCTTAAATTTGGTCTTTTCATGTTATCCCATATTTCTTGGAATTTCTGTTCATGGTTTGTTATCATATTCTCTCCATGGTCAACTCTATTTTCAAGATTATATAATTTGTCTCCTTTGCCTGAGGTTCTGTCTTCCAAGTGATATCATCTGTTGGTGATGCTTTCTATTGAATTTTTAAAAATCATTCCATTAATTTTGAGTATTTCAGCTTTTTTTAAGAATCTCTGACTCTATTAAAATGATCTTTCACTTCCATTTCATTCATTATACTATCCTTTACTTCACAAATTAGTTTAACAATGCACATTCTATACTCCTTCTCTTACATTTTATCCAGTTGGTGTTGATAGATTCTGTTATTGGAGTATGTTAGTTTGCTTGGGGCAATTCATTCCCTTGCTTTTTCATGTTGTTTGTTTTCCCCTAAAACAGTATGGATCTGAGGCAGTGCAGTTTCTACCCTGTAGATTTATAGTGTCCCTGAACATTTCCAGTACCTCACTATTTTGGAGGAGACAAATAATAACAACCAATGCAAACAATATACAGCATTAAACCAAATAGTTCCTACTATGACTTTTACAATGTTAATTATTACAATAAACAGAAGTGATATGATTAGTTATTGCCTATAATAAAAACAGCAAGTTTGCAAAAGGGTTTACAATTTCATATGATGGACATTGAGAGAACAGAAGTGATATAGGATGTGATGATTGTTAGGGAGGAGGAGAGAAACCAGAAGTAAAATATTAAAGGAAAAGTGAAAGAGAGAAAAATAGAGATTGGCTATTAGCAGAAGAAAAGAGAATCAAGGGAAACATAGGTAGGAAGAAAATATATATATAATAAAATTTTAAAAAGTTAAAAATAAAAGAATACAAAACAAAACTAAAATATACTAATCAAATATCCTAATTCATAACAAACTGATCCATGAAAAATAAATGTCTTCAAAAATTCTAGAAATTAGAAAAAAAATGAAATTCTATAAATGTCTGTACCATCAAGGTCACAATTAGAGAAAAAAAAAGTAAATTAAAAAATTAAAAATCTTGATTAAAAGTTGAAGAATTTATTCCATTTGCATTCAAAATATGCTCAGCTTCTCTTGTCGACAGTTTTGGGTGGAGGGTCTGGAGAGTGATACTCCACCCTCTGGATTGCTGGAGTGAGAGAGGTAATATCATGAATTATCCTGCAGAACATCTTTGAGGTTTGTTGTGCAATGTCCTTGGTCTCTAAACACTCTGTACTGAAACATGCCTTGGGCCTCCCAAAAATGTGGGTTTCCTTAATTCCCTCATCCCTCCACTATGCTCAAGAAGAGACAACTCGGGCTGGTGCTTCTGGCCCAGCTGCGGCAATGGTTGTGGGGCTACTGATTTTTTTTTTCCTTATTTCATCATGTCCAACCTCATGTGTCCCTGGTCTAGTTTGAATGTCCAGTTTAAAATCCCAGTAAAGTCTATCCCCCACTTTTTTTGCTCACCCACCTTGTAGAGAAGCTGTTTATCTGCTTTCTTGGTTTCACTCCATGGAACAGCTAGGAACATGACCACCTCCTATTCTACCATCTGCCTCAGTCTGGCTGGGCACAGAATCAAGAGCCACTCAAGCAGGAACAAAACTTTATTTTTGAAAAAGCCGCCAATACTCCATACACCGGCAAGCCAAAACCGGTCCACCCACGCAAGCGTCTACCGGAACCGCCCCCCCCACCTCCCCCGGAATTCCCTCCTACTGTCCTTCCCCAACCAATGGGAACTCTCCAGGAGTCCTGTAACATGAGTCCCGTAGCAGGCCAAGGTGAACAGCAGGAGTCCAATTTCCATATGAATGTAAATCTTAACATAATCATATCATCTCAATGGCTAGCTGTCACCTTACAACGGAAAGTGCCATGCATTATATTATTTGCTTGTGGCTCCTAGCAACCATCTTGGATGAATCCTGATTTATTTATTATCAGATTTTTATCTGATATTTTATCCACTTTAATAACTTTGAAGTCAGTTGCTGGTGAATTATAAGCTTTATGGCATTTTGTATTACCTTATTTTTTCATATTTCTTTTGTTTGTGTTTTGGGTTTTCTGCATCTGGTAGTATGGATTTCTCTTCCATTCTTACACATGGTTATTTTAAGGTACAGTCCTCTTGTGAAGTGATGTAGTAATATATATTGAGACCACTCATAGGTGTGGTATTCACAACTTTTATGTTAATTCTTTCTGGTTTTTTGCTATAGAAGTAGATATCTATGAATGATGCCTGAAGAACCACCTATCAATTCCTGCTTGGGACCTAGTCATTGATTTGTGGGTTTTGTCTCTTCTATACTTTGTATTGAGATATCATTGGAGTTTGAGTGTGGTTAATTTCTGTATGGATCAAGGAGAGCTCTTTCCTGGTTGGGTTTGGTTCAGCAGCAGAGTCTCTACCCTATGAACATGTAGTGCTTACAGGTGCCAGCACCTTACAGAAAAGGGGACAACTTGAGCAAATGAATAACTAGTATGACATCTACAACACTAATTACCACAAAAATCGGGAATGGTAAGGTCAGCAATTGCCAACAGCTAAAATAATGAATAACCATGAACTAGATCTGATATTGAAGTAAACACTCGATGTCAAGTATGCCATCCACAGTACTAATAATTGCAGTAATATTAATAGTGGGGTAAGAGTTATATAAACCAAACAGTTCTAAAGGATTGTAAAAGTACATTTCATTCAAGGAAAAGAAAATGTGATGGGGAACTAACAGTGTTTATAATGATCAAAATGTGAGCAGAAAGAATACAGAAGAGATGTAACAAGTAATGGCTTTAAAGAAGCACAAAAGACAAAAACAACAGAAAAAAAAGTAAAGGGAAGAGAACGAGAACAAGAGAATCTGTCTCTAAGTGGGAGAAGAAAGGAGAGAAAGAGAAACAAGAGTAACAATAAAGCCAAAGAAAATAAACAAAAATTCTAACCCTCAAAACACAAGGAAAAATAACTATCATAAAAAGTGCTAAAAAATAAGAAAAAAGAAACAAATATGAGTATGTATATACATGTATATCCACAAACCAACCAGCAGCATAGCAAGAGGGGAATTGGAGGGGGGAAGAAAGAAAGAAAGAGTGTTAATAAAAAATGAAAGAATTGTCTCCACTGAGGTATTCAAATCTGTTTATGGGGATTGATGGTCACTGACTCTGGCCTATTACCCTTTCCATTTTTTTCTTGGGTTATGTTTCAGGAGGGGGGCGATGGGGGGGGGGGAGAGAGAACACCAAGGTCTGGTGTTGTAACCCCTTCTTCTTTTTGTATTGCTCATGAAACTGCCAGTTGGAGTGGCCTAAAATTGAAGCTGGTTGAAATAGTTCTCAGCTTCCCTTTTCAGCAGTTAAAGGTAGTATGGAATGGGAAGTATTGTCATTTAGAGTTTTGTGCAGGCACTCCCAGGGCCGGACTACAGCAGAGTTCCAAGTGGGATGTTCTGTTGGCTGGAGATGATCACTAATCAGTCCTTAGGAGCTTTGTTGGTGGTATTTACTCTGGAGAGATTAGATCAATACGCTCCTAAGACTGGGAAGATGTGAATCTCTGTTGAGTCTAGATTCCAGAAGTCTCCCAAGAACTTATTCACAGGAACCAACCCTCCATGGATCTTACACTCCAGTGCCCAAATACGCTGTCTGCCCAGGCTTAGACTCTGAATGTATTCATGCTTACCTGTTTAGTTTCCCAACCATCTTCAGCTAGTCACATGAACCCTCAGACTCAAAGTGAAAGTAATTTGCATTCCCCTCTGTATTACAGACTTGAATTTTTCTGGGTACAATCTTCTCTGTGCCTATTTCACTCACATTCTGCAAGGTACACCCTAGTTCACATATAGATGCTTTCTGGGACAGTATGGCAACGTTTACTATGATCTCCTGAAGCTCCCTGTCTCAGCTTTCTTCTTGCCAGTGGAGACACAGAGCACTTTTAAAACACCAGTTCATTGTGCAGTCTCTCAGCCACACTCAGACTGCTTTTGTGATCTACAGGTTTCGCCACGCCAAATTTGTCTTTTGTGTTTCTCTCTCTTCTGGGTGAACCAGTGCTTTTGCCATTACTGCTGCCACAACTATCTTGGATCCAATGTATCTTTTCTTGTTCATTGTTCAGTGTACCTGGATTTCTGAGTCTCACACAGACTCTAAGTGATATGAAGTTTTTAGTGAGTTTCCCCTTTCACCTATGTCTCTAAGAAGCAGTACTCCTGGTGCTTGATTCCTGAGCCACAGAGCATCTAGAAATGCAGCCTTCCTCTAATCTGCCATCGTCAGTCTCCTTACTGTGTCATGTTCAATTTATATTTTCTCTTAAGTTTGTGGTGCTCCCTAAAGTTATTCTGTTTTGACATCTGGCAGTACTAAGGGATCAATTGGGTTAGTTTAAACTTAAAAAAGGAGGCTGTCTAATTATTTTATTCCTTGAAAGAGAAATTTTTATTTTAGTTATAAGCAACTCTCCATTATATTATCATGGTCTAGTGATTTGCTTTATAAAGTAGCATGAAGCATTTTATAGTCTTTTTTTCCAGGTTGTAGTAATGATTTTGAGGCTCCTGAAAATATGAATTATGTTATATTTCTCTGTAAAAATCAAGCCCTGGTACCTACTTGTTGCCTAAATAAATTGACTTAAGTATTATTTTTGATAGTAATGCATCATTTTACAGAGACTCAAAGGCAATACCATCTTTCGAAAAATGCATCATAAATCTATGAAATGTGATGAATGAGTTGCTATAAAAGCACAATATTCTTTTGTCTCGATTGTACCTTGTTTTATGAAATTTTCATAGCACATGGTTTAGTTGTTATTCCCCTTTCTACCTGTTATTGAAGAACTGAAGCTGGCCACAGGTATCCACAGAAGATGTGGATATTCTTAGTTTTCACATTTTCAGATTAGCTCATGATTGTTAATTTTGCTTTCCTTAGGACTCCCCATAAATCAGTGACCATCTTAATCAAGGAAGTCTTTCCTTCTCTTGTCACAAACAGCAAAGAAAACAAACAAACAAAAAAATGGGCTCATCTCTTTGTAATATGTGATTCATATTATATTGTAACAAGTCCAATACGTTCAGTTAATATTACTTTAGTAATGTTTTTCTAATTAGTTTTGTTTACATTGATTTGACCCTGAAATATTTTACATTTTAATTCAACTTTTCTTTTTTTAGCTGTATTTTGGGGCGATATTGCCTTAGATGATGAAGACTTAAATATCTTTCAAATAGATAGGACAATTGACCTGACACAGAACCCCTTTGGAAAACTTGGACATACCACAGGTATGGCTATTTGAGTAATTTTTTGCTCATTTTGAAGAATACAGACTCTTGGAATGCAATGAATATTTTTTTGATCATATTTAATGTCCCATGGAACAACTTTGATTTCTTGCACAGAAATTCGTATATCTAGAAATTTTACTTATAGTTTTCATTTTATTAAACTTATTGTAGTGTTTTACTACGTACCAGGCATGTTTTAAGTGATTTGCAGATATTAACTCTTGAATCTCATAACAAACCTATGAAGGTTGGTACTAAAGTGATTACAATTAACAGATGAGGAGACTGAAGGTTAGAAGGATGTATAGCTTTCTTATTGTCACAAATAAGTGGATGGGTCAGGAACAGAATTCAATTCTTGTAGGACAAATTTCATACTCTTCTGTTGCTTCCCACTTGGATATTCAGTTTCAAAATGTAAATTATTCTTTAAATAATTATGTAGATTCTTCTAAATAAGCTCCTATGTATCTACCGGTATGGATATGTGAAATTTTTATATAACTTTTTTGAAAACCCCAAGAGAGAATTTCATTTTAGTTGTTCTTAAAATTTGAATTATGACCATATAAGAATCGAACGCTATTAAAAATTATTTAAATACTCATATTAAAATATTTTTATTAAAATTTAAAAATTAGTTATATTTTCATGTTATGATTTTTAATCTGTGTTCTATTTTGGAGAAGAATTTTAAGGCTAAAAGAATAGAATTTCTTTTTGTAGTTACAGCTAAAAAATGTATTTGATGTCATTTCTCAGTGCATTACCATCCCCTTTATTAATTTTGTTTTTTTTCTTTTCCATGGAAATCAAATACATAGTTCCTGTCTGATATCTATTAGACAAATATATATATATATATATATATATATATATATATATATATATTAATAAATATATATATATATATTAGACCTAAAAAGTTGTTACTGTAAATCAATATCACTTTGCCCAATTTACTGCTTTCGCAAATTTTTTATTGTGGCAAATTTCAAACATGAAAAAGTCAATAGGATAGTGGAAGTAGAAACATCAGCATGGTATGTCTTAGATTCAACAATTGTTAACAGTTTACTACATTTGCTCTCTGTGTGCACACACATGTACAAATGTGTACAAAACATTTTGAAATTAATGGCAGAATATATAAAACCCTTAATATAGGGTGATTAGTATACATTTTCTAAGAATAAGGACTTTGTCCTATGTAGTGAAAATAGCATTATCACATTTAAGAAAATTATTTAAAACAAGAAATCTATATGATAAACCTTAAGGAATTTATTGAAAATAATAGCACATACTATTTAAGAATAGTATGCATGGCCTTTGTTTTATATATAGCGACCATCTTTTTTGAAATATGCACCAATGTGGGGAGAATGGAATCTTGCTTTACAGTGGAATCATAGATAGAACATTCCTGTTCAACTTGTCCACTGGCAGATTTTCCAGGTGCTGTATCCCATTTAACATTGCCATGGAGGCATTTTATTCTGAAGAGTGAAATACTATGACTTAGCAAAATCCCAGATTTATTGGAAGTTGTATTTTCAGCTTATATTAAAATTTTCATTTGCTTTAAAAATTTAAAAATTTCTAATACAATGATTTAATTTTGTTATTTAATTTAGAGTTAAATTCTGAGGTAGTATAGTTATAAGAGATAATAACATTATATTAAATATGCAGACTAAAACTTACTCTGTTAATAATGGAAATATTTATTGTAAATGTATATATGAAAGGTACACACATTTGAAAATTTAGTGGTAGCTTGAACTACTTAGAGGAAGTTTTAAAAATGTGAGATATCCTATATATTATTTTTATTCTCTTTTTCTTTCTTGTTAAATAATTTGTGCTAACTATATTTCTCTTCTCCTAATTTTAAAATTTAATTTTTTCCTATAAATATTTAACTTGCATATTTTCATTGTTTTTGAATATGTGGAAAAATAACCATTTCCCTTTTTCTATTTCAATAAATTTTCTCTGCAGAATTTTATTTCAACAGCTATAAAATTATTAAAAATGACTTAAAATATTATTCAAGACACTATTGCCTTTGTCTTGAAATGCTGTTTTTCCAATTTTATAACAACTCTAGTCATTATAATTATCTTCATATTAAAAAAAGACATTTCTTTTTTTCTCACAAAGTTCCTTTATATGTCTATTTACAGGTATTTTAGGTCTGTATAATATAAATACAGTTGCTACCTAAGGGTCATTTTAAACACATAGATGACATTCTTTAAAAATGTTTCTCGTAACTGCTTAGGAATGAATACATTTCAGTATGACCTCATCTTTTTAAAATGTTTAGTGAAAAAATTTCAACAATTTTTCTCAAGATGCATAGCAAAAATGTGACCATGTCATGCAAATAATTAGGCAGATTATTTCTCAGTGAACAAGCCTTATAACTTATTTGCCATATAAGGACTTATTTGATTTTTCCTTTAAAAAGCTTACATGATAGTAAATTTTATTATAGTATATTTAGCTTTAACCTAGGCTGTTATATTTAATATTAACTAATTTCGAAGGCATATTGATATTGGAAGGAAATTGTCCAAAGTCTTGGCATAGTTTGTTGACTTCATGAATTTCAGCCTTTCAATTTCAGCCTTTATGAACCATAGATGCTCAGTGGTCCAAATTCACCTGAATATGTTCTGATGTTACTAGTTGTTGTATTGATTGTTTGCTCAGTGATACCTCTTTTTTTATTTGTCTGTTAGAATTCAAGGAGATTAGGGGATATAGGGGACAAAATTGAGGGCTGCATTTTCTAAAAGCCCTGGAATGAGATTTTTCTCAAAAGCTCTGCTTTCTGATTTAGGACAGAAACCTATCTTTTAAAGTCTTTATCAGTAATTTTTATTAAAGACATATTTTCTTAGTTCTCTTCTCTCCTCTTCCTTTTGAACTTTAATATTCTTTAGATCTGTTTTCATAAATTTTATAAATTACATAATGTAATGGAATGCATTTTCAATTGAACACCATTTAGGTTCTTGTGATTTTCTTCTAATTCCAAATTTATTCCAAAATAAAATTAATTGGAGAAACTTGATTTTCTTAAAATGACATTTTTAAAAAAATTAGTTGAATATATTATAAAATATATTAAAAAGTTTTCAAAAATTATCAAAACTTTGGAGCAAAACTTGTGCTACTGGATATAAAAATATCCAGTTTGCATAGAGGAAATAGCTGAAATACAATCAGTAGAGCAGAACAACTTGCTGTTGTTATTACATATAACATTATGTGATGTCATGGTCACAGTGAAGAAAAATTCTTCAAATTATCAATAGATGAATGAATTGTCATGATGTCCAAATAAAGTCATGATTCAGATTGCTCTCTAAATGCCCCACACATCCTTTATTTTTAGTTAGCAACATTTGTTGCTGTGGAATTTTTACCTTACACAACGATTCATGGATATTCATAACTCCAACATGTTAAGATCAAAGAAAGGATGTCCAGAGGAAACCAGTATAGCATACTACTATTGTTTATTTGTGAGAACTTGAAAATACATTGAGTGTAACTCAAGTGTTTTCTTGTATTCTTTAAGGTGGACTTGGTGACCATGGTATGTCAAAGAAACGAGGGGCCCTCTATCAACTCATAGACAGGATAAGAAGAATTGGCTCTGGTATATCAATGTTTAAAGTTGCAGACGCTTGACTTGATGTACAGTAAATATTATACTCATAGAAGTTTGGTTAATTAAAATCAGTGTGCCATTATGACATGAAGCTTGTAAAGAATATATGCTGAGAAAGAGTCCTTTCTTTATTTAATTTTGTTAGCCAATATATGATACAAGGATTTTAGAATTTAATTTGAAAAATTTGAAATGTTCTTTTAATTTATTTTAAGTTTCTATTTTAAATGTATTAGGTATTTATTTTGTTTATACTTATTTCCAGTCAATTGAGTATCACAGTAAGATATTTTAATAAATCAAGAAGCTATATCAATTTTAATCAAATGGAAAAATATCATACCTATTTCTTTTTAAATAAGTCGCTTAAATTGACAAACTAATTTCTTACATTGAAAAGGTAATGTGTTTTTGATCATGAAGCATACATTTAAGACATTCAAAGAAACTACTTTCTGGTTTTATAATTAGTAAATATTTATTGAAGTTATTAAATGCTCTTTTTGGATTTTAGTTTTTTTAAATCCTTTATTCATGCTTATATTCTAACATCTCTTAAATTGATGGATTAATAATTAAATTTTTGAAGTGCTTTCAAATAATAATTTTCCTAAGCAAAGATGCTTTGCCCCAGGACAGACAGGGAGCATGCATTTAATACTTGTTGTGTCAAAACATATTCTAGTGAAAAAGCATTTGTATCAACAATGATAGACGAATATAAAAAAAAATCATGTAAATTTATGAAAAACAAGACAGTAACTGAAACTATTACAAAAGGCCACCAAGAAAAGTCAGACTAGACTCGGAAGCTTCTCCAGAGAGAATGCATTTTATATGAGCCTGCTCTTGAGGTACCTACCTCTGAGTCATGCTGATACGTGGAGAAGAATTCAGGGGAAACTGGAATGGAGATGGCTGAGTATTCCCAGGAGTCAAGACCACATTTGTCTTTATGTTATTTTGTTGATTATCAATATAATGTAATATTCATAATTTAGACCATATTATAGAATATTAATTTTGATTTAAAGTATGAGGGATTTAGCCAGAATAAGAAGACTCTTGAATACCACATGACTTTATTAAACAATATATATTTTATTATTTTGGGGAGAATTGGTAGTGAGTTAGTAAAATAGAAAATATAAAACCATTTTTCTATGGCTTATATGCCTGTGTGAATTCTACTTGCTGTATACAGTTGTATGAAAATTCTTCAAAATTTATTTATAGAGCATTAAGAAATAGTATTTGGATATGAAATACTTAAATATTTTAGTGCTTTTCTAAGCTATGTAAGATAACTAAAGTTTTTTTAAAAATGAATTTTGACTTCAGGCATATTTATTCAAATATGTAAATAAGACATTTCAACTTTTGTCCTTTAAGAGGTAAATGATTCCCTGACAGAGGACTTCTGTTTCACAGAATGTTTTAAATGTCACTGCAGGCTTGGAGCAAAACACCACAGTTAAGGGAAAAGTACCTCTAAAATTCTCAGGGCAAAATGAGAAAAATCGAGTTCCCAGAGCTGCTACATCAAGAACTGAAAGAATATGGCCTGGAGGTGTTATTCCTTATGTTATAGGAGGCAACTTTACTGGTAAGATATTCCCAGAGTGACTGTTTTGATAAAGAAACACAATTACCATGCAGATTAAGTGTGCATTTTTATAGAATAGGAATATAGCAACTATAGTATTCAGTCAAACTTGGAAAAACACTCCCTTAACCTAGGTTACTAGCTTAGAATATCTCTGAAACTTGGAAAAGAATATCTTTACCCTAAGAGTCTAAAGAAATGTTCTGGTTTTTAAACTGAGCTTCAAATGCGCCTATTAAATCTGGAAGCTGATCTCTCTTCAACTGACAGGAAGAATGTATACACCATCTATAGAGCCTTGTACACACATATTTGTAGAGATAGAGAGCCTTGACCTTCTGATTATAAAGTGAGTGTTATTCTTAATAATGACTCATCTGGGGTGCTATAAGCTAGTACTCTTTGTTTAGTGATAACAGTGGCATTCTGAATTGCCGGCCTACCTCAGGACGGAGGAGCCAGCACAAAGCACTCCTCCCTGGAGTGGACACCATTGTATTAAAGTCGTGCCATTTTTTTCCAGGCAGCCAGAGAGCCATGTTCAAGCAGGCCATGAGGCACTGGGAAAAGCACACCTGCGTGACATTCATTGAAAGAGGTGATGAAGAGAGTTACATTGTATTCACCTATAGGCCTTGTGGGTAAGTAGAACCAGGGAATGATTGAAGTTCAGATGGAAAAAAAAATTAAACTCCACAAGTAGGATTTCTTTATTAATATTTGCATAGAACTTTGGCCATGAGAAAGTCTGAGTTTTACATAAGAAAATATTATATATTAAATGAATATATTCTGGGACCACAGAATTTTGTGCCTGTAGGGCAAGTGGGTTCCTTCCTCCATCACACCACTTTCTAATACTGGCATTGCTGATATCCACTCACCCAAGTTCAGAACTTGAGCGTACTTGTGCTTCTGGTGTGCTTCCTCTGAAATCTATTTTCACCTCGTCCCACGTTAGTGCCCTGGTTTGCTCACATCTTCAGCATCCCATGCTTGGGCTATTCTTCTGTCTTACCTCATCAATTTTCTGCCAAACTAGAATTATTTTCTAAATGTATTGGTCAGAGCAAGATTCTACATTTTCTGAGTGTCTTAGATATTCCCTCCCACAGTAGTGTTTTCCAGATTTGCTTCTTGCAAGATAACAACTACTTTCTCAAAAATAATATGTCCCATGCTTATATAATTAATTAAAATGAACTCTAATATTATGTATAACTATAATGCACTAATAAAACAAACCTCAAAAAGGCTTCTGTAAATTGTGAAAATGCTGTGCTATATTTTAGTAGATATTTTTACAGCAGTGTGGCAATGAATCTCAGTATTATTTATTATTATTATTATTTTGGTACCAGGGATTGAATCCAGGGGCATTTAACCACTGAGCCACATCCCTAGCTATAATATATATAAAATCTTAGAGACAGGTCTTTCTGAGTTTCTTAGGGCCTAAGTTGATAAGGCTGGTTTTGAACTTGTGATCCTCCTGTCTCAGCCTCCTGAGCCACTAAGGATTATAGGCATGTGCCACCTACCCAGCTCACTAAGTTGCTGAGGCTAACTTTGAACTCATGATCTCCCGCCTCAGCCTCCTGAGCCGTGCTACTGGGATTACAGTGTGGGCCACCATGACTGATGGTTTTATCATTCTTTTGAAATGGTGTTGCTACCTTTAAATCTCATAAAAAATCATTTCAATTGTTAAGGAGTTTGGAAGTTGGTGTTGTACAAAGTGTTTAGGGCCAATGAGAATAAGATATGTGTATGTCAAACACTTAACACTCTCATTGGATTTCATATTGGGTCTTTTATGTCGTCAAAGCTGTGGCACTAAATAAATAAATGCTGTGGTATTTGGTTATTCAGATTAGAGAAGAAGTTAATTTATGATATACATTTTGAATTCCCATGTTGTGTTACCTCCATAGTATGTGCTGGGATGTTAACATTGAACATAAGGCATTCTCTCTGAGGAGGACATAGATAGGCAGATTGGGGGGTGTGATAGTCAAGATTCTTATTTGCAAACACCAGAGATGAGCTAACTGAAGTAGGAAGAAGAATGTCTCAGAAGGTTATTAGGTAATAATTAGAATCACATGAATGGAAAATTGGAGAGAGAGGCTGTGGGATGAATCAATCTTAGCTCCCTCCTGCACATCTGAGATCTGCTCTTTAAAGAAATATCTACTGTGTTCTACCATATGCCAGGCTGTGTTCTAGGGGCTGGAGATAACAGGAGTGTCAGATGGAGAGTCCTATGTGCCCATAGAGCTTACATTCTAGAGTGGAGATGCAGAGATGAAGGAATGAAATAAGTGAAATATAAAACATACCATTAACAACAGGTTAAAGAGAAAAAAAAAAGAAAGTGGAGTGGAGGTGGCATTTGTCAAAGGACTTAAAAATCTTAGGGTAAAGAGGCAACTGGGTATCTGGGAGAACTGAGTTCTTGAGGAAGAATGATAAGCAACAGCTTGTCTGCGTTTTCAAGGCAGAGTAAGGAAGTAAGCATGACTGGAGTTGATGCAGTGACAGGAGGGCTGATTGTAAGAGACGAGCTCTGTGTGGTAAGAGATTTGTGTGCGGAAATTGTTTAGGATCTTCTTGTATTTTGTAAAGACTTAAAAGAACCTGTTTTAGTCAGATTAGCAAATTTATACTACGGTAAACAAGGATACCTCAATCTCAGAGGCCTAGACCAACAGACTTTTATTTCTTTGCCCACGATGGCTTAGCTGTGGCTGCGTTACAGCGGTGTTACTCTCGCATCCAGTCTTTCTGCCCATTGTTCTCCCTCCAGCAGATGCAATAGAGACAGTATGGTCAACCATGTGTTGGCTCTTAAAAGACTCTCCCCAGAAATGACACAAACAATTTGGGCTTCTGTGACATTGTCCAGAGCAAACCACATGACCAAACCCAGCATTAGTGGGGTAGGGAAATATAATCATCTGTTAGAGAAGGGTAATGGATACTTTAAACCATTGACATAATTTACCGCAGAGCTATTGCAGAATAGTATAATCTGATTTGATGTTTTAGAAGCATCTTGGTGCTAAGAAAACTGCTGCAGGAAGGCTAGAACTGAGAGAATCATCAGTTAGTAAATGATTTCAACACTCCATGTGAGATTCCATGGTTGGACTGGGGTGTTAACAAGGAAGACAATGACAAGATGATTGATTCTGGATATAGGCTGAAGGTAGAGCCAACAGGATTGACTGATTGAGGACAAAGGGAGATTCAGGAATCCTGGCATTACTCAGCCTGAGCGTCTGGAAGGTTGGAGCTCCCTTTAACTGAGATGGGTAGGT
This sequence comes from Spermophilus citellus, assembly GCF_964194105.1. Taxonomy (NCBI): domain Eukaryota; kingdom Metazoa; phylum Chordata; class Mammalia; order Rodentia; family Sciuridae; genus Spermophilus; species Spermophilus citellus. Next base: position 68,062,338 of record NC_138196.1, on the reverse strand, counting down.
GAGAAGGTAGATCGGGGTTTCTTGGAGAGGAAAACTAGGAACACAATAAATTGAAACATTTATTATTGTACAAATGCAGACATTAAGAAAGTTGGGTGACTATTTGAGCTGGTATTGGACAAATAGTGCTATCTCTGGACTAGCCCTGCTTTAAATCCTTGTGATAAATCAGTGAAGCGAAGAGATGAAGGTTCTTGTCCTGATGACTACCCCATTCTAATGGTGGGCACTTAAATTTTAGTGGCCTTTTATAGGAGTTTATCATAGAAAACAAGAATAAAAGAGAGGAAGGAAGGATGAAGAAAGGAGTTATTAAAAAATGTAATGATTAAACTAAAAATAATTGGAAATATAGCTGATGAAAAGGTAGAAGGCATTCCAACCTTTTAATGTTGGAATGTCCCAAAGGATTATCTTAAAGGAAAGTGTTTTGGTCTGCCAAACCAAGGTGAAAATAGGGAATAGTATACTTGGATTATTCCCTATGATTAGAGAGAGGTGAGAGTTTCCTATGGGTGTTGAAAGCATTTCTTGAGGTACCAGATAGACCACAGGATGGTCAAGTTGTAAAAGTGGCACACAAATTAGAAGTAAAAATTTGATAGCCATATTGAAGAAAATGCCTTCAAACCTGGATTACATTAGAAACTAAGATAATGTTTGGGTATGATTAAATCACATTTTTCTAAATTGCATGTTACCCTATCATTCCATGCCTAATATTTGTCTAAGTACATATTTAGTTAATCTGAATGTAGAATTCTTTGTCCCTAAGAGCTCTCGTTAGTCAGGAATCAAAGCACCACATTTTTCTTGTTTCACAGGACCACTGTAAAATAATAACTCATGAATAAGGCAGTGTGAAATCTATTTTTCCTTTCCATTATGAAATCCCATCTTATTATAGGAAATTGCTATGGGTAAAATTATGCTAAAAGGGTGTTTTAGGATTAAATAAATTGACCACGTTGCTTTACTGTCTCCCAGAATTTGTTTTGCAAAGTGCTGTCTTCTCTGACTATAACCAGCAGAAATGACTCAATGTGAGTAATTTAGTGGTTATATAGTCATCAGATATTTCAGTTTCAATACTACTGCCTTAAGGTATTAAATATTTCAGTTTTAATCTCTATAATATTTGCACAAAAATTGTATCTCTATATCTATTACTTATTAGGTATGTAATAAATATTTTTTTGTAAATTATTTTATTGTTGGTTGTTTAAAACATTACATAGTTCTTAATATACCATATTTCACAGATTGATGTAATAAATATTTGAGTATGTAATAAGTATATATGGATTAAAATATTAAAGAAAATTCTCAAGGCAAAAAGACAATTCAGATTTTCACCTTCCCCACCAATTTTCTCTTTTCTATTACTTACTTATTTATTAGGCTTAATTTACTGCTATACTAGATTTACACATAATGAGTACTAATGAGTTCATCTAGCTCAGTTAAAATATGTAGACACTTAAAACCTAATTAGAATGAATGAACAAATAAATAAGTAAATGAATAAATAAGTTAAAAACCTACAGAAATAATTTGGGTAAGAAAGAGACTGACACAGGAATTTATATTTGTGCAAAATCAAAAGCACCATCTAATGTACTTACCCTGGAAATTAAAATAGTAAAATTCTTTTTACTCCTTTGTGCAATTAATTTTTGACAATTTTTCTTTTAATTTAATAAATCAGAGGTGTTTGACAATGTCTCATGCACTGCAGTTCCCAACTACTCAAGACCAATTATTTAGTGCTCTCTAATGCTATTTAGGAGAAACATCGTATAGACAAGCTATTTCAATTCAAACCTGATTATCAAAGTTTTAGATATGATTTTATTTGCATTTATAATTATAGCTACTATTGTTATATCACCTAAAATTTGTTTTAAAGGGTGTCCAATGTATTTATTATTTATAGAGTGTGTGGATAAGAGACTTCCAGACTGTTATGCACTCATACATACATGTGTGCACAAACACACACACGTAAATGAATAAATAGAACTTCTATTTTGGATAGAAAAACATTCTATGTATATACATTTATAAATATATAAATATCAATAATTCAATGAAGATTTGCAGGAAGGTATTTCTGGGTGTTTCACATTTTTTTTCCTGATAATCCAGGAGATTCTTTTAGACAGTGAGATTAAAAAAAATCACACTCAAATGTTAGTCTGAACAATAGACAGAAATCACAGAAATCTAATACTTCTTTGAACTATTAACTATTGTCAGCGTTTTTTTTTTTTTAATCAGTTTTTGCAGACAATGCAGGATGCTATAAGAGAATACTATAGGCTTGGTGACTTATAATGAACAAAAATTTAAATTTCAGCTTGGAGCCTGGGCACTGCAGATAGAGTGTCAAATGAGAGACCACGTCCTGGTTCCTTAGGTTATTTATTTATTTATTTATTTATTTATACTAGTGATTGAACCCAGGGGTGCCCAACTGCTGAGTCACCTCTCCAACAATTTTTATTTTTTATTTTGAGACACAGCCTGGTTATTGCTGAGGCTGGCCTGCGATCCTCCTGCCTCAGCCTCCAGAATCACTGGGATCACAGGCATGTACCACTGTGCTATGGTTCAACACAACTCTTCACAAAAGTTCCACCATATTGTAATTTATCCATTTTTCTCTTCCACCAACATCTCCACTTTCTACTTTATTATAGATGCTGCTCCTACGTAGGTCGGAGGGGAAATGGACCCCAGGCAATCTCTATTGGAAAGAACTGTGATAAGTTTGGGATTGTTGTTCATGAACTGGGCCACGTGATCGGCTTTTGGCATGAGCACACACGACCAGATCGAGACAACCACGTAACCATCATAAGAGAAAACATTCAGCCAGGTGAGAGATTTTAGGGTGTGTAAAATTATTATGTTTTGTAAACAGTGTTAAATATGTGGCAGAGTCAATATGTTATTTTATTAAAAATCACTCTTGGTGGTTTTATATTTTTAATTTCTTTTAGAGACTGATTTCCTGCATTTTCTAGGCTTTGTTTGTTAAGGTCTAACTGTTTTCTTTCTAAACGTCTGTACTTTTTCAAGAATAGATGTGAGCTATTGAACAATATACTAATATTATTAAATGATTATTTTATTTGAACTGTTTTTGTGCTTAGATCTATAATTTATATTATAAGATTTAGAAAGAGCCCAGGGTTTGCCATGACATGCACGGTAACCACAGGCATCTACATTTATCATGTATAATTTCTGAAGAAAATTCCAGTGAAATGAGTCATTTCCAGGATAGTCTACATAGTTTCTTTGAGATTTTTCTCTTAAACTTGACTTTGCCAAAGACAGACTATTAAGAATATTTTTAGTAGTTGAAATATAATTTATAATTAAATTTTAATTTTCTTTTAAGAGTTGGTATATAATAGTTGCATCATTGTAAAATTTTTTACTTAACTTTCACATTTGCAAAGATCAGTAAGTACATTTCCATCTCTACCCCCCCACCCCCCCCACCCCCCCCAAAAAATCTGTTGTTTGGAATTTTTTTATAAGATAGTATGCACTTTTAGCAAAAGTAAAATAAAAATTTGATCTTATTTTCTTGTTCATGGGCAATTTTAAGTTATCAATGTTGAAATTCTTATCATTTTCTATAATTCAGAGTTGCTTTCTTTATTTGCTCATTATATATTTGGTACCAATTAATGCTGAGGCACTATTAGACATTGAAAGGTACTGTCATGGAAAACATAAAACTTTGTATCTACACAAATGATTTCAAGTGAATAAGAAAAGTACCTGTCACATTGAGAATACTGCAGAAAAGAAGCAAGTTGTAACAAATGTGCATTGGCAAATCCAGAGAGATGTCACACACAAATATGAAATTTAGAAATAAAGTAAGAATATTTATTGCAGGTGGACCAGAAAAGTGGTCAAATTTGTAGGCTGAAAATACATGATCTTTTTCACTTAACGGTTGTGGTGGCATGTTGAACTATGAGTGAGAGTTAGTTGACAACTACCTGGGGAGGGTGGAAAATCTTTTCTGTGAATCTAAGAAATTTAGATTGTATCCTGTAGTTACTGGGGAATAAGGGAAGGGTTATAAACAGAGAAAGTTAAGATTTTTAAAAGAGGAATTCTGTAACCTGTAATAAACATTAATTGGGGGTGGGGGAAAAATGAGCCTCAAGTGAGGGAAACCTATTAGAGGTTTGAGAAGTGGCTGTGTTCTCAATTAGGGTAGGACAGGGCAAGAGGAAGAAGAGAGTCTTAAAATGTTTTAAGAGGAACATAAGGAAAGATCTGCAAAAGCTTTATCTTCAGACAACACGATGAATTGTGATATCATCAATTGAAAAAAGAAACACTGGTGAAGAGGCTTGGTTCTGAGAAAAAGAAATAAAAAATACTGATTCCATTTAACACATCCCTCAATTCAAAGACCCTTTGTATGATCCTCCTTTACTAGACAAAGGAAAGGTGAGTTTGGGCTTTAGTATGTATCTAGAGATAAACATTTTGTAGTGGATTTGACCGTCTAGGGAAAAACTGAGGGAGAAGAAGAAAAAAGTGGAGCATAGAAAATGAAAAGCAACAAGATTTGAACAACCTTTAGAAGAGTGTCCACCAGAAGACCAAAGGTGTCCTCTAAGAGGTAAAAGAAAAAATCAGTGGAATGTGATGTTCCAGAAGCCAAATGAGGAAATCAATTCAAGAATGACAAAGTGATCTGTAGAGCTGGATACTAAAGAGAAGCAAAGAAAATTTATACTTCCCCCAAATAGAAGCCCTGGCTTGAACCATCCATCAAAGTTCATATTTATGCTTTATATCATTGAGAGAAAAACTTAAGAGGAAACAATATTTCTGAAAATTAATTCAACTATCAAGGAAATGAGAAGCTTTCTATTAACCACTGCTATTTTCTTCTATTTGCCAAATATTATGTGGAATCCCCCAAATACTCTTATAAAGTACATAACTTTCAAAAATGATTTTACCATTAAGAGGGTTTCTGATTCAACATAAATATTACCTAAAACAGGGAAAAATATATATGTATTATTAAGAAATAGATTATGATACCTTAATACCTGACGTAGTTGTAGGAAAATTTTGATCAAATACTTTTTTGACTAAACATTCAGGTCAATTGAAAATAAAAGATATTTCCAGAGATTTCTTAAGTAATTGGAACTACTGTATCAGAACTACTGTACCAGTCTGAAAGCATTCATGTTAGAGATTAGTTATCAACAAATTATGAGTTTCCCTAACTCAGAGACTTAAGATCAGGTGTTTCTCAAGAGCTCCGGGTAATAAAAACAAATGCTGGTTTCATATTTACATGCAAAATTGGTGACTATGATTAAGAGGTAAATTGGTATGAGGATCAAATTTATATTAGAAGATACGTTCAAGAAAGAAGCTACCACTTATTTTAATTGTTAAGTGTGGGTCACCCTGTTTCTATCACTGATTCTCCCCTTCTTGCAAGAAGCAAGTCTAATTTTCTTTTGTTTGGATTGTATGTGGCTATGTTCTTTTTAACTACCAAACCCCTCTGTTTCACATGTTTAAGTGATAAGTTATATGCAGGGAAATGCATTTCTGAATTTGGTTATGTTTCACTTTCAGAAAACTTATGAAATTTTGCTTTAGCTAGAGAATCTATTCTCATATTGTGTTCTAAATTGAAATCTTGTTGATGGGTCACAAAATCTGGTCTATAGCTTTTTGAAAATTCCCTCTAGAATGGGATATGCTATAATATGCTGAAAATTCCTTAGGAAGACAAGAATTTGAATGAAAATTCAGGATAATTTTTAAGAATGTTTTCTAACACACATAGATATATCAGATATTTGTGGAATATATATTTCACTATATAGGCTAGATAATTAATTTAAAATTTTTTATGGTGTGAATTCATTCGAAGATGCACTAAAACACTTTAGCCTAGAACAGGGTTCTATGGATCCAAGTTGTTTCCTTCATCCCTAATGCTCAAATGAGTATTGGTTTCATCATCATGTAAGAGAGATGTTATATTGTGAAATCACTAGATTTCTTTACTGCCTTTTGGAAAACTTTTTATTTAATATTTTTATGTTTAATAGAAATATGACAGGGGACTAAAAACCTAGTTATAATAATGGTATGATCATTTCATTCCCAGCCCTATATGAATTTGGAATTCCAGTACTTCACCTTTAAATAAAATGTTTCAAAGCTTTGCAAATTACATAAATAACATGACTTGCATCATCTTCGACTGATTTAACAGTGAAAAGGGAATCATTGAAATGTAAACTCTCTTGAAAGAAATTCTTTGGTTTGGGAACTATTGATGTAGACCCATGTATTTAACTCTTTTTTTTTCAAATTTCAGGAAAAAAATGTTGCCTTAAAAGGTACAGACAGGCAGTCGAAAATCTCTTAAAATTGAAGATGTCCTGAAGTTAAGATAGCAGATGTGCAAAGGAAAAAAAAAAGTTCTGAAGCATATTATTCTTGATTCAAAAGCTGTCAAAGTAGAAACTTCTTTTTCTCAAGGGGAACCTTGTTTTATTTTTGAATGAAAGTAGATTTGCTATTGTTTTATCACCAATGATGAAGTCATGTAGCTATAACCTCAGAGTTGTGTTTATACTAATATTGTTTTTGTGTCTTCCCACAGCGTTTCTTAGAAAGGATCTAAAGCAAATAGTCAGATAATTTTTGTGGGTCCTGGCAAACGTAGTCATGAGAAAAAGATGGGAAACACATTAAATAAAAGCATAACTTTACAATCACTTCTACTGTACCCAGAGAAGCAGTATGATTTTAAAGAAACAAATATTATACGGTGTTAACAAGTATACACAGAAAACAAACCCAAAATATCCTTCTGGTAATTTCCTTTCTGCAGAACTGAACTCATTGTTCAAATTCAGTTCTTTTGCAACTTGCTCTTTTAATATGATATCGGAGTGCAAATGATTTTTGCACACACCTGGGAGTTGGTATGTAAATACAATCAGCAAAAAGATCAGTCATTTAGTCAAAAGCAGATGCAGGTCTAGGAAGCGCTCTTATGTTCTTTTAGTTAAAAGGCTTCTGTGCTTTTGTTTATCCCTGATTCATAGGTCAAGAGTACAATTTTCTGAAGATGGAGCCTGGAGAAGTAAACTCCCTTGGTGAAAGATATGATTTTGACAGTATCATGCACTATGCCAGGAACACCTTCTCAAGGTTGGAGTCTCAGGTTATACCTTTTGACTTTTAATCCCTTTCTCCATGTGGCCTCTCACAAAGCTATGTTTGACATTAGAACCAGACCATCTTCCAATATCGCTGCCTCCTGTCAGAAAGAAAGTAGAAAAATAATGGTTAACATTCATAGCTAATAGTAGGCATTCATTTAAAAGACATTTTACATTACCTATCCAATTTATAAATTTAAAGTGATCGTTTTAAAATGATTTAAACAATTTTATATTCATAAATTATAAAAGAAAGTGCAATTAAAACCATTACCAAACTAATCAGCACATTAAATTGGCAAAGCATTGCTTAATGAAATTCAGGCATTCCTAAAGCAACAGGTTACTTTATTGTTGAGTTTGAATTATATTCTCTAAAAAGAGTGTTTTGTAATGTAGATTTTCATTTTTAGTACTCAAGTACCATTTATGGCCAAAAATTGATATTACTAGATGGATTCTCAAAGGAGGTGGTTAAGACGATATTTTACTTCCACGTAGTTGACAATTACAGTTCATCAATTGCTAACCTTAAATTTATTCCATTAGTAACTGAATGCTGTTTTTAAAGAGATAATACATTTGGGTTTTGATCTACTTTACTCTAAAGATGATGCCATCAAGCAAATAGTTCCCAGGTAAGGATCTGGAAGAATTTAAGCACTGACCTCCTTCATCCCTTCTTCCCATTGACATCAATTTTACACTAACCTTCCTGCCCATTTCCATTCATTCTTCTTGCCCACTTATGTCCATGTCACATTTCATTAGCATCTATTTTTAAAAACCAGATTAGGAAAAAGAGAAAAATATTCAAATGTATTCCTATGCTCTAAAAACAAATTTCTTGGTAAAAAGTAAGATACATGTTAATGACCCCTTAATACATGAAAACATTTTAAAATTATCTTTATCTGGGCAAGGTGGCACATTCCTATAATCCTAGCAACTTGAGAGACTGATGCAGGAGGATCATGAGTTCAAAGCCAGCTCAGGAACTTAATGATGCCCTGAATGCTGAATGCTCTAAATAAAATATAAAAAGTGCTGGAGATGTGACTCAGTAGTTAAGTGCCCCTGGGCTCAATCGTCAGTACCAAAAAAAGAAAAAATAAATCTTTTTTAAAAGTCTGAATGTCAAAAATTTGAGAGTTGACTATATTTAACATTCATAGATTTAAAAGTCATTACCTTCTGAAGATATATAATATTTATTTTTGTGCAAATGTGATAACTATCCAGATACTAACTGTTCATTCCTGGATTTGAATTTAAGTTTTTGTAGATATGTATCCAGAAATTTGGCCTGAAATTAACCCTAAAATTTTATTTTTAGGTCAATGCTTGATTTTTACATGTAAATATGTAAGAAGTTGATCGTTGCATCCCAGTTCATCCAAGACACCGTTCTCACTCTGTTGAATTAGATTATTTAGAATTAACCTGGGATTTAATGCTTTAGAGAAGAGGAAGTGAAAGAAATTTATCTCCTCTGTCCTTCATAGGATGAATCTTTACTAAGGATTACCATATGTAGCATATTAGCATATTCTCTTAGTCTGTACTACTTTGATATTACATTGCATTTTTCCCCCCAAAACTACTCTGTTCTTGCTGCCTGCTTTCAATCACCACCAACCTATCTTTGTATGGTATGACAGCTAGCTTTGACCTATGATTCTGTTTCAAAACTTCATTCTTGTGGATATTCAGATTTGTGACACCATTTGTTTAAAAAAAAACTGTCTTTGCCCAAATGAGTATGGTTATGGCACTCATGTTAAAGATAATTTGACTTTATATATGAAGTTTATTTCTGGCCCTTGTTATTTCATTGGTCCGTAGCTCTGCAATTATGCCAGTACCACATATTTTGGTTGCTATAGCTTTATAATATGTTTTGAAATCATTCCTCAAAAGTCAAAGTATGAGTTCTTCAATTTTATTTCTTTTCTTAAAATTATTTCAGCTTTTCATTTTCTATTGAGGTTATAAATAATTTATAGTGTTTTTTTTTAATTCTGCAAAAAAAATCTCTTTGGGATTTTGATAGGGATTGTAGACTGGGTAATATGATATGTGAACAAAGAATATTTCTATTTTATGTGTCTTCTTTAATTTCTTTTTAAAAATATTTATTTTTTAATTTTTAGGTGGACACAATATCTTTATTTTATTTTTATGTGGTGCTGAGAATCGAACCTTAGGAATGCTAGGCAAGCGCCCTACCACTTGAGCCATATCCCTAACCCCTCTTCTTTAATTTCTTACCACATTGTTTTTTTTAGCTTTCATTTCTTTGGTTAGTTTTATTTCTCAGCCATTTTTTAATGCTATTATAAGCAGAACTTTTCTACTTAATTTCTTTTGCGATTGTTCTGTGTTACTCCACAGAAATGACTTTCTTATATTGATTTTGTATCTTTGTTTCATTATTAGTTCTAACGGTTTTTGTAGAGTATTTATGGTTTTACACATAAGAACATGGCATCTGTAAACAGAGATAATTTTTACCTTTCCAATTTGGCATGCATTCTATTTATTTTCTTCTTTTCTCCCTCCCTTTCTCTTTCCTTCCTTTCTTCCTTTCATCCTCCTCCTTACCTCTCTCTGTCTCTCACTTTCATTTTCTTCTTTCTCTAGCTAAGACTTCTAGTACTGTGTTGAACAGAAGAGGTGACAGATGATAGGTATCCTTGCCTTGTTCCTGATCTTAGTGGAAGAGCTTGTTTTCCACCATTGAATATGATATTAACTCTAGGCTTTTCTCATGTGGCTTGTGTTATGTTGAGATAAATTCCTTCTATTTTTAGTTTATTGAGTACCATGAAAAGAATCTCATCATGATAAATACTTTGTCATGTAGAATCTTCACAAATGCTTTTTTTGTTTTTATATCAACTGAGATGATCACAGAATTTTTGTTCTTCATTCTGCAGATGTAAACATATAAAGTTTTATAATTTCTTCTGTTCATAACGCTTGTAGATTCCGAAAAGAATCAATAAAAGTTTCAATTGTTTTAATGAGTGTAGATCAATAGCAGATCTGGGAGAAACAGGGCTGGACCCATGAGGTTTTAATGTTCATGGATATTTTGTAATGTAGATGTTTGCATACTGGAAAATTCTAATTTTTCACTAAAAAGTGAGTTATAATATTTTGCAAAATTTTATTTAAAAACATGGCTATTTTTCTCTTTAATTGTAGCTACAGTGAATGAATAATGGAGCTTAGTTAGTATACTCCCAACTGGATGTGACTCAGGCCTGTTCATTGGATTTCACTGAGAAGATCCATTAAAAGTCTGTCTTGCTCAATGGCCAGGATGTAGGGAAGAGAATTTTTAATTTCTTGATGATGACAAAGAAAGAACACAAGAATAAATCACTTAACCTCTTTTTGAATAATTACTTCTTTAGGCAGAATGAGGCTTCAATGTCCATGGATATTTTGTAACATAGATGTTTTCACACTGGAAAACTCTCATTTTTCAATAAAATATTTCATAAAAATATTACAAAGATATGAAATATTTTCACCTCCAAAATATCATTGACCATTTAAAATGGAATCTTTTTTTGAAAGCTGGAAAATATTAAAAATTTTCAAATATTATAAATTTATTTTTGAAATAGAAAATAGTGACATCAGTATGGAAGGACTTCATATATTGTAGCACTTTATTAATTTAGAAATAGCTTTTCTTAACACTACCTGGTAATTTAGCCTTTCATTTCCTTTGCAGTGTCCTCTCCAGGGTAGAATCTTACAACTATATGCAAACTCTCACTTTTAATGATCAGTTCCCACAAATCATTAATCTTCACCCACATCTCAGGTGGTATACACATAGGATTTTGTAGATGCTTGGATCTGGTTTTAAAGAGTTCCACTGTCCTTATTTGAGTTATTCAAGTTAAATCTAATGTTCATCACTCTTTCTTTTATTAAAAACTAGAGAAGTTAGTCTTAAATTACTCAGATCATGTTACTCTTCTGTTTACCAACTTTCTACAACTTTCCAAGATTAACAGTTGTCCTCCAGGTAAGAGTTAAATTCTCTGGCTGGTGCTCAAACTTTCAAGATCCTCTCATCTCCGAGCTATTGTGTTTCTTGTTCTTTCTCTTGGGGAACACTCTACTCTCAGTTACATATATAGCTCTGACCTTCACTTCTTGTATGTTTGGTTAAAACGTCAAATCCCAAATAAGATTTTTTTTCAATCATCCTCTTAAAAAGCCAGCTATCATAGCTGCACAATCAATATCCAAAATTTTACCTTTATATTTTCTCCCTAGCACTATCACTACCTCAATTATGAATATCTTGTTTAATGCCTTTCTCCCGACATTAGTCTGTTAGAATCATGAAGGTGTGACTTTCTGTCTGTTTTATTTGATGTATAAATCCAGACCTAAAACGGTGCTTAGTAAATATCTCCAAATGGGAGAATTAAATAGACCTGAAAATGTTGTTCTGTTAAAGGAACGTCCTATTGGTTATCTTAATTTGAAAGATATTTTATGATTCTATTTCTTAAATTTATGTACTGTTTTTCCACTTTTTTTTAATCCATATACACAGACTCCATACTTCTCAACTCTTTGGAATAGTCTCTCAGTCTATTTTGACTTTTAAGCTTACTACTTCTTTTTGAGTTATAAATGTTTGATATATATTGCAAAATTAGAATGCAACTTTAGTGCAGTGTAGCCAGAATATTAAATGATGCATATTAAGAAAAATAGCAATTCTCCTACCACAACCTTGAGTCCAAAATAACTCATTATCTGTAGTTTAGCCTTATTAGGACATTGATCAAGCTATTTTTGCTTATTTATTTCATAGTGAAAAAATTTATATATATGTGTGTGTATATGTATATTTACATATGCAAAATTACAATATTTTTGTTTTGCATGGTCTTATCTAAATCTCAGCACTCTATTTTTCCTTGTTCTTGTAACATATGCTATAATAATACTGAACTTCTCCATTCTTTTGGTTAAATTAGTAGTTTAACTAAAAAGAAATTAACTTTTCATTTAACTCTTACAATTTCAGTAGCTTCAATTATTTTTTTGGAGGTTGCTATTTTTCTTATTTAATAAGGAAGAATTGTTTTTCAACCTGGTAATATTGTGGGAGACCCAAATAAAAGTCTAGTTGGAGACTAAAAAGTATTTCATATTATTACAAACATGTGATGTACATTTCTAAGGAAAAAGTGGATGTTATCATTGAACGTGAGGCACACACATTTAACATGAACCTTTTTGTCCTACCTTGATGAAAGTACTTTGAAAGCCTCATACTACATAAAACTCAAACTGGCATATCTCCCCTATGATTAAAATTGAGTAGGGGGGAAAAAAACAGCCTGATGTTTGTTAGGAGTTTTAATTTGGTGACGTAGGTGTGGTTTGCTTCTGTTTTTTTTCCAGGGGGATGTTCCTGGATACCATTCTCCCCAACCGTGATGATAATGGCATACGTCCGGCAATTGGTCAGCGAACCCGATTAAGCAAAGGAGATATTGCACAGGCAAGAAAGCTGTATAGATGTCCAGGTATTGCACAAAACAAACACAGAGGCATGCCTGGGCTTCATTATGCTCTTCCAGATGCATAAGCCAGAATTTAACTCTTGTCCTTCTCTGTGCTGGCAAAGGGTGTATATAGTTCAAGTGATCCAAAATGAGATAGAACAGAACTCTGGAGTACTCAGAGCTATAAACAGAAACAGGTTGCTAGAAATCAAATGGTATATTTTTATTTCTTTTAGCTTTATGAGTAAGAGTCAAATAGAATGATCATCTGATCACTGTTAAGTAGTATCGTGATTTTGTAGCTAAGTGCTATTTCTTGCTCACAGAAAAAGATTATCTTTTCAGAATGAGATCCTATAGGATCTTTTCTTGCCAGAAGCATTATTGATGGTATGTAAACTAAAGTTTTATCAGTAGGAATTTATAAGTTTTTTACAAAAAATAATTTCTAAGCATGTTGCTAGTGAATTACTGAGTAAGTGTATAAAATGATGGCTAGAAGTTCATGATTTCAGTATGGGCAATGGCATTATTGTATTGATATTTCTGCTAAAAGGAGTTTCCCCTCCATTAAATCACATTTGCTAAGGAAAATTGTGAGAAACTATTTTTTTCCCAATTTTATTTTTATTAGTTTAAAAAATTTAGGTCCATTAAATTTTCAGAGTGAAGTTGAGGTCTTTGAAATTTAAGTGAGTACATAAAAACTTTTGTATCTTAATGATGCAATATTGAAAACTTCAAAATTTTTCTTTTGCACATAAACATTTCTGTATCATATCTACAGACATTTCTACTTAATGTTAATTAGTTAATTTACTTCATGTTATTTAGGTTAAATTCATATTTGAATAATGCCTTTTAAAAATATTTATGTAGATATGTAAAATACACACATCTGTGTGGTGCTGTTTTATTATTTTTTTTACCACAGTTTATGATAGGAAAGATAAATTTATAAGACAGTTACTACTTGGAAAAAGGATATGGCGATCCTTTACTAATTTCTAGCAACATTGGACATATGCTTTTGTACTTTTAAAAAGAGAAAGATGATGTGATTAGTCATAACTTCATAAATGAATTCCTTGAAAATCTCATTTGGTTGTCTCTTTAAATATGTGTGTATGTGTGTGTGTGTGTGTGTGTGTGTGTGTGTATGCATATATATAAAAAGCTCTCTGAGATGCATTTGCACATTGACTTGGAAAGTCAATGAGAATACAAAAATAATTGAACTTATGGCACCATAATTTAATTTTCAGCCTATGGATCTTCATATTTCAGTTATTAAAAGAACTATCATTACAGTTTTCACTTGAGATTTTAATTGTATAAAATGCATCAATGGGTCATAATTAACATACGCACTATTTTGTTTAATACAGTATATCCACACTCATAAAAGCACTATGATCTGTGAGAAAGACAATTTGTATTTATAATGCAGTACACAAAGCTGTATTACAGTTTATGAATTTCACAGAACAAGGGAGAACTAAAAGATAAATGTTACACTGCATGCTCCTTTGGAATTTGCCTTATTCTTACTCTTCTGTTAGAAATTGCTCATCAGCAGAGTTCATGAAATATATTTGACTACTTTTCTTGCCAACATTGCTTCTCATCTGGTTATACTCAAAACTCTAGTAGAAGTACATTTTATAGAGCTATTTCTTAGAGTTTAATCTTAAAAGAAACACTGACCTGGTAAAGTATAGAGTAAGATTTGCATGGTTGTGGCTTTTAGGGTCTGTGGTGAGTGGTAAGTGATATGACTGCCTGCAAATACTGTTGCTCCTTCTTAAATAATATAGAGAATGGTTAAAAATTTTTATAAGATAGTGAACAGTGTATATTTTTAATTAAAATAGTAACAATTACATTTATGGGAACCTATAGGTGACATAAACCTTGAAATCCATTATTATATTTATCTATATATGCTCAAAGTATAAATTAAATGGATGTATGAAACCTTCATTTTATTATCAATATATACTTATCATGAAAAAGCTCAAAATAAGACTAAAACTAGATTTTTAAGGTGATGCTCCAGAGGTAAATTATAATTTAGAATTATTTTCATTGTGATTTCTTCCTCTTAGTTCTATAGGTAGGCAAGAAAGTCTTCTTATGAATTACTGTGTAAAGAAAAAAGGTGATCCCTTACAGCCCTGGTACTGATGTAGGAGACATGCTGGATCACATGGTCCCAGAAGGGTCATGGGAAGGAAAGGTGGAGATGCTCAGCATTGAGAGAGGATAGATTCCTGGATTCTGCTACCAGACGCTCAATCCTGTGTCCTGATGACTTCCAAGCCTTTCAAGCAGTAAGGCATCTTAAAGGACACCCACCAAGGCTACTTGCCAGCTATCATAGTAATTAGTATCCTGTATACCATTTGGACAAGAAACATCAGTGGGGGTAGAGACTAGGTCATTGTTAAACTCTCCTTTATCCTATCAATTAGCAGTTTGCTTGTGAAGGTGATCCTTTCTAAGATATGTGTTATAGCATATCTGCTTTTGTCAATGATTAATTTATTCTCTTATTCTCTCTCTCTTTTGGGGCCTCTTTCTTATTTTCCCTTGAGATTCTCATTTTCTAGGGGAATTCTCTACTCTAATATTTACATTACTTTCTTTTTCATCTTTAAAAAGTTTTACTCTTCTCCTACAATCACTGGTAGAAATCAGCATTTTTTTTCTTCATTCAGTTTTCTTCTGTAATCCCATAACCTTTTGCTTGTAATTACTTGGTACTTGGACTAACTATAAATGGTAATATTTTCTCTATAGGTCTTCCATAGCTAAGTCTGTCCGGCATGTGAGCCAGTTTTCCATTACTTTAACAAATGCTTGAGGTGATTATTTTATAAAGACTAAAGGTTTACTTTTGGCTGATCATTTTAGAGGTTCCAGCCTATGATTTATTGGCCCCATAGATTTTGGACTTGTGGTGAGGTAGCACATTATGGCAGGGATGTGTGGTGGGACAAAGCTGCTCACCTCATGACCAGGAAGTGAAAAAGGGAGAAGAGAGGGCTGTGGTCGCGCACCATCACTTTCAAGGACACACCTTCAATGAGCTGAAGACCTTCCACTAAACCCCACCTCTTAAAGGTCTCCCTCTTCTCAAATAGCACCATATTGGGGACCAATCCTTTACCACAAGGGCCTTTGAAAAACGCTTAATATCCAAACTGTAGCATCAAGCAACATAGTAAAATTTAGAAAAAAAGATATAAAATAAATTTATATCTAATAATAAGCTTTTGAAAATTAGAATCTCTCTTGTAATATAAACATATAAGTATACTCACATTTTTATGCAAATAACCTGTGTCCACAAATTCACTTTTGATATGCAAACAATACATATATAGAATGTACATATGTATACATGTAAATTTATGTGCAGGGTGAAGGGATGAAAGGCCTGTTTCAACATGCATGGGGTTTGATATAGTAGGAACTTTCAAAGCGTTTTAGCACTTTTTTCGTTTATTTCTAAAGTTGATATAGGTATATTTTTTAGTTACCTAAACTATAGTTATTTCTGTACTGTAATTCTGTGATTCTCCAAGAATGCAGATAGAAAATTCTTCTATAATTGCTTTTAGATGTATGGTTTTTGGCTAAAATATACTGTCAACACTAAAAAAAAAATTCACTTAGTCATTTTTCTCTATTTATTCGTGATTGTATCTATTTGTCTATCAGCAAACCTTCCCTTTTCAGTGGATGGTAGCACAGGACCCCCAGTAGCCCAAGTTAGACAGTGGGATCATCCTCACTCCATTCTTTTGTCTGCCTCTCTTCCCATGCCTACTCAATCTCCACCCTTTTGTTTCCACCCTCTTAGAATCTCAAATTCCTACAGTGAATATTTTGGGTACCATCCTCTCTTGTTTGAATGCTGGCATGCCTCCTGTTTATCTCTTGCCTTTACTCGTCTATCCTTTCAGTTTTCTGGCCATGCTGCTGTCCAAGTGACATTTCAAAATGCAAGTCTTTTCACATGCGTCTTCAGATTAAAGGTTAAATTCCTTCTCCATGCTTCCTTCAAAGTTTGTCCCACATCTCTTCCCTCACCCTCATGTCTAGATACTGATTTCCCTAGAACTTAGTTTCTCACCCTACATCCATTAGCCTCCAGTGGAATCTCTTGCTTTGGGTCTCTTCTGTCAGACAGAACCACCAATAATTGCCACCTGTTGAAATCCTGTTACTTAAAAATGCCCTGGTCTTCCAGGACTCCTGCAGTGGTAAATTCATTATTCGATCCTTGTATTTGTTACTCTCATGATTGTCAGTTACTTGTCGTTTCCCACACTAGACTGAAAGCTTCTCAAGGATCAGAGTTGGGCTTTTCTTCCTGGTATCTGGAATCGGATAGAAGTTAGGAGCTCAAGAAACTTGAATGAGTGAATGAATGAATGAAGCAGCTTTCATATGTGCTGGGAACTGCACTGGATATTACAGACATGGAAGGGAACACAGAATTTATATTCAGATAGCAAGGGAGGGACTTCAGAGGAGGGCAGTAGTGCATGGTAAAGAAGTAAATCTAATCCATAAAGGATGCTAGAGTAGAGTCAGGAGTAATTGATCTGCTGTGTATTGGATGAGAAAGGCTTCCAGGAGCTGATAATTGTGCCCTGACTTGAAGTGTTTAGGCTTGGCTACACAGTTGCTACAAAATATATTTAAAAAATTTTCAACAACTTATCCTACTATAATTTCTCAGATGATTACTTAGGATTCTTTTTTTTCCATTTCCTTTTATGAAAATCATTTTGAACCAAAATTTTATTTATGATGTTTAAAAATTTTTAAGGAGCCCAGAATTTATGTATGATTTTAAAGCATTAGGTACTACTAAATTAATAAGATGTTTTTATTACTTCTTTTAAGCTAGAATTTATCAATTTTTTAGAGACTGGTTATTTCAAATTATTTTGCAGTTGTCTGTTTTCATTATCTTTAGTAAAATACAGAATATGGAAAAGAAGATGATTTTAAAATTTGGTATTTTTTGGATGCTATGGACATTTGACAGGAAATATATTTGTAGATGGATGTGCAGTCCTTTGATCATGTTATTAAAAGATGAGAATCTGTACTTATTTATCAATAATGCACAATCTAAATGGTGCTTATACCAAAATTTTCTATGTTAGAAGAAGGAAGATATGTATAGGTTATTTAATTGAAATGTAAGGTAAGTCATATGATAGACTTTTATATTTAACTTCCAAATTGTGTTTTAAAGTAATGTTGATTTAGAATACTCATCATAATAATTTACCTCTTTATATTTTTGAACGCTTTTATTTTTCCAAATATACTCAGAAATTCTTAGTTGTAGTTTAAAGACAAATTTTTACCATACAGTTCTAGTCTTTCTGCCAGTGGGAGAAGTGCTAAGATGATTCAGGGCATAGTAACATTTGACCCCTACAAAACAACCTTATGAAGTCTATGTGAACAAAATAGACGCAAGAGAAAACTGGATCTAAGGTTTTGAACTTTGAGTGTGATGATGTAATTAGGAAGTGACAATGTCAGTACTTACATTTGTTTTCTCATCCACAAACCTTGTCGTCAATGTGTAGACTGAGTGATAGAATTGAATGGTGCCAACTATTCTTTGTTAATTTTTAAAATTACTTGAATAGTAAAGATTTTTTTTATAACTGAACATAACTCAATTAATGGCTAAAATGTCATGTGTAGTAGGGGATCTTTAACTTGGAACAATCACATTTATTGAGGAATGTTTAGAAACTTTAATAATAGATGTTTGTACTAGGATTGAATTCAGAGGCATTTAAGGACTAAGCCACATCCCAGCCCTATTTTGTATTTTATTTTTTTAACTTTTTTATTTAATTTTTTTAATTTTTTTATTGGTTGTTCAAAACATTACAAAGCTCATGACATATCATCTTCCATACATTTGATTCAAGTGGGTTATGAACTCCCCTTTTTAACCCCAAATACAAGTTGCAGAATCACATCGGTTACACATCCACATTTTTACATAATACCATATTAATGACTGTTATATTCTGCTACCTTTCCTATCCCCTACTATCCCCCTCCCCTTCCCTCTCATTTTCCCTCTCTATCCCATCTGCTGTTGTTTAATTCTCTCCCTTGTTTTTTTTCCCCTTTCCCCTCACAAACTCTTATATGTAATTTTGTGTAACAATGAGGGTCTCCATCCATTTCCATACATTTTCCCTTCTCTCTCCCTTTCTCCCACCCCACTCGTCTCTGTTTAATGTTAATCTTTTCCTCATGCTCTTCTTCCCTGTTCTGATCTTAGTTGCTCTCTTTATATCAAAGAAGACATTTGGCATTTGTATTTTAAGGATTGGCTAGCTTCACTTAGCATTATCTGCTCTAATGCCATCCATTTCCCTGCAAAATCTATGGTTTTGTCATTTTTTAGTGCTGCGTAATACTCCATTGTGTATAAATGCCACAGTTTTTTAATCCATTCATCTATTGAAGGGCATCTAGGTTGATTCCAAAGTCTAGCTATTGTGAATTGTGCTGCTATGATCATTGATGTGGCAGTATCCCTATAGTATGCTCTTTTAAGGTCCTTAGGGAATAGACCGAGAAGGGCGATAGCTGGATCAAATGGTGGTTCCATTCCCAGCTTTCCTAGGAATCTCCATACTGCTTTCCATATTGGCCGCACCAATTTGCAGTCCCACCAGCAATGTACAAGTGTACCCTTTTCCCCACATCCTCGCCAGCACTTGTTGTTGTTTGACTTCATAGTGGCTGCCAATCTTACTGGAGTTAGATGGTATCTTAGGGTGGTTTTGATTTGCATTTCTCTGACTGCTAGAGATGGTGAGCATTTTTTCATATACTTATTGATTGATTGTATGTCCTCCTCTGAGAAGTGTCTGTTCAGGTCCTTGGCCCATTTGTTTATAGGGTTGTTTATTATCTTATTGTTTAATTTTTTGAGTTCTTTGTATATTCTGGATATTAGGGCTCTATCTGAAGTGTGAGGAGTAAAAATTTGTTCCCAGGATGTAGGTTCCCTGTTTACCTCTCTTATTGTTTCTCTTGCTGAGAAAAACTTTTTAGTTTAAGTAAGTCCCATTTGTTTATTCTTGTATATAACTCTTGGGCTATGGGCATCCTATTAAGGAATTTGGAGCCCGACCCCACAATATGTAGATCGGAGCCAACTTTTTCTTCTATAAGGTGCAGAGTCTCTGATTTGATATCTAGCTCCTTGATCCATTTTGAATTGACTTTTGTGCATGGCGAGAGAAAGGGGTCCAGCTTCATTTTGTTGCATATGGATTTCCAGTTTTCCCAGCACCATTTGTTGAAGATGCTATCCTTTCTCCATTGCATGCTTTTAACGCCTTTATCAAATATAAGAAAGTTGTAATTTTGTGGATTGGTCTCTGTGTCCTCTATTCTGTACCATTGGTCTACCTGCCTGTTTTAGTACCAGTACCATGCTGTTTTTGTCACTATTGCTCTGTAATATAGTTTGAAATCTGGTATCGCTATACCGCCTGATTCACACTTCCTGCTTAGAATTGCTTTTGCTATTCTGGGTCTTTTGTTTTTCCATATGAATTTCATGATAGCTTTATCTATTTCTACAAGAAATGCCGTTGGGATTTTGATTGGCATTGCGTTGAACCTGTAGAGAACTTTGGGTAATATTGCCATTTTGATGATGTTGGTTCTGCCTATCCATGAACAGGGTACATTTTTCCATCTTCTAAGATCTTCTTCTATCTCTCTCTTTAGGGTTCTGTAGTTTTCATTGTATAAATCTTTCACCTCTTTTGTTAGGTTGATTCCCAAGTATTTTATTTTTTTTTGAGGATATTGTGAATGGGGTGGTTTTCCTCATTTCCATTTCAGAAGTTTTGTTGCTGATATACAGGAATGCCTTTGATTTATGCGTGTTGATTTTATATCCTGCCACTTTGCTGAATTCATTTATTAGTTCTAGTAGTTTCTTTGTAGACCCTTTTGGGTCTTCTAGGTATAGGATCTTATTGTCCTCAAATAGTGATATTTTAAGTTCTTCTTTTCCTATTTTTATGCCTTTAATTTCTTTTGTCTGTCTAATTGCTCTGGCTAGTATTTCAAGGACTAAATTAAATAGAAGTGGTGAGAGAGGGCATCCCTGTCTTGTTCCAGATTTTAGCGGGAATGCCTTCAGTTTTTCTCCATTTAGAATGATGCTAGCCTGAGGCTTAGCATATATAGCTTTTACAATGTTGAGGTAAGTTCCTGTTATCCCCAGTTTTTCTAGTGTTTTGAACATAAAAGGATGCTGTACTTTGTCAAATGCTTTTTCTGCATCTATCGAGACGATCATATGGTTCTTATCTTTAAGTCTATTGATGTGGTGAATAATATTTATTGATTTCCGTATATTGAACCAACCTTGCATCCCAGGGATGAATCCTACTTGATCATGGTGCACAATTTTTTTGATATGCTTTTGTATTCGATTCGCCAGGATTTTATTGAGGATTTTTGCATCTATGTTCATTAGAGATATTGGTCTGTAGTTTTCTTTCTTTGAAGTGTCTTTGGTTTGGGGATCAGGGTGATGTTGGCCTCATAGAATGAATTTGGAAGAGCTCCTTCTTTTTCTATTTCTTGAAATAGCTTGAAAAGTATTGGTATTAATTCTTCTTTGAAGGTTTTGTAAAACTCCGCTGTATACCCATCTGGTCCAGGGCTTTTCTTGGTTGGTAGTCTTTTAATGGCTTCTTCTATTTCTTCCTTTGTTATTGATCTGTTTAAATTTTGTATTTTATTTAAGAACAGGGTCTCACTGAGTTACTTAGCACCTCGCTTTTGCTGAGGCTGGCTTTGAACTTGTGATTCTCCTGCCTCAGCCTCCTGAGCCTGGCTCTGTACTTCTTGAATTATAAGCAGACACTATGTCATAAACACTTAATTTTTAAATCGCATGTTATATTTTGTTTTGTTTTTAAGACAGTCTTTTTTCATTCAGGACATTACTGTATAAATTTATTAATTATATGTATGTTTACATATACATATATATTACATATATGTGTGTGTACATATATATTATAAACATATATGCATGTGTATACATACACATATATGTACATAAAATTGTTTTAATTTCACTTTAGGAAATACTGTCTAAGCATTCTCTGTGGCTTAAGGGGCTTTAAATCATTACAGAATTTAGTTTTAAACTGCTGAGAACTTTAAATTTTTTCACTGAAACATTCTACTCACAAATTATGTGGCACTTGATAGAATCTTAACACATTTTCGTTTTTCCAAAACCTTCTTATATTATGGCAATTGTCAAGTGCCCTAGATGATTCATAGAACAGTGTTAAATTATGTATTTTGACCTTGAGTATTTTAATTTTGTACTAAAGTTACTTTTATCTGCTTGTTCATCAAAATAAACATTGCATACTGCTTCTTGAAATTTATTTTGTTGTGCAAACATAATATATCTTTTCTGAATATTTATATTGTAACAAACTATTTTTACAGCTCTGTTTTATGATTTTAGAGTCATTATCTTTTCTTATTTAACACAAGATTTCCAGGACCATTTATAATTTATTGAGGATTTGATGAGACAAGAGTTCACCTGCTGGTAGCTCTGACTCTGTAATATGGTAATATCTCAGTTCTGATTGCAGTCTCCTTCAGAAGGAAGGAACTGTTATTTCAGATTGTTGAGTGAAGGTTATAAAGATGACAGGCTGCACCAGAGAGATCATTCTTGAATTAGGGATCCTTGAAACAGCCTAGGTCATGTGCTTTATACCATGTCTCGCAAGCAAAACACTAGCAAAACCCAGAATAAAATGGTGCAGATCACCAACTTTGCCAAATACGGGTCTTGATTATGTGTAGCTGATCACTTTTTATTTTCAATGACTGATAATTATTTTCAAGTAACAAGACGAGCTTAGTAGGAGAAAATATAAATTGTTTTTATAGCAATTTTCTACTTATGATCACAGAAAGACAAAGTAAAATGTTTAGATATTTTGGAAAATTTGAATTTTCCATGATATTTTTAATCTTTCAAAATTTTTTCTTATTTTGGAACATTGTACTTGACATTTTGATATCACCTTTACTGAAGATTTATTAGTTATCATTTACAATGTTTTCAATCTTGAATGGTATTTACTGTTAACCTCAATTCACTAGAATATATTAATAGACTGTTCCGTGTGGTCTCAGAGCAGCATCAACTTGGTATCTACTGGCCTCATCCTGAATATGGGTGTCTTTTAAGTTGGCTACTGGTTTCTTGAGAAAGAATGAGAAAAAGTCCTATGAGGGAGAACTTTATAAATGTCAGTTATTTATTTCATAATCCTATTTTATAGTTAACTCTAGTGATGAGATTAAGTATACCAAAATTCTGGTAAAAGAAATTTTAAAATAAAAATACATAGTCTTATCTAAGACATTGTTAGGGATATCTACGTTCTTCATAAAAATTAAAGAATAATCTTATGTATTCTTTCCTTTCAGCATGTGGAGAAACTCTCCAAGAATCCAATGGCAACCTTTCCTCTCCAGGATTTCCAAATGGCTACCCTTCTTACACACACTGCATCTGGAGAGTTTCTGTGACCCCAGGGGAAAAGGTAGTTCTATTTAGTCTCATATACTGAAAAGGTTCATCATTTTCAAATATAATTTGCTTTATCTTTTGTTCTTCTTTCATTCAAGTATTCAGAAAAATAATAATGGATATTGCTCAAACTCTGGGAATTATTGGAAGATATAATTTTAAAATTTGTAAATGCTATAAAAGGGTTGATATAATAAAATTGTATTCTCAGACATGAAATTAATTTCAAAAGCAGCATTAGAAAGATAACTATGAAAATATGAAGAAATAAACACCTAAATGTTCAATTAAGGCAATTATAATAAAACTTAGAAACTCTTTTCAACTATTATAAAAAAACAACAACACTGAATACCAAACCTGTAACATGCAACTAAAGCAGTACTTTGAAGAAAATTCATAGGCTTAAATTTTTACATTAGAAAAGGATAAGACCCAAAATCAATGAGCAAGGTATCTACATAAAAGGACTAGAAGAAAGAGCAGTAAAATGAAAGGAAAGATATTAAGGAGGGAAATAATAAAAGACAAACTAATGTTATGAAAATAAAGTGGTAGAAAATATGAATAAAGTTGCTAGTTTGAATTGATTTTGAAAACAGAAATAAATGGCAAGAGATCAAGAAGAATTACAGAATTATTTAATATTTTGAGAGATTATTGTACAATAGATGCTTTAGACACCAAAATGAAAATAAAAATATTTTGAACATTATGCCAATAATTTAAAAGTTGTCAGATGTGGGCAAATTCCTACAAAATTTTACCATGTTTTTACTCAAAAGAACTAAAAGCAACAAATAATTCTGTAACCATTAAAGAAATTGAATTACTAGTTATCTTAATTATTAGGGTTTTTTTTTTCAGCAATGAAAAGTCATGTTCAAAGTGCTTCATTAGTAAGATAAACCCAACATTGAAGGAAGAAATAAGCATAATCTTATATATATAAACTCTTCCAGGAGATAAAGATGTACTCTTTTTTAAATTTTAAAAAATTTATTTATTCTAATTTGTTATATATGACAGCAGAATGTGATTCAATTCATATTACACAACTAGAGCACAATTTTTTATGTCTTTGGTTGAACACAAAGTAGAGTCACACCTTTAGTGTTTTCAAACTTGTACTTAGGGCAATAATGTCTGTCTCATTCCACTGTCTTTCCTACCCCTTGTCTCCTCCCTTCTCCTCCCACCCCTTTGCCCTATCTAAGTTAGTCTATTCCCCCCACGCCCACCCCTCATCCTCATTATGAATCAGCACCCTTATATCAGAGAAGACTTTCGGCATTTGGTCTTTTGGGATTGGTTTACTTCACTTAGCATGTTATTCTCCAGCTCCATCCATTTACCTACGAAATGCCATGATTTTATTCTCTCTCATTGCTGAGTAATATTCCATTGTGTATAAATGCCACATTTTTAAAAATCCATTCATCCATTGAAGGGTATCTAGGTTGGCTCCACAGTTTAGCTATTGTGAATTGTGCTTCTATAAACATTGATGTGGCTGTGTCCCTGTAGTATGCTATTTTTAAATCCTTTGAGTATAGACAGAGGAGAGGGATAGCTGGGTCAAATGTTGGTTCCATTCCAAGTTTTCCAAGGAATCTCCATACTACTTTCCATATTGGTTACACCAATTTGCAATCCCACCAGCAATGTATGAGTGTGCCTTTCCCCCCACATCCTCACCAACACTTATTGTTGTTTTTAGTCTTAATATCTGCCATTCTGATTGAAGTGAGATGAAATCTTAGTTTTTGAAAGGAAAGTGACCACAACACTCGGAGTGACCAAAAAATCTTTATTGCAGCAGTGCAACAAAGAGAAAAGAAGGAAGGAAGGAAAGAGAGAGAGAGAGAGAGAGAGAGAGAGAGAGAGAGAGAGAGAGAGAGAGAGAAGAGATGAACAGGGAGAGAGCAAGAGCAAGAGAGAGACAGAGAGTGCGCGCAAGAAAGATAAAGAGCAAGAGAGAGAGAGCAAGAGAGAAAGAGCAAGAGAGAGAGGGGCCTGGCAGGAGGGAGTTTTTATAGCCCAAATCTAATGGGGCCTCTGGGTCTGCAAGCTGCCTTGTTGGCCCAAGGGGGGTTGAGTGCTCAGCCTTGAGCGGGACTTGACACAAACAGGTGATAAAGGACCAGATAGAGGGGGGTTTGAGTGTGTGGGCTATCTTGCAGCCAACATCTGTTCAGCCTGCCCTGCAGACAACACAGTTCAGCCTGCTCTGCACCCAACAGTTTTGATTTGCATTTCTCTAATTGCTAGAGACTGAAATCCATATGAAACAGAAGGAAATCAAACCCCTATCTATCTCTTACCATGCACAAAACTCAACTCAAAATGGATCAAGGACCCAGGAATTAAACCAGAGACCCTTCACCTAATAGAAGAAAAAGTAGGCCCTAATCTCTATCATGTTGGATTAGGCCCCAACTTCCTTAATAAGACTCCTATAGCACAAGAATTAAAATCAAGAATCAGTAAGTGGGATAGATTCAAACTAAAAAGCTTCTTCTCAGCAAAAGAAAGAGTCAGTGAGGTGAATAGAGAGCCTACAGAATGGGAGCAAATTTTTACTATACGCACATCTGATAGAGCACTAATCGCTAGGATACATAAAGAACTCAAAAATCTCAAGCACACAAACAAACGAATAATCCAATCAATAAATGGAACAGACACTTCTCATAAGATTATATACAATCAATTAACAAATATATGAAAAAATGTTCAACATCTCTAGCAAGGTGTACTCTTATTATTTATGTTATAAAACCTTAATACCAATCCTGATGAGGACAGCATAAGAAAGGAAATTTGTATCCCAGATTCACATGTGAATATGGATATAATTCCATCAAAACTACCAAATCAAGTGTTGATATATATGCTTGTATGCATATGTGTTCATGCATCCATAATGTATCAGTAAAATATATGTGTGTATAAACATTAGATGAGTATCTAAAACCAAGAGAAAAATTCTAATGATTTAATAACAACAGTAGCATACCCCAAGCAAACTAAAAGAGTAGGATACTTTCTTAATTTTACAGAATCAACAAAAATTATCACAAAAATCATTTTTATTAGGGAAACTGTTTCCTTTGAGGTAGGCTAAAAAACAAGAATATCTACTACCACCATTTCTTTTTCAATATTTTGTTGGAAGTAACAGATCATGAAGACAAGAAAGTGGAGTTAAACACACAAGAATTGCAAAGGAAGGCAAAATTTTCTTTATCATATTTAGTTTGTTGGGTATAAAATTTGAAATTGCTAGAAATTTGAAAATTGCCAACCAGAAGTAGCATTGTGCTTATATGTACCTTAATTTAAAAAATTAATCCATTAATTTCTGAATTCTATTTTGAAAGCTCACCTCTGGTTTATATTGATACTCATATTTATTTAATATTAACAAATGTGTATTGAGATTAATCTTTATTTTCTACTAGTTATTACATGACTTTGATCCTTTAATTAATCTGGAAAGTCTTAAACATATTCATTAGTTTCAGTGAAATGAAACTACAGTTTCATTACAGTTAAAAATATTCAATATTCCTGTGATAATTGAATATAGTTGAAGAATATCATGTCTCCAGGGTTTTGTGTTATTCACAGTATAAGTTCTTTGAATAAAATACCTCAAAAACATAAGTTTTATGCACAAAACATTAGATATAACTTGAAATCCATGAGTACAAGCATAGGTCTTTATTTAGCTGTTTTTAATTTAAGAATTGTAATTCTGTCTCTGTTTTAATGTACTTATAAGTGTGGACCAGTTGCTATTTATGTTCTTTCAATAATTTCTTGAAAATATATTATGAAAATTATTTTTAAAAAGGAACTAAAGAGCAAATTTTAAATGATGGTAAATTTTGAGAGGAAGTTTAAAACAAATTTTTTTAAAAGAAAAACCTGTAGAATCTGAAAAATTTGGGATCAAGATTTATCAAATTAAATCAGTTCACAACAACAAATTAATATTTGGGAATTAGTGTTTATCTTAGGCAATTGGAAATACTCATACCGTTAGCATTCAAGAGTAATTTATTTTTTTCTTGTTTGTATGATTACCAGGAAAATTATATTTTCCATAATGTTGTAAGTAGGAATAAAAACAACAAATCTGTTATTCTTTCTCTTATTTTTCTTGATTTTATTTATGCTAATTACTGAATAAATTGGTTGTTAAAAGTGGTCAATGAACAATAGTAATTTATATTTATACCTTGTATTTTTGTTTTATTTTTCCAACATTTGAGTTTATTCTTTTTAAAATAATTTTTAGTTTTCAATAGGCCTTTATTTATTTTTTTATTTATATGCAGTGCTGAGAATTGAACCCAGTGCCTCACACATATGAGACAAGCACTCTGCCATTGAGCCACAACCCCAGCCCAAGTTTATTCTTTTTTTAACTTAAATTGGAAATCTAAATTATTAATTTCAAGCATCTTTTCTTTTCCAGCATAAATAGTATAGGAGTGATAATTTACCTCTAAGTACTACTTAATTGGAATTCCACCAGTTTGACCTATAGTATTTTTGTTATTTTAAAATTCTAGATATTTTATGTGTTCTATTATTTTTTCTTCAGCACACATATTTTTAGTAACATTTTTTAAAAATTTCAAATATGTTTTTTCCAGTTTGCTTATTAATAATTTCTCTTTTAGTCATCTTTAAATGAGGGACTACAGTCAATATGCTTCAGTCATTGAAATAGCTTCAGGCTGGTATGACCTTGGAAGTGACCAATATCCATGAAATAATCTGTGCTTTAAGAATATATTTTGTGCAATGGTTGGGTGCAAAATTATATATATATAATATTAGTTTTTCTAATTGTATAGTTGAAATAGTCTCAATATTATTGTTTTTGTCTTCTTGATCTATCAAATAATTAGAAAGGTGTGGCAATATTTGTCACTACTTGGTAGATTTCTTAATTGCTGTTTACAGTTTTTCACATCTGTTTTATACATTTTATTCTATATCTATCTATGTACATATATATAAATTTAGAGTATTACTTTAGGATATTATATCTTCCTCTTAGATTGTTTTTATTACAGGGTGAATCTCTTTATCTCTAGTCATGGCTTAGTTTACCTCTATTTTTTCTGTTATCAATAAAGCTACACTTTATTTTGATTAATATGTTTGCCTGGTGAATCTCTGTCCTGCTTTAAAGATTTTTTTCACTTTTTGACCCTTTGTTTCAGGGGTGTCTCTTTTAGACAGCAAACAGTCTGGTCTTATTTTTTATTTCATACATGATGACAAGTTGTGTCCTTAACTCCAGGGATAATTCACAGTTACCTTTAAGTGATTAATAATGTATTATCATTTCTTATTTGCACATTATATGTCCTTCCCTTTTGTTCGTTCTTTCTTTTATGCTTTCTTATGTATTGAATTATATTTTTATCTGGTTAAATTTTTCTTTCTATCGGTTTGAAACTTTTAAATATATATTTTATTATACAACGATACCTCTTTCTACCAGCTTGCTTATTTAACAGTTATATTTATTTAGTGTATTTACCTTCTTCTCAAAACATAAAAGGATCCTTTAATTCAGATTGTCTTCAATATGTTCATGTTTTGTTCATGCCTGTTTTTTCTTCATATAAAAGAGGCATTATTGTCTTTTTGCAGTGAATATTTCTTTTTTAAAATATTTTTTTTAGTTGTAAATGGATACAATACCTTTATTTGTTTATTTTTTATGTGGTGCTAAGGACTCAAACCCAGCGCTTCACACTTGCCAGGCAAGCACTCTATCACTGAGCCACAACCCCAGCCCCAGTTTCTTTTACAATGTGCAAATATTTTACCAATTTTTAAATTGTGTATAAAAGCATATAAGATTAACCATCTTGATCCTCTTTAAATGTACAGTTCAGTTATGTTTAGTATATGTACTCACATTATGAGATAAATCTCCAAAATGTCTTCATCTTGCAGATCAAATCTGTACTCATTAAATAAGAAATTCCCTTTTTCAACTCTTGCCAGCACCTGTCAACCACCACTATACAATGTTTCTGTAAACTTGACTACTTAGAAACCTTGAGATATCTCATATAATTAGAAGCATATAATATGTCTCCTTTGCAACTGACTTATTTTGCAAAGCATTATTTCTTCAAAGTCTATCCATGTTGGAAAATGACAGGATTTCTTTACTTTTAAAGACTGAATAATATTCCATTGTATGTATATACTGCATTTTGTTTTACCATCATCTGTGGGTGGCCATTTGGAACTTTTTCTTTTTTAGTTGTATAGAAATCATTTTCTTTTCTCAAAACTTCAAAGTGATCAGCTAAAAATATAAGCAGGACTAGAGGTGTTCGAACAAGAAGAAATACATTAAAATGAAATTTATTTTAGAAAACTGAAGATATTGCTGTGGGACTAAAATAAACAGAATGACATATCATGTCCCAAGATATAAAGTTATGGTATAGTCAAATTTTCAATTTTTCCCAAATTAATGTATAGTTTTAATATAATACCAAAAAATTTCCATTAGCTTTTTGTTTCATACTTGAACCAAATTTTTCTAGAGTTTATTAAAAAATAGAAGAGTTGGAATAACTGAAGAAAATTTGAAAACAATGTTAATGAGGTGAAGTGGTCTGCACTATATACGATGGTAGAAAAATGTTATGAAGCTTCAGTGATTCAAATTCAGCTGTAATGTCAAAGGGGATTCTGCATCAATGAATAATCCAAAAAGGGCAGAATTATGCCTGTGAGAATAAAAGACTTATTTGCTTATTTATTTATTTATTTATTTATTTAAAGAGAGAGTGTGTGTGTGTGAGAGAGAGAGAGAATTTTCAATATTTATTTTTCAGTTCTCGGCGGACACAACATCTTTGTTGGTATGTGGTGCTGAGGATCGAACCCGGGCCGCACGCATGCCAGGCGAGCACGCTACCGCCTGAGCCACATCCCTAGCCCTTATTTGCTTATTTAAAGAGATGAGTTTTCAAGTGAATTTGAAAAAATGGATTTTTTCAATAAATAGTACTAAAGTTATTTATAAGGATTTGAAAAAATTAAAATTTTACTCATATTTCAAATTCTTTCTAAACAAAACATCAGAAACTTTTTCATATTCTGGGGAATATACCTTACTTTCATAAATTGAAAATAAAAAAATATATATAACAATTTATTTTGGTTATTTACATAAACTTTTTTTCTACAAAAACAAAAATATAAGTCAGAATGGAACTTATAGCATATAAAGAGAACACTAGTATTATTCATTGGTCTTATTCTATTGTAAGCCAATAAGTAAATATTCACATCACAGTAGAAAATGACTAAGAGAACAGATGCATCATTGTAAATAGATGCTCATTTAGTATATAAAATTGTTTACCCTCTCTTTATCAAGGAAATGATGGAACAAACAATGATGTGTTATAAATTGGCAAAGATAGAGTGATAATACCAAGGGATCCTTGATGGTCCAAACTCTAGGAAGTAGAAATTAAATAACCTTTCTGAAGAACATTTGGTAATCTGTGTCACATTAACAAAAAAACAAAACATACAACAACAAAAATCCCAGAAATTTATCCTAGAGCAATGATCTGAGTGTGTTCAAAGATAGTTATTTATATTAATGAAAAATCAGAAACAAAAGCAACTTTGAAAACTAAAAGAAAACATTGATTTGAGAAAATGTTTATAATATGAATTTTTAAAAAAAATGGGCTCAAAATTATAGGAATGAAAATATTTAATTTATAAATTACATAGATTAGAGGTAAAATTATAGAAGACTATATACCAGATTAATTCATATTTCTACTGGGTAAGTTTACAAATATATATTTTTATTTTTCCTTTATTTTGTACATGCAGCATTTTATTTTTTTAGGTCTGTCTTTTACAGCAATGTGAATGTACTTAATGCTACCGAACTGTACACTTAAAAATGGCTAAAATTATATATTTGATGTCATGTATATTTTGCCACAATTAAAAAATAAAGTTGTCAGTTCACATATGTCTTTCTAGGATTGAGTCTTCAAGTATAAAAATTCCTGTTTGATCTAAGCCTATGCTGGATGTTGCACAGTTCATGCTGGTTGAAATCAAGAATGTACAGCTAAGAATATGGCTGTATTTTGCTGATGGGAACACACAGTATTGATTCTTCTGTCCCTTGGATCTGATTGATCTTTGAACAAGGGCAGATTGCTTATGTCTTGAATAGAACTAATATATTCTCTATTTTCTGTCCAACTCATTTAAAGGCTGTCCTTTGACTCTTTTCTTTTTGCAAACATTTCTTTTTGATCCCTCATCTATGTTTTATATCTATGGGGTCAACTCACAATAATTTATATTGCCAAAGGCACCATGTAAATTCAACAATCACCATATATATTTTTGATTCTATTAAAATAGATAAATATTTTCTGATGCATAAAAATTTTGATTCTTTTTTTAAAAAGAGATGTATTTTTCTGATGTGCCAAATAAATCCTTCCTATCAAGAATCTCACAAATTAATAATAGTCATATAATTGCTAGGATGAAAAATTACTGAAGAAAGCAAGATGCAACTTGGGTTCTGAAGAGAGCTCAGATTTTATTGGGAGATTCTAGCATGATTGAAGAGTTGGAAGACGGGGTGGGGGGTGGGTTGTAAAGAGTTTCAAGGCACAGGGAAAGCGAATGTGAAATGCAGGTAGACTTCAGCACGCCTTGGGGAACGTAAGCTAAAACTGGGATGCTTTTTCAGGACACAACTGTAAGAAGTTAGGAATGAGTAGAATAAATCTTATGTGTTGGAGATTGTGAAAGAGAAAGTGGAAAAGGTGGATTTGGACTCGAGAGTTTTTGATAACCAGGCGTTGATGGGATCCAGACTTTACTGAGATTCATGTGACTATAAGTATAGAACATGCTGGAGACAAGTGAAGCTAAAAACCACTGGAAAAGCTTCTAGGCAGGGGTGTGCATTTAGGAACTAACTAGATATGTGGTAGGAGTGGGGATTAAGGAGAGGTATAAGGAAATATTTTGGTGACTAGTAGGTGATGACAAAAATCAAAATCAAAATATTATCACATGAGTTTAAGCAATAAATTGTTTTAATACCATAATCGCACTCTTGTTTCTATCTCTGATATAAATAATTCCTGATTGAAATTTGGGTCTCCCCAAGGTTCCACAACTAGGCTAGGGTCTACTTGAGGTTATGCAAATAATCTAAGGCAGGAACTTCAAGGAAAGCCCCAAGTTCTTCTGTCCATTCTATGAATTTTGAGATTCTCTTATTTTAATATCACTATTTTTTCTGTGAAACTTTAAAATCACATTTTTATATTTCCTAGAATAGTTGACTTCATGAAATTGGATGAAAATTTCTTATATTTCTTTTTTCAAAATGTATGTTGTGATGGATGCCTGAATATTTACCATGAAATGAACATCTTAATGCTTTAGGATTCTCTATGTATTTTTCTACATGTGATTGGATTTAATTTTGATGGGACAAATCTGATAGGATGATATCTGAGATGGTAAGAAGATTCATTTGATATAAAGTTTAAGTAAATTAGCAAACTGAAAAGCTTGAACTTGAACCCAAGGTCTTTTGATTCCTACTCCAGAACAGCTTTTTTTTTTTTTTTTTTGAATTTTTAATATTTATTTTTTAGTTTTCGGCGGACACAACATCTTTGTTGGTATGTGGTGCTGAGGATCGAACCCGGGCCGCACGCATGCCAGGCGAGCGCGCTACCGCTTGAGCCACATCCCCAGCCCCAGAACAGCTTTAATTGTAGGAAGAGATGTTAATTATTTCTCCATTTACTACAATACAATTTCAGATCTGAACAAAAATTTAATGTATTAATTATTAATTAACATTATAATATGTTATAATTATTAAATATATAATTAATACATAATGATTATTTAATTATAACAATTATTGTAGGGATTGACAAACTTTTCTGGTGAGTAAATATTTTTGCCTTTAGAGGGTAGATAGTCTTTGTTCAAATGCTCATTTCTAGCATTGTAGTGCAAGAGCAGACATGGTTGATATAGTAAGGGAATGGATGCAATAATACTTTATTCACAAAAGTAGGTTGCAGGCAGATCCTGTACCAATCTCTGATCTACTCCCCATGAGCCTTATTTCTGAGAGAAAAAGCTGTAGTCAATCCAGAAAGTTTATTAGACTTGTTTAGGTTTCTTTGGGCTGGAACCTAACAATCTATTTCATCTTGTTGCCTTTGAATCTAATCTCTCTCTATCTAAAGAGCCATTTAATAATCAATCCGGTTGGCAATGTCTGCATCTTCCCTCTCCTCAGCTCTAAAGATGTAAATGTTATTGTAATTGGCCATTTTATGGTGCCCATGGACTTTGTTTAGGTAATCGATAATGTCTTAATTGCATGGACAAAAGTTAGTCGATTACATTTTTCTCCGGAG
The DNA here is from genome assembly GCF_964194105.1 of Spermophilus citellus. Taxonomy (NCBI): domain Eukaryota; kingdom Metazoa; phylum Chordata; class Mammalia; order Rodentia; family Sciuridae; genus Spermophilus; species Spermophilus citellus. Next base: position 68,028,374 of record NC_138196.1, on the reverse strand, counting down.
ACTTGCAGACATCCAGTCCCTTGAGCTGTTGCTCTGTCTTTCTTCAAGATTCTTCACTCTGCAGCTTTGTGAAGCAAAGTCTTTAATAAGCAAATTTAACAGCAATTGTATCACTTTAACATTGCAACTAGACTCCTAACAGATCACAGGAAACATGAGAACTGTTCTTTGAATCTCCTCCATCTCATGTTCCAAGGGAAGATGGTTAATTTTAACTTGATACTTATATTTACCATCTGAAATAAAATATTTGTATAATTGTACTATGTACTATTCATTTTATCTTTCTTTGAAAGATGCAATATGTTTGCATAAAATAGCATAATATGAAACAACAAAATATTTTCCAAGTGCTTTTGATTTGTAATGCAAGTATGAATTCTGCTGGCAATTTTAGTCAAAGGCCAGAATTTTACTTCTATAGTCAGAGCCTGGGAGATTTGATTTTAGAAAACCTATCTTTATTACATTTTCTACTTCTAAAGGACTCTGTGTTTTATATTAGTGTCAGGCCGGTTTTGTTCCTCCACGGTGCTTGGAGTTTAAACTAGAAGATTAAAAACAAGATAGGAAACTTTTCTGCTCAGTTATCCCCTTTCCTGTGTGTGTATGTGTGTGTGTGTGTGTGTGTGTTGTGTTGTGTGTGTTTATTCTAAGTATTCGAATATTAACTATTAACAATCCAACCATGTCGTTTTTAATTTGGGATGAAATTTGATGATATACATCCAATTCATCGATTTTTTTTTCTCATGCAGGAGGAAATTGAAACTATTTTCACACCATTGTAAAAACTCCCCTTTAAGCAGAGAGAGGAGCCACAAAATGATCCATGGTTATCTTTTTTGTGTCTGTATTCTACTTTTGCTGTCTCCGCTATAACAAATGATAACAAATGAGATCATATGGAGTTGAAACTCTGGTGGTTGCTATAGGGAAAATATGAATTCAGAATGAAACTTAATATCAGGCAGTGGTGGTATTCCCTATTTGTAGCAGACTTAAAGTAAACACACAGTTAAGTGAAAAAGCCAGAAATTATTCTCCCACTGTATCCCGAGAATAATCTGAGGTTGCATGGGAGAAGAAAATATTTGGGTAACTTGGAAAAAATAATTTAGAAACTAAAGCGTTTTGACAATCAAGTGTTGAGGATTTTGAAAAAGAAAGAAAAAATGATCAGTACTTTACCCTTGGATACTTAGGGAATTAAAAAAAATTTCCTGTAGTTATAAATGTACAGAATGGGGCTGGGGATGTGGCTCAAGCGGTAGCGCGCTCGCCTGGCATGCGTGCGGCCCGGGTTCGATCCTCAGCACCACATACCAACAAAGATGTTGTGTCCGCCGAGAACTATAAATAAATAAATAAATAAATGTTGAAAATTCTCTCTCTCTCTCTCTCTCTCTCTCTCTCTCTCTCTCTCTCCTCACTCTCTCTTAAAAAAATTCTCTCTCTCTTTCTCCTCTCTCACTCTCTCTTAAAAAAAAAAAAGAAGTTTAAAAAAATAAATAAATAAATAAATAAATGTACAGAATGCCTTTATTTTGTTTACTTTTATGTGGTGCTAAGGATCAAATTCAGTGCCTCACATGTGCTAGGCAAGCAGTCTGCCACTGAGTTACAGCCCTAGCCCCTATTTGGGAAATTTTTTCAAACAGTCTTTGAAAATATTTGAAACTAAAAAATTGAAGGAAAAATAGATAAGCTTCAAAATGGAATGATAAAAATAACTATTAAAACTAAACACTAATAGTAACAACTGAATAAGTACTAATTAAATAATAATGCATGCTGTATTGTATTTTAAAAAGTATCTCTTATTTTTTCATCCTTGGTAGTATTTTGTTTCTTAGTACATTAATTAAAAAGTAGATGTTAATCTATATGAACAATTGAAGCTGTGCACCTAGATAGAAGATGCTAAGAGAAATTTTTTTGTGTGATATTGTGTCTTCATACTAGAAAGGAGTAGGCAAGCTAGGATTGATTTGCCATAATTAGTACTTAAATTTTTGTCAAATATTGTGTTTAAGAAAGGGAAGAAGTATATGTTTTCTTCACAGTATTGGTAGGATTTTTCTGTAATATAGGTTCAGGGTTATTGATTTTATATTTTATCTCTTTCATTATTCCTTTAGATTTTTTATAATCAGCATTTTCTTTGAGCTCTTTGAATATTGTTATAAATTATTATTTTATAATAGAAACATTTCAAATATTCATAATTTGTTGCATTTGGGCAAAGTCCATTTCAATGTCAACAGGGAAAAAAAACAGGTATACTATGAGCCATAAGCATATTAGATAATTTAAGCAGAACCGAGTTAGAATGAGTTTTGAACACACAAAATGATTTCCAAACGAATTTTACTTAATTTGAGCACATTTCTAACATTAGATTGATTGTACTTTTGTTGTAATCAAGTAAATAAAGAGTTAATTCTTTGAAAAGTAAAGAACTTTTATGAAGCAATGAAAAAATTATCTTTCCTAGAATTGCTCTTGAGTTATCTTTACAAAAAGCAGCATCATTCCAAAACAAAGTACAGAATAAAGGTCATGTACAAAATCTAACTTGAAAGGCTTTGAATACGTATTCTTGGACCTTAAGAAGAGTAGTGACATATGAGTTTGATTATAGTTTCAAGGAAACATTTAAATGCTAGGACTGCATTTAAACATTTCAACATACACAATGATATTACGTTCTGGGAAAATGGCACCCAGTGGTTATTTTAAACATAATTATAGATATCTGACTGTTTGTCTTTGAAATAAATTATTAAAAAGAAGATATTCATGAAAAAAATTGGAATTATTCATAGTTTAAATCATATTTATCATAGAAAATTCATAATAAACTATTCAAATGAAGATTTGTTTTATTTGTGCAATTAATTGTTCAAATTCACTTTACAGAACGTTGGGTTAATTTAATTCCTTCTCGTTATTAACATTGTGCTTCTATTGGAATTATTAATGAAAATGAGAAAACATGGTTTGGGGGCATTTAAGAAAAAAATATTAGGGTGATTAAAATATAGAAAAAAGAAAGAAATAGCTGTAAGTTCCTTTTCACTGTAGTTTTGGTTCCTTCCTTCCCGGATTCAAATTACAATCATTTTTACTTTGTTGTTTTCCTCCATCTTACAGATTGTCTTAAATTTTACCACAATGGACCTATACAAGAGTAGTTTGTGTTGGTATGACTACATTGAAGTAAGAGATGGGTACTGGAGGAAGTCGCCTCTCCTTGGTAAGTGCTTACTTGTCTCCTATGTGGTTACACAAGTATTCTGTCCTGTATAGAGACCGTCTGTTCTCTCAAGGGTCATCTTAGAGTTTAAATGTATGTAGTCTACATTGCTTTTATTTCGACTACCCTTTTCCAAACATACTCAGAGAAATGAATACATTGATTAATTGACTTAAATTAACTACAAGTGGATATTTGGATCTGAATGTAATGCTTGAGCATAGCTTTTTCATATATTAGGGTTATAATGATAATTCTTCAGTATGTTCCTGTTTTTTCAGCTTAATAATTGTGATTTCTTAATTTGTAATTTTTAAACATTTATTTTTTAGTTGTATGTGGACACAATACTATTTTTATTTTATTTTTATATGGTGCTGAGGATCACACATTTTGATGAAACAAAAAACAAGATCAGGTGTGAATATATTCTGTGGGTGTTCTGTGTTTGCTGAGGCAGTAGCATGTGTTCTGTCAGGTATCTGATAGATTCTTCCTGTGCCAAGCATATTAGTTGTTTCTATAGACATTTCTGGTTTTTCTTCCAAGAGTTTTTCTGTGGCTGAGAAAACAAAAACACTTGTAGTTTGTGTCATTAGCTGTAGCCAGATTTGGTCCCCATGTAAATCTGCCATCAGTGCTTAACCACAGACCACACTATTAACTTGTATGAGGTGGTTTACTCTTGCCCTGTTTAACTTAAGAGGTGAGAGCTGTTGTGAGCGTGTGTGCTTCTATGTGGATATTTTCTTAATTTTTCCTTTTTTTTTTTTTTTTGAGATTGTGGCTTCTTTTATTTTTAGAAGTAGCTTTGTTTAGCCATGTTGATGTGTTAGACAGATTTCTTTTTTCTGAACATCCAAAACCTGCTGAATGGACACTCTTAGATTAAAAGTGACAGCAGCCTGAGTAAGTTGGAGATCTGTGGAAATGTTTAAAAATAGGGAAGTAATGAAGAATTAAAGTAATGTGAACAGTCAGGTTGAGGAAAACATTGTCTTGTACGTTTAGTCTCTTAGCCTAGATGAAGCCATATGTTATATACATTTGTGTATTCCAAAGGAAACATTTCATTAAGCTCATATAAATCTGAAGCTAAAATTTGAGTTATGTCCACCAGACTGACTCAGTGTGATATGGTCTTCATGTGAAAAGATTTCTCCACCATTTCTTGTAAAACTTTAGCCCTCAGAGTGCTTGCCCTATATTCATCTGGAAAGGTGTAAGAATTATAAAAACTCAGGAATTATAAAAAGTCCATATCCTCTGAGCGAGAGATTAATTTTAACAGATTTTCCTGGCAATTTTCATGCATACTATAGCTTAAAATGCACTATAGGAACCTCTAATTCATTTTGCATCTTGGGAAGATATTGTTCTTTCTTTTCACTGTTAATAAATTTGCTTTATTTAAATTGGCTACCAGTTTTCTCATATTAAAATTATGCATGATGTCATTTTCAGAGGCACACAAAAGTAGATAGAAATGTCATGTGTTTATAGAATTATTTCATGTGCTTTGTCACATTTAACCATTTGTCATTATGTGAGTTCTTAGAACCCCAAGGTAGACATACAGTAAGCAATGAATTTTTGTGGAAGGGTTGCATAAGAAAGGAAGAAACAATAGTTAGTATTGCATCTATTTTTCATTATTTTTACCTCTGGATATGCAATTAGAAAACGTCACATCACAGACTCAAGTCTTATAGTAATGTTGGTTATTCTGCCTATAATTCCACCAATTGCAGCTTTATAGATGAGATAGTGTATGCAGTAAGTTCGTCGGAGTATCCCAGACGTTGTCCTGATGGGTTCTCATTGACCCTGGCTAGAGAACCAACTTCTGTTTGGACCAGGAGCACATTTGTCAGCAAGTCACTCTCCTGCTTACTGACCAGATGGAGACTTGAACCAGTGTCTCGAGGGACTTGTGTCTTTTCTGTTTTTCACCTTGATGTATCATGGGTCCATCTGTAAATATCCTTTTTGAATTAACTCTTCTTACTACATGTGATGATAATACTGACATCAGTTGTTTGATAGTTTATAAATATATATGAAGAGAATGTTTTATTAACCTTTATTAAATAAATATTAAGGCACTATTCTGACTCTGATCACTAGGGATAGAGATACTTGCCAAACTAGGTTTTATATGTATAGTTTGTAGCTAATGTAGAAAGCAAGTAGAACACAGAATCATATTTATTTTGTGCTCTTTATTCTTTCATTTCTTTTAGGTAGATTCTGTGGGGACAAGGTGCCTGAAGTTCTTACCTCTACAGACAGCAGAATGTGGATTGAGTTCCGTAGCAGCAGTAACTGGGTAGGAAAAGGGTTTGCAGCTGTCTATGAAGGCAAGTCACATTGAAGTTAAGAAATGAATGTATTTTAGATCTCTCAGCTAAGTGTCCTTTTTTTCCCCCCAATTTCATTAGAATGATTTTGTGACCATATTTAAAAGTTTTAAATTATAACATTTTGTGAACATGCATTTCAATATTCACAAATTATTTTTATAAAAAAATTCTCCAGACATTAAAACTGTTAAAAACAGCCAGTTTTCTTGTATCAATGATATAGTAACAACAAGATGTGCTCAGAGAGGTGTGGGAGAAAAAATCCAAATGGCACAAAGTGTTTAAAATTTGTTTCACAATACTATTAAAATAGTATGAAGACATTATTTTCCTTTGTCCTGATTTTGTACATATTTGGTCCCAGCACTACTGAAATAGTCTATTATAGGAAACTGCACAGAAAGTAATTGTGCACATTTCTAAAGCATGCTTTGTCTAAATCAGAGAGTCAGCATTCGAGGAAGAATTTATTGCATGCTTTGTCCTATGCTTCTCTAAAACAATAAGATAGCATTGTGCTTCCTGGCTTTAAAAACAGCCCCTTACTCACCATGTGGTAGACAGTGGAGACCCTTGCTTGTATAGGAGTTTAGGTAATTTCCAAGACAGAGATTTTTGCTTCCCTTAAACTTTTAAGTGAATGGAAGCATTTTGCTTTAAAGATTAACTGCACAGTGGTGAAGAGGATTATTTGGATGAAGCCACAGATGTTGAGCACATGATGCTAGCTCACTGCCAGAGGCCCATTCAGTTATGTCAGGGTGAAGCTTGTCTGCTGATGAGCTATTTTACCTGCGGTCAAAGCAGTTCAGGAAATCATAGAACAAACTCACATAGAATATATTTATAAAATTCCTAAAGGCTTATATAAGTTTAAGACATATTTATTTTTTCAGGGGTGAAAATGTGACATAAGAGTGATCAACAATTATATATTCCTTGACTGATAGTGATCTACTGTTTATAGTTAAGAGAACTACATGTTTTACCCTCTAAATCTGCACAACAGTATAACCAGCCAACTCTGATTTTTTTTTTTATAACCTGGTTTTTATGTTCTTAGTTACAGGAACTGAACTTCAATATTGGCTTAGTAGAAAATGAAAATGAAGTGCCATGTCTAGTTCTATTTATTTACTTATTTTTGCTTTCTTCAGCTATCTGTGGAGGTGAGATACGCAGAAATGAAGGGCAGATTCAGTCTCCTAATTACCCTGATGACTATCGTCCGATGAAAGAGTGTGTGTGGAAAATAACGGTGTCTGAGGGCTACCATGTCGGACTGACCTTTCAGGCCTTTGAGGTAAAGTCTTTTAGGTGACCTTCATGGGGCATCTTCTCCATAAATGACAGTGGCATTTAAGGGAATCCTCATTAAACCAGTAAAGAAACAGAGAATCGGCCTTTTAATCAGTGAAGAAACAAAGGATCAGCTATAAAATGTAACATCAAGAGCGAAAGGTTTTTTAAAATTTTTTCTCCCTTTCCTCTTGCTACAGACTTTTTTAAGAAGATTAAAGCGAGTTTACATTAACTTCGCTATTTGAATTAGGATGTTTGAAGTGCTGACAATAGGGTTTTTTTTTTATTTTTGACAAATGTGTGGGCTTATTTCACAAGACTACTTGGAGGGTCCATTAAGTAATAGAACTTTTATTTCCCTTCTAAGAGGTTAAAAGGTAGACAATCTTTTTTGTTGTTGTTGTTGGGAGAAAAATCCTTTTTTTTTTTTTTTTTTTGCTTTTTACCTGTTAACACAGATCATTGTTTACATCAAATATAGAAATTCAAGTGTTCTTAGGAGTTTTCAACTTCATCAAAAATATTTGTCAGGAAGATCAGAGGCACCATTTTATTATTAGATGAAGGGGTAGAATAAACTAAAGATGAATCAGAATTCTGGATCAAAGTCAGGGTCTCAAATGACTAGGCCCAAGCTGGTTAAAGTGTAATGTTTCGTGGAACAAGAGAAACTGAAGTAGTGATTTGAAGATAAGAAATGGGGGAGTTTTCCAGGGACTCTAGAGCATGTTTGAATCAAATAGTCACTTGAGAAATAGAGGCCAAGGTGAAGAAGTGAAGACGAACAATGAGATGGTGTTGGATCTAGATGCCATGATTGAAGATTCTCTCTACGCTGATCAGAAGCTTGATTTACTGTGTAAGTTGTCAAAAGGCAGTAAAGGGCCCTGTCTATCAATAGCTAGGTTGCTCTTGCCACTGAGGGCAATGATCAGGGTCCAGGCTGTGGATCTATAACAGGAGCCTCAGGGGAATCTAGACATTTTCATAAGCCCAGAGATCTTCACACACTCTCTGTAAGCTGGCGTTCTGTATTTCTTTTGTACTTTTCTCTATCTTCTTCCCCTTCCATGTGTCATTTAGTTTCCTAGATATATTTCTCAACATGAAAAAAAAATGTCTCTGCTTTGATCAGGATGTTGTAGTTTATGCTCAAAACTACTTTCCATTTTTGGAAATCTTGGTTCTGAAATTATCTGACTCACATTTGAGTTTTGTTATTTCATGGACACATAGGAGTGCAAATATTGTTTAGATAGACTAGTTAATAAGGAACTAGGATTGAATGAAAGATTTTCACCTGCAATTCAGACTGGAACTGATTATTGAAAAATTATCTACCCAATGGTCATATTACCTGTATTTGGGGATATTTCAAGAATTAAGACATTAGCTGTCTTTCAATATATAACTCATTCAATTATGGAATTCTCTCATTACAGAAATGATGTCAGACAAGGCATTCATCCCATGCACCTAAGAACAAGGAAAGATGAAATTACTGGCTTGGCTGTCTGTGCTTTTATTTTATTTTTTATGTATCAATGCAATAACAGTGATATTCTTCAAAAACAGGATAGGTTATGGACAAATAGGAAGCATTTGCAACTAGGCTGTTCCTGACATGTCATTTAATACTTGTTGGCCAATTAAATGAATGCATGATTACTATGCTTTGGGATTGAGAAAAGTCAGGTAATAGTCTGACTGATAATACATTTTGTTTTCTACAGTTTCCTGTCCTTTCTTCATTTTGCCATATATCCATTATGTTTCTGCCTGTTTCACTTAGATACTGGGCATATTTCAATGCGTAAACACACCAAACTCTTTTATCATCCTCATTACAACCACTCTTCCTCAGCTCAGCTTAGTTCTACCTCAGCATTTGGTGTCACCATTTACCTAAGAATATCCTTAATTCTACTTTTTTTTCCCCTTAAGCCTCCTCGTGAGGCTCTCAGCATATTCCATTAGCTTTGTCTTCAAATTATGCACATACATCATGACTTCATAACAGTTTCTGGCTGCCACCCTGTCCTTGTCCTCACCTCTTCTTTTGGAACTCTTGCTAAGCACCTCAGGTCTCAACTCTTTCCCTACCTGCCCTGTTCTCTATAGAATGGCCAGAATGACGCTGTTGCAAGTTAAGGTGGATGGTGACGACATTACTTACAATCACCTTCCTGGTTTACATCAAACCTAGAGTAAAATCCAGACTCAATTATGGAGCAAGACACTCTGCAATTCAGTCTTAAATATCCTTCTTTCTCTTCTTATGTCAGCTAGCATCCAGGACCTTCCTATGTCATGGCATTTGACACTGATATTTACCTACCTCTAGATCTTTGCTCTTATTCCTTCCTCACATCATTCAGATCTCTGTTTATTGCTTTTTTTTTATACTGGGGATTGAACATGGAAGCATTTTACCACTGAGCCTCACACCCAGCACTTTTAATTTTTTTGTTATTGTTGTTTTTGTTTTTGAGATAGAGTTTCACCAAGTTGCTTAGGGCCTCACTGAGTTGCTGAGGCTGGTCTTGAAGTTGGGATCCTTCTGCATCCAGCCTCCTGAGTTGCTGAGATTATAGGCCTGCACTACCGTGCCTGGTGTATTGCCTTCTTTAAAAATACTTGCCCACAATGCTTTAAAACATATTCTTATCCTACAGTTTTTAAACCATCACTCTTTCATTTTATTTTGTTATATTTAAAACAATTGGAATTTATGCCATGAATCTGTTTGTTTACATGTTTATATGTTCATTTATATGTTTATATGTTCATTATTAGTTACAGGAACTGAACTTCAATATTGACTTAATAGAAAATTAAATTACCCCTACCTCCTAATACTATCACCTTGGGAGTTAGGATCTCAATGGTGACATTCTGGGTAGAATATCTTTCTCCTTAGTTCATACCTTTCTGGGAATTTATGCCATAGTTTCATCTTTCCCAGTATGACCTGGATTTCAATATAAGTAAAGAACATAAGACTAAGTATCTTTGTTAATGAATATGGGGCATCTTTGAGAAGAGGACCTTTTTGGAGGGACCAAATATTTATACTATTTGAGAAGTGCTTTGGCCTGAATGTTTGCATGCCCTGAAATTTATACTTTGAGATCCTAATTCCCAAGGTGATGGTATTAGTGATGGTCTCACTAAAATATGATTGATCACCAAAGGATAAGGATTTTACCTGTTGCTGATGCCTATATCTCCAGCACTAATGACTTCAAGATTAATAGTTGATAATAGAACAGATGGAAAGATAGATGTAGGTGTTTGAATGAAAATTAATGAAGTTTCATGGATGGAAATTAAGATCATCTTTTAGTATCAAAAGTATGTAGGTTTCTATGAAGAAGGATACAATCCTAGACAGATAAGTTAGATTTAGATCTTGGAGGACCTGGTAGGCTATGTGACTGAATTCAGGCTGGAGATCCTGAGTCCTCCCAAATCTGAAACTGATAAGGATTTAGAGTTGCCTAAATCTTGATATAGAAACTGAGCTTAAGCCATTGACCAAGTATCACACCAGCTAGCACTAAAATTCATGTACACTTGATTTTATTTGAAAATTTGCCTATTCAGTAAAATTTGTGCAAGCCAAAAATAAATATTCATCATGTTTTTTGGATCATTTAAAGTCACGCATAGAGCACTTAACATGGATATTACCAGCTGTGATGTGCTTTACTGGGAAAACGTGTGTTAGATAAGCCTCACTCAGGAATGAGTCATAGCGTTGTTGGCTGTGAGTTTAGTGTTCATGAATTGCCAGTATATTAAGGTGTCCTTAAATAGAAACACACATAAAACAAGGCTATGTACTGATTGGCTGATAAAAATTTTATGACTAGAATCTTACAAAAACCTAACACTATAATTTCCTGGGAGCAATGAATCAATCTGCTAATTCACTGTTCTCAGCAACTTTATAGAACACACTAACAACACACTGTAGTTATCAATAACCAGTTGAATATATTTTCTTAATTGTCGTACCATGCCTTAGATGGTTTATTTAGTCAGTTATCTGTTTACATACTTATTTTTGTTTACACATCATGTTTTAAATTTGCATATTATGTATTTTATATTGAAAATACATAATCAAAGATAATGTTATCCCAAATTCTCAATGTTTCTTGATTTTGCCTAACAATTTTTATTCACTTAACTGAGTCATAAACTTTTTTCAAAAACTGTCTTACTTTTCTCCTTTATTCTCTGTTACTCTAAAAAGGCCACTAAGATAAAACTCATCATTCTGTTGAGAGCTACTGTAAAAACAAACTTATTAGATCTCCTTTATGGGAATTTATGCCACAGTTTCATCTTTCCCAGTATGACCTCGATTTTAATATAAGTAAAGAACGTAAGCCTAAGTGCTTCTGTTAATGCTTATCAGGTATATTTGAGGAGAGGACCTTTTGGGGGAGGGACCAAATATTTATACTATTTGAGAAGAGCTTTGCATGTCCTGAATGTTTGCATGTCCCGGGATTTATACATTGCAATCCTAACTCCCAAGGTGATGGAATTAGAAGGTGAGGGGGTAATCAGGATGTGATTAGTATCTTAGGTTCCCGTGTAGTCAAGAACCACGGCAGGATGTGATTAGGTCATAAGGGTGGAGCCCTGATGAATCTGATTACTGAACTGGTGAAGAGGGCCTAGAGAGCTTCTACCACAGGAGGACATAGTGAGAATGTGCTAACTTGTAGAGGGCTCTAACCAGACACTGATCTGCTATTGCGTTGATCTTGGACTTCCCACCTCCCAAGCTGTCAGAAATAAATTTCTGATGTTTATAAGCCACTCTGTCTATGGAAGTTTCTTATAGCATCCCCAGTGTGGAGTAAGGTAGGAAACTTTCTCTTTTCTTACGGGATGCAGTATTTTAACACTAATATATGGAAGTAAATTTGTATATAAACTTAGATTATCTCTGAAATTAATTCAAAGAGTTCATCCTCTGTTCAGCAGAAGTGTTACTTATAAGATTATAAGCCTTAAGTACTCTTTTATTTGAGAACTTTCAGTATGCAGAAATAGAGAAGAGAAAAAAGTTTTGGAGACTGGGAATGTTTACAGGAACAACTTCAAAGAAATGTCAATAAAATAGAAAAGAAGTGAAATAAACCTGGAGCTTACTTTTGTTTAAACTGAAATCCTCACATACATTAATTCAAGAGGGATTAAGTTTGAGGTACTTGTCAACATTGCTACACATTCTGATTTGAGGATTCTTTCCTTATGAAAACCAGAGATGTTTAACAGCCTTAACCATCGTTGCTACAAGCTTCAATGTTCCTGCATACAACAGGTTTTATCTTATTATTTGGTAAATTGCCCAACTAAAAACACTCTTTTAATTTCTTTAAATATTTGCATTAGCTTACAATAAGTAGTGGTCTTTGTAAATGAACTAAGAAGCCAAGATAAGGATGTCTTAGTTATGTTCTTTTATTTGCTATGCAGTGTTTTGGGGGGTGTGCAGCTAAGATTATGTATTGGTTAATGACTGAAGAAGAGAAGAATTAAGAAGCTCTTCAGAAATTGTAATTTAGGCTACAATTGAACTCTGAAAGGTTTGCGTTTGTTACTTTAAATAAACTTGCCTAAGTTCACAAAATTGGTAGCATTGTGATTGAAACAAAGTTCCCAGTCTGTGTATTTATGTCACTGAGTCCTGGTAGCCAAGAACCACCATAGTATTCTTCAGTATTCTTTCCTTGTATCCAATGCTGTTCCCTCCCAAATGTCTTCATATGTTTTGGTATCTGGTATTGCCCATGGTATTGCATGTCAGTCAGGGACACGTCTACTTCATTCATTGATGTTACACACTGTCAAGTACATACTATTTGTGCATAGAAGTTATTAGTAAAACTATTACATTCATGAGTAAATGTAAAATGCTTGTGTCTTGAAGGAAAACAAAAAAGGAAGTGGAGGCATTTAAATAAAGAATCCACATGAAAACAAACTTAACCAAGACCCAGGATGTTGCTTTTAACATTTTGAGTATATTTTCCCCCTTTTACAACTGTAATCATGTATTAATATTAACTCAATATCAAATGCAACTACTGATAAATATTAATTTTATAGAATAACAGAATTAAACATAATTATTTATATTAAGCCTTCCCCCTTTTTGTTCAGGATTCTGTTTGTTGATAGCATTAATTCCTGGATTTTACATGATTTTTCTCACTATTAAATTTAATTTAATATTTAATGATAAATGCTTACTTGTATTGCTTGTAATAGTTTCCTTAACATTTTCCTCAAGAGCAAAAAACAACTTTAACTTTGTTCTGAGTATATATCATTATGAGTTATATTACCTATAAAAGTTGCATTATTTTGATCAAAACATTACTTATATTTGAATGTATAATTTGATTAGATTTTAAAGCTGCATTATAACACGATGTAATAAGATTTTTACTGTAGTAAAATATCTGTGACATGAAATTTACCATCATAATCATTTTGAAGTGTATGTTCAGTAGTTTTAAGTACATTTCACATTGGACAATCAATCTCTAGGACTCTTTTCATCTTGCAAAACTGAATTCTATACCCACTAACAATAGTTCCCTCAATCTTCCTTCTCCCTTCTCCCCTCTCCCAGGCCCTGGCAGGAATAATTTTCTTCTGTCTCTGTAAATTTCTGTTCTATGTGTGAGTCTAGGTATCTCCTATAAGCAGACTCACATATAGCATTTGTTTTTTTCATAATCGGCTTATTTCACTAAGCATAATGTCAAGTTTCATCCATATTGTAACATATATCAAAATGTCCTTCCTTTTTAAACCTAAATATCAATTCATTGTATGTATATTTATTCACCTGTACAAGGACTTCCATCTTTTAGCTGTGAATCATATTGCTGTGAGTACAGATATACAATTACATATGTTTATTTCTATATACACTATTTTGTATAATGTATGTTGGATGCAAAGTCTGGGTCCTCTTGGACTGGCTTTCCTTCCGTGTTAGAGTTCATTTGCAAGAACAGCTCAAGAAACTCTGTACAAATTGGTGGTTTTAAAATGAGAGGTTGACCACTTTTAGCCCAATTAAATTCATTTTACTTTTTTGCTAAACGGTAAAAATCACTTTTTTCTTAGTTCTCTAACTGGCTATTAAAGGTAGAGATCCCCACTGAGTAATAAAATGTAACACTAACCCCTCTGGCTGGCCTTTGGTGGTGTTATTCCTTTTTTTGTGTATTTGGACCTATTTCAAGTATCATTTAAATATCAGTTTTCTGAAAAAATGTTCAGAACTTACTATTACTTTCACTGTATTCTTTATGACATATTGGGTCTGTTCACTTTGTGATAAACTTGCCACTTTCATATGTAAATTATGCTCTGATTACATTAAAGTGTGTAATAAATCAGCATCATTATTACAAAACATATTTCTTATGTGTGTGATTGTGCATGACATTGCACCTGACTCTCAGCTCTTTGAACTGCATCCATGTTTTAATTCAAGGAGAAACTGCTTTTTCTTTTTTATTTATTTATTGCTTTTATATACCATCAACTTTGTTGTTCCTTTTTTCAAGAAGCTTAGTGTTATTGGCATGACATCAGTGGACTTAATTCACTTTGTATCTTCAGCACATTTATTCTATATATTCATTGATGAAGTGATATGGCACAGGTGGAGAAAATATTGCACAAATGGCATAAAAATGACTCACAATTTCACTTATGCTTTCATTCATCATGTAGGTGCACTTGATGAAGAATAATTATAATTAATAGCAATGAAGCATATTCATTGTACTTGCCTTCCACACAGGATTAAACTGGAAAGGTATACAAACACCATCATTCCAATCTTTGAGAAGAGGTCTAGGGTTGGTGTTGTGAGGCATAATGCATTTCTGAATATGTTAAGTTCATATAGATAAAAGGCACATTTCATTTCTAAACAATTCGATCAGTAAGACACTGTTATGTGAGTATGCAGTCCCTATTTCTCCTGTGTTACCTCCTAATACGAGGTACATAATATTTAGTATATAAATAAAATGAAATCCATAAGTAGGTACTAGTGTAATTAGTCCTAAAATTAGACATTTTTATACATTTACCCATGATATCTGAATATCTACATTTTGTGTATCACATATTTAAGTATTCAGGTTTAACTAAGCAGTGGATATATTAGAAATTAAAATTGAAAGCGATTTATTGTTTATTGATTAAAAGGACAGAGTGTGTGATGAACAGGGAAATATCAATTTCTTTTTAATCATTGAAAATTTTTTTTTCACTTTCAATAGTGTCTATATTGTTTGCCTGTGAGTAGCACAATTTTAAATGCAACTGTTTTCTTAAAATACTAGTTGAAAGACCTTTGAAATTAGCTTACTAATTTTTATTCTAGCATGCCTCTTAATATGAAATAATATGATTTAATTTTTATTAAAGGACCTTCTCCTGCAAGGAGTTTTTTTCTTATCATTTTCAATTCCTTTCCTCTTCCATCTTGTTTTTTTTCCCTCCCTTTTCCAATATGATTTATGAATTGGGGCAGTTTATTCTATATTGCTCTGAGCAGCTGAGGATCTATAGTTGTTTTTTTATCTGCATTCTTGTTACTGTTTAGTGTTGACTTTTTTCTTTTGTCTTTAGGAAAAATGTGTGCATTTATGATTCACATGCTCAGTGAGCCCCTACCTGTTGATATCATTAAGAATTGCTACCACTACCCCATTCCCAATTCTTATACTCCTTACCTTGTTTCACTCATATTTTTTCATGGAACTTAGCACTTTCTAATATATTCTGATTTGATTGCATATTTTTTGATTATGTACGATTATTTCTTTTCTATTTTTACACTAGAAGAATGTAATATACAGAAGGGCAAAGTTCTGGTATTTTGCTAAATGATATACACCAAATATTGAGAAGGGTACTAGCTGAGAGTAGGTCCTGAATGTTTGTTGAAAGAATGAATGAATTCTCTTTTGTGGTTGCAGGAAAGAAAATGGCAAATGTAGCACGTACTCTTAAATCTAAATCTGTGCTTCTAGTAAATTTATTTCCTGGTTGTCTTTATGCTACTTGATATGAAGACTATCACTGGTAATACATTGATGGATTTGTAAAAGGAGTTTTCAATCAACTATATAAGCAGTTTCATGCATTCAGATTGTAACTCTCTGAATGAATCTAATTCCAAAAGAAATAGAATTTCTGATATTAGTTTCATAATGGGAGAACTCCATCAACTAATGAATTATATGTTGAATAGTAGTTGACAAGATGTAATAGTATTAATGGTTTTTAAATTATGGATGCCTTTCCTTTATAGCTTTAAATACCTAATAAACAGTTGAGACTTCAGGGATAATACCCAATTTTTATGAAAAAGAAAGTTAAAAGTAAAAATTTTATTCGGAATTTGTCTTATTATTTTTATAGTAATTTGTACATTTTTTGGTCTGTTGTTTTTAGAAGTTAAGGGCCAAATTGTTCATGAACAAGAGTAATCTATGAAGTGTCAGGTTCATGAACAAGAGTCAGGCTGACATTCTGATCTAATATTTGCATTTAGTCATTAATAAAAGGGAAATTATGAGGGTTAAAAAGAGTGTGTCAATGTAAAAGGGCTCATCCAGACAAGACCATGTTACCTTGAGAAAAAAGAAAGCCAGCCAAATATGGTGGCACATGCCTGTGATCCCAGAGAATTGGGAGGCTGTGCCAGAGGATCACAAGTTCAAAGCCAGACTTGGCAACTAAGCAATTTAGTTAAGACCCTGTTTTTGTTTTTGTTTTTTTAAATAGAAACCACTGCTGATTCTATAAGATAGAAGTCTTTCTATACCCAGCCATGCTAATTATGGATAAAGAATGTTATACACAATGAAATACTGTCATCACATATTATCAGATTTTCCATTCAGATTTTCCTGCTGGTCCTAACTCACATGGATATATTTCCATACAATTTTAACTTTTAAAAGTCCTTTATTCAAATGCAACATGTGCGCTTGTGAGAAATACTTATTGCACTCACTTAAGTAACTTTTGTATTAACAAGTCAGTTCTATGGCACTGAGTACATAATACTCTTCCTATAAAATTGTTTATGTATTAATGAGGTCATGTTCACAAATTTTTATTATTGTAGATTGAAAGACATGACAACTGTGCCTATGACTACCTGGAAGTTCGAGATGGAAACAGCGATAATAGCCCTGTGATAGGTCGTTTCTGTGGTTATGATAAACCTGAAGACATAAGATCTACCTCCAATACCTTGTGGATGAAATTTGTTTCTGACGGAACTGTGAATAAGGCAGGGTTTGCTGCTAACTTTTTCAAAGGTAATTTGCAGTAATGTGCAAACATGAGATTCTCTTTTTCAGGGAGAATTGTATTATTTATCTTAAAGTTGGGGAAAAACTGGCTTGTGGTTGTATTAAAAGTTGAAGTATGCTCTGTTTATAAAGATATTTGGTGAATTTTGATGGGAAAGGTAACTAGTGAAATATTGGAGTTTGGAACTTCATAGCACAGGGTAGAGACGCTAGGATGGCTACCATATGTTCTTTATGAAATAGTCAAAATAACAAAATTCAGAAAGGAAGAAAATATTTATAGTACATGAATACATGTAATAAACAAAGGATCTGTAACCAGAAGGGAATTTATTGAGATGTAGTTGACACATCAGTTTATCTCCAAGTGCCAGCATGTCTAAAGAATCACTTCCAGAATGGTGTTCTTCCACACTGGAAAGAATTTACATCTTCTTTAGCAAATTATTCTGATGCCTAAAATGTCTTTATGACAAAGGATTGTTGCTGATCAGCTTTAATTTTGAATTGCATAATTGCATTTTTATCTCACATATTTGATGTGTTTTATGAAGGTAAAATGAAAACTACTTTTGTGTAAATAGAAACATCAAATATGCCTATGGGAAATTCGTAGACATTTATATTAAGTGTGTCATTGTTGAATAAAATTTCCTATGAGTGGAGCAAACAATTATCTCTACACTGCTTTTTATAGGATGAATGAAGCAATCAATATGTATATGTCAAAATTTATTGATAGACATCTAAATATTTTCCTTATTTCAAGAACAACAGTAAATGAATTATCCCTGAGAGTTACTTAAGTATTCATCATATGAATTGAAATACAGAAAAACTTGATGCTCTAACTATATGAATTGATCAAAGTGTAAAATTTTTTTCTGTATGTGTTATATTTCACAGAAAAAAATTGGGCTGCCAAACATTTTTCCTGTGATATTTATGTATATTTGGTTATCAAAAATACTTAGTGTTTTGCTGATAGATAATTTCACCAGAGGATCTTTACAATTTGCCTAATTCACATTAAGTTATTTCTGGAAAGCAAGATATGAAGTATTCTGTTATATACATTTTTAAAAATAGTATCTATTTTTCAGACATTTTCATATACAGTTTAAGTAGCATATACATTTGTGAAAATATTGAATTATTATGTTATGCATCAAAATGTCCTTATAAGAAACAGTGAATATAAGTATTTATAGTAAACACTTTAAAGAGATCCAGTCAACTTCTGAGTTTTTTATTTGTTAGAATATTAATTTATAACATATTTGCCACATAATATTTCTTAATAATGATATTTTTAAAAAACTTTTTATGCCTGTGAATGGCAAATTTGAGGCCAGACTCAGCAACTTAGCAAGACCTTCTGCAACTTGGCGAGACCCTGTCTCAAAATAAAAAATACAAAGTAATGGATTTTTACTCAGTGTCAGCGCACCCCTGGGTTCAATCTTCAGTATAAAGGAATAATTTTATATGTGTGTGTATGATGCTGAAGATTGACCCCAGGCTGGTCTCGTACATGCTAAGCTTGTACTCTATCACTGAACTATATTTCAGTAGCCCCTAGAATCATTTTTTTGAGATTCATCTAGCAAATTATACTATGAAATTAATAGGGAAACTATGCTTTTTCAGTGAGTTTTTCTATTTCATTCTGAATAACCTCTAAGATTTGACAGTCTCATTTGACCTGAAATTCAGGGAAAAAGAAAAACCCACAAACACACACACACTGTGTCTTGGAGAAGGTACTGTTCCATTGACCCTGTCCTAGTTTTCTCTTGGTTCTTCCACAATTCTTAGGAGGTTACAGACATGAGCCTTCTGTGTGATCCATAAAGGGCTTATACATTGTTCCTGCTCCTTTCCCAAAGAAATGAATCGTCTTTGTTTTATTTAGAGCCAGTAAGCATCATATTTACAAAAATTTTTGCACCCTACCATGTAAAGACAAAACGCTCTACTTGTTCTGTATCTCTCACCATTTTTATAGAGGAGGACGAGTGTGCCAAACCTGACCGAGGAGGCTGTGAGCAGCGCTGTCTGAACACTCTGGGCAGCTACCAGTGTGCCTGCGAGCCTGGCTACGAACTGGGGCCTGACCGGAGAAGCTGCGAGGGTAGGGCTGGATTGCCACAGTGCTGCCTGCCTGGAGACCCCTGCCCATCCCTTTCCTTCATGTATTCTCATTCTCTTGTCTCTCTCTTTCCTTCATGTTCACTTCACTCACAGTCAGGGCTGCTGTGAATCTTTGCCTGGATTCTTGTTAGAGATCAGTCCCTTTCTCCTTGGTCACCAGGCCCATAATGGATGGATGGATGGATGGATGGATGGATAGATATAGATAGATACATACATACATATTGATTTCTATCTCTATCTAGATCTAGTTTTGTATCCATCCCTCCATGCATCCATCCATTGGTCTATTCATCATTGTTTTTATCTTTTTTTTTAACATAGTCTATGAATGTCTCCCTTATTAAGATGACAAGCCAGAATCTGAACCATCTTTGTATCTTTAACATCTAGCACAGTCAGAACAAAGCATTTAGCATAAAGCTAAATGCATATTTTATGAATATATGATTTATTAAATCATCACTTGTCATGGTTTTCTGCATTTTCCCTTCACGATCTAATGTGAGGTTTGCCATACAGTGTTTTGTTCCCATGGCTTAAGATCCCTTTCCTAAGAATTTAAAGCTCCAGATTCACACTTCCTGCTTAGAATTGCTTTTGCTATTCTGGGTCTTTTGTTTTTCCATATGAATTTCATGATTGCTTTGTCTATTTCTACAAGAAATGCCATTGGGATTTTGATTGGCATCGCATTAAACCTGTAGAGAAGTTTGGGTAATATCGCCATTTTGACGATGTTAGTTCTGCCTATCCATGAACAGGGTACATTTTTCCATCTTCTGAGATCTTCTTCTATCTCTCTCTTTATGGTTCTGTAGTTTTCATTGTATAAATCTTTCACCTCTTTTGTTAGGTTGATTCCCAAGTATCTTATTTTCTTTGAGGATATTGTGAATGGAGTGGTTTTCCTTATTTCCATTTCCGAGGTTTTGTTGCTGATATACAGGAATGCCTTTGATTTATGCGTGTTGATTTTATACCCTGCCACTTTGCTGAATTCATTTATTAACTCTAGCAGCTTCTTTGTAGACTCTTTTGGGTCTGTTAAGTATATTATCATGTCATCCGCAAATAGCGATAGTTTAATTTCTTCTTTTCCTATTTTTATGCCTTTAATTTCTGGAGGCATAGCGATACCAGAGGTCAAACTGTACTACAAAGCAATAGTAACAAAAACAGCATGGTACTGGTACCAAAACAGGTGGGTAGACCAATGGTACAGAATAGAAGACACAGAGACTAATCCACAAAGTTACAACTATCTTATATTTGATAAAGGGGCTAAAAGCATGCAATGGAGGAAGGATAGCATTTTCAACAAATGGTGCTGGGAAAATTGGAAATCCATATGCAACAAAATGAAATTGAATCCCTTTCTCTCGCCATCCACAAAAATTAACTCAAAATGGATCAGGGAGCTAGGTATCAAATCAGAGACACTGCGTCTGATAGAAGAAAAAGTTGGCTACGATCTACAAATTGTGGGGTCAGGCTCCAAATTCCTCAATAGGACACCCATAGCCCAAGAGTTAACAACAAGAATAAACAAATGGGACTTAATTAAACTAAAAAGTTTTTTCTCAGCAAGAGAAACAATAAAAGAGGTAAATAGAGAGCCTACATCCTGGGAACAAATCTTTACCCCCCACACCTCCGATAGAGCCCTAATATCCAGAATGTACAAAGAACTCAAAAAATTAAACAATAAGATAACAAATAACCCAATTAACAAATGGGCCAAGGACCTCAACAGACACTTCTCAGAGGAGGACATACAATCAATCAACAAGTACATGAAAAAATGCTCACCATCTCTAGCAATCAGAGAAATGCAAATCAAAACCACCCTAAGATACCATCTCACTCCAGTAAGATTGGCAGCCACTATGAAGTCAAACAACAACAAGTGTTGGCGGGGATGTGGGGAAAAGGGTACACTTGTACACTGCTGGTGGGACTGCAAAATGGTGAGGCCAATTTGGAAAGCGGTATGGAGATTCCTGGGAAAGCTGGGAATGGAACCACCATTTGACCCAGCTATCGCACTTCTCGGACTATTCCCTGAGGACCTTAAAAGAGCGCACTATAGGGATACGGCCACATCAATGATTATAGCGGCACAATTCACAATAGCTAGACTGTGGAACCAACCTAGATGCCCTTCAATTGATGAATGGATAAAAAAAATGTGGCATCTATACACAATGGAGTATTATGCAGCACTAAGAAATGACAAAATCATAGAATTTGCAGGGAAATGGATGGCATTAGAGCAGATTATGCTAAGCGAAGCTAGCCAAGCCCTAAAAAACAAATGCCAAATGTCTGCTTTGATATAAAGAGAAAAACTAAGAACAGAACATGAAGAAAGAGCATGAGGAAAAGACTACAGTAAACAAAGACGAATCGGGGGAGAGAAACGGAGAGAGAAGGGAAAGCATATGGAAATGGTAGGAGACCTTCAAGGATACATAAAATTATAAGAGGTTATGAGGGGCAAGGGGGAGGGAAAAAAAAAAAAGGGAGAGAAGAACAACAGCAGGGGAGGTAGAGAGGGAAGATGGGAGGGGAGGGGAGGGGAGGGGGGATAGTAGGGGATAGGAAAGGTAGCAGAATACAACAGTCACTAATATGGCATTATGTAAAAATGCGAATATGTAACAGATGTGATTCTGCAATCTGTATTTGGGGTGAAAATGGGAGTTCAAAGCACAATTTGAGTCTAATGTATGAAAGATGATATATCATGAACTATGTAATGCGATAAATAATCAATAAAAAAAAATAAAGATGTTGTATCCACGGAAAACTGAAAAATAAATATTAAAAAATTCAAAAAAAAAAAAAAAAAAAGAAGAATTTAAAGCTCCCTCTTTTTCACCTTCCCTCCTCCACCCTCTTACAGATCTTCATTGACAGATGGAAGAAACTGACTGCTCTTCCTTCCTATGGTCAATTTCTATTTTATCTCTCTTTAAAAATTCTGCTAAATTTATCTACCTAGAACTTGTAGTAATTTACTATTATTTGTATTCATGTACTAATTTATTTTTGGTTTTGCTCACCAAGAAGCAAGTCTCTGGAAAGTGAGCACCTTGTTCTCCACTGTGTCTGTAACAGGATGAAAGTGGCAAAAGCAGCAAAACTGTTTGCTTAAGGAATAAGTGTCACGCCCTTGATGGCCTATTTCTTAAAAAAAAAAAAAAAATCAGTCTCCCTATTTCTTCTTGTGAGTTTGAACTTTGTCTGGCTTTCAAAAGTCTCCATCCTACCTGTTAAACTACTAATCCTCCTCTCCTAGAATGAAAATGACATAGTTACAAAGTAGATGCAGTATTATTTCAGAAGAGAACAATGCATATCAATCATAAAAGAACATGACCATTATTTATATGTGGGTCCTAGAAACAAACATTTTACTTCATGGTCATTTGCCAAAAACTGATAAAAGTGAATGTTCAGGTAGTACTTTTGCATACTTATAAATATGGCAATATATATGCACATGCATATGTGCACAAAGGCAAAGAAAGAGGCCAGTTATCTTTATGTAACTCTGGACTCCCTAGGAGTTAATTAATTATACTGTGCACAATATATGTCCTTTTCTTTCAACTTGCTTTTGGAAAACATGATTTTGCAAATTTTGGTATCAATAGGAAAGAGAAGAAATATAAATAGATCATCCCAAAGGAAAGAAAACCAGTTGTTAAGTAGATTTTTTTGGGGAACAAGTATGTTCTGTTTACCACAATTTATCTTGCTTGTTAGCTTAGATAATAGCATTACTTGTTTTGGAAAAAATAATCTGAGAAAATAAATAATTGATTTTGGTCTTATTGCCATGAAACTGTATTATGATATCTATCTATCGATGTACATTTCTTTCCTTAATTCCCACAACAGCCTTATCAATTCTTGAAAAAGAAAATGTTTTTTTCTTAATTCTATAGTAGCCAAGACACTATGGTAGTCATTATACTCATTTAAAAGTTAAGTAACCCATTTTATATTGCTTGACCAACTTTCAAGTGATTTAAAATGTGGTAGTACAGTCATAATTTACTTTGTTCTAAAGCTATAAGATAGCAGTTTATAAATGGGATTTGATGATTAAAATAGTTGTATTAAAAGCTAAGGAGCAGAGAGTGCAGTTATTAGATTTTGAAATCCTGAAGATGGTTGAAATTTCACATTGGGATGCTAAGGTACCAGTGGAAAGGAGGGGTCAGAAGGGGGTGATGTTATTAAACATACCTTTTCCTTCTTTTTAGCGGCTTGTGGAGGACTTCTATCCAAGCTCAATGGCACCATCACTACCCCCGGCTGGCCTAAAGAGTACCCTCCCAACAAAAACTGTGTGTGGCAAGTGGTTGCACCAACTCAATACAGAATTTCTATGAAGTTTGAGTTTTTTGAATTAGAAGGGAATGAAGTAAGTGAACCATACATACCATGCATTTGAATCATACTTTGGGAATTACTAAGGCAAACTGGCAAAGATTTAAAAAAAAAAGAAAAAGAAAAAAAGGATCTATTATAATGATGTAGGTGTTGTAATGTTTCTTTGTTCTGTTGCTCATTTCTGCAACTGATTATAATTGTTGTTGATGTTGGATGATATTTTAGACAATTTCTGGGAGATTGAAAATCAGCCAGAGGGAGTTTTAACTCAGCAGATTTAATACACACTATTTTCCTGATTTATTAAATAATTATAGAGTATTTAAGGTCAACTTCGTGCCGCATAGACTTTCTTAAAAAAAAAAAAAAATCAGGATCCATACAAAAATGCAAGTATGGGAGAATGTGGAACATTTTGTTGGTAGGAATGAATATATTTCGATTAATGGAGAATTAAGAGAAATAATAATTAGAAGGAAAAGTTGGAGTTTGAAAACAAGAAGAGGCAAAGATTGATATGCATAAACAAAATTATGTCTAAAGCCCACAAATAGTCCCAATAATCATTGTCCCAGGGACAGTGATACATTGTAGTTCTGTTCTCTTCTCTGTGTGGCATTTCATTACGAATTTTGCTCCTGGTTCATTGATAAGGGAATGGGCCGGGGATGTGGCCCAATGGTAGACTGCACACCTACTGTGCTCACTGGCTGAGTTCAGTGCCCAGCACTGCAAAAGAAAAGAAAAGGAATATTTATTTTTTAGCCTCAGTAACATATGTACTTAGTTGACACTATCTTTTCTTTACAAAATATAGCATACATTGCAAAGGTACAGTTTTCTGTCAGGTGGTCACATTAAAATAAGTGAGATCATTTGTTTGAAAAATCCTTTGTGCTAATACACACTAAATACACACTAAATTCAAATGGGATGTCAAGCTTGGAAATAAGAACCTTTCAAAAATTTTCCTGGTCAACGCTGATTTAATTCAAGAGAAAAGGTGATAAACACTTGTTTTGTTTGATCGTTCTTACTTTCTGTTCTTATTTTTTTCAGCTTTTCAGTTTTGCTTACTCTTCAATGAACATGATTCAACACTTCTAAACATGATAAAATTAATTCATAAAGATTATTGTGTCTTTGTTATATTTCTGTCAAAACACAAAGTGTGAGAACAAATATATCTGGGATAATAATTGTGGGGAATATTTGTGGATTTTACATATAATTTTGCTTTTATATACTTATCTTTGCCTGTTCTTTTTTTTAACCTCCTATTTTTTCCTTCTTTTTAATCTGTTTTCTGTCTATAGTAGCCAAAGTACTTCTGTGCATTTAAAAAATCTCTTTCTAGGGTTTTGTGACACAATAGATAGATGATTTTGTTCCCCTTTAAAGGAGACTAAAGTCTGAATTTATATATTTTAGATAATTGTAGAATCTTAAAACTCAATGGACCTTTTGAGATTATATTTTAACATTATGTGTGAGTTGTATGATGGGATACACTGAAGTTTATCCTTTTAATATATTTTTTCCAAATGGAACATCTTTTTCCTTTTGTGACTACTTCAAATTTGGGGAAATGTTAAAATGAAGACAAAATTTTTATGGTATTTTTGGAAAAGCTTTTATTGAGTTAAAATTCTTGAAAATGGGATTTCTCTATCAATTCCTGTGATTTGATATGAACTGAGTATTGAATGATTTTTACTCTCATAGTTTTCCCTAAAGCTATTAGTTGCAGCAAGTGAGATATTTTGAATTCATTAATTGGTACATGTTTCTGAGAAGACTAGAGAGGGATTTATATTCAGGATGAAGGGGGGCAGTGATTTACATAAATGGGGCACTGTCTTCTAAAAGCATTGTTCTCATAATAATGGTCATAGTTCACATAAGGACCCTTTACAAACTTTATTAACATATCCTAGAACTCTGTTAATAGTGGTGGTACCATGTGAGAAGCCATCACAGAATTCTGCATGTTTTCTGAATATCTATGCTGTTATGATCAGAGGCCTGAGCAAACATTTGAATTTCAGAATAATGGGTTAAGTTTAAACCTTTATTATTTTCTTCTTTATACTGAGATACCAAAGGAAAGTCAATGAAAAGAACTTTAGCCCTATAAGTATCCTCCTATAATATACTGAAGACCTCTTTAAACAAAAATCTCAGTTTTAACAAAGTAAGTAGAAAAGTTATCTCATTTTTCCTAGCATCATTTTGCTTATTTATCACCTAATTAATATCACCAGTAATTTGAGTTGACATAGTTCAAAGAACACATCATGCCCCAGGGTTCAATCATGTGCATTGTTAAACCTTTCTAATTACACATTTATGTAATAAGGTCATTCATGTAAGATGTGTTCTTTAGAATGTGCCCTATTGGAACTTTGGAAAAGTGTATCATGGAACATTTGAGAGCCATAAATTGCTTAAGACTACCTGGCACTCACTTGCCTTCTTCCATTTGGGTATTGTTAGTGTATTACATATAAATCAGAATGAGTAGATCTCAATTTGGTATATATTCCTGCCTCCATTCCACTGAACAGAATTGCTATTGGTTTGTGATTCAGCTGCAAACCTACAAATACTAAGTACCTACAAACTTGAAAAAATTAAGAAACATCAGTAATTTTCGTAAACTTGAAAGGAAACTGACTTTTTTTATTATATACCAAGGGTCTGTCTTTCCCTTTGAAAGTGAGTAATGGTGTTGTTATGATCAGAATGTCATGTTTCCATGACACAGAACAGGACTAAGCCAGACTCTGTCCACCCCCATACTCCATGTTTGATAACTATATTTTGGACAAGTTATATAAAAAAAATTCTGAACCTCAGTTTTCTCATCTCTACAATGGAAAGGATTATTTCTGTTGCTAGTGTTTGATAGACTCAATCTACTAATATTATGTACATGACCTGTCATGTTTTGTAGAAAATAGAATACTAAATAAATACTTTTGCAGTTCCTTTTGAAATTTAAAGCAATTTAAAAAAAAGAATCAGAGAATGAAGCCAGGAGTAGTGGTGCACACCTGTAATCCCAGCAGCTCAGGGGGCTGAGACAGGAGGATTGCAAGTTCAAAGCCAGCCTCAGCAACAGCAAGGGGCTAAACAATTCAGTGAGACACTGTATCTAAATAAAATACAAAGTAGGGCTGGGAATGTGGCTCAGTGGTCAAGTGCCCCTGAGTCGAATCCTTGGTAAATTAAATAAGTAAATAAAAATAGTTTTTAAAAAATGAAAAAGTGACAAACTGCTGCTCTTCTGCCCATCACCACCATCATCTCAACAAATATTCATCTGAATTCTCCTTATGATTTTGTCTTTTTTGAAAAAATATATTCACTTGCTACAAAGAAACAAGCATGTCAGTGTATATACAATCTAGAAGATTATTCTCTATCTTTCATACTTTTTATCTCAGAGTTGAACCATGTTCTTGATTTTCTTTAACCTGTCATTTCCAATTTGACTACCATGGGAGCAAACAGGTAAAAAACATGATATACTTCTCAAATAAATGTCAATCATCTGGTACTATTGGTCTAGTGACTAGGACCACTGTGGTTTTTATCCAGGTATGCAAATACGATTATGTGGAGATCTGGAGTGGTCTTTCCTCTGACTCTAAACTGCATGGCAAATTCTGTGGCGCAGAAGTGCCGGAAGTGATCACATCCCAGTACAACAACATGAGGATTGAGTTCAAATCTGACAATACTGTATCCAAGAAAGGCTTCAAAGCACATTTTTTCTCAGGTATAAGTATTAACATGTTGTATGTGTATGTTACTGATGTTCAACATGGATTGGCTTAAATTTATGATCTTTTCTTCACAGTTTACTGTTGATAAACTTGGAGGCACAAAGGATGCATGATGATTTATCCTAGTATTAACATCTTTTTTACATAAGATATATTTAAAAGGAGCACTGATGAAAGGTTGACCCAAAATGATTAGATTTTATATAAATAAAGTCTGGTACAAATAACACAAAAATAGTGATATAATACTTCCAAGCAGTGACTAGTTGTTACAGGTATATGGGAATAATGATACCAGACTACCAGACAGTGGAATATTTTTCAACATTTTTTTTTGAAAATGTGTTCTTAGTTTTAGACTCTTTCATTTTGCAGCATATTTCTTCTTGTTATTGCTATATTTACATTCTTATTTTTAGGCCAATAACAACATCATATTTTGCCTTGTTGCTACAGGCATGATTGTAGAAAGAGACTGAGAAATATGGAATTATAATTTTATTACAAATAACATAGGATGGGGTATACTTAATGTTTTATACTTCTGCGTTTGGAAATTGGCAACCAATTCAGAATGCAATAAATAAAAACTTTCCCAATTTTACAAAAACATATAGAAACGTGAAATTTCCCTAGTTTCTCAATCTCAGAATGATTCATTATAAAAACAATATTTCAAAACTCCAAGAACAGATAATACTGTAATAAACCTCAGTATAGGAATCTATTCTGCCTTTGCACAAAGCTAGCAAATAATTTAAAGCAACTAAATTTCAATTATGCTTTAATATTAGGTAATTTGGATTGAGTTAATTTGAAGTCCATTTACTCCAGTCCCCCTGAGTTTAAAATTAATGAGATTTACAATGTCCAGGGTTTGTTTGGGATTTGGGGGGGTAATTGAAGTTAATGGTTCACAAGCTCCATTGAGTTCCAATTCAGACATAAAAGTGCATTCAAAATACAGTGGGTCTCAGCTTACTTGCTCTTGTTCCCTTGCCTTCTCACAGATTTAATTACCTTTTAAAAATTCTTCTTAGGCATTTATTTAAGATTTATATTCTTAAAAGTAGAATGTGAATATCTTATTTTAATAAAAGAGACTTTCTTAGACTTTACTATTGTATAAATATCATGGACATGGTAGAGACAAAGCTACTTACCTCAAGCCATCTAAATAGTTATTTTAAAAAGTGAAATTATGAAGCAATTCAATCTTATCATAACATTCAAAGTATTCCTTTGCACATTACCTTGGTCACATACTTCAAGATTCTTTAAAATGCATACTATACATACTGAATTCAAATTATGATTAAATTTAACAATTCTCGCAACAATTAAAATCACTTTCTGTTATTTTTGGTCAGACAAAATTTTCCAAATTAAAAAGCCAGATTATTTATCTGAATCTTTAGAACACTACTAGTGCAATATAAATGTGCTTTTTAAATTCTTAGAATACAAACATGAATGCAGATGGTACTTTTATCACTTGAGAAGATAATAGG
This sequence comes from Spermophilus citellus, assembly GCF_964194105.1. NCBI lineage: Eukaryota > Metazoa > Chordata > Mammalia > Rodentia > Sciuridae > Spermophilus > Spermophilus citellus. The sequence goes on along the minus strand of NC_138196.1, from coordinate 67,999,202 downwards.
TTTTATTGTTTTCTCTGTGTAGTGATGCTTTGCAGTATTAGCTGAGTATCTCAATAATACTCAGCAACTTATTTGCTATAAGTCATGTTCACTAATACAATCATTTAGAAAACTATCTGTTTTTAGTATTTAAACACACACACACATGCTACATGCAGTATTTATTTCATTTAGAAGAATCTAGCTAATACTGATGGAATGAAGGTAGTTAAATAAAATGAACAATGAAGTGCAGGAGGAAACTAAACTCTGGACATTCATATTATATTGGTATGTTCATTTCTATGTTTATTTGAAAGATGAGCTGCTGAGGAGTTAACACATTGCTCAGGGTCACAAAGCATTTAAACCCTATTCTGTCTTGGTTCACAGACAATTCTCTTAACCATAAAAGCAGATTATGACCTTTGCAAGGGGCATTAATAATGAATGTGTGCCATTCAACATCCTTATGACCTGAAAAACAATAGATATGCTTTTCATTTCTTTATTAGATTCCTTTTTTGTAAAGTGTGAAATAATCATCATTAAGTATAAATTTTCAATGTTCCTTTTGATGCATTGAAAAGACCTCTTATTTTGCCATATTTATATTTAAAATATTATGGTTCTGGATGATACCTATTGTACACCTTATTTCCTGGGAGTTTCTGTCAGTGGGGAATGTATGTGCTCAAGAAAACAGAAGGTAAAAACATTCTATTTGTAGTAAATTACCATTGTGGTACCATAAAGAGATGGATGTAAATAAGGATTTAGATAACTAAATGATCTTAGACTGATAATCTTTCAAAATTATAACCTACAAAAGTTCATCATTTTAATAAATAGGTTTATTCACATTGAAAATATTATTTAATAGTTCTTATAATGCTTTAAGTGTCATAAAATAATTTATCAAAACTCATATATTTTATTGTAACTAAATTTATTAGAAAGTAACTATGTAAACCACGGTCATACTATACTTCACAACAAAATTGAAGGATTTTTTTTAATGTTAAAATCCACTATTGGGGGATTTTTAAAGTGCATTATTAGTTTTATTGTCACAGATTCTTTAGAAAACAATCAGGCATAGAGAACAAGAGTCATTAACAGGACTATCCTGTTTGTCTCAGAAATCCCATTCTTTTGGGAGACTCTCATAAATATCCTCACATCAAGAAAGATTTAAATATAATGAGATACTGATAGAAATTTGGACAAAATATTGTGACAATTAAAAAAATAGCAAGTTACAGCAAATAGACTCTTGTGCCATAAATATAGTTTAATGACTAAACGGTACAAAAAGTTGTAGATGATAAAATATTAATAGAAATCTAGGTATAAAACTATGCACTGTGCTTATAACTAAGCATGTGATTTGATACAAACCTGAAAGTTAACCATTTAAAAACACTGAAAATACTTCTGCTAAAGTGGGAAGACAGTGCCTTATAGTAAACTCCAATTTATCTCAGAGCATTTCTCTAATTTAAATATAAAGTAACTTTTGAAGAAAAATCCTTAAATAATATTTCTAACTATCTGTTTCTTAAAAAATATTTCTAGATTTGCAAAACATTTCCTGATGGACTTTGATCTTTTCTAAGTGAAGAAAATTTTAAGTTTTTATATTTATTGTTATTCAATATTAATATAAGAAAAAAAATCAATAGAAGTGAATCAGAACAAGTTAATTTGTAATTATCTCATTACAGACAATAAAATAAGAATCTAAATATATTTTATGGGAACTTAGTCTTAAATAGTAACATTTATAGCCAGTGTTTTAAAATTTCAAAAGTAGTTATGGCTTTATATAATCTTAAAAAGGGGTATAACATAACATGTTCAATTATTTTCTTCTTATTCTTTTCCTAATAACAATTACAAAGGAATTCAATAACAATAAAAAAACAGTATTTGGTGATAAGTTATCCCACAGTATTTGGAAAGGAAAGAAATTTGAAAATAAATTTAAACTTCCTTGAAGTCATACATAACAAAAGAGGTGAAGAGCTATATTTAAATTTTAATGTGTGCAATGAAATAAAGTACTTATAGTGCTGTTTCTAACATACCATTTATCTAATAAAATAACCATGTAGATTGTATCTATTTTTACACATAACCTCAGATTTTTAAATAAGTATTTTTTTAGATTTAAGAAATGGAATCAAAAGGATGTTTCCAAGAACTTATTAGCAGAATAATTAACATCAATGATTTCTGTCACTTCCATGTTCATGAAACTAAGAAACCCTTATATATCAATTCTAATTAAGCTTCATAAATTAGTTATGAAAATGTCATAGCTTGAAATGTGGGAAGTTAATGGATTTTATAGCAGAAAAGCTTTTAACCTGCTCTACAAAAATCAAAGTGTGATGCACTGTAATGATTCCAGAATATATTTTCAGAACAAATGAAGGAACTAATATTTAAGAAAATAAAGAAATTGGGAATATCAAAATAAGGCTATTGGGATATTAACTAGAATTATAAGCCTATTCATTTTTTTAGATAATTCAGAATATAGTAACATGGGCATTTTCTAGAAGATATATAATCCAAGAATTGCTGAAGGAGATTTGTTATTAGATTAATAATAATGATTTATTTTATATGCTGATAAAATAAAACTCAATTTTATGTGATATAATTTTTGAACACAGGGCTTTAAGCCTGCATAGGTATACACAATACAGTTTATCTAGTTTAAGTGATGAGGCAAAGTTAGCTATATACCTCTCAGAACAAAGTTATTTTTCTTAGAATAGGTTAAGCCCAAAGAAGTATTAGAAGAAATTTATGCATGCGAAACAGCAACATTTGGAGAACTTGACGGGATTTTTAAAAATTCTCTGTAACTTTCACAATTTGGAAATAACTTTAGGCAGTGGGCATTGAGCATGGGGTGCACCTTTGTTAGGCAACCCTGTACAATGAAAAGACTCAGTAATGACTTCTATGATAATCAGAACACCGAATTTGAAAAAAAAAAAAAACTTTCAATAGCAATCTCCCTCAGGGATAATTTAATGGGAATGTGATCTAACTATTATTGATAGACCTAGTGACTTGCTTAGTGACAAAAATAGAATGAAACTGAAGTTTGCCTTCTCCCAGTTCATTTTGGTCTATAAAAATGCAGAGTAAGATAAAATAATTTTATTTCAATATTTCTAATTATAAATTCAAGTGGTTTTGATTGACACACTCATCTTCTCTCACACATACTTCTTCATAAACATTGTTTTCTTTACACAATTTTTCTCATGGAATGGTTGTTGATATTTGTAGATAACATTCAATCTAATATTACCCTAACAAATGTATAAACATTGGTGTGATTAATTATCAGTAATAATGTAATTACAATATTCCTACACAGTTTTGAATCCTTCCAAGTTTTCAATATTAGTAAGATTTAATATTTGCATATTTATGGAAAGAGCTATAGTCAGTGTTGTAGCTCTCAGAGTTTATCTTCTTCGCTCTCTAAAGGTGATAATTTATTGAATAGTTTTATGTTGTGTGTGCTGTGTTTGTGTGTGTGCATGAGTACTGTATGTATCTCTTAATTCCAGTCCTGAGGATTTGGTTTGAGAATATTTGCTTTCCTATATGTTGCTGTTCTGTTGCATGGAATGTTTACTTCTTTTTCCTACAGATAAGGAAGCTTTCTGCAAAGAGAAAATTTTTATTTTTGAATCTTGCAAGAACTTGTTACAGGTTGCCACTTCAGTTCCAACCAGTATGTATTATTCATAGACTGATGACCTCTGATAGTCTCAGAGGTATGCTACAGGCTCTGATGGGAAAATACCACCTCCCTTCTCCTAATAATAGAACTTTTCTTCATCTAACACAGAATGGAAAACAGACATGTCCATTCCCAAGACTGGGGCTCGTTTCCATCTACAGAAGAGAAATGTGTTTTTTTTTTTCTCTTCACAAAATATTTGTTTCTCCTACTAATAAAAACTATTAATTTTTCTTCATTGTGTGTCTACTCTATGAAAATGCCAGAAAATTTCAAATGAATAATTGATTGAATTCTCAATTATTTAATTGATTATGCAGACATTTTAAGAAATGTTGAATACTCTGCATCCTCCTCCCTTTCCCTTTTTCTTGAATTCTTCGTTCTGTGAAAAGTCTGTGAAGTTAGGTCCTGAGAGGGGAAAAGGGACAACATTAGTCAATCATGATTGTTAACGTTTCCCCCCCCCCATACCCTGCTAGTTTGATGACCTTTCATAAGTAAGAAATACAGAACATATTGGTGGAATTCTTCTTTTATGATATTGTTGTTTCTCACAAACAAAGAAAATCCAAAACTGAATTTACTTTAATTAGAATAGTTAATTAATTATCTCTATTAAAAATATCTTCAAACGACTCCAATGTATTCACTATTTTCTAGACAAACTATTAAGTTAAAAAAATATGGGCTTTTTTTTTTGTCTGCATGATGTAAAACATCTGGCTCATTTTAAGTATTCCAATGATTTCATGAAATTTTCTCGTTTCATATGACCATTTGACACAAGGAGCTGTTTTAGATGCTACCTTTCTGGACATGATAACTTGCCTCTGCTGCTTTTAGTTACAATTTTGATTAGTCCAGTTTTGCATCTTGGCTAAAGCATAAATTAACCCATAAATATATTCTAGCAGCCTAATTGATGACTTTTAACTTTCATGGGACCTTGACTAAAATAAGAAACAAGCGATGTGGGAATGGAGGGAGGCAGGAAACACAGACAAACTGGGAAAGTAAAAAATAACAGATACTTAGAAAATAATGACTACATAAATAATCATATAATAATAATGCTTCATCTTCTAGTTCTACAATTTATCCTGTTTTTCTTCTTCTCCTCCTCTTTCTTCCAAATATTATTTGAAAAGTTATTTTTTCAGCACAATAGAAATAAGAATAATTGGTTGAAAAAAAACTATTAAAATATGATTGGTTTTACTTGGAATTCTTTCAGTTACCACTACTACAGCTCAGCTATGTCCTATGAGGTCCTGAAACTAATCACACTTGGAAAGATTAGCTAGGGAAATGATATTTCTACTAGAATGAAGTTTGATGTGTTGGAATTATTTTGACTATACCATGAGTGTGGATTTAAACACTGTATAATAATACATGTGTTCTTTTAACATTTTGGTGCTTCCCATGAATGGCCATCCAGACAGGTACCAATGAAAGAAGGAATCAGGCAACTTCACCCCCACAGGGTGGGTCCTTGAGCGGTCCATTGTTTACCAGTCAGTTACAAAAGGGAACAAATGTTCTCTAAGCTACTTTGCTTACAATGGTTAGGTTTTCATATCATTCTCAAAAGTCTAGTTGACCATAATATATTCTGAAGTTCATTCTATTGGGTCTTATTTTAAATACAACAAATCATCATTATATAGACATTTTCATAAGAAGTGTGTTTCTATTTTAGAGTAATTGTACCACCAGAAAAAAAAATTTAAATAGTCCTTTTTCATTTAATGAAGAAGATTTTTATCTATATTCACTCATGAGGAAGGCTTTCTCTAAAGCTTCTTATGATAAAATAACATATTTAAAAAATTTACTGCTGAACTATGTGAATTAGGAAATACAAGCAAGTGACCACATAGCAATAGTAAATATAATTTACCATCCATCCGTTCTGTTTTTATCATTCATAATTCATAACCAATAATCTTCAGTGTTGACAGAGTTAAGGGAATGGGGTTTAAGATATGATAAATTGATCTAAAATTAACTTTATGATGTTAATTCTCTATTAATTTCTGCTTTCTTATGCAGTTTGGTGTTTGTTACTCTTTTAGAGATTAATTATCTTTGTTTAATTTTTTTTGCTTAGTTCCCATAATAAGCATTGAAAGAATCATGAAAATGGCAAGGATAGGCAGAGAAAATATAAATCACAAATTTACTGATTGTTACATATTCTTTAAAGACTGGAGAATACCTGTATGTATTTGAAATATTCTGCCAATGTATGAATGTATCCTGTAAACTGTGTGTGCTTGTCATGCAGTCAATCTTTAAAAGTGGAAAAAGTAGATGCATCTTTCAAAATTGCTAGCAGATTATTTAATAAAAATAAACAAAAATATATAAAAGCCAAAATCGCAAACTGTTTGTCATGTGAACTCACTATTTCTCACCAGCAAAATCAGCTGACAGTGAAAAATTTGAATCATCTCACCTCTGACATGACTGTACTGTGTCCTTTTTGTTCTCTGTGTGTGGGAGTGATGAACGTCTGAGTGATATGCCACCGTATATGTGTGTCAGGAGCAACCTGCCAGTTTGGCTTAAAGGGACATGCCAGCCATGGGATGACAGCTGAGTAACGTAGTGTGACAGCTGATGCCTGTCACTGAATCAACTGCCTGTTAATCTAGTTTGGCTTTCTCCCTGTAGTGAATATATTGACTATTTCCTAAAGCTCATATTTCCTATTTTAACCTTTACTTCTAGCACACTAAAAGCCTTTTTAGAGGATGACTTATTAATAAACTAGTCTGCCAGAGTAGATTTGTTTAAAATATAAATTAACTTTCATCTTTAAGATGGTCTAACGATGTCTTTTCTGTCTTGGAATGTTTTGAAATGTCCAGATTCATTAATGCCAAGCATATCTGCAAAGTTAATGAAAAAAAATTAACTACAGTAGTTATACTGAGTGATTTTTTTTAAAGCAATTATATACAAATCTTGGAAACTTGTTTAGCCTCTGTCCGTACACCATGGTTAATATAATGAAGGATTTGACCACTACGTAAATGCTGTTTCTTGCCTTCATTAAAGCTACTAGTGATTTTAAATTCATTTCTAAAAATTCACAATCACTGTGTAGATTAATTGGGAAAAGATCTGTTGACTGTTTTTTTCCCTACTCAAAAGTTTTACTCCAGTATAGAAGTGAAAGAATATTGTAAGTTGTTATCCTAGCACAAGTATTCTCAGAAACTCATTCCATGGTACAAGGCTCCTAGCTAAACAAGAAAAGGGTAAAACTAAGACACCTTAAATTTCTATTTTTTTTTCATGTTGATCACAGGGGGAGTTGTGACTTAGTTTACCCTTGGCCATTGCTCGCCTCAATAAGTGATTGTCCTTTAAGAGCATTTTTTTTTTTAAAGCTACTTACTAAACTATGGGGTTTATTTCCTTGCTCCTTGCTAGACAAAGATGAATGTTCTAAGGATAATGGTGGGTGTCAGCAGGAATGTGTCAACACGGTGGGAAGCTACATGTGTCAGTGCCGTAACGGATTTGTGCTGCATGAGAATAAACATGACTGCAAGGAAGGTATGGAAAGAAATGTCCTTTTCTTGACAACATCTCAAATTTTATGTGATTTGAAAAACGTTCTGCTTCTAAGGAGAGTTAATCATATCAATGAGTTTAATAATCAGAGGTCAAAAATAAAAATTAAAAAAAATTTGTGAAATGTTTATAGATCCCATATAATATAACTGGAAACCTCATTATATTACCAAAAGATTTTACATGTCATGTGTGGGCACCATTAGAGTAACTTGTATATGAGATACATAAGTTGCTATGAAGCCATCTGGTAGCCAAAAATCAACTTGTTATCCTCAGGCTTTATGGAATAGACCTTACAACACTATCCGTATATAAACTGAACTTCTGAAAAATGTTTTAAATTTGGTGTTATAGCCCTCCCCCAAATTTCTCATACATGAGCTTCATGAGTGATGTGCCTTAAATATCAGACATATCAAGCTCAAATGTCTACCAAGGGAAAGACATTTGAAAATGGTACATGCCATTTAAAGTTTTAAGTCAGGATTTGGCCAGAAAATAAAAAGCAAGCATACTAGTAGCACAATACTAGCCTGCCAGATTTTGTTTCCAAAGTCTTAAAAAATTCCAAGATTTTTAAAAACAATAATTTTATTCCCCTCAGCTACTGTGAGTTATATGGAAACAGGAGATAATTATTCAGGTCTTATTTCTTCCTTTGAGAGTCTATTCTGGAATTTTCTACTTAAATTGGATTTATGCCTATTTCAAAAAAGAGAACTATTAAAGAAGTTTTTTTTTTTTTTTATATCTACTCATCATTCTGTGTATGTACATTGGAAAGACCTGACTAAAATCCCAGTTAGATAATGGACTTCTTGTATATACCTTAGAATTGTAAGTTGGCAAGTTTTCTTTCTTTCTTTTTTTTTTTCTTTTTTGAAGAAAATGGCATTGTACAGGATCATATGCAACCAGGAATTTTTTTTCTCTCTGCTTTCCTGTATGAGCATATTTGTAACTTGGTAGTATATGCTATTAAATCAACAGTCTGGGCAACAGGCCCAGATTTTTTTTTTTCCTTCAGAAATGGAAGGTAATTCAGAGAAAAACATGAAGCAGCTTTTGCAGAATGTGCATGTGACCCATGTCTCAATGATAACAAATATCTTCCTAATATTTTAAGTAGCTAATATTTCCAGAAGTAATTTTATAGAAAACTTCCATTTAGATAGAATGATGTCCAAGTACCCTTTAATAAAATTAGTTTTTATTGCCAGGGAAAAGGTTGAATTTTCTTTTACTGTTGCTGTAGCATATGCACCTTATATAGTTTGGCAGTAAGCCTGTTTACTCTGTTGCAGGCTATTGTAAATCAGGTAGACTCCATATTTCATGTGGCAAGGCAAAAACAGGGATGATGGAATTTAAGAAACCCTTTCCATAATGGGATCCAGAATTTTTCTTTCTTTCTTGTTATTTTTCTTTCCCACCCCCAGGGTTGGGATGGAACCCAGGGCCTGCTTTTGTCTTGCTACATAATCCTCATTTGTTTGCCAGAAGCTGAATGTTACCTGTATCTTCTTGATATTCCTCCACATTGAAAATCCAAATCTTCCTATGGAGAACTATTGTGGTTAAGATGAAGGTGTAGATTAAAGAATGCAATAGTGGCAGCAGTGATAACATCAATTGCATGAATTTGTATTGAGCATGGACCCTTCTTGTGTGGCCCTGCAGTATGCTGGTATATTGTTTATATAGTAAATAATTTCCCCAAATAGATTCCTTACAAAATTTTAGAAAATCATTTATAGTTTACAATGAGATACACAATATAACAAATAATTTCAGCCTAAACCAGGATCTCTAGGGTATAGCTTCACAAATTACATACAGTGAACACAGCCTGATGACATCAAATACTTTGAAACTTGATACTAAGTGTGGAATGGTCTCGTCTGAACTGATAGAAACATAAGAAATTTTATGCTAATGGAATGAGATATTCTTTCTAGTTAGTTTAAAAGCTGTCTCCAAGGCTAAGGAGCTAATTTTTTTTATCCCTACTGCTTCATTTTGCTTTAATGAAATTGAGGTTAATTTATTTTGGCAACTAAAACTGTGACTTAGGTTTTTAAGTCTACACTTCACTAAGGGAGAGAGAAAATATAAATATATAATTTCTAAAATGCTTTAATAATATTAATTAGATGAAAGTGATGTTCTGTTAATGGGGAAATAAAAAAGATTTTAAAGTGGCATAGTTCATTGATTTTTGTTTGTAGCAATGCATTACATATTTGCAAAACCCAATGTTGATATTCTTGATTGTCAATATATGTTGCTCTATTAAAGTCTGAGTTTATGGATCCAGCAGTTTAAAATAGGAGTTCCTTTTATTTTAGGCATTTATCTGATTTGTGGCAAACACTTAATTTCCAGTGAGTCAGACAACAAACATTGCATGATTATGCTCAGCAACTTATTTGCCAAAGCAGATGAATATGATAACAGAGACCAGAGTGATGATTAGCTAGTATTCAGAAAGATCTTTCCACAGAGCAGTGGGCAAATAGGCTGCTTGTTTTCTGGCCCAGTCCTGGGCTAGATTCCACACTGACTGATATTATCGTTATTGGCACAGCTGAGTGTGAACAGAAGATCCACAGCCCAAGTGGCCTCATCACCAGTCCCAACTGGCCAGACAAGTATCCAAGCAGGAAGGAGTGCACATGGGAAATCAGCTCCACCCCCGGCCACCGGATCAAATTGGTAAGTTAGCCTATTTTTTTTCTATTGAGCTGTAGACCCATGTCTTTTGAAGCTAGCACATGGTGGTGGGGGGGGGGGGTTGTTTATTCAATTGAATTGAATCAGTAGATAGCTGGGAAAGATTTTTCTTCTCATGCTTACTTACACTAACCAATTCTTGATTTCCTAGATCAAGGTGACAGCTATGTTGTTCTCCTCTAAGGATTCTTTTACTTTATACTTTAGAGGGCATTATCAAAGTAACTACAAACAACAAACTTTATTACCTAATGTTACTGGTAATGATGTTTCCAAAGGGGAGAATAAATGAAGGAACCAAAAAAAAAAAAAAAACAGAAAGAAAGAAAGAAAAGGAAATTCATTAAAAAAACAGAATAACTGGGTCAAATGGTAGTTCCATTCCCAGCTTTCCGAGAAATCTCCATACTGCTTTCCAAATTGGCTGCACCAATTTGCAGTCCCACCAACAATGAACAAGTGTACCCTTTTCCCCACATCCTCACCAGCATTTGTTGTTGTTGGACTTCCTAATGGCTGCCAATCTTACTGGAGTGAGATGGCATCTTAGGGTGGTTTTGATTTGCATTTCTCTGACTGCTAGCGATGCTGAGCATTTTTTCATGTGCTTGTTAATTGATTGTATGTCCTCCTCTGAGAAGTGTCTGTTCAGGTCCTTGGCCCATTTGTTGATTGGGTTATTTGTTATCTTATTGTCTAATTTTTTGAGTTCTTTGTATACTCTGGATATTAGGGCTCTATCTGAAGTGTGTGGAGTAAAGATTTGTTCCCAGGATGTAGGCTCCCTGTTTATCTCTCTTATTGTTTCTTTTGCTGAGAAAAAACTTTTTAGTTTGAGTAAGTCCCATTTGTTGATTCTAGTTGTTAACTCTTGCGCTATGGGTGTCCTATTGAGGAATTTGGAGCCCGACCCCACAGTATGTAGATCATAGCCAACTTTTTCTTCTATCAGACGCCGTGTCTCTGATTTAATATCGAGCTCCTTAATCCATTTTGAGTTAACTTTTGTGCATGGGAGAGAAAGGGATTCAGTTTCATTTTGATGCAAATGGATTTCCAGTTTTCCCAGCACCATTTGTTGAAGATGCTATCCTTCCTCCATTGCATGCTTTTAGCCCCTAGCTATTCCCCTTCTCGGTCTATTCCCTAAAGACCTAATAAGAGCATGCTACAGGGACACTGCTACATCGATGTTCATAGCAGCACAATTCACGATAGCAAGATTGTGGAACCAACCTAGATGCCCTTCAATAGATGAATGGATAAAAAAAATGTGGCATTTATACACAATGGAGTATTACTCTGCAATAAGAAATGACAAAATCATAGAATTTGGAGGGAAATGGATGGCATTAGAGCAGATTATGCTAAGCGAAGCTAGCCAATCCTTAAAAAACAAATGCCAAATGACTTCTTTGATATAAGGGGAGTAACCAAGGACAGGGTAGGGATGAAGAGCTTGAGAAGAAGATTAACATTAAACAGGGATGATAGGTGGGAGGGAAAGGGAGAGAGAAGGGAAATCGCATGGAATTGGAAGGTGAGCCTCAGGGTCATACACAATTACATATAAGAGGAAAGGAGGGGTAAGAGAAAAATAATACAAGTGAAGAAATGATTTACAGTAGAGGGGGTAGAGAGAGAAAAGTGGAGGGGAGGGGAGGGGAGGGGATGGGGGATAGTAGAGAATAGGATAAACAGCAGAATACATCAGTCACTAGAATGGCAATATGTAAATCAATGGAAGTGTAACCGATGTGATACAGCAATCAGTATATGGGGTAAAAATGGGAGTTCATAACCCACTTGAATCAAATTGTGAAATAGGATATATTAAGAACTTTGTAATGTTTTGAATGACCAACAATAAATTTAAAAAAAAATAAAATAAAAAAAATAAAAAAATTTAAAAAAAACCCAGAATAATCATTTACTTAAACACAAGTTATACAACTTAATATATTCTACTAGTTATGTCAATTCTATATGCTTCCTATACAAAAAATGTATGCTTTCTTACAATAGAATGGATATTATCTTATGGTGTGTAAAGTATCATTTTTGTATAATCTATTGTCCTCTAATAAGATACTGATATTCCTATATTTTTCTCACATGTTATTCTATGTGAGTCTTTTAAATATGAACACAAAATTTGTCTTCCCTTTTACATTTTTTAAATTGGTTGTCTGATAGTAAATATTTCATTATAGATTACAGAATCTATAAATTATGCACTTTAAAGAAATAAAATAATGGAAATATAGAAAATTAAACTATTTCCTACAATATGCTATTTTTGGAAGCCAAGGAAAATGCTAGCTAGCAAGGATTAGGACATACTGTAGGAAGCACTATAGTAATGAACAAAAAATATTTTAGGAAAGAGGCTACCAATCCAAGGTAGTTCCCTGGACCATTTGAGCCATAAGGTTAATTTGTAATTTTCCTGTTTGGATCTTTCCATTCAGTGAATTTATTTCATTTCATGTTATTTTATTAGCCAATAAAAGAGGCTTTATTCAAATATGGTATTATGATAAAAATCAGAGACAACAACAAAACATTCATATCCCTAGTATGGATTTCCATCCATCCATTTGCTGTATTTGTGACTGAAATGAACTAGTGTCTCTGTCTGAAAAATCACTCACAAATATAGCAAATGGAGGGAACTCCATTCCTCTCAGCTAAACGCTGAGATGATAGCCCTGTAGGAACTCCATTGCTTTCTAGTCCTGTCCAAGGTCCTGATTGAGAGGACAATTCGCTGAACCTTATGGGCTGAAATGTGGAGGCTGCATCTATTCAGCAACGCAGCCAGCTAATTCAGTTTGGAAAATAGATTTTCCTGATCGCATGAATTTATGTAGATCATAATTTTGTCAGAGTATTCTGAAGAAGTTCCTCTTATGTTGTATAGAGAATATATACAGTATCACTTTTGGAAGATATTTCATTGAGTGTAGAATTCTAGGATGACTATTTTATTTTTCTTTTTGCACTTCAAACACCTTACTCCAATGGGATTTTCAGGCTTTCAAAGTTTCCAATAATTTGTAAATTTTATCTTTATTCTGTATAAAGAATAATTTTGTCTATGGGTACCTTCAATTTTTTATTTTTATTAGAAGTTTGAATATAATGTGTCTGTTTATGGTGGGTTTGTTTAGATATGTGTCTGTTTAGTAATTTTCTAAAAGTCACCTTCTCAAAGTTCTCTACAATTTCTGCATTCTTGAAATTCAAAAGTTTTACAGCATTCTTCTGCACCACTGTGTCTCTTCTTCCAGATTCAAAGTAAATGTTTGATATCTTCCAACAACACTTGCATGTTGTCTTAATTTTTGTCACTTGTTTTAAGTTTCAGTAATTCCAACTGATGTTTCTTCAAGTTCAGTGACTGTTTCTTCAGCTATCTTGAATCTCTATGAACTTTTTAAAAGCACTCTGTATTTTTTACCTTGTTCTTATTCATCTTTCTAGTATTCCCATTTAATTCACTGTTATAGGTTCCATCCGTGTTGGTCAATTTGGGCTACAGTAGACAGAGTGACAGAAACTTATTTTCTCACAGTTCTGGAGATCAGAAATTGCCTATAGGGTTGGTGTTTAGGGGGCGCTTCTTTTTTCCTGTTCCCCTTTTCTCTTTATGCATGTGTAAGGAAAGGATTTTAGTTTTTCTTACTCTTCTTATGAAGACATCAGTTTTATAGGATTAAAGCTCTACTCCTTTAAATTAATGTAACCTAAATTACCTCCCTACAAGTCTTAGCTCTATGTATGGTCACAAATACAGTCAAGCCAAGAAATGAAATATTTTAGCAAAATGTTCTTTGTATGATTGGTGAACACTGGTTTAATTTCAGAGAAAAGATTATCTGCCACGGAGTTTCCCCCTTGTTTTGATCTATCAGTTTCACAGTTGTAGGACTTACATTTGTCTTTAATTCATTTTTATTTTGAGTTGATTTTAGTATTTGGCATGAGAGAAGGGTCCACTTTCATCCCTCTGCATGTGGATATCTGGTTTCCCCAACAACATTTATTTTTTTTAATTTTTTAAAATTATTTTATTGTTGGTTGTTCAAAACATTACATAGTTCTTAATATACCATATTTCACAGATTGATTCAAGTGGGTTATGAACTCCCATTTTTACCCCGTATACAGATTGATGTGTCACATCAGTTACATTTCCATTGATTTACAAATTGCCTTTCTAGTGACTGATGTATTCTGCTGTCTATCCCATTCTCCACTGTCCCCTCACCCCTCCCCTCCCCTCCCCTCCCCTTCTCTCTCTCCATCCCCTCTACTATAAATCGTTTCTTCCACTTATATAATTTTTCTCCTACTCCTCCTTTCCTCTTATATGTAATTGTGTATAACCCTGAGGCTCACCTTCCAATTCCATGCAATTTCCCTTAACTCTCACTTTCCCTCCCGCCTATCATCCCTGTTTAATGTTATTCTTCTTCTCCAGCTCTTCGTCTCTACCCTGTCCTTGGTTACTCCCCTTATATCAAAGAAGACATTTGACATTTGTTTTTTAAGGATTGGCTAGCTTCACTTAGCATAATCTGCTCTAATGCCATCCATTTCCCTCCAAATTCTATGATTTTGTCATTTCTTATTACAGAGTAATACTCCATTGTGTATAAATGACACATTTTTTAATCCATTCATCTATTGAAGGGCTTCTAGGTTGGTTTCACAATCTTGCTATCGTGAATTGTGCTGCTATGAACATCGATATAGCAGTGTCCCTGTAGCATGCTCTTCCCAACAACATTTATTGACGAGATCATACTTTCCCCATTTTGTGTTTGCAGCACCTGCATCAAAACTCAGTTTGCTGTAAATTAATGGATTTCTTTCTCAGCTCCCAATTCTGTTCCATTGATCCATGTGTCTGTTTTTGTGCCAATACCATGCTATTCTGAATGCTACAGCTTTGGAGTGTGTTGAAGCCAAGTAGTGCAATGTCTCCAACTTTGTTGTTCTTACTCAAATTGCTTTGGGTATTTGGGGTCTCTTCTGATTCCATACAATTTTTAGAATTGTTTTCTCTAATTTGTGTGAAGAATGTTATTGGTATTTGATAGAGAGAACTTTTTGAATTTGTAGATTGCTTTGGCTAACATGGATATTTTAACAATATTAACTTTCATTCCATGAACATGGGATATCTTTTCATTTATTGATATCTTCTTCAATTTCTTTCAGCAGTGCTTTATAATTTTCAGTATAGACATCTTTCACCTTCTTGGTTAAATTTATTCCCAACTGTTGTATTTGTAGCTATTGTAAATAAGATAGTTTCCTGTTAGTATATATAGAAATGCTCTTGATATTTATATATTGATTTTTGTACCCTGAAATTCCAGAGAATTAATTAGCCTAACAGTTTGAGTTTTTAGTTTGTTTATTTTTGTTTTGTTTTACTATAAGACCACATCATCTGCAAACAGGGACAGTTTCACTTCTTTCTTTGTGATATGTATGCCTTTTATTTCTTTCTCATATTTTATCACTCTGGCTAGGACCTCCAGTATTATAGTGAGAAGAGTTGGCAAAAGTGGCATCTGTTTCTTATCTCAGATCTTACAGGAAAAGTTTCTCATTTTTTTCTCCTGAGTATTATGCTGACTATGGGTTTATCATATATGACTTTTATTTGTTGATATAGATTTCTTCTGTAATATTTTGTTGAGAGTTTCATTATGAAAACTTTGAAATTTTGTTAAATGCTTTCTATTTATCTATTGAAATAATCATCTGGGTTTTGTCCTTTATTATGTTAATGTGATGTATGACAACTATTATATGCTTATATTGCAGTATCCCTGCATTATTGGGGGATGAATTCTACTTGATCATGGTCAATGATCTTTTTAATTTGTTGAATTATATTACTAGTATTTTATTGAGAATTTTTAACATCTATGTTTATCAGGATTATTAGCCTTTTGCATAGACTTATGAATATGAAATTCAGTCTTAACAAATGAAAATGTTGCTAATGCTTCCTTTTCAGAAAGATTCTTATTTAGAGGGTCATGTAGAAAAATGTAACAACATTTGTAGACTATACAATCTGTGTTGCAACAACTTAATATTGATGTTTTAGTGTGAAAACAACCACGGAAAATATATAAAGAATGTATTCTCTTGTGTACCAATAAAGATTATCTTAAAACAGACTGTAGGTCAGATTTCTTCCATGGGGCTATAGCTTGTGTTCCCCAGAGTTAAGAATTAAAGAAAGTCAGGAAAAAGAATTTGTAATCAGACTTATAAGTGTTTGTGTTAACTTTCTCTGAAAAAAAATTACATGAACTGGGAGGATAAAAACATCTAGTCTTTATGTTCTGTAGAAGGCAGAATAATGACTCCCCAAAGACGTCCATGTTCTAATTCCCAGAACCTTTCATGGCAAATGGGACTTTGTAGATGTGATGAAGTTAAGGATCTCAAATGGGGAGGTCGTCTGGATACAGGGTCCTTATAAGAAGGAGGTGGAACATCAGAGAATAGAGAAAATGCTACATTACAGATCTTGAAGCTGGAGCAAGGGGTATGAGCTAAGAAAGGCAGACCTTTCTAAAGGCTGAAAAATTGGAGGAAACTAATTGTCACCTAAGATTTCTAGAAAGAAAGGCCTTTCTACCCATTTTAGACTACTGACCTCCAAGATAGTAGGAGACTATATCTGTGCCATTCTAAGTCATTAAATTTGTGGTAATTGACTGCAGCAGTGACAGGAAATAGATACAATAATCCTGAATGTGATGTGTGTGTTTATGTACTTAGTCATAAAATAATAACTACATGATAATTTTTCAGTACGATCAAAAGTACTTAATCAAAAGATGGCTGAAAAAAATTCTTCCTACTATAAAAGAAATAAAGTTCTGAATGAATAAGAACAACGATCTGATCTATATTCCTGGGTTTATCCTATCTTAATTTTAAGAGATTCAAACAATCTTTTAAGTTTTGGGCAACCTTTTTTGTATTTTAAACTAATCTTCATTAAAAATGAAAACAAAAACAAAGTTTTAGGCTAGGATCATCTGGCAATAGACTAATGTGCTAGTGTAGTTTTATGTGATTTATCATATCTTATTAGAGTTTTGCTAAGTAACATACACTTGCAATGTACAGTTTCAAATATGGAATATTTAAAAAGCAAGGCATCTACAACTCTCATATAACTCTTTACTATAAATCCATAAAAAGTATATTTAATCATAGAAGATTTGTGGAAAATAATGGGGGCTTTTTGAATCAGAAGATTGGGGTTTATATTCCAGTCTGCTGTTTTTTCCAGTGGCCTCTAATCCTTCAAATATCTTGTGGGAAACCAAATGACAGTTCTTACTGAAAAACAGGAAAAGGTGAAAGATGTCTGGTACTAAGAGCTCTAAAGCTTATCTCTCCACTGCTCAAATTGCGTCATCTCTTTAATTCTCTTAGTTTAAATGTTCAATCTAGGTAAATTTTATTTATGCATTATACGTAATCATTTTATTATCTCTACCTTTGTGAATATATGTAGTTATTCTACATGGCCTCTTCCTTTAACTAATGCCTGTAGTTTCAATAAAAGAACCTTTACAGATGCTCATATGACCAGAGAGCATATGGAAGCTTGGCCAGTGGCCATCCAGGTAGATTAGGCATGCATGGATGTTCCAGAAAGAGAGTTATTATTTCCACAGCCTATAATAAAAGTTGGATTTTATTTTATTTTTTTTTTGAATTGGACTCTTAACCTCTTAGTTTGCCTTATGGGAAATGCATTAGGATTTCTGACTAGAGCTCATCGTTATCTGCTGTATTTAGCCCTAAAACCTTAATTAGTAACCCTAAAATCATGGAAATATAATCATGGAATGCATGTGCTTTAAAATTTTGATGTCCAAATGCTTATGAAGTCTTAATTTGAATGCTTAAGAATAGAATACTTAAGTAAATAATGGCAGGGAGGAGATGTTTTGTCAGAAGTAATAATTCCTTACAGCTACATACATTCAACCTTGTGGGTTATACTGTCCCTATTGTGTACCTGAAGGACCTTTTGGGAATCTGAATGTCTTCTGAGTTATGTCTCCTCCTGGTAGCTGGAAAATTTCAAATTCTATAACACTTAGAGATTCATAGTTCGTCATGTGTCACAAAATAAGGTTAATAAATTGTGTGTCAAACATTATCATTGTGGACTCCAAAATAATCCAGTTTCCCAAGGGCTCCTGAAAATACCTTTCTGTGGCCTAGAGGTATTTTTTAAATTAAGGTGAAGTCATTATATATGGAGGTCTCTGTATGTGGGTGTTTCTGTGGCATAAGGACCAGATTTATGAGACATCAGCATGTGAGTTAGGCATGCCTCTGATTGTGTGTGGTGGCATTTTAGGTCAGGCTGACTTTTGGAAAAGGTGCACACAAATCTTTGCACTTGACAGAACAAGCTGCTACCTATCCCAAGAGGAAAATTCACTAATACGTTAATGAATAAGCATTGTTTGTATCACTTGAGCATATGTCAGCTATGGAATCTTTGACTAATTTAACTCCTGTAGACTCAATCTGATTCCATTAGTAATTTGATAGGAAGCTGCAGCCATTTGGCTCCAGACCAGGTGTCAGTATGGCCCACAGCCCAGCTCAATGCCACCTTGTGTGGTGTTGCTCCATTATTTTAAACAGATGTTGTTATTTACTCCAGACATCCTGCATTTCATTAGAGAGTGAAATAGTTGCTGATTCATCTCATTCACTTAGTTTCCAATGGCCCAGTGAATGGGTTGAACATGTGTGGTCTGCAAATGCAGAGGCACATTTAATAAACTATTTATGGGATTATACTTTAGAACAGAATTATCCCCATCCTTCTTAGAATGTTCTTGTCTGTATAGTAGGTTGCCATGTTCTTTCTATAACATGCTCTTTTTTATCACAAAATAAGGTTAAGAAATTATGTATCATACATTATTATTGTGGACTCATTATTTTCTCCTATGCCCTGGTTAATATTAAATGCTTCTTTCATTACTTCCCCTACTCCTCTAAAGTCAGATGTGACAGTAGGTGGTATGATGTGATGTGGCATAAATCAGCACTGACAGTCAATTGTTATGACTATCTTCAGTAGACTGGAAATAGGACCACAACACAAAATTTTATTAAATAAATCAAAACAATATAACAATCAAAAGAGATGATTACTCAACATGCAATGATTTTCAGATACTGTTGTTTTCCTGAAACAATGTTTTATCCTCTTAAATAACATTATTCTTTTAATTCAGAGACTTGGTTTAATATGTAATAAAGAATTAAATGGGTGCAGTTGAGTCAATTTTCTGGAAGTAGTTTCTTACTAGTTTTAAACTGACATCAGAATGTGCATGTAAGCCAGGTGTATTGGTGCATGCCTGTAATCCCAATGATTCACGAGGCTAAGGCAGGAGGACCCCAAGTTTGAGGCCATTCTCAGCAATTTTACAAGACACTGTTTCAGAATAAAAAGAAAAAAAAGCTGGGGATATGGCTCAGTGGGTAAAGTGCCCCTAGCTTTATTCTTTAGTATATCTTTAAAAATGAGGTAACTGGAACTGATTGAGTACCCTCTCATGAGAAACAGAAAACCAGAAATTTTGGTTGGCCATGTCTACAACATTTTCCTACAAAGTTTGCTATAAACATAAGATGGGTGGAGAAGTAATTGACTGACATACTGCTCGAGACATCCAGACATCCATTCATGATCTTCTACAGCATCTATCCAGTGTCTACTGTACTCCAGTCTAACAGATTGAAGAAATTGGAGATTATTAATAAATTAATAAACTCCAGTCTAACATAATGGAGAAACTGGAGATTACAGAAATTGTAGATTATTAATAAATTAATAAAATGAACTCCTTCAGGGATCACCTGCTTTGCATATTGTGCTTCAGGATAATGAACTCTGGTGAAGTTTTCTTACTTACTGTTTTACTTGTTAGTTTTTTGTTTCCAGTGAGAATCTTTGTGTTACATTCAATCTTTTTTTGTTCTCTCCAGTCCTTTTGGTGAAATGAACTGAGCATTCCTTTTGGCCCATAATAAATTACATCTAATAATGACTTTTAATGTTTATTGGCTACCACAGGTTTATTTATACTTTTCAAGTTGAATTCATAAAAGAGATCAGTCCTCTTCCTTTCCTTTGCTCGCTTTTTTAAGCAACCTCATTACTTTCTCCTACTCCCTAGTTAACACCAAATGCTTCTTTCATTACTTCCCTTATTCCTCTAAAGTCAGCTGTGACAGGTGGTATGATGTGATGTGAAATAAATCAGCACTGAGAGTCAATTGTTTTAACTATCATCCATTAGACTTAAAATAGGATGACTACACAAAATTTCATTAAGTAAAACATATTTCAAAAGTTTATTGTTCAAATATTGTATTTGGTAATTATAGCAAAATTAATAAATTTTGAAGCATATTTTGTATTTATTTTCTTCATATTTTTTAGCTTTGCTTTATAGACTTAAGTAAGAATGATGGTTTACTTTTTCACTATATGATGTTTTTTCCCCAGGGAAAGGAATAAGCCTTAATTGACATCAGCAAATAACCTGTAATTCCTGAAGTTAATGAATAGCTTGGGCAATTTTATTTTTAATCCATCTCAAGTAAACTTTGCTTTGATTTCTAATGTATTGTATATATATACATATTTAGTGAATTTTAATTTTAAATTTGCTAAAACTCACACATAAGTATCACTGCATGGAAAAATAAGAATTTGTAAATCATACAAGTAATAGCAATGCATACCAAACTTTCCAGCATACCAGATAGTAAAATAAGTGTGCCATCTACCTGAAAAATGAATTAAAGTTATTCTAGCCTTATAGAATTGTCACATTAGTGTTTTTTAATACTATGGTTTGTAGGATCTAAATAAGAAATATATAGTAAAAATTCCCTTTGTTTTAGTTATTCTATAAAGATTTATTGCATTAAAATTTTGTGAAAAGGTAACAGTTATGGGACTTTCTTATGGGCATACATGTCCAAAGGTAGAATAATGTTCACAAGTTTACAATCATCAAAACCAGAAGTGATCAATGTTTTAACACAATTGCATAAAATTTTCTGATGTATCCTTTGGATTAAATTTAGCATAAAATACCACTTTGTTATTATAAACTGTTTCAGTTCTGTGTAGATGAAGATTTATTTACAATTGTAGAATTATTTGCAATACTTGCAAAATAGAATTTCACATTATATTA
This sequence comes from Spermophilus citellus, assembly GCF_964194105.1. Taxonomy (NCBI): domain Eukaryota; kingdom Metazoa; phylum Chordata; class Mammalia; order Rodentia; family Sciuridae; genus Spermophilus; species Spermophilus citellus. The sequence goes on along the minus strand of NC_138196.1, from coordinate 67,977,824 downwards.
TTCAGCTTTCCATTACTATAAAAAATGATCAAGAGAGTCGACTTGTAAAGAAACAATGCTTATTTTAACTCAGTTTTAGAGTCTCTGGTCAATTGGCTCTGTTGCTTTTGTGCAAATGGTAAGGTGACACACCGTGGGCAGCAGTAGACATAGAGTAAAACCAATCACCCCATAGCCAACTAATAGGCTAAGGTCCTACAATCTACTCTTAGGGAAGGTCTCCAAGTGAACCTAACATCTCCCACAAGGCCCAGTCTCTAAAGGTCCCAATACTTCCCAATAGTGCTACGCTAAGGGCTAAACCTTTAATACATGGTTGTTCCTTTGAACATTCAAGATCCAAACTCTCATGCACGGTTATATTATTGGACTCATTATGTTCTTTCCTAGAGATTACATATTCTATTGATTTCACAGTCCTTTGAATAATGTGCTTTATGGATTGGCTCATTTGTATGCCCTGAACATATTTTACTCATATGTATTTTAGTTCCAAAGAAAAGAATTCAGTTTCAGTGATTTGTGGTTTTATAAAATTTTTTTTCTTTCTTTTTTAAATAGGCCTTTAGTGAGTTTGAGATTGAACAGCATCAAGAATGTGCTTATGATCACTTAGAAGTATTTGATGGAGAAACAGAAAAGTCCCCAATTCTTGGACGACTATGTGGCAACAAGATACCAGATCCCCTTGTGGCTACTGGAAATAAAATGTTTGTTCGGTTTATTTCTGATGCATCTGTTCAAAGAAAAGGCTTTCAAGCAACACATTCTACAGGTCAGCAAATTAGGGTTGTGCTTCTCTTGTCTGACAAAGACCCAGGTTTCTTTTCTGGTGAATATGTATATTTCATTAATAGGACTGTAAATGAATCTCCAAGCAGAGCACAGAAAAATCTCAAAGTACTATGTGAATTTTTTTGCAAGAATCACTCAGTACCCTACTTAAATATCTTAGAAGAAAAAAATGTTTAGTTTGATTTGTGATTAATATAGTACAGTCAAGTAGAACTAACTCTAAATATTTGTATAATGAACTTCGTGTTAAATTTAGTAATTTGACTTATGTGTTACTGCTAACAGAAATCTGTAGTTTGGTATTGAAAACTCATACAGTGTCTAATAACACACCAGTTTAGCTACTTTTGCATTAATATGTTTTTGTAAATAAGTATGGGATTATCTCTGTTTGATGAAGTCCATTTTTTTTTCTTTTATTTGTTGCACAACATGATTTCCTTCCTAATTCTAAACTCATAATTTGAGTTTCAGAGATTGAATTTCAACTGTATTTTTCTTAAGAGAAAAATAGAAATTTGAGGTAACAGTTTATAATAAAATTGCTTGTGGTGTGAATACAATTTAATTATATGTTTCAGAAATTGTCTAGGGAATATCCTTTATTTTCATTCAGTTTGACAAAAAGATTTTTTTTTTAAATTGTAGCTATTTCCTAAAGTCATTTAGCTTATAGTGACACCTAGTGGCATTGACAATGCACAAACAATTGACACATTTCCAGAAGAGACTTTGTATAAAACAATTAATAATATACAAATATAAAAATAATAATATACTGTGAAATACTTTCAATGAAATTATTTTCTATTTTCTTTGTTTCTCTTTGATTTAGAGATTTGTTTTCATTGTCTGATATTATTTTTTAGTCTATTTTTATTGTGAGCACTAATTTATACTGAAGTCTATGAGAAAGTAAATATCATTTATGCTGATATTATTGGACCTCTACAAATAATACAAATTAATTATTTCTCATGTATTAATATAAATGTGGTTGGAGAAAAATCTCTTATGAACTGTGGCAATTTCATATTAAGGATTTTCCATCTATTTGACATTTTTGTTTAAACATATTTCTGATGACTTATTTAATACTCATTAACAAGCATAGTTTTTAAAAGGTTTGAATCCTATTATTTTATCGATATTGGAGGGGGCATACTGGGGATTGAACTCAGGGGCACTCGACCACTGAGCCACATCCCCAACCCTATTTTATATTTTATTTAGAGACAGGATCTCACTGAGTGGCTTAATACCTCGCTTTTGTTGAGGCTGGCTTTGAACTCACTATCTGAGTAGCTGGGATTAAAGGCATGTGCCTCCGTGCCTGGCTCATCAGTATTTTTGAAAACACAAAGTTCATGCCATTTAAAAAAAATTCCTGCCCATCAGTTTCTATGAATATAGTATAAAATATGCTGTCAAAAATTATTGAAATACCTAATGATAAAGAAATTCAAAATTGCCTGTTTATAAACATTTCTTTTTTCAGTTTTATAAAATCTTACTTTTACAGTGTTTCCTTTTATCCTTTATAAATTGGGAGGATTGACCTTAAATTACGTTCCAGCGTGTCGATACCTTTGGGTCCTGGTCCAAGTATGACTTACCTGGCAGGGAACTTTGGAAAAGGTTATTTCTTTGAATCTCAGTTTAATCATCTGTGAAATAATAATCTAAAAATTTTTTACAGCTGTAAAATTCCATGACTATTATTATTTTTCTATGAAGAAACTCAAAAGTTGCATGATTAATTAGATTTTGTTATTTTTTAAGTTTTCTTCTCATTTAGCTAGCTATCTTAGAATTTTCTGGGTGCTGTATATGTGCCAAATATTCTGATTATACTGACTGATGTTTATATCTTCCAAGTTCACTTATTTTGTAATCTTTCAACAATGTGTTTTTTTTTTTTTTGCCTTTGCTTTGACTAGACAATGTGCCATGTTCATATTTTATAGGAAAAAAATCAGAAATCTGTGGTAAGGACAATATAAGAAATTCCTGTCTGTGGACAGCTTGTAGTCTAAATTGAGTTTCTGGGTTTCTGTTTATCTTTAAGTTTTTGCTGACAAGACAGCCCAGTCCAGTACCATATCTGTCAACTTTTGCTTCATGTGTAAAGCATTTTTGCATTATGTCCTGCCTTCTAGAATACATGTAACTGTTATAGACAAGTCCTCAAGTATACACTTTAGTTTACTTAAACTTCTGTGTACAATTTCAATTTGATCTGCAATAAAAACTTCTAATACTGTAACTTTTAAAACCAGGCGATTAGAAATATTGTTCTAACATAGCTTTGTGGCTACTTTTTCATAAGTTATACTACCCAAGTCCATGAAAAATGAACTTTGTTGGTGAGAGTTCTTGTTTCCTCTGACAGTTGGTTCAGATTTTCAGTCCGAGTTTGTTTTAATCAGGTAACAACTGGTATTATTCCAGCCTAAATCAAACTAATTGAAAGAAACAAATTTTGAAGTAAGAAATACTGTTCTCTCAGAGGGGAGAAACTTGGAGAGAAAATATATAATTTTTAAACATGGCATTGTCTGTTAGGACGTCGTTTTTGTAGTATAATGCATCATATTATTTGTCAATGACATTTAAAAATCCAATAATGTATGATTATGCTCCTTGGAAATTATTTTGATCAAAATCAATTCAATTAGAATGCTCGCTAAAAGCATTTGTAGGTCAAATTACAGCACCTTTTCTTTAATGTAATACTTTACCAGGAAGTAAACACATCTTTCCAAATTAAAACGAAGCCCACCCCTTGGCTTCTCTTCCAGTTATCTTTCTTATTCAGCTCCAATTCCATTTCCCAGAATTTTGTGAAAGACTCTCTCTCTGGCAGCTCGTAAAGTACTTTCAAAGTATTGATTAAAAAAAAAAATTTTGCTGACATACTGAACAACTGGTTTTAGGTTTTTCTGACTTGATAAATGAATAGGGATATTCGCCAAAAATTTGTTGACTCTATTTAAAAATCATCTTTTCAAGGGACCCGTTAATTGCTGTTGACCAGAGTTTGAATAGCCATGGGGAATCTTTAAAAAAATAAATAAAACACTCAAGCAATTGCCCTCAGGCTGCCTATCCTGGACTTTCTCTCAGGACATATTAAAATCACACGTCTTGTACACATAATGTTCACATATTCATCCTTCAAATGTTCTTCATCTAGGCTAAATTCTCTCTCTTTTTTTATGGTAAGAACATTATTTTCAGATTTATTAGTATAGCAGTGATCCGTGGTATTGAGCACTGAAACAGATGAAAAGGGAACTTAGTGCAGCATTTAAAAATATCCTTAAGTGTAGTTTAAGGCATTTTATTTTTTTACTTCCCCCAAGGCAGGCCAGTTTTTAGTCAAATGGAGTAATGACACCTTCCTGTGATTTTTAGGTTCATGAAGACTTGGGGAAACCTCTTTCCCCATTTTGCTCCACTGCTTGCTTCCTTCTTGAGTTCTGTTCCAGGCTGGGGCTTGCAGAGGACTGCCTCTTTTGGATGCTTTTGTTTCCCTGCCTTGTGTCTAGGAAGCAGGCACACACAAGCAAGGGCCCCCTCCACATCTCCTGATGCTCCCTTCAGGTCTTCCTGGGCAGTTTAGTGAAAGCAATGCAAATGCTAACCCTGCAAGACAAAAGAGACCTGTCAATTATACTGAACTTGGAGAATAGGTAGAAATTTTTTTAAAAACCTACAAATGAGATTACAATCTAGTTGACGTATTTTTGTATTGAATTCAGAAATATTTTTCACAAAATGGTTTTACTGGCCTGCAAAAATATAATTTTTCTTTTCTGATAGCAGATTAATAGTGTTTTGAATTGTTGGTCAATATTTGTGACTTTTCATTTCATACCTGAATCGATCCCAGTTTACAGATGATAGCATTTAAATGTTCTTACCAAGAAAAAAATAATGATGATGATGATGATAGCTTAAAATATCAATTACTTTTAACTGTGTGCCAGACACCATCCAAGCATTTACAAATATAAATCCACCCATACATGTGTGTACTATGTATGATCTCCATTTTAAAAGTGAAGTTGTGAGAGGATAGAGCTAGCTCAATAGTAGGACACACGCTTAGCATGTGGAAGGCCCTGGATTTGAATCCCGTTACTAACCATATTTCAAAACAAAGAATAAAATTACAAATGAAGTTGTGGGACAAAGTAGGCAAAGTGTGGATTTGTATCTGGGCAGTTTGACTGTGGTAGTCTGTCACAGGAAGTGAATAATTATTTATAGAGTTCCTGGGATAAGAAAAACATTGTGTTGGAAAAGGGAGGATTCTTGGCTTCCAGTTTGCCAGACAAGGGACATGAAATCCCCAAAGTGATCAGAATTCCAGCCTTCAGGAGTAGTTTCAAAGATGCCTTTCTTGAGTGTATACATCTGTAACAGTAGCACTATGTCAATAGATAGTGCAAGATGGGCCACTTATCATTTGCAAGACAGAGGAACAGTTATACTGACTGTAGCCACCTTCCCCCACAGGCGTGCTTGTGATTAGAAACCCAGTTGGAAGTTTCTTTCAGAATTTATTCACAAGAAGGTCCCTGAAGGAGCAGTTGTCTGTGATAGTGCCCTTCAGTGCATGTAAACCTGGCTGACTGGGTATTCATGCCTTAGCATTCAGAAATATATTGTTATTTAAAATCACCAAAGCACAATATAGGTAAACCATACATATATAAAAATGGGAAATCCAAGTAAGAATTCATCTGCCTGATCCATCTTCACTAAGGACTATCTCGCCCAACTATGTGTTCTGGTACCCAGTGGTTTAGCTTCTCCAGATTTCCCAAATGGGATATTTCCTGGGTCTTCCCTAGTTTTATTACTGAAATTCCAATTCCCAGGAACCCTTTCAGTCTTTGGAAACAGGGACAGAAAGAAAGTCTTTCTCCTGACACTTTTCTGAGCCCATCTTTTTCCTCCCTTCCCTTTCAGGTTGGCATGTGTCCGTGGGCACTGTGGCCTCCCATGGCCTCTCTGCTTAATCTCTAGTTATAAAGTTTGGGCTTCTACCTACTAAAGATTACTGAGAACATTTTTATAAACCTCTTACCTTCTAAAACAAGCTAAAAGTTTGTATGTTCACTGACTTATTTCTTTGATGTATTTTCCTCTTGTGACAAAGTTAATAACTAGAAAATCATATGCTTATTAATATCTCTCTAAAAAAGAAGCCAAAAGGAGCATTTAAAATATTTCATTATAGCAAGCAAACCAACTGTAACTGAATTGGTTCTGGAATTTCAAAGATAAGTATAATTAATTATGCCTGTGTTTTTCTGGATCTAGTTAGATAAATATTTCTAACAGTAAAATAATATGGTGCTATATATGTTGTGTAGAATTTTTATGTAGTGTGTGTGTGCGCACACACACGCACACATGAATTTTATATATTCTGTTGAATTTTAGATCATTTCTTATTCTGGATTCTGGGTTCTGACATTATTAAAGTTAAATTCAAATTAAGACCCTGTTTGTTATTGTTTGTTTGTTTTAACCATAAAAGGAGTTACTTGAGACTAAAAACTATTAGGTCTAATCACAACAACAACAAAATTATTGAGAGTTATTATGTGACAAGTAGTCTTTGAAAAGATTTTATGTGTAAATCCTAAAAACCCATTAACATCGGTGCCAACAGCATCATCTGTATTTTACCCTTGAGAAAACAGTGTCTCAGAGAAGGGACAACACTGACTAGATCACAGACTTTGTAGGTGTTGGAGCTTACATTCCAACTCAGGCAGCCTGTGCTCTCATTTGTACTTAGGCTATTGGGTTGTGGAAATTACATCTGATCCTGGAAATGGAAACAGAAGTTGGAGAATGTCAGAATACACTGAAGTTGAAAATTGGACCAGTTGAAGCTCATTTTTCTAATCCCTTTTTCTTTCCTGGTAGAGTGTGGTGGACGATTGAAAGCAGAACCCAAACCCAGAGACCTATACTCACACGCACAGTTTGGAGATAACAACTACCCAGGACAGGTGGACTGTGAGTGGTTGTTAGTGTCAGAACGAGGCTCTCGACTTGAATTGTCCTTCCAGACCTTTGAAGTGGAAGAAGAAGCTGACTGTGGCTATGACTATGTTGAGCTCTTTGATGGTCTTGATTCCACAGCAGTGGGACTTGGTCGATTCTGTGGATCTGGGGTAAGTACACCACCAAGGGGATACTGTAGACAAAACTAAAAATGCCTATTAATTGATGATTGCTGTGTGTAACATTTAAAATTTGCGATATTTGTGCAAAAAGTTATATTATTAACAGCTTGAAGAAATATAATGAATGTGCCTCTTCCACCCTCCCACTTTTCTACTCCTGATGAATTTGCCTGATTATATTAGCCAAGCAGATTAATTTAGTAGTTATACTTTCTGGTTACTTCCATGTTCTAACTTTTTATTGCGCAATAAGTATTTAAATACTCAATAATCTCAAAGCATGTTCTACCTTTTTATTGTGCAATAGGCATTTAAATAATAATCTAAGTGCAGTAAACTTAAACACATAAATTTAACAATTTCATCACCTTCCTCAATTAAAGCATTAACAGAAAGAATATGCACATCATTCTAATTGACATTCCCTTTTCAGCTGATATTCTTGGTGGGAGTGGAGGGTCAGCTGCTGGTATGTTGGCTCAGTCTATGCTCTAGGAATATTGTTCATTTCACAGTGTCTCATGTACAAGTGCAGAGTGCCAGAAACAGGCTAGAAAAGGTCACCATGAGAAATGAGAACCAAAAAAAGAAAGATTAAGGTTTTCTCAATGCTTCTTTCCTGGGATGCACTGAATTAATATTGAATAGTCTTCTGAATACATATTCTGTTGTGAAGATATCAGTCCCAATTTTTTGAATGTCTGCCAGTATCTATTGCCTAAATAATACTGTTGAACTTTTGCCCAAATAACAACTGAAATAAAGAAAAAAGAAATTTCTTGCTACTTAAATTATTAAAGCAAAAATTAATTGAAGATTTCAATTCTAGAGTGGCTTTGACTCAGTAATTTGTGAAACAAATTTAATATCCCTTTACCTTTTCTGACCTCTCTTTATAAATATATTTTAAAAAAAAACTTTCCTTAAGGGTTTGGGGAAGAAATACAAATCTAGAAAGGAAAGTAGAAACAGGCTCATGCAGGTTTGAAGCCCAGCTATAGCATTGACTAGCCTTTTGATGTCTAGCATAACATTGTCTTTTCTCAGTCTCAAGTTTCCTCATCTGTAAAAGGAAGCAGTCAATCATATTGATTTGTCAAGGTTGTTGGGAGGGTGGAATTATATGCCAAAGAAAAACACGCTGAAACATGCATTGCCATGAAGAAAAAGCAACTCATTCTGTTGTTTTGTTTTGTTTTGTTTCAGCCACCAGAAGAAATCTATTCAATTGGGGATGCCATTTTAATTCATTTTCACACGGATGACACAATCAACAAGAAAGGATTTTATGTAAGATACAAAAGCATAAGATATCCAGAAACCACACATACCAAAAAGTAACACCAAAACCTCTGTCAGAACATAAAGGATTGTGCACAATGGAGAGAAGACATAGACATATTTTTAAAAAAAAAACTGATGATATTAGCACAAATGTTTTTATATAATGAGTTTGAACAAAAGAAAACTATAAGGTCAGAATGATTTCTGTACTAGAAGACAAGCTTCCAGCCAATCCTGTTTAGCAACAGGAGGATATTTGAACTCCGTGCTTGATGTGCTGTTAAAGCTGGTTGAGGGGCATCTTGTGCTTCAAGGGAGACTCTACAAGCTTCTGTTCACAGCTTGAAACAGATGCCTCACAATTCAGACAGTTCAATTCAGGGGCTGTGACCCTGCAAATGTTCCTTTTGACCATTTTTCAAGATTTGGGACTGATCTTGCAGGTCATAAACTGGAAAAACCTCCTCTTAGCATAATTGCTCTGACTTTGTATCACTGATACAATGTAAACCAGATCAATATGAGCTGATGTGAAATGGGAGTCTTTGAGGGTGGTTTGTACTTTAAGTGTGTGTGTGTGTGTGTGTGTGTGTGTGTGTGTGTGTGTGTGTCCGTCTGTCTGTCTGATGTTTGGAAACTGGAATATTTCAGCTTCATTATTTTCACTTTCAGGCCAGCTTAACCTCTTTGAAACACAAATGATCTTGAGACCACTTCATTGTTCTTGCATTTTGACTAGTGTAAGAGGTCAAGTAGTGTCAATTAAAGCCAATGCTGATCATCATTTATTTAATTACTGGAAATGCCCAGTTAATTGGTGAATTCAGTTCCTTCTGTGTAAGTGCTGCCTTTTTACACCAAATCCAAGAAGCCTGTGATGTCTTACGAACCTTATGAGAAAACTTCCCCGGGGTGTGCACAGGATTCTTCTAGATGCCTGCCTGGATGGACCACACTCAAGTTACTACTGCTGCTATTGTCTGTTTTTCATTGTTGACCTATTATTGTTGTAGTTATTATTGTTGATATTGTCATGGTTAGTGTATTTAAAAAAATTAGATGAAGTGGAAATAGGCCTTGTGAGAATTGAAAACTCTTATTTTATTCCCTCTGTCTCTCTCCATCTCTCTCTTCCTGAATCAGTTTAAAAATGCAATGTTGGGGAAAAAAATGAATTCATTACTGAAAGATTTCCTATGGTGCTATTGCATAAACATTTTTTAAAAACACATTTTGACCTTTGAGCCAACCACCTGTAGACTATGAATGTCTCCCTGTGTCTGGCTGTTAGCATTTGAAGACTAAAGACTTGTTAAATATACCAAGAGTATATCATTGCCTGGGCAGCCCTTGTCCTGTGGAACAACTTCTTATAATGCCTTAGAATTCTTGCACATGATCAAACAGATCCTCCTAGAAACACACCTCTGAAATGTTGAACCTGATAGTGTATGTGAATCAGTAGCTCCGTGAGGAAAATCCATTTCTGTGACTGAGACATCGGACGTAAATATGGTGACCTGCTTTTGTTGTAGAAAATGTAATTTTAGAATGAGTTTTCTGCTTTACAGCCATGTGTGTTTTTAATATTAATGTACGTATATGTGAGACTGTCTGAGTGAGTGAAGCCACAAGATGGTGAAAAAGTAATGAGATGGTTGAAAAGTTAAATTTATTGTGCCAAGTTCTACTATAATCCTGTTTGAAGTAGCACCGTTCTTAGGATTCATGGACAAATAATGGGAACTTCTAATTATTATCAACCCCATTAAAGAAAGACTCTTTCCTTTAGAGAACTCTATTTTGATGTTTTTGGATGTTGATGTAGATTGCTCTATGAAATAGCTTTGTTTCTGTTACCTGTCCATGAATGTTCAGTGTTTAATAAAATTGGGTATATTTCTTTATTTTTACAGAATTAAACTATACACACAGATGTAGCTAATTTGTTCTTTCTCTCATTGTTCTCCTGAAAAGACGTTCCCCTACTCAGAAATTGTAAAGTGTAAATACATTTTTTTTTAAACGTAGTTTTGATCTCAATGACTGTTACTTTAGAAATGTGTAACTATTGCCTGCAATGTAGATGTGCCTCTGCTTGGAGCTGATTTATTCCAGTAACTTCCACTATTTTTTCACTGATCTCCAATTAGCTAAGATATGCCAGGAATGGAGAAGAGAGAAGAAGGCATTTACAGCAGGAGAGTTCTACACTACTCTGAGCCTGTGCTAGGCACATACACTAGCTCCTTCTAAACTTCATACTACCCATTGAGGACTGGAAACATTGTCATTTTGTAGTCAGGACCTGAGGCACCAATACATTATGCCACTTCCCAGGGTCACAGTGTAAAGTTAGATGTAGAAACCCAGCTTGTCTGATATCAACATCTGTACCCAATGTAGTTGAATCAATCTCAATATATACAAACAGTAGGGTTTTTGAATGATGAAACTTTTTCACATAAAGTAAATTTTAGGGGTGAATTAGAGTAACACTTTCAGGGTAAAGATATTGCTCCTTTTAGGAACAGCATGAAAAGTAGAATGTTAACTGTAGATGTCGTTAAGAACCAGAATTAATACTAAAAATTTAAAACAAACACACTGTAGTTTGAACCTTTTGTTAAAATGAATATATTAAATTATTTTACATGGCATGGTAGGGAAATTATAGCATTCTATTTTAAGAAATAGTCTGAATATTCCAGTTGACATTAGGCCACAATGAGCTATGCTCAACCCCATTGGGAAATTATAGAGGTTTGTAGGAAGCATATTGTCATAACTTTAGACCTTCAGTGTGCATATTAATTTTATTGTATATTATGTCAGATATGAGTTTACTGCATATAATTTTTACCTTAATTCAACATTTGCCTTACGTGTGTTGTTAAGTGCAGACAGCTTCATTGTTATTTTGTTAGTAATTGTTAGACATTGTTCTAGGCATTTTATTAAATTAATATTGTAAATTATTATGAATCCCTAATCAGCATATTGGTTTTGCTTTATATTTGCAAAAGTTCTAACTCCTGTGCAATCCTCAGGACTATACACAGAACAAAAACAACAAAAATTCTGCTCAATATGATTTTTTAAGTTATTTTTAAAAGTTAATTTAAAAAATAAATATTACTTTTAAGGTGATAATAATAAAACAATTGCACAAAACAACTTTTTAAAGGCAATGGATGAGAAATAGTAGTTGTATTTCCAAAGTCCCCAAATATCCCGTGTCTTCCTTGGTTGACTTTTTGCTATCTTGAGCTAATTTTAATGTGTCACAGTATCAAATTTAAAGCTTGTTCAATTTTGTTAAATATTCTAGACTCTCTTACTTGGTTTCTATTATTGCTACATTTTTGATGGTAAACTTCAAATATCAAATTTTGTTCAGTATAAGGAAAATCCCCCAAAGCATCAAAACTAATTTTATTTTTTAATGGGTTAAAAGGTATTTTTAAAAAATCATTAAATTTCATCCATATTTATATTTAGTACAACCATGTGTGACATTAAAAGTAACTTACTTAAAGCAATTACCAAAATATTTGGAGACTTATTTAGTGTTATGGGAATAAGATTTGACTTTTGGAAAACCTTTGATATCACTTGTTAAATCTATCATGGGAGGTAGAAAACAGGAATAATAATTATATTCAAAAGCTTTATAAAATTTGAATTTTAATGCTTTCCATTTTACAAGAACAGACATGTAAGATGAACATATCAACGAGAAAAATGCAATCTGTAAATGAAACTTTTTAATGCTTTAATTCAAAGCAAATGGTTTCCGATGACTATTTACCTTTTGGTCTTTTAGTGATATTGTTATAAAATTTAGAAATGTTGTCATTAGCTTAGGAAGCAAGTGATGGCAAAGCCAACTTTAATACAGTATGAAGCAGCATTCTTAGTTTCCAAAAGTTCTTTTGACATATACTTTTCTCATTTTCCATCTTTTAACTTGCCAGTCAATCACTCACTGAGCCTGAATTCATGCTGATTGTCTGACTTAGGTGCAACCTTGACATCATACTTCAGGGACCAACACAGGAAGATTTCTAAGCAGCTGTAGAGCCCTAAGCACATCTCACTATATATAAAACCTTTCTCTCAATTTTTTAAATAAAAAATGAATACAATAAGCAACACTTTTAAAGACTTGCAAGTGAAAATATAATTGGAAATATATAAACATTGTAGGATGATTATAATAGATAAATGACTATTACAAATAGTCTTTCCATATGTGTATTCCCATACAAATATGCTTTCCATATGTGTCCAAAGCTCTGTTAGTGTATCTTCCTGAAAAGCAAGTGTTGAAATTTAGTTAATGACAGTAATTTCAATCAAAATATAAAAATGAAACTCTATTCCCTCATGACATTTTTATGGTAGAATCAGTTCATCTCAAAAATATTAGTGACACTGACAAAATAGTGTTGAAAAAATTTTTTAATTTTTTATTTGTATATGACAGCAGAATGCATTAGAATTCTTATTACACATATATAGCACAATTTTTCATATCTCTGGTTGTATACAAAGCATATTCACAACAATAAGTGTCTTCATACATATACTTTGGATAATAATGTCCATCACATCCCACCATCATTTCTAACCCATGCCCTCTCCCTTCCCCTTCCACCCCTCTGCCCTATCTAGAGTTTGTCTATTCCTCCCATGATCCCACAGCCTACCCCACTATGAATCAGCCTCCTTATGTCAGAGAAAACATTCGACATTTGGATTTTTGGGATTGGCTAACTGCACTTAACATTATCTTCTCTAACTCCATCCATTTAGCTTTGAATGCCATGATTTTACTCTCTTTGATTGCTGAGTAATATTCCATTGTGTAAATATGCCACATTTTTTAATCCATTAATCTATTGAAGGGCACCTAGGTGTTCCAAAGTTTAGCTGTTGTGAATTGTGCTACTATAAACATTGATGTGGCAGTGTCCCTGTAGTATGCTCTTTTTAAATCCTTTGGGTATAGACCAAGGAGAGGGATAGCTGGGTCAAATGGTGGTTCCATTCCCAATTTTCCAAGAAATCTCCATACTGCTTTCCATAGTGGCTGAACCAATTTGCAGTCCCACCAGCAGTGTATGAGTGTACCTTTTTCCTCACATCCTCACCAACACTTATTGTTGTTTGTATTCATAATAGCTGCCGTTCTGATTGGAGTGAGATGAAATCTTAGATTAGTTTTGATTTGCATTTCCAATCAAAACTACTGTAAGATTTCATCTCATTCCAGTCAGAATAGCAGCTATTATGAATACAAACAACAGTAAGTGTTGAAAAATTTAAGGTATGTAAGGGGTTTATTTCAAAGAATGCCATTAAGATTATCTAAATAGGAAGATCATCCAGAAAGTACAAATAAAGTGAGAGGATCATAGATAATAAGCTTAAGTATATAAAACTACCCCAAAAAATATTTAGTGGGTGTACCCTAGATGACTAAAACTCAAAGTAAATTGCAGAAAAGCTTTCCACAGGGATCTAATGCATGTATCAAAAGTCATTTCATAGCATTGTGTATCTATTGTTTTAATTTCCTAGTATTAAAAGGTTCCCATAAGTTTTGTTATTTTCAAAACAAAGGGGATAGTACATCCAATGTATTTTGTTTACTTATTTATTTTAATCTGTTTATTCATTGAAAATATATTTGCATAATGCCTACTAAATATGTGAAGTAGTGTATGAGTTAAGATAAAAAAGAAAAATCACAATCTTTGCTTTTATGGATCTTAAATTCTAGTTGGACAGATAAGCATTGAAAAACATCTTCAAAAGTCAAAACTGAAATAATAAAACTATATATGTATTTTATCATCATGTTTGGGACTTAAATATATATTGTGGTTTGTATTTTGAGATAAGCATTAAACTAGGTCTTCTTTCCATAATCTTAACTGTGCATTTTTAATAATTCGGTTGTCATATAAAATTAACTTTATTTTGCATTAATTACTTGCACTTTTAACCTATAAATCCTTCTCATGATGGGCAAAAGGGGCTTTTGTAAATAAAATAATTTGTCAATAACATACCTAGTACCAGCTCCAGTTGTTGTTGATAATATGCAGTTCCTCTTAAGATGTAGGTTGAAACACCCAAGACTCATTTGTCTAATCAATTCGGATGGGAGGAAAGGGAAATTTTAAATAGCAAGATGATAAAATTCTTGTCTCACCATTTGCTTATCTTTCAAGACAACAAATAAAATTTATTTTTATTTTTTATTTAATTTTTTCAGTGCTGTGCAGTGGTAAACCTAAGCCTTTACCACTGAGCTATATTCCTGGTCTTGAATAATTTTTAAGTGTTAGTAAAGACCCTGGGATGCCCAACTCTCTCAGAAGCATGAAATACCCCTCGGGAAGCACAACATACCTGCAATCTAGGCAGCATTACATCCATAGGTAATATTTGAGAGACTATGATATTACACTAAAAAATTCCAAAACATTCAGGTAAGAGTAATCCAAATAGTAACATCCTTAGATTTTTAAAACTTTGAATAATATAATAATCATGTTGAGTAAAAAGAAAGCATATTGAAGTGATTAACAAGAGGGAAGATAAAATATGCGGAAAAGGCATAGACGCTCTCTAAATCCTGAGAAGAGTATTTGAAAAAATAAATTGAAGTAATAAAATGAAAAAAGCAGAAATTGAAATAAAAATTCAGATTAGAAACAGTTGATGATATAATTTATGAACTGTAAGAATCACAAAACACAGCAGAGAGAATGTCAAAAAGATAAAATAGATATTTGAAGAGATGAGGAAGAGAATGTGAATGTTCAATATATGTTATTAGTAGTTATAGGAGAATGTAGAGAATGGAGGAAAATAAAATATTCAATATAAATATCTGATATGTCCTGGAACTTTTGAAAGACATGTATCCTTACATCAAGGAAACACAATAAGTGTTTCCCCAAAGTAAATAAAAGTAAAGACAAACCCAGACATATAATACTAAAATTGCTTAACACACAATTAAGAAAAATTAACACAAAGTTAAGAAAATTAACACAAAGTTAAGAAAAATCTTAATCAGGAAAAGATTGCTTAGGAGGAAACATTTTTAGAAAGATAGCAGGTTTTCCAACATTAGAAGACAGAAAATAGTGAAACTAAAAACTAAGTCTTCAAGATACTAATGTGAAATAATTTTCAACAGAAAATTTACATCCTATGAAACTACTGCTTACAAATAGGAACTAAATAATACCAATTTCAGATAACTATAAACTAAGAGTTTATTACTCACACCTCATCACTAGAAAAACAACGAAGGAAGAAATTTTCTTCTGGAAGAAAAATTGAAACAAGAATAAATAACCTACAAGAGGGGCTAGTAATCAAAGAATTAGTGATTATGTGTCAATGTAGAAGATATTACTACTATAAAATAATATTAATGACTAATTTGTAAAGAATGTGAGACAAAAAATAAAATAATAATTACATGTACAACTAGATGGTTAATAGAAGATGAATAGTTCTAAGGTACTCATAGTTTTTAAGAGGACTAACTTTTTATTTTAAACATACAGGGGAAAATCATATGGGTATCACAAAAATAGAAGTAGGATTTATAGCTTCTAAACTAGTAGAGTTTAGAATACAGAATAAAAATTTTAAAAAAATAAATATTAAGGATAGCATAAAGAGAAAAAATAGTAGAAAAAGCAAGGGAAATGGAAACCCCATAATTAGATGAGATAAGCAGTAATATGTAATATTTAAAATTTGAAACATACTTGTTGGGCATTTTGCTAAATGTCTAACATAATAATTTATTAAATTCTCACAGATACATTAATTAGATTTTATTGTCTCCATTTTATGAGCAAGGAAATAAATCAGATATACTGGTAGTCTCAATAAATAAAAGTCCTCTAAAATATCTAATTTAAGGAAAGATATATTCAAGTTCAATTACAAATTTATTCAAAACATTTTAGAAGAGATGGTTATAAAATGTCATACCAGAAAAGCTGAAAGTGAACCAAATAATGTCTGTCAAATTTGAAAGGTAAATAGAGCTGGGTTTTCTATGTTAATATTAAAGAAAATTTTAAGTTGTCAAAGATCATTTGGGATAAATAAGTGACCTACAAAGATAAAATAAACAATACATCCAGAAAATTTAAAACAAAATTTGAATGAATGTAAAAAACAAAGCCTCAAAATATATAAGATTATAAAATCATAAAAGCAACCCATGATAATAAGCAAAGATAGTAGCAGATAATAAGTTTTAATGTATTGAAATATATATATCCTTCAAAGGGCCAGAACCCAGATTATATCAAGGAAGCTTCAAATCCAATAAGATACAGATTACCCAATAGATCGAGAGTTCAAAAATTACACCCAGTGAGCCAAAATGATATAAAAAATGTTTATTGGTCTTTTGGTACAAAGAGTTCAAGAGTTAAAGATATCGCCTGGTGGCACATGAATCCTAAAATACTATGTGGCCCTTTACAGAAGAAGAAAACTAACCCAAATAATAGATAAATGTGCACAGAATATGTCTAGGCAGAAAAGAATATGTCCGGGTAGAAAGAAGGGGATCAGAATGGTCAATGAACAGGTAAAAACCACGCTTGATATTGCTGGCATTTAGAAAATTTACATTTAAAAAAATAAGAAACTCCATATTCATTAATCTATAAAAATAGCCTTTATCAAATGTTGGCAAGGATGGATAGCATTAGGAACGCTTGCATACTGCTGTCAAGAATGTTACACTAGAGATATTATGGATAACTGCTTGATCATATGTAATATTTAATGGTGTTCTTTTCCACTGACTGTAAATGTCATTCCTTGGTATGATAAAACTTTTGCACACTTACTTAGTTTTAAAGAAACCAACTGAAATGCCTGCTGTGGGCTCCATGAAGTTGCGCAGGCTGCAGGAGCCTGTCATAGCAGCACAATAGAATCAGGAGGAGGATCTTCCTCCAACAGCAGCCTCCAGTACTCTGCACTCATGGAGCTTCACATCAGGATGGTGAAGAGCAAATCTGTAGAAGGACCAGCTCCATTAGCAACAGCAGGCAATGAAAAACAATGGAACTTAAGAGACAATAAATAGATAACTGGTACATATGATCAATAGTATGAGAACTAGAAATTTGTATTGTATAACATGTTTTATGACCTTTAAATTTCCATTTCAATAAATCCACAATCAAGAATTAAATATTGGACCACTTATAAAAATGAAACTCTATATATACCATGAATTATGAAAAGCTAAAACTCTCAGCTAAAGGGATAATCTTCTTCACCTTTTTTTTTTCGTTTTCTTTTCCCCTGTAGTTTATTCTCAACTAATTATTTAAAATACAAACAAACAAACAAACAAACAGGCTTTCAATAGATTTTTTTTCTAATGTTTGTTTTTTGGAGACAGGGTCTCACTAAGTTTCTCAGGCTGGACTTGAACTCATGATCCTCCTGCTTCGGCCTCCGAAATAGTTAGGTATAAGTGTGCACTGATTACAGCTTGAAGAGATTCTTAAATTGGATATCATAAATGATGTGTGTATATGTATGTATGTATATGTGTGTGTGTGTGTGTGTGTGTGTATATATATATATATATATATATATATATATATATATATATATATTTATATTTTAATTCAGATCCAGTATTTATAGAATGTGTCTGTGAGACAAGTATCATTATGGGGATGTTGAATATAAGTAACTTTTCCAAGGCCATATCCAGAAAATGTAAAACACAAAATTTGTTTTGATAAAGAGATTCTGTCTAAAGAAGAGTGTATACATAGCTTCATTTTAAATTTACAAAGAAAAAATTAATTTGGATTTACATTTTGCTGTTTATATTGTGATTTTGAATGATACTATAGTCAAACCAAGTCTCCTTTAAAAACAAGAAAAAGCCACTGAATTTCCTATCAAGTATAGAGTTCTGTAGTTTCCTATCAAGTATAGAGTTATGATTGACTACGTTGCTAAAAACTAGTATACTTCATCAAAATCAAACAGAGAAGTAGAATGGCATTAAAATAATTGAATTTTGAAGATGTCTGAAAACTTTCAGAGGAGCCAGGACTTGAGGAGTCAAATGCACTTATAGGAAAAAAAAATCTTTTAAATTTAAACCAACATTCTATGCCCCACTTTTCCTTTCTAGATATTAACTTATCCTTGATACCAGGCAAGAAGCTATGTGCAGAGCTTAACTTTTAATCTTTGCTGAACTGTACTTGAGTGAAAATGTTGAATCAAGAACTCATTTAAATGCCTAATTTAAAACATATAACAGTGAGTATGGGGAAATAAAATTTTTTGAAAAAGCAGTCATTTTTTGGAGAAAAATATTAGAAAACCCTAAAAGGGAATATCACATATTCAAGAAAAAACTGATAACAGTGTAGTTATTCAGAAACAAAATATGAATAAATTTTAGAAAAAACCTGATTACCAGTGTAAGATGATTAAGAATAAATAGAGTTAACAACTCTGTTTTAGTAGCATCAGGTAATTATATCCCAGATGCTGAAAATCCACATAGAAATCCACAATTATTCTAGTTTTAGCTCTTCACAAAGGATTGTCCTAGCTTTAAGGAAATAGCATTATAAAATTGGTAATTTTATTGATCATATTTTTCCTCAATGTATTTTTCTGCCTGTATATTTTTAACAAAATATAATTGTACTTTAGTAAATTATGTAAAAAGTGTTACAAATATCCCAAATTATGAATGATTTCTATTAGAATATTATCCGTGAAGAATATAAAGATAATGTACATTTTGTGCTATAGTTTCCTTCAAGTAACTTTGTGCAGGCAAAATGAATCAATTTAGAACTGTATTATGTTTCAAACATATAGATTTTATTATAAGATAATATCCTTTTAAAAGCACTATAGTTGAGATTTTAAAAATTATACTGAGTGTACTTCTCTGCATGCCACCAAATGAAATGATGATTGTATTTATTATTATACTGACTCTTTCCTGTAAAAAGTTTTGAGATTTTTGGAAGCAGGGATTTCATTCAATTTTCCTCGTACTTATATAGAACTGTACAATAAAATCCCTCCAACATATATTGACTATATTAAATTGAATTGCAATGAGGTTAAATTATACTAAATTAAAGTATCCCAATGAACTAAAAAATGTCTTTTCAGGAACTACCATCTATTTAGTACTTGTCACCTGGAGATCTGGAATATTTTCTGGGTAACAGTGATATGAAATTAACAAACATTATAACTAATACAGAAAAGGACTTGGCATTTATGATAATCAAGATGGAATGCATTGTCCTTTTATCCTCACAATCATGTTTAGCTTAGATCCATTACAGAATTGTGAAATAAGTGTTTTGAAAATAATAAAGAGAGTTTTAACAGGCCTGATAGTTCATGCCTGTTATCCCAGCAATTCCGTATATTAAGGCAGGGAGATTATAAATTTTTAAGTTCAGCCTGAGCAACTTATCGAGACCCTGACAGAAGAAGGATGAGGGCGAGGAGGAGGAGGAGGAGAAAGAGGAGGAGGAGATTGGATGGAGAGCTCTTGGTTTCAATCCCCAATACTACAAAAAACGAATTAATGAATAAATAAAGAAGTAAATAAATAAATAAATAATAAAATTGAAAAATCTTAGCTCTCGTCTTTTCTGTTTGCCGATATTTAAGTCACAAAAGAACAAATTGGGATAAGAACCTAAGATAACTCTGTAGAAAATCTAATAAATTTGGTTTTCATTGATAACAAAAAAATCTATATTTTAATTTTAAGCAAGCATTCTTCTTAACTGTCTTAAACTGTATGTATGAAAAGGAAGTATTTTTAATTCCTTAAAAATATCTAAATTAGGAACCTGTAATTGAATGCAAGAATATTTTTTTAATAAAGATGTTAAATTTATTCACATTTTGCTTCATTTAATACTTTTTTCCCCCCAAATAAGATCTGTTTTGTTCTTTTAAACCTCCTGGAGGAAATAGATCAGGATCTCAATGTTAATGTGAAGTGATAGGAAGTCTGAATCATAGAGAAAACTCATTATTACTTTAACTTAACTTTCAGCAAGCCTGAAGTTAATTTGTCATAGATTTTAGAACATCTGTTTATCTGCACTGAATTGTAGCAAAATTATCAGATTTTTTCTAAAATTAAGGGAAGACTGAGAATTAAAATATTGTCCAGTGATAGAGAACTAGGACCAAAAAATCTCAGTAAAAAGGAAGCAATTGATACAACTTTGGCAGCAAACAAATATCATTTATTTAGCCAAATTAGTCATTTTAGGATATCATACTGACGTGACTATGCATAAATCTACCACAAAACAATTAAATAGTTACCATATGTCTTCTTTTAAGATGTGTCCATTCAGATCTCTTGCCCAGTTTTAAATAAGATTTATTTTTCTTTATATAATATTGTTTGCATTCTTTATATATTACATATACTGATCTATGTAACAAACATTATAACTAATACAGAAAAGGACTTGGCATTTATGATAATGATATATGTTGCCGAAATATTTTCTCAGAGTCTACATATTCTCACATATCCGACATTTTTTTTCTTTTTTTTATGGGTAGGTGCCTCTTATTTTGATGTAATCCTATTTGTCTATTTGTACTTCTGTTGCCTGAATTTTTGGAGTCAAATTTAAAACATCATTGATTACCAGAACAATCTCATATAGTCTTCCCTTTGTTGTTTATTTTAGTAGTTTTATAGTTTCAGGTCTTATGCTTAAGTCTTTAATCCATTTTGTGCTGATTTGTGTGTATGGTGTCAAAATGGGGTCCAATTTCATGTTTTTCCCTAGGAAATTTTCCCAGCATTGTTTGTTAGAGACTCCTTTTCCCATTGTATAATTGTTGGTCACTTAGTTAAAAATCAATTGATTATGTATGTTTGAGCTCATTTCTGAGCTTTTATTTCTATTCCATTGATCAATGAGTCTATTTTTCTATCAGGTACCATGACAATCTGTGTGTGATGCTTCCAGTTTTGTTCCTTTTATTCATGATTGATTTCAATATTTAAGTTTTTTTGTGTGCTTTCATGTGAATTTTAGGATTTTTTTCTGTTTCTCCAAAAAGTAACATTGGAGTTTTCATACAAGTTTCATTGAATCCATAGATTATCTCAAATATACGATATTTTAACAATAATATTTTTTCTAACTCATGAATATGTGATATCTTTCCATTTATTGCATCTTCTTCAATTTCTTTTATTAATGGTTTATAGTTTTCAGTGTGCAGGTTTTCATCTCCTTGGTTATATTTATTTCCACGTGCTTTACTGTTTTGTGACTGTAAATATGATTATTTTCAATTTTTTTAAAGTTTTTGTTGCTATAGAAATGATATTGATTGTTGTATGCTAATTTTGTATCCTGAAACTTTACTATATTTATTAGTTCTAACAGAGTCTTTGGGGGAATCTTTAGGGTTTTCTCTATTATAAGATCATGTCATCAGCGAATAGCAACTACTTTACTTCCTCCTTCTCAACTTGAATGCCTTTTGTTTCTTTTTCTTGACAATTGCACTGGCAAGAACATTCATGTTGAATAAAAGTGGTGAGAGTGGACATCCTTGTCTTATTCCAAATCTCCGAGGAAAGGGCTTCTATTTTTCACATATGAGTATATTGTTAGTTGTGGCTTTTTATATGTGAATTTCACTATGTTGAGATATATTACTTTTATGCCTAATTTGAGATACATAATTAGAGAAATAAAATTTAAAACCACAATAAGCTATTACCTCTTTCCTGCCAGAATGAAAATTATGACAAAGAGAAAAGATAAAATTGATGAAAGATGTGGAGAAAAGGGAACGTTTGTGCACCATTAGTGGGAATGTAAATTAGTATAGCCATTACAGGAAAAGATGTTTCAAGGGTCCTCAAAAATTAAAAATAGAGCTGCCATATAATTCAGCAATCCCATTACTGAGTATTTACCCCAAATATTTGAAGATGGTATGCCGCAGAGATGTCTATATGTCCACATTCATTGCAACATTATTTATAAGAAACGTGCTGTAGAATCAACCTCCAAGTATCTATCAACAGATGAATAGAAACAGAAACTACCATATATACAATGGAATGCCACAGTCTGGCTGGGCACAATTCAGGAGCCACTTGTCAAAAGAAACTAACTTTATTTTTAGAACTACAAACGCCAAACAAAACAGCTCCTCAGGAAAAAACCCTCAGAGCCCAACTGCCACCACCGGCTTCCACAAGCCTCTCACCCCCACACAACCCTCACCACCTCCCACAATCCTCCTGTTCTTGAGGCTGATTGGCTGGGTCACGTGGGCGGAGCCAAAGAAGTCCCCCAATGAGCAGCTGCGTGGAGGAGCCAATCAGCTAGATGTTGCTGGGGCCGCTGTGAGCCAATCATCAGCTGGCAGTCTGAAGGGCAGGGAAACAGCCCAATGAACATCACCGCAGAGGAGCCAATCAGCTAGATGTTGCTGGGGCTGCTGTGAGCCAATCATCAGCCGGCAGCTGGAAGTTTGCTGGCAGCTGGAAGTTTGCTGGGGCCCCTTTGGCTGTGGCTCTCAACAATGGAATATTATTCAGATTTTAAAAAGAAAAAAGTGTTATTTGTGACCACATAGGTAGAATGGGAGACCATTATGCTAAGTGAAATAAGGCAGACACAGGGAGACAAATACTACATGTTCTCACTTTTACACAGAATCTAAAACAATTTAACCAAAAGAAGAGAAGAGTAATTATTGGAAGCTAGGATGTGGGCCAAATGGGAGATCATGATCAAAGGGCTTAAGACTCAATTATCCAGGAAAAATATGGTTTCTTTTTGAGATACATTGCATACTGGGCATATAATTACTAATTTACATTTTACAATTGCTAAGAGAGTAAATTTCAAATGTTCTTATCACAAAAATGATGACTTAGAGCTTAGACAATAATGTCTTAGAATATGTTAATTAGTTCAATTTGATTATTTCACATTGTATTCATAAATCATAACATCATATTTTACCCCATGTATTAGTCAGCTTTTTGTCACTGTGACCAAAATATCTGATAAGAACAACTTTGAGGATGAAAGATTTATTTTGCTCACAGCCTCAGAGGTTTGGTCTTTGGTCTTAAATTCATGGTTAGCATGCCTCAAAGGCAGAGACCTCATGGTGGAAGGGCAGGGTCATGGGAAGCAGCTCACCTTCTGCCAGTCAGGAAGCAGAGCGAGTAAGAGGCCAGGGACAGACATTGTTTGCAAAGTCATGCTCCCAGTGCCCTGCTTTTTAAGCTATACTCAAGCTGTTTATAATTTTCATCACCTCCCACTAAGTCCATTCAAATTATTCATCTATCAAATGATTAATCTACTAACATGTCAGAGCTCTCAGAATCCAATCATTTCACCTCTGAACATTGCTACATTAACTAACATATAAGAACTTGGTAAACATTGCAGACACAAACCATAATATTCCCTAAATGCATATGACTATAATTTATCAATTTATAATTAAAAATCTAAAAAATGGGTCAACTGATGTCACCAATACGATGATTTGTCTACTTTTTTCTCATATCACTTTTGAAAGCTCACTGTTCATTTTGCTGGACAGGACTCTCTGAGCCTCTTCTGGTTCTGAATGCTGCCTGATTCATGTATCATTCTGAAAAACTCCAATAAACTGTGAAGCAACACATAGCTGTTGAACAAAAAGAAGAAGAAGTAAAGCACCTAGTGTGATTAAGCATTCATCTGCATTCAGTTCAGGAATTGGAAACATGTTGCATATGTTAAGCAGAAAGAGCACTAATTGATGTGATTTTGAGAGGAAAGAAGGCTTGGCTCCTAACTGTTCTGTTGGTATAATTTCCCTGGGATCAAAAATAAAAACTTGACCTCATAAGAAAACCACTACCTGTGCCATAGTCTGCAATTTGGGAAACCAGAAGTCTACCCATTGATGTTCTAGTTCAAGAACACTTGACCATTGCAGATACAAAGGGATTCCCATGGCCATTAGTGCCTCTTCACCCTTTTGAACCTGGAGAGCTGATGATGTACTGTTGCAAAAAGTCATGATACAATCATGACCAAGATGCTGGTGTAAAACAGTAGCAGGAAAGTGGCTTCTACCTCCTTTTTGCACTCCCCAATTCACACAATTGTTTCTAATTAGCAATATGTAATTAAAAAAAAACTTGCAAAGCATCTTAGGAGATGTAGTTTTTTGCATTCCCAGCAGTATACAAGTTTGTGAAAAGAAATGGGAATAGATGATCACCAATTATTATGCACCATATTCAGGACATTTGTAGTTGGCAGGTATTAGTTATTGATTGCCATGTAACAAGCTACCTTAAAGTGAAGCAGCTTGAAATGACAAATATTAATTTTCTAATAATTGACATGGATCAGGAGTCAGGCAAAACCATCTGCATGCCTCTGCCTCAAGGTCTCTCACAAAGCTTCAATCAAGATGTCCACTGGGGTTGTGATCTCACCCGAAAGCTTGACTGTGAGAGAGATCACTTCCAGACTCATTTATTTATGAGCTTTGGCAGCATTCTGGTGTTGTTTGCTGTCTATTGGCCAGCGTCCGCCCTCAGTTCCTCACACGTGTGTCTTATCACAGGAAAGCTCACAACATGTCAACCAGCTTCTTTCAGAGAGTGAACAAGAGACTGAGAGTACTATCAAGGTATGTAATAGAGCCTTTTAATAACCAACCTCAGAAGCAACATTTTATCACTTGCCATATTCTGTTCTCTAGAAGTTTAATTGCTAGGTCCAGCCCACAGTCAGGAAAGTTTTGCACCAAACAGGAATCATTTAAGTTAACTTAGATGCTGCCTACCATAGCATCTAACACCTTTAATTCATGTGATCCTGTTCTCCACTTAATTTTCCTTGTCATGTGTTTTTTATTTTCATAGGAAAGAACAACATGAAATTAGTGGTTTTCTGTTATTATTTTCAATTTGCTATGCTAACCATTTTACACATTAATCAAAAGCACTTAGGACACAAATAGTATGTTCCCCCAAATTATTTTCTCTTCTATGAAAAAACTTGTCAATAATAATTTACCTGTTTTAAATATATATTTATATACATGTAATAATATATTAAAGGAAAAATTATATTTATAAACATTATATAACCCTCTACTTTAACTGTATTTCTCTTACTAAATATTGCTCTTATCCTCCTTTTCAATTTAGCCTCATTTTTTTCTTCTTAAAATCGTTTACGAAAAGATTTTCAAAGAATTTACAAACAACACGCATAAATTAAAGTATTTGTTACATGTTTTGTAAAATTAGTAAAATATTTTTTTTAATTGTAACTTTGCATAATTCAATTTCACCTTGAATTTTTAAAAGTACCTTCAAAATTAAAAAAAAAAACTTAAATTTAAAATTGTCATGTTTATTTTCAGTAATCGACAAATGTCTTTCAATTTCAACTGGGGAATTAATTGTATTTCAACTGAAATTCACCTGATGGTAGCACATTTTCTGACACAATTTCAGGAAAAACAAAAATCATGGAAAGAAAGTTTTTAAAGGATTTGAAAGCATAGCTTTAGCCAGTCTACTATAGATGTTTACGACATATTGAACCTGGAAAATGTCAAAAGAAAGGGTTTTAATTTCCCTTCTATTTGAGTCTCAGAGTTCATTTAAAAAAAAAGAGAGAGTTTCTTGTAGTAAACACATGCTGTTGCCATCTAGAATAGGGCTAAGGCCAAGTTTCTGTGTTTTCTAGCTTCCTTCCACCTTTTCTTATGCTTCTTATAATGTTTCTGAGCCAAAGAGAGAGAAACACTGCATTTGTTATCACACAATTTGCAACGAAGTGCTGTTTCTGGTTATAAGACAATTTCAGTCCAGCTGTTTTTAATATTGCAAAAAGCTTTTTTAAAAAAAACCTGGAAATTACTATAGCAAGGAAGCAACTTAACCTTGAAAAGTATCAGAGCCAAGACTAAAACAGCTGAGGGCAAGAGGAAGTGAAGAGAGGACACAGACTGGGATCCCTTTTCAGGAGATTTCTTCTTCTCCATTTCCCAGTTGCCTCACATTTCTGCAATCTTCTACTGATGATTTTTTTTTTACTCCATTTAATTCTTGAAATGGAGTAAATAGGAAAATCTGTTTAAATCAACTTTAAGTCAAATTTTCTTTTTCTAATAATTTAAAAATATTTAGAATGATTTATAAAATTATTGTGACAAATACTTTTGTTCAAATACCATGTTCTTTTAGGGTAGGATATTATGGACTCGTGTTTACTTAAAAGTGGTTAAATTCATTTTAGACAATCTACAACTTTTACCTCGCTGGGTTAAGAGACAGATGTTTTTCAGTCTTAGGTGTGAGATGGCAACTTGCTTATCAGTATGATTTCTAAAAGCTCTTATTCCATTCCACAGTCTCTTTTCTTTCTTTGTTTTTTAAATTTTATTTTAATTAGGTATATATGACAGCAGAATGCATTTTATTCATTGTACACAAATGCAGTACAAATTTTTACTTCTCTGGTTGTACATGATGTAGCATCATACCATATATGCACTCGCACATGTACCTAGGGTAATGATGTCCATCTCATCCCACCATCTTTCCTGCCCTCATTCCCCATCCCCACCCTCCCTCCCCTTTGTTCCATCAGAGTTCCTCCATTTTTCCCTTGTCCCCCCCAATCACAGATCAGCGTCCACTTATCAGAGTATTTGACCTTTGTTTTTTGGGGATTGGCTTACTTCACTTACCATGATATACTCCAACTCCATCCATTTACCTGCAAATGTCATAATTTTATTCTCTTTTAATGCTGAATAGTATTCCATTATGTATGTATACCAGAGTTTCTTTATCCATTCATCTATTGAAGGGCATCTAGGTTGCTTCCACAGTTTAGCTATTGTGAATTGAGTTGCAATAAACATTGATGTGGCTGAATTACTATAGTATGTTGAGTTAAAGTCCTTTGGATATAGATCAAGGAGTGGCATAGCTGGGTCAAATGTTGGTTCCACTAAAAGTTTTCTGAGGAATCTCCATACTGCTTTCCAGATTGGTTATACCAATTTGCAGTCCCACCAGCAATAAATGAGTGTGACTTTCCCCCTACATTCTCACCAACATTTATTGTTGTCTATATTCTTGATAACTGCCACAGTCTCTTTTCTTGAGTCATGCCATTTTAATTAATAGAAAATGTTAATATTATTTATTAATAGGTATTAGTACATACATATTTATTATTAGATAAACAATCTTTTAAAACTTATGTCACAGGAGAAATTATGTGTTTCACAATAGTTTTCACCCTGGTGCTCAAGATGCATTTGTTCTTTCTCTATAATAAAATTATTTCCTCTCCATTTTATATTTCTTCCTCTTTATTCCATTTTCTTTTGCTCAATTGCTCTTTTATTTTTCTTTATTCTATATCTATAAGCATCTACTTTTTTAATTAAGTATAATAAAAATCAATATCTTAGAGACAGAAAAATAGTTATATCTTTTCTTAGTATAAGTGGCTTCAAATTTTGGGGACAAAAATATAATGCTAGTCTATAAATATGTATTATACTATTAAAGCTAAGCAAATGCTTCATTAAAATCAGTACAAATAAATTATAATAAACGGAATATGAATATATAACATATAAATGTGTATAAAATATCTGGGTGCATGTGGGTACATGTATATGCAGTAATACAAAATATCCAAGCTGGGAAGAGAGGGGGAGTGGGTTGAGGGGAGAGTTAATACAGTGTCACCAGGGGATAATGATCTTGTTTCGGCAAGGATAGAATAGAGTATTGAGAGCAAAAGTATTTCTTTGAGATATGAAATCTGTAAAATTTGTGGGTAAATAAAACCTACTTAAACTTTTACTATATGTTTTATTGTAAGTTCATTAATTTCCATCTTTGTTGTTGCTTGTTTCTATGATACTGGGGATTGAAAACAGGGGTGCTCTACCATGTGCTATGTCCCCAGCCCTTTTCTTTTATTTTTTTTATTTTGAGACAGTTTCTCACTAAGTTGCTGAGCCTTGAAGTTGTGATCTTCCCACCTCAGCTCCAGAGTTGTTGGGATTACAGGAATGCACCACCATAGTTGGCTATCTGCCCTTTCGAGAACTTTTTTGATCCTAAGGATTTTGAATTGAATGAAATATGTTTCCTTGGAAAGCAATATTTTGTTAAATGTAATTTAAGATGGAAGAATAGAGGTCCAAATATATATACATATATCTATGTTTGTGTGAATAGATGCATCTATATAGATGCATATATAATACATATACAAATTCTTTTATTTATAAACATATACATATGTATCTATATGTGTACAGATATATATATATATATATATATATATATATATATATATATATATATATGCATGCATACATACATATGCACACATACACTCTCTTTTGAAAAAATTATCATCTTGGGAAAAATACTAACTTACAGTCAATTTAGGGAATAGGTAAAATGATCGTTTTAGTACTAATGTACCAAAAGTTAAATTCTGAAAGAAAATATTTATCTTAGATTAAGGCAGAACTTTAGAGAAATGTTTGGATACAAGTGTGGTATTAACAAAGTGTCCCCAGGGAAAGCCTGGGAAAGAGCAGGAGAGGTTGAACAAGAAATGGGTAGAAATCAGTCAGTAGGTAAGTTTTCAGGCAAAATGTGGAAAATAAATTATATTTCAGAGTGGTTTTTGCTGAGTCAAGGGATTTGGATGTTCGCAGGTTCGTTGCTTAGTCATTAACTGAGGAGCCATCTGAGGGTGGTAATGTTGAGGGTTTACTCTAAGCACTCTGGTTCTGGATTTTCTGAGTTACTTGTGAGAAAAACAGGTACACAGCCCCAGGCCAGTCCTTAGAAGACAGTTGCAGGTCTGGGATTCTGGAAATAAAGGCTCACAGAAGCAATAAGAAGGGCTAACAAAGTGTTTAAAATAAATTCAAGGGTATTTGGGTAAAACATCAGCTGTGTACATTGACACAATCTAGATTTTTGTGTCACTGATGAAATCCTAAACCAATCTCTTTCAAATAGTTACTTATACAGTAAATGGCAAATAACAAAAGCTATTATTTCTTAAGATGTATTGTTTGTATTGTAATGTATGCACAGAAAAATTTTACATTCTAAACACTAAGATATGATCATGGAAAAAATATTTTAGAAGTTTTAATACAAATAAGTAATGGGCATATTAAGTAATGTTGATATAGTTTTGGGAACTTAATTATGCTGTTCTTTGTATTAAGTCTTATTTTGCTTTATTTTAGATTCATTTAATATTAATATTTTACCACATTCAACTTCTCTATCTTTGCACATGTGTATGAGGAATTCCCTAGTGAGTTACACCTATTATGGTACTTTATTTCTTATTTACTTAGCATTTATCTCCTGATAGGAAAGGCCTTCTAACACAAAGATCAAGCACAATTATATTATTCAGAAAATCTAATGTTGATACAATGATCTTATATAGTCATTGATCAAGTTTCTCCAGTCACCCTTAGGAAAATAGCTGTTATATTTTCTTAAAAATTATTTTAATTAGGTTTATATGACAGCAGAATGCATTTTGATTCATTGTACACAATTGCAGCACAACTTTTCACTTCTTTGATTATACACGACAGAGCATCACACCATATATGCAGTCATACAGGTACCTAGGGTAATGATGTCCATCTCATTCCACCATCTTTCCTGCCCCTGTACCCCTACTCTAAGGATTGATCTTACACCGGTCAGAATGGCAATTATGAAGAATACAAACAACAAGAAGTGTGGGTGAGGATGTAGGAGAAAGGCACACTCATTCATTGCTGGTGGGACTGCAAATTGGTGCAACCACTCTGGATTTATTGCAGCTCAATTCACAATAGCTAAACTGTGGAAGCAACCTCAATGCCCTTCAATAGATGAATGGATAAAGAAACTGTGGTATATACAAACAATAGCTGGTTGTCTTTAGGGAAATCCCACTATATCTATCTATGTATGTTTCTATCAATCAATCATTGATGTATATATAAAAGATAAGTTATCCCTACAAAGCAGCTGTAAATAATGATCACGAATTACTTTGAATTGTCCAAACATTTTAAATTTTGTGTAAATTTCTCATGATAATTTATTTTTAATTTAATAATTTAGAAAAGATCAGGTCTATATCTAACTAATAGTGTATTGGAGTCGATTTTTTTCTTGACTATTTGTTCTTTTTAAAATTAATTTCTAAGTGAATAAAATTTTTAAAATATTATTTCCTTAAAAGTACTCATTAGTTTAGTGAAAAGTGAACCAAAATCCTCCATTATATAATTTCATACAATATTGATTAAACTTTTTCCATGTTCCAGGCTATTTTAAGATCTTCAGTTACACTAAGTCTTTTAATCCTCAGAATAATGCCAAAAGATAAATACTATTATATTCTGCATTTATGAAAATGAAAAACTGGTACATCTGAAAAAAAAGGTACAGTCCACCACTATCATTCTGTTTCAACAACCTTTCACAGAATATAATGTAGCTTTTCTACTATGATGTTCATTTAATATAGAATCATTTTTTTTTTGTTTTTGTTGAGGACTTTCATGCACTGAAGAGCCATATCTGTGTGAATCTAATGGTCATTAGCCAATTAAAGATTAGTGAACATGTGTATATAAAGTAAGCTTGAGAAAAGTATTAATAAAGTCAAATTTATATTAAAATTTTGTATTTGGACATAATTAACAAAGTTTAGATCAACTGGAATAGGTAGATTATTCTGTCATTACAGACACGTCATATTGTGAAATCACTTAGAATATGGGAGAATGTCAGTAATATCCTTAATATTACAAAAGTTAACCATCAAGTAAATTTAATTTCTCAATAGAGTATGAAATTATTTTAAAATGTTATGTTAAAGCTATTTGATAACAGCTTTTGAAACAGTTTTCCTTGTTTCTTTTAGTTTTGGTTATCTATGTTCACCATTCTTAGTTTCTATTAACATGAAAATTTGAATTGACTTAAATAAATATTAGACGGGTATATTGATTTTCATTAAAATATGAATTAGTATGATAATGTTATAATGCTTTTGGGAATTCCTTGGTTCTCAGTCATTTTCATCTGAGACCACCTCGCTAGTTTCCCATCCTTAACTGGAACAGTCAACTTTCACATTAACATAGCCAACTCAGATTACCTTATGATGTTCCAGATCTGATATCAAGCAACTAACTAGCTATTTCAAAGTCATATCCAATTCAATCAGTCTAAATGGAAATCAGGATCTTGCCCTGTAAATGTGGTTCTCCTTTAAAGTATGTTGTCTTCATCAATTATGTATTTCACCTCTCTTCTACATGTGTACGCTGAATCTAAGTACCATATGCGAAATCCTCTTCCTCTTTACATTCCATGCACAACTCATTAACAAGCTCTATCACTATCACCTTCTAAGTTTCTCGAATCTGTCCACTTATCCCTACCTCCTTTGCTACAGTCATCTCTTATTTGATCATTTGCAAAAACTCAATAATGTGACCATTATCTGAGATCTTTATGAAGATTACCTTATTTAACCCTTCCTCTAGTAGGCTAGTACTATGATTTTCCTGGTCTCACTTGTAAGGTCACATGGTTAATATCACACAACCACTAAGTAGAAGACCTGAAATTTGAATCTGGTCTGTGGGGCCACTGAATATTACACTCAGCAATATTGAACCTAATCTAGAGCAACAAATATTTTGTTGACCTTGGATTGTAAGAATAATGTAACTATTTTAATGAAAGTGATCTTGCATCTTCAATTCAGCCTTATGAAATAAAGATTAATTCTTCTTCATATGGAAGTTCCTTAAATTATACTCTGGGTAAGAGAGCTCACTCTATTGTTTCTATAAGAATTACAGGGAATCTGATCCAGATCTTCTTTCCTTCTATAACCTGACATTTTACTTAACACAGAGGAGGAGTTTGGAGAAGTTTGAGGAGTAAAGAGTTAACATGTTCTTAGACTGCACCTGTATATATCAGCCTTCTTAAGTAAGCCTTGGGCAAGTGCTGCATCTCAGTTTACTCATGGTTGTTGAATGTTCTGACAAGAGCCTGCAGTGCAGCTCTTCTACCCCTGTAGATTGGGGAAGTACCCACGGGGTTTAAATTCTAGATGAACAGGAGACAGACATGACGTCTTGTTTTGAAAACCGAGGGGATTGAGGTGCATTTGCTTCCAATGTCTATCTCACACTGACACAAGGATGGACTGTCTGCAAATTTATTTCATGGGGTCCTTTATTTCAAAGTTGCTTTATTTTTCTAGGGGATGTTCCATTATATAGATATAGTGGATGAGTTAAAAATCAAAATCTCTACAGTTGGGTTGAGACCAGACCCAGAGTTCCAAAGTCCTGAAAATACCAGCTGTCCTAGAAGCTCTTTAGAATAAGTTTTTTTTCCTTCCTTCCTTTCTTTCTTTCTTTCTTTTTTTTTTGTCTCTTTGGAATAAGAAGTATTTTTGTTTTAAGTCAGCAATGTGTACTGTTTCAAATATTGGCTGTTGCTTTTCCTCCAGCTCCAAAGTCTACCGAAGAAAGCCAGCAACTCTCAATGACTTTCCTTACTACCAGTTATGATAATTCCCAGTAGCTGCTTTCCCTGGAGTTGGTCTTGTGTGTCTCACATTCATTAGCAGTTTCTTTGTCTTTAAGTAACTCACAGAATATGGCAAAAGTATGGTGGGCTTCCGGGTGGCATTCAAACAAAACCCTATGTGCTGCAGCTGTATATCTTCTAGAGATTTTTTTTTTGTCATTGTTTGTGGCGAGCCGCCATTACAAGATGGCGCTGGCCTTGTGGTGGTCTGTGATAAACAACTCCTTCTTTGGGAGAGTTGGCACATGGTTCTTTGACACCCTACGAGAAAGCTCCACGTGGCAGCTTCGCATTGGGTGTTTGGATACTTTATTAAGGCTGGGAGGGACTTCTGGGAGATTAGAAGAACTCGGAGATTAGAAGAACTCTCGAGAGCTTGAATAAACAGCTGTAAGAAGATTCCCGGTGTTGCGTCTTCCTTGCGGGCAAGGGGGTCGCGACAAGTGGTGCCGAGACCCGGGAAAATCAAAACTTGCAAGTCGTCAGAGGTGGTGCACTGAACAGTCCCGGTAAGTGGGACCCCACAGTCCCCGTGGGTGGGACCCGACAGTCCCCGTGGGTGGGACACGACAGTCCCGGTGGGCGGGACCTGATAGTCCCGGTTAGTGGGACCCGCAATCAAAGCGGAATCAGCTCCTCTACAAAGACAGAGAGAGCCTCATATTTTATTGCAGCTGCACTGTGTACTTTTCTTTTGTTTCTGTGTACTTTCGTTTTGTCCTCTGTATCTGTTCTGTTGCTGTGTCATGGGTGTCACATCTTCAAGCCCGCTTCTTCTGGCACTAGACGGCCTGTTACGTTCCAAAGGCCTGAAAGTGAAACATAGTATCTTACAGAGATTTTTGCAGAAAGTAGATGTTGCTGCACCGTGGTTTGCATATTCGGGCAGCCTTACTATGCCTTGTTGGGATAAATTGGGCAAGGATCTTGACTTTGCTTGTGAGCAGGGCATATTGGAGGGTGGGGTGATTCCCCTTTGGAAGATAGTCCGTAGTTGCCTCACAGATGGCAGATGTCATGACGCACTTGCTAAAGGACAGGAGGTTTTAGAAAAGTTACTTGAGGAGAAATCGGAGACAGCAGGCAGTGAGATATCTCAGGAGGATGGGAGTGTGCGGAGCGTGAAACAGGGGAGGAGACGATTATCTCTGACAAAAGGTGAGGTATCTCGGGAGGATGGGAGCGTGCGGAGCGAGAAGCAGGGGAGGAGACGCTTGTATCCAGATCTCAGTGCGCTGCGCACACCCCCATGTGGAAGCGGGTCAGAAGAAGAGGAGGATGAGGAGGAGGAGCTTGGGAGGCTGTCTCGCCAGCTAGGGAGTTTAGCTGCTGGAGAAGGGAACGAAGATAGACCGGGGCTCAAGAAATGTGATCCTCCGGACCCACCGCCGTATGGTGGGGGTGTTTCGGGGAGGGCTTTCCATGCTCAAACATGGAAGGCTGTTAACGCTGAGATGGGTCTTGCTTATCCAGTTTTTCAGGATGAGAATAGGGGAAGATTTTCGGAGCCTTTAGATTTCAAAATTGTGAAGACCCTGGCAGAGTCTGTACGCACTTATGGGGTGGATGCCGCCTTCACATTAACTCAGGTGGAGAGTCTGTCTAGATTCTGTATGACTCCCTCTGATTGGGCTAGCCTTGTTCGGGCTTGTGTTTCTCCGGGCAAGTATTTGGACTGGAGAGCATTTATGCTAGAGGGCGCAATAGAGCAGGCCGCCCAAAACCATGCAGCAGGACATCCTCATTGGGATAAGGACATGCTTTTGGGGCAAGGTAGATTTGCTAATCAACAGACAGGATTCCCTCCTGAGGTATATGATCAAATTAATAACATTTGCATTCGGGCATGGAAGTCACTTCCAAATAGAGGAGAAGTGTCTGGTAATTTGACCAAGATTTTACAAGGCCCTACAGAACCCTTTTCAGATTTCGTAGCAAGGATGGTGGATGCTGCTGGAAAGATTTTTGGGGATCCTGATAGAGCCATGCCCCTTGTTAAGCAATTGGTCTTTGAGCAATGCACCAAGGAATGTAAAGCAGCAATCGCTCCTTATAAGAACAAAGGCATAGAAGTATGGATGAAAGTGTGTAGAGAGATTGGAGGGCCTTTAACTAATGCAGGTCTTGCAGCTGCTGTCCTTCGGATTGCAAAAGGGGGCAATCCTGCCGCCAGAACATGCTTCCATTGTGGTCAACCCGGTCATATCAGACGTGAGTGTCCCAAAAATGTCAATTTTACTGGACCTCCTCACGGTGGCCCTTCCACTGGCCTTCGATCACCGGGATTGTGTCCAAGGTGCAAAAGGGGGAAGCATTGGGCAAAAGAGTGTACATCAGTGAGGGACATCCATGGACAGCTTATTTCAGCTGGGCCAAAAAACGGCCGACGGGGCCCCCGACCCCAGGGCCCGCAAATATATGGGGCAGTGGAGAATGTCACACCCGAACCCGAGACATGGCCATCTCTACGCCATCCCATGAAACGCGGAGAGCCACTACAGGTGCCGCGGGATTGGACCTCTGTTCCACCTCCAGACTCGTGTTAACACCTAAGATGGGAGTCCAATTGGTGGAAACTGAGTTCAAAGGGCCTCTACCACCTGGCACTGTAGGTTTGCTAATTGGACGTGCATCTTCCATTTTGCAAGGTCTTCATGTTTTCCCTGGAGTCATAAGTCCTGATACTGTAGGGATAGTAAAGGTTATGGTGGAAGCTCCAAAAGGCATTGTGTCCATCTCCCCAGGAGATCGGATTGCTCAATTACTGGTTTTGCCTAGTTTACATGATCATTTCCCTGCAGACTCAAAGTCACGGACAGGGAATGAGATTGGTACCACCGGAGGGAATTGTGCTTATTTG
Source organism: Spermophilus citellus (assembly GCF_964194105.1). Lineage (NCBI taxonomy): Eukaryota > Metazoa > Chordata > Mammalia > Rodentia > Sciuridae > Spermophilus > Spermophilus citellus. The sequence continues at coordinate 67,941,880 of NC_138196.1, read as the reverse complement.
TCACTAGATATGAGTAATCGCCCTACTTTGGAATTAAGCATAGAAGGTAAATCAATTGTGGGCTTACTTGATACAGGTGCAGATCGTAGCATCATTGCACTTAAGGACTGGTCTAAGGGATGGCCAGTGCAGACTTCTGATCAATCTCTGAGAGGACTTGGATATGCCCAGGCTCCTCAGGTTAGCTGTAGACATCTTTCCTGGAAGGACCCGGAAGGACATCATGGTACTTTTCAGCCTTATGTACTTAATTTACCTATCTCTTTATGGGGCCGTGACCTGATGAAAGACATGGGGTTCACTCTTAGTAATGACTATTCCCCAGTGTCCCAACAAATTATGCACGACATGGGGTATAGGCCAGGTTTAGGACTAGGAAAACATTTACAGGGACGTAAGCATCCTGTACAAGGTCATCAAAAGCTTGACAGATTTGGTCTGGGTTTTTCCTAGGGGCCGCTGAGGCTCAAATACCCATAACATGGCTCACCGAGGAGCCTGTTTGGGTGCCTCAGTGGCCTCTTCCCTCGGTTAAACTGGCAGCAGCCCATGCTCTAGTTAAAGAACAACTTGACTTGGGTCACATCCAACCCTCTACTTCTCCATGGAATACTCCCATATTTGTCATTAGGAAAAAATCAGGGAAGTGGCGCCTACTGCATGATCTACGAGCGGTTAATGCTCAAATGCAACCTATGGGGCCCATTCAGAGAGGGCTGCCTCTGCTCTCTTCTGTTCCTCAAGGCTGGCACATTATTGTTATTGACATTAAAGACTGTTTCTTTTCTATTCCTTTACATCCTAAAGACTCGCAGCGTTTTGCCTTTACCCTTCCCTCATGTAACCACGAGGAACCAGATCAAAGGTTTGAGTGGATAGTGTTGCCGCAGGGAATGGCTAATAGTCCCACAATGTGTCAGATGTATGTAGGGAAGACACTTGTGCCCCTCAGACAAAAGTACTCCTCCATCAAGATCATTCATTATATGGATGATGTATTATTGGCTGCTAAATCAGAACAAACAGTTCATGAGGCCTATGACGACCTCGTGAAGTTGTTAGCACAATGTGGGCTGCATATAGCACCTGAAAAGGTTCAAACAGGAGATTCTATTAAGTATTTGGGAGCAACAATTGGGTATGACAAATTACAACCACAAAAAATCACCATACGAACTCAGGATCTTCAAACTCTAAATGATTTTCAAAAACTGCTGGGAGATATTAATTGGATACGAGGATATTTACATATTTCTAATGTTGTACTACAGCCTTTGTATGCTACTCTTAAAGGTGATCCAGATCTTACTTCCCCTCGTAGCCTCACCAAAGAGGCTAGAGCGGCCCTTATGACAGTAGAAGAAGCTATACAACATGCCACTTTATGCAGGCTCCAGAGTGATAAACCTTTTCAATTATGTGTGCTTGCCACTATGCGGCAGCCTACTGGAGTACTATGGCAAGATGGACCTTTGCTATGGATACACCCACATGTATCCCCAGGAAACTCCTTAGAATATTATCCTGATGCTGTTGCAGCATTAGCACTTAAAGGGATTCAACAAAGCATTCAATTTTTCGGACAATCACCTTCTTCTCTTATTATACCCTATACTAAAGCTCAACTTAATGTTTTGTGTGCTACTCTAGATAACTGGGCTATTCTATGTTGTTCGTTTCAAGGGGATATTGATAATCATTACCCTTCTCATCCGTTACTCCATTTTGTTAAGGAACATCCTATTATTTTCCCTAAAGTAACTTCATCCAGTCCAATTCCGGGGGCTGTTAATATTTTTACTGATGGTTCCAAGTCTGGAATGGGAGCTTATGTCATTAATGATTCTCCCCCTGTCCAGCATCAATTTGCTCCTGGAAATCCACAATGGGTAGAACTGCAAATTGTTATTGAGGTGTTTAAACAGTGTTCTTTTCCTTTTAATCTCATTTCGGACTCCATCTATGTGGTGCAAGCACTAAAAATCCTAGAGGCTGTGGAAGCTATTAGTGATGCCCGTAATGTATCTGCTTACTTTAATCAGCTTCGACAGCTTATCTGTAGCCGCACTGCTCCCTTTTATCCAATGCACATCCGGGCTCACACCTCTCTCCCTGGTCCATTATCACAGGGTAATGCCTGTGCGGACTCAGCCACTCGAGGTCAATTGATCTGTTTGGCTTCCTCCTTAGAAGAGGCTAAATTGTTTCACCAAAATTTCCATGTTAATGCTTTAACACTGCGCAGGCGTTTTTCCATTTCTAGAGCAGATGCTCGGCAGATAGTATTGCACTGTCCCCATTGTGTCACATTTCTTCATCCCCCTACTTATGGAGTGAACCCACGGGGGTTGAAGCCACTGGTTGTCTGGCAAATGGATGTGACACATATACCTGACTTTGGTAACCTCAAGTATGTCCATGTTTCTGTTGATACGTACTCTGGAGTTATTCATGCTTCTGCGTTATCAGGAGAAAAGGCACGTAATGTCATCACTCATTGCCTGGAAGCCTGGGCGGCGTGGGGTGCGCCCACGTCCCTTAAGACTGACAATGGACCTGCTTATACTGGCAGACAATTCACGTCCTTTTGTTCTACTATGGGAGTGCAACTTACTCATGGTCTGCCTTACAATCCTCAAGGACAAGGCATTGTTGAGCGTGCTCATCGCACCTTAAAGGAAACTTTACAAAAACAAAAAGGGGGAATAGGAGCTGGACATACTCCTAAAGACTGCTTGTCCTTAGCTCTCTTTACTATTAATTTTTTGAATTTGGATATTCATGGTCGCTCTGCGGCCGATAGACATGTGTTCCCTCAGCCCTCTGTGATTGGCTATGTTAAGTGGAAAGATGTTCTTACGGGCCAATGGAACGGCCCCGACCCCGTGCTGACATGGGCACGAGGATCCGTATGTGTTTTTCCCCAGGATCGCACGGAACCATTGTGGGTCCCTGAACGCCTGACAAGAAGAGTCCTGACGCCAGCTACTCAGCAACAAGAATTACCACAGCAATCCCGTGATGAGGATCTTCATTCTGCTGAGTGCCCTGGCTCTGGTGCTGATGCCGATGACACAGACGACACCAATGCAATGGTGGGCGGTGGCACGGGCTTGGCCAATGCCGATGCCGGTTCACGGTAATTCCAGTGTCCTTCCCACTCTTTTCTCTACCTCGTGTGAGATGTCTGCGCCCTGTGCCTCTCCTAGAGGGGATGTGGAACGCATTTACAATCAATCTCAAGTTAATCTCACAGGAGTGTTTTGTTTTAGCCTTGGGAACGCTCATTGTATCCGTCTTAAGACCAAGAATTTGACTAACTGGGACAATCCATTGCAGTCCAGTCAAGTCTCAGGGAGCATTCTCAGTACTGTATTGGGCCAAGTAGTCTCAGGGGAACAATCAGGCTCAGGAACCTCCGTAAATAGCTCTGCTTTAACCACAACTACCTTGGCTAGTATCTCCGAGGTACTAATTCCAATGCCCCCATATTCTAGTGGACTTCCTTATGCCACTCATTTTAAGGCTTCTCCTTACTGTACCCCTAATCTTGGTTTCCCCCCAACATTCACGCCTTGTCAGGATTATTCTTGGGAGAAACGTCAAGTTGCTAAAGGTTTCTCCCTTTCCCCCTCTCTTAAGAGGTATGTTTATGACTTTAGCAACAGTGCCAACTCCTCTACAGGAGTGGGTTGGTCCTGGTTTCAATGGCTGATTTCCAACACAAAGGGGGCTTCAGCTGATATTTCTGCACTGGCTCAATTGCTGGGAGCCAAAAGTTGGTTGGCTAATGTTTCTGGCACTGTTTACGAGAGTGAGCGAGGTAGTAGACTCACATCTGTTTCGTTCAACTCTCTGTTGGATAATGCCACATTGCCCCCTGCAGCGGTTTGTGTTCAATCTCCGTTCTTACTCCTTTTGGCTAATGACACCTCGTCAGAAATGCTGGATTGTTTTAATGTTAATTGTTTCTTATCTGAATGTTGGGATGGTTCTTCGGCTGTAGCAGTGGTTATGAAAATTCCAACCTTTGTTCCAATCCCAGTTATTGCGGACCCTGATAAATTCCCCATTGTTGAGCTACTTAGAGTCCGCAGGGATTTTGGAATCACAGCTGCTATAGTGACAGCCGTGGCGGTATCTGCTGCTGCAGCGGTCGCGGCCGGAGTGGCCATGGCCAATCAAGTGCAGACTGCTGCCTCCGTTAATCAAGTTGTTCAACAAACTTCTATGATACTTGAGTCCCAAAATGCAATTAATCAACATATTTTGTCAGGGATCTTAGCTGCCAACCAAAGAATAGATTTACTCCAAGCTCAGGTAGAAGAATTGGCTGATTTGGTGCTTTTGGGCTGTGTTGATTAACGTGCACATTTATGCATAACCTCTGTCAGATTTAATGATTCCAGGAATGCCTCCCGTATCATCGGAGAATACTTGGCCGGAAATTGGTCCATGGCAGCGGAAGACATGATCCAGTCTCAACTAACCCAGATAGCTGTCTTGAATAGTACCCACGTTGATCCCATAACGTTGGGTCAATTCACTGATTGGATATCTTCTGCCTTTTCCTTTTTTAAAGAGTGGGTGGGGGTAGGCATTTTTGGCGCAATGTGTTGCTTCGGTATGGTTCTCTGCTTGTGGTTTCTCTGCCGCCTTAAGGCCCGCAATGCTCGCGATAAAGCTATGATTATACAAGCACTTGCAGCTTTGGAAACTGGCAACTCACCTCAAGTTTGGCTTGCACAAATTAAACAGTAAACCTTTGACATGGTCGTTGCACCCCAAGTTTTACGGACATTGCACTGGGAACGACATGTCCTTCCTTGTTATTCTCCTAGTGTTGGAAAGCCCTTGCACTCTGCCGGCTTTACTGCCATTGCACACAGATGGGTTTCCACGCTAGTACTTTTCTATCGCTCTATGACCCGTGCCTTTCTTTTAGGGTGTTGCCAACTTGTTTGTCGTTGTATTTCTATACAGCCACAGTTCAGCCTCAGAGACCTAATCATGACTGGCTGAGTAGATACCATTAAACGCCCTGGCAACAACGAGCTGATCTTGTAGTACCCAGAGACGGGCAACTTTCACGCTTGCACTGCAACCTAAGACAGGGGAATGGGGCCTCCCCAAAGACGGGTAAGCAATGTAAGGGCAGTGAACGACCTAAGACAGGGGCTACTTGATTCCCTTTGACGTGCTATAAACAGAAGGAAAAAACTGCTGGCAGTGGATTCCCCCCGGCCCCCAGGGCTTGGATCCAGCCCTGATTTGTATGCACGTCAGGGAGGCCAGCTCACAGGGCCTTAACAGCTTTGTGGTGTCTGTTTTCATATTCAGCCAATAACGGTCATGTGGGAACGTCCTGACCTGCTTGGGTCTGATGAGGTTCCTGGTTGAAGGCTTCGTATGAGTAATGGCGATTCACCTCTACTCTTGCCTGTTTTGTTTTTAGTAAACGAAGGGGGGAACTGTGGCGAGCCGCCATTACAAGATGGCGCTGGCCTTGTGGTGGTCTGTGATAAACAACTCCTTCTTTGGGAGAGTTGGCACATGGTTCTTTGACACCCTACGAGAAAGCTCCACGTGGCAGCTTCGCATTGGGTGTTTGGATACTTTATTAAGGCTGGGAGGGACTTCTGGGAGATTAGAAGAACTCGGAGATTAGAAGAACTCTCGAGAGCTTGAATAAACAGCTGTAAGAAGATTCCCGGTGTTGCGTCTTCCTTGCGGGCAAGGGGGTCGCGACAATTGTTGTGGTTGACACTTGAAATACAACACAGATGCCAGATGTACTGATTTGCAGCTCAGAATCACGTTTCATACTCCATGAAGTTGCTATCCTATGCATCTTCAAATCATAACTTGATAGGTAGGAAGAAATACGTTGTAGGTAAGTTTTAATTTATGTTCTACTTTTTTTTTTTAATTCTGTTTGAGTATCCTGGTCTCATTGCTAAGGGTCCCAATTTAGATAAAGACGTTAATCCATGATCTATAGCATTGACAAAGCAAGATAGATAGTTGCAGGAAATTTGAATATTTTCTCACCTCATTATCACTTCTGAGCCAGGCAGTTGTGATAACTTGATAAAAGCATTGTCAATAACTGTTCTCACTCAGACAGAAGCAGTTTTGAGATTTGTACTTATCTAATACCTCATCTGTTAGTAAAAATATTAGTTTGTAGTGGTAGGGGATATGAAAATATGTAAAAGTAGGACTGTCTTTTAATATAGAAGTAGAGATTACTTCTATATAGAAATGCTTGCTTCAGAGATGCAAAAGAGAGGAGCCCCACAAATTGCAAGGATATTCTCCATCCTGGGAATAGAATGCATCTCTCCTGAATGTATTGTTTAGTAGGAGAGCTGGGGAGCTGAGTCCCCAAATGCTAACAGTTATTAAAGAGCTTTACTTTGACTCTCCCTTTTGGCTTCCAATACATATAACCTGATACTTTTTCTTAAAACTGTTGCAGCCAGAGAAGACTAACAGTTGTTAGAGTATCTGGAAATGGAGTCTCATAAGATGTAAAATTCTGCCTCAGCCTATAACAACAATTAAAGTTTTTAGACAAAACTTCCCAAGTTAGAAAGGAGCAATGTAACAAGAAATGATCAGACAAAATTTCACACTGCCAAAACAGCAGCCTGTACAGATATTATGAAATTGCAAAGAAGAGAGGAGGTCAAGCTGAACATTAAATTGTTGAAATGGAAGAAAAGAGTGAAATAATCAGAGCAAAAGGAGAGGGAAAACATAAAAAGATTAAAACCCAAGAAGACTATAATAGGGAAGACAGATGAGATAATCTGACATAAAAAGAATTAGTGTTTCTGAAATAGATAACCCACATAAAGGGGGAAATACAAGATGATACAGCACAGAAAAACTTCCCTGAAAAAGAAGAGATGACACATTCTGCAAATTGAAGGGGAACACACTGAAATTATCTCAGTAAAGCTATGTAATTGTAGAAGAATGAAAATGTAATTATTCAGGCAATCAGTTTGAATAAGGCAAGAGCCTTGAAAAAGGAAAATTTTACTTTATCTCAGATATCTTCAAAATAACCATCAATGCCAAAAGAGAAGGTGTATACAGATCAGTAAGGTCAGATCCATGAGAGGAGGAATTAGATAAGTTTAAACCTCAAATCTGACTTCTTCACTGCTGTATATACAGCACCTGCAGTAGTTCATGACACATAAAACATGCTCCATAAATACTTGTTAAATGAATGACAATAAAATATCATGGGAAAAATGTATCACTATGGAATATTGGAGGCAATTAGCTTCTGGCTCAAATATCAAGGCACATTCTGAAATGTGAAACAACTCAAGAAATATATCTCTAATAAATAATTTTGGGAAAAGTCCAGTTATGCAATAGTTGAATCAAAATAAGAAGCTTGAGATGGAAGATGTGATATTGCATCACTTTGACAAAAATAATACATTCATTATTCCAAAAGAAGATCTGAAAATAGGACAAAGGGAAGGAACAAATAAAAATTCATCTGTTCTGGAAATGGGATGAGTTGAAATATAGAATTAAGAATGAAATGTTTATAGAATAAGAGGAAGAGTCTTGATGTTCAAGAAATTGGAAAGAAGAGGAAAAGGGATTTTTCATGAAGGATTATGTGAATCTAGAAGTACTGCTCAGTATTAGTTAATTCTTTGGTTGAATGCACTTATCTTTCTGAAAGTTAACCATGCTGTAGCTGGAATGTGTATGTGGGTTAGAATCTGAGGTTCAGGATGACAGGGACGTTCATGATTTTATGACTGTGTCTCCAGGAGCTACGATAATAGCCTAGCACCAACTTTGCAGCAAAGTAGGAGTTTGTGAAATATTTGTTGAACAAATAATATTTTGTTTTAGTTACTTTAGTAATATGCAACAAAATATTTTTTATTGGAAAAGATAATTACTAAAATGGAGTTAAGGATCATTTTAAAAATTTCAATATTTATTTGGTTGTTTCTATCTACTGTGTTCATATTTAAATGAATATTTCCCCTATCTAGAATGTAATTTCCCTACTATTTCTATCTGTCACCTCTCAAATTTATAAGATAAATCCTCTTTCTGCAAAGGTACTTATATCAAAAATCATTTTCTTATAATTATGTCATTTTAGATGTTGAAGGTAATTTACAGATAACAGTTCAATCATTTAATTTCATTCAACTTTTTTTTAATATTAATTTATTTAGGTACTGAGGATTGAAACCAGGGGTGCTTTACCTCTGAGCTACATCCCCAATCCTTTTATCAAATTTTATTTTGTATTTTGAGACAGTATCACTTAAATTGCTTAGGGTCTCACTAAGTTGCTGAGGCTGGCCTTGAACTTGATATCCTCCTGCCTCAGCCCTGCAAATTGCTGGGATTACAGGTTTGTGCCACTACACCCAGAAAGAGTGTACACAATACACATTTTAGAGAAAGAGTGAGATAATACACATTCCTAAGCAAGTCCTGGAGGTCCCACAGCTTTCAATATAAAATTCTTCCTATTCTGCTATTTCAGGTCTTTGCTTTATTTTTCTTCCTAAAAATTAAAGTTTTGCAGCATATAATATTTCAGTCTTTTCAAAGTATTTTCAAGTGAGGCAAGTCAATTTGTTTATTTTCAATATCAAATTATATAGTGACTTCAACTTTCTAGGTGTCTGGGTGTGCGAATCGTAATTAAGTACCCTTGAATGAAAAACAAAGCGTGAACTGTTCAAAGTCTTCTGAATAGTCTGCCAAATTTTAGGAGTTATCATCACGACCCTGTTTACAAAATTCCTTTTCCTGAAATTGGCCTTAATTTGGTATTCGCATTTCCTGTACCACTCACTTAAAATGTATAGTGGCTAACAGGAAATAAAAGAAGATATGTGTTCCATTTACAAAATTTTGGCTGATGTTAACATTGTGATGAGAACATCTCCTTGACATTTTACAAAACATAAGCTTCTTGGCCCATTTATATGTAACGAGAAGTAATAGACTAAGATGCTGATAAGGAAATATGTAACTTAGGAAATGTCAGACAAAGGTATCATTTTGATGGAGTTTAAAGAAATTTATTATAACTTTTTACTTATTGGGCTAGTTTGTTAAGGTCTCTCGTGTGAGCAAGAGAAGTCTGACACAATGTAATGATCAGTATTGTTAAAAAATTGATGTTTGTCAATGATGTTTACTTAAAAATATTTCAATATATTTTCTTTTCTATGACAGTGAATTCCTGAAAGTTAAAGGAATAATAAAACTTGTCATTGCATTTATCTACTTTTTTTCTGAGTTGAGGAATCAATTCCTGTGGATTTTTATACAGGAAAAAAACTAATGTAGACTCTATATGGATTTGTGTCTCCATCTCCCTTTCAAAGCCTCCATCTTTCTACCATCTCAACAACAGCTTGAAGCTTGTAGCTCATCTTTTCGACTCTTAGGATGTAGCATTAATTTCCTTTCTCCCACTTTTTCTGTCTGTAATCAGCTGTTAATATAAAACTCCTCTGAGAACAGGTGGTTACTGATCATGCATCATCAATAAAATAAAATGTTTCTTGGCCAAATCAAAACCCGAATGACTCCACTAAGTATTAATTTTATAAATGAAACACTCCATTATTGTTACACGCTATCTCATTCCGTAAGCTGCTGAAAGTAAATATAGAACTGTTTTATTTGGATGAAAATATACTAAGCAGTTCAATTGATAAAAAGTGCATTATGATATTGATACATTCAATGATAATCTCAGCTCCTGAATAATGTTGTTTTATAACCAGAATCATCCATTTTTAACTCTTAGTTAAAAAAAAATGTCATTCTTGCCTAAAGCTTGGTGGTTGGACATGAGTGTTGTAGTGCAAAGTGCAATTTAATCCAGTTCCACTATTTGGGTTTTGGTTTTGCTATGTATAAATAGGACAAATGATTGCAACATCTCCCCCAAATTTTAAGAAAAATAAAATGAGATAATCTGCATGAAATCTGAGGCAAAGTATTTTGGATATACTACAACTTCAGTAATGTAAGTATTCACTTTAATAAAGATGAGGAAAATACCTATATTAGTTCCTTTCTTCTTTTTTATATATAAATATAAACCATATTTGTTACCAATACAGACAGTAGATTTCCCCTTTCCTGTACAATCAATGTTGCCTCAACATTGTCTTGTAGTAGAATTGTGCTCTTGCTTTTTCTTGTCCATCAAGAACAATTTTCAGATTTAAAATTGTGTAAATTGTGTATTTTACTGTCTTCCATAGATATGTCTTGGTTACTAATTTTTGTTACTTTCAGTCTTCTAAGAAATTAAAAATACTTTTCTTGTACTATAGTGAAATTTGGCATTAATTATTTTTTGAGATTTTTCCTTTTCTTTTAAAAGACTTTTCTCTTTAGTTGTGTGCCCAGCAGTGTGTGAGGTCTAACATGGTACTTCAATCCTTCTCCAATTCATTTAGAGGTTTTGTTAGTGTCATTTTCCAAAAGATTGTCCAACATGAGGCACATCTATTTGATACTTTCTTCAAAGACATAATATGTCAAACAAATAGAGCTTTATGACACATTATTTTGCTGGACTTACAGAAGCAATGATGTATTAGCAAAACAGATTTATTGACACTTTTGTCAAAAAAGTAGTTTTGCTTCAATTTCTGCACAAAAGCACCAGGTTCCATATTTTATTAGAGATGTCTTGTTACTCAAATAAAACCAATATGTTTAATGTGAAACAGCAATGTAACACAGAGAACTGAGTGAAATTAAAGACATGAAGCTTATGATAGCTCAAGGCACTTAAAAATAAAAGATGAGGAATGAATTTATTCTATACAAAAATGGGGAATAAACAACAGGTAGTGTAGGTCTGCTCTTCCTATCTGGTACAAGGATGATAAATGAGATGGGACTGAAGAGAAAGAAATGATCTTCTCAGCGTTGAGTGGTCATGGAATTTTGAGTAAGTTTTATATTTTAAAAAGGATCTGAATAGCTTCCTAAGTAGAAGCAAGCAAGGCATTCCAAAAAGACAGAACATTGTGGTTCAAGAGCTGAGGTTAGGTACTAGGCTATTACTCAAAAAGAGGCAGTAAAGAAAGATATTAAGGAAAATAGGGAAATTGAGTTGGTTGGAAGACTTCTCTGAAGCAGCGGATGACAGGCAGGGCCAGAGTCATGAGGATTTCTCTCTGACATTGCTGGAGAATATTAAATTGGCATAAAGTTACACATTGTTTTAAATGCTTACATGTTAAAATTAATTTTGTTGAGTGTTCAAAGTTTTAAATAATTAGTTTGGAGTTGTTTTACAATATAGACTACATTGTACATATATATTATTTGCTACTGTATCAATGGGTGGGACAACTGAATACTCTCAAGGATGATACTTGAAATGTTATTATTCCCATCTGCTAGCTGGCTCATAAATCTACATGAAAAGTTATTACACATGCAGCTCAACATTATATTTCCATGTGTTTTTCAAATGAGTTTGGGATATATCTTTTCTCAAGTGGTTAGAAACCTGGTTTCAATCCACAGCGGGTCTCATTCTGCAACATGAGGTTATGACAGATTTCAGTTGTGATTTATAGTTGTTTCAAAATTTTAAGCACTAAGTAAATTAATTTAGTTCATCTAATTTTTTTTCTAGATGTGAATTTATGCTTGATGATCAAATAACCAGAATAAAGCTATTTATTAACAGAAGGGTTTCATAAAATGTTATTAGTATAGCAGATGATAGAATTTTGCAACACGCCCACTTTATTTCATTTTTGGCACAAACCTGTTGGATTAGAAATCACTAGAGTTTTTTTTTCCTATGGGTAGTAGTAGTGTGTAATATTCAAGAAAGGAACGTGATCCGTAGCCACACCTCAGTGAAATTTTTCCCAAATAAAATAGCTTTATTAGAATGATTCCAGGGATAATATGAAAGTCTCTCAAGTTGGTTCTATAACATTTATTAGATCCACCCTCCCCACCACACTGAAAAGGAGAAAACTTTGTATGTTTTGGAGATGATCCTATTTGTGGTAGTTTGATTGAAGTCCTGAGTACTCCTGGAACATATTCATTTCTTGCTTCAGAGAAAATAAGCTCTAAAATCCTCATAATATGCTTGGCTACCTGCAGCTCTTTTTAAAATAGTGCTTGGGAGAAGTTAAAGAATATTTGCAAGATGCACTGTGGACCTCTTATGGGTCAGCTTACCTTATGAAAAGTTTGTTCCCAGCAATTATGCAACTGGACCACTTGGAAGGGATTCCACATCGATCACTTTAGAATATGAATTTTTTCTGGTGCTTTGATTTGGTACAGCTTATAGTTTGTTTCTTTGAGATGAATGATATTTTTTGTTTTTGTTTTTGTTTTTCAATTTTCCACGATAGGGATGGGCCTATGCATGCTACACAAGCACTTTTCATCTGTGCTACATCTCCATCCCCATGGTGAGTAAAATTTCAATATCAGGATATAAGTATTGGATAAAGATGCTATGTGGTCCTTTGAAAATTTCAAACAAGTTTGATGTAGTTGAATACAGGTAATCAGAGCCAATGGTGCCTGGCAGATTGAGAGGACAGTGTCATGCTAAGTATTTCTGCCATTTTAGTTAAAGATGTCTTATTTCTTCATAAGCAGAAGTAAGAGGCAAAAGAAGCACAAGTAATTTCAAATTCCAAGGTAGATAAACAGGATAAGAGAGGGAAGACTCTAGCAGTTCAGAACAGTTTTTTTTTTTTTTTTGGCTTTGGATTCATAATTTTTTCTTCTGTAACTGAGCCAAAACAAAACAAAACAAACAAACAAACAAACAACAACAACAACAAAACTCCCAAACAAAGAAAAACAAAAACCCCAAGTCCCAAGCCAACACAAACAAACAAAACAAAAACTCACCCCAAAGCCTACAACCTAACAGACAAGTAAACAGTCAAAATAGTACCTTTGTTTATGTGTGGATTTTTCATGGTGAGAACTAGTAATTACAGACACAAGGAATAAACACAGAATACTACTTTTCACATCAAATATGCATCACACTGAGATCTTAATGTTGGAAGTTGTGTTTGTGGGTAGAATTTCCTCCAAGAAATGGAGATTTGTGATGGTGACATCCACAGTGCTGGACTTCCTCAGAGTGGCGCCTGGTAGCTTGCAATCTAGAGAAAAGGGAATTTACATCATTTTAGCTTGATAAAGTGTTCTGTACTATTCTGTGGATATTTTGTTTTCCCATTCAACCCCCTTATGAAAAATGGGTTGGGATTCTAAAATAATAATTTAAAGCTTGATTGATAGTTTAAAATTGTTTTTTCTTTAGCTATAAATGGACACAATACCTTTGTTTTATTTATTTACTTTTATGTGGTGCTGAGGACCGAACCCAGGGCCTTGCATGTGCTAGGCAAGCACTCTACCGCTGAGCCACAACCCCAGGCCCAACAGTTTTGTTTTTTTTTTTTTTAAGAAAATATTAAAAGTCATGAAAGTTAATTTTTCAGAACTGGTAAACTGCTGTACTTGATTTGAACAACCCAATTTGAAGCACTTTGTTTGAATTTATACAAAAGGTATTTATTCAAGTATTATTGGTTGATGGGACTTCACAGGCTTGAATTGATGGGGGGGGGTGGTGGGTGGAAAATGACCAAGGAATCCAAGCATACTCTCAGTAGTGAAATAGTAAAACATTTGTTTATTCTGAAAAGCACAGGGAATGGACCCTTGGGGCTTCATAATATTAAGAAACAGGTAGGAGGGATGACCTTTCCCTGAAGCAACTCAATATTTGGCATGGTATTCCTTTGGACATTTTTATCAAGTGTATGAACAAATAGTGAAAGAATGTGTAAGCCCTGTGGGAATGAAGAGGCTGTTGCATCAAATTTTCAGACTCTGATAGTCTATGGTACACACATCTGTTCCTATCAGAAGAAACGAGACATTCTCAAGCTCTTTAAAGTTAAATGAGATTGGAAAATGCTACATTATATGTTAGAATTATTGGTTACCAGTGGGAATATGGAGGTTATTTCCCCTGTCTTCTACTCGGTTGCCCCCTGCCGTTTCATTTGTACACAGTCATAACCTCTGAGGTCTTGAGGAAGCTGGGAAAGTGTTGAGATGCAAATTGGAACTGCAGCTACCTAGGGGCTTTCCTTTTTCTCTCAACCTATAAAGCGAAACGTTGTAACTTCTGTTATATACAGTCAGTTTTAAGATCTGACATTAATTGAAAAGGAGAGCCTAGGATTATAATGGCTTGAGGTTTTACCAGGTTATATCTCTTGCATCCACAAAAAAAAAAAAAAAAAAAAAAAAAAAAAAAAAAAAAAAAACAAAAAAAACAAAAAAAACCAGTGAAATTAAAACAAATTATTTGCTAATATTATTATTTAATTTCAGATCTACTTTGAGTGGTTTGTTGGATCTGTTCCTTTCCTGTTTCTCTGAACAACACAGGAAAATAGGACTCCTTTGTCCTCTACCATTGAGAAAATGTGCTTTAACCTGAAGGCTCACAATTGTCAAGATACAGGAATTACGTCTTTGGTTTTTAATTAATGTGTCATCTTTCATGATAGCTGTCAGCTTTTTGTACTCAAAGACACATTTCTGTCATTTTCCTCCTGAATCTCAAGTTTCCTCTGTGTTCTAACCAAGCTTATCTCATTTCCATCCACCCAGTCACCCAAAGAACAAACCTAGGAGTTCTCTTTGTTTTACTTACAGAACTTGGAAGTTTACAAGGTATAGGAGTGTTTTCATTCTGGCTCATCACTTTCTGGTTGCCTGAGTTTCTCCATACTTTCCCACCTTCCTCCCAAGTCTCTCTTCTGGTGAGTTCTCCCTGCTTGCCAAATTCCCAGGCAAATTTTATTAATATTGTTGTGGGATTTGCTCACAGAGAGACAGGCACCTGGACTTTCCACGGGAAGCAGTGTTTATTTGCTGCCAGAATGGACTCTGAGAATTCTCATCCAAAGGCCGAGCCCCGAATACACCTGGTACTAGTAGTGTCTACTAGTACCCCCCACCTCCCAGTAACATATTAGTTCTTTTGTCTCCCCTATATGGAAAAAAGAATTCGTGTGGGTATTCTATACTATAAAATCATAAGTTAAGACAGAGCTATGTGAGTGCACTGGGAGCTGGAGCAGGGATTCTCCAGAGTCAAGCATGCACCCTGAGTGTGGGAAGAGTGTGTATGTTGAGTGTACCACGTGGCTTTTCTTGGGTCTGGGAAACATTCACGTACCAGGTCACTGAAGGTGGCACACAGAGTCCCGCATGTGTGCATGATGCGGGGCTCTGTTGTTTGAGAGTCATGCAGGCAGGAGCAGGTAACTGTGGTCATGCACTGTTGTGACAGTTTGGAGAGGCTCAGACAGCAGAAAAAGCTTCATTTGGGTTGAATCCTGTTCCAGTTTTACTTTGCCAGTGAGGTGGGTCACTCTTTTTCCATAGGGTTGTACTTTATGGGAAATAAGTTTCTTTAGGTGGGAAATATTATTTCAGGAAGGAAAGTAAAAGTTGTGAAAACTAATGGCTTGTCTAATTTAGAGAAAATAGGCTAGATAGTAATAGGAGGATGATTTACCGACAAACTGAACATTAAGTGAAGGACAGGGGGGTGTTCAGCGTTATCTGTCTTGGGAAAGTGTGAGGAGTTACTTCTAAGAAGGTGAACTTCCTGGAGATGAGACAATGTCTGTCCTGCTTGTGGTCCTGTTTCTGGTATAGGCGGTGAACGACACATAGAAGCATTCAATAAATTGCTATTAAATGAGAGAACAGATTGATTAATTTGGGTAATGTGAAGAACAAGTGCTTTTCTGAAAATGGATGGAGCTGGACTTTGGGCCCACACTTGGCCTCTGAGGCAGATGGAAGGGAGCAATCCCATCATCTGAAGGAGCAGGACTGCTGCTGTTAGGTAGCTAGTCAGCTGTGAATGAGTGAGTAGCAAAAGGTCAATGAAGGATAACTGATAAACACCTGGAAAATGGGGGCCTGGAATGTCAAAACCTCTCACAGCTATCATTACACCCCCGTAGGAAAAACCATTCTTTCAAGATCATATCACATCATACCAAGTGGCCTGGACCCTGGACCCTGTTTTATCACCTAAATTATTTCAATTCCCCAGCCCCCCACAACTGAAACATCAAGACCCTCACCAACAAAGCTTGCTGAGGGTTACTCAAAGGGTCATACACCAATGAAGGGGAAGGAAATTGAGGGTAAATCAGGGGGACTCAATTTCCTCAAAATCTCCAACACTGTGAGTGCCCCATCATCTTCTTTTGGAGGCAGTCCCTTCAGATTCTGTGTTGTCAGTAATAAGTCAAATGGTGGACCAGGATGGGAACTTCTAGAAACTTCTCTGAGACTCTCATTAAAACAAGGGGCAGGACAGGTGTGCTTTCCCTCTCTTCTGTGAGAGGAGCCACTCTCTCCAATAAGAGTGTTCCCCTTACTCCTTTCCTGTCCCTTCTAATAAGCTCATGCTTGTCACTCTGAGCAACATATCTGAACTCTTTCTGGCATGATGCAAGAATCAGGGTTTGAAGCGGGGAAGGGCTCCACATTTCCATAGTTCCAAGGAAGGCCTGTGCCCTATAACACTGATGGTTCCATTTGGGGCATAAGTATAGATCTTGGTGATAGTAGCAAGTATTCCAATGGCAGCTTTGATGACTGAACTGAGACTGAGTTTCATATGAATAGCAATTGAAGTGGGAAGTGTAGTACTCAGTCCTGAATAACAGACAAGCACTGTCTGTTCAGAAGGTCTTAGTACAAGTAGTTTTAGTTCTGGCTGTGAGAATAAATTAACATAGACTGGGTGGCATATAAACAGAACTGCATTTGTTGCAGTCAAGAGACTCAATGTTTGAGATCAGCATGATTGGATACTGGTAATGGCCCTCTGCAGAATTGCAGTGAACTCCCCTTTATAGACTCACATGGTAGAGCCAACTAACTGCCTTTTTCTTTTTAGGGCATTAATACCATTCATGAAACCTACATCTTCACAATTGCCTTCCATAGGTCCTACCTTCCAATATCATCATATCGAGACAAAGCTTTCAATATATAGGAATTTTGAGGGGACTCCACACTTAATACACCACAGAGGTGAAGGTTCCTGCTCAAGGTGGGGTCTTGGGGCATATTCAGCCCAGAATGTTTGCCTTGCTGAGGAGGTAGAACAAGACCCAAATAATGTTTAGGTGTGCCTGGTAGGGCTAAGCTAGAGGGATCTTCACCTGGAGATGCATCTTGGTCTTGACATCTTAGCCCTTATAGGGGAGAAAGAGAATTGATTCATGCAGTAGCTGCTTCCTTAGCATATCTGTGGTAATTATTGAAACCACACAGTTTTATCTGGTAAGGGAAATGCTTAGATGTTGTTTTGAGGCTGGAATGAACTCAGCTGATTCTTAAACTGTAAATAGGTAAGAAGCTAGGCTAGATGATGTAAGGCTAGTTTTGGAAAGCCAGGGTCTTGGGCGCTACTTTTGGTGTGGGTAGGAAATAATCAAAGAAGAAATACTGTGAAGAAGATATCCTTATTTCATTGCTTTTCAAAGCGTTTCACATATATGTGTATATGCTCTTCCAAGCTTTTTTT
Organism: Spermophilus citellus; assembly: GCF_964194105.1. Lineage (NCBI taxonomy): Eukaryota > Metazoa > Chordata > Mammalia > Rodentia > Sciuridae > Spermophilus > Spermophilus citellus. The sequence goes on along the minus strand of NC_138196.1, from coordinate 67,924,203 downwards.
TTTTTGTATATATATATATATATATATATATATATACATATATTTATATATTTTACTATCACATCACAGGCAGGAAGGGAAGCAGGGTGTAATCAAAGTTATATAAAAATTTCAAAATAAGAGAAATAAGTTATGAGCATTTACATTAAATAAAAGTTCTTTGAAGAAAAGTTTTAGTGGAAATGTAGGGAATTTGCCTTCTTCTGTGCAAGAGCTCTTGATCTCTCAATTCTTTCTGTTTTTACCTAATGCTTTCAATAGTGCAGCTCTTTGTGCATTTTGAAAATGCCAAATTGAATGAATCCTAGCCCGATTTGGAATTTTGATAAAGAAGATTCTGTGGACATATTTTAAAGGGTTTTTAAGGCCAACTATAGTTTTTTTTTCCTATGTTGAATTATTAGACTTATTCTTTTGAAGAGAATGAAATTTATTATAGATTGGCTGTGTCCTGACTCATTTTGGGTGTTTTATTCTCCATAAAAGCATAGGAAGATTTCTCTTGCTTCTACCTGCATCCTCACCCTCAGATACCTGAGGGAGTGGCTTTCCTTTGTTCCAGGATATCTACCTGCCATGATTGAAAGGGACAGCCTACTGAGATAGATTTGCTTTGACAGAGAGGCTGTGTGATGTGATGGCAGGAACAAATGTTGGATTAGGAATCAAAGCATTTCAATTCTAACTGTGGCTCTGTGATTGAGATACTATATAACTGTGAAGCAGATCTTTTGGATCTCAGTTATTTTTCCTCTAAAAGAATAAGTTAGGACTACATGGCCTCTACATTCTTTGTGGACTGTGTTTTAACTGGATTTCAGCAATATGTCTCCTTTTTATATGAAATTCATTTAGGACTTCATCTCCACAGCATCATATTAATAATTCTGTGTATTTTTTTTACATCTCATGTATCCCTAAATAATTTATTAATTCTTAGCCTATTTATTTTAGGTCAACAAGTCATTCATTTAAAATACAATACCTTTGATATTCTTTTTAATTTTTTAAAAGTCTTAACTGATATAAATCACACCTATTTATGGAGTACCCTGTGATGTTTCAACACTGCATATTTTCTCAATTGAGCAGTTATAGGATACTGAGAGAGCAATAGCATAAGAGGGCTTTCCAGAGATTTTTGGAAGTACAGAGGGAGAGGTTCCATTTTCCCCATGTTCTGCTTTTCCTTTTGCAGTGGCATGGCCATGCTCATGGGCTGAGCTTGTCTTACACTCACTTTAAACCTTCCTGCTGCCCCCATCTTCCTTCAGGCAGTTTGAAGGGCATAAAATGGGACATGAATGTTGCATCCAATCACAAGGACTATCCCTCCATTCAATTAAATAGTCATCTCAAAACTTTTTAGTTAGTACTACCCTAGATTCTAGAGATACGAAGTAACATTACTTCTTTGCTTTACCTTTGGGAAGGCCATATTTTAACAGATTTAATTTAAAAATTTACATATGTTTAAAAAAATTTAACTGACATTCTTTTTTTTTTTTTTTTTTAAATGTGCTCTCTTCAGTTAGCCCAGGTATACGTTGGTACAGTTCATCCTAAACTTGAGCACTCCCCATTGTATTTCCTCTGTCTCTCTTTACTTCTCTATGTCACCTGTTGACCCTTGAAGTAAATAGAATCTATGACCTTGGAGAATATAAGGTAAACAAATAATGAAACTTAGTTCTTAAAATTCACTATAGTGGGACAGTGGTGTGGCAGTGTGGGTAATGACAGGGATCAATTCTCCAGGAATGTCCTACCACTTTTCTGGTGCATACATTGTCTTCAGAGAACACTGGTCATCTAGTTAATTCATAAGAGCACTGATATACACAAGAAGAAAAGTTCTTCAAAACTAATGATAAATATACACTACTACTAAAAGAAAACAGAGAGTGAGCTTGAATTTGTGGGAAATTTTAAATCAGATTTTGTTATGGCTGTCATCTCAGTAATTTTTTGGACTCGGTCTTTTATATCTAAGATTTTTGTCTTCATGTCAGGATACTTTCGGAATGACATAATAATGATAGGCAGTGGGCTTAGTAAGGCAGGGATTATGAATTTTATATCCTGGTTTCATGCCTTGGAAAAGATGATTTAAAAATAGAATAGCCTCATGGAATTAAATTACTACCCTAAGCCTAAAGCTACTGCGTTTCTGTTTTGCTTACAACTGCGTAACCCCAATTCTTTTGACATCTGGCTTAAAATGTCACTTTCAGGCATGGCTTTCAAGCTTAAGTTCCACCCTTAAATGAAGTGCATAGCTGATGTGATTTGGAGCCTGGCAAAGTGTGGTTCATGGAGGAAGTGGTGATAACACAGCCATGGTTATGGGAGCATGAGAAGTACATTCCCTATCCTATCCTGTTGTCACGATTTGTGGTCTCTGATAGGATGTCTGTTTCAGGTTCTGCAAAATAGAGGGCATGCCTTTGTTATGGTGCCTTGTTACACAAGTCCTCGAGGAAGAATCACATACGGGCAGCTGCTGTGGGAGCTGCAGAGGGGAGTTTCAGACCATCTCTAATAGCCATAGACTAGAATGATCACCTGGGAGGGAACCATTATTTCTTGCTTCAGAAAACAATTTTTCTGAAGGGTGAAAAAAAGGAAAAGCATATAGAGAAAGTGAGCAGTTTTGTAAATCTTGTGTTTAGAGGTCACCTAAGCCAATCAAACATAGCCCGGTGGAAATACTTTCCATTTTCTCTCAGCAGGAATCATAAAACTAGAGCTGCCAACGGGAGGCTCTTGCCTTGCAGTCAGTGTACATGGTCTGCTTGACATTTCCATGATTTTTATGGACTACGAGTCTGATTTATTATATTTAAACATTCATTGTTGATTTGCCTCCTTTTGCTAATTCTATAAATTTTGCATGTTTCCTTCAACATGTATTTCTTATTTGTATATGTTTTAATGAGTGAGTGTGATTCTGTTGATAGCTTTCTCCAGTTTGTTTCAACTATAATGTATACCATATTATTTTTGTTCACTAGAATTTTAGGCCTAGTTTTTAGTTTTCTTTTTCTTCTTCTTTTTCTCTTTTGGTACTAGAGATTGAACCTTGGGGTTCTTTACCACCGAGCTATACCCCAAGTTCTTTTTATTTTTTTTAGTTTGAGACAGGGTCTTGCTAGGTTTCTGAGGAGTTCTCTAGGTTACTGAGCTGGCCTCCAGCTTACAATCTTCCTGCCTTGGCCTCCCCAGTCCCTTGGATTGCCTGTGTCATCACCATACCCAGTCTGGTTTTCTTGCTCCCTTTAAGGCTATTTATAGTTTAAAATGATAAACAATTAGAAAAGACATCCCAGAAGCTAGGCTTAGACAGTGTTACTATCACTATCTTCACTCTTACACATAAAATATGACACTTCTACACATGTGTCTTTTCTAGTCTAATGGACTCAAATAGATTTTGTTAATAAAAATGAAAGATCCCAAATGGTATAGCGTGTCACTGATTTAACTGATAATTTTCACAGGGAAGGTCATCTATTAAAAATGTTATGACTGAGTTAAGATCAGAAAGCCTGAGAGAAAATATTTCTAAAAACATAAAAAGGTTAATACTGGTAGTACTTTATGAGCGTCTATAAATCAATAATAAAAATTAAAAAGTGCTTAATTTGAAAACCATGGACAGAGTAGAAAGATTATCAGAGAGAAATAAATTAAAAATATGAAATGCTATTTTTCAAATATTGCATTACAGTAAGGCAGTTCTATAGTTGTCATCTAGAATATCCCCAGGGGCCCATGTGTGGGATGCTTACTCCCCAGCTTGATGTCTTTTGGAGATGGTGGGATCTCTCAGAGCTGGGGCCTAGTGGGAAATCAGATATGCCCTGACCCCAGGTTCTTTCTGTCCCTACCGTTTTAATGAAGTGAGCAATTCTGTCACATGTCACAGCCTAAGGGGCTGCCTTGCTGGCCCCCAAAACCAATGGGGCCAATTGATCATGGACGGAAACCTGGCAAACTGTGAGTCAGAATAGCCTTTTTCTCTTTATAAGTTGATTATTGCAGGTACATTAATGGAAGGCTTACTAACAGGAGCAGTAACTTACCATACTCACCTGTAACCACTGCTCTCCTTCATTATGGCCCATAAAATAATTATGTTTCCCCACCTTCACAATTAGATAGGACAGGTGGTAGGTGCCACTGGGTGGCAAGAGGAAATAAAATGTGTCACTGTTGTAACAAGACATTTGAAAATTTCTTCCCTCCTTCTGTTGCAACCTTCAAGAAAATTGGTTCTAGACAGCTAGTGACATTAAAGGAGAGAGAACGATGGTGATTGAGAAATAAAATCAACTTATTGTGTCTAACCACTAGGATGAGGGTTATATATTTATTTAATGTTTTGTGGCACCATGACAGTATCTTCACTGATGTTAAAAGTAAAATTGATTGCAACATCTCATATGGGTGGCTAAATAGAGAAGTACATACCAACTGTTGGTGGGAGTGTAAACTGGTGTAGCTTTAGGAAGGAACATCAAACAACGAGTGTCAAGACTCAAATTGTGCATGCCAATTAACCAATACTTCCATTTGTATGATTATATCCAACAGAGATATATACCTAAAGGTTGAAAAGAATGATTTTTGTAGATATTTTGAAAACAAACTATTCAAAATGAGCTATACTGACATGAGTAGACAAGATGGTTTATCCGAAAAAAAGAAAGCAAATCAAAAGTCTAAATAATAGAAAATGTTTATTTTTATTATCACAATAGAATAGGTTTAATACACTTGTGTGAACAAGCAAGATATAAAATGGCAGAAAGCTTTTTAGGATCTTCTTGTTTTTTTTTTTTTTTTTTTTTTTTTTTTTTTTTTTTTTTGGTATCAGGGATTGGACTCAAGAGGCACTTAACCACTGAGCTACACCCCAACCCCTTGTTTCTTTTATTTTGAGACAGGGTCTTGCTAAGTTGCGTAGGGCCTCACTAAGTTTCTGAGGCTGGCTTTGAACTTGTGATTCTCCTGCCTTAGCTTACTGGAATGCACTATAATACCTGGCTTTTTAGGATCATCTCAATTATCATTAGCTATATATAGCAGATAATTCAATCTTAAAAAATTAAACAGTAAAACTTTTAGTGAGTGGAGAGATAGAAGAAATAGGAGAAAACATGAATAATACCATGAATAGGGGCAGAAGAGTGGTAAGAATTTTGGGATTTATATTACACATTTCTAGCTCACTTAGATCTGTTATGACAATGATATAATATTTTGTAAATTAAAAATCTACTCATGCTAAAATACTTATATGCTTTTAGGATTTTTGAGGTAATTCATAGTTTTGCTTTTCATATTCACAGTATGAATATGGCTGTGTCCTTTGGTTTCATTGACAGAAGATACAAGGTATTTGGAAGTTGTGACTATTCTCATTTCAGGAATAAGCAAAGCTAAACCAAAATCAAACATAGGTGAAAGAGCTATTACATGAAACACCTTTCTAGCTCAAGATCTAATAGGTGCATGTGCTTACGTGTTATCTTCTTCCAAATTCAAGTGAAATGACCCAGAGAATAAGCATAAAAAACAATTTGATATTTGTGTTGAAGTTAGGATTGAATGGTTTCCATAAGTTATGGAAGAAAGTTCCGACTGGCGATTTTACTTTAATTTTTTTAAATTCTAATTTGTTTTATATGGCAGAAAAAAATGCATTACAATTCATATTTCACATATAGAACACAGTTTTTTTTCATATCTATGGTTGTATACAAAGTATATTGACACCATTTGTGCCTTCATACATGTACTTAGGGTAATGATGTCCATCTCATTCCACTGTATTTTTTATACCCTTTGCCCCTTCCCTTCCCCTCTCTCCTCTTTGCCCTATCTAGAGTTAGTCTACTCTTCCCATGCTTCTTCTCCCAATTCTCCTATGAATCAACCTCCTTATATGAGATAAAACATTTGGCACTTGTTTTTTTGGGATTGGCTAACTTCACCTTGCATTATCTTCTCTAACTCCATCCATTTACCTGCAAATGTCATGATTTTATTCTCTTTTATTGCAGAGTAATATTCCATTGTGTATATATATCACTTTTTTTTTTATCCATTCATCTACTGATGGACATCTAGGTTGGTTCCATAGTTTAGCTATTGTGAATTGCGTTGCAGTAAAAATTGATGTGGCTGTGTCCCTGTAGTATGATGTTTTTAAGTCCATGGGGTATAGACCAAGGAGTGGGATAGCAGGGTCAAATGGTGGTTCCATTCCAAGTTTTCCAAGGAATCTCCATAATGCTTGCCATATTGGCTGCACCAATTTACAGTCCCACTAGCAATGTATAAGTGTGCCTTTCCCCCCACATCCTTGCCAATACTTATTGTTGTTTGTATTCTTTATTAAAATCTTTTTTATACCTTTATTTTATGTATTTCTTTTTATGTGGTACTGAGGATCAAACCCAGGGCCTCGCACATGCTAGGTGAGTGCTCTACTCCTGACCCACAATCCCAGCCCTGTTTGTATTCTTAATAGCTGCCATTCTTACTGGTGTGAGATGAAATTTTAGGGTAGTTTTGACTTGCATTTCTCTAATAGCTAGAGATGTTGAACATTTTTTTCATATATTTACTGATTGATTTTATATCACCTTCTGAGAAGTATCTCTTCAGTTCCTTAGCCTATTTATTGATTTGGGCTAAGGAACTTATTATTTTTGTGTTTAGCTTTTTGAGTTCTTTATATACACAATATATATATATTATATAAATATACTAATATATATATATATATATATATTATATAAATATACTAATATATATATATATATTATATAAATATACTAATATATATATATATATATATATATATATATATATATATATATATATATATTAGTACTCTATCTGATGTGCAAATGGTAAAGATTTACTCCCAAGCTGTAGGCTTTCTATTCACCTCACTGTTTCTTTTGCTGAGAAGAAGCTTTTTAGTTTGAATCCATCCAATTTATTAATTCTTGATTTAATTTCTTGTGCTATAGGAGTCTTATTAAGGAAGTAGGGGCCTAATCCAATATGATGGAGGTTGGGGCCTACTTTTTCTTCTATTAGACACAGGGTGTCTGGTTTAATTCCTAGGTCCTTGGTCCACTTTGAGTTGAGTTTTGTGCATGGTGAGAGATAGGGGTTTAATCATTTTGTTGCGTATTGATTTCCAGTTCTCCCAGCACCATTTGTTGAAGAGGCTATTTTGTCTCTAAAGAAGCTTCAGAGGAATGTCATTAATGCCTGTTGGGCTGCAAAGGAAGAGTGGGACACTTCATATGATACAAATCTTGAGTTGACTCATTTCTCAAAATCTAGCAATTCTACCATAGGCATCAACTAGACCCAAGTAAGTAGATGCCATAGTCCAGTTTTTGCTACTGTAACAGAATACCACAACTGGGGGATTTACAAAGAACGGAAATTTGTTCTTTTTTTTATTATTGGTTGTTCAAAACATTACATAGTTCTTGATATATCATATTTCACACTTTGATTCAAGTGGGTTATGAACTCCCATTTTTACCCCGTATACAGATTGCAGAGTCACATCAGTTACACTTCCACTGATTTACATATTGACATACTCATGTCTGTTGTACTTTGCTGCCTTTCCTATCCTCTACTATCCCCCCTCCCCTCCCCTCCCCTCCCCTCTTCTCTCTCTACCCCCTCTACTGTAATTCATTTCTCCCCCTTGTATTATTTTTCCCTTTCCCCTCACTTCCTCTTGTATGTAATTTTGTATAACCCTAAGGGTCTCCTTCCATTTCCAAGCAATTTCTCTTCTCTCTCCCTGTCCCTCCCACCTCTCATCCCTGTTTAATGTTAGTCATCTTCTCATGCTCTTCTTCCCTACTCTGTTCTTAGTTACTTTCCTTATATCAAAGAAGACATTTGGCATTTGTTTTTTAGGGATTGGCTAGCTTCACTTAGCATAATCTGCTCTAATGCCATCCATTTCCCTCCAAATTCTATAATTAGGGTCCTCGGAAATTTGTTCTTTATAAATTTGGGGAGCTAGGGAGTCCTGGATCCAGCATGTTCCAGAGGATGAGTAACACTGAATCCTTCCTTGGTTGAGGGCTGAAGGGCAAGAGAGCAGAACGCTGTGGGAAACTTCTTTTACAAGGGCCTTCATCTCACTCACTGGGCAGAAATTCTATGACCACATCACATCACCTACCCGCCAGTACCTCCACATTGTCCACTAAGTTTCCATACTTGCCTTCTGGAGGTTACACTTTTGACTGAAGTAGGGGTATACCAAGAGCAACCTGGATACTGCTCATACTCTCCCTGGTAAGGGGAGTTCAGGTTGTTAGAGAAAGAACGCCACTTCTACCCTGTAGGTCCAGCCTGAGAGCCACAAGATGACACAGCTTCCAACACACTTGAGTCCTTGAGACCAAACCCCGTTTCTGTTGAAAATTATTATAGTGGCTTTGGGGCCAATTTATTTTACCAAAAAATTGATATATGCACAGATCAATGTTGAGGAACTAAAAGTATTTGGTCTTAAAAGAAATGAATGAGATGATTGTATGGAGGTATATAATTTTAAGAACTTTTTATATTTTACACAAGATGATGTTTACTGATAATAAGGTTAGTTATCAGACTATTTTACCTCTCTATACCTCTATTAAAACATTTTTAGTTTCATATTGATACAATATATTTATTTTATTTGTTTATTTTTATATGGTGCTGAGGATCAAACCCAGTGCCTCACACATGCTAGGCAAACACACTACCACTGAGCTACAACCCTAGCTGCTCTTCATAAATATCTTGGGAATTTTTAAAAAATGGATTATTTGGGTTCAAAAATTGCTTGCTCTAAAACTATCTCAACTTACTACTAGCCATTAGAAATTAATTATTCTATTAATTATTTTAAAAGAAAAAGAACATACAGCTAATATTCCCATCTTCTTAGAGCACTGGTAAAATTGTACTTCAATAAATGCTAAAGGATTTTCTAAGAAAATGTTCTATAGTCAGTTGCTTGATAATTTATAGTTGATTTGTTTCTTCTTTATGGGTAAAATCAGAACTTTTTATTATGTATGTACATGCATCATGAATCTTCAGGAAACTTAGGGGGCCTGCAATTTTCCTATATTATTCACTCATGGAACACGCCTTCCTACAAACTCATATCTCATAGCATTATAATATTTTACAAAATAGTTTAATAAAGTACAATAGAATTGGTAAAAATATCAGACTATGTAAAAAGTGTAGCCTTTTAAAAATATGGAGTTGATTTCTGTTTTTAAAAGAGAAAAAGTTTTTTTTCTCTGAAATGTAAAATTAATGTTGAATTAAGGAAATCATATTAAAAATTATTTTTTATCAAACTTGTTTAAGGAAAACAATATATTCATAATTAAGTGGAGTAAAGGTTCTTTCTTAGAAATTAGAATATTAATTATCACCTTGGTCCTTCCTTTTGAAATACTCATATTTAGGAAAAGAAAATCTAATTACTTTAAATAGAGAATACTGGAGGGAAACCACAGAGTTTCCTATGTCCTTATCTATTCTCTGGTATAGGATATCTGACCTTCACATATAAATGTATCCAAAAGGACAGAATTGTGTCAATTAGTTGGAAGAAACTATTTTATAGAGGAATCTAAAAGGTTGCCAGGGCAATGGTGCTAATCTAGATAGCTAAACATGAGTGGGGTGCATCTGTAGGGGGAGATGAGTGGATGGAACAGAGGACATCCATAGCACAGCACAGGAAATGCTGCAGTTCCCAAGTAGATGTAGTATGGATTCAAATAGGGCATTGTAGAGGGCCTTGATATAATGTTTGCCTCTAAATTTTAGGTTCCTTATGAAAATGGAAAACAACATGGCCTTGTATCAGCTTGTGCAATGAATCCTGGTAGGTACAATTCTGGTCTCAATAGTTGGATACCTCTTTGTGTAATTTAAAAAGAATTTGATATCAAGTAATTTTATTTTATTTTTTTCCTGGAAAATAGAAAACAAAGTTAGCAATGACGAGCTGACCTTGCTTTACTCAAGAGCGATCTGCCTAAAGCTATTTACAGCATGAATATGTGCTCCTCCTTTGTTGGTTTGGCTCATGAGCCTGTCTTGGGAATGAACTATTAAACATGGATTTAATACACAGCCACACTGTGTCAGTGTGTGGGCTGCAAACAAAGCTGCTGACACAACTTCACTCCGCCCTGCTCAGTTTTTCAGCGTGAGGCCAGCTCCCAGGGGGAGAAATACATAAGTTCAAGGAAGATGGGGAGAAAAGGAAGAATCTCTTCTGTTTATAACTTGTAAAAAATCAAATCTCATTTTTTAAAATGTTATCAATGCCAATTTAATAGAAAACATTTCCTTGAATGGAAATGGCCTGGCCTTGGTAACAGGAGTGGGAGCAAGAGATTTTATTCATGTTTGTAAAAAGGAACCTTCATTAATGAAGCTCAGAAATAAGCACAGAGTGTTCTCAGTGAAGTGTGCAATAGGGGAGGAACCATTCAGCTAAGATGGAGTCAGTGGTGAAGCCTTTCAATATCTTGAAATAAATACCCCATGTCCTTCGCATATCTTATGCTTTTCTCACATGCAACATTTCATATTTCCCACAGATTTTAATTTAATTTCTTGGAAGCTTAAATTCATGGAATGACATAATTTTCTACAGTTGTCTACAAAGTAGTGGCATTTTGGTTTTCCTATAGAAAAAAAAGGCTCCATGAAAATGCTTTTTAAATTTTTTCTGCTCACATTCTGAAACCTGAATATTAAATGTCTGACAACAGTTCTGAGAAATCTCTGGGAAAACATCTTTCTTTCTTTCTTTCTCTCTTTCTTTCTATGTGCTTATGTGTATATATAGACACATACGCCTAGAATCATGACAAATGTGTAAATAAACTACTAATGATGGGGAAACTCTCTTACTTTTGGTATTTGTGACATTAGGGTATGTATGGTATTTCAGCAAAAATGCTCAGCTCTAGCTTCAGCCCCTCCTAAAAATAAATGTCTTGCTAAATAGTGAGCAAAATACAAATATACAATATTTATAAGATTCTGAAACAGTTTATGTTTCTTCCTCTTCCTTTGAATGTATATGTCAAAATCCAGAACAGGAGGTGAAGTTTTGAGGAAAGGGGCAAATTAGCAGTGTGGAGGGTCTGAGAAGGGAAGTGCTTTAACAAGGGAGAATGGATTTACTATGCCCTGTGCTACAGAGAGGAATCCAGGAGGAGAGGAATTCCTCTAGGAGCTTACCACCGGATCTGGTAAGATAGAATTCATTAGATCTTTGTACAAGCAAATTCAGGGAACTAGATTGGTGGGGACAGAAACCGTAGAGGAGTGGCTGAGAGGAAACAGGAGAGTCTTATGCACAAGCAAAGGCATTGGCCTTAGATAAGAGTAGGTGGGTGGATAGTCTATTTTTTAACAGGTAGGAAATGAAAATAAATGTGTACATATGTAGACTAGTTCACGGATGTATGGTGGGAAGACAGGAAATCTATTTGAAGTGATTTTATTTCCTTAGTGAAATAAGAAGCAAACTCATGCAAAAGACAGAATGATAGAGAAACATTAAAAGTATGAGTAGGGGTTGACAATGGAATAGTTTTCATGAAGAACAAAAGGGGAATTGACTAGGAAAAGGTAGCAGGGGTCCTGGCTATTGGAGAGAACGGGATGGTCAGAAAATCAGGTTAATGGATTAGAGATGCTCATTAAATTAGTGAATTGTTTCAGAAGATTCTTCAAGCAAGTTGGATGGGAAGATAGGTGGTTGTGCCCAGAGAATAGTCGATGTGCAGTAATAAGGAATGATGAGACTAGGGAACAGACATTGAGTGAGTTTAGGATTGATCTTTTATATAGATAGAGAAGTCAGCCAGAATGATGATATGGAAGTTGATGGAGATGAATGTTATAATCTAATATTGCAGTAAATGAGGGGGAGTAAAAGGAGATTTAACCAGGAAGGAAGGTGGGTGACATTGTCTTGTGGTTTGGATTTCAAGGATTCATTTCAGGGAAAATGAAAGAAAATATTCTGAAATATGTAATGAAGTCCTTAACTTGGACCCAAGTTAATTTCTTCTACCAAGTAGATATGATGCCCATGGATAAGTTACTTACATTCTCCGGATTTCACTTACCCCCATTAGTAAATTGGGAATGATGTTTTGTATCTCCTAGGTTTAAGAATTAAGTGAGCTCAATGAAAGAAGATACCTTAATACATAGTAATTGTGCAGTAAGTTGTGTTTTACTCACTTTCAGCCTATGGAAGGAGGATTATGGGAGGAAACAAGTCTGTCTCCTACTGTACTGAAGAATTATGTCCTTAGGAGTAACTTGTCTTCTGAAAAGGCAGTGAGATGAAGGGAATGTCCAGAGAGTATCTTGAGGAGATAGACTCTGTTGATGATAGCCCAGTTGAGTCAACAGGGTTCTGTGGTAACTTCAGTGGCAGTCTTGGAAGATTGGGTCTATGCTACCTGGGGATAATAATCCTGACAGTAATGGATGAAATGAAAATTTCCATTAGTGTCTGCAATAAAACGATATATAACATGTTGGGATGATTCTAATATTGATTCAGAAAAAGTATTACAGTTATAACCTCCTAAATTTTACCTCTTCAGTTGTTGGGAAGACATAGTATCAGGACATACTATTCTAAGCATTTAAAGTATTAACTCACCTGATAATTCTAACTGAATGAGAGAATGTAGAAAATAGCAGTAGGAGCATTTCATTTTTGCCAAAAAATAATGTACATTCATTTTGATTTTCCTGGGAAAAAATACCCGAGAAAAGCAAATCATGATTAACTTACGTGTGTGTGTGTGTGTGTGTGTGTGTGTGTGTATAAATATATAATATATATAAAATTTACCTAAACAAATTCAACCATGTAAAACATAAAAGAGAAAACTAATACTTTTGAAGAACACTGAATTATGTAGTGATCTGAAGAATTTGATTTAAACATGTATTCTAGTTTTCTTTTTTTCTTATCACTTAGAAGTCTTTGGCTTTTTGTCAATCTGTCATTATCTTTTTTATACATTTCTCTCTCCCAGAAATACACCTACACTCCCAGGAAGAGAAGTTATAATATAAGTAGAACATACAGAATTTTGCAAGGCATCAATAAGGTGGTCAGGATACATAATAAATAACCGTTACAGAAATGCACTAAGAGAGTACTTACTGAGACAAGCAGAAATGATCGAGGACGAGTGGAGGAGAAAGAAGTCTTACAAGTGGAGCACTGTAGAAAGGCAGGTGCCAATACAGCTCAAACTTCCCAGTCCCCCAAATCTCTGAGGCTTTAGAGTTTTACTCTGGAGATCTTGTTAGTACATTTATGAAAAATTTAATAGTCTTCTGTTATAAACATTTTTTTAAGGCTTGCTCTTAAAGATCCATACTTGTGCATTTGCTACAAAGTAAATGAATTGAAACAAGAGGAGCCAAAAACTTACATGAACTGAAAGTCAAAAAGTAATAAAGAAAGCATATGAGAGCCATTATAGATGTTTGCACAAATTAGACCCCCATTGAGTGTTTAAAGCTTTTCTGGGTCAGCACAAATGAAATATCCCATTAAGGATGGTTTCCCATGGAGGAAATTTTGTTCTAAATTTATCAGCTGACCTAATCAGCTATACATCACAATAAGCAATTATTAAATATTTATGGGTCTAGGTTTTTCAGGGAATTGTAGCTCATACAAAAACAAAATGATTTATCATGTTGCCATCAATATAGTTCTAATAAAGTCGCAATTTTAAAAATCTTATTCGTGAATTATTCTTATTCCCTTCATTTTACTGCAAATTTCTTTGGCTGATTTTATTTTTTATTTATATTTCTTTGTGCTTTACAATGACAATTTCACTATGTGAAAAATCAAGAAAAAAGTAAGAAATGTCAGTGTGTTCAAGTCATAGCAAAAGTTGTTCTTAAAGTCTGAGTTTATAGATAATTCAGCAAAGAGTTAAAAAATGTCCTAAAGAAGCTTAATTTTTTCTCATATCAACAATTGCCTCCAAAAATATAAGAAGGGGACATAAAGAAGTAAGGGGAATTTACATATCTAATGGTAACAACTCTGATGCCCTCCAAACGCAAAATGTAGATACATAATTATAAATGAAAAAAGAAACTCATGAAAATATTTAGCAGCAGATAAAAATCTGAGCTCTCCCACACTGACACAGAATTTGATATCTTACTAACCCGCCTAAGTGCAAACCCTGTCAAACATTCTTTAACCTTTGTATAAACACTGAAATGTAGTAAAATTAAACAGACAAGCCAGAGAGGATTTGCAGGACAAAAATGAATTAACATTGCTAAAAACAAATCTGAGAGAAACTGGTCAGAGCACAATTCACAGGATAATTTGGACATCTCTGAATCCCCATGTTAAAAAATGAAGAGCACCTGGAGAGCAATACACATGAGTTTGTGGGAATATTTGCAATAAAGCTGAGTGACAAGGCATCCCCAAATTACAAGGGGTCGGGGGGAGAAATCAACCACCAAACACAGACCTATGTTCTTAGCCTCTGCTTTAAAGAAAGCAAAGGCAAACAATTGAGTATCTGACAGGCACAGAAAAGGAGAATCCCCAAATACATAATGGATGTCCATTCCCTAAGTGATTAAATTCAATGGTTCAATTTTAGAAAACCTGAAGAAATCAGGAAGGATTTTACCCAGTGCACTAGCGGGTTGATAGAGTCTTTTTTTTTTTTTTTTTTTTTAAAGAGAGAGTGAAAGAGGAGGGAGAGAGAGAGAGAGAATTTTTAATATTTATTTTTTAGTTTTCGGAAGACACAATATCTTTGTTGGTATGTGGTGCTGAGGATCGAACCCGGGCCGCACGCATGCCAGGCAAGCGCGCTACCGCTTGAGCCACATCCCCAGCCCTGATAGAGTCTTTTAGTAAGACCTGTGGGGACTGCAGTTGTCTAGCTGCAATGAACTTGTGGAACTAAGCTGCTGGACATTTCTTTCAGATCCTCCCCACCAAGAGTGCAGGAAGAGAGAGAAAAGAATGAGAATGTCCAGACTGAGGACTGAAATGGAGCAAATTATATTTATGCATGTATTATTATGTCAAAACGAACCCACTCTTATGTATAACTATAATGCACTAATAAAAACATGTTAAAAATGAGCAGACTACAAATCTAGGGAATCTCAGAAAGCAGGACTTCAGATTTTTTAACACTGCATGAATACAACAGGGAGTTTTGTGAACCTAGAAAAGCTATCTGAAGTTCAGAAACGAGAACTTTGCAAAAAAAAAAAAAATCAAAAACCAAAGATAAAACCCAATTAAAATCAATACAATAGAAAAATATTAAATAGGATTACCTTATTACAGAAAATTCGAACTTCAAAGACATTATCTCCCATAACATTTCAAAACTAATTCAGAGATACTACACAATATGTCATAAGGTCTGAAATTACACTATACATCAGAATTTCAATATTTGCAAGGGAATTAAAAATACAAAACATATGAAATATAGAGCAAATAGTCTTTAAATAAACATGCAAAAAGGGGAACTTTAAAATAAATACAATTACAAAAAGGCTTCAAGAAAAAATGGCAAATATTGAAAATAAGCAAAGACACAGAGAAAATAAATTTCTAAACAAAAATACCAAAGTAAGGGAATAACAATAATGAAAATAACAACAAAATACTACAAGTTATCCTTAGTTTAAAAAAACACTTGTTCAGTAAAAATAAAGAACAAAATCTTGAAACAACACATTAAAAATTAAATGGAAAGACAGATACAAAGACTTAATGCCAGTAAATTAACAGACTTTAAAGAAAAACACCAAACAAGTCCTTTGAGGGTTGAGTACAAACTATGTGTGCATCATGGAAATAAAGTAAAATTATCATCAGGATCTTGCACATCAATATTTTATGATAGAAAAAATGGAAAATATATGTTTATGTTTCTCAAACAAAGGAAATGGTAACAAAAATCTTTACATCCAGCAAAACTGATCACATAAGTTTAAAAAAGGGCAGAAAAGTGCTATTAACACACGGCAACTCAGAATATTTTCTTAATGGAACATTTGTAAGGACTCTACTAGAAAATGACCAGAAGGCCATCAAATAATAATTAGTGGTTACTAGTGCTTTACTATAGAGTTACTTGTAGAGCTAAGAATGAATGCAGTGTAGTATGGAGAAATTATAAGACATAACAGCAATATATAGAACAGCAGAGTTATAAAATAAACCCTAAACAATTGGCATAACCTAAGAAAAATTAACTGTTTTCTCTGAATCTGAGCTGTGTTAATATTACAATTGTTATTCTGACTATTCTACATGTACTTCAGTTTGAAGCCAATGTGAGGATATGGGATAGTCTAATTGTGTTATTCCTTTTGGTCGCTGGTGTGAGTAAAAGGAGTTATTGACACAATGCAGAAGATATTAAGTAATAAATGTTAAAAGTATTTCTGTTATTTCTAAATCTTAGAGTGCTAAATTTGAATTGGAAATGAATATATTCTCATGATTCTTTTCTAACTGTCCGCTGAAAAAAACCTAGAAATAGTGAGTTATCTGAATTGCAGTGAGTATACTTAGTATGCAAATTGTGGACTTTAAATACTGCCAAGGGAAGCAGCTCACTTGGTGATCAGAAGCACAGAGATCTCCACTTGCCAGATACAAATATATACCCCAAAGCCACGCCCCGATTCCCACCTCCTTCAGCCACATCCCACCACTTCAGTTACCGCTCAGTTAATCCCTGTCTTATCTCATATGTGAGCTTTTGGGGGACACCTCACATACAAACCATAACAAGCTGCTATATGTGAGAAAACAGATAGGTTTAGTATATTACTGTTTTGAAACTCCCAATAAAGTAATGTAAATAGGCTTTGAGAAAACATGGCTGCTAACGTCAATAAAGTTTAAAAAGCAGACATTCTCTGACTCTGTTGAAAGCACACACTGCCAATCCAGTTGTATATATTCAGGAAATACAGGAGAGAAGAACATGCTGAATTGAACTCTTACTACTCAGCTAACAAAATCCTTAATCAAGATATTAGTACTGGAGAGACTATATGTAGGAAGGAGAGTGAGGGATACACTAGAATAATACGCTTTTCAATCATTTTTTCTTTGTAAACCTAAAAGTGTTCTACAGATAAAGTTTATTAATAAAAATTTAAAACATAAAGGTAAGGGGGAGGGTACACTTGCAGAAAGTGAGGGTGCTCTGGTTGGGTTGGGGTGCGGGGAGGGATTTGTTAAGATTGCTGGGGAAGTTCTACTTTTTGACCAAGTGGTGATTTCAGTGTATTCCTTCTGTAATAATTAACTGAGATGTATGTTGTATGTGATTTTTTAAAAGCCAGTTTCTTGATGATCTAGTGTGTTGAAATACTCTTACTACATTGAAATTCCCCCCTTTGCGATATAGAGAGCATTGACTGGCACACGTGTGCAGCCATGTGTAACTACCACTGCATCATGATATGGAACAGTTCCATCCTCACAGAAAGTTATTTCATGCCCCTTTGAAGTGGATCTTCTCCCCAGCCCAACACCTGGAAAACATTACTTGATTTATTCTACCTCCCTCTGATTTTGTTTTCTCCAGAAGTATGAAATCATACAGTAGCCTTTTGATTCTAGCTTCTCACACTCAGCATAATGCCCTTGAGACTGATATATATTGTTGTATTTATCCAGGGCTCACTCTTCTTTATTGTTGAGCAGTATATATTGTTTATTCATTCACATGTCAGTGGATGGTGGTTTCCAGGTCTTGGTGATTTTGACACAAGCTGTGATCTCTTTTTTCTTTTTTTGACAAAAAAATAAAACAAAAATCTGAGCATTTTAATCAACTCATAGTGCTAGATTGTGTAGAGTGTATCCAGAAAAACATATTTATTCACAGAAAGAATCTTATGTCAAGTATTGCTCAAAGTATAAATATCTTAACCATCCATATAGATTCTTTTTCTGTTTAATTTATGGGGGAAAACCAAGAGAACAAAATCAAGACAGACTTAAGAAAAGAACAGTGAGATAATATATCTATTAAATATATACCCATATATAATTTAACCCACACAAGTACAAAATATAAAACATTTGTCTGTATCTGCTGATTTAGTTGAAAGGATGAAATAGTGACCATTTTCTTTACCTGGTTTGCTAATTGGTCTCACTACATATTTCTGTTTTTATTGATCTGATTATAGAATGATATATTCCTGTCCTAAAAAAAAAAATGTTTAATGACCAAGTACCAAGTGAGCAACACCGTAGTTACTAACTACAGTGTGCTGCATAACATACTGAATGTTTTTTCCTTTATAGCATAGATCTGTAATATCATTGTATAGCAGATTTTATTCTCATTTTATAAATAAAAAAACTGAAGTAAAACTAACAAATAAATCATTATAATTACAGCTAGGATCCAATATTAAACCCAGTTTTGTCTGGCTCCAGCTTTGGGCCGTGGAAGTTCTAGCTGGGAAACATTGGTTACACAATGTTCTTACACATGTAAATGATTTAGCTTTTCTCTCCAACGGTTTTCTGATATGAAAGCCCAAGAGATTTTCTTAAGACTTTATTTTTTAAGTTTATGTTTCAACTCTTTTAGATCAAGAACAATCGTATTTTATTAGTTTATTGGTTTAAAAAGAATGCACTCGCTTTTTTTTTCCTGCTTCACTGATATGATTTGCTGTTTGTAATAAACAACTGGAAGGAGCAGGATTACACAAAACTGCCTCCAAGTAGAAGCAACACAGACAAGGTGTTCAGAGGCCCAATTCTCATGGCCTCTGCTCAAACTCACCTCCGGGATCTGTTCCTTGTGCAACCTGGAATATCTGTTTCAATCTTCAACCGTAAAGAAAATGGGCATGGTGTTAATAAAACTACCTCCTGGGATTATTGAGAGAACCAAATTTAAAAAAAAAATGTAAGCAGAGCTTTTGGGAAAAATAATAGCTCATAGTGAAAATTCAACAAATGTTACTTCTTATTCAAAAGTGAAAATCATCAAAATGCCTCATTATTGTATTAGAACTCCTTCCATCAGATTAAGCAATTTGCAGGAAAGTAAAACCAACCTCAGTATTGTACAAATAGTTATCTGAATGTCCTGTGTACAGGTACTTAAAACTTCAAGTCCTGTGTACTCAATGATCAAATGGATCACTGCACCTGAGTTATCAATGACTTCTGCTATACTTTGATCCCTGTCACTAAATATTGCTCTCTGCTGGCAATCAGTCATACCAACTTTAGTACTAATTTTTCTTTAGGTTTGGGTTTTCTTTTTTGTGATAGCATTATAATATTTAATAAAACACTCTGGCATCTTACAAGTTTTTAGTCTTTTAATATTAGTTTCCTAAGGATGCCATAACAAAGTACCAAAAAAAAAAAAAAACAGGCTATTGTTCAAATTGTTCTGGAGGCTAGAAGTCCAAAATCAAGGGTGATCAAGCCCATACACCTAAAGACTGAAGGAGAGTGTCCTTCCTTACCTCTCACTAGGTTCTGCTTGCTAGCCAGCAATCCTTGGTGTTCTTTGGCTAGTAAGTGCAGCTCTGCTCTCCCTCCAACCAACATCAGATGGCATTCTCCTCTTCTCTGTATCTGTGTCTCTTCTCGGCTTACAAAGACATCATCTGCAAAGACATCATCTGCATTGGATTAAGGGTCCACCCTCCTCCAATATGACCTCATCTTAGCTAATGACATCTAAAGCCACTCAACTTCCAAATGAGGTTATGCTCTGAGGTACTGGAACTTCTGACAAGGACATGAATTTTTTGAGAAAATAAATAATTCATAACAAAGGCACTGATAACTTTTTATGAACATGTCCTCGAATTCATAGGTTTGTCTATTCCGTGGTCACTGCAAAGAGGTGCTGGCCACCTAGTCTTGCTTGACCATCTCTCCTTGTGGAGGAGTGGAAGTCTACATCTTTATCCTTTAGCTGTTCAATGCTGTTACATAACATTACCATTTTCAAAAATTTTATATTTTTGGAAGTTATAAAATTTTATAGGTGTCTGATTTAAAACTGAAAATGAAACACGAAGCTATGTTTTCAGATATGGAAAATATACAAGTTCCTTTATTATTTGAAAAAAAATTCACTTATGAAGGCTTTTGAATGTTTTTTTAAAAAAAGTTTATCACTTATTATTACAGATAGAATTGTACATTTTTCTTTGTATTTGTCATCTAGCAGTATTAGGTGGTTCATTTTGCTTAAAAAGGTTCTTAATATTTTTTAGCATAAATAGAGAGACTCATCCTGAATTCTTTATTAATTCTTATTTAATTCTGTCAAACCTCAGTTAATCAGATAACACAAATTTCAAAACAGAAACTTTGAACCTGTGCAAATAGGATTTATTCATTATGCTTCATTTTGTTTTATGGTTAGTATAATTTTAATTGCAAAGCAAGGAGGTTGCTGTGGAGCTTCATGGGAAAAAAAACCTACACTTTGTACTAAGAATACATGAGTGAGCATATTTTTTCCTCTTCTTTGGACTCCATCTTTTTTTTTTTTTTAAACTCCACTGAATTTGCTTGTAAAAGCACACATAAATGCAAATTCACTGCAGGCCTTGAAAGTTATATTTCTCTTGAGTCCTGAAAATGTATTCCACCTGAATATTAACATTTTGTCTATTTCTATGTCAATATTTCCTGCCCTTTGATGACAAGTTTGTGTAGTTTTAAGAACCTCATTTTCCTGCATCTCAAGTTTAACTTTACTTAATATACATTGGTTAAAGTGTAGTTGCAATTATAATCTGTGCTGTGTGTGTGTGTGTGTGTGTGTGTGTTTGTGTATGTGTGTGTGTGTGTGTGTGTGTTTGTGTATGTGTGTGTGTGTATGTTATTTCCTTCCTGCCTTTGGAATTTTCCCAATATTTTGTTTCTAAAATGTGCTGTTTGGAGTGACCAGCCAAGCTATTTCTCACCTGGTAGGTCACTTATTCCCTTAGTTGATTGAGCCAGATGTTCATGTGCTGTCCCTCAGGGTTTACATTAGTCTATAAAAGAATGAGTTAGATGGACCTCTTCTTTTGATTGACACAACTCCTCTTCCAATCTTATTGTTGGTGCAGTGGAGACCCACAGTGCTTCCTGTTCTTCTGTCCTCTGGACCCTAATTGTGCTTTTAACACATTTTCCCTGAAGGTCATCTTTTTTTTGCTCCTTTGCCATGAAGATACATAATCATTGTAACTGTCCACTTTTTAATAACAGAGAAGGTCTTTGAATTATTAACTTTTGTTGAGAACATTATATTGTCAGGTATTTATTTTTAAAAAATGAAGAAAATGAATTAGGTAATTTTTTTTTTTAAAAATTGTAGTTGCAGATGGAAGCATGCCTTTATTTTATTTATTTTTGTATGTGGTGCTAAGGATCAAACCCCGCATACACCAGGCAAGCACTCTGCCACTAAGCCCCAGCCCCAGCCTGAATTAGGTAATTTTTATAGGGACTTCCTATGTAACAATAACTCTTTTATGTATTACAAGAATTTATCACTTTTTCTTTTTCACCTACAAAGCAAATTTACCATTATTATCTTGTAAGGATAAGGAAAGTGAGTCATATCAAGGATGAATATTGGCAATATGCCAGCCAACGGAAATAGATTTTAAACTCAGGCAATTTGGCTCCAGATCCTAAGTTCTTAAATGATATACC
Source organism: Spermophilus citellus (assembly GCF_964194105.1). Taxonomy (NCBI): domain Eukaryota; kingdom Metazoa; phylum Chordata; class Mammalia; order Rodentia; family Sciuridae; genus Spermophilus; species Spermophilus citellus. The sequence goes on along the minus strand of NC_138196.1, from coordinate 67,902,350 downwards.
ATGATGCTTCTTAGTAATCTAAAATATATGACACGGATGTTGGGTGGATTGAAAAGCAAATGAGGCTGGCCAAAGATATGTTTTTTACAACTACTAGAAAGGGTCGCTGTAGTTCCTTTGGTGCAGAGCCCTCTGACCTTATGAAACAGGAGGAATTCCTAAATACAACTTTTGTAAGCAACTGACGAAGATCATTTTACAAATGTTATCTGACTCAGAATGTAATAGTTGCTGTACTCAATTATTATATTGTATCTGTGAAAGACAAATCTGATCTCAAGGAAGAAAAATGTTTTGTGAGACAAGAATTGATCATATTTATTATAATCAAGTAAATAAAATTATTAAGAAAACATATTTCCTATTACTGAGCAACTTGATATATGTCTTTCATACATAGTTCTCATTTGTCATTTGGTTTCTAGTTGTCTCAGTGAGGGTAGGAAACTTGATTGCTTTTATTTTCAAGGTAATATAGCCAATTGGGGTTTTAGCAGTGTTTTGGAGGTGGCAGCAAAGAATTATGGCTTAGGGGTTTCCTTCTGGTACAAGGAAGTACAAGAAGCAAGTACTTTCTTCAATAAAACCAGAGCTAGAGAAAATAAATGTAGACACATAGTGGTTCTTGAATCAACTTATTTTTCTCTAAATATCTTAAGAAATATATATATTTGGGTACTGGAGATTGAACTCAGGGGCACACAACCACTGAGCCACATCCCCAGCCCTATTTTGTATTTTATTTAGAGACTGGGTCTCTCTTACTGAGTTGCTTAATGCCTCGCTTTTGCTGAGGCTGGTTTTGAACTCAAAATACTCCTCTCTCAGCCTCCTGAGCTGCTGGGATTACAGGTATGTACCATGGCATTGGCTCTGGAGAAATATTTAAAAATGGATGAAACAGGTATTTCTGAATATAATGTCTCATTTAAATGGTAAGCAGTCAGCAGTTTTGCTCTGATACCTGACCCATAGTTTTAGCAAATGAAACTATCCAAAAGCTCACTGAAGAGTCCTGGAGTCTTTTGTAGCAATGTGTTGCTTGGAATTGAGCCTAGAAGGTAGGGTAAACTGCTCCATGAAGTCCTTCCCCCATCAAGGGCTGGTTCTAAGGCGAGTGGGAATCTTTGAGCCTTTGAGGGAATACAGTCTGGAGTCAACTACAATAAGTAGACAGGTACTCAGAGCAGGCACTCCAGGTGCTTGTAGCATCAACAGTCAGCATCTTAGAGATGTCTACCATTCCATGAATTTTAAAACGCTGACATCCCAGCCTCTGTGACCATCTTCTTAGGTTCTCTTTCCCTTTTTTTGTAGTGACTAGCCATTTTTACTTGGTGCAGGAAATCTTGAGTCCACATAAACTGACTACAGAAATACAGCTACTGTAATCCATAAACAGTTGCTCCCAAATTTTTGTTTTTCACAAATACAAACAGTATTTTAGATTAACTCAGAGGTTGGGCTGTGAATTGAAGCTGATCCTCTTACTTTTCTGCACCCCAGGTGTCACTGTTGTTCCCTCAATGTGATGCTTACAGCTGATCCGAATTCCTGCTCTTGAATGAAAACATCATCCCTGTCTTACAACCCATGAACACTAGATGGCAGGATTGCTCTTTTTCTTCCAAATGAATGGGTTTAGTGAATGATGTCATAGCTTATTCTCTCTTTCACAGAGAGTTCTGTAGACCCAGAATCTTTTACCTAGCTAGAACTTCTGGTTTTCTATGATATGATTCCTGTTGCTTTAAGCAACCATAGTTGCTGCTTCTTCTGTAAGGGCAAGTGTGTGTGTGTGTGTGTGTGTGTGTGTGTGTGTGTGAGAAAATTAAAGACAAATAAATAATAGAAACAAAATTTTTTTTTTTACTCAAAGCCTTCTTCATAATATTGATTTTAAGTGATGCAACTTACAACTTTCAAATAGCTAAAAATGCCAACGGCTTTGAAAACTTGATGGATGAAAGCAGAACATAAAGTGACGGCATTCAAGAGGCATTCTGTAATAAAAATTTTAAAAACTATATAAAGTTTTGTTTATATTGTCTCATATTATGCATCTTTAAGAAGGCTTTATGGATCAGAAACCGATATTTAAGGATTTGTCTTTGGCAGAAAACAAAATCAACACCAGAATATCTTCCAATAAAATTTACCAACACTTTTGAATCTGAAATCACCTGGTCGCTGTCAATTGGCAGACCCAGGCTTTCCTATTGCCATTGGCTTCCTCAGAGGTTACGTATTATCCACGCTTCTATTCCTCCTTGCTTCTGTAGGCAAGTTTTTAGAAAGAAACGTGCGATAACTGAGAGGCCCCTTATAACTTGAGTGTCATTAACCGGGGTAAGAAGATCAGTTGGGGAACATTGCAAGTTTGTGGCTATGGAAAATTTGTGCTGGAGATGATGCCAATCGTGATCTAGATGACAGCAAAAGCACCTATTGACTGGCATGATATAAGTGAGGTAGTTTATAAGCATTTACATGTATTAAATAGCTGTATTTTCACAACAATCCAAAGAGAGGCATAGTATTTTTCCTACCCTGTAGATGAGGGATCTGGGTCACAAACAGCTCAAGTACCTACTCTGAGTTCACACAGTTAGTAGAAACTGGTGACGCTGGAATATATATATTGCACCATTTTGACTCCAGAGCCTGTACTACGAAGTGATTGTAAGGAATTCCATTCTATTCTAAGTCTTTTCTTAAGTGGTGCAGCAAAGTAGTAGGTGATGCTATAATGTATAAGAAAAAAAGACTTAGTGGGGGGTGAGGAATCTGAGATTTTTATTTCTTCTCTTCCTCTCTCTAGCTCATTATCTAAAATTAAAATATATTTTTGACTTTTTGAGTGACAGTTTCCTCATCTGTAAACTATGGATAAAGATGTGCACCAGTGTTCACAAACTGGCAAACTTGAGGTTTGTTGTACTTTCCCATATGTAGTCTTTTGAATGTCACCATGTTGTCATTATCTTTTCTGGAATAAATTATATCAGTTTAAAATGTTTGAAATTAGAATAATGCCTATAAAATTAAGAATTTATACTTTTTCATTGAAAAACTTGAATATATAGCACAATTGAGCCTTCTCTTCTGTTAGCCAAGTGGTCACCTATAATTCAGCAATGAATGAACCATTCTGGGGAAAAAAGCATGAGTTGTTCTTCCCCACAGTCCCAGGCCATGGCAGTCTTTTCCCTACCTGGCAAGCTACAGTGTGTATTTTTAATGGAATGTGCAGGTGCAGTTGTACTCCGAGTTTCTCTTTACTTCTTGATTTAAGTCTCCACTTTATTTGTCTTTAGTGGTATAAGACAGATGATGTATAAGAGGTTGGTTGAGCAGAGAGGGATAAGATGGAGGAAAGACCAAGTGACCTTCTGAAGTTTTTCAGTGACCTTCTGAAGTTTTTCAGTGACCTTCTGAAATTTTTCAAAGTCAACTTTTTGCAGGGGATATACCAATTTAAGAGCTAGAGGGAAAAGGAAGAGTTTGAGGTAGACCAGAAAGATAGAGAAGGACAGAAATTAGCTCTTTCTCCTTTTTCCTTCCATTTTAACCACACAGTTTCATTGTTTTGGAAAGTGTGAATTTACAGCACATCAGCATAGGTGTATAAATCTAAACATGAAAATATAGCTCAAGGCCAGATAAAATTATTGTAAATAGTTGTAATTATAAATTATACATTTCTCTGATTTCTATATGTGTTTATTAGTGGATGGACAAGCTAGAAATAGATTCCAGAGTTTTTCTGCATCCTCATTATAATCCAGATGGAATTCACTCAGAATGCATAATTTTACTTTGTAGGGGTGAAAGTGCATAGGTGTTTCTGTCTTTACACTCTGTCTCACTTTTATATTTCTCTTATTCAGTTCTCTTCAACTTATTCTGGTGGATAGTGTGCTTTGTGTGCACTATTGAAGGCTGAGGAGAAAGTTGTTACAAAATGAAAGACAGAGAAGTACTTGATTTGTCACTTTTCTTTTTTTTTTTTTTAACTTTAATCTTCCTTTTGGTGCTCCATTCCTTAATTCTCTTACTTCCTAAGTGAGAGGCAAGGTGAACATAAGAACAAAAATAAGTCCATTTACTGGTAACATTTCAAAGGATGAGGGCGAAAGCATATAATGAGAAAAATCCAGTATCAAGACATAATAAAAAACAGAATGTAAATGTGTAAGCTCCCACCCAGGACAAACTATATTCTACTAACTAATTTGCCATAGATTCTTTTATCTAATTCATTATCTTCAGGATTTCCAGATAAAGCTCAAGACTGGCAGGGATAATACAATCCATTTAAAAACCTTTTTTTTTTTTATCAGTATACTGTTACTATCTTCTTTTTGATCACACCTGAGCTTTGTTCTGTGATGTTTTTAATCATCTTTATGCTTTCCTCTAAGTATCTTTCTAAGATAAAAGTTCTGGGAAAAGCAATAAATGTCACAACCAGATAAACAGAGAAGCCAGCTGATACCCACACCCCCACAGACAAAGCAGACTGGAAAGCTCCTGGGTGTTTCCCCAGCTTTCAGCAGACAAAAGCAAGTGCACTCTAGATGAAAGTAGTACAAGAGAGGTCCAGGTCCCTCCTCAGGAACTTCAGAACAGGACATGGTGAAAATGCTGTCTTGGGGGACATGTATGAAGAACATTGCATTGATCATTCTCGATAATGATCAATGCCAGTATATTAGCACTGAAACGAGCTGATTTGGATGGGAAGAGCACAAATCCTGAAGCTAATAAAAGTCCTGCTTCTGGCTCTTCCTGGCTGGGAGACTTCAGGTAGCTTTTTGCCAAACCTCTGTGGACCTCAATTCGTTCATCTGTAAAATTAAAAACCATATGACTTAATTTCTGAATATCATCTAGAGCAAGAATTGGCAAATAGTAATTGTTATGTCATGTTAAACTTACAGTATTTTGTGTTCAAGTGTATATGTTTCAGACATATTTCGTGGACAGAACTTAACTATCATCTTAACTTAAATTTTCTCTGCAAAGAAATTCTTCAACTTTAGGAATGTTCTTTGTATCTGAATTAGATTGTAATTGGATTAATTTATTTCTTTTATAACAACAATGTGGAAATTATAGGACATGAAGCAAATACCAGGGGGTTGGGATGAGCAAGAAACATTAATTCCTGTGAGCTGTATATTGTTATTTAGAATGGAATGAATATCTAGAGAATTGGCTGAAGCAGATGTCTCAGTAATTCTGAATAACACAGCTAAATATCTGTTCCTAATAAGATCATAGGCTACAGGGTTGAGTCAGTTCTATTTTTGGAAAGAGGAAGAATGATCTCCTGAAAGGCAAGGGTAGTGAGTCACCGGGATTTGAAAGTCCACATGTCATTGTCTTCTTCCATAAGTGACATTATATATAAATGACATTATATATTGCCAAATGAATTTTAAAATTCACTCTTGATAAGGTATTAAAGGAAGAACAAGGAAGACAATAGAAAATGTTGCTCTTTGACTTTGGAATATGTCTCTTATATTCATTCATAGTCTGTCAAGTCACAGTATTTTAAATAAAGAGAAGTGACCACAGTTCAGAGCTAACTGAACTGGGGGAAATATGATAATACCTGGCTTTTTCATCTGCGGACCTCTCTAGGTGAAGTTTGTTAAAATTCCTCTATGAAAGGGCTAGTCTTATCCAAAAGTATACTATCAATGATTTTATTTTTTAACTTTATCCTCTCTCTTTAGATTGTTTAACTTTATTAGTGTATCTTCAAGTGACTCTTCTGTTTTGTCCAGTTTTATCTTAATGGCATTGAAAAAAATTTTTTTTCTAGATATTATATCATTCAGCTCTTGAATTTTTATTATCAAATATAGTTTTTATTTCTCTGCTGACATTTTCTATATGTCCATTTATTAGAAAAGCATTTTACTTTATGTCTTAATCATAGAAATAATAGCCGTTTAAAAGTTATTTTATACTAATTCTACCAAGTGGGTTGAGCTGATCTTCATTAAGTTTTTTGTCTCTTGAACATGGGTATCATTTTTCTATTTAACTGTATATATTGTGATTTTGGACTATATTGTGGAGACTTTGATGTTATATGTGGTGACTATGAGTTTACTGTGTTCTTATTAAGAGTATTGATGTGTTTTTTTGGCTGATGTCTCAGTTCAGTTATTTTATCCTTAACTTGGCTGCTTTATATCCACCCTATCTATAGATAATTCATAGGTCACTGATAAATTTGGGGAGATTTATTTTCGCACTTGGGCTTCTTCTTGGTGTTTCTTTCATTTTTAAAAATTTCTTCTCTATTTCCAGCTGCTGTGGGAATGCTCAACTCTGAACTGTCATTTTTTAAGCTGGTATGATAGGGGCCTACAAGGAGTTCAAGAGCTTTAAAAGCAGGAAAGTGCTGGACCTTCTGTCAGTGCTAACTCCTTTTCAGTTTCTGCCTAATTTTGATCCTTCTACAATTCCTTTGGATTTTTTTTTTTTTTTTTTTGTATTTTATACAGGTTCATGACTGTTACCTGAAGAAAGAAAAAGGTTTTTTTTTTTTTTTTTTTTTTTTTTTTAACAAGATAAGTCCTGTTGCTAGAGGTGGAACTCCTCCATTTGGCAGCTCATACAGCTCATATTTAATGGAAACCCTGAGGGCCTAAATTTATGGTGCTTTTCTGAAGAGAAGTTGCATATGCTTTTGCTTGTAAGGGGATGCTACTACTGAGTGTAGGTCTAGTCCTTTCTTTACTATGTATCAATCCCTTCCTCTTGCTGTGGACCAGAGAATATTAGGTTAGTCTTCCTTTATTTGCATACATGAGGGCCTACTTCTCCTTTTGGCTTACAGTTCAAAGTTTAGGTCAAGTTCTGCTTTATGCACTCTCTCTCTCCCCCCCTCCCTTCCCTAAATCTAGGAATACAATAAAAGTATTTAATAGTGAATATTTTCTTGTTTGTGAAAATGAGGGCCCTTTAGACTTTCTAGGCTGCTGTACTGCTTGAACTGGAAATCGAAGTCTTCAAATTTTTATACTTGCAAACAGCACTTTACATTGAATAATTTAGTTTCTTGCACAGCTTAGATAAAGTTTTTCTTGGCAGCTTTGTTTAGACTTTTGAAATTTTTATAAATCTATTATTAACTCTTGTACTCTGATCTTTTAAAAAATTGTTAGTGCCTGCACAGGCATATTTTGTATACACCTATGATTGAATTAAACAGCAGGAAAGGTTCTGGCCCATCTGTTTGGTTCATGCTCTTGTGCCTGTCTGTAACCAGTTGTGCAATAAGGAGTAAATGTGAAACCAACTTTATAGTCTATAGTGGTAGTTTTCACCATTTCCCCCCATATATCAGGTATTTGTTGTCAATTCTAGGTCTGAATGTATCTTATATAATTAAGGTTCCAAAATATATTTCATGTGATGTGAAATAATTTTCTATTTAACCTAAACCAAGAAATATTAAAAACACTTAACAATGAATAAAGTTTATAAAAAACGATAAGAATAGATGTCATATAATTCAGGAGAACTGCTAAATTTTCAATAGTATTAATCACAGTAATAACTGCTTACTAATTGAGGTTTATGTTAGGAATACAAAAAGTCACTTATAAGCAAGAAAATATTATTTCAGCAACTTGTAATTGCACCATCCTTTTGGAGCCACTAAAAATGTTGTGTAAAGGCAGGACTCAAGATTAAATTTCTACTAAAAATATCCACATAAAGGAATAGACTTATGCATAATTTCATCCCTAGTGTCTAAAAATAAAATTAATGTTAGACTTGAAAATTTTTCTGTAAAATATTTCCTACTTTTCTATATTTCTATTCCCTCTTTCTCTTTTCCTTTCTAAAGCTACGTCAATTTTTTGGCATGCATATTGCAAGAATAATTATTCATGTATTTTGGTAATAAAATACTTAACCTAAGGAAATGAAGAATGCTTGCATTATTAAGTTTTACACTTCGATGCAGTTGAGTGAAAACTATTTGCAAACACACATAGAAAATTAATTTATGAGGCTTAGATCAGGGCTAGGTAGGTAATGAGGAACAAGTTTCTTCCTTTCTTTATTCTTTTCCTATTTCTACTTGAATATATTGTGTCCTTTTATATTGAGGAACACTACTTATACTGCATTAGTCATTTTATTAAGGATATTTGAGAATATGAGTTGGATCTTATTTAAATTTAATCTACTTTTTTTTTTTTTTTGTAATTCATACAAGTTAGCATGCCAAACATCTCCTGGTTCCCATAATAAAGTTCTGGATTTGAGGAAATTCACTTTGGTAGTTGATCTCCAGATTTCACTGAATGAAAGATCCCCAACACCAACCTTATCAGTATCACAGTGGTTATCTCTTGCTTATCTATGATAATTCCAAAAGAAACCTGTTTCTTAAGATGAGACTCTAATCAGCCCTTGGCTCTGGATATTTGGGGCATCCTCATTCTTCATTGCCTTCAGAATTTTCCCCATATCTCTTCCTGCTGATCTAAGCTGTTTACTTCTCTACTTAACAAGTAGCCACTCTCCTTTCTCCTTTAGTGTTTGGGTATTCCACAGTGGGAGAAAGCCTGATGAAACTGGGGTTGGGTCTCTAGAAATGCACATCTTTCGGTTGCTCTCCACACAGTGAATTTGTTTTTCATAAAAAGACTGGGTAAGTATGAGTTAAATATTTATTATATTTGGAACCACCTATATAGTTTTGGGTATGTGGGTCATGGACATAAAGCAGAATATGGGATTCTTCTAGACACCTATTTTTATGTCCATAAAAATCAGTTCCTTTAAGAGCACTTTTTTATTGTCTTTAGAGACTGCATATAGGATATTCTCCCTGTTGACAGTCTCCCATTTCTAGGCTATAATAAGTAATGTAAGCTTTGGCCAACAAGACCACCCTGATTATATATTAAAATCATTATGTCCACCTTGTAGTGCAATAAATTCTGTTCCAATTGCTCACTGGTTTTTACAAAGTATAATTTTATAAAATAATTCTATGTCCTCTGAGGAGTTACTACATCATTTTGAAGTCAATCAGATTGAACACACAGATATAGTTCTCAACTTCTTTTAGCATAACTGAGTTGCTTAAAATGATATAAAATATTCTGTGCAAACAAAATTAAAGTCCAACAATGAAAATGTACTTTGGCATCATTCAAAGTAGGCTAACAGTGAACCAGAAACTATTGGAAAAAAGATTATTAAGAACTATGCTATTGATGTTGCAAGTAGAATTGTAGATTAGTGGGCTGTTACCAAAAAAAAAAAAAAGTACAATTAGAAGCATTGTCTGAAAATACAGCCCAGAAAATAATTCTAGCATTGTATTCAAAGCACTTGATGAATTAGTTTGGAGGTTGAGATTATGTGAAATCTTTAGAGTGCAACTGGATGGGAATATAGATTCTGTAAATCTCTCCTTTGTGTTTGTTTTTGTATGGTTTGCTCAGGCAGGAGAATATGAGGAAGATTTATTATATTTTAAAATGCTTGTCACATAAATGTAACTGGATAATGGAGCAGTCTGAACTTTTATCTCTTCCAATCACATCCTTCAACTGTGCTCTGTCAAATACCTAATTCAAAGTCTCTTAACAGCATTCCAGGCAGACCTCAAAGCCTTCCTTTAATTTCCAGTTATTATAAGTTCAATCCAGTTGAAAACTCCAATTTTATCTCTTCCTCTGTTCTTAAGCAGTGGCTTAACTCTTTGCTAGAAGGAGCTGCTTTTTATTCTCCTTTCTTCCCCATTCATTGAATTTTAGCCACTGTGGAGATGGGCAGGCCGAGAGTGGGTGGGCAGGTCTTCTTAAATAAGGGTGTATGTGATTATATGCCCATGTTCTTGTTGTTTCCTTGGCTCACATGGTGAGCAGAGGTGCTTTCTGTGAGGCATCTGGAAGATGACTTTTTAATGAAGAACTTTGGGGCTTCTCCAAGGTCCTCTTTCCTGACTTGGGCGCTCCAACTCTGATGCAGTCTCTTCCACTCATCCATCCCCGCTCTCTATCAATGGTATAGTTTTTCAACTTTTTGAGCTTTGAACCCCTAACCTGGGGAATCAATCTCTTGTGTGGATTGTGAGCTAAAAGGAACAAACATGTCTACTAAGATGTAACTTAACCTGTTTGAAACAAACCAATGTTGGCAAAACCAAAGAATAAAGAGGTCAACTCTTCTATAGTTGTCCTGTGGTCTCTTCCCAATTCTCTTTGTTTCTATTCACATAGTTTCACAATAGATAAACAAATAAACTGTACAAGCATCTACTCCATCCTTCTCAGGAGCTGTTCACTTCCCATCCAGTCACTCCTAATCAGTGTGATTATTTTCTTGAAATGCTCTTTATTTAACTTCATAGGACTTGAGCACAGATTTCTTCTCCACTGATAATACCCTTTGTAAGAAACACAATTTCCTTTCCCTATCTCTGGTTTCAAAAATACTGTCAACCAGGCGGTGCAGCATTAATCCATGTAAACAATGTCAACTAAACTATGCCACAATATACTCTTGTTCACAGGTTTTATTCTTAAAAATTTTAGACTCTGATGGGTGTTATGATATATTATTATTTTATATGTAAAACCAAAAGATACAAATAAATTGTTCAAAATATTTCTATTTTTACCTCATATTCAGAGTCCGATTCTTCAAAATCACTTGGGATTAGAGTCATTGACAACTTTGCCTTCCCCTGAATATTGAGGAAAGAGTTGTGGAGATGAGGCATTTATTAACAGAACAGGCTTTGCAATTATACAAATTATACAAATTTGGAGAACTAGTTGTGGAGATGAGGCATTTATTAACAGAACAGGCTTTGCAATTATACAAATTTGGAGAACTAGAAACTCTGCCTTGGAGGTGTTTCTGTGATTGCTTTCTGCTGGCATTTCCCTTGTAGAAATATCTGATTGGACTAGGGTAGGGAAGAGTGGTGTCAAATCTTTCCTCCACTGTTGTCTCCAGAATCTCCTTCCATGTCCCTGGTGCTCATTCTGCTAGCTTTGAGGCTGGCTTTTTTGAATACATTGGATACATTGTGTAACATGAATATCAGTGGAAACACATCTGAACTGCTGGGCCTATGTATCTGTGAGATGGTATTGATCATAAAGGCAGTTATCTCAGACATTTAAAATATGATACAACTGTGTATCTTAAAATCAATATAATATAAAATGGGTCTTCCCTATCTGGATTCTGCATACTTAGATTCAATCAACCATGGATTAAACATATTTTTAAAAATTTGCATCTGTACTGAATATGTACAGACTTTTTTCTTGTCATTATTCCCTAAACAAGGCAGTAGGATAACTATTTGTGCAGTTATTGTACTGTATTATGTATTATAAGAATCTGGACATAATTTGAAGTTTCAGGAGGATATTATAGATAATATACAAATACCTCACCATCTTATATAAGGGACTTCAGCAACTGTGCATTTGGGTGTGCACGGAGGCTCCTCTAGCTCATCCCACACAGATTCTTGGGGATGACTATAGCCTATAGACACCATTTGCAGGGATGGTGGTTGCAGAACTTGTTTGGTCTTCTGTCCTTAAGGCCAGAGGACACTGTTTATCCTTCATTGTTGAAGACTCTATAAAATATAGATGTCTTAGTTTTCTTCCTTCTGGTTTGAGCCCTATAAACTCCCTAAAAGTAACAAGGAAATTGACTTTGCAATCTATTACATGTACAAAGAAGTAGAATTTTAAAAGATTTTAGAGAAGTTTTAATATTCTGTGAAACAATTTGGTAACAATAAGTTAACACCTTCTATGCTAATGATGAGAAAGAATAGCAGAGGAATAAGAAATCCCACATAGGAAAAGTGGTACAAAAACATACTGAAATTCATCAGGTAGTCATAGCCTGTTGCAAGGTCAGAGCACAGATATGTCAAGAAAAGATAGAAGGTTTTAAAATAGTTGTATGCTTACATAATGGCTTACCTTAGAGAATGGAGATGTTTGTAGTTTAAAAAATATATCAACTTAACACATGACACATTAATTTATTATAACAGAGCAAGGTGGAAAGATGGCATTTTTGAAATATTCATTGACATTCAACCCATATTTTCTATTGTCCACTGCTCCTTCTTCCACCCAAGCACTGGAATCTGTCTGTCATCTTGCCTCGGGGGAGAGTGTGATGGTCTCAAAATGGCAAAGATATACAAAATAATTGATTTATGAGTTTGGTTCTAGAAATATGAATATCACAGAAACAGTGGGAGGGAGAGTTTGAAATACACAAAATGTTTGAGAGCAGGTCATCAGAAAATTCATTCTGCTAGTCCAAATTTATTCTGCTGCCATCTTCTACCTTCTCTTCTTAGAACAGACCAGAGAAAAAAATCTAGGGCTAGAGAAAATGGAAAGAGTGAACAAGAGGAAGCAATCAATACTTTTCCATACTATATAACACCATTCTTTAATATAGTTTACTATATTATCAAAATAAGAGAACAAATCACATGAACTAAAAAAAAAAAACATTTCGTAAAATTCAGTATTACGGAGAGACCATGTATGGGTGTGAAAACTGGCTACATAATTTGTAACACAATACAAAAATGAAAATGTGGAACCACTTGTGGGACCCCTTGTCAAAACAGCAGAACAAACAATGTAATACAAATACTAAATTCTAGAGCTTTTCAATTTCTTTGGCAAACTGTGTTTCAATCTGTTATTGTGTTTATGTTTGCTATTTAGTGTTCTAACTGAGGAAAAATTAAAATGTAAAGTTATTACTGTGATTTTTACTGATAAATTTTATATTATGAAATGCCATTTTTAAATGTAAATATAAGAGAACTTAGCTCAAGTAGAATCAACAAAATGACACAATTCAGATTTCATAGCTCATACATGCATAAATACTTCAAAATTCTTATCAAAAGAATGAAAGTACTGGCACAAAACTGTCTTGGTAGCTTTTATTTCACTTGTTAACACATAGTTTTCCAACATTCTCCACCTTTAATATTACTGATGAGTAAGGAAAAACTCAAAGAAGAAGAAAATCTGGGTTTTTCTACCTTTTCTTTCCCTTCTATGTTGCCATTTTCAGTGATAATAATTGTCTAGCTCAGAGAAGTCATGTAAGTAAGAAATGATATGGAGAGACTCCTTGATTATTTGTAATTCTTAGAATGTCATTGCCATCCTTTTGCTTTTGAGGTAAATTGTAGCTCAAAAAGAGAACATGGTATTTTGGAACTTACAGAGAGGTATCCTTTCCCATTCATTTTCTTAGTTGTAGGTGTGAAAAGCTTATCATCTATAGGTTGAACACTTCTAATTTGAAAATATGAAATCTGGAATTTTCCAAAACATAAAAGCTTTTGAGCACCAACATGATGCCACAGGAGGAAAATTTCACAACTGACTTCAAGTAATGGGTTGTTGTTAAAAGGGAACTACAATAAAAATAGTGTATAAAATTACCTTAAGGCTGTATGTATAGAATGCATATGAAGCATAAATGAATTTTAGGTTTTGATTTGGGTCCTATTCCTAAGATATCTCAGTAGGTATATGCAACTATTCCAAAATTTTAAAAAAAATCTTAAATGCCATATACATATATCTGGTCCTCGGCATTTTGGTCTAGGGACACACAACCTGTATTGGCTTTGAGTGCATCTGAATTCCTATACATCATGGTCCACTGGCATTCTGTGCTCAAGGAGCAACACAAACTATATGCATTTGGGGAGAAAGGAATAGTAGATATGTGTAATATACATATCTGCTTTGCTCACATGCATACTCTATTCACCTACCTTTCTTAGGAAACACAATTTTTTTTTTAAAAGTGTTAATCAATTCAACATGGTGATAGAAGAATATTAAGCCAAGCATGAGGCACTTTTGAATGTGGGGCCCTGTGCAACTGCACAAAATCACTCACCCATAGAGCAAGCCCTAATAATCAACAGCCTTCTCTGAGATCTCACACAACAGTAGCATCAATCACCAGACGTATAAGTGATGAAAGATTTCCAGGATACTGTCCAAGAGCTATCAACTCACCCTTCACCTTCATGTGCTCCTGGCTGCAGTCCCAGGCACTAGGACAGATTCCCATTTCAAAAGGGCAAATTAGTCCAAATAGCCTTTAATTAGTATAAATGAAGAGAAATCAGCAGGGTAAAGATGACTGGATGATCTAATTAAATTTCAGATTTTAGTGGAAAACATTTTGGGGTGTATGCATGTCCAGTCACCTAGCCCCATTGTTGACATTAAATTGGATAGATTTCTACACTTGTGATTCCTAATCTTTTAGCTTGAGAAAGTGAATTTGGAAAAACATTAAGGTAAAGATGCATTCTTGGAGAGGGATAGATTGTGGGCATCGGAGCCAGACTGTCCAGGGTTTGAATATTGACTCCATTCCTTACCACTTAGATCATCTTGGATCAATTATTGTATATCTCTGTGAATCCATTTCTCTTTTAAAATGGAGGTAATAATATTACTGATCGCATTGATTTCTGTTAGTAGTTAAATGATATAAATGAGTTCCACATAGCAAAAAAATACTTAAAATACTGCCTAACAAATGACAAGCATTCCCATACACTAGGTACTACTATTAATAGTTTAGTTTATTAATATATTAGTTCATAAAGGAAAAAAGTAAAATTTGACATCAAATTGGATCTTAGAAGATAGTGTTGATTCAACACCATGAAATAAAACATTTTGAATATTTCAAAAAATGTAAACAGTTAAAAATATGAGTTTCTACAGGTGATTTAGAACTGGTTCACAAATTATTTTATTATTAACAAATCCAATGAAATCTATAATCTGTAAAAGCATGACATTAAATAGACTTTACAATCTGAATTCACTTTCAAATATTTTATGGATCTTCAGGACAGAAAACCTAAATCCATCTCCATTATTTGGAGAAACAGTCCATGTAAGGATAGCAAGCAGAGAAAATTACTGGAAGACTACCCAGTGACATCTATTACCGAGTCTCTACTGATCCACAGGAATGAATTTAAACATGTTACTTTAAGTCTTGACTACTTGTCACTGAGCGACCTTCAGAGGTTTGTTAGAAATGGTCCTTTTCTCCTGCTTTTCTTTGCCAATTGCCTCTGACTTAAAGCTTCTACTGCTGATGACATGTTGGTAAATGACCACAAACCATTCTAGGATTGAGGTATTATTAATCACTTCAATATAGTTACCATTTAGTATTATAAGTCATTCTCAAATTAACTGTCCAGTATTTCTACAGCAATTAGTTTCAGTTTGCTCATAATCTTTCTCAGGCTGACCTATAGTACTAGATGTGGTTGGAACTCAAGCTTGTGGAGACAGGCACAAGGTGGTGGACCTGCTTTGCATTCTGCCTAGAAATGTGGGTGAACAATGTGTGTTTTATATAAAGAAGGAGATTCATGTTAGGATAATACCTGGGTCTGGTTAAGCATGTTCAAATAGGAAAAACTATTATTAAAATAAATGAAAAGAGTATCTTGGAGTTATAGATAAGTATAATATGTAACGTGGAACATTATAAATATATTTGTATATGGATATGGCTATTGGATTTTTTTACGTGTACAAAATAGAATTCTTGTAATTTTTAGAATATATAGATATATGTAATTAAAAAGCATCTTTGTGTTTAAAAGAAACAAGGGCTCTCCACAGAATATTTTGGTGTGATATTTTGCTTAGATTTCTCTTTCTGGCATTTGGATATTTGCTTTGGAATTACTTATTTTTCAGTGCAGTTTTTCCTGATCTGGATCTCTGATGTAGGCTGCTTTTCTTCTTCCATTGAAACAGATAAGAAAAGAAATTGTGTTCCTGGTGAGAAACCAACAGCTATCTTCCCCTCCACACACATGAATCTCCAAAAGGTATTATTCTACTGTAGCAATTATTTGGAACAATAACTAGCTTCAGTGAATTAAATTCATTTTTCCCTCTTTCCCACTGGCATTTAGCTGCAGGTTAGCAGCATCCAAAAAACACCTTATTTTAGGCATTTGGTTGTCTGTTTCTTACCTCATGGAATGTACAAGCAAGAGCAAAAGATCTTAAGATTTCTTTTACTTTCTTTTCTCTCTGCTAGGTCATAAATGTGAGTCATCCTTAGGAGTTACCTAAAAAGCATAACAATGATAATTTGTTAAACTTTGGTAAAAATAAATGAAGAAAAATTCATCTACAAATGTTCAAGCTTACTATTTCTCTTCGGGTTACATGGTTTGAAACAACACAGCAGGTTCTAATATCCATGAAATAAGAATCTTAGGAGCAGAGGAAACCCATTTCTAAGGACAGTTGGAAACCACTTGTCTGAGATACTCCTGCTTAGAATAAAAGATGCCATGTGGTGACATATTTCTGGAGAACAAGATCCTTTTGGGGAACTTCACACCATTTGACAATTTATTTTTATTTGAAAAAAAATCTAAAATGGAAGATAGTTTGATCTCATAATTTAGGGTAGTACTTCAAAAGCATGTTCTTTATCTCCAAGTGAAATTCTGAAACAAGTCAGTGAGATTGGTAGAAATGACGACGGCTATGGGAAAGCTCTGAATTATTAAGCTACATTTAACTAAGGAACCAGATGGTATTTACATGAGTCAATTCCCACCCAATTGGAATCCTCAGCTGTATTTAAAGTAGAAAGATGGAGATGGCAGAAATGACCAGAATATGCTTTTGAAGAAGAGAATTCAATGTGTCCCAGGTTATGATGAAGCAATTTCAGGATAAGATTTCTGAGTGTTTATATCTTGTGTTGTCTTCATTGCATAAAATGCTTAGAACAGACAAAATATATAACATTATTATATATAATGTTAGATATATAATATATATATATAATATTATCATATATAATGTTAGATATGTAATATATATATTATTTATACATATATAAATAATGTATGATAATATATTATTATAAATAATGTTAGATATGTAATATATATATATATTATTTATACATATATAAATAATGTATGACTCTTAAAGTAAACACCAGGTAACTATAAAGAATATCTTTTGAAATATTTTATGGCATTAATATTGAAGAAAACATGATGTTCAAGAATTCTTTGTTTAAAATGAACATACTTCCAGATTCAATTGAAAACAATGGAAATGTATATGTTGAGAAAAGACTAAGGATGATTTTTGAATTTATCGAAAGCTTAGAGAATGCAAAGATATTTATAAAATATCTGCAGAAGCTTTTGGAAAGAAGTAGAATTTTGCCTAATACTTAACAGAAGTTGGAATGTTATAAGGACATTAGAATGTTATTAAATACACATAAAAAGGTTTAGATATCATACTTGAGGAATGTTATTATCAAAAGCATTTGATATTATTTATATTATCATATTGGAAAGAACAACTCTGATTTATTAAAAATGCCTTGAAGTTAGATCTTGTATTATTCATTAGAGTAGCTGAATTCCTTGTCAATCAGATAAACCAAACCATAGAGATAGAATGATAACTTTCCCTTTTAAGAAAAAGCAAGCACCATGGGGCTGGGGTATCAGCTCAGCGGTAGAACCCTTGTTTAGCACATGCGAAGCCCTGGGTTCGATCCTCAGTGCCATTAAAAAAGAAGGAAAGAAAAAAAAAAAGAAAAAGCAAGAACAAAATATATACATTTTATCTAGATTATGTTATTTAAGCATAAAAATGTAGTTACTCCTTTAGGGTACCACTGGTAATTTATGATGTAGCAGGTATCCTTTATTTAGTTATTTGTAGTATCTTCAAAATCAAAGAGTAAAAAAAATTTAAATTATTCATTGGATTAAATATTTATGTTTAATATTATATGTAATACATACTTGTATACATTTATGTCATATAATTTGTATATATTTATTTATAAATACCTATAATTATATGCCATAATTATATACAATATATTATTTTATATGAAACATTATATATTATAAGTATAAATGTTTTATATTTATAATATATACTTCATAATTATGTGTAATTATGTTTTTGTGTATGATTTGTTATGTATGCCTGAATATATAGATAATAAAACACAGGCAGAAATGCATTTTATAGTAACATTCTTGGCTCATCTGATTATATACTCCTTTGTAAACTAAAATCTTGCTGTAGTAGAAAGGATAAATTCTTTTCAAATAAACTTGTATATGACATTTATACCTAGTATGCCCCTATTATCTCCTACATCCTTTAAATTGATTACTAAATAATTATTTTAAAAAATGTACCTGGATAAGTTTAAGACTAGATTATTTTTCTAGTTTATATTATATAATTCTTAAATAGTAGTCATCTTAAAGTATAATCTTAACTTTTAAACTGAACTATTCAGTGCATCCCATGGTTTTCCTACTTTACTAAAAAAAAAAAAAAAAAGACTTGATCACTATGCAGAAAGTTTCTCGGTTTATAATTTTATTACTAAAGACGCTTTGCTTTTCTTCCGTGATTCTGCACATCAATAGCCACCTCTTTTGCCTTAAGTATCTAGACATAAATATACTGTGCAGTAGCTTGGTCTCTTTCTGTCTCAGAGGACTTTGTTCTTCTTCTTTTCTTTCTCCTATTGCCCTTGGGCTAGAGAAAGGATTAAATGCTAAAATAATTTTGGTATAAATTCTATACACCAGTAGCTTTCCATTCAGAAGAGAAAATAAGACCCATCTTTAAATACTACTAACAATACAAAAAATGAATAAGTGACTTAAAATCTTACAGATAGAATGCTGTAGAAGCTGACAGATGGAGAATTTGCTTAAATTTAGAGAAAGGGGCTTTAAAAGAGAACTAGAATTTAAATAGAAATTGGGAAGATATAACATATGTCCTCACAAAGGGAACATATGTGTTAAGTCACAGAAATAAAAAATGTTTACTGAAAACTAAACAGAAGTGTAGAGGTTACATATAAGAAAATTTTATGGGGAAATTCCGAAGTTATTGTCAGACCACATAAGTCTTAGCTCAAATATCATCACTTTTGGAAACCACTCCTGATTCCCTGAGTCTTCTGTATTTATCCTCATAAAATCAGATAGAAGATCTTGTTTGTTGGAATGGACTGGATGTTTATATCTTCCCCAAATTAATTTATTCACAATCCCATACAGTCATAGTATTAGGACGTTTGCCTCTGGGAAGTGATTAGATAATGAAGGTGGGGAGCATAAAAATGGGTTTAATGCCCTTACAAAAAGAGGCCCCAAAGAGATCACTCATCCTTTCTCCATGTATGATTATGGTGAGAATATGACAGCACATGAGCCAGGAAGTAGGTCTTTAGCAGACATTAAATCTAACAGATTCTTAATCTTGAAATATTTAGCCCGTAAAAATGTAAGAAACACTTTCTCATGTTGATAAGCTACCCAATCCATGTATTTTGTTAAAGCAGTCTGAACAGACTAGTTGATATAAATTGAATAATTGTATTTAACATGATGTAAAAAGTAAAAATATTCCTGAAGAAGGAAGTAGTATTTTGAAAATCTCAAGATTAATAAGATAAAGATGTATAGGTTGGATTGAAGTAGAAGATGAAAAATGGAAGTAAATTATAAGACTGTCACAGGAAGACAGATTACACATAAAGGGTGGCTGATCTGATCTATGCAGTATATGTGAGCCTTTGACTTGACATTAATGATATCTAATATATTAAATGATTTAAAAACAAAGTACAGTAAAATATTAAATATTAAAATTTCATAGTTGATAATTTATGTTTTGCATGTTCAAAAAATATTTAGGATAGGATTCTCTATTTTTTAAGAGACTTAAGAAACATATTAAAAGATAATTTGGGAAAAGTATCATATCCTAGACAGTGTTCTAGACTCTGGGTACACACAAATGTATAAGACCCATCTTCTCTCTTTGAGGAATTTTTAGGGTAACAGGAGAAAGAGTCAAGCAGATGATTACAGGACATTATTGTTTTGAAAAAAGCTCCAATGCATATATGTGTGTGTGTGTGTGTGTGTGTGTGTGTGTGTGTGTAATAAAATAGGTATTTTTTTCTCAAAACAGGGCTAGTTGTTGGTGGTTAGATAACATAAAATAACTTGTGAAAAGTGGAAATCTCTTCGACTGCAGAAAAATGCAATTAGGTCATTCTGGGGAAAATAAGAGCCTACTTACAAAGGCATAAGGATAAGGAAATCCATATCTCCTATATGATAAGTATAATACATTGTACAAGGAGGGGAGTTAATAGACTGTAAAGATAAGTAAGATATTAAAGTGTGCTAAAATGTTCCAATTATGTACTAAAATATAAAAGAAGCCTTTATCTGTGAAAATGACAGCATCAACTTTGTGGTTTAGAAAAGTCACTATAAGAGATAATTTAGAGCATAATTGAAGTATGGAAGATCTAAGGTAGAAAAATTATTTTTGGAGTTCAAGTAATCAGTGTAAAATTTGATGATTCTGAAATAAAGTCAAAGCTGAAGGGGTTGAGTAATAAGGGACATGTCTAATGAGGGATTACTGAAATGTGAGAGTTGATTGGAAGTGGTGTGTTGAAGAATGGGGAGAAATTATGACCAATTTTTTTTTTTGTTTCTCATTAAGGCAGTTTTTTTTTTGTCTGAAAGTTTTATGCAATTAGAGAACAAGAAGGAGGAGAAAGTTTGAGTAGATATGTTTGTAAATTTGTTTAAAAAGGTGGAATGAGTCCCATTGGAACCATCAAGTAGGGATATTCAATAAAAAATTGATCGGGTGGGAATAGAATGCAAAAGATTTATCAAAACTTTTGTTAATCAAAATATTATCTTTAGGGTAATAACATCTGTATAATATGAGAGTTTATTAGAAATTTAGAATCTGAGGTCCCATCCCAGAAATAAAGACTTACAATCTTCCTTAGACAATATTCTATATGACTCAAATGAAAATTAAATTATGAGAAGCACTAACAATAAATCCACACTTGTGTAAACATACACATGCACATACACTCGCACATTTGTGTTATCAGCATTTAGGTTATAGTAAGAACTATCAAGATGGGTAAATAGAGCATAGAAAAGTAGAAATTAGAAAACTGGCCCAAACACTAGTATTTAAAGGAAAATGGAAGAAGATGAAACTTCAGAATAATATAGGGTTATTTCAAGATGAGGAAAAAACAGAAAAAAAACAGTATATTAGAGAAGCTGAATAATAAAGGAAATGTAAGTAAAATAATTAGCTACAATGAGGAAAATTGGTGGAATGGATCTAGGCTGGGACCCTGAACTCCTCCATAGCTCAGATCTGAAGTAGTGGAAGAACAGCTGATCAGAGAAGAGGGTGACACAGTAAACACTCTAAAACTTAATATTGGGCAGCTTGAGACTTGGCGGACCTGGAATTTGGTTATTGGAGCAGGAAATAAGAAAATAATTCCTTGACTCACACTTCAGTTAGCTTTTTTTGTTGTTGTTGTTGCTGTGACCAAAAGAACTGATGAACAATTTTAGCGGGATGAGGAGTTTGTCTGGCACTCACTATTTCAGAGATCTCAGTCTGTGGATGCCTAGCTCCTTTGTTCTGGACTCAAAGTGAGGCTGAACATTATGGTGGAAGAGGAAAGCAGATAGGAACACAACCATCAGGATGCAGAGAGAGATTAATCTTGGTTCACTGGGGACAAAATATATACCCCAAAGGCATGCTTCCAGCAACCCACCTCCTCCAGCCATGTCCTACTTGCTCACAGCTATCACCCAGTTGATCCATTCAAGTGAATTAATGCACTGATTAGGTTAAGGTTTTTATAACCCAGTTATTTCACCTCTAAACTTTCTTTCATTATCTCACACATAAGCTTTTGTAGGACATTTCATATCTAAACTATAACTCTGAATAGTGACCAGTGTGAGGTCAGGGGAGAAGCATAACAGAGAAACAGTGAGAGAAAAATCCCATAAGCTTACTTCCTTTACAACAGTTGGAAAGAAAATCAGCCCAAGTTAAACAGGACAGGAGCAGCAGAGATAGGGAAGGAGCTCAAATAGTTCAGCCCAAACTGTGGGCAGAAAGATATGCTGGGCAAAGCAGCCATTTTGTGAAGTTCACACCTAGCCAGCCTTCCTAGAAAAAAATAAATCAGTAAAGCTTCTTCCCACTTAGAGATAGTAATAAAACCATAGAGAACACCTGTGAAGCAGGTTGTCTCAGTAATTTGTTCAGAAGGAAATTGTAAGGAGGTCACTGTTAGCTAAAGTCTACCAAGTCTTGTTTTCTCTCACTTCAGACAAGTGGATTAGAATGGAACTGACCCAAGAGCAAATCTATTGTAGGTGGTGCTAATCCAACCCAGTGTTCCCCACAGCCTATGCAGAAACTCAAGAGAAGATGGGCCAATTGACCTATAATGGTAACAGTCAAAACCTCGATCTGCAGCAGCCAAGGTGGAAGCTTCTGTTCCATGGAGCACACACAGATATCCTGTACCCACAGGGCCCAAAGTTGCATGAAACTACCAAGGTCTTAGCATTCTATCTATCTATCTATCTATCTATCTATCTATCTATATATATATATATATATATATATATATGATCAGGACCTTCATGATTCAGTGCAGGGATAGTAAATGCAATACGTGGACTATCCTCAGGATGAATTGGAATTGAAAGAAAAAACAATCTTTAGTATCTATAACTAAAACATACCAAGTTTTTGGCAAAGCAGACAATTGAGGAATCCCTGATTGAGCAGGTCCCATAATAACTATTTCATTATTAATGGCTCTTAAATCTTGCAGTAATCTCCATTTACCAGATTTCTTTTTGATGACAAAAATGGGAGTATTATGGGGAGATACCGAAGATTGTATATGTCCTTCCACTAATTGTTGTTTGACCAGGTCATGGGCTGCTTGTATCTTTTCTTTAGTCAGGGGCCACTGAGGAACCCGTACTGATCTTTCTGATTTCCAAGTAATTTTTATTGTCTCAGTCGCCCTTTCTGAAAATCCAACCCATGTCTGTCTGTTCCTTGATCTATTTGTATTGGTGCTGCTATACCGTGTTCTTGTTTTTCTAATCTTTTTCCTTTCCTAAAACCTTGTCTAGCCATAATAGTGGGCACATTAATTCGCATAATAGTGGGCTCAGCAATTCACAGCCTCTAATCATAGGAGCTCAGGTGAAGGTGGGCCAACTAATATTCTACTCCAGTCATGAGGATGGTACCATAGTTATCTACATCATCCAGGGTGGAGTCTTGTGCCACAGACTGCCCAGAAAAAGCCTGAATTCACAGATTCCACAGTTGCAGAGCGCCACATACTGTGCCTCTATAAAGAAGCCCCTATAGAAGGGAGTGGGTGCTCAGCATTCTGAAGCAGTTAGCAACAGCCCTGACCCCTGCACCCTGCAATCCCATGCCCATCAGAAATAGCCAGCAGATGCAACACCCTCCAAGCATGCCAACTTGGGCCTCTGCACTGATGAACAAGCTCTGCCTGGTGATAAAACCATGGTAACTGGGAAAGTAGCTCATGGACTCTATCACCTCTAGGAGGGTCCACAGCTATGAATCCAGGTGTCACCAGTCAACTCAATTTCTCATTCAAATGCATGGACATACAGAAGGTATTTTCTGAGGATAACTCCAAGTAGCCAGTGGAGAACTTCAGTACATACACAATGACAGTACACACACAAAAATGGGGCTCAGAGGACAGTATCACATAGACAACAACTACTACCCAGTGTTCCCAGATACATGCCCTGCAATTGGTACATTCCAGAGGGGGCAGTTGTCCTATACCCTCCCATGGGAAACTAACTTAGACCAGGATATCCTACACACTGTGAAATATACATAGGGTGCACATTTGTTTTGACAGCATTGTATGGAACTTCTCTTTAGGAGTATACAAAAGACTGTACCCATAATAGGCAGTAATCTGGCTGCTAAGCCAGATATTTAGGGACCATTTCCACAGACACACCAGAAAACTAATAGGTACCTGGACACACCAAAGATCAGAGGGGGCCCTTTAGAATTGTGTCAGAGGGGAGCTGATATGATCATTACCCTCACATCCAAGGAAACTTAAGGTTAAACCTGAGGAGTGGTGGGCTTCTTTAGAAGTCCCAAATACTGATAAAATCCAAATCAGGAAAACTCAATATGAAGTCTCTCTACCTCAGCATAGAATATCACAGATATCTTTAATGTCATTTTGAATCTTACAGATGTTACTTTTCATATTGAATAGGTAAATATTCCTTTATTATTTTATGTTGCAGCCCTCAACCCAATTGATTACATTTCTTCTAATATTTCAAAGCATTAGTGGATTCATTCTGTCTGCTTTTCTAGCCCAGGTTTATACTTGTTCCTCTTAGTCTCTCTTGTTCTTGCATTACCCATGCTTTCAAAAATCTCTCCCATTTTTCCTTATTTTTAGCTTAGTTTATATTATTTATTATGTGCAGTGTAATAGTAATTGTATTATCTTTAGTAAGTAATTTCTCAATAAATTCAAAAACTTTACCACAATACTAAACCTGGATTAGAGGAACTGTAGAGAACATTGTCAACAAAATTTTTCCCCTATGGGTTATAAGTTCATGGTTTCATTCTGAGATGACTGCAGTTAGTAAGGTTTAGTATCTTCTCTTGATGAAGTGTTAGATATTGGGCACAGAAGAGGATGTGTACTGAAAAGGAGTATCAATGTTTGAATGTTTTGTCCAGTCTGAAACCCTGAAGTAAAAGACACTCACTCAATAGTCCCTTGCATAAAAGTAGAAAAGATATTCATATGAAGAATCAAGGGAACAGGGAAAAAATAATACCCAAATGCCAGATTTCCTATAGTCAGTCAAAATTTCATACAGAATTGATTAAATTAAAGCTTTCTATGATAAACAAAAACTTAAAGAATTTATAACTAATCCAGCACTATAAAATACACTATATTAAATATTTCACACAGAATAACTAAAAAATAAGTATCAGAGCCAGTGTATGAATGAATCTCCATGACTAGAAGAATAGTCGATCAAAGAAGAATCATGTTTGAATTAATATTAGAAATAAATAAAAATGGCATGAAATAAAAATTATCTCTATAATAATATGGAATGTAAGTTATTTAAGCTCTTCAATCAAAGACATAGATTAGCAGAATGGATTAAAAAACAAGATCCAAATATATGTTGTTTGTAAGAGTCTTAACTGCCAGGTAAAAACACCCAAAGGATGAAGGTGAAAGGATGGAAAAATATATACCATGGAAACAGAGACTGAAAGTGAGCAGGAGTAGCTAAGCTCATACCTAACAAAACAGACTGACCAAAAGTTGATCAGAAGAGACAAAGAAGGTCACTTCATATTGGTTCAGAAAATATAATGATTGTAAATATTTATGCCCTGAATTACTGTGCACTTAAATACATAAAACAATCTGAAATCAATATTAAAAACTCAAGTAGACCCCAATACAATAATATTGGATGGTTTGAATACACCTCTCTTACCAATAGAGAGGTCATTCAGACATAAACTAAGTAAAGACTCTTAAGAGTAAAGTATATTATTAATCAAATCAACCTAATAGACATGTATGGAATATTTCATCCATCAGCCAAATTCACTTTCTTCTCAACTGCACATGAAACCATCTCTAACAAAGCAGACAGCTCAGCTATAAAACAAAATATACCTAAACAATACTGTATGGTAAATACGGCTCTTCAAACTAATGTTAAATACAAGATTTCAACAATCATAAAATTATTAAACTGAGTATCTATTTCATAATTAACAAATAATTGTGATCAATAAATTCTATGAATTGAGGACGTGGGCAATACATTCAAAACTTTATAGAATGTCCAGGTGGTAAATGTTTTCTAAACACCCAGAAACCACAAAAATGTGACAATTTCTGCTCAGAACAACTAATTTTCTTGTTTTGTTTAAAAAATTATAAATATATAATTATAAAATATATATATGGCAAGAATCACACTGAAACAATGTATTTCAACTCATAATACAGAGCCTATTTATCAATCTGTTTATTTAAAGGGATCATAAAAATAATAAGCAATATCAATAATTATAAAAATAAAGAAATTTCATATGAGAGTGTAATTTTACAGTTCTTATAATGAGATATTAAACTTTCTTATGAGAAGAAAATTACAAATTGAAATTAAAAATTCCTCTCACACCAATTTCAAGTGCATACAAAACCTACATGAAAGGTGCAACTATGCAATTTTAGAGGAAAACATAAGGAATCTTTTCATGACTTTGAGTTAGAGGATTTAAAAACTAATACATAAATGTGCTAATTGCATAATATGTGTTCAGCAAATACCATAAGGAAAGTGAAGACAGAAGCCACAACAAGGAGGAGATATCTTCAATGAACATAAATGATTTAAAGTCTAGTATTCTGAATATTTGTAGACCCCAAATAACTTATAATAATAATTATAACCACATGATTATCCAAAATTAAATGTCTAATGGTATAAAATATTGGTGAGAATATGGAACAATGGGAACTATCTTACCTGGGAATGATGGGAACGACAATTGCTACAATTCTTTGACAAACTATTATGTAGTAAAATTTAAGACAGACATCCAATAGTCCAACTCTTAGAGAAATTTCTTATGCATATGAACCAGAAGACATGTACAAACATGCTGGATGAATTGTTATCACCATAATAATTCCAAATTGGAAACAACTCATATGTCAATACACAGCAGAAGGGATAAATAAATTATGATGTCTTCATTCAACGGAATACAACAAAGTATTGACAATGCACAAAATAAAAGTATCCATTTAATAACACAGATGAATCTCAATATAATGATGAATGAAGAAGCCAGACACAAATGATTGACTGTCTGCTATTTTATTCCCTTTGTGTGAAATTTCAAACCTAGGCCAAATTAAACTGTATTTTATATAGATATATACATATATGGTAGAACAACAAAGCAGAAATGATTATAATAAAAGAAAAAATAGGCTTGTTTTAGGTGCTACTAGCCATTTGAAGGCAGGGGTGAAATGATCTTGATCCTCCATGTCTAGCACAAGCCAGGTATATAGTGGGGATGCATTTCAATCAGACGTTATGGTATCTGTAATACGTTATTGAAATTTAATTGCTGAATGCTCTGTGGTCTAACATAGTCTCTGTTTCAGGCCAAGGTTCCATACAAGACAATTACAAAAGAACCGTTTCTGATCATGCCCTCCGCTGCCTCTGCATAGATTGACGAGAGAACCCAGTATTAGTTGCCATACTCTTTTAGGCAATGGGCATTGGTAATAATTTTAAAAGACTATCCATCTTTCAGGAAGCAGAGGCAGATAAAAGAAAGAGATAATGAAAATAGGATGCCATACATTAAAACATTATTTTTCTTTATAAAGTACAGAGCATTGCTATCTTTACTCATTGATTTTGTAAAGATAAAACCGTTTAAGAACATATTGCACTGATAAAGTTATGGGTATGTGGAGGTAGGCAATTTCTGATTGAAATGTGATTTTTTGAATAAAATATAAATTGAGCAAGTTGAGGTGAGTTGTAATGCTTCAAAAATGAAAAGAATTTTAAAATCACCACTTAAAAATATTTAAAACCTTCCTGAGTCAACTGAACTTGGGGCTTTGACCTTAAAATTTTACTTTTAAAATGTAGTCTTCTGATTCATATACATGTTTGTGAAATACTATTGTTAATAATATCAAGATATAGAAAAACAAGTGTCTATTGTTAGAAATATTTATAAATTCAATGGTTGTACATCAATATGTATAATGAAATGTCACTATAAAAAATGTGAGGTTTTATGTATGTGTGTAATGGAAATTCCAAGATATTAAATGGAAATGTAGAGAAGTAGATCCACATGAACATTGTTTTACATTTTTAAAGACAACATACACATATGTGAGTATCATTCATAGAAAAACACACAAGAAATTGGTGATTGTGGCTTCTATTTCAAAGTAGAACTGAGTAGTTCAAGTACATTCACAGGGTGGTAGAATATAAAAATTAACAGAAATTCCAAATACTAAGAAATACTTTAAAATTAGTATGGGATTCATTGTCTACATATTACCATGTATTTCACTCAGTTTTTAATTTATTTTGATTCTTACTTTTTAAACTGAGAATTTTGAAGGAATTGTAAATGTACAGTTGATTACAGCTGTTAAAATATATGGGTTTTTGAGGCACTTTAGCCTGAAACAATGAATTAGACACTAGCCATATATTAAAATTTTCTACCATTATTAATATTTATGAGAATACTTATAGTGTTCTGAGAAAATAAATTAGACGTCTCTAAAAATAGAATTTAGTTACTATGCCCATTTTGTCTGTTTTCCCATTGGCAAAGTAGAGAAATGAGTTTGTTATCAAATAATTCAGTTCATCACAAACTGAACATAAATTGTGACTGCATCTGTGAAGTTTATATTAACTTAACTCACCAGACACCTGTAACACTTTATATTTACTTTTTGCATTTAAACAGAGCCTGTACTCAAAGTCTTAATATATAGAATGCCCTATCTTTCTACCTTTAAGAGTATTTTATCCATGCAAATAATTTCTTAAAAAGCATTGAATCTGATCATAATGAAATCATATAGCAAATCTTAATGTAAAACTTAATGTTGCAAACTTTTTCATTCCCCAGAGCTATTAAAAAATGGTACATTTAAAACCACCATTAAGTCTATTTTGCACATCAATAAAGTGGCCTAGATAATGAAATGCAGTAAAATCATTATTCGCTTCTATTAGCACTTGTTAGTTAGAGGGAGAAATGTGGTTTGATTTTTCTATTTGAGAAGGTGGATAGAAATTAAAGATCTAACCAACGGAACAGATAACTGTTTTTACCTACACAAGAGTTCAAAGTTAAATCCAAGCCTCCTTTTCAATATCCATGTCATATGAGCTTGATATCTCCTTCTGGCAGAGCAATTGATCAGATTAAGGGAATCTTGCCTTCTTTTGCAGTCTCCACAGACAGGGGAGTGGTAGTATTTTCATATTACTTTACTGCCCTGGGATTTGTTCACATTGGAGCTATAGTACACAGGATTTAAAAAAAAAATAACAGCTTTGTGGGGATGTGATTAACATATCATGCAAATCACATTTAAGCTGTAAAATTCAGTAGTTTTTAGTGTATTTTTGAAGTTGTGCAACCATCGCCACTAATTAATTTGACACTATTTTCAACACTCCAAAAAAGAAAACTTCATACTCTTAGGAATCAATTTTTATTGATCTTATTTCCTAACTCCTGACAACCACAAATCTCCTTTTTGTCTGTCTCTATTTTGGATAGTTCAAATAAGTATCATTTTTTTTTGTGTGTGACTGACTGCATTCACTTAACATAGTTTCATCTAGAGTATTGTTATTTGATTTCTTTTGCTAAAAAAGGATTTTATTTTATGGATATAACCGTTTTGTTTATCCATTCATAAACTGATGGACATTGGGTGAATTTCACTTTATGAATATTGTGACCACTGCTGCTAATCCTACAGCTGTTTTTATGGTTTGGTTTTAAGCATGTGTTTTCATTTATCGTGTATGTATTAAGACTGGACAAGTTGGGTCATATGACAATTGTAAGTTTAGCATTTTGAAGAAGAGCTAGACTGTTTCCAAAGTGGTGAAACAACAGTGCATTTTCATCAACATTGTAGAAGAGTTCAATTTCTGCATATCTTTGTCAAATTTTGTATTGTCTGATGTTTTAAATTTAGCTACCTTAGTTTATGTGGATGTTTCATTGTGATTTTGATATTTATTTATTCATTTATTTTTTTGGTTCTTTTTCATTGTAAATTATAGTAGAATTTATTTTGATATAATTATACAAGCATGAAATATATCTTATTCTAGTTACTACTTCATTTTTGTGGATATACATGATGGTTGGATTCACTATGATGTTTCTATATATGTACATAAAAATTATGTCACATTCATTCCACTGTCTTTCCTTTTCTTATCTGCTCTTCCTTGCTTCCATTCTCCGTTGTCTAATCTTCTGAATTTCTATTCTCCATCCCCCCTTATTATATTTTAACTTCTACATATCAGAGAACACATTAGACTTTTGTCTTTTGGGGATGGACTTATTTCACTCAGAATGATAGTCTCCAGATCCATCCATTTGCTGCTGAATGTCATAAAACCATTCTTATTTATGGCTGAGTAATATTCTTCTCTCTCTCTCTCTCTCTCATATTTTTTCTTTATCCATTCCTCTGTTAAAGGGCACCTAGTTTAGTTTCATAGCTTAGCTATTCTGAATTGAGCTATATAAACATTGATGTGGCTGTGTCACTGTAGTATGCTGATTTTAATTCCTTTGGATTTGTACCAAGGAGTGAGATAACTGGGTAAAATGGTGATTTTATTCCTAGTTTTCTGAGGAATCTCCATACTGCTTTCCAGAGTGGTTGCACCAATTTTCAGTCCCACCAGCAATGTATGAGTAATAAATAATAAAGCTGAACTGTTTTACATGTGCTTATTTACTATTTGCATATGTTCTTCAGAAAAATGTTTATTTGGATATTTTGCCAAACTTTAGAAAGTGTTTTTGTTGTTGTTGTTGTTGTTGTTGTTTTACTTTGTTATTGTAGTAAGAACACAACATGAGAGTTGCCGTCTTAACAAAGTTCTGAGGGCACAATGCTGTACTGCTTATTATACACACAATGTTGCTGAGCAGATCTCTATGTAACTAAACCCTTACAACTGTTGTTTTGACAACTTTTCAATTGGTTGTTCTATTTTCTTTTAATTGCTGAGCTGTCAGACTATATCTTCTACATAAATCTCTTATCAAATAATTATTTGCAAATATTTTCCCATTCTGTGTATTTTCTTGATGATGTACTTTGAGTTACAAAACATTTTGCTTTCAATGAAGTACAATTTATCTATATTTTTCTTGTGTTTTGGTGTTATTTCTAAGAAACCAAGTTTATGAATATTTACCACTATGTTTTATTCCAAGAGTGCTATCATTTTAGCTCTAACGTTTAGTTCTGTATTCCATTTTGAGCTAATTTTGATAGAGTATGTGAGGTGTGGGACTAACTTTATTGCTGGGTGTGCATATTAAGTTGGTGCAGAACCATTTTGAAAAGAATTGTCTTTCACCATTGATGTCTTAGCAACCTCATTAGAATTCAATTCACTGTAAGGGTTTGTTTCTTTTTAATTTAGTCTCACAAATCTGTAAGTCCATCCTATGTCAGTAAGTATATCCTATGTCTGATTACTGTGGCATGCTTTGAAATATGAACAGTGAATCCATTTTTTTCTTTTTCAAGATAGTTTTGTGTATTCCAAGTCCCTTGAATTTCCATATAATTTTTAAGAAGTGTTTGGCAGTTTTTACAAACTGAATTTTTGATAATCATTGTGTTGAATGATTTGGTCCATAAACCAATCTAGGGAATTTTAACAGTATTAAGACTTCTGCATAATATAAATAATTTCATACCATTTATTTAGTCTCTCTGTAATTTCTTTCAACAATATGTTTTAGTTTTGTATGGATAGAATTGTAATTATTTTATTGACTTTACTCCTATTTTTTCTCTTTTTGATGCTATTTTTGAGTTGTATTTTTTATATTGTATGATGTTATTAATTAATTTTTCCCCAAAAACCAGAAAACATAAAACCTATGTATTTATGGGGTACCATGTGAATTTTCCAATGTATATATAATTTGCCTAATCTTGAAGTCAGTGTAAATGTATATATCTCCTCAAACATTTAGCATTTTTATTATGAAAACATTGAAAATTCTTTCTTCAAGCTTTTTGAAATATATGGTATTTTATTATTATTTATAGTAACTTACTGCCCAATAACACACCAAAAATTCTTACTTCTATATAATTTTAACAGTACCCATTGATCAACCTCTTCACATTCCTACTTATTTCATCTCTGGTAATCTCTGTGACATCAACTGTTGTTTATATTCCACATGTGAGATCATACAATACTTGTCTTCCTGTGCCTGCTTTTTTCACTTAACATATGATCTCCAGTCCCATTCATATTGTCTTAAGTGACAAGATTTTATTCATTTTTAAGGCTAAATAGTTTTCCATTGTGTATATGTATGACATTTTCTTTATCCAGTAATAAGTTAATGGATTGCAAGGTTGTTTCCATGTTTTGGCTATTGTGAATAGTGCTGCAAAAAAAAGTGGAAAGGCAATGTCCTTAAAATACGTGGTTTAGAAGTTGAGGTATAAGCAGCCCAATCAGAATTATCAGCTTGCGTCCATAATTCTGTATCTCAGGGCAGCTGGCATTTGAATCTAAGATTAAGAACTGATTAAATCTGGGACTGAAATGGAATTTCCCTTTGAACAGGGCATCACCATAGCAACTGGGCAATCTTCCATCAGTACCTTCACACTGAAAATTTTCCAGGAGAGGTATCCTCCTGACCATTCAAGGACCACAAGTTTATTCACTGGTCCTGACAATATGGTTGTCCTGTTTTTAACACTTTGAGGAAAAATTCCTACTGTTTTCCATAAAGACTGTATTAGTCTACATTTCTGACAAAACTGTACATTAGTTTTCTTTTCTCCACATCATCACAGAACTTGTTGTTGTCTTTTTGGTAATAGCCATTTCTCATTGGGGTAAGATGATAACTTGTTTTGATTATTAGTAATGTTGGGTATTATTTCAATTTTTTATTTTTATGTCTTTTTAGAAATATCTATGTAGGTCTTTTGTTTGCTTTTAATTGACTTATATAGTCTTTTTATCATTTTTGAGTTTCTTATTGATTCTGGATATTAACCTATTGTCAGCTGTAAAATATGCAAATGTTTTCTCTTTCTGTAGGTTGTTTCTTCATGCCATTAATTGTTTTCTTTGCTGTGAAGAAGCTTTTAAGTTTGCTGTAATCCCACTTGATTATTGTGTCTGTGTTTCCTCTGCTTTGAAATTATTGCTCAATGCCTGGGAATTCTTACAAGATGCTTGCCTATTTCATTACACAAAATCCTTGCTCACTTCAATGACTTGAAGCATTTCCTCTACATTTTATTCTAGTTCTTTTGTAGGTTCAGGCTTTGCTTAAATCTTTAATCTTTAAGTTGATTTTTATATTGTGAGAGATGGGATTGCTGTGGGTGGCTGTGCAAATTTCCCAGCACCATTATTTAAAAAAATGTTTTTTGCCAATTAATGTTCTTAGTATCATTTTTCAAATTCAACATCTCTTCATGATAAAAACTCTGAACAAAATAAGTATAGAAGAAATGTATCACAACATAATAAAGGCCACATATAATAAGCCTATAACTAACATTGTCTAAAGAAAGGATCAAATTCTTCTAAGAATTGAAACAAGACAAAGATGCCTGCTTTTACCACAATATTCAACATTGTACTTGAAGTTCTAGCTAGAGCAATCCGGCAAGAGAAAAAAGGCATCTGTGATAGAAAAGAGGAAGTCATATTGTCACTATTAGAAGATGACAAAATCTTATATATGTCAGACTCCACCAAAATTCTATTTATCTAAATGTAGCAAAGTTTCAGGATACAAAATAAACATACAAATATTAGTAGTGTTGCTATATTCCAATAGAGAATTGTCTAAAACAGAAATCAAGAAAGAAATCCTACTAACAGTAAATACATACACACAAGCTGATAAACATAACCAAAGAGTTGAAAGTTCTCCACCATGAAAACTATAAAAAAAAAACTGATGAAAGGAATTGAAAAAGACACCAAAAAGTTGAAAGACATCCCATTTTCATGAATTAGAAGGATCAATGTTGTTAAAATGCCCAAAGGAATCTATAGCTTCAATGCTGTCTCTATCAAAATACAATTTTTTTATGTAAACATATTTTGGTCACCTTGCTGAAATTGTTTTTTAATTCTAATACCATTTAGTTGATTATATAGGTTTTTCTCTCTATAAGATTATGCCATATATGAATAAAAATAGTTTACTTCCTTCTAACTATATTTTATTTTTTATCTTGACTCATTTCCCTGGCTAGAACCTCCATTACAAGGTTTAATAGTTTAACTTAAAATCTCCATCATAATCATACTTAAACTACAATGTAGTTATTATACTGCTAACTGTAATTAGACAAGTCCTGAAATAATTTTCCAAGTATGACTCTGGACAAAAATATTTTTTTCTACCTATATTCTTAACAGAACATAATGCAAGTATAAAGTTGAAGTAACTGTATTTATGAATGCTTAAGTAATTTTGGTTTCCTATGGAAACATTTTTATCATGTCTATTAAAGATAGGAAAACCATTTGGGGCATGAGGTAGCTTG
This sequence comes from Spermophilus citellus, assembly GCF_964194105.1. NCBI lineage: Eukaryota > Metazoa > Chordata > Mammalia > Rodentia > Sciuridae > Spermophilus > Spermophilus citellus. Next base: position 67,867,859 of record NC_138196.1, on the reverse strand, counting down.
TAGGAACTTACGGTAATTTATAGTATTTGGAGAAAGAAGCTTATAGTGAATTAGAGAGACACCAGCCTTTCTGGAGCAATGTTTATATGCTTATAGGTAGCATGAAAAAAAAGAAACATATGAAGTAAAAAGAAGAAAAAGAAGAATGTACCAACCAGGTTACTAGTTATATGAGCAAGCACTTGTGCAGCTATGCATTTTTTTTTTCTAAATTGATGTATGTATTTATAAATTGTGGAAATAATTGGATTAATTTTTTATTGCCACAGCCCTCTTTCTCCTGATGGTGTTGATATGTTGTTACTGGTTTTGAATTTACAATTTATTTTTAGGCAATGCAATATTCAGGCAGGACCTTCACCCAATTTGAGGTGAATGTATCATCAATTGTTGCATATAGACGGACACCATCACTTTTGGGAACCTGCGCTTCCCTATGTAGGTTGAAGACCTCACACATGATTTGAGTTACCTCCCTGGCTGGGTGAGAGGCGCTTAGGCACAGCTGTGTCAGAGCTTTCCCCACCCTTCTCCAGGTCCAAGGGCTTGTTGGTGCAGAGGCATGTCTGGCTACTGCCCTGAAGACCCAATCATCACCCCTGACCTTGGGATGCTGCCCCCCTTAACCTTCATTGGATGGGATTTTCCCCAGAATTTCTTGTTCCCCAATAAGAGTCCACTCCCTGACGTGCGCGCTCTCTCTCTCTCTCTCTCTCTCTCTCTCTCTCTCTCTCTCTCTCTCTCACCTCTTCAGTAAACCTTACTACCACATTAGGTGGCTGGAGGTGAGAGCTAGGAGGAGCCATCCTGGAGCTGATTTTAAAGGTAATTAGAGTCTTTTTAATTTAAACTCCCTAGTGTTTTCTCAGGGTTCGAACCTTCTTTCATGAAGCCAGCACAAGATTTTGTTTCTGGGTTAACAATGTGTGCAGCTGAGTAGCCAACCACATAGACTGTGTCCATTATTAACTATTTGTTCCTCAGGTTCAAAGCCATCCTTTTAACCTGTGTATTTTCTCAGATCTCCTCTGTTTTCTTGCTCTTCCACTCAATGTCATCCCAACAAAGGCTCTTCACGTTGGCAGTGAAAATTGGATTTAGTTTTCAAAAAGTCTGTTTTCTCTTTGCCTCTTTGTATCTCCTGAGAGAGTAGCACCAAGGGACAGACTGGGTTCCAACTCAAAGGATTCCTCTTCTAAATTCCAAAATTCCGTCCATAGTCTCTTTCTTCTATTTTCCCATCAGGGGTGACTGCTACTTCCTGTGGTTATTACTTCAAGTATTTAGCACAGGTCCACATTTTGCAGTTTTAGTCTTCGAGATACCTTCCTAACCTAACCCTAACATCAAATTCTCTCCTTTTTTTAAAAAAAAAAAAATATGCATTTTTCGTTAACTGGCAAAAATATAATTTTCTCACATTTTGCCAAATTCCTAAATATTTAAGGACAAGATACATTAAAGGAGCGAGAAATCCTCTATTTTTTTGATGTATAGATTCTTTGGTATGAAATAACAGTTACAAAGTGCTGTATCTAAAATGTTCTTGTTACATCAATATTGTCAATATTTTGTATGTTTTCTATTTATAAGCCTTTAAAATCAATCAATATTATACTATATTGTACTATAAATGCAAATTTTAATTTTAATTTTGCTTAATAAAACAAGGGAATTATTATAGTTATTTCTTGGATTTTTAATAAAACAAATTTAATAGGGAAAATGCACTCTCATTAATGAAATGACAATAGATTTGCACAAACTTCACATTGTCCTTCAAATGCTAATATCTCCCTGGTTCTCCAATAACACATTTTTTCCTGCTATTTGTAATTTACTTTTTGAATTTGTTTTCATTGTGGTTATCTAAACATTGTAAAGTAAATATATTTCTTGATGTTTGCCCTTATGGGGAAATTTTTGTATGGATTTCACAAAGATGGGAAACCCAGTAATTTTCAGTAAATGAGCCTTCAAATGAAGTGGTAGTGAGCTATAATACTATAATATTGGGTAGGGCTTCATGCAGGGAAGCTGGGAAGAGCTAGAGAAGGGGAAGAAAAATTTTTCTCTTCTTACTCTTAGTTTCTAGGATTTGTATTAGTGGAATTAATAGTAATCATCGATATATTTATGTCTGCAGTTCTTTAGTGAACCATCTAACTTTTTTGTAGGATATTCTTTGGGGGAACTGCTTAATTTTTTAATATATAGGCTTATAAGGCCCAATACACAAGATATTAAAGAGAGTTCTAATGTTATTGTGGGTTACCAGTATCAGATGATATGATTTGTAATAATGACTAGGGGAGGCATGATATTTCAGGATTCACACAAATGCTGATCTTTATAGTAAGGTTGTGCATGCATTCTGGTTTGTAAAACATTGGAAGTTATAGTTGGAAAGAGCTTTCCAAAATGAATAGAACAACTAGATTAACAAGAGAGCTTGTTTCTTTCACTAAGGCACATGTATATAAATACTCATTGGGGTTTCCCTAGTTTTTTGTTTTTGTTTTTGGTTCCTGTGATTGAACCTGAGAGCACTTAACCACTGAACCACCCTTTATATATATGCATATATATATATATATATATATACACACACACACACACATATACATACATATTTTATACATATTTATATACATACATATGTACACATATACATACGTACATACATATGTACATATATACATACATCTGTGTGTGAGTGTCTATACATATTTATTTTAGAAACAGGGTCTCGCTGAGTTGTTTAGGGCCTCACTAAATTGCTAAGCCTGACTTTTAACTTGTGATCCTGCTGCTTCAGCCTCCTGAGCCCCTGGGATTACGGACATATGACACCATACCCATCTTCCTGAGCTTCTTGCTGAAGGAAAATGATTATTATTTCACTATTAGTATTACTCTGAATGTTCTAGATATTAGACCATGATTTAAAAATGAGAATAAAATCATTGATAAAGCAAAACCTGTTAAGAAAATAGAATTCTTTTAGATTGTTCCCTGAATTGGGTGTATATTGTGAGGTGGGACAGGACAGCTCACAAAAGTTATTTTGAACTAATGGTGTTTACACAAATAATTAATTTCTAGATTGATTGATTCATCCAACAAATACTAACTGCTGAATTCTGCCAGCTCTCATTGATATTGCTCTATATTTCCTTCCATTACTGTTTTTAGGTCTTAAAAATCATGAATAAATATGGTTTTTTTATGTAGTTTTTATTTTAAAGACAGATTTGAGTTTTTTCTTTATTGCTACAATATTTTCTTACCATTATATTTTTAATAAAGATTATGTACTTTTATATCATTTTCTTATATCAAGTAAGAGATCATTGAAAGGAAGTAATATATGTCCACACTATAGGAGTTCACATTATAAATGTGATCTCGTTATCTCCTATAACTAAAAATCTGGAAATTGGCAGCTCCTGGGTTGTTTCACTGCCTCAAAAGGGTCTGGTTATAGGATTGGTGTTTAGAAAATTCTGTAACTGTGGTCTCATGGTCACAACTTGACAACCAGTGCATTCTGCATCCTGTCCACTCACAATCATGTGAAGTGCAAGAGTGTGGAAAACGGTTTTCTCTTTTTTTCCTCCCCACATTTATTACTCTCTCATTCCTTCTTTCTTTAATTATCAAAGGAAAATCTTCCCCTTAGTATTTCAGCAGACTTTCTGGCTTGTCTCATGGCAGAACGGAGTCACATGGCTCTTGGAGGTTGGGAAATAAAGCCTCTTTAGTGAGAGGCAAGCAAGAAAATATGGAGCTGGGAAAAATTCTGGGGTAAGCCACCAAAAGGTCTGCCATAACTAGTTCTTGAAATAATAAATAATACACACAAGTTTATTCTTTTGCTGTATCTACATATTCAGCCATATCTTAACTACAATATTTTCTTACCATTACATTTTCAATGAAAATCAAGTACTTATATATCATTTACTTATATCAAGTAAGACACCATTGAAAGGGTGTAATATATGTCCATACTAAAGAAGTTCACATAATGAAAGTGATCTAGTTATAGTTAAGACTCAAATTAATGTCATATTGAGGAATTATTCAAATGATTTGTTCCAGGTGTCAAATATTCTAGATATATTTGGGGAATGCCATGAACAGTTCTTACGACATGTATGAAATGTGCCAAAAATATATCTGGTACAGTGCCTGCCATATATTAGTTGCTCAAAAAAATGTCAATTTCCAGTTTTGAACATAACATTTTGGAACATATCTTATAAAATAAACCAAATGTGGTTTTATCTGATTTAGTTTGGGTGGATGTAAGTATTCAACATGACTTAAAATTTTTAGTGATGAAGATGAGCAAATTAGGAAATTATCTTAATGCTTGATTTTAGGTAATTTCTTCAAGTAGCTTGTAATTTCAAATATTATCATTTGAAAATATGGTCATTATATACAGTGAGATAAATTTAGTTATAGTCAAAACACTTTTAGTTTTTATAGAATTCAGAAATGCCACAGGAGTCTTATTAAGGAAGTTGGGGCCTACTTCTATTATACACAGGTTCTCTGGTTGTATTCCTAAGTCCATGATCCATTTTGAGTTGAGTTTTGTGCATGGTGAGAGATAGGGGTTTAATTTCATTTTGTTGCATATGGATTTCTAGTTTTCCCAGCACCATTTGTTGAAGAGGCCATATTTTCTCCAATGCATATTCTCATTACCTTTGTCTAATATAAGATAATTGTAATTTTGTGGGTTAGTGTCTGTGTACTCTATTCTGTACCATTGGTCTACCAGTTTGGTGCCAATATCATGCTGTTTTTGTTACTATTGCTCTATAGTATAGTTTAAGGTCTGATATAGAGATGCCACCTGCTTCACTCTTCCTGCTAAGGATTGCTTTGGCTATTCTGGGTCTCTTATTTTTACAGATGAGTTACATGATTACTTTTTCTATTTCTATGAGGAATGTCATTGGAATTTTGTTTGGAATTGCATTAAATCTGTATAGTACTTTTGGAAGTATGGTCATTTTGATAATATTAATTCTGCCCATCCAAGACCAAGGTAGATCTTTTCATCTTCTAAGGTCTTCTTTGATTTCTTTCTTTAGGTTCTGTAATTTTAATTATATAGATCTTTCACCTCTTTCGTTAAGTTGATTCCCAAGTTTTTTTTTTTTTTTTTTTGAGGCTATTGAGAATGGGGTAGTTTTCCTCATTTCCCTTTCTAAGGATTTGCCACTGATATACAGAAATGCCTGTGATTTATGGGTGTTGGTTTTATATCCTGCTACTTTTCTGAATTCATTACTAGTTCTAAGAGTTTTCTGGTGGAACTTTTAGGGTCTTCCAGGTATAGAATCATATTGTCAGCAAACAGTGCCAATTTGAGTTCTTCATTTCCTATGTGTATCCCTTTAATTTCTTTCGTCTAATTGCTCTGGCCATTGTTTCAAGAACTGTGTTAAATAGAAGTGGTGAAAGAGGGCATCCCTGTCTTATTCAAGTTTTTAGAGTGAATTCCTTCAGTTTTTCTCCATTTAAAATGATTTGGCCTGGAGCTTAGCATAGATAGCCTTTATGATGTTGAGATACCTTCCTGTTATCTCTAGTTTTTCTAGCATTTTGAACATAAAGAGGTGCTCTGTTTTTTCAAATGCCTTTTCTGCATCTAGTGAGATGATCATATGATTCTTATCTTTAAGTCTATTGATGTGATGAATTACATTTACTGAATTAAAATCAAGAATCAATAAATGGGATTGCCTCAAACTAAAAAGTTTCTTCTCAGCAGAAGAAACAATTTGTGAGGTGAATAGAGAGCCTACATCTTGGGAGCAAATCTTTACCCCTCACACATTAGATAGAACACTAATCACTAGGGTATATAAAGAACTCAAAAATCTAAACACCAAAAAAAAACAAAAATACCTAATCAATAAATGGGCCAAGGACCTGAAGAGATACTTCTCAGAAGATGATGTACAATCAATCAACAAATACATGAAAAAATGTTCATCATCACTAGCAATTAGAGAAGTGAAAATCAAAACCACTCTAAATTTCATCTCACTCCAGTCAGAATGGCAGCTATTATCCAGACAAACAACAATAATGGCGAGGATGTGGGGAAAAAGGTACACTCATACATTGCTGGTGGGAGTGCAAATTGGTGCAACCACTATGGAAAGCAGTATGGAGATTTCTTGGAAAATTGGGAATGGAACCATCATTTGACCCAGCTATGGCTCTCCTCAGTCTATACCCAAAAGCAGCATACTACAGGGACACAGTCATATTAATGTTTATAGCAGCACAATTCACAATAGCTAAACTGAGGAACCAACCTAGATGCCCTTCAATAGATGAATGGATAAAAAAATTGGCATATATACACAATAGAATAATACTCAGCAATAAAAGAGAATAAAAACATAGCATTTGCAGGTAAATGGATGGAGTTAGAGAAGATAATGCTGAAAAAAAACAAATGCCAATGTTTTCTTTGATATAAGGAAGCTGATTCATAGTGGGATAGGGAGCAGGATCATGGGAGGAATAGAGGAACTTTAGATAGGGCAGAGGGATGGGAGGAGGTGGGAGGGGAAGGGAAGGGTCATTGGGGTAATTAATGATAGCTGAATGTGATGATCATTATTATCCAAAGTACATGTATGAAAACACAAATCGATGTGAGTATACTATGTATACAACCAGAGATATGAAAAATTAAGCTCTCCATATGTAATAAGAATTGTAATGCATTCTACTGTTATATATAAATAAAAAAACAAACAAACAAAAAAGAATCCAGAAATGCCACACCCAATTTGTTGTTTAATTTGTCTGCCATGAATGATTTCTCAAAGGTTATCTTTGGTTTTTTGATTTATTTATTTATTTATTTTGGTACTGGTGAGTGAATCCATGGATGCTCAACCACAGAGCCATATCCTCTTCCCTGTTTCTCTCTCTCTCTCTCTCTCTCTCTCTCTCTCTCTCTCTCTGTGTGTGTGTGTGTGTGTGTGTATTTCATTTAGAGACAGGGTCTCACTGAGTTGCTTAGGGCCTGGATAAATTGGGGAGGCTGGCTTTGAATTCAAGATTCTTCTTCTTCATCCACCTAGCCACTGGGATTTACAGGAGTGCACCACCATGCCCAGCTTATCTTGGCTTTCTTATGTCCTATTTGAAAACAACTTAATTCTTAAGATAGTTCAGCTTCTTAAATGATTAAAATCATTCATCATAAAGAATCAAAACCCATTGGATTGTGACACTTTGTAGTTAACTTTCTGAACACTAAAAATGCAGTTCTTAATATAGGAAATAAATGATGTCCATTTATATCAGTGTTTTTGCCAGACCATTGAGTCTTATTGTAAAACAGACAAACTATAAAATTCAGTGGCTCGCATAATTATACCTCTACATACAATGAACAAAATTGAACATCTCTAAATGCTCTTGTTCAAATAACAAGTTCAGTTTTTGTGGAAGATGTAGGTAGTAATTGTGCTGAATGCAATGAATTTTAAATTTAGTCATGGTAAAAGAATATATTTAAAATATGCAATGTGCAAGAACAAGTTTTACAGTACCAAAATAACAATTCAAAGTTTTAAGAAAGATTTAAAGAAAATACAGTTGATTATATTTCAGGTATAAATGTTCATTATTCAACATATGCTTCTTTGTTGCTTCACCTATTTACTTATTTTAAGTTACAAGGATTGGAAATGATATGGTTCTTTCCAGTAGTAATTGTTGTATGTTAGACATTGAAAAACAATAACTTATTTAAGTGTAACTTGATAAAGTAATAATATTTTTTCAAAAAGAATTTCTTCAAAAATAATAAATTATTTTGGCACTGTAAGTCTACTTAATTTAGTGAATCATCAACAGATATGTTATTCAGTTTAGTGGAAGGGTGCAGAAAAGGGAATTCAAACCTTCTTAGTAATAGCATGTCACATGGTCAAGAATAAGGCCCTTGACAAGGTGGAATTGTGTGCTTTTCTAGACCCCTTTTCATTCCACCATACTATGATTCTACCATTTTCACCCTTATATAAAGTATTGCATATATTTTTTCAATGTTTCTGAATATGTTAGAATCTACCTAAGGAAATAAACTACTGATGAATTGAAAAAAATTCTTATATAAAATTAAGACTATTTGAGATATTATACTAATTTCCATTTAAAGTAGAGCAAAACTTTTTTCTTAGTATTGAAAGCCAGACCAATGAATCACCACTCATATATGTATGTATTATTTTTGCAAATAGGGAATAAACTCAATTCTATCTTTGGAACTATAATCAAGTGCTAACTAATTTTCTAAATTTTCACAACTCATCACAAATATTTCAAGACGTTGAATATAAACATCTAGCATTTGAAATATGGATCAATTTATAACTTAACAATATACATGACTCCAAGTGCTTTTCACAACCTATTTTGTTGTATATGTTTTCCATAATGCCTATAATGGCAATATGTTCTAATTATAGATGACTGTGTATTTAACTTTATTGAGACAATTTTGGGTAAATGAACATTTGTAAATTATTAGTTGGAGTAAAATTATTTTATAAAACTGATTTTATCTTCTGACAATATATGGAGGGTTTCATGATTTTCTTAATATTTTTCCCCAATTCCAGATATATATTCATTCCAAACACAGTTAAATTCTAATTGTCAATTTTTTCTTGGCTCTTATTATTTTATTAGGAAATACCAAAGTATGATCATAAGTATTCTACTTCACATGAAAAACTTTCAAATTGGTCTTCAAATTTATTATAACTGTTTTCCTGAGAGTGCATAACATAGTTGATTTTAAAAAGAAGTCTTTAAAATGAAATAAAGCTGCTTATGCACAATTCACAGCCTTATCTTTCCACATACACCCTGAGGAAACTCAGACTGCTTAGATTATGCATGTTTTATTTGGTTATATTTGTGAAGTATTTGATAGTATTTCTGAAGATCTACAATTGCTTTTGCAATGCAGTCAGGTGGTATATTTTCTTTGCTCTTAGTTTACTAGAAATGGCTATGATTTATGCAACTGATATAAAACCACTTTCAAGTTAACATATACAAAAGAGAGCATATAAAGCTAATAGTCAAAATCATTTGCTGAAGGCTATTGCTTTTGCAGAGTATTAGGGATCTGTCAAGTTGAGGAAGCAATGAAAATATGTTTTGGGAAATTCAACTTCAGTTGTCTTCTGAAAAGAGGACTGATATTGTTGACAGTGAACTTTGGTAGATATAACTTTAGAACTAAAGAATACTGGAATTAGTAGGCACTTATTTAGAGAATCCACTTAAATCAGAAACAAGATGCATAATTTTAATCTAAACAACTCTTAGTTGTATTACTAATGAAATAAAGAGGAATAAAGGAAGGAAGAAGAAAAGGAATATATCATATTACCATAACATTCATATTTTCTGGTCTGAAGTGTGTAAAGTACTTAATATGGTATTTCTTTTTAATGCTGATAACAAAACTTCTTAGTAGAAACTATTTTTCTTCATTTTCTTCAGTGTTTTCTAATATTGTCATGCAAATTTGAAAAATGGTTGTCATTCCAATTAGGGTGTAAATATTTCCAGCTATGTGCCATTTAATCTAAATATAGGCAATTACTTGTGTATTTTTAAATATTTAAATTTTATTTGAACTTAACATAGTATTCTATTATTAACACTGATGATACATTCTTTTCAATGATTCTTGCAATATGTAATATTTCCCAGAGTATAAATCAACATATTCTGTTAAGAATCTATAAATATTTCTTAAATTATTTGGATCTATTTATCCAAGACTAGCACTTGAACATTTAGGAAAACTTTTAATATTAAAACAATTAATTTTTCCTGAAAATAAAATAAATGCATGTGTTTATATATATCCATCACTTTAATATATTGTAGTATTTGTTTATACTTAATATCTATATATCTATATATATATACACTGTGTGAATGTATATGTGCATATATATATATATTATATATATATGCACATACATCTGAATTTCTTCACTAACTTTGAAAACCAGAGGGACATTGAATTCTTGATGTATTAATAATTTATTTGTATGTGAATACAACCTACTATAAATCTACTAAGTATAGACTATTTTTTAGGCTAATAAAACTTTCAGTATAATTGAAAAAAATTGTAAGAATTAAAAAAAAACTTTATTTAAACATAATTTTTATTAATAACTTGCCTTTATATTTCCAAAGATAACTCTACATTTAGAAGAGATTTGTCTTTTAAAATTTTTTAAATAATTTAAATTTTTTACTTTTCACATTAAATGTTCATTGCCATTTTGTTATATCAAATCTACTATCTAGTATGTCTACATGTTCTTGGTAGGAGGGTTTCTGCACTACCATAGCCTGCCATTTTCTTATACCAGAAACCAAAATATAATATGTGTCAGTGGCATCAATTTGTCATTTAGTTAACACTGCCCTGGTGTCTTGATATAGAATCATAATTTCTAAGTTTCTTCAAGATAAAATATTTTTAACCTTGTATGATCTAGTCACATCCTCTTCTGGTCTTCTTGGTAAATACATGAAGGCAGTTAAGAAAGTCATGGAGAATTAAACTATATTGTATAACACAACAATGAAATTTTTAACCAAGAGAATGGTACACTTTTGATAAGATCAAATAAAAATAAATATTTTTATTAAATGTCAGATATAGTGTAAGAACACCTTACACATGCGCACGCGTGCGCACACACACACACACACACACACACACACGTGGGAATTTTATCACTGATTTGAAAACTTTGACCTGTTTTTGCCCTGGGTCTTGTTTGTTTGAAAATAATGAACATGTTATCCACTTGAAGTTATGTTTTAAGATGTTTCTTTAATATGAACACTAAGATTTAACACATTGTGAAACACTTTTCACACTTTTCTTTTTATTTTTGAATAATGAATACTGTTTACTCTTCACATATTATGTTCTCTAGTGTTCTGAAATAGGCCCCAAAGAAAACTCTTTGTTTTTCAAGATTTTTGGAAACAAACCTGCATAATTCTATATATTTATGATAATAGCTTACTGCATATCCTGAAACTTCTCTTCAAATTAACATTCTTATAATAATAATAAATTTGTTTTCCAATCATATGCCCAAAGAAGTTTTGATCTTAGATATACTTCTTATACACAATTTTATATAACTCCTTAGAGGAAATTCTCTCTTAGTGCCCTACCTACTGATTCATGATACTCTAGTTTGTGAGCAAATACATTTCACCATCTCCTGGACAACTACTGTACTTAGTCCTCACAGTTGAACTGAAACTGTAAGTATAGAGGAAATGGTTTTCTACAGCTTTGTGCTTGTTAAGTGGAAAGCAATATGCAAGGAAAGCTCTCTTATGTAAAGATTTTAACTAACTTTGAAGTTTTATGAACACTTTGAAGTACATAATGGGATAGAAACAAATATTCTCTTTGTTAAGTGCTATGGATCTCTCCAATTCCGTGAGGTCAAGGATGTAGAATCCAGGTAAAAAAGATTTCAGGCATCTCTTTTTCTTCTACTGCCAAACCACATTTGGGATATGACATTGCTCCAGGTAAATCCTTTAGATCCACAGAATAGAAAAATATTTAACACTACATGTTGAGTTCCTCCTGTAGCTTAGCTAGAGGTAGTATCTTAATGGTTTTTAACCAGTTAAGACTTTAGATTGATAGGATTTCAGCAGCATTAAAAAACATGAGATTTTTTTTTCTCTCTTAGGTTGATCAGATATGATGTATAAATAGTGCTTCTTTTACCTCCACTAAACCATCAGAAAATATTTTGAGAAATTATCCAGCTCAAAGAAGGAAGCTTATGAAATAATTTAGAATGAACATCATAAGGTATGCATAAGATCTTTATTGAGAAAAAATTATAACACTTTAGTGAATGATTAAAAAAAGACCAGATAAATGAGAAACACATAACATTATGAGCCAGAACACTCAACAATAGAGTGAGCATTGATTTAATTTTTCCTTACCTGATAACCATATAATTCAAAAATCAGTCAGGATAAGTCAATTTTGTAAGTGAAAAATATATTTTGTCTTCTTAATCAGGGGTAGTAATAGTTTATTCTGTTGGAAGGACAACCTCAAGTTCTATTTTTTATATCTTTAGCCAAAGTATTTTAATTGCTGAAACTTCCTACTGTGTTATCATGTCTAATAAGGTCAGTTCCCTGTCATAGATTTTCTTTTAAATAATATTTCCAGTTGATTTCCTTGGGAATGAAATGTGGACTAAATTTAAAGGTTACACTGAATTCATACATTAGCTTATGGAGGACTGGGATTTTTATAGTGTAATTTTCTTTTAGAAAAATAGAATCTCAGTTTTTTCTCAATAATTTAATCATGTCCTTTAGAAATTTCAAAGATATTTTCAATGGAAGGGTTTACACATTTTATGTGATCTAATGAATTATACTTTTTTGCAATTTGATCACTATTTACTTAATTTTCTTATCAGTATTATGATTAATTTTAAAAAGCAACTTGCTCAGTGTATCTTTGGTGTTATTTTCCTTATGAATTGCCTATGATTTTATAATGAAATTGGAGAAATTGTACTTTAGAACTTTATCCATTTCTTCCATAGTACTTTTCTTATCCAGTTTTGTTAAGTTACATTTTCCCAGAAAACATTACATTCTATTTATCTTTCCAAGTGTTCATCCATGGATTATTGTAAAACAGTTTGTAATGATTATTTTAATATTAACATTTCTGTGCTTAATTATACCTAATTTTATTGACTGTGGTGGTAAAAACATGACTTGGCATCAAATTTCATCAAATTGTACACTGAAAATAAGTGATATGAGATCTAAATAAAAATTCCAATGGTCTATTTCAAAATTTGTTATTTTACATAGCAATTTTTACTATAATCTATTATAAATGTGTTTATAAGCATTTTTTTTCTCCTTTTCTTTCTTTTTTCTTCCCTCACCCTTTTTTGGGTGTGGGGTGGGTGGGTGGGTAGGTCTGACTTCATTAAAATTTTCATTTTGTTTCTGTATTCTCATATTTGTTTTAGAGTAGTGACATTGTTAAATATATTTGATGCTCTCTGTCACTCTTTTGAAGGAATTTAAGTCATTACTTGGCTGCCTCAAATTAAATATTACTAAAATAACTCAGGTGATTTTTTTGAATTCAAAACTATTTGCATCTGAGCTTTATACTTGAGAATTTGGATACCAAATTTATGTCTTATTCATTCTTTTCCCATTTGTATGTCTGGTCAGTGTTCTTATTTGTCTTAAGGCAATAAATGTGACTTTGAAAAAATTGAAGTCAATTTGTTTTTTTCTACTAATTATGGTTTGATCAATATTCTGGGCTGATAAATTTGGGAACTATTTGTATATAAGTATGTATTCTGGTGTTGAATGTTCTGTGACTTTACCTTAGGGTTTTTTTTTTTCTTTGTTTTAGTGTGAGTTACCCATGAATTTTTCTTGAATTACATTCTTTAAGTAAATGTTCTATTTCATTATTCTCTTCATCTCTTACTGGAAAATTAATTAAGTATATGTTGAAACCATTCTAATTTCAGTATTTTTATTTTCTCTTAATTATTTGGAGGTTTTAATAGCTATTTTAATCTTTTTATTCTATTTATGTATCTCTTTTAATGATTTCCACTAATTTTATTTTTCCATTTAATTTTTCCAATATTACCTTCTATTTGAGAATGTGTCACATATTTCATTTCATACTGTCATCTTTCGTCTTATTTCATAACCTCTGTTCTTTCACTATCTCTTTTGACTGTTGTTCTTTTTATTTGCTTTTTGCTCTTTTAAAAATTAATTAATTAATTTTGATTAGGTATATATGACAGCAGAATGCATTTTGATTCATTGTACACATTTGCAGCACAACTTTCATTCCTCTTGTTGTATACAATGCAGCGTTGCACCATATGTGCCTGCCCTGATTCCTCCTCCCCATCCTTCCCTCCCCTTTGTCCAATCAAAGTTCCTCCATTTTTTTCCCATGCCCACTCTCCCATTATGGACCAGCATCCACTTATCAGAGAGAGAATTTTGCCTTTGGGTTTTTTTGGGGGGGATTGGCTTACTTCACTTAGCATGATATTCTCCAACTCCATCCATTTACCTACAAATGTCATAATTTTATGCTGATTAATATTTCATTGTGTATATTTACCACAGTTTCTTTATCCATTCATCTATTGAAGGGCATCTAGGTTGCTTCCACAGTTTAGCTATTGTGAATTGAGCTGCTAAAAACATTGATGTAACTGTGTTACAATAGTATGCTGCTTTTAAGTCCTTTGGGTATAGACGGAGGAGGAACAAGATAGCTCGGCCAAATGGTGGTTCCATTCCAAGTTTTCTGAGGTATCTCCATGCTGCTTTCCAGATACGTTGCGCCAATTTGCAGTCCCACCAGCAATATATGAGTGTGCCTCTTCCCCCACATACTTGTCAACATTTCTTGTTGTTGGTATTCTTAATAGCAGCCATTCTGATTGGAGTGAGACAAAATCTTAGGGTTGGGTTTTGATTTGCATTTCTCTAATTGCTAGAGATGTTGAACATTTTTTCATATATTTGTTGATCCATTGTATATCTTCATCTGATGTCTGTTCAGCTCCTTAGACCAATTATTGATTGGGTTATTTGTTTTTGTTGTTTCTTTTTTCAGTTCTTTATACCTCCTGGAGATTAGTGCTCTATCTGACGTAGAGGCAAAAATTTGTTCCCAAAATGTAGGCTCCCTCTTCACCTCATTGATTGTTACTTTTGCTGAGAAGAAGCTGTTTAGTTTGAATCCATCTCATTTATTAATTCTTGATTTTATTTCTTGTGCTTTATGAGTCTTGTTAAGGAAATCAGGGCCTAATCTGACGTGATGAAGATTTAGGCTTACTTTTTTCTTCTATTAGGTGCAGGGTCTCTGGTCTAATTTCTAGGTCCTTGATCCACTTTGAGTTGACTTTTGTGCATGTTGAGAGAAAGAGGTTTAGTTTTATTTTGTTGCATATGGATTTCCAGTTTCCCCAGCATCATTTATTAAAGAGGCTATCTTTTTTTCCAGTGTATGTTTTGGGTGCCTTTGTCTAGTATAAGATAACTGAATTTATGTGCATTTGTCTCTATGTCTTCGATTATGTACCATTGGTCTACCAGTCTGTTTTGGTTCCAATACCATGTCATTTTTGTTATTGTAGCTTTGTAGTATATTTTAAGGTCTGGTGTTGTAATGCCTCCTGCTCCACTCTTGTTGCTAAGGATTGCTTTGACTATTCTGGGTCTTTTATTTTTTCAAATGAATATCATGATTGATTTTTCTATTTCTATAAGGTATGGCAATGGGATTTTAATGCAATTGCATTGGATCTGTATAGCACTGTGGGTAGTATGGCCATTTTGACAATACTAATTTTGCCTATTGAAGAGCATGGAGATATTTCCATCTTCTAAGGTTCTTCAATTTCTTTCTTAAGTGTTCTATAGTTTTCATTATAGAGGTCTTTCACCTGTCTTGTTAGATTGACTCTCAAGTATTTTATTTTTTTGAGGCTTCAGTGAATGGGGTAGTTTTCCTTACTTCTCTTTGAGAGGATTCATCACTGATGTATAGAAATGCATTCAATTTATGGGAATTGATTTGTATGTGGCTACTTTGCTGAATTTATTTATTAATTCTAGAAGCTTTCTGGTGGAGTTTCTTGGATCCTCCAAGTATAGAATCATGTCGTCAGCAAATAATGATAGTTTGAGTTATTCTTTTCCTATTTGTATCACTTTAATTTCTTTCATTTGTCTAACTGGTGTGGCTAGAGTTTCAAGGACTATGTTGAATAGAAATGGTGAAAGAGGGCATCCCTGTCTTTTCCTAGTGTTTAGAGGGAATGCTTCTAATTTTTCTCCATTTAGAATGATGTTGGCCTTGGGTTTAGCATAGATAGCTTTTACAATGTTGAGATATGTTCCCACTATCACTAGTTTTTCTAGTGTTTTGAAAATGAAAGGGTGCTGTATTTTGTCAAATGCTTTCTCTGCATCAATTGATATAATCATATGATTTTTATCTTTGAGTCTATTGAGGTAATGGATTATATTTATTGATTTCTGTACGTTGAACCAAACTTGCATCCTGGAAATGAACCCTACTTGATCATGGTGCACTATTTTTTAAATATGTTTTTGTATGTGATTTGCTAGAATTTTATTGAGATTTTTTGCATCAATGTTCATCAGGGATATTGATCTGAAAATTTCTTTCCTTGATGTGTCTCTCCCTGGTTTTGGTATGAGGATGATACTAGCTTCATAGAATGAGTTAGAAAGGGTTCCCTCCTTTCTATTTCATGGAATAATTTGAAGAGTGTTGGTATTAATTCTTCTGTCTTGAAGAATTCTGCTGTGAATTCTTCTGGTCCCAGGCTTTTCTTGGTTGGTAGGCTTTTGATGTCATCTTCTATTTTCCTTGCTTGAAATTGATTGTTTAAATTGTGTATGTCCTCTCGACTCAGTTTGGTTTATGCATATGCCTCTAGAAATTTGTCAGTGTCTTTGAGATTTTCTGTTTTATTGGAATATAAATTTTCAAAATAGTTTCTAATTGCCTTCTGTATTTCAGTAGTATCTGTAGTGATATTTTCTTTCTCATCATGAATTTTAGTAATTTGAATTTTCTCCCTCCTTCTTTGCATTAGGTTGGCTAAGGGTTTGTCAATTTTGTTTTTCAAACAACCAGCTTTTTGTTTTTTAATTGTTTCTTTTTATTTCAATTTCATTGATTTCCACCCTAATCTTAACTGTTACCTGTCTTTTAGTACTTTGGGAGTTGGTTTGTTCTTCTTTTTCCAGGGCTTTTGAGATGTAATGTCAGGTTGTTTATTTGTTGACTTTTTCTTCTTTTAATGAATGAGCTTAATGCAATAAACTTTCCTCTTAGCACTACCTTCATAGTGTCCCAGAGATTTTGATAAGTTGCATTGGAGTTCTCATTGACATCTAAGAATTTTTTGATCTCCTCCCTGATGTCTTCTGTTATCCATGCACCGTTCAATATAGTATTAGTTAGTGTCCAGGTGTTGGGGTAACTTCAATCTTTTATTCTATCATTGATTTATAATTTCATTCCATTATGGTCAGATAGAATGGAGGGTAGTATCTCTACATTTTTGTATTTGTTAAGGCTTGCTTTGTGGCATAACAGTCTATTTTTGAGAAGGATCCAAGTCCTGCTGAGAAGAAAGTGTATTTGCTCATTGATGGATGGAATAGTCTATATATGTGTGTTAAGTTTAAATTATTAATTGTTTTATATTATATTATTAATTGTTTTACAGTTTCTTTGTTTAGTTTTTGTTTGGAAGCTCTATCCCGTGGTGAGAGAAGTATATTAAAGTCACCCAGCATTATTGGGTTGTGGTCTATTTGGTCCTTGCAGTTGAGAAGGTATGTTGGATATACATAGATGCCCCATTGTTTGGTGCATAGATATTTATGATTGCTATGTCTTGTTGAATCCCTTAAGCAGTATAAAATTTCCTTCTTTATCCTTTCACTAGCTTTTGTTTGAAGTCTACTTTATCTGATATGAGGATGGAAACCCTTGCTTGTTTATGCAGTCCAGGAGAGTGGTACATTTTCCCCCACCCTTTCACCTTCAGTCTGTGGATGTCTTTTTCCTGTGAGATGAGTTTCTTGAAGGTAGCTCATTGTTGGGTCTTTTATTTTAAAAAATTCAACTTGTCAATCTATGTTTTTTAATTGATGAGTTTAGGCCATTCACATTCAGGGTTATTATTGAAATATGATTTGTATTCCCAGTCATTTTGGTTTATTTTTGTTTTTTTTTTAACTTAATTTGGTTTCTCCTTTAATTGGTGTTTCCTTTAGTTTAGTTACTCCCTTTGCTGATTTTCATTTTTTTTTTCATTTCCTCTTTCTGGAATAATTTGCTGAGAATACTCAGTAGTGCAGGCTTTCTCATTGTAAATTCTTTTAATTTTTGTTTATCATGAAAGGTTTTTATTTTGTGATCAAATCTGAAGCTTAATTTTCCTGGATATAAGATTCTTGGTTGGCACCCATTTTTTTTCAGAGCTTGGTATATGTTGTTCCAGGGTCTCCTGGCTTTGAGGCTCAGGGTTGAAAATCAGCTGAGATTCAGATTGTTATCCCCCTGTATCTAATCTGATCCCTCGCTCTTGCAGCCATTAGATTCTACCCTTATTTTGTACACTAGGCATTTTCATTATAATATGCCTTGGTGTAGATCTGTTGTAATTTTCTACATTTGTACATTTTTCTCATTTAAAATGTACAACTTTAAGTACATTTGGTAATTTATGTACATTTTTACATTGTCCTGTAAGCCTCTTATATTTGATTTTCTCAATCATTCTTCATGTTTGGGAAATTCTGTGATATTATTTCATTGAAGAGATTATGCATTTCTTTAACTTGAATCTCTGTGCCTTCCTCTATCCCAATAAATCTTAAGTTTTGTCTTTTGATGCTATACTATAAATCTTGGATGTTCTCTTCATGATTTCTTACTATTTTCACTGTGTGGTCAACTTTATTTTCAAGATTGTATATTTTGTTTTCATTATGTGATGTTTTGTCTTCCAAGTGATCTAGTCTGCTGGTGATGCTTTCTATTGAGTTTTTTGTTTGCTTTATTGTTTCCCTCATCACAAAGAATTTCTTACTGTTTTTTTTTTTCCCCAGAATCTCTATCTCTTTTTTGAAGTAATCTTTTGTTACCTGTATTTGCTCCCTTATCTCTTTTTTGGTGTGCTCAATTGTTGCCTATATTTGCTCCCTTATCTCTTTGTTGGTGTGATCAATGGTTGCCTGTATTTGCTCTCTTATCTCTTTGATGAAGTGATCAATTTCAATTTTGCCTATATTTGCTCATTTAGGTCATTCTTTAATTAGCAGATCATTTCAATTATGTACATTCTGAACTCCTTCTCTGATATTTCATCAACTGAGATATCCATGGACTCTATTTTTGTAATATCTTGGTTTGTTTAGGGCACTTTCTTCCTTTATTTTTCATGTTGTCTATGTGTCTTCCTTTCTTGCAGTGCAGATCTGAGGTATTGCAGTTTCTACCTATAATCTTGTAGTGTTCCTATAGATTATTCATACCTCACCTTAGTGTTGGGCTTACAGTCCCTGGCCAGTGTCCTGTGATGGATGCTACTGTATTTAAAGGTGGTGGCAGCAATAGCAGAGGTAACTCAAGATAGCTCTGAGGGTGTCCCAAGGTAGATGCAAATACTTTTAGGATGGGGCTGAAAGGGAGTCCCTTACAATGGCTTTGGACTGCCTGTTCGGGTATGCTGCTAGCTCCAGGCCCTGTCATCCCAAGGTGGAGAGATATGCAGTGTCTCTCCACCTTGGTGGATACTGCAGTGTCCCAAGATGGAGGTGGGCTAGGCGTTGGCTCCTGGGTGGGTCAGCAGGTTGACTAGGGCAGTCCTAGGCTTGGGCCTGGGCTCTGGCGTGGGTCCTAAGGTTAGCAGGCGTGGTCCTGCTGTTCTATTTTTAATGTTCTTTGTTTCATTGAAGTTTCTTAATAAATTTTGGGGAAAATAAATTGCATGTTTATTAATAATTTCAAATACTTCATACTAAATCATCCCAGATACTTGTTTTCCAATTCTTAGAATGCTACATTGTTACATAAAATTAAAAATGAAGATTTTACCTAACAGGTTTGGTAAGGCTATAAATTCATGAGCTCTATAATTTAGCAGACTTTAGCACTGTAACGTTTATATTTTAGTGATCTCATCCCTAAGGAAAAAGTAATAAGAGATTAATATAACATGGCCACCAAAGTTCCATTACTTGCTTTCAGATTAGTCTGTAAAGATTTTATTTTTTTTCTTTTTGCTTTGATTTTTATGATGCTATAAATGGAGGTGTGACATAATACATGTTTCAAGACTTCTGGTCACACTTAAATATCTACAAATAATAATGTTTAAATAGGAACATGGCTGACATGAGGCAGATCCTCTATTCATACTGTGTTTATAAATCAGCATCATATTTTACCCTACTATTTTATTTTGATATGGTTTGTTAAATTATTGATATATTTAAGGATTTAATGCCAGAAATCTATTCTCTGATATCAATATGTTGCAGTTATAGTTCCTTTTTTTCCAAACAAAGGAAATGGACTCAGAATAATATATAAGAGAAAAATATACATCCATATGTGTATGTGTATGTATGCATGTAAACATATATATGAGTGTGTGTATGTGAGAGGAGGTGATTAAAATTCTTTGAATCAGATACAAAAACAAATGATCACTACAGATTTATGCTCATGAATATACTTTTAGGGTCCTGATATTAAGATAAATTAGCTCAAACCTATTTCTCTTCTTGTATTATTCAGTCAAGATTAGAAGTTCGAAAGGGAGAGAATGCCTAATTGGACTCTTTTGAATGGGTGTCTGCCTGTGGGCCAGGGGATAGAAGACCGTCCTTTATAGTTGCAGAGTCACAGCCTGATTAGATCAGAAGTATTTCTCCAAAGCACAATCATAATGCCATTATACAAAGGAAGAATACCTTCAGGCAGAGGAAAGCAACAAACATTTACTGCTTCAATATTCTCTCAACTCTCAAAGGAAATATGAATATAATAAAATTTTAATTCCCTTTTGTTTCTCAAAACCATTTCTTTTCAATGAAATCCATTTGATCTTCAGAATATAGCCAAGAGTGCAGTGGTTTTCAACATTGGTTTCCCAGTAGAATTTCCTTGGAAGCATAAAAAAGTTTTGACTCAGAGTGGTCTGAGGATAAGGATCAGGTTTGTTTTTTTTTAAATAAAAACTTTTTTTAAACTGCTATCTCTGCTAATTATAATGTACAGTAGAGATGAGATCAATTAGCTTTGTTATTAAGAGTTTAAGAGCCTTAGTTGGATTGCATGAATTCAAATCTCAATTAAATGCCTTACTAACCTGGTCACATGGACAAGTTATTTAAACTCATTTGTAAATTGGACTCTTGCAAAAAATAAATAACACATTTAAATGCACTAAGTAGAGTCTCTGGCATGAGATAAGGACTCAGCTGCTGTTAATTATCATTATTGTTGCTCAGGTTGACTTCCTTCTTTTTGAGATAAGTATTCATTTTCTTCTTTTACCGTTGAGTATTCTCTAATAAACTTTATTAATGAAAGTGCAGATTGATAAGCATTTATGAGAATATAAAGCATCAATTATATCATTTGCAATATTTAATTTTTTTTAGTTGAGACATTCAGTTGTGGAATGAGTGATAAATAGGGGTTAGTTCAACTCCATAGCAGTTGCTGAGTATATTAGCAGGTATTACCCTCCAACATGGCAGGAGGCTACAAGTACCAACAAGGAGGTTTCTCTTACATGTGTTTCAGAGAGAATTATTATGTCTAGGGTTCTCATGCCTAAGCATGATTGTGGTAAGTATGCAGTCCCATCTCATGATGCAAGCACTGGGCTTAGAATTGCCCTATCTGGAACAACCTCCTACCTGAATCTTATGTGCAATAGTCAGTGTATGGCTTTTATGGATTGGTTCTTCCTTAGAATATAATAGGTAGAGTGACTCTTGTACAGGACCTTATACAATTATATTCCTGAAGCTGTTAGCCACTGAGTTTTATCCTGGATCAGAAATTAATAGGTGATGTTTTTTACAAGAGTGGTGATAACTATGATATTATTGACAGGTGATAACTATGATATTATTGTCCAAGTTGTTGTACCAATATGATTACAATGCTAACTTGAAGTTTTCAAAGTATCTGTAAATGGCTCCACATATTCCAGGTCTGGGATGAAAGTCTTTTTTATATTGATGTAACCATTTCAGCATGAAATTTAGGAAGGAGAGGGGTTAACCTATAAATTTAGTCCTTATGTGTTCCTTATATATTGGTTCATTTTGTGCTACCATGACAGAATACCACAGACTAATTTATAACAAACAGAAATTTATTGGAGCTCAGTTGTAGAGCCTGAGAAGTCTATGATTGAGGGGCCAGCATCTGGTGGGGTTTTTTCCTTGCATTATTTGGTTGGTGGAAGGTAAGAGGCTTAGCGCACAAGAGGGAGATGCGCTCTTCCTTTTATGATGCCATTAATCTCATCCATAAGGGAATAGTCCTTGTGATCTATTCATCTCCTAAATGTCCTACCTCTGAAGACTCTTACAATGGGAATAAAAGGGAATAAAATTCAGCGTGAGTTTTGGAGGGACTAACCATCCAAATCATAGCAACTTCTTAACTCACTGTCTACACTAGCTTTATAAAAATGGTAAAACTAGTATTGCTTTTCAAGAATTGGGTATTTATAAACTTCATACACTATTTATTTTAAACCTACAATTTTTAAAATAATATAAATCTAATTAGTGAATACAGTAAGACCTGAATGAATATTTATAACTGATGCTAAAAAGAAAATATATTAATCTCCTGACATGACTAGAATGATAATAAGCTTGATGATGTGATGTACCATTTCATGTCTAAGGCCATACAATGTATAATTTAGTGAGATGATTTTTGTGAATAAAGAGGAACAAATAATATTTGAATATTTTTTTACCCATTAAGTTCCAAATTTGGAATTGGATGTATATTTCAATAAAATTAACAAAACTGCACTAAACTAGGTGAAAAATAATAATCTAGAGCCAATATGTTATTATGTGGATCAGTATTATTCATATTAATTTATATTATAATTACTATATGATTGTAGTCTTCTCATTATAATGATCATATTATTTTCACCAAGAGTTAAGTCATAACAATTTCAAAGTAGATATCATATCATATTCAGTATGGTATTAAAATACTCTATGACAAAGAAATGGCATAGAGATTTAAAAAAAATCAATACTGGAAAATGTATTATGTACTTGATCATCTAATATAATATTAATATTATTTATAGATAAAAAGAAAATACTTGCTAGATGTTAGAAAAGCACTTCTAATTAATCATCCCCAAGATATTAACTTTGAAAATTGACATTCATCTCTTTTCTTATTGTAGACCTCAGTGTTTCATGATTGGTTCTTTGCTTCTTTTTTGGGATTAGTGATGCCTTAGTTTGATTTATGTTGCTATAACAGAATACTTGAGATTTAGTGCTTTACAGACAAAGAAGTCTATTAAGCTTACAGTTCTGAAGGGCAAAAAGCATGGCCCTGGTGTTGATTTATGGTGAGACCCCGATGTAGATGTCATCACATGGGGAGTATTTGTGTGAAACAGGGGGAGTTGGGCCTGCTCTTATACATTAATGTGTTCTTACCAAACTGGTCCTTCAAGAACTACACTAATCCCTTGCAAGGGTGGTGCCCCATGATCTAATCATCTTTTACAAGCCAGTCACTTTCACATCTTCCAGCACATGAAGCTTTGGATCAAACCAACTCCAAACTGTAGCAAGTCCTAATAAGAAATTCCTATGGGTTGCTGATAACTTCAAGGTTCCTTTTTGCTTTTCTTTTATTCTTGGAATTGTTCATTGTATCCTGACCTCACAGCTTTCTTTCTTTTTCCCTAGGCCCATCTGCACAGAATATTTAATACAATTTGACTTTCAAAGAAATATGAACATTTTCAAGAATAAATATTGAGGAGATAAGAGTCATAGATGCTCTAAGACACAATTTATACCTAGAGTATGTGTTTTTAAAGTATTTTGTTAGTTGTAGTTGGATACAATACCTTTATTTTATTTATTTGCTTTTATGTGGTGCTAAGGATCGAACCCAGTGCCCCACACATGTGAGGCAAGCTCACTACCACTGAGCCACAACCCTAGCCCCTAGAGTATGTGTTAATGTTACTTTTTTTTTCTTGTTTCTTTGGAAAGGTGAGTTTCCTGGCCAAATAAATTTGATTTTGAAAACTGTTACATTTGTGATTCTTTTATATCTGTTTTGTGCAAAGGAAGACTTCAACCAATACGTATATTTTCAGCAACAATAATGTGTTTAAACTTCCATGTGTAGTTAGAATCTCTTGATTTTCATGTATCATTTGACTAATGGAGATTAGCTCCATATTAACTTTAATGTTTATAATTACTTAACATCCTGAAGGAAAAAAATGAGAAAATATTTCCCTCTCAAAGAATGACTTAATTTGAAATATTTATAAATTTTCATTTTGACTCTTGGATTTTATGATGCAAAAAAATTAGAAAACATCACTTTCCAGTGCAAAAACTTCCCCAGAGGATTACACTAAGAATCAGAACTTTTTTTTTTTATTTCAAAGGATTATCTATTTATACTTTAGTTTCCCTAAGGCTTTCTTCTTTTTAGCAAGAATGTATAAATATCTTATTAACTTTATATAGAACTTTAATATTTAAAGACAGTGTTTTGTAGCCCTAGGGCACAACAGAAACTTAGTGTGAGGAGGTTTTGAAGAACAGACCAAAAAATTGGTTATTAAAACTCCTGAGTTGTCATACCCACACATATTGCTCTCCTTCCTCTAACTTCAGGAGCCCTCACCTCAAATTGTCATCACTTTCCTTGTCCCCCTTGTTATTTTTTTAAGGGACACTGTAGGTGATGTACAGCAAAACATTTGCAAAGTTGAGTGGGAACAATTTTTGAAAATATGTGTAACTGTTAAGGAGCTCTCCAATGTAGGGTGACTTTAGGCACTCTAGCAAGTTTTATTTGTCTAAATTATACAGGAATCATTTCTAATTCAATAATTACATCTTTAGACAAATTCTTCCTCTTCATTTGCCATGAAATTAACATTTTTTTCTATGATGGAAGTGGTCTAAGACATATATAATTTATATATTCTTTTTAAATTATTAACTATGCTAAAATGAAATTAGATGGATATCAATTCCATGAAGGTAACAGTTGCTTTATGTGTCTCCAAAACTGACATCTGTAAGTTTTCTTAACAATATTTCTTAACAAAAATAAGCCCCAATCATAATATAAAATATTCTACAAACTTCTAAGTGTAATGTTTTCTTTTCCTTGCTTTAGTTTTATACAACATTTTAAGAGTTCTTTAAAAAATTCTAAACAATTTAATAACCCTGGGACCTTTTAAAGGTTAATATTCTATCAAAAATTACTTTTTATTTTTGTAGCTGAAAACTTAGAACTATAAGAAAGGATGTGGATGCTAGGCTTTATCCATTAATATTTTTCCAAATCTGAGTTGGAATTTACACTATTAGAAACCAGGTAATTGTTATTTAACCTAATTTTCTTACTATAGTTATACTATATGACAGAATATAAATTTATTCCCAGTCCAATTTAACACAATTATGTAATAATAAGCTTATTTCAATACCAGTTATAGAAAGGAAAAAATGAGAAGATTTTTTTCTCAAAAATGTTTTAGTAATGAATGAACACACTCCAGTAGACTTCTTTCCTAAGGCACACATAACAAATTGAATCTATTATGACATATTATTGGTTTTCAGTTTTATATTCTAGAAGTATGACAACATTTTGGCCAAGGGGGTTGTTGTCAGAGTTGTGTCATTATTTTTATGGTACAAGCAACTTTGGAGTCTCCACATTTATATTGAAAGGGGACTCTTCCCTCTCCAGTGCCTTTAAAATGTTATCATTTTCATTGGGGCAAACCAACATTGCTTCACATGGGTTTTAAGAAGCTTTGCTGATGGATGTCTGACATTTTAATGAATTCAAAATATTTCAGTGGTTTACTTTTCATGATCTGTATATTCTCTGTTCTTCCCCCCCCCAAATTTAAAGGCTATTGGTAAAGAAAAAATATTTAATGTAAAACAAATACTTTTTATACTTAGGGAATTCTTCAATCTGTACAATCCTTTGGATTTCTGTATCATCTGTATGTAGTACATGGCTACAGTTCTTCTAATGAATGATGAATTTGCATACTATTTTATGTCATAGTATTATAGGTGGTATATACTAATAATTCCCAAACTCTCAGATATGCTGGATTAATATACTTAAATCTTTTTCTGACCTTTCAGAAAAAGACTCAGGGAATTCTGTGCAGGGTGTTTCATAGGCCACTGCTTATAAACATAAGCATTTTCCTTGCCAATACCCACCCTCCACTTTCAGAACAGTTCTATTTTGATTGATTGAATATATATTCCCATGGCTAAAATTAGTTCAAAAACTCTAATATACCTCTTTTATCCTCTGAAGCAATTCATATACATTGACCATTTAGTTGAGACCAGCATGAGGTGTGGTTTAGGGAATGAACTGAAGTTACTCATGGAGAACAGAGACAGTCAACATAAGTAAAGATGACTTACTGCTTTGGGATCCTCACGCTCAGTTTTCACAATTTGCTAGAAGGACTCACAGGATTCAGAATAGTTGTTATTCTTAGTGGTCACGATTTATTAAAGCAAAAATAAAGTAATTAAAATCAGTGAAAAGGCATGTTGGGTGAAATCTCTGAGGCCAGGCTCAATCAAGATTTCTGGTGTCCCTTCCCAATGTGTCATATCAGTCACCCTGAATTTTCCCAACAATAATGTGTGGAAACACATGTGAAATGTTACAGCCAGAGTTGTTCACATAAGCCTTGGTTTTCATGGTTTTTGTTGAGGGTCAGTTGCTTGATCTCAGAGCCCACATGACTGACCTATGTGGTTCTATCTCCATTCTCTTTCTTCCCCTATGAGACAGATGTTTTCCATACATTACACTGTTGGGATAGGTAAAATTTACCTAGTTAAACTGGTACTGCATGGATCAAGGTCTCAGGCATAATATTAAGCAGAATATTCTAAAGGCTCTGAAGTTACATCCCAAGAACCAGTCTAAGAACCGTGTAGAAGATAACCCTTTCTTGAGAATGTGCAAGGGCTGAGCAACCCAGGAGGACCGAGCTAACCTTTTCTTGTCTATTTATTTTAGTAGACTTTTGTCACCCATTGCTTTTTTTTAAATTATTTTATTGTTGGTTGTTCAAAACATTACATAGTTAGAGACAAGAGTCCATTTGAATCCTGGCTCATTTAGTGCTGCCTATGGATTTCTGAATTAACAATATTCATTTGGTCATTTCCTTTCCATGCTTTTCTATTTTTACACAGCGTCTCTTTTCTTAGGAAGAAGAAATACATGACAACATTCTCCTAGTATTCCATAAAATCAAAAGAAAACAAAAGAAAAAATTCTGAATAGATATCCAGTGTCTAGGCAAGGAGGTAGGCACACTGAAACCAAACTGACCTTAATCCATATTTAACGGGCATGTTTTTTATATTAAAGAGTAGTTTATTTTAGTGAATATAAGAAATGCTAGTTTTTTAGAAAATCAACTGTTTTTACAATTATCCTTTTTTGCTTTATCATATTTGTGGATAGTAATTTAGTATCCACCTCTGAGTATAAATAAGGCAAAAAATATTTTATATCCATGTTGATTGATTTCACTAAGTTCCAGATATTGAGTAACTGAATTTTCATGGAATGCTTAGATGTACTAAAAATATCTCTCAGTTTTCACTTCTTACCATATTTAGTGTCCTGACAAGGGATTGCTAGTCTAGTCTTCTTGAGTTTATCTTCTTACAGCTACATCAGAATACTTTCAGAGGGCTTTCTATCTACTTTTGTAGCTTTGACCCAAACTTAGATACAAACTTTCCTTTAAATTTTTCCAAAGAAGGAAAGGACAATTACAATTACAGCATATAAATAAACTTAATTTGGAGACAACTAAAGAAAATTGCAACTGTGGAAAACTCCATACCAAATATGGTTTCTATAAAGTTAAAAAGAACAGTTTTTTAGAAGAATCCCAGGGATCTTCTTCTTACCCGAAGCTTCTATCAGGTTGCTTTTCCTAGCAGAATTTCCCTGAAACATTAAACTAGCCTCAAGTACTCTGAAAAGAAAGAATGTATTTTCCCCAAAAGTTCTCAACAGAGCTACAATTTCTGCCATCATAAAGGCCACCCTGGATGTCATTATGGAAAGCCATTTGGCTCTTCATTGTCTCAGAGGGCAATCAAAATCTCTCTGTTTTAAACCTAGAGTTAAAATTCCTTCATTTAAAATTTTCAAACTTGCTTTTTAAAATTTTATAGACATTCACAGTATATTGGGATAGCTATAACAGAGCCCAAAAGATTTTAATGTTTTTTTTAATGGTTTTGGATAAAATACCCTAAATGTTTTTATGGGATATCTCAAAGACTTCATCCATATACTAAACCAATCATTCTTCAAAGCTCCTAAAACAATGTTTAACAAGTTTTTATTATGGGAAATAGATCTGCATTTTCTTAACAGAGGAAGGCTTATTATGTAAAAAAAAGAATTAGTCATTTAGAACTGAGCAGAGTCAAATTTAAAATGATTGGAGTCCTTACAATCTATTTTTCAGTTTAGCAACATTTGTTCCATTCCTCATTTTATCTGTTTTTATGAAATCTGATTAAAAGTATTTTGTACTTTGATCTTCTCGCTTGTTTGTCAACTCAAAAAGCAAAAGCTAAAAGAGATTTAATTTATATTTTCCTTTTAATTAATGCCGATTGTTTATAAAAAGAGAACAAAGTTTATTTTATATGGTCTGCCTGAAATAGGAAACTTGTGCTATTGTTTGCATGCTTACCTAAAACTTGGTCCTTGAAGAATAGGGTCTTGATTTTGTCATAAACTAAGGCAGGTTAGTTTTGGTCTTCCACTGAAAAAAAAGTCTTATTGATACTGCTGGTGACAAGTTCTACTTCCTCACATGTTGAAGTTTGAACATTAGGGAAGCACATGGAGGCAAGGATATAAAGCAGTGTTTATGTAAAACAGGGTAACATAGACTTCTCCTGGGAGAGAGAAGGGGGCCATAGCTGGTATCCTGGTATCCCAAGAAGCCAGGTGTTCTGCCCTTTTTATATGTCTTAGGCTTCCTTTGTTCTTCTGCCCTCTTTCCCTTATCTTTCTCCTGCCTGTACCCTGACTAGGCAGGCTCAGTGGGATGGCCAAAAGGTGGGAAACAGGTGGCTGAAGGGGGAAGGGCAGAATGGAGCAGCCAAGGACACATTAATTAGCAACCTGTAGGGAAGGGCAATTCCTGGGACAGGACTTTAGCAACAGGTTGGAGCAGAGGCAAGTTCTTGGTAAGGATGGAGAAAGGACTCTGAAGAAATTAACATTTCAATCCTTCAGGGGACAGTCTCCAACTTCCCAGACTCACTCAACATTGGCCTCCTTGACCTGACTCGATTTACCTATCTATACTGACAGCCTGTCCAATTCTGGCTTCACTATTTGGATGAGAGCTTCCTAGAAATCATCTTATAGGTCTGGGACTCTCTCACAAATGCAGCTTTTGAGCAGTTTTCTTTATTCTTTCATGCATCTGTCTAATAATATAGCTAAAGACTGCAGGTCTAAGGTATGCAGCTGGTTGTTTTATGTGCCAACATTCTAATTTATAAGCCTGTAATTGGTCTCTAACATTTATTTTGAAAATATTAATAAATTATACTTTAAGTTTCCTGGAACTAGGATACCTGATCACTCTGGTTAGGAGTTAAGATTACACTTCAAAGGTCAGTAAATCAGAGATCAGATACTTACTCTGGGTAAACATAAGAAAACTTGCATTTGTAGCTACTTTCACAACTGCAGGAACCCATTGTCACATATACCAATTTTCTTGTTGGGTGAAGGAAGCACCTACTGATTGTCAGAATTAACAATTACAACTGACATACCTCCACACTGCTGGATTCTGTATTTTCTTTCCACATTCAATGTGTACTCCTACTCTGTCTAGACTGATCAAAGTCCTACTTATTTTTATCAACTCCTTTTCTCTTTTTAATCTTTTAAAAAATTTGTTATTTTTATTTATGCATGACAGTAGACTATATTTTGACATATTTATATAAACATGAAGTACATCTTATTCTAATTAGGATCCCAGTCTTGTGGTTGTACATGATATGGAGATTCAATGTGGTGTATTCATATATGTACAAAGGAAAGTTATGTCAGATTTCATTCCACTTCTTAGAGAACCTCTTCTTTATTCTCTACTTGGATGGAGGAGGACATGAGATAGTATTAAAATTTGCTTGTGTTTTTAAGAAAAGTAATCACTTCTAGAATTTCATTTAGCATGATACTTGGGAGATGGGCTGATTTCAGTGAATCATCTGAGGATGTATCTGGAAGCAAAAGATATACCCTCTGATATGAAAAATTTCATCTTTCCTTATTAAAAATAGTTGCCATATTGCTTAAAGAAGTAATTTCTAATGGATATTTCTTAACATAACATCTATTTTATGTTACAACAATGATTTTGAATCTTACAGTAATTTTTAAATGTCAGTTTTATTTAATATATTTGTTATTTGTATGTTATTTTTTAGTAGTGTATTGATTTATTAGTTTGCTTTATTCATCAAAGCATTAGCTAACATGGCTTCATGAACAACTGAGCTGCCCAATGTTACAAACTCCACTGCCACCTACTACATCATTCTGTCATTTTTTTTAAAGTCAATTAAAATGCATATGTTAAGAATTTTCTCTGGAGGAAGAGAAAATATCTGCCAGTGTGAAGAACAATTATCGTTGTTGCCTATGGACATTAGTTCCTAGAATTATTGCAATGTGTGTCATTTTGATCTGTTTCAGTGTCATGCTGTGAATACACTGGTCAGCTTCCAGCAATATTCAGTGGGATTTAAATTAATAACTCACTGATGAGCTGATATTTAAAAACAGATGGGACTCAAATCTAACACAACAGGAAATTCATCACCAGAAGTAAACAATGAAGAGCACTATATTTTAAAATAATCTTAGAAAGCAGACTTATCACTCAAAAATGACATGAAAATAATACTTGAGTATTAATGAAGCTAAGCATCCAATGATAAATCATTTCAAAATGCAGGAAAATAAAATGGTCTTCTCTCCTGAGATAGTCATTCTTCCTGCACACTTGTTCTGATTTTGCCCCTTTCCCTGATGGACTAAAATGACTCCCAATTAAAATGATTGATTTGGGCTTAGTAAAAGAAAATGAGGAAGTCCTTTCTAAAATATATTGGAAAAATTACACCAGTTTTCCTTTTGATTAAAGAAATGCTTATTAAAATAAGACACTAGCCTTGTTTGTTTCTGGATGGGAAGTGTGGCTTTTGAAGAGTGATGTTTGCTTTCAACATTTTCTTTTGCATTTCATTCCAAATGCATTTTACTTTACACTTTATAATAATAAAACATCATTCAAAATGAAAAAAATAGAAAAAAGAATAGAGTCTTTTATGCTCAAGTCTGACAGTAAAAATCTCTGTGACACTAGCTACTTTTGTATCCCTCAGTTCTTAGCATGTAAAAGAAAGTTTTTAAAACTTAAGGAACTCCAGAGTAGAAACATTGGCCACCTACGATATGCAAGTACAATGGGTATAGAAGAAAAGGAGAAACATTCTATAAGAGCAGACTCAACTCCCAAATCTAATAAGTCCAAATAAAATCTATGACTAAATGTTACCTGTGAACAAGGAGCCAAAACTTCGTCTTGATTCTTGGGTCCCACTGAGAAAAAATTTTGTGTGAGACATAAAAAAGCCAAGTGGGTATTTTATAAGTGAAATTAATTTCAAACAAAGTACATAGTTAAGAAAGAAAGGGAGGAAGGGAAAGAAGGAAGAAGAGAAAGATGGAAAGAAGGAATGAATGAAAGAAGGAAGGAGGGAGGAAGGAAAGAAGGACAACATGTCATCTCTAAGCAGAGAATGATGAAGAAACTTAATGCTATTTCCAAATTTATTACTGTTTTATGTTTGCCCAAGAGAAGTGGAGTTCTCCTGTAGTCTTCAGCAATATGAAGTTTAACTCCTCCTCCATGTTGGATGGAAGAATTCTTGATTTTAGTTGGTTCTTTCTAGAACTGTGATGGTGATGAGTCCATTTAGTGGGCTTCAACTACACATAAGCTTATGCTAATGTGGGTGTTGCCTTCAATGATCTTGCAAATTTTATCTTAGCATGCCTGCATGACTGAAGAAATTTCCCTTCTGATATGCATTAAGAAACCTAACTTTACAATAACCCCAGGAGACTCTATCAGGAGCTAACCCCATGGATCTTCTGTTCTTGACATGTTCTTTAATTGGCTCCCTTTGTTTCCACGCGTTTATTCTCAGGGTTAGCACAAATGCTGCTTTCCTTTATCTCTCAACCTACATTTTACTTGATTATTCATTAGTCTTAAAGTCAATTTAAAAAAAGCGTGTAACCCTACTATGTTATTGGTTCACATTCCACTGCTCATTACTAACAACTAACATAGTGAGGTAGAGTTCAACATTACACTTATTTCAAAAAATAAATATTCTGAGAGAAAATTATGAGCTAGTGTAGTTTTTAAAATATTCAAAGTGATTTTATAATAGTGTTGGACCCATGAAACTATCCCACTCAAAACTGTTTTCAAAAACTGCCTAGTAAAACTGAGGATGTGACTCAAGGGTAGAGTGCTTGCCTGGCATACATGAGGTCCTGGGTTCATTCCTCAGCACCACAAAAACAAAACACCAAAATAAATAAATAAAAACCACATAGGATAACTTTAGTTTACAACAATTTAACATATATTTTATTAAGAACTAGAGAAAAGAAGTTGAAAGTTTCTCAACATAAAGATTTGATAAATATTTAAGGAGAGGGAAATGCTAATTATCCTAATTTGATCATTACACAATATATACATGTGTGAATTCTAACTCTGTATCCCATATATATAATTATTGCATATGTAGACATAATGCATGTAAACTTTTATTTTCCATTAAAAAATTTAAAATAAAATAAATTCTTTTTAAGATTAATTAAATTTGTGAAGTAAATAAAATTTTTAAAATATCTTCTTATATAATGATTTTAATATTTAAAAATCACAAAAGTAGAATAATTGGTAATTACAAATGCTTACACAATGAACCTTTGATTCCAGCATCTTTCATTCCTACAGAACCAGCACCATGTGGTTGATGCCAAGTCTGCTGACAGGGACCCTTGCTGTAACAGTTTATGAGTGTCTGGGTGGCTAAGCATGTTGAACTACTAGGCCCCCTTGTGCAAGAAGGTACATTGTGCAAGAAATTGGTACCCCACTCCTGGTACCGATTTCTGTTGTCAGCTTTTCCTCTGCTATGACTATATGACCCAACCAGAACAACTGTAGGAGAAAAAAAGTTTATTTGAGGGCTCAAGAGTTTCAGAGGTCTCAGTCCATAGAAGGCCGGCTCCATGTTTTGTACTTAGGGTGAGGGCAGAACATTATGACAGAAGAGTGTGGCAGAGGGAAGGGGTTAACGTGGTGATCAGAAAGCAGAGAGAGATTTGAAAAACGTAGACTTGAAAGGCAGTAGTAAAACTAGGGCTAAGGAAATGGTATTTGTTAAAGATATTATCATCACTAAAGAAATACTGAAGACTTTGCCCAGAGATAATATGAAAGATGGCTTGAGGGCATCTCAGGAACTGGTAAGACCACACCCATCTAAAACTGACTAAAACACATAATAATAATTTTCTGGGTATCTGCTAGCAGATGCCATGCCACTGGTATTTTTTTTCTATATAATGTATTACTGTAAATATTGTAATTAAAAGTTTTTCATTGACAATTTATCTTATTTTGAAAAAATATTTTTACCATGTAACACTCATCAAATAGTCTCATTTATGATTTTTTTTTTGTAATAGTGACAGGTTCATATGTTTTTCTTTCTTTGTTAATAAAGTGAAATGCATTGATTTTATTAGATGAATCTTGTATTTTTTGGTGAAAACCTAGTTATGGAATATTATCCTTTTGTAAATTGTGGATTTCACATTTTAATATTGCACTGATGAATTTTTGTTTTTCTCTAGATGGGGAACATTTGATAGGTAATAGATGTGAGCATATGGAGCTGGCCCTCCATATGCTTTCTTTTATAAAGCAATTTACCTAAGGCCATTTTGGTCCTGCTCTGGCTTAAATTAATGGGATGTTACATTTCTTGTCTACCTGCTATTCTTAGAGTTATTCTCTTGGCTGAGGAAGTGAACCCTCTCCCTGACAATAAGAATACAAATCACCCTGAAGTGGGCTTTTGGGACCTTTATTACAGACCAAAGATTCCAACACATAGGAAAACAAGATAATTGAGAGAAAAACCCACATAATGCAGATTATGAAAAGGCTTTTAATTATTTTAAGAAATTCAAATTATTGGTTCTAATAATGAAAAATATGAATTGAGTTTAAACAGATGAGTAAAATGATTATGTTTTTGCTTTGAAAACATTTGAGTCAAGTTCAGCAACATGGGGAGGGGGGTGCGTTCTTGCAGGTCATTTTTCAAGGTCTCACTCTCCTAGAAGATCAGACCTCAGGAATAATGACATCAGACTCAGACACTTAACAAGGTTAATGAATGTGTTGTTTCCAAGCAGAAGCTCTAAGAATCTTTATGTAGTTCTAATCTCCTTTGCCTCAATCCCAGATTTCCTTCAATCCTTTCTTTTTTACTTGGGTCTCAAATGAAGAAGACACAAAACAGATATAAAGCTCATCTATGAAAGAAAAAAAACAAAACATAAGATAGTGTAAGTGTCTTATAAGCCACTAAGATTTGGGGCTATCCCACAACATAACTTGGTTAAGATCTGTCTGATATAGTGGTAGGTAAGATTGAAAGCTTGCAGATCTGTTTAAAGACAGTAACTGAGGCACAAAATGTTGATAACCTGGACACAGGGAGTGAAGAGGGGGTGAAATAAGCAAAACTGACAGGAAGTGAATAAGCAGGGTCTCTAATCAATGGACTGTGGGAGAGAAAAGAGAGTTTGAAAGATTTCTAGGCTGAAAAAATTAAATGGGTGGGTAGTAAAGCACCCATGATTTGAAAGTAGAACAGGAGAACAGGTTGACAAGGGGAAAGAGGCCTCCCAGCCCCACCATAGAATTGAGGTAGAACCTCAGTTCTAATCTATGGAACCTGTACTTTCTGTTTCTTCATCTGGAGTATCCTCCAGATAGTTGCAAGATTGGCCTTGCATTTCAGATCTCTGCTTAAAGAGGCATTTGCCAACCGCCCAGTTTTAAAAGCAGGCTCAACTCCTTTTCTTAGTAGCACAGGTTGCTCCCTAATATTAGATTAAATTAAGTACAGAAGCACTGCCCAACATAAACACAAAAGTGACTGAGACAGGTGCAAACCTCGCTAATTCAGCAAAGCCTTTATTCAGCAGTGAAATCAGGCATCTGATGAGCACACTTTCTGAGTAGAAAATGGCACCAATTATGGGGGAAGTATGGGTTTATGTAGGTTACATTTGGGGGGTTTCTTAGTCCTTGAAGACTTCAACAGGGTCTGGGCAAAATGTTGCAAACATCTGGAACTTGTTTTTACTGGGCCCAGTTTTTATAATTAGGCAGTATTTTTACAGGGAGGGAGTAGAGGGTTCAGGGTTCAGAGTCCAGTGCTCAGTGCTCAGTCCTGAGGTCATCATCTTGACATAGGGACAAGATTGATGTGTAGTTTCACTGTCACTGGGAGAGAATTTATTTGGGAAAGGATCCCTCCTCTCAGGGACTGCTATCTTGGATTGATGGTTATCTCCCTTCCAGGGCTGCTTCTGTCACTGGGAGATGATTGATTGGAAGGATCAAAGTTTTGGCTTCTCCCTCCTTTCCTCCTCCCAGGTCACATGCTGTCTTGGGGGGGAGGGTTATCATCAATTCTATATCCTTCACAATGGAATATGAGTCATATATATAATTTTTTTATTTTTCTAATCATGCTATTAAAATACTAAAATAAAAGACTAATATAATTTTAATAATATAGTTCATTTAATCTGGTATATCCAAAATATTTTAATATATATCCCATATAAAATTATTAATGGGATATTTTACTTTCTTTTTTGTAGTAAATATTAATTTAGATTAGATGATTTTCAGTTCCTCAATTGTCTTGTTTCTCTTAGAGCCACCATGTTGAATAATGCAGAGTAAAAGTTTGAATTGTCCTTTGCCTACTGACTGTTTACTATGGGAGCATGTAATTATATGAGGACTGGAGTATTTTTGTTGTTATCATTGTTCATAATAATCTAAAGTAGTACCTAGATTTAGTAAGCATTAAATTTTTATTAAACTATTAAATGAGTGAGGATAGAATCCAGCAAAGAGACCTGGGTCAGACTTAAGGAAGTGATCAGCAGAGTGATGACAATTTAATTCACAGATGAAATGAGTTTATCTGGAGCAAGCATGTTTCAGAAAGTGCTGCGCAGGGTGTGTGGGGGGGTCTGAAATAAGGCATTGAATATCAGATTCTCACATATTTTATATTAGCATCTAAAAATTTTGACCATACTTTTAGTTGTTAAAGATGTAATTGCCAGGGTATTGTAAATATGGATAGCAGGAACTTAAATAAACTCAGATGAAAATTAAATATAGGTAGTTGATGTTCACCAACATTCATATAAAAAAACTTGAGCAGATACTTCACAATTCAGTTTACATGTAATTCTGTAAACTTTCCTTAAACTTCCATTTTCATTCTTCAATAAATTTTATCCTAAATTTTGAAAAGGAATTATTTTGTTAAAGTTTTTATACAATTTAATTTCAGTAGATGGCACAAATACATAAGAGGTCTATTTTCTTATGACAGATCTTTAAAGGTTTCATTATTCAAAAGGAGAATCTCTAAAATTGCTATCACCCCATACCTGGTTGAGAATGTAAACCTGTATAATGTATAATTAATAATCTCCTTGAGAGAAAAAAAATATTATTGCAGATATAATTCTTAAGTAAATATAATATAGGAAACTTGTTAGCACCCAAGAAAATTACTATTGCAACCTGAGTCAGGTGACTTTTAATCAAATATTATTTTCTTCTCATCTTTCCAAAATTTCTTATATTTTCCTATAAATTTTTTCTATAAAATGCAGATTTGAATTAGTCCGCTAGTAGAATATCACTTTACATTTTAGATGGAACATTTCAAGTTTAGTGACATTAGTAAAGAACAGATATTATTTATACTTACTGGAACTTCTTCATTATATCATCAAAAAAATATTTCAATGTAAAATGATGTGGATGAACTACCAAGATTGGAGAATTAAATTACTTATCCCTGGGATCATTTATTCTATCACTTCTGTCATGCCAGAAATGTTTTCCATTGCCCCGTCTACCTTGGGCATAGGAACCCACCTCAGTCTGCCATCTTCCCGCTGGTTTCACTTGCAGAACCTTTGACTATGGGCCATTCTTTTTATGTGAGGAACTGGAGTTACACCACCCTGCTCTGCCAGGAAAGACCATATACCTGTCAGGTTGGGTGTTTGTACAAGATAGAAGGGATCCTAACCTGATTTCTTGGTAAGCTTTGATATGCTTTGTTGCCATAACAATTTGTTCCTTACAGGTAGCTTATCATATCAAATTAAATGAAACATATCTTCAAATAAAAAGTGTGATCATGCTTTTTCCCCAACCACATTCTGCTACGAATAAGACATGATTTTCTGAGCCCATCCAAATAACTACATGGTCCTAAACTATCAGGTCCCCCATAAAAAATTTTGTATTTGATTCTACTCATATATAACTGTGTTTATAGAATCTACATAGAATCTGCTACATTCATCATGTGTTGATGATTCATGATTAACATAGTTAAAATAAATAAACATGAACTTTTTGGGTTTTATATTTTGATTTTTTAAATTTGTTTTTTATAGTTATACATGACGGTAGATTATATTTTGTTATAGTTATACAAACATGAAGCTTAATGTCTTTTGATAAAGGATAACTATGATTTGTTTTAAACATTTCTAATTTTAAATTGCTCCTTTAAAACTGACTGAGCATTGATTGTTCTTAAAAATTAAATGAAGCTTTATTATTTATTATTATAAACTCTTAATAATTAATTAATTAATTAATTTATATTTAGGTACCAGAGATTGACCAAGGGCTTATTCAACACTGATCCACATCCTATCCTCTTTTATTATTTTTATTTATTTATTTTTTAAAAATTTGAGACAGGGTCTTGCTATGTTGCTTAGGGCCTCAATAAATTGCTGAAGCTGGCTTTGAACTTGAACCTCAAATCCTTCTAACTCAGCTTCCCCAGCCACTTGGTATTACAGTTGGCTAAACTTCAATATTTTATATTTAAATTTTCTACATGATACCTACTGTTGCATTGGGAGAAAAACGGGGCATTTTATGCATTAACAGATCTTGATGACAGGGATTCTCTGGGCAAAGTATTTGAAAGATTCTATTTTCTCATCTCTGACATAAGATCAAATGAATTATATAATATTTATTATTATTATTATTATTAATTTTGATTGAAAAGCTAAGTAGTTAAAAAAAATCATGAAAAGATTTTAAATAGACGATGATCATATCAGGGAAATTTGGGTTGCAAGTTCCTTAACAAGAATTTTTTAAGAGAAAGAATTCATTCCCTTTAATGGAAGAATTAAATGTAGAGTCAGAGGAGTGGGAAAAATAGAATCTTTGTCTAAAAATATAACCTTAAAAATAATCTCAAGATTGAAAATCATAATTGCTTTTCACTTAATCCTCTTCTTATTCTGCTGAATCTTGATTTAAACATGGTTCCCATAATGTATCCATATTTAGACTAAAATATTTCTATAAAGCCTGAATTTTAAAGTCCCTGCTACAATCTCACAGTGATAATGTCAACTTAAACTGGGAGGCACTTAAATATGCTGGTACTAGAAAAAAGCACCACGTAGATAAATTTGTTTTCATTGAGATTCTGAAATTGACCTTTTGGTAATTAACATGGAAATCATGGTTTTGAGCTATAGTCTTCAGACAAACTGGAAAAGGAAACAATATATGATGACATCTTTGGCTTTTATTAATAAGAGTAAAAATGTTACAAGTAATCATAGAAGGGTGATTAAATAATACCATAATATTTAAAAATCATTTTATTGTACATACTTGAAGTATTCAATGATGCAATGATGTTTTGATATGCATATAGTCAAATGATTAGTAGTCAACAAATTTACAGAACTATCACCCTTTTTTGTATGTATGTGTTAAAAAACATCTAAAAACTACTCTTCTAGCAAAATTTCAGTGTGCAATACAATATTATTACTATTATTATTATGGATACCAGGGATTGAACTCAGGGGCATTTGACCACTAAGCCACCTTCCCAGACCTATTTTGTATTTTATTTAGAGGGTTGTTTTTTTTTTTGTATTTGATTTCACTGAGTTCCTTAGCACATTGTTTTTGTTGAGGTTGGTTTTGAACTTGCGATCCTCCTGCCTCAGCCTGCCCAGCCACTGGGATTAATATTACTAATGATACTTCTCATGCTGTGCATTAGTTCATTAATGTATGGCTTATATGCATTTGACTATTTTCTTTCCTGCTTCTTTTAGTAACTGATACAGGACCAGAATTCATAGTTCCCTTTTAAAGTTTTAAAAAATAATTCTTATTCATTTTTGGAAGATATGGTACAGTGTTTGAGAACCATTATTCAAAATATAAAAGCACATAATATCTATAAGCCAGTGAACATATTGTATTATTAAATAAGGAAAAATTATGATTTCTCTCCAGATGTAAGGAAAGGTAACTTTCTTTTTTTTTTTTTTTAAGAGAGAGTGAGAGAGGAGAGAGAGAGAGAATTTATATATATATATATATATATATATATATATATATATATATATAGAGAGAGAGAGAGAGAGAGAGAAGAGAATTTTATTTTTAATATTTATTTTTTAGTTCTCAGCGGACACAACATCTTTGTTGGTATGTGGTGCTGAGAATCGAACCCGGGCCGCACGCATGCCAGGCGAGCGCGCTACCGCTTGAGCCACATCCCCAGCCCGAAAGGTAACTTTCAATGCCAAAAAATCTTAAGCAGGTTTTTTTTTTGTCAAAAAAAGTTTAATCAAAACTAAATCCTGAGGAAACAATTAGACTGAGGTAGTAATGAAAGAAATAAGAAATAAGTAGGATGAAGAAATAAAGAAAGGAAAAGAAATAAAAATTTAATTCAGAAGTTCCACATACTTTTCTAGGCCTGGTCATTCTTTCATCCAGTTTCTTTCCCAGATTTGTCACTCTCAAATTCCTGGGAAATCTGTACCTTAACATTAACCATGAATCCTTTCACTTACAAGAATTACCTTGAGCACCATTAACTACCCAAAGCATAGATTAAATAAGGACAGAAATGATATTTTGTGAAATCCACAATTTAGGGGAACTTTTGATTGCTATCTATTGATTAGATAATGAAGACCACATCTGTCTGAGATCCTGAGATGGACGAGACCACCATAACCTGCCCTGAGATCACCAGACTGATATTCCTGTGTTCCTTCTCATGCCACCCTTCACCAAGTTTACTTTAAAAGAAGAGGTGGGAACCCCAAAAGCACATCTCTCACTGTCCAGAGGACCCCATTCTCCCTTTACCCCAAGGGGCTAAAGAGATGACCAGCATTCTCTCCTGGATATAAATCTACTTTTATAATTAAACCTTTGTCTATGCCTCTGACTTGCTTGTGCTAAAATCCTTTTCCCTCACTTCAGCCGAGGTCTCCTGTCAATCCTGCATCCAGTTCCATCTTTTCTCAAGGAACAACTAAGACCCTTCTCCAAAGCCATATCATCTGTGATAACACTAGAGAGTAAGACATCCTATAAGGGAGCTGGCCTGGACTCTAAGAATAAGTGAATGTCGTGAGGGACACAGTAATAACAACAATAAAGGCTAAAGAAACTTACCAACTAAATGTAATGTTTCAGTCTTTATTAGCTCATAGGTGAAAAAATATTTAAGTGATATTAATTAAAGAAACCAAGAAATGCCTGTCCATATGCAAATTTTCCCCAATGTCTTGCAATTCTACCTATTACCCACTCCAACGGATTATAATTAACAGTGAGAAAAGCTGTGATATGTCAGTGTACAAGATTGACAGCCTCAATTGCCACATTGCTTACAGAGTTCAGCAAGGGATAGAGCAATTAAACCAATAAACACAAATTATTATGATTTATCAAAAGTTCCCAAATAAAAGGCTAATGCAGGTGCTAGGGTGTGGAAAAAAGAGGACATAAACAAATATGTGAGCTTGGGTGTTTGCCTTAGGTTTAGATATCAATATAAGGCCTGAAGGCATGATTGCAAATTGTCCAGGAAAGGGATGAATGTGGTGACAGGGACAGCAAATATCTTTCCTGGCATGGAGATAAGTGTATGGAAAACCCTAAGGCAAGGAGGAGTATGATATGTTCTTGGATCCAGGAGTGGAGCACAGTGAACAAGGCGAAAGGCTGCCAAGGTGGGCAGGTGGCCATACCAGGCAGGGACATGAAAGGGATGCTCTCTTTTTGTGCTTGACTCATCAAATTCTTTTATAACCAAATTTTCATGACTTGATTGCATTTTACTGATTTTCCTTGTATCTTTCTCTTTTTTTCCCCCCAGTACTTCTTTATCTGCCCATATTTCAAATGTTGGTGTCCTTTATCAATGATTCAAAACAGTGTGTTGGTACCATCTAAAACACAGAAAGATTTAGTAAGGGCTGTGGGAAAACTATACTTTTAATGATCCAATTTGCAGATTTTAAATATCTATGCACTATCTAAAATTTATATGCCTGAGAGCCATTCTCTGAGACTATGTATCCTCTCAACACTCCTCATTTCACAGGGAATGGCAGCCAGCACACAGCTATGATCTGACTGTGGTGCGTGGCCTGGGTGAATAATGGAAGGCATTACTATGAGTGTTCTGAAAATAATAAACCTAATAAATAGGTATTAAACACTTGACAACTTAGTGACTTCCAAATCTTTTATTTCAGTATATGGAAAAAACATGTATAAAAGTTGACAATGTATAGGTCACAGAAAATAGAATTTTGTATCAGGTTCTCCCTGAGTTGCTTAGTGCCTCTCTTTTTGTTAAGGCTGGCTTTGAACTCAGGATCCTCCTATCTCAGCTTGAGCTGCTGGGATTATAGGCACGTGCCACCATGCCCAGCTTGATCCATTTAGTTCTACTTGGACAATATTCCTCAACAATGATATCTTAGAAAAGAAATAGTAAAATTCAATTTATGTGGAACTCTGTCTCATCCTAAGTTATATGTAATATTTAATCACCAAAGGACTATGGTATGGGGGATTTAGCTACCTACTTCAGATGGTTTCAGTTTGGTGCTTAAACCTCTACCCCAACATTATTTCATAATCTAGCAAATACTTTGAGGGCGAGTATGGTCTCATATTTTTGTCAGGCTTTTCTCTAATGAGGTATTTTCTGAATTCCAGGGGTTTTCACATTCCTCTTCTGCTTAGTATGCTACCCTAGAACTCTGTAAATAGTCCACTGGGGAAAAATCACTTGTGTTTTGTGACCCCTTGGTTTTCCAATTCATAAAACCTGTCCTGCTAAATATAACTGCTAAAATATATGCTGGTTTTCTTTTCTCCCAGAAAAATCTCTCTGTGGGCCCAAGCCTGATTGCAGAGAATTTCCCTAAGGAATAATACTACGGACAATTATCTATTCACTTTAGAAGGATAAGATTATTGCTGGAATAAAAAATTCTGTTGTTTAAAGTAACCAGAAAACACTGAACAATGTGTATTTTTTAAGTGCTGTCAAATTAATTGGAGATAATTATTTTATGACAGAAGCTAGAAGTTATTATCTGACTATTAAATATGGAAATTAGTGAACATCTAAACAGTAAGTCCCCATTTTACTTGTTATAAAGAACAAAGTCTAATATGGGGAAGAAAAAATGCATGAGTAGGAAAGTCTGTTGTTGTTCTGACAACAGTTTGTAAATCTTACTTTTAATGTATGGGAGAAAAATATCTGTCATTAGAGAACAAAGAATTTTTGCTTTTATAATTTTTGTAAAATGGTCTTTCATTGAAAAGTGCTTAAACTTGCAATTATTGTGTTTATTTATACACATGTTTTGGAAATGGATATTTTTCTGTTTTCTTTCATCTTAACTACAAAAGAATATTACATGTTCTCAGTTATAAGGAAAATAAGACTGAATCAAATTCTCTGCTACAGAGAAATTTCAGAAATGTTTCAGAATAACAACATGCAAAATGTTCATATATAATAAGAAAAGGTGGAATATTTCACTTTGGGCATAAAAAATTGTAAGTAAATAATAAGGATAGAATTTTAAAATGGTAGCAAGATCTTTAGGGATATTTGAAGTAGAATACTTCACTTTCTGGATCAAAGAACAATAAAGTACCTTTACTCCCTTAAGTTCATGTCCTATTTTCTTTTCATTTTGAATGATTAAATGGAGCATGAAGTCAACCCAGGTTCTTGGAAGCAGAAAAAAATTAATAGAACATTTATATCTAGTAACAAGCTACCATGTTAAATCCTTGACTCTTTATCAAAAGAACCTAATTATTTAATTTACTAATAGTTATCTTATGGATTTGAGAATATTACTTTTGTATGAGTTGTTAAAATGAGTGATTGTTTCATATAAATTTGGTAATAACTTTTTTCTAATACTGCTAATTGTCATCTGAAACCCCAAAAGTTTAATACTATTTCAAAATAATAATGAGCATAAAGAAGTGAAAATGATAAGGAAAAAGAAAGAACTCAAGTAAACAACATGCACATACTCATCAAAAATAGTAAATTCTCACATCACATTTTAAAACTATTTTTTGAATTAACATGCTTTGCTTTGTGTGTATTTAGGAAAATAAAATATATATGATCATTTTAATTCCCCCTTCCCCCCCTTTTTTCTTTTTTTGTTCTTCTGACATGTATTACTGCTTCACTCAAGGTGACAAAGAAAATAGTTCTTCATCTTTCCTTTTTCTGAGATCTTAATTTGCAAATACATTATTATTACTTCAGATTGTACTGACCCTGAAAGCCTGTTGGTATACTGCCCTGCAGTGTAGCCGAGTGGTCTTATTTTTTTTTGGATATTTTA
Organism: Spermophilus citellus; assembly: GCF_964194105.1. Classification (NCBI taxonomy): domain Eukaryota; kingdom Metazoa; phylum Chordata; class Mammalia; order Rodentia; family Sciuridae; genus Spermophilus; species Spermophilus citellus. The sequence goes on along the minus strand of NC_138196.1, from coordinate 67,823,614 downwards.
CCCAATTTTATTGCAGAGAAATTCTTCAACTTCCTAGATATAGGCTGCAAAACTGGTTGCCACAGTGTGTTGGAGCCGTTCAGGTTTGAGGATAGGAATCTCAGTGGTCAGTGTCCAGACTTCTCACTGAAGCCCCTCCTGTCATCCCAGTTCCATCCCTGGCAATGAGGTTCCCAGCTGTGGAGATTAGAGCCATGATGATTCAAGCTGTCCCAGAAGTGAAACTTTTGCTTCTCCACCCAGATTTTTGCCAAGAGAGTTATCCAGCAGCATGGGAGGTAGAGAGGATCTGGGAGACAGTGAGTCCAGTCCCACCTGTCTCTTTGAGACATACCTTGCTGGGCTGAATTCTGAGTCCCTGCTTGCTTCTGGGCTTCACACAAAGCTAGCACAGATGTCCATGTTCTTGGGAGACTGAATCAGCTACATCTTCGTTCAACTTTCAAAATATTGGTGCTGTCCTCTCCTCTGGAGCTCTCCTTAGTTGATGATGTGTGCACCCAGCTGTGTTGGGTCTTGAAAAAGATTGGCTCTAAACACATGTATGGACTATCAACATCATTTTTAAAAGCCTCTTATGTTGCATTGATGATGGTGTTATCTTCTACACATTGTTTTTTATAAGACCTTCATTTCCTTTCAGAATTTTTTCTCAACTATGCCATAAAGAACTCATGTAACGATATTGATTTGGAGGCATTTATACAGAAGACTAGAAGTTTCCTAGACCAATGGCAAAATAGAACCAGAGTCCAGAAATTTATAAGGAATTCACTTTCTGAGGATGAGCTTTTTCCTCTTATAATTGTATTTCAGAGGCAAGTTTTTCTTAAGTTGACATTGTGGGGTCAGATAAAGAAATGGGGTTATATTTATGTATTTCAAAAAATAAATAACTATTTTTTGGAGACTAATTTATTTAATCAGCCTCTCGTCTTATCTTTGGCTGCTTTAACCTTTGTAACTTTATTCATGAAACCTACTGACAATGAGATACAATATTTAATTTAATATAAAGTTAAAATATTTTGTTGAAAAGAATTCTGCAATTGCAGATTCATGGTCCTAGCTGGATATTTCTATGTTGAATTATTTAAGAATTACTGTTATAACTTTGGATACTGAAAGAAAAATACAGCAAAAATGTTTGCCCCTGAATACATCTGAATAATAAATCAACAAATCTTTAAACAAAAGAAGCCAGCGCCATGAAAATAAGGCAGAATACACCCTCCATGGTACATATTAGTGTCTCCAAAAATAACATTTTAACGCATTTCCTTCAGCTTCAATTATTTGTGGATTAACATAAATATATTTTTTGAAAATTCTCATTGGTAATTACTGAATCTTTTCTACATGACTAACTTCCTACCCATAAATCATATATTTCTTTTTGATACACTGGATTACTTCTATAAATCGCTGTCTAAGAGAGAAAACAAAGTCTTAAAGCTTAATTCTAGCTCCAGGACATGTTTCTTGATTGTCAGATGAGTATGTTGATGTGGAAAATGTCTTTTTACATTAACTCAGTGCATTAAAAATTCAATTTTTATACTCTCAATTCTGTTTACTATTTCAAAGAATTAAGGTCTTTCTGTGTACCAGTCAAAATAAATGTCATGGCTGAAATTATGATGAAAATGTAAAATAGTTTTTCTAATCAATACAGCTTATCTGTATGCATTCAAAAAATTAAAAATCATCACAAATCTCAACTTGGAGGCATGCTCTGGTAGAAATTGCTCAACACATTAAGTCACATTCTCCATTATTTGATCCAATGAAATGAGTGAAGTTTCTTGCTAAATGGAATCCATCTTCTTGTGAAACTAGAGTCCTCACAAATAAAAGTACATGTGGTAAAATGATTTGTTTTATTAACCAAACTTTTCTCATCTGTTTATACATAAAATTATTTCTCTTTTCAGGGTCAAGTTTATAAAACCCACTATTTTGCTTTTTTCTTGGAAGAGTTTTCAAACATCATTAGTATAATATTACCAAAATTTTTACCACCACAATGTCAACTCTGAAATTATTTAATACTTTTCTTTGTATTAAAAATTCCTTTTTAAAAATACTAAATCAATTTATTAACATAGGAAACTTTTATAGCCTACCTGTGCATACAAGAAGACTAGAATGAATTGCAATAAAGAGCAACAACTTTTAAATACTGGGATAACAGAGACAAAAATAGTATTGTTTTATTTCCTGTAGGCATATTAAGAATGAAGTCCCATTTCTCTCTATTTAAGAAAACATTAGCCAGCAATAGATATTTCAGGCTTGCAGTAAATTGTTATTTTAAAAGGAATAAATTTCTTGTTGTTTTTAACACTATGTCAATGTTGATTTATGCTTTCCATGTTCAACAATTAGGGATTTAGAAATCAAACATAATATTTTGAATAGCAGGAACATCAAAGAATCAAAAGACTAATTTTTTGGTAAGTGTTATACATTTAAAACTTTAGTAATACCTAAATCAAATATTTTCATGATCACTTTTGTGTTGATACAGATTCGGAAAAAGTCCCATATAATTCACTATTAGCTTTAGCAGGAATAATTTCATCTTTCATTTGGAAAACTGAATGTTTAGTTTTTTAGAACTTCTTAACTTAATCAAACACTGTATTTTATATAAAAATTATAATGGATTTGTTATTTATATGAAGATATGTCATTAGTCTTGGAATTTTGTTGTGGAAAAAGTATTTCAAATGTATAGGATTTAGCATAGTGGTGGTTATATTTTATATTGGAATTAAATGAAAAATAAATCTGAATTCTCTTAAAAAGTGACCAATAGAATTTGTACTAAAATAAAGTTTGGAAGATATTTTTGGTGCTTTCGTATCATTGTGATATTGGCTACTGATATTGCTGATAGTATTCAATATAATGTAATAGTTGATTTTGTCATTTATTGGAACCATTGCTTAGCCCTGTGTTAGAAGCATTGTTTTATATCCTTTAATCTTATCAATAGCCTTGTCATAATTTTCATACTTAAATTACCTTTCAAAAATGTAAAAATATTGTATGTAAGTGAAAGAACAATCATTAATTGACTAATTAGACTATTTAGTTCCTTGTTGGATAATACTAAATAATAACACTAGTCAATCGTTATCAAAATAAGTGTAGAAATATCTTTATTCATTTTTTGCTTAAAACAAATACTTTTTCTTGTTGTGGTCCCATAGGAAATGCTAATATTACTGTAGGGAAAGGCCACCTCTTGGCTATAAATACAACACTGTAGAAATGAGGGAGGACTAAATTTTCTGATCTATGTGAAACTTAGAGGCTGTTGAACACAGCTCATATCCCAAATAAGGATTCCTGTGGCCCTGATGTGGTCCTAGATTTAGCGTGACAAATAATAAGTTCACCCAGAAATACACTAATGAAGGCATCTTTCTTTGCTTTAGTATAGTGCACAATCAAAACACTACAATAATGAACAGAGAAATGCACTATCAAAACAGAGTTCTTTGCTTCACTGCGGGTTCTGCAATATAGTCTTATACTTTTTCTTTCTGAAAAAAATTTAAGAGACATCAAGTGCTAAGATTTGGTTATCATTAACTTATTGGTCACTTAAACAAGTCTTATTGTTTAAGGATATAGGAGAAGGAAATTGTTTCAATAAGCATAAGTATATATGTTGGAGTATAAAAACAGTTTTAACCAACCTATGACGTGGTTAAGCCTTTGAGGGGAAGCTGATTATTTTATGTGCACTGATAATATTAAATAAATTGAACCAACATCTGGTAATATAGAGGTACTGATAAAACAGTTCAGAGGATTCTGTTGTTTAGGCACTTGTAGTTTATTTTGTATAAAAATCCACTTATAATTTATTTGAATACTTATTGAGTATCAAACAAGTATCATGAACTATACTATTCAGACTTTTAAAAAAGGAAAAAAGGCTATGAGAAAGTTTAGCTTCAAGTCTTCTGAAGGGGCTAGATGGTTAATTATATGGGGAATAATGAAAAGTACAGGAGTCAGGAAAGACATCTTGGTGATGTGAACTGTTTTTTGTTTGTTTGTTTGTTTGTTTGTTTTTAAGGTTCTATTGCACACATGCTTGGAAATCGATTTATATTCATGATCTCCCTTTTTCCCCTCATCTTTCCTTCCTGTTTTCCCCTCTTGGCTCCTTCTTCCTCTACTACACTTTCTTTTGCTTATAAATTACCTTGATTGGTTCTTTATATAATCTCATCATTCCTCCCCTTTTCCTTCATTTTGTGCTATCTTCTGCATATTTTGAGTTTCTGAGTTTGACTAATTTCACTTAGCATGATATTCTCGATTTCCGCTCGTTTACCAGCAAATGCCATAATTTCATTCTTTTTAATGGCTACCACAGATACTTTAATCCATTCATCTATTGACAAACATCTAGATTGATCCATGATTTAGCTTTTGTGAATTGTGCTACTATAAACATTGATGTGGCTGTGTGGTATGCCAATGTTAAAACTTTGGGGAAAATACCAGGAGTGGGATAGTTGGGTCATACGGTGTTTCCATCCCTAGTTTTTTTTAATGTAAATTTTTTAAAATTTATATATGACAGCAGAATGCATTACAATTTTTATTACCTATATAGAGCACAATTTTTCATATGTCTGGTTGTATATTCACATCAAATTTTTAATTTTATTTTTATGTGTTGCTGAGGATCGAACCCAGTACCTCATGCTTACTAGGTGAACACTCTACCTCTGAGCCACAACCCCAGCCCCCCAGCCCTATTTTTTTGAGGACTCTCTGCACTACTTTCCAGAGTGGTTATATAGTCTGCAGTCCCAACAGGTGTTCCTTTCTCCCCACAACATTGTTGTATTCTTGATCATTGCCATTCTGACAGGAGTGAGTTGAAATCTCAGTGTAGTTTTGGTTTGCCTTTCCCTGATTACTAGAGATGTTAAACATTTTTCCACATTGGCTTTTTACATTTCCTTTATTGAAAAGTTTCTATCTAGTTCTTTTCCCCCATTTATTGATTGGTTATTTATTTTTGTTTTGTTTTATTTTTTAAGTTTTTTGAATTTGTGTATTCTGGATATTAATCCTCTATTGGGGGAATAGCTGACCAAGATTTTCTCCTATTCTGGAAGCTCCCTCTTCATGCTCTTAATTATTTCCTTAGTTGTAGAGAAGCTTTTTAGTTTAATGGCATGCCACTTATTGATTGTTGGTTTTATTTCTTGTGCTTTGAGGGTCTTGTTAGGGAAGTCTGTGCCAGCACCTATATGATGAAGTGTTGACCCTGTTTTCTTTTTGCAGTTGTAAGGTTTATGGTCTAATTCCTAAGTCTGATGCATTTTGATTTGAGTTTTGTGTGGGATGAGAGATAGAGATCTAATTTTTCACTTTTTTGAATATAAATATCCAATTTTCCTAGCACCATTTGTTAATAAGGCTGTCTTTTCTGCAAGATACATTTTTGACAACTTTGTCAAATATAAGATGGCTATAGGTTTGTGGATTTGTCTCTGTGTATTCTAACTTGTTCCGTTGGTCTTCATGTCTATTTTGATGCCAATACCATGGTGTTATTATTACCACAGCTCTGTAGTGTAATTTCAGGTTAGGTATTGTGATGCCTCCTGCTTCAGTTTTCTTATTTAGTGTTGCTTTGCCTACTCTGGGTCTCTTAATCTTCCAATATATCTAAGGATTGTTTTGTTCTAATTCTGTGAAGAATGTTATTGGTATTTTGATAGGGATTGCATTGAATCTGTATCTTGGTTTTGGTAGTATGGCCATTTTGACAATATTAATTCTACCTATCTAATAACATGGGATGTTCTTCCATCTTTTACGTTCTTTTTCTATTTGTTTACTGAGTGTTCTCTAGTTCTTATTGTAGAGCTCTTTTAACTCCTTGGTTAGATTAATTATCAAGGAATTTTTTTCTTGAGGTTATTGTGAATGGAATGGCTTTCCTGACATTTTCCTTGACTGAATCACTGTTGGAGTATAGGAAAACTATTGATTTGTGGGTGTTGTTCTTGTATCCTGCTACTTTGCTAAATTTGTCTATAAGCTCTTCAAATTTTCTGGTGGAGTTTTTTACGTTTCTTCTAAGAATAGGATTGTATCATAGGCAAACAGAGATAGTTTGACTTCTTTTTTTCCTATTGGTATCCCTTTGATTTCCTTTTATTGCCTGAGTGCTCTGACTAATGTTTTGAGGATTTTATTGAACAGGAGTGATGAGAGTGGACAGGCTTGTCTTGTTCCTGATTTTAGTGGAAATACTTTTAGTTTTTTTCCCCGTGTAGTATGATGTTGGCTTTGGGTTTGTTATAGATGGCCTTTATGATATTAAGGTAAGCTTCTTCAATCCCTAGCTTCTCCAGCATTTTTGACATGAATGGTTGTTGTATTTTATTAAAGGACTTTTCCGCAGCTATTGAGATGAACATAGGGATTTTTTAAAAAAAATTCAGTTTAAGTGATGATTCACATTTATTGATTTGTGTATGTTAAACAAATCTTTCATCCTTGGAGTGAAACTTCTTGATGTGCTTTTGGATGCATTTTGCTAATATATTATTCAGAATTTTTGCATCTATGTTCATCAGGAATATTGGCCTGTAGTTTTCTTTCCTTGAAGCACCTAGGCCTGGTTTTGGTATTAGGGTTATACTAGCTTTATAAAAAAAAAAATATTTGGGAGTGTTCTCTCTCTTTTAATTTTGTGGAATAATTTGAGAAAGAATGGTGTTAGGTCTTCTTTAATATCTGGTAGAACTCAGCTGATAATTCCTAGATAGGTCCCTGCTGGGACACTCTGGCTGTGTGTCTGTGTGTGTCTGTGTGTGTGTTTTCTGATTTCCTGAGTCCCACAGATGTTGAGAGGGGAGAGTGTATGCTCACCCCAGCTTTTTGTGGGTACTTGGGATACAGTGTGCACTTATTTACCACCCCAGTGTGCTTGTCTAGGACCCCCATGATCTCAGATTTCTCCACACCAAAACAGCCACAACACTGACTGAAATGGGACTTTCTCTACTTCCCCTCTCTTCGTGTGGTGGGTTGTCTCTGGCAGCCATGGTGATGGTGGGCTTTTTTAAAATTTTATTTTAATGTATCCAAACTTCTGAGTCCCCATGCTGCTCTGGGTATGAATTATTAAATCCCAGTGGATTCCCTTTCTCACTCACTTCACTAAGAGGCTGTATATCTGCTCCCTTGGTCTCATGCCAGGGAGCAGTCTGGAAAGCAGCCTACTCTACTCCACCATTTTCTGTGAATTGGATTTTGAAGAATGCCTAGAGCAGAAGTTCAGGAAAAGCAATGATCTGTGCAAAGCAGCAGGTTGACTGGAACATGTACAAAGAGCTTCATCAAAGCCAGAGACACAGTATGAAGATGAAATTGAAGATGCAGGAAGGGCATCAGAGAGATAGGAACAGCAGCTTTTTTAAGGATAATGACTGAAACTTAATCATCACTGTAGTTACCATTAAAGATGAGAATTCCTTCTTAAAAAGCTACTTTATTTTAGGGGCCTTGATGATAATTAATTGCAGTGTTTTACCAAGAAAACCTGACAGTCTGAATTTTTATAGTGGGTAAGTGGACTTTGAAGGAGATTTTGCTAGAGAAATTGGTACCATGGTGCAAGAGATGCTTGGTCAGTGTAACCAGGAGCTAAGGGTATAGTTATGGAAACAGAAAAGTAATATTGCACATACTGAAAGAGTCTAATTTTATTTTGGAATAAAATGGAGATCCGTGTTTGTCTAGTGCATGAAGGTAACTGGAGCTTTAAGGCCAGCAAAGAGCTGTGATACTGTTGAGAGGAAATGAAAAAGGGGAAACCGTTTAGGAGTAAGACCATATAATTGTTTTGACATTTAGTATAGAGTGTTGAAAGAAAATAATCCAGGATACAAATAAAGAAGAGGAGAGAAAAATGGTTGGATATCACAAATTTTTGAATAAAAATACAAATCACATAGCTGATTGATCATTAATCTTTCCATCTCTTTAATGATGAATATTTGGGTTAAATAAATGAGTCCTTAACTAAATTTTTTTGCTACTAAAAATTCAGGGTGAAAATTATGCTACCACTTGAATATGCAGATGCACTTTTGAAAACATTTGAATAATCAAACATATATATGCTTTACTTCATTCTTAGGACACCAGTTAAAAGAATATTGTTTTTGTTAATGAAGAAACATTTATCCCATTCTTAATAACAAAATTTCCTAATATACCAGATATTTACACCTTATTGACCTTGAAACATTACCAATGTGTTGCCCTTTACACACTAAACTAAAAGAGGTCTAATAATAAAATTATATCTGGAAGTAAGTAAATAATATGTAAGCTTGAGAACTTAAAGTGTGAATATAAATATTCACATGTGCTTTGTTTTTACTTTGTTAAAATGTTCTACCTAATTCCTTCAAAGAAATGAATAACTACATTCATTACTATTCTCTTAAAAGACAGGCAACGTGTGTTTTTTAAATCTTGATAGTGATAATAACACTCAAAATAAGTCTTAAATGAAAGTGATTTTTGTTTACTAAGTAAGTGAAAATGAGTGAATGGATCGGGTTTTATATGATGATTTCCTGATATTTTCAGTCAATAAAAAATATATTAATCCCTTTTAAGTTATAAATTATTCAACTTTCAAGATTTTCAAGTAATCTATCACTTTTGTAGAAATTTTACTACTTTAAAAATAAAGCTTTTTACTTATTAAACACTACAAACATAAAACTATGGTAAGAATGTTTCTCAAAGAAAAATTATAAAATTGGGAGATAAAGTTTTGTATGTTTGGAAAGTAATGGAATAAGGATGGTAGAAAGGATGTGAAACTGTAACTCAATATTGTTCTTCATAGTGACTTTTAAAAACCAATGCCCACATTTCTGTTTGAGAGAAAGGGAGGGCCTCTTAATTGAGAGTAAATTTGTTTTAAGCATTATTGGCAAGGATAATTAACTGTCCAGGTATGAAAAGTATTATACTGTTTTCCAAATTGGTTGTTACAAAGATATTCTGCAGAAAATCAAATGATGATTGGAGATCATTGAAATAAGGAAATAAGAGACCATATCACTCATATGGACCATGGACCTAATATCTCTCAAGACGTAATTAAAAATTATATCATAGACCTAAGATTCATGTAAAACAGAGCTAATGATTCAGTTTGTGAATATTTGCTGTCTCAAGGGGAATGAAGTAGAAAGATGTAGCTTATGGTAGGAGTTATAAGTTGTAGCTGGAGCAGGCATTAAGCAGAAAATAGAGATAGAAAATGTATAAATTCCTATAGTCTTAAATCTAACTTCATTATAAATAATATAAAGATTATACACAATATTAACTTAAAATTTCAAAGAATAAAATATAAAAATCTCTTGTAGCTCAATAGAATATGTGAAATGTGAGTTTAGTGAAATTTTGGCAGAATAAAAAGTGATTTGTTTAGATATATACAAAGCAAGGTGGCTTTAGAACTAGAATTTCAATGCCAAGTAGCCTGAATTTTTAGGCCACCTTTATTATTACTTGAATTGATAATGGCTATATAAGACATATATATGTTTACATGTCATACACAAAGCATGTGAATGTAATGTATAAGACAAATAACACACAGAATATATAATGTCATTTGGTATATATTTGTTACACATGTGTGTAATGAAATATGAAAATTATAGTAGGCTATAACTTCAGAATTTTGTAATAATATTTAAGTACAAATGGAATTTAAAAATTAAATGTATTGAATGACTTCCTTAAGAACCAGAAAGTAATTCAAGTTTCAGTTACTGTCCCCATTCAGCTAGAGAGGTTCAAATGAGATTAAGATGTTGGTTTTCTTGTTATTGCTTGGAAATTTCATTTGTAGAGAATGTACCATCAATATTTTTTTGCAAGAATATGAGAGCATGGTGTTAGAAGACTCCAAAGGCATCTTGATGTTTACAAATTAAGTTAGGTGAACATTTGCTTATAAAAATGAATACATTCAATGGCAACTGCAGGTGGCTATCAATCCCTAGATTCTGAGTATTGCCTTCAATGTCTCTCATATAAGTTGTACAACTACATTTCAAAGCTTCTTATGTTGTATTAATTATTCCTAAAGAATATTCTCTGCATATGTATATGGAGGTTTGTTTACCCGAACAATTGTTTAAATTTATAGTATCCTCAAGCTCCTTCTTCCTTTTTCAATTGGTATTTTGTGTGTGAAGTTCAAGCTTTTAAATATAGGCATCTAAAAGTGTGATAGAAAATTCTTCATGAACCAAAAATGAGTGAGAGCTGTGTGCAGCACACATGTATATGTATCCACAGACACCCACGCATACAATGGATAAGATATATATGAAATGATAAAACTGAATATTTTGTTGTGAAAGTGCATACATAATGATTGCTTTCTTCTCCTAGCCTGTGTTTTCTCTAAAGAACATGGATTGTTACAAAGGGAAACATTTCTATTTTTTAAAGAAAAAAAAATAAAACCTATTTGGTATATCAAACAACAGAAAAAATGCTGTTTTAGAAAAAAAATAATTTCATACAAAGTAGGACTATTATGACTGTTATGAATAATGTGAAATGTCTGAAAGCCAATGAAACTTTTTGTATATCTGCATAACCTAATCAAATATAAAAATGCTTAGGAAGATTAATTTAATGAGAAGATTTAGCTGCTGAAACCTATAAAGATGCAATATGCTGAGGCTGGATTTAATATCTGATGTATACAAATTGCTGATGGGTAAAAAGAATAATTGCCTAGACTTTAGGAACTCTGAAATTTATAGTTAGTACAAACATTTTTGATGAGTTTTTCAAGTGCCTTGCAATGTTCAGTTACGAATTAGCATTCTGTTTGCACACCGTGTCACTAGACAGAACTAACAGTACCTTTCAGGTAACATGTTACAGTCACCCTAAGTTGAGTTTCTTGGCTGTAGAAGATATCTTACTTAGATCTTATGATTTAGCCCTTCAAACCTTCATGGTAAAAAAGTATCAGAATCAAACAATAGAAATATTAAAATACTTCTAGTCCAATGGGATTTTCTGGTGGTGTTAGGAATAGGAACTATGGAAGTGTCAGTGATACTTTCTGGCCCATATCCTCTTCCTTGTTACATACCAAAGACCTCTTTCCAGCTTTTTGGTTAGATGGTGTTTTAGACAGATTTTTTGCTGTGGTGACTAAAAGACCTGACCAGAACAATCATAGAGGAGTAAAATTTGTTTGAGGGCTCATGATTTCAGAGGTCTTGGTTCATAGACAGTAGGCTTTATTCCTCAGGGATCCAGGTGAGGCAGAACAACATGATAGAAGGGTATGGTGGAGGTTAGTAGCTCACATGATAATCAGAAAGCAGAGAGAGAGACTCTACTTGCCAGATACAAAACATTTGCCTTAAAGGCACATCCCCAATGACCTACCTCCTCCAGCCACATTCTACCCACCTTCAGTTACCAATCAATTAATCCCTATCAGTGAAGCATATGGAAATGACAACCCTCAAACCGTGTGGCCTGGGAAGAGGGAAGGGAAGAAGGCAGCAATACATTGATAACATTGATCCTTTCCAAATACATCCTTTCCCAGTAACAGGACAATCCCTGAGAAGGAAGTAAACATCACCCAGAGACAAGATAATCCCTGGGAAGAAAATATCCATCAAGTCTAAAAATGACAGTCCCTGGACTCTCTGAAGGAGCCAAAACATTGATCTTTCCCCAAATAAATCCTTTCCCAATGAAAGTACAATAGACCCTGGAGGGAAAGAAAATGCTGAACTCTGGACCCTCCAGTCAAAACAATTTCTCATGAACTGTTTCCTCAATGCCCAAAATGGTATGTTCTGTTAAAGTCTTCAATGGTTAAGTCATCTCCCAGTGTGTAACCTATATAAACTCAGACCTCTCCTGTAATTGGGGCCATTTTTCTTCCCAGAAAGTGAGTCATCTGAGGCCTAACTCCGTTGCTGAATAGAAGGATTTATGGAGTCTGTTCTTGTTCTGGTTATTTGTAGTTTCATTATGGTGCTGAAACGGTTTTGGTTATTTTTGCTTACAGTCAGGGGATTAACTCACTGATTGGGTTAAGATTCTCATTTCCCAATCATTTCTCCTCTAAACCTTCTTGCATTGTCTCACATGTGAGCTTTTGGGGGGACATTTCACATCTAAAGCATACCAGATAGGGACCATATGACCAGGTTCTCATCAGTCAATAGTTGGTATAAGGCTCTAGCATACTCTTCTCTCTGTTGGGTTCCAGTGATGTGGTCTGAGGTGCAGCAGTTTCTATAGAAATGCAGCCAGGACTCTGAAATTGGAGGAAAGCTGAAAATCTAGCTTACCAGACCCACAATGAACTTTTAAGATAATTCAGTCATAAACTTGAATTCATTGGGATTCCAAGATCCATCCTGAGGTCTAGCTCCCCTTGATTTAATGAATGAAGAAATAATACCCAAAAGTTGAGAAAAGGATGGTTATTTTTATTTTCCTAAGATTGTGGTGTTTGGGTTCAATAACACTGTATGCAACTTTTTCATAAAAAGTTATTTTTTCCCTCAAAAACTTTATCTGATCCTTTCTTTGTTCAAAGCACATAGAAATGTTCTCTATCACTGCCCTTTGTTTTCCCCAGGGCATTGTAATGAGAAGGAAAAAGCAGTTGTTCCCACAATAAGAGATCAATGTCTTATTGTACCCATGGACCTATTGTTTGGGAAATTCATTGACTGAGCTTTGTGATTTACAGAGGAAGGAGATAAACTAGGCATAGTTCAGAGAAGAAAAGTTTAGAAATCAGGTGTTTTGAAATTTGGGGATAATTATAGAAATTAGGTGTTTTGAAATTTGGGGATGACAGTCTGAGTGAAACGAGATGGAACATCTGATCACTTTCAAATGTGGTCTGCAAGTAGGGTAGACCTTGAGACTAGGAAGAAAAGTAGCAGTGGCATCCTATTTGACAACAATTTCCCTGCTTTAAATTACTCTCCATTCGATGAAATATTTAAAGTTTATCACATGCAATAATGTTATTATTGGCAGTTTGAAGAGTAAAAAAGGGATTTGGTATTCAATGTTGTCACAATAGTATAGAAAGAAGGTGAGTTCCAGGAGAGAAAGCATGATTTGTTACCAAGCATTAGTAAAGAAATTGGCTGCAGTTTGGTGTGGCTCAGAGGCAGATCAGAGATAAAGCTGCTTCTGGACAAAAACAGATGGAATGTAGTTGTTGCAGGACCCAGTAAAGGGCCTGGGTACTGAGACTCCCATGGCTCCTAGAATATTCCATTTGTGTTTCAAAGGAAGAAATGATCTGTAAACCTGAAGGACTTGAAGATAATATGGTTAAGAGTTCTTTATCTCTTCTATTTTTAGCCACATATATTATTATTGATTAACCTTTGCTGTTTAACCTCACGTTCATAGTGTCCAATATAAGAGAATGTTTAAATGAATTATATTTTCAACTAAAAAACCATGGTAAAACAAAACGAAAAGTTGAAGTGTTTCTATATTCAAATCATAGCTGTATCTTGTAGCAATTATATGACTTCAAAGAAGTTCCTGAATTTCCCACTGTCTTAGTTTTCTCATCTATAAAATGAGTGACTTTTTTAAGGATTCAATTAAATGATTACAGTTATACATATTGTGGTATAGAATCAGTTTACACCAGTTTTCCTAGTAAAATTTTAAAAGAGGTTACTTTTTTTTTCTTTGAAATAAATTATATGGACACTCTCCATATAAAATCTTAACAAAAGTGACTAGTCTAAAATTAGGTCTTACTCCTATTAGCTACTTTGTTAATACTATGTTAGACTGATTTTAGAATGAGTAATACCATTAATATCTCTTTCATAGGAATTCGATCATGCTGAATATTTCAATGAGACTTTCTTCTTCTGCCTTTGACACCATGACTTTTCATATGATAGGAATTCTCCATCTGCATGTTGTTTCTGTTTTAAATAATCCCTACCCAGTGTCTTTTTTTTTTAAGAGAGAGAGGAGAGGAGAGAAGAGCGAGAGCGAGAGAGAGAATTTTTTTAATATTTATTTATTTATTTTTTTAGTTTTCAGTGGACACAACATCTTTATTTTATTTGTATGTGGTGCTGAGAATAGAACCCAGCGCCTGGCGCATGCCAGGCAAGCGTGTTACCGCTTGAGCCACATCCCCAGCCCCCACAGTGTCTTTATAAATGTTTAAGTATGCATTTCCTGGTTAAGTAGTCTAATTATACAAAGATTATTGCATTGGTTAAAACTATGTGATGCAACTGTGAGAAAACAACCCCATTTAGCTTTGAATAAATTAAAGATAAATACATAGAATAATTGGAAAGCCTAGAATAAAAATGTAAATTTAGGTGATGCCTGCTCTACCAAGTAAGTTATTTCACCAAGAGTATACTTTCTCTCCATACTCACCCAGTCTCCATCAACATTGAGTTCATCCTCAGTGTGGCTTAGTGGATTTTAGTGGCTCCAAGATCTCATACATTGACTATTGCCAAAGAAACACATTGCAACACTTGAACACTGGTATTCTATCCTCACATATTAATATTTGCCCCTCTATAGCTAAATTTGCAATCCTGACCATCCCAAAGTAGGGCGTGCTTAATAGGCAATAGCCACAGTTGCTGTTATAATAACTTCTGTTGTTTCTGATGGTCAAGCTCTGTTTTCTTTCTCTTTTGTTTCATTTTAATTATTCTGCCTTCCGATTGGAGAAGGGTGTCCTTTTGATTCTGTTACTGTGCTTTAGATCTAGGATTTAGAATCACACGAAAATGCTCCAATTTCTGGTACATTGTATCCTCGACCTTTATTTTTGCGCTTGAAATTTCTTAAATTATCTTCCAGAATCTTATTTTGTATTGCTGGGGAATTTTTACTTCTCTAGGCTGAATCCAATCAACAAAATTTCCCTGAGATATATGTGTGGTGGAGAATATTGGGCATTTCATTTATTAAAACAGTTCATTCATATCTATGCCCCACTGCTGAAACGCTTCCCAGATATTTAACGTATGATTCAATGTTTAAAGCTGCTATTTCACATTTATTATATTATATTAAGTAGTTAACATGAGTAGGTAGTACTTCATCTTGCTTTCAAAAAACAAAGTTTAAATAATTAAATATGTGACTACAAATATCATCAGATTATCATGTCCTAAAATATATCATTATATAATGTTATATATAATATAAACAAACTGTCATTAAATACAGTAATTGTGAATGGTACCTTTTACACACTGATGTTAAAGAGTAATGTTAATTTCCTTCTCACCATCTTACACATCACCCTTTTATTAAAGTTTCTTTATTTCTTTAGTCTGTAATATTTTAAACTAATCTGCATCATGTCTGACTGGAGCAGTATTATAGAAAGATTTTAGTTGACAGAAAATGCTTGTTTTATCCTTATATATTTACTGATCAAATAACACTTTGAAGTCAGACCACTACACTGTCAGTAACTTAATTTTCAAAATTCATCAGTAATATTCCTATAATATTATCCAGAACCAATGACTAACATTTTTTACAACCTTTATGTGACTATAGTAAAAAAAAAGTGTTTATTCTGTCAATGTCAGTTTCAGAACTTAGAATTTGCAAAATGCTTTATTTAATATAAAAGTAAGAAATATTTTCAACTTTAAAAACTTATGAAAATGAATAAATATGCATGTGAATATTTATGCTGATCAGTAAATGGTAAAACAAATTTGGAAGTCAAGAATGTCAAAATAAGTAGGCTTGACAATTTTTCTTTTTAAGACTCTCATTATAACTAGAGTGTTTTAAGTTGCATTAAACTGGTTTACATTTTAGTTTATATTTGTTCTAATATAAGTCATTCTGATTTTGGTGGTAGTTCCCATTTCATCTATTATTCTACTTTTAAAAGCATTTTAGTTTTATTTCTAACTAAGTGAAGTAATTATATATTTCCACATAAATTCTAATTGTGGAATAAAAACATGAGAGAGAGAGATAATAATAACCAACAAGTGATAATGAGCAATAACTTGAGGCCATGATATAGACTTGAAATAAAAGGAAATTAAAAGTTGGATTTATATAGAGTTCTGCTTGATGTCATTATTGTACATTAAAATTGATACCTTGGTTTAATTTACTTGAGAAAAGCTGCCACTAGTTATATTAATGAACATTGCTTTTGCAAAAATCTGAAAAAGTTAGCTGATGATTTCTTGCTTATCATTATAGGCAAGAGACCTGTACTAGGCAATAATTAACCAGTGGAGAGATTCCATCTGAAATCCTTATTCCCAATATTTAAGAATGTCTGTTTCCCATCATAACTCAGTATATGCTTAATTTTTCTCAGTCCCACAAATAGAGAGCAAAGGGGAAAGGAAAAGGAATAGCAATAGAAATGTAGAGTAAATATGAATTCTGTCATTTAAAAAGAACACAGTGTTTTGGTTCTTCCCAACTCATTCTTTGTAAAATTGCAACAAATAAAACCATAGTGGTGGAACTTGAAGTTCAGTTTGAGGAGCTTAAGTTCTTGTAGGATCTATAAAGCCAAAAGTGGGTATAAAAATCCAAAATTCCTGGCTCCACTTGATAGCTGAGAAAAGCTTATAAAGGAGAAGCAATGACAAAGCATTGTAGACAGGTGAGCTGCTAATTCAGGAAGAGAAGAGGAAGCTTCCTCCAAGGACCCAGTTGCTTCCCTATCCCAGAGTAGAAGAGGATTCTATGTTTACTCTGAGATTTCCAGAAATAGGGGCTTCCTACTCATCCCTCATTCAGATGGGAAGTAATCAATTAAACTTTTGGTTTTGTCCACAAAGTTAGAGACAGCAATGTATACTCATGTAATTAATCTTTCACTGACCAAGCAGTGCAAAACATAAGACTTGTATGGACATTTGAAGATATTTGAAGAAAAACATCTCTGGATAAGTACAGAATGAAGAGATTCAGTAAGGTGGGGAGGGGTGAGAAAAAACAAGATGGAATTAGCAAAGCAAGATGTTGGTGGAAGCAGCAGTAATGAAATTCACAAAAACACAGCAACAAATTTTCAAAGCAATATTATTATAGTCCAGAAGGCTATCTTAGACAATAATAACAAAAACAAAAGCAAGCAATTTTAGTGGAAACATTTTATAGGTTGGAGAAAAGACACTGTGATATAAATAAAGAGTGGAAACAATTAGTGTATTTGAGGACAAATTTCAGAGAACTACTACAGAGATTAAAAATAAGAAAGATACCATCTCTTTTATTGATTCTTGATTTTAATTCTTGCACTATAGGAGTCTTATTAAGGAAGTTGGGGCCTAACCCCACATGATGGAGATTAGGGCCTACTTTTTCTTCTATTATTAGATGCAGGGTTTCTGGTTTTATTCCTAGATCCTTGATCCATTTTGAGTTGAGTTTGTGCATGGGGAGAGAGAGCAGTTTAATCTCATTTTGTTGCATAAGGATTTCCAGTTTTCCCAGCACCATTTGTTGAAGAATTTATCTTTCCTCCAATGCATGTTTTTGGCACCTTTGTCTAATATAAGATAAGTGAATTTTGTAGGTTAGTCTCTGCATCCTCTATTTTGTACAATTGGTCTATCAGTTTGGTGCCAATACCATGCTATTTTGTTACTATTGCTCTGTAGTATAGTTTAAGTCCTGGTATAGTGATTTCACCTGCTTCACTCTTCCTGCTAAGGATTGATTTAGCTATTCTGGGTCTCTTATTTTTCCAGATGAGTTTCATGACTGCTTTTCCTATTTTTATGAAGAATGTCATTGGGATTTTGATTGGGATTGCATTAAATCTGTATAGTGCTTTGGTAGTATGGTCATTTTGATAATATTAATTCTGCCTATCCAAGAGAAAGGTAGATCTTTTCATCTTCTAAGCAGATAGAGCATTAATCTCTAGGTATATAAAGAACTCAAAAAGCTAAGCACCAAAAACAAAACAAAACAAAACAAAAAACCAAACACAAACCAAATCAATAAATGGGCCAAGGACCTAAAGAGACACTTCTCAGAAGATGATATACAATCAATCAACAAATACATGAAAAAATTTTCATCATCACTAGCAATTAGAAAAATGCAAATCATAACCATTATAAGATTTCATCTCACTCCAGTCAGAATGGCAGCTATTATGGATTTAAAAAAATAAGTATTGGCAATCATGAGCTATGTAATGCTTTAAATAATCAATAAAAAAAAGATGTGGGGGAAAAGGTACACTCATACACTGCTGGTGGGACTGCAAATTGGTGCAGCCAATATGGAAAGCAGTATGAAGATTTCTTGGAAAATTGGGAATGGAACCACCATTTGACCCAGCTATCCATCTCTTTGGTCTATACCCAAAATATACTACAGGGACACAGCTACATCAATGTTTATAGCAGCACAATTCACATTAGCTAAACTGTGTAATCAACCTAGATGCCATTCAATAGATAAGTGGGTTAAAAAAATGTGGCATATATACACAATGGAATATTACTCAACAATAAAAGAGAATAAAATCATGACATTTGCAGGTAAATTGATGGAGTTAGAAAAGATAAAGCTAAGTGAAGTTAGCCAATCCCCAAAAAAACAAATGCCACATGTTTTCCCTAATATAAGGAGGCTGATTCATAGTGGGGTAGGGAGGGGGAACATGGGAGGAATAGACAAATTCTAGATAGGGCAGATGAGTGGGAAGGAAAGGGAGGGGGCAGGGGGTTAGAAATGATGGTGGAATGTGATGGACATTATTATTCAAAATACATGTATGAAGACACAAAATGGTGTGAATATACTTTGAATACAACCAGAGATATGAAAAATTATGCTCTATGTGTGTAATAAGAATTGTAATGCATTCTGCTGTCATATATAAGTTAAAAAAATAATAAAAGAAAAATAAAACATAAAAAAATTAAAAAAGATTAAAAAACTAATTATACAAGAAATAATTATATATTTCTTGAACTAAGTATTGTAAATATTTATTTAGGAGATCTCTGGGGTCCTGGGGAATATAAAGAATATTACACATCTGTACATATAACAAATCATAAAAGATAAGGAGAAAATTTTATGTTTCCACATGGAAAGAATAGAGCTCTGAAGGAAATAAATTAGGATAGCAAAGTTTTCATATGCAATATTCCAAGATAATTTTGTCATCTAAATATTATGGCATAAAAAACACTGTACTTCAATGGTGATGTGAAACAACATAGAATACTTATGATAATAAATGTAATAGTGATAAGACTTATTCTAAAGTCCATATCCTGTAAATCAGCATTCTACTTTTAGGAGTTAGTTCTTAGTATGGATGTTTCTGCTGTATTATTTATAAAAGTAAAAAGTTTAAAACTAAATATTTTATTAAACATTTAATACTTCCGGCCTTTCTAGTCATGTTTTCCTCAATGACTTTTAAAATTTTAAAATTGCATAATGGATTTGCCTTCACTTTAATTTTGAGTCATTCATGGTTTCTTTTTTAACATTTAACTGACCCATCTGTAATTTTCTTCCATTACTTCGCTTGGCAATTTTATTAAAAGTTTTTGTTTACAGTCATATCTTCTTCCTAGTGGAAGAATATGAAAAGTTAGGGACTTTATTCATTTACTAGATCTCTACCACATATCACAATGGCTGGCTTATTTTAGATGCTCACTAACAAACTCATCAATTTAGTAAGTTAAAATTTATTCAACTGAATATTCTTTATAGGAAATAAATTTTAATTCAAATGTTGCTGTCACAAATACGAGAAGATTCTACTCTTGGTAGTCATGATTTTTAAGTTTCTGCCCAACCTATAGTAAATTAAAGTCTACTATTTGAGTCAAAAAATATTTAATACTGGAAATGTAACTTAATAGAAAATTAATATAACTTTATGGAAATACAAATTAACTTAATTTCTTTTAGACATAATTAATTTGTCCATTTGATAAAATTTTCTTCTTTCTTCATTGTTCAGGATTTTGCCTATTATCTCTATAAACACCCAGTATTTAAAATATCTAGCCAACTCTAAATCAGAACACAAAAATAAAGGCATAAAACCAAAATATACATTTGGATGAAAAATATAAAGCTTCATTATCGTTAAATATAATGGCTTATATTTTTATATATAATGGCTTTATATTTTTCATCCAAATGTATATTTTGGTTTTATGCCTTTATTTTTGTGTTCTGATTTAGAGTTCTTTTCAAATTGTGCTGTGAAGACCCTTTTAGGTTATTAAATTCTTTATTTATTCTTTGATTTACTTGTTCATTTCATATAGTGATATATGAAAAACAATGTGACAATTATTTATATATCTATTTTCCAAGGCAATAATACTTAAGACCAAGATCTGAGGGTAAATCCATGAAAATATTTATATGGAAGATACTCATGGTTTGATTCCCATTTTCTGTTTTTAAAACATGGAGTCCAGGAATCTGAAAATGCTGTCAATTACAGAGTAGGTTGTTTAGATAGTCAAGGTTGCCCTCTATTCCCAAAAGAAACAGAGACCAGATGTAAAGTCGGCTTTTAGTTTGCCTTTCAAATTTATGTCTATTCACGTATTCATTTTCATGTATGACCATTAGAAAAGTGCAAAAACTTTGTGGTTGAAAGTATTTATATTGAAACTACAACAAGTCTCAATTACCTTATTTTCAAAGCCACTATCACTATTGCTGTATTGCAATAAAACCAGAATTGTTGATGGTTGAGAAAGTGGCAATAAAAATAAAACCAAAAGGTCAGGCTAAGGCTAGAAATAATGAATTGAAATGAAAGTATATGATCCTGGCATTCATATAAAATAAAATCACCCATGAAAATTCACAATAAGCCCAAGGCTATACACAAAGTATAATAGAGAAAAGCCAGCCTTAAATGAATCCCTGAGGAGACTATGCAGAATACCTCTTCAGATGAAAGATGAATTAGGAAATTCTTATATTTGTTGAAATTATTTAAAATGATTGAAACAGCAAGCACTATTTGGCATATATTTAATCACTTCAGAGTACTGATATGTTATTAGTATTCAGTGCTAGTACCAGTGAGCATGTTTGTACAAAATTTTTCCTTCTTTTTCTGGTGATGTGAATGCAGTGTTGTTTCCATATGCATACATTTCTCTATAAGCTAATGAATGCATTCGTCTATTGGCAGGTGCACACAAGTATTGTTAGATTGAGTGTGTGATTGATTGTTTCTTTTTCAAAAAAATGTAAATTAAATGTTTTTAAAGCATTTAGAGCTCACCTTCTAAGTATGCTGGAAAGTGAATGTTTTATGATTCAACCCTTTTGTAAAGATTATGCAAAACAAACCTCATTCCTCACCAGCATATAATTTAACTTTCAACCTCTTAGATTTGGTGTTTGGGAGTGTACTGCATTTTATATAGCTAAGAGGGACAATGCATGTTTAGTAAAGGTAAGTCACATTAATGTTATATTTTTGAACTCTAGGAAATAAATTTTCTTACTCATCAAATCTTATTTAACACCTATGTGTGTGCACCAGGATTGTTACAAAATCATAACAGTCAATTAGACATAGCAGTGAACAAAATATGTGAATTCCTTACTCATATAGTCTAATAGGGGTTATATAGAGGAAGAAAAACAAAGAGTTGATATAAAAGTTTAGAGCATCATTAGTGGTTTGGGGAAAAATAAAGCAAATAAAGGATACAGATGTTGCCAAAAGCGGGACATATTTAAGCAGTACACATTTGAGCAGTGTGAAGTTTATGATCAAAATGATATGATGTCAAGAATTTTCTTGAAAATAATCAATGATTCAGTGCAGGGAATAGAGAACATGAATAATTAAAATAGATAATGAGTTGGTAATTTTTGTACCTAGAGAATATGTGTGTGGTGTTCAAAATAATGTCGTTTCCGATTTTGTAAATGTTAGAAAGTGTCCATATGAGTTGAAATAAATCGGGATTCACAGAAAAATTCTCTAAGAAGATAATATTAGAGTCCAGAACTGAACTGAAAGAGAGGAAAGATCCTGATGGAGGAATAGCAGTTGCAATCTGTTGAAATGGTTCCATGCTTGGAAGGTTCTGAAAGTAGTGACTGAGGTTGCTAGAATGGAATGAGGAAAGTTGGGAATATTAGAAGGCATTGCAGAGGAAAGCAGGCAGCCAGATTGTTTAGATCATTGTAATTTCAGATTTCACCCTGAGTGAAATAGGAAGCTACCAGAAAGTTTCAGCAAATAACAATGTCACTTATTTATCTATCTATTTATCTATCTATCTATCTATTTATTTATTTTGCAGTGGGGATTTAACACAGGGGCCCTGAATGACTAAGCCACACCCCCACCCCTTTTTATATTTTATTTAGAGAAAGGGTCTTGCTAAGTTGCTTAGGACTTTGGTAAATTGCTGAGGCTGGCTTTGAACTCTTATTCCTCCTGCCTCAGCCTCCAGAACCATTGGGATTACAGGTGTGTGCCATTAAGCCCAGCTCCATTATATTATTGAAAGTATCCCTTGTATTTTAAAAGCATCCTGTGTCTGTGTTATTTAGACTATTTCAGAGAAGAATGTGGAAGGTGATTATATCAGTTAGTTGGCTATTTCAAAATGCATAAGATGGTGGCATAAATCAAAGTGATCTCAATGGATTTAGAGGAGAGTGTTCAGATCCTGGATTTGTTAGCACCAATAATCAATAGAATCTGTTGAAGGAATACCTTTAAGATGTGATTTAAAGAGATACAAAAGAGTCATGGATGATTCTAAAGTATGTATATGTAAATGAAGGGAGATATTTTTATAA
Source organism: Spermophilus citellus (assembly GCF_964194105.1). Taxonomy (NCBI): domain Eukaryota; kingdom Metazoa; phylum Chordata; class Mammalia; order Rodentia; family Sciuridae; genus Spermophilus; species Spermophilus citellus. The sequence goes on along the minus strand of NC_138196.1, from coordinate 67,800,679 downwards.
GAAGGGCTGCAAGAAAACCAAATCTGGGATAAATTTTAATTTGGTGGTCTCAAGAAGCAGCAGTAGAAAGGTTGATATGTTTTGGGGATGGGGAATAATGGTTTTTAGTCTCTTGACTTTTGGACATAGGAATTGGAACTAGAGGAGTGATAGTCTCATAGCAAGTACATATTTTTCCCTTGAAAAATACTTTGGAAAAAGCAATGTTCATGTTTCCTAATAGTACACTCATAAAAGGTTCAAATAGTTCTAGTTGGTAAATGTTTCAGTTTAGGCACAACTAACTAATAAATGTGGCTAATGCTTGGCATTTCCAGCAGTGCATTTGAGTGGCAGATAATGATTATAGTCCATAGCGCTATATTCACTTCTTGATCTGTAAAAGCTACATTGTAAGTGATTATATAAAATCTATAGAAACAGTCATCACATGGACACTAACAATGCCTGATTAAATTCTTAGAACAAAATTTTTTAAGATACATTAGTCTTTTTGGCATGAAAATAATTTTCTTTTAATCAGTCTTTCTTTTGCAAAGTGCTATCATATATAATAGTGTTGATAATGACAACATAAGACCTCTGTGAAAACATTCTTTGCTTTATTTAAAAAATATGAAACTTGATGTTACAAGGTTAATCATTTTGCTCACATCTAGGATTAGCCTGCACACCACTGAGACTGCAATCTAGACTACCTCTTTTATATTATAACCCTGTTAATGTTGTTTTATTACTTGGCTGTATGTATATGCATATTTTATAAGCAACTTATCCATGTGTCTATCCACATACATATATACATATAGATATTGATACACATACAGACACATTTTGGTTATCTACTGATATATTAAAAGCTAGCCAAAAGTTTAGCAGTATTTGAAAATATACTACATTCCTAGATTCTGGCCTCATATATTTATACCTTATTCCATGGTGAATGGAATCCTACATTGGAATTTTCAAATGGCTGGGGTGACTTGAGCACTAGCAGAACCATTTGGAGACTTTCCAGCCATCTGGTGTCTGCAATGGTAGGACCTGAACACAGTCCACTTGAGCCTCTAGATCAGAATGTCTATGGTTGTCTCTCCACCAGCCCAACAGCCTCTGGGTTACTAGACTTCTTACGTAGAGACTCAGAGCTCTAATTACATTTTCAGTGAGAAAGGCCTTTTATGATCCAGCCTTAGAAGTCACATAATCTTGCTTGTGACATCCTCTATCAAAAGAGTTGCAAGACAGAAAATTTCACCTTTATGTATATGCAGAAAGCACCAATCAAAAATATGTAAATAAACGAGTGGAAGGAAGATCAGTAGATTGAGGAAAGAGAATAGGGGGAAGGAGAAGAAAGAGAGTAAGGAGAGGGGCTATAGGAATTGAAATGGAATAAATCAAATTTCATGCATATCTCATTTTGTCAAAATGAACCCAAATTCTATGTATATGTAAATTTATGTGATAAATAAAAGAAAAAGTCACAAGATAGAAGAGGAGACAACAGACTTATTTTCTCAAAGGAGGAGGGTATATTTATGAACATATTTTAAAGCCACCACAGAGCTCAACATATTTAGAGTTTAGTTATTACCAAATATAGTAAATAATGTCTAAAATAAATACTGTTTGTAGGCAGAATCAGTATGATGTGTTCCAATGATGACATTTTGGGGGATTTTGATTTTTACTTTCTGAATCCAATATCAATGAAATTTCCCAATATTCTCTCATAGTGAATAAGGTAAGTGAAGTCATACTCACTGCTCATCGCCTTAGTAAAACAAACACACAAAACCAAGAGAAAAATGGCTTGGAGACCCATCGCTGTAGTACATTAAAATAAGAGTTGTAATTGTTACCAATAGAACATCATCAAAATATACTCTTGGTGCCAAAAATTGACTTACGTAATCCTTTTACATTTCTATCCAAGTAGAAGATATAATGCTGACAAAATATAGCCTGAAGCTATTGAACAAAAAAAAATACCATATGTTTACAAAGTGGCCCTTCTTAACTAAGGAGGCTACTGACCCATTTCCCCTCAGACAACATTTAGAGAACTGTGTATCGGTTGTCACAAATACAGACAGTGGTACTGGCGTATGGTCAGAGTGAAGTGGCCAAGAATGCCAAGCATCTTGATGTAAAGCCAGACCCTTACAAAAAAGAATCGTCCAAACTGAAATTCCAATATAGCTCTATTGGATGAATTGTGATGTAGAAGAGAGTCTGAAATATATATGTTTTCTATAATAGAGAATCAATATTTATATAGTATTTTACTTATTTTAAAAAATGGTAGTCATTCTCACTGCCAGTCCCTTTTAAGGGATACCACAATTGGAAGACTTTTTCTAGTCAGTTATTAAAGATAAATATATATATATATATATATATATATATATATATATATACACACACACACATATATATGTATATATACATACCTATATAAAAGTATTTTTTAAAGTATGAAAGTTCAATATATACGAAAATATACATGAACATGCATGTGTGTGTGTGTATGTGTATATATATATAAAAGGGATATATATATATATATATATATATATATATATATATATATATATCCCTTTTTAAGACATTGTAAGTTCTGGATATTACATATCAATTTATATTGCTAATGAAGTCTAGGTCATTTTGTTGCTTGTTTACTAAAAGAAAAAGTGAAGAGAAGAGAAAATAGTCAATTCCACTGGTGTGCTAATGGCAACTATGGGTCAAATTAAAAATCTATAAAATTATTTAGCATATAACATGGTCTTGGTTTGAGGAAATCTGGACTGTCTTTCTGAAGAGTAAGAGAAAAAGGCCTCCACAGAGTAGGATCATAACATATCAGAATGAGAATTTGGAGTATGGCAGTTCTGATCATCTGATTATGGTTCACCTTTATTGGAACTTAATACATATTATAAACGGTCAAATGAGGTCTGGATCAAGAAGCATTTACAGGAACTAATAGTGCAGAGTTTTCAGCAGGGAAATGATACAGATCTTTAGGGTTTAAGAAGACTGTTCTGTATGCAGTGTGAATAAAGAGCTAATTGAAAACTAAGTAGAGATAAGGACGCAGTTAAGCCAGGAGAAAGACAGTGATGGTATGAACCAAACAGTGGCATCAGAGATGGCAATAAGGTGAAGGAATGAAAGGATAATAGAATGTAGAGAGGTGAGGAACTGACCATTGGAAGCATGTAAAATGTAGTGGAAAGGAAGGAAATTGAGACCCCAAGCAATATCAGAGGAAATTCAGGTATTGTATGTAGTGAAAAGAGGAAGCACAATAAATGCTGAGTCTATTGAAAATCTTAGCAGTCTATTGAGCATGATGTTAACAATGTTCAAAGGACAGTTAGATATACAGGTGCAAAGCAGAGAGTCTGCCTGCAAAGAGGTGGCAGTTTTTGCCATATTGGCATCAACCACCTTAATCTAAAGATTTAAAAATACTTAAAAAATACTTTACAGATAGGGTAATGTTGCTCAGAGAATGTTCTGCTTATTTTTTTTATAAAAAAAGAAAACAACAGCTGTTGGAATAAGACTATTGAACTAAATTATGACCTCAATCAGGAAGAAACAATTGGAGATCTCATCAACTTCAAATCTTGAGAAGAAAAGAGGTCAGCAATAAAGATTTATGTCTTCAGATAGAATATTTATCTATCCACAAATGTTTTTTTTCTGTTTTCTGATTAAGAAAACTCTGATATCTTTTAATCAGTGTCCATTGTTGCAGCCTGGATTAAAATCCAGTTCAGAACCTGTGCATGATAATCACTGGCACTTTTCTGTTTCTGTTTATAAACCTGGCCCAAAGAATACGATGTTCATATTTGTTAGAAGACTGAAATTAAGCTAATGAGAAACTTATTGTGGAGAAACTCTTCTGCAGCAGATTTAAATAATTGATAGTTGAGAAGAAAAGTGGGAGTGTAGTGAAAGAATAGCTCAGTAGGACATGCCTTTGTCATGAGGGAAGGAGTAATTAACAAGATGGTTTGTCCTCTCCATCATCTCTCTGTAGCCCCATGAATTATTACAATGTGATATTACTAAGGTTTGAGCAACAAGTCTTTGGGAGGAAAATAATTGATTATAGTAAAATCATGAATTTTGGCTATCTCAGACATTAGTATCAAGCAAAGGATTACCTAAGAGGAAAATTACACATCATTTATGTCTCTACAGGAAAGTTCATGTAGAATTAATACATAGGATTAAAAAAGAAAACATGCTTTATATTTTAAAGCTTGTAATATTGTAAGATGTGTAAGATTTGGAAAAAATTATAGACCATCATTTAACAATGATTTTGGAATATGGAATTACTAAATGTCTCTTACATGTTTCTAAAATAATTTACTCATTCATCATATATTTCCTAAACAAATCAGCATTATGCATGTAATGAATGTCAATCACTTTGAATTTGGCTAAGTGTACAGCAGTGAACAAGACACACAATGGGTCACCGCAAAAGGAATTATGTTCTAGTGGGGTGAGAAGATGAAAATTTGAAAGCATCCTTCAAAATGACAGAAGTTTATCAGAAAATCCCATTGGGATCAAATCTATTTAAAATTCTGTTTTAAACTATAAAATTATGTTAAGATAGATGTATTTATAATTCTGTTAATAAAATAATAAAAACTTGATGGCTGAGTCATAACACTAAATTTTCTTAAATATATATATATATATATGTATGTTTATATATGTTTATATATATTTATATATGTATGTTATATACATATATATGTATATATATATTATATATATAATATATGTAGGTATGTGTACATATCTACTATCTACACACATCTATCTTGAATTGAAAGAAGAAAGTTTGCTTCATAAAGAGCTAATCATTTAAATCATAAAATTTGTAAAACAGTATCCTTAATATATGTAATAAGAAGTGAAAAATAAAAAGACCTACAATCAAAGAACAAGAAAATAGGAGTCATATATGAGAGAAAACATAATTAAAATTGGCATTATATAAAAAGACAAAATATTTTTAAGGCTTTATAAAGAATTAGTCCATCAGTCTGTGAGAAAATTGTTCTGTACGTTGGTATGCACGCACATATGTGCACTTATTTATGTATGTGAAGCCAATTTAGTTCTTAGGAGAAACAGAGAAGCATGCGTATATACATATATATGTATACACACATGCATACGTATGTGTATCTGTGAATAGATACATACATGGAAATATATAAATTTTATGTATGTAGCATATGTTTGGAATTAAGAAGTCAATAAATCAATAGTCAACACAGTTCACCCCATTACTTATACATCCTTCAAGAAAAATAATTCCATTTCAGGGGATCAATATTGATCTGTGGTGTTGGCTTAGTACCATTTTTAACTGGATCAACTTAGGAAGGAGATCCATGTTTGGACCTATGCATAATCTCCATTTCTGCGAGCATAGACATTTTCTCATGTAACTGGGGAAAGACTGAAATCCACAAAGTGCATTAAGTTTTCTGTTTAATTTTAAAAGCCTTCTTTGCAGTGGATGACCATTGTTGCACATTCACCAGGCTCGAATCATCTCCCTTGTTTTTCCCATTCTGACAGATTGATTCTCATAACTCTGCTCTTCACTTCTTTCTCACTAATATTTCAATTCTGTTCCTCTCAAGTCTTAAACATGCACCCAAACTGTTAGCAGCTGCCCATGAACCAGAACATATCCCTGCTTCTGACCATATTTCCCTCCAAAGTGACGATCCAATATACAGCCTGAAGTTCTGCGCTGAGGGAGTAGAATTGACATTGTCCTTCATGGTCATCCCTGACTCACATGGTAGTGTTCTAGATCTTCACTTTTGTTAGCATCAGCATATCAACAAATCAATAAGATCATGAATGATCATATAAATCAGGCTGGAGAGTTTGTACCTCACTTATTAAATTGGTTATGAGGTACTCCCCTGGATGTCATATGTCTGGAGCATCAGACAATAGGAGTTTATGTTCAAAGAGACCGATAGTCCCAACATGTATCAGTGGAAATATCCTGGAAGATTCAAAATAAATAATTGACTTAAATTTTTGTACCTTGCTTTGATTATTTCACTTTCATTAGTTTAATTATGTCCTCAATTTGTATTTCTCAGAATGGTCCATTGTATAGTTTTTGCATATACTGTTATACAATCCATATGATTTTGAACATTTCTTAATAATATTTTTTAATATTTAAAGTCTGATTGTAATAAAAACTGCTTTTCTGCTTTGTTTGTTTTTGTCCTTATTCTTGGTCATTATAGTCTTTACTATAATAGGGTCTTCTCTCTCTCTCTCTCTCTCTCTCTCTCTTTCTGGGGATTATACCCAGAGGTGCTTTACCACTGAGACACATCCCCAGCCCTTTTAAAATTTGATTTTGAGACAGGGTCTGACTAAGTTGCTTACATCTTCGCTAAGTTGTTGAGGCTGGCCTCAAACTTGCTATCCTCCTGCCTTAGCCTCCCAAGTTGCTGAATTATAGGTGGAAGTCACCATCCTTGACTATCAGGTTCTTCTTTATGGCCATCTAATTCCGCTGAACGTCAGTTTGAATAGCATCCAATATTTCAGATGCTAGAAAATGTGAATTACTCATTTAAAAAACCAGAAATTAGTTGTTTTTAATGGTACATGTTTCCTATTTTTTGTGGTCACTGTCTCTAAAATTTTCATATTTTAAAAAATTTTCTATCTAATGTCATAAATAAAAAATGTAAGATTTCATATTAACTTTAATATTGTTATTCATCTTTATTTTGCGAAATGTGACCTTCAAATGCAAATAAAGAGCACTTATTTTGTGGAACTACTAAATGTCTACAATTCAGTTTCATAGCTGATACATATATACACAGTCAACTCTTAGAAAGAAAAATCCTAAACAAATATAACTCAGCTGACTTCATTTTACTTCTTGAATTGTGCATATTCTATAGAAACTCTACCTTTAGCTTGTGATAAGAAAGGAAAGAATAATAGCCACAGCACTGTTTTTTTTGTTTTGTTTTCTTTTTTTGTTTTTCCTTCTGCCATGATTTTCAGAGTAACTAGATGGCTAAGTCAGGGTAGTAACACAGGTTAAAAAATATATATATGATAGGGTTCCTGGACTATTGATATTTCATAGAAAGTGATCTTTCTGTGTTAAAACAATAGTTTGAATGGAAAGTAGTTTCTGGGCTATTAGCACCCTGCTTTACTCAGTTCTAGCTCTTTCATACCTCGTGCTCACTTTGGGTCTTCCAAACTCTCCCACATCATGGGTACTAAAGTCATCTTTGTATTACTATAATGAAACACTCAAGGCAATTAACTGAAAAAGTGAAAAGGTTTTCTGGCCTAGAAACTCAGAGATTTTCCCCCCAGATTAAGTGGCCCCATACTTTGGGCCTTTGGTACAGATGGCACATCAAGGCAAGAGAGTGACGGTGATGATAGGGCAGAACAGTCATTTCATAAGCCAGGAAGCAAAGATGAAGAGAAAAAGACTAGGATCAATCCTCTTTAAGGACAGTCCCCAAATAATCTAAGGACCTTGTACTAGGCTTCACCTCCTGAAAGTTCCACCAGTTGCCAAAAACCACCACCCTCCGGAACAAGCCATTAAAACATTCCCCTATGAGCCATGAGCCCTCCCAGGGTTTTATGTTTATGGGGTATCACAAACACTATGTGAGAAGCGTGGCAAGTAATGGGGGGGCATATGTATTATGTGAATCTCCTCTGTTCATACATGTAAATGCTCAATTGTCCCATCACACTTGATGCACAAAACAAAGTTCATGCCAGGTGAGGTGCCACAGGTCTGTAATCCCTGCAACTCGGGAGGCTGATACAGGAGGATCACAAGTTTGAGGCCAGTCTTAATAACTTAACAAGGCCCTAGGCAGCTTATCGAGACTGTCTCAAAATAAAAAATGAAAAGGGCTGGTGATGTAGTTCAGTGGTAAAGTGGCCTTGAGTTCAATTCCCAGTACTAAATAAATAAATAAATAATAATAAATATTCAAAGGAAATTGAGACTCTTAATAGGACCACAAAAGCACATCAAACCAAGCACTGAGCACAGGTCATATGCTCATGAGGCCGACTCTGTCGGTAAAGGCTATAGCTTCTCATCATGATATTATATTGTTTGTTTGAGTTATACTAGTGGGGAAAGGACACTTCTGAAATTAGGAGTTTTCACCCAAGTGTGTTTCACTATATAAAAATCCTTAAAATCCTAACTGTAGAGTAATAATAAAAGAGTGTTTATTTGATAACAAAATATCACGATGTCATTCAATATTAAGAATATATCAGGGTAGTAATTTTGTGTTCTCAATATGTTTTCCAAATATTTTTGTCTTGTATTTTTAAATGTGTCATTCTGTACAACTCAAGGAGGATTATGTTTAAACAGTAACTTTCTCTATTTAATAATGACTTTTGAATAAGATGGGTGCTTAACTTTAAAAGATATTAGAAATGTCATTTAAATATGAGTGACATCTTAGCAAATCATTTTTATCGGAACATAAAAAAATTGCTTTTATTTTCTTAGAAGATTATTTTGTTAGCAAATAATTAAGAATAACTTTCTAAATGCTACAGCTTTTCAATCATTTCTCATTCTTTTTCTTCTAACTTGCAATGATTTCTTCCTTGGAATTTTATATTTTGATTAACTCTATAGAAAGTTTTCTGTCATCTTGCTTGGAGCAAATTCCCTGGACATTCCATGATATAAGGCAGAATTTTTAAAATATAAAAATTAGGAAACCAATTCTCCCATCCCATTTGAGGTTACATTTCTGTATTTTTATTTTATATAAAATGAATATTCTGTTTTCTCACTTGGTTTAAACCTTGTCTAAAAACCAAGTGTCATGAATGCAGGAAATTAAACAAAATAAAAAATAATAACTTTGTTATTCATTCTTTCACTTAAATATTTATAAGAGCTATTGAAGATGGAGAGAAGATATTATTTTTGGCCAGAAATATTTAATTAAATCATTATCCTGTAGCAAGAGTAAGATGTTAAAAAGACAAAGAAAAAGAGACAAAAGGAAAAGAATAAAGTGGATGCTTTCAATAAAGTGAATAAATCAAATATAATTTCCTGCTGATTTTTCTTTTTAACATACCATTTCAGAACATGAGTTTGTTTTGGGAAAAAACATTTTTTACTAGTCATTACTTTTTTACATGTTATTTTTTCTTGTAGAATACAAAAGATACAAGTTACAAAAATACTGATATAGTTTCCTGAATATATAAGAATATATTAATAAAAGTAGAGAGCTGAGTTATAACTTTCTTCCTGTGACTTTTAAATTTAATAATTTCCAATGACTTGATGAAACTCAAATAAATCAACTCAGTTGAATCCTAACTGTAATATGTATGTAAATATTCTTTGCATTCAATTTGCAAAAGGATCAGAAACTTTAGTAACCAGAACTTGAATATTTTATTTCCTGAAGGACCCCTTGGAATAAACAAGGCCTGTGATGAACATTTGTAAACATGTTGGAAACCCTGTGACCTGAGTGCCCTGCATCTCAAATGAATAGATAAAAAACATACTCACTGTGTTTTTTTTTTTGCAGGAGGCCCTATGAAAAAAAATCAATCATCTTTCTATGATGAAAGCTGTATGCTTGTATGATTATTGCATTTTAAAAATTAAATATTGTAATGTTTTTGACCACACTCAATGCACATGTTATCAGGATCTGATCACATTGAGATCTTGGAAGTGAATGATATTTCTCTATTTATTTGATCAGTTACTGTCATCCAGAGAAAGAATTAACTGCTTGAAGTGAGGTGAGGAAAAACGTTTGGTTGCTGGCTGCTACCTCAAATACTGGGAATGGTAGACCTCTCTCACACTATAGGTAATAGAATAAACTGTACATCATTTCAGAAATTTATAGTCACATCATTTAAGTATGTATGCTTTTTGACACACATATTTCATTGCTAGTAATTTGTATTGAAAAATCTCACATTGTAATACCTATTTTTTCTTGTATTTAGAATGCTCATAATAGTATTGATTGTTTTATGAGAAATATTAAATAGGGATATTGAATAAATCAACTCACATGATAAATATATTGTTTGTAGGTTAATATATAATATAAAATAACATAAAATTATATTAAATTTACAAACATATAGCAAATTAAATTAGTAATATAATTATGATTAAATCATGGTAAGTATGTAATAACCAACTATACATAACATATATATATATATAAAACAAATATAATAACAAGATATATAACATATAATAACAAACATACATAACAATATATACTTTGAATATATATACTATGTATTCTTTATCCACTCATCTGTTGATAGGTAGCTGGACTGGTTCCACAATTTGGTTAATGTAAATCGTGCTGCTGTAATCATTAGTATGCATATTTTATGCAATAAATGCTGATTTTGGCACATTCATATAAATACAAAAGAAAGAGTGTGATAGTTGAGGTGATATGGTGGTTCCATAATTTGTCATTTGAAGAAATCCCATACTAGTTTTCAAAGTGGTTTTACTAACTAAGTCTCACTGACAACATATGAATTGTCTCTCACATTCTCACCAGCAACTACTATTAATTGTATTCTTGATTATTGCCATCTTAAATGGAATGAGATGAAATCTCTTGTTTTGATTTGCTTTTCTCTAATTGTTAGGACTCATCCATTTGCTGGCTCTGAAGTTTTTCATTTCTTCAGGATGTATTATTTCATTAAGTGGTTTTTTATGTAAGTATGGTCGTGACTTCTATTGGTTTATGCTTATTTTGAAAGTTTTTTCATCTTCAGTTCTGAAAGATAGCTTTCTTAGACATAGCAATTTTGGTTGGCACACATTATCTTTTAGGACCTTGTATATATTATACCATACTCTCCTGCTTTTATTGTATGGGTTGAGATATCATGAAAAGTCTAATTGGCTTACCTTTAAATGTGATCTGCCACTTTTCTCTTGAAACTTTTAAAATTCTATCCTTGTTCTGTATATTAGACATTTTAGTTATAATGTGTCTTGACAAGGATCTTTTGAAATGATCTATTTGGAGTTCTAAATGCATCTTGTATTTAAATTTCCTTCTCATTACTAAGGTTTGAAATTTTTCTGATATAAATTTGCTGAAAGAATTTGCATTCCTTTAGTTTTTAATCTTAGTGGCTTTGTCTCTGCCAAATATTATTATATCTGATCTCTTAATATCATTCCATATTTCTTGACTATTCTGATCATGGTCTTTTGCCACCCATTATTTATATTTATTTCTGACTTTGTTTTCAAGATTTCATAATTTGTCCTTGAGGTCTGAAAATCTGCCTTCTGTGCGGTCTAATCTATTGGTGATGATTTTACTGAATTTTCAATTTGATTTATGGAGTCATTTATTTCAAGAATTTCTGTTTTTCCCCCTTTTTTCAGAATATCTCTTTACTGAAATATTATTTCACTTCCAATATTTTCTCTCTTAGTTCATTTCTCAAATCGTCTTTTAGTTCACTGGACATTATTATCTTTTTAAATTTTAATTTGACATTTCTTCCACTGTGATTTCAGTAGATTTAGTAGTCTTGTTGTGAGCTATTTGGGATGATGTGTTTCCTATTTTTTTCATATAGTGAGTATTGTTACTTTTCTTATGGGATGACTATATCTTCTGCTTTTATTTAAGGAATTTTTTTAAGTAAACTGCTTTCTCTTTACTATGTGCCCTGGGCAGGGCAAATATCTTAGTGTCAATAATTTCACTTGATGTGAATCTGCTACTGTCCATGCTCTAGCACCACATTGAGGGGAAATACTAATTCTCAGTAATTATAACAACTTCAAAGATATATATTAATAAACCTAAAATAATTGCTAAATATTGTCCATCTCTTTGCTTACAATTAGAGAAATATGGAGCAATTCAAAATATCAGTTCTCTGTGGATTTTTATGTCAACTAGGAGTTAAATGAGCTCAGGTATATATAATTACTGAGTATTTTATTCAGATATATTTTTAAAAAGGCATTATGCAAGGACTCACTTTGTATATTTCCCCCCCAAATTTCTGTTTCCCATTTTATGACTTTGTGAATTTTTTTGTTTATTTGCTTTTTGGAATAATGTCAAGCCACATACTGGGCAACTTAGTAACAAGAATGTGTCTTGGGAAAAAAAAACACAGTTATTTCTATAAAAACTTTACAAAAATGGCAACATAAGCTACAGTATTTGGTTTATCATTAACCTCTAGAAGTTATTTTGTCATTATTCATTTGATGGGATAATGTGTAGGTCATTTCATGCAAAAAATCACAAACATGTATAGCATTTCTGAAAATTCTTATCTACCTATGGTTTCTCTTCATAAGAAAGTTACTTAAGGGCCCTGTGTAAATGTTGTCCCATAAAAAAAAGGAGATTGAATTTTTTATTTTAATAAGCAGCAGCAACTCACTTCAATTATAAGGATAATAATTATTTTTAAATAGCATACATCCAACATACATACAACTTTGTATTATATAAAGTTAGGCAAAGTCTAGTTAGACGTATAAAGTATTACATAAGACTGATAACAGTGTAGCTCTTATGAGATTTATATTCTAGCATGGTAGAGACAGTAAATAAACATATAAACAAATAAATTATGATATATAGTGAATGCAGCAAAGATTTTTAAAAAATGGTCAATATTACAATGACTTCCAAACCACAGGCTTCAGATATTTAGCCCACAGGCTAAATAATGTAAAAGAATCAAGTTTTGCAAAAACTTGGGAGATATCATTTAAGCAAAAAAGGTACTATATGAAGAGGTAAATCTGTCATTCAAGAATCAGAAAGTCCAAGGAGCTACAATCTAACTAGTAAATAAATTTCAGGGAAGCATCAGTATTACTACATTTTCTTCAAACTTATTTTGATTACAGTCTTTACTAATTGTAGTATTAAAGAAAATTTGTTCCCTGTAATATGTTACAGAATCTCCTAATCTTGGTGGAAAAACTCTCCTCTTTGGTCCTTGTCTTTGTCTTGCTCTGAACATTCCTGGGCAACTTCCTCTGTGTTCTTCCCAGCATGTCTTGCCATATGGCAGCAGTTTGGATGGTTTATAGAATTCTCTTCTAAGTGCAGAATAGAACGCCTCTTTTGGGATCAAAGTGAAAATGGATTCCTAGCTCCTGTGAAGACATGTGTCTGCTACAAGCCATACATCGTGTGTATTGTCTCTGGCTATATAGAGCAGAAGTTTTAGTTTATGTAAACTTCTCAACATGGATAATACTGAAATCAAACTCTGAACTCTAGTAAACAATAGTGTGCTAGGTAAATGGGAAAAGTGAATCTTATTTGACAAACTAATGGGAAAATTATCTTGTCTGCATTATGGATTGACAACGGTTTCAACTGATTTCCCTTTAGCAAACTTGTCTGGGTTGATATCTATTCATTCCTAGGAGCTTCCCTACCTTCATCTACTTTTTCTTTGTTATATACCCTCCGTACCTTCCTAAATATCAATACCCTGAGGAAAAGGGAAGATGTTGAAGAAGACTGCTTTTCTCATTGAACAAAATGTTCTTTATTGTTCTTTTATAGAATATTCCCCATAAACCAAGATTGTTTCTGTTTATCTAAATATCATCCAAACTAATAAAATGTTAAACATCTTTCCAAGTGTTGGGGATATAGCTCAGTTGGTAGAGCGCTTGCCTTGCATGTACAAGGCCTTGGGTTCAATCCCCAGCACCATCAAAAAAAAAAAAAAAAAAGTCTTTCTATACTGAGTGCTGTAAACTGAAACTTATTTCTAAAAGAGATTTGGAGAAGGATTTGTCCCTTACCTTATTCCTCTCAAGAAACCAAGACAAAACAATAAAGAAAAACAGTGGACAGCAATGCAAGAGATGACCATAATCAATCTCACAGCTGATCTTTGGATTGTAGCTGCTGGTTTTAATTTACTTTTGTTTTATTATTTTCTTTATAGCTTGTCTTTTTTATATACTAAAGAAAATTAAGTCAAATTAAGAAAATTTACTAAAAAACCACTATGTTAACTTTAGTATTACTATATGTGCGTGAAGATAGTTATTTAAATTAATGGGTCCAAAGTCTAGCAAAAGTTCTCCAGAGAAACGTGGTTAGCTAATATTTGCATGGTCACTGAAAATATTCTTGGGATTGAAGCAACACTCACAACTGTCAGAAATATTTAATGCTTGTTATAATAATTATAATTACATTGAGTTACTCTCAGTCAGCCAAGGGAAAAACTGTAGGTAGTTGAAATCCATCCAGAAGACAGCTGCTTGGACATGTCAGGAAACTAATTAAAAAGTTACGGGATGAGCATGAAGCTGAGAGGCCAAGCTGAACATCTGAGAACCACGCTGAGTTTGTGATGGCAGGATCACTCCGGCTTATTCTCCTGTAAGAACTGATCTACTTTATTACAAGGTCAATGACAGCCCTTGAGGGAGCACTGGACATAAAGCAGCCAAAACCTTCAATGGAAACCTCCCTGAGGGACACTCAGCAGTGGCTTTTGGGTAAACACACCATAGATCATCATCATGACAGATCAACTCTCTGAAACTGTCTAATGACAGATTGCTTGTTAATGAATAGTTTGTTAATAAGCAGGACAACTGAGAGTTGAATGTTGATGTGGAGTCAAAGGTCATATCTGTCAATCTGTTTATCCTGAAATGTTTGTCCTTCATGGAGTTGCTACGGGTTTTCTTCAAATAAAAGGCGACAAAAATGCATAATCTATGTTTGAAGCACATAGTAATAGAAAAATTTGTTCTCAAAAAAGCATAGAATTGAGAAGTACTGTGTACATTGTAAAATACCCTAATGCAAGTATCACAGGCATGTGGATATATTAGATACATAAGAAGAAAGCATCCTTTAAAATAATTTGTCTTCTTTAGCCTATTGACATTATAATTACCAAGGATAATTTTACTAAGTGGCCTGAGAATTGAAAGTATTCCCAACCAGGAGGTGACTAATGGAAGTAGAATTTTTGATGAGCTTTAATTGGTGTTGAGCTTGAAGAATTATTTGAACTGAAGTTAACTAAGCAATTTTAAATATTTTAAGTTTAAAATGACCACCAGTATCCACAAGGTCATCGAGTGAATTTGCTCACTAAAATGCTTGTACAAATGCATTGGGATGTAGAAGTACAAATGTTCTGGAAAGAGAATTCTTGTGACCATTATGAAGTTTATAGGTGCAACTGCATGAGCACATTAACATTTGCCAGCCTCTGTCAGAAAAATCAAGTGTTGACCAACCACAGATTCCACAAGACTGAAGATATGCATAGAAGGAGGTTGGGTAAATATGTACAACACAAAAAGGAGAAGAAATCACATTTAGATGGGTCTAAAAGCCAGCTTATGAGTTCAAACAGGCTTCCCAAACACAAAGTCTTCCTTCTGGCATAATGAAATGTAATCTTTATATCAATATTGTATTTGTATATTTACTTTAACAACAATACAGTTTTCACTAAATATTCCATTCAGATATACGTGTGTGTGCATGTATATATGTGTGTGTATATGTGTGTGTGTGTGTATTTATTGATGATCTGTGAGTTGTGTCTGTTTGAATAAGACCTACAAGAATAACCAATATCAGAAATTTAAAAGGGCATAAGAAAAGCCTTCACCCCTTTTCCACCTTATGGAAGAGGTGGTAAAAATTACAACCTACCCCAGTAGTCCATCTAACTAGTCCCTAACCCTGATGATGAGACATTTAGTTTAAAACATAAATGCTATGGAGATTGTACTACATCATTACATGTCTAAATAATTATCATTACCATTCTTAGTTATTAGGTGCCTAATGTGACCAAACATCTATTTATGATTACTAATCTAAACTGCAGTCCTCTGAGATAGACGGTATTATCCTTACTTTATATATGACAAAACTGATATTCATGGAGTTTTACCTTACAGATGTCTCCGTCCTAGAAAGGGTAGAACTGACATTCAACTCACCTGTCCCATTAGCTGTACCTTGACACTTGGGAATTTGAAATCAGAGAGCTCATCATTTGAAGAATTCTTGTTAATGTTTTTAAATAAATGAAAAAAAAAAAAAAACGCATCTTCCCATAGCAAACTAAACCTGTTTTTTTCTTTTATACTGATATACAATAAAAACAAATGGAAAATGTGCCAGCAAAATTATTAAAAATTCTTTTAGCCTTTTGAAAGCAAATTTCTGTGAATTAAAAACAACTCAGGAAGTAGAAGCTCATTAACGCTTGGCTTAGGGAATCCAAGTAGTCGCATAAAGACCAGGTCTGTAAGCTTCAGCAATTATTCACGCTGGGGACATTGTACCAAAGATGAAGGCTTTCAAAGGTCATCAGGAGGATAGCTCATCATTGGAAGAGGCTTTGAGTGAACAAGTTTCACCTTCAAAGTGGTGTCACAATCAATAACCAATAGGGGCAGGAAGTGAGTGTGCCTTTACATTAGGAGG
Organism: Spermophilus citellus; assembly: GCF_964194105.1. Lineage (NCBI taxonomy): Eukaryota > Metazoa > Chordata > Mammalia > Rodentia > Sciuridae > Spermophilus > Spermophilus citellus. The sequence goes on along the minus strand of NC_138196.1, from coordinate 67,784,072 downwards.
CACTTAACTTGAAAAATTACAGTGATTACTTCTTTTATCTCTGGAATAATGTTCTAAGGAAGAAAGGAATCTAGATCTGCATCAGCAATTTCACTTAGGGAAGGGAAAACAATTGGGAAAAAGGTTTCTAAACATAAAATGTAGTTTTAAAGTATCCTTCAAATGAGACCTAGTTCTCTTCCTTAGTATATTTTTCTTGACAACGTTATTTAAACTTTGTTAGTGGATAATGCTTTCACTGAATGTCAAACCTCAGTATTGATCAGGTTTACCAGGAACATCTGAAACAGTCTTCAATCATGTGCTCCAGGAATTTATTTAGTGATGAATTTTGGAACAAGACCTAAAGAACAACTTAGTCCAGGCAGAAACAAGACACAGAACATACCCTTTCTAATACTCTTTTATTTTCTTTCCTGAAGGGAGAATGAAAACATTTATTCACCTCTCATTCCAGTTAGTCATTTACTGAGTTTATAATAGCAAATGATTAGCAAGCCAGGCTGTTGGTATCCATATATAATTAAAGCAAGACGTTTGGTCATAAACCTTTCCTGAAACATTGTTTCACAGTGCCTCCTTATTTTTATCTCCTTAAAATTTATTTTACCAGTAAGACAAGTGTAGAATAAATGAAAAAATTTGAGCAAATGGAAAGCTGCATTATTGTTTTTGAATAGGAAAGCTCAACATCATACTGTTATTAATTTTACTAACAGAAATTTATAGATTTACTGCCTCACAAAGAAAAATAACAGATATTTTTTCAGAGAATAGATTGGTTTTTTCATACATGTGTATATTTTATTCATTGTATAGCTGAATGTTGTTTTGTATGCATGCATTTTTGTCATGCAAGTGTAATTTTCTCAGGGATTGTATTCCTCTTCCTTTTTTTAGCTAAGCACTCTATTTTTAAAAAGCATCCATTTCCTGCTTTGCAGACGTATAATTTGTTTCATATAACTGTTGCATAATATTCCAAGAAGTTCCTCATTCTATTTGCTCTGCCAATCACAGACCATCTTTTTGCCTAGAATGCCTTCCTATGAGTCCTAATGCTGGCACAATGTCCTTCTATGTTTGCCCTTCTACAGAAAAATGAAATAGAGTGCAATTTAGGATCCAATTATGTGTCAGAATGTATTTCAGAATAGTCCTGTTGGTCTATACTCCCATCACTTACATATTTCTGGAAACTATGTTTATTTCCATTCCAATACTGTATTTTTATTTAGGGGCTGAATTACAGATGCAATAGCCTTCAAGTTGGTCTTTTAATATCCTATCTTATCTCTTCTGCATAATTTCTATAGCAGCGCCATAGTGTAATTTCCAAAACACATATCTGGTTATGATACCTTATATTGCTTTCTCTTTGGTGGGTCGGTGGGTCTTCTTCAAAATCTTGATAAATAACTCTTCTGAGACCTTCCCCCTTCCACACTGGCTATGCTTACAGCTCTGTCAAATACAAACAAGCACACATAAAGAACTATTAACCAAGTAATTGAAAACCTCTTACACGAATCATGCAGTAAATATTTATATATTAATACTATATTCCAGACAATATGCTATTCAGAGGGGATATAATGAAGGGTTAGCTTCTGGATCTGGCTTCTTTCCTCATAAAATTTACATTTTGGTTTGGGAGACAGGATATAAACATAAAACCAACCCAATAAAAGGAAATAAAAAGTTACAGTGCTCCAGCCTATATATCTTTTGCATTTGTTCTTAATATTTTGTATGGATAGTGTCCTCTTCCCAGAAACGCCATTCATCTTTCTTTCTTAATAATCTCATTACCATTTGCATTGGATATTTCTTCTACTCTATTGAAATTGTTTCCGTCTCCTCCATTGCAAATTGCTTACGTAAGATATTATAAAAATGGTAATTATTTTCACTACATATTCAATGACTACCGTATATGTTATAGAAAAGTTAATAAATGTTTACTTAGCATATAAAATTATCTATAAGGACATAATGACATATTTTATTATCTATAATATGCTCGGCACTTGGCTAGACATTATAGTAAATGCCTTAAAAAAAGAGAAGTTGTTCTTTTGAGGAAGATGATAATCGACTGGCAGAAACAATAAAGCTCATGGTCAAATATTCTAAATACGAAAATGTGATAAAGGAACACTAACATAACACAGGACAGTAAAAAAAAGCTGGAAATCAATGTGCTTTCAAGGCTGCGTAGAATGTAGGCAGCTGGAGGTAAAAGGTGAGAATGTATTCACTTCCCTGAGCTTGGCATTCAAAACACATTGGGCTCAATGTAATAAACTTCCACTGAGTACATTGCTTGTTATGGGCCTTAGGTTAGACTCCATGAATACAGCAATAAGCACAAAGTCTCTGGTGAGACCATCCTTAAATGGATAATTCAAGTTGCGAAATGAGAAGATATGAAGTAGGCCTGAGGTGTATGCATGGGTTTGTGTGTATGTTCTTGAAAACAAAGCGATAAAGTGTAGGGTTGTCATTGTAGACAATAGGCTAAAAGCTGAGACGTTTTATGTTATATAAGCCATGAAAGAATAAGTGAGTTTTACCAGAATTTTGTGCAAAGAATATTAGATATGGGCAATTAAAATACAAGATACCAGTTATGAAACTGTTTTCAGTGGTAGGAACTTTTTATATGATGGTGGCAGTCGAAATATAAAGACACAGATGTCAGCAATATTTTTAAAAATGGTATTTCTTGCCTAATAGGGTATTAAGACTAAAGCAAAGAGATGAGCTACAATGGTTTAAAGATTTGCATTTTTAGAGTCTAGAAATTGGTTATTAAAACCACATATACATAGATAGCATTTTTTTTTTCTAGGATAAAATGGTGTGTTTATTTTTATACCCATGGAGTTGAAATGGAAATATTCTGAAGTTAGCTGAACATATGTAAAAACAGGGTTACAATAAAGGCAAATGCAAAAATAAAATGAAAGTTTAAAAGGAAATCAGTATACTTCATGAATCTGTTGGTTGAATATATTTGTTAACGTACCAGGGCCTTTTGCATGTGTACATGCACATTTTCTATTATCATATATATCACACTTATTTAAGTAGTTTGTAAATTTATACATAATACATAGAATATATACAAAACTTGTTCTAATAAAGCCTTTTTTAACATTTAACAAAATTACTAAATTCTCTTAAAATTTAAACCTATGGTAACATTTATTTGCCTGATTTTAACATTTATTTGCCCCAATATTTTGAATAATAATAAATCTACTCTAAATTAAAACAACATTGGCTTGCCCCAAGTTGTCACGTTTTTTCCTGTTTAATTTTAGACCTTCCTAGAACTATATTTACAATGACACATTCCAGCCAATCTTAAACATTCCCTTTCCCCCAAACTAAGACATTCTCAGGCCAAATTACATTCTATAATCTATGAAGCAACGGATTCTTTTTCATCATTGACCCTAACTTCTTCATGGTTATTTCATGTTTCCTAGTTTTGCTTCATGTTCAGAAAACTTTATGTCTAATATGACTCTTAATTTAAATCTTTTCATTTAACCTTCAAGGTATCACATCAAACTGCCCTTTTGTCCCCTGCTAAATGTTTTTTTTTTTAAGTTTTCCTCACTACCATTGCATAATCAATTTTGTTGTCACAATAATGCCTTTAACTGATTTATTACTATTGTTTCAAAAACTAAAAAATGCCCTATTCATACCATGCTATCCCTGGAGAAAATGACCTTGATTATGCCTTTAGCTCTACTTTTTAGGACATTGAGTTAATGTAAAATAATATCAAATACTCTATATCTTTAATATGTATAAAAACTGTTTCCTGAGTTCAGATATGGGAAGGGCTACCTTGTAAAGAGTAGTGCCCAATATGGACACTGTATGCACATGAACAGTGGAAGATGCACAGTAACAGTAGTGGTGCTTCATCTGGGCACTTCTACAGTTTAGAGTAGGAGATTATATGCTATTCAAGATTCCAAGTTCCTGTTGAGTTTTCCAATTCTACAAATAACATAGACTCCCATCTTTATCATAATGAATTTGTTTACAATAAGGCCTTCTTCCTGAGTTGACAAATGGAATACTTCATTTGAATTAGAAATATAGAACAATGTCCAGGAATTTTTTAAAAATTAGACAAAAAGAACTGGTCCCTGCATTGGGTCATTAGTCATTGTTAACGGAAAAACATCAGTTATATTATGGAATAATACTCTTTAGTGACAAAAATGATGTGATAAAGGGAAGACTGAGTAGTAATGAAAGGGAAAAGCCAGAGTCACTCCGTATAAGTGGAGGATGGACATGTAGGGAAGACAGATATCAGAGTGTTTGTAAATATTGTAACTCAGAGGGAAATACTTAAGGCCAAGCAAAATTCTGGAAAGGGAATGACCAACATGTAGGAAATGAGGAGAGAATGAAATGTAGAGAAAAAAATTGGCTTTATAGATTAGGATATTGCACTCATGAAATGAGTGTGGACCCAATCAGCATGGAAGCCATTGGGTAGGAAATTCTAGTTTCCAGGAACTCCCAGCTTCAAGTCCTGATGGTTTGAGACTGCTCAGCATATGTGATATCTTAGCTAACTCTGCCAGATCCAGCACTGCACTGGAGTTGGGGTGACCTGCAGGAGTGTGTTAACCACACAATCTTTCAGAGATGATCGTGGCTTGCCAAGATGTCAATCAACCTGTTGACTGCAAGACATAATGAAGCAAGACTCCACCCAGTGAAAACTTGTCCCTTCTTTTGATGTACTCTCCCTTAAATAAAGGACCAGAGATATTCGGTTCTAGCTCCTATGTGGACTGGAGAAACTATCAGACACTCCTCTTTGAACCGAATTTCTGGCCCTGTCTCTTATTTCTTTACTAATTATCTTGGACTTTCTTTTTCTCAGATGGCTCATCACCTTCTGTGCAGGAAATTACCCTGGCAGGTGCTGGCTGTCCCTCCATATAGGGTGGGCCAAGCTTTTCTAAAGAGTCTTAGGTATAGATTTAGACGTGAGGCTAAGATGGAGATAAAATACTATTCCCTTTGAAGAATCCTCCAGGAATTTTTTAAAAAGGGAGATGGAGAACAATCTAGAGAAACTATTTTCTTTGTTATACATAACAAAAAACAAATGTTAGGAAGAATGGCTTGTTTTGGATAAGAATGAAGGTACTTTTGAAAAAGCCAAATTGGAGGACTTACCTCTTTCATTAGTGCTAAAGTTTTTATTTATAAGTCACAGAAAAATGTACAAGGGGAGGCAGATCTAGGATTGGAATTAAAAACAGAATCCTCACTGAAGCCCAAAGGATTACAAGTGTTAGCTCTCTTTATAGCTGCCTATGAAAAGTGGAAATTCTGTAAATTAACCTTAACTTATTGATAATACTATCATTATTGCAAGTGATTTTTAATCATATTTTCCCTGATAAAGACGTTAAAAGAGATAAGGCAGGTACAACACATCAGAAGTCACTCAACTTCCTGAAAGCCTGTTTAGATGTCTGTGATTATGCTAATTGCATTGGATTTTGATGTTAAATTTAATGGATAAAGAGGTTTATCTCCAAAGAAACTTTGAATTATTTTTGAACTCTCCTGATTCTAAGAACAGTTGAATACATTAAGATCCTGAATTCACATTCTAAATTTGTTCCAGGAACCTGTGTAATTATTGGAGGAATCTGACCCAACAAATGATTTATAGCTGTTTCTGATACAGCAAATAAAAGATAAAAAAAAGTTATATCTACATGTCAGTTTAGTCAGAGAAACTACTTTTCATTCTTAATTGCATTTTCTATAATGTGGCCTGGCCCATAGCAGGCACATAGCATCAATAACTATTGTATGAAAAAATGCCCTGTATGGCAAATTTTGTCTGTTAGTCTTCTGTTAACACAGTAGGTTTATGTTTTCTGGCTTCTCACTTCTTTCTTTTTCTTTATAGTATAGTTTATAAATAATACAGAAGCAATTAAGGTGTACAGGTGTTTTTGGCAATGACATTTTATATTAATTTGTACATCCAATGATAGGTAAATTAATAATAGCAGTTTCCTGGAGAAGAATGAATGACCTCTTCCTGGAACTTCTCTCTGATGTTGTCATATATTATGGGAAGCCAAGACAAAGAAAATAATTAATTTTCTTATCTTTCTCTTCCACAAATACAGTTCTGCTTCAGACAAATTAGTAATTTTGAAGTAACTTTCAAGTTCTATAATTTAAGTGGCAGTAATCTCGCCTATAGCAGCTTAACAAGATGACTGGTGCTAAGAAAGAGAAATGTGCTAGAAATGCATGTCACTTTGGGGTAACATGGGAACCTCGTGCATCCACCTTTTACCTAATTTATCCCATGTGGTATTAACCTGGATATCTCTAGAAAGAAAACAATAATGCATCTTCAGCAGCTTTCACTAATCCAGATTTTTGTTTCTAAGGAAGATGACTACTCCTTTCCGATGAAAGGATTACCATGCATAATGACAATTTAGAAAAAAAAATCTTATTAAATATTAATTTGTGTACTTACTGTTTACAAAGAAGCAAATAGCTAATTCTAATCATTGCATGCTTTTTAAATTGACTTTGTAGAGGTCCAACAAGGTTAAATTTGTTAACATTTTCAAAAATAAACTCCTTTCTTGCTAACTGCCTCCACTCTCCATTTCTCCATTTCACTTAATGGCAAACCCATCCTTCCCAGTTTCAAGCTAAACACCTGGGAGTCATCCTTGAATCTTTTCTCCTGTGACTCATCCAAATTATCAGGCGATCCTGTGGGCTCTATTGTAAGAATAATCTAACACCTGAGGAATTCTCACCACCTCCTCGGATGTAATCCTGAACTCAGTCACAGCATGTCTTACCTGAGTTCCTGATACTGGTTTGTTATTTGGCCTCTCTTCTTCTATTCTTCCCCTGTGTTTTCTCTGCCCTCAATACAGCAAGGTGATTTTTGCAAAATCCAAGTTACTGAATATCACTCACTCCTCAACTAAAAGTGCTCTAATGATTCCTCCTTTAAATAAAATCCTATGAATAAAATCCAAAAACTTTAATTGATCTATAAAGCCTGACCTACTGGTCTACCCAGGCCTATGAGCCCCTACCTTCCAGTTACTTTCCCAATCTCCTCTCTTTCTGTTCTCCCTTTTGCTCGTTCCACTCCAGCCAGACCAGCCTTGTGCTTCGAAACCTGCGATGCGCCACATGCTCTCCCTTCTCAAGCAGTATTCACTGGCTGCTCCTTCTCCCAGGAGGCCCTACTTCTAGCTCTGGGAAATCCTCATCTCCTTCAAGGCTTTGCTCAAAGTTCTTTTTTTCTGTGTTACAGCTTCTCCACATACACATGCTCCACCCTTACATCCTGCTCAATTTTAGTTTTCTATACAACTTCCTATCTCTTAACCTTCAGCAGTATGCAATATAGCTTGTTATTTATTATGATTTATTATGTTGATTATTTTCTGTATGCCTCCCATCAGAATATAAGTCTCATAGCAGCAAGAATTTTTGCCTGTTTTGCTCATTTTAGAGTGCCTGGCAGAAAGAGTAGGCACAAAGCAAATATTTGCTCCAAGAATGAATATATGAATATGTGAATAAATAAATGAGGGATACTAAATGCTATCAGATCATTTGATAGATCAACTCTCTGAGGGAATTACTGTTGCTTTCCTGTTGCAAAATAAATAGATATTGTTAGAGATGTGAATCCATCTCTGTGGGGGCAGGCTCAAAATGGCAAGAGTTGGGCTTCCTCTCAGAGATGCCCAGTGAGATACGTTCTGTTTTAGTGTGTAACCAATGCCATGCTTTGGCTGTGTTATGATCAAGGTGTAGTCAATGTCATAAACACCCTGATTCAGTGTTAGATACTCAAGGTCATAAACATTTGCTTCTGAGTATCTACCCACTGATGTCACCTGTTGGCAGTGTGTCTATCTTTGTTTGGCCTGCATATAAAAAGGACTATGGAAATGGTTGGGGGGGGTGGTAAATGGAACTGACTGGAGCAAAATGGAGTAGGCTGGGGGCTCAAGCTGAAGCTGGTGGATGGATGCTGTTACCATCTCTGATTAAAGCATGTCTACTACCCCAACTGCATCTCACATCATCTTCTTCCACCTGCAGGGATCCTGAACTTGCTTCCTTGACCTGAGCCTCTCCCTCCATGGACTACTTCTCAACCTACTACATGTGGAAATCAACACAGGCAAACTGTCCTAACATAGTCTTATTTCAGTCTTTTCAAGGCCCATATACTGGACACTATTGTCTGTATCATGGAGGTCACAAAAACTCATACAACCGTCATAAAAAATATATAAATAAATAAATAAACCAAAATGTATTCGTGGTAGGACTAACTGACTTACATGGGCAATACAGATAGCCGCTATGCAGCTCAGGACGTAGGCTGCCCAGCCAGGTGTCACGGCTACCTATTTTCTTCTGTGGCCCATTTGCTGTTTGTCTTTAGGAAATTGCTTATCTTCAATTTGCTTGTGGTACTTTGCTTGTAAAGCGATGATAATAATAATAACAATCACATTAAAGAGTTGTTATGGGAATTAAATAAGTAAACATATGAAAAAATGCAAAATACCTTAGCACAGGGCCTGAATGCATCACAAGCATTTTTATTTTAAAAAAAAATTTTAAATGCAATTCATGTATCATAAAACATATCATTTAAAATTGTAAAATTCTGTGTTTCCTAATATAGTCTCAAGACGTAAATTGTGACTATCTAATTTAGAACATTTTCATAATGCCCCACCTTCAAAATGTATTCATCAGTAGTTATCTTCCAAACTTTGCTTCCTGCCTCTAGCAACTACTAATACAATGTCTTCATCATAGATTTGCCTATTATGGACATTTTGCACACATGAAATCACACCATAGAAGGCTTTTTGTATCTAAATTCTTTCACTGAGCATTTTTACAAAGTTTATCCATGTTATAGCATTTGTCAGTACTTCATTACTATTTTATGGCTGAATAATATTCCAGTATATGGATATACCATGTTTATCTATTCAGCAGTCAAAAGGTATTTGATTTCACTTTTTGAATATTATAATTACTATGTGACCATTTGTGCACAGATTCTTCTGTGAATACATATTTTCATCAATCCTCCATAAAAACCTAGGAGTGTAATCCTTAGATACTATGGAACATCTATGTTTAGTCGTTTGAGAAACTTCCAATTTTATTTCTAAAGTAACTGTACCACTTTACATTCTCATCAGCAATGATGAAGGTTCCAATTTCTCCACATCCTTTTCAACACTTCATATTATGTATCTCTTTGCTAATAACCTCCTGTTGAGTATAAAGTGATACTTCAATGTGGTTTTGGTTCATATGTCCCAGAGTGCCATTTTTGGTATGGTAGGCATAATAACAGCCCTTTAAAAATTTCCAAGTCCTAATACCTGGAATTTATTAAGTTACAATGCAGAAATTGGGTTGCATTGGAGGAAGCACTACAAATGAATAAGAGCAAAGGAAACACACTTTGTAAATGTTTAGAGAACTGAAATTCAGAGGAATGCCAGTGAAGTCCAAGGGTGCAGAGACCACAAGTAAATAAGAGAGGATGAAGCCCTCTAGGAAAATTATCTGTTTTCCTAACCCTGGCTTTGTCCTCTTCTGAGTCTCTCACATATTGAGAAGTAGGTCAGATTATTCTTACATTTAATTGTGCAGGAAATTTGCTTATTCCTATTTCACCAATTTACTTCTTTCTTGGCATATAGAAGTGGAGATTAATTGTTTAATGGACAATTTATTTAATATACTATCGATGTGAGAATGTTTCCTAACTGTGTCCCAGAGAGAGTTCCTCTTCCCAGTGTTTTTGGAGATACTTTACTGAACATATCTCCATATTCATTTTTCTTCATATAAATGAGATTTATAAATTCTTATATGCTTGTGTAACTACTTCACATACGTCAAGCTGTACTGTCATTTGTTAATAGTCACTTTGGAATTTCATGGTGTGTATAAACTGTGACGGCTTTACCTAATAAATAAAACTGAAATTTCTTCAGAGATTTCACAACTGTCAAACATAGAAGCTCTGTTGGGAGATATTTAGCTTTGCTGGTATTTAATCTTCTACTTCCAAATGTCATATTCTTTGGACATTACTGTTACTTAACTGTACACAATCTGATAAAATGCTTTAAAATCATTCATAACTGAATGTACATATTTCAAAACAAAGTTTCTAATATCTGCCTATTATCCTTAGCAAGAGCGAACTCTACTGTCTTATTATCCATTCTAGACATACACCCAGCTTTAGTCTCAGCTGGCTTCATGTGTGTGAGGACAGGGCAGAATGATTTCCTCACAAATATTTCCATGAGGCAGCTTCTGATAACTCTGTGGATCAGAAACAATAAGCTTGATCAGAAACCAAATGCCATTTGACAAAGAGGAGATAAAAATAGGAAAAGAAGTGTCTTGAATTTCATTTTTCCTCTTGTAATTTTAATTAATTTTTTTCTCACTCTGATCCCCAGGATTTCATTTTCAGCATCATAGAATGACAAAACTCATAGTAACAAATATAAATTTGGCTTGTAAAAATGTGTTATGGCTTGAATATGACGTGTCTTCCAGAAGCTCATGTTTGATGCAAAGCAGGACGGTGAACAGGTGAAATGATTGGGTTATGACAGCTTTAACCCAATCAGTGTGATCTCTGATAGGGATTAATGGAGTAATAACTATAGGCTGGTTGGAGGAGGTGGTTTCCTCAGGGGGTGCCTTTGGGATTTATATTTTGTGAGCTGAGCTTAGCTCTTTCTGCTTCCTGGTTCCATGTATCTAGCTTCTTTTCTGTGCCATGCCCTTCCACCGTGATGTTCTATATCACCTTCAGCCTGAAGGGTGGAGCCAGCCATCTGTGGACTGAGACCTCTAAACTGTAAGCCCCCAATAAATTTTTTCTTCCTCTAATTGCTCTTGTCAGGTCTTTCATTCCCAGTAGTCAAAGCTGACTAAAAGCATTCCTGTCTTAATAAAAGAGGTCAAGGCAGCTATAAGTTTTGAGAAAAACACTTGTGAGTGTCTCAGACCAGACTTGGTCCAACTAAAATATTGACATCTTGTCAGAAGGTGGTAGAACATCTCTCTCCCCACACCTCACTACACCAACAGGGCTCCAGTAGCTCAAAAATAGATTACAGCTGCTACTGCTATAAGAACAGGTCAAAAATCAAAAACAATGTTATAGAAACAAAGTGGTCTCTGACTATCACCTCAGTGAACTAGACATGGATGAGAAAACCATGGTTAAACTTGAAGATAAGCCCATAGAAACTTACCTAACTGAAATGAAGAATAATGGAGGAATGGGGGTAAACAGAATATTCAAGATTTGTAAATCAATTTCAAAATATAATACCCCAGTGGCTCAGGAGGCTGAGGTAGAAGGATTACAAATTCAAAACTAGTCTCAGGAATGGCGAGGTGCTCAACAACTCAGTGAGACCCTGTCTCTAAATAAAATACAAAATAGGGCTGGGGATGTGACTCTGTGGTCAAGTGCCATGAGTTCAATCCCTGGTATCAAAATGATGATGATGATGATAATAGTAATAATAATAATAATACATATTTGGACACCATAAATCCAGAAAATTCAGTGAATACCAAGCAGAATAAAGACCAAAGTATTTATACCCAAGCATGTTACCAATAACTCTCTCTCTCTCTCTCTCTCTCTCTCTCTATATATATATATATATATATATATATATTTGAAACTAGTCTAATAGTACTATTGAAAGTAGTCAGAAAAGCTAAACCAAATACCCTATGTACAAAGAAAAACAGTAAGAATCACATCAGACTTCTTATAAATCATGTAAGCAAGAGAATTGAGTGAAATATTTGAAGTGTTGAAAGAAAATAAATACCAACCTAGAATTATAAATCCATTAAAGTAATTTAAATTAAAACTAAGAAGGAATAGAGAAATAAAGAGATTTTTTCAGACAACAAAAACTAGAGGAATTCATGGATAACAGACCTGTTATGCAAGTAATGTTAAAGGAACTACTTAAGGCAGAAGAAACATGATAACGATTAGAAACTTGAATCTAGAATTAAAAAAAGAAGAATATTGGAGAAGGAATAACTCAAGGCAAAAATATTTTTTTCTCATTCTTAGTTGATCTATTGTATAACCTTTTAAAGTAGTAGTAGTAGTAACAATGCATTGAACTATTATAGCTTATGAATAAGGGAAATGAGTAACTGATATCCTAAAGGGATGTGAAGGCAGAATAGGAAATATTCTGTTTTAAGTAAACTGCACTACTAGCAAAAGAGAATAGATGTGTTTAAAAGTGGTATTAGGTTAGTTAAAACTACATATTGCAAAAACCTAAGGCAACCACTAAAATGATTTTTATAAAGAAATACAATTAACCATGTGCAGTGGAGGCTGGGGAGGTTGAGGCAGAAGGATCACAAGTTCAAAGCCAGCCTTAGCAAGGTCCTAAGCAAAAAATATTAAAAAGGCCTGGGGATGTGGCTCATTGGTTAAGTGCCCGGAAGTTCAATCCCTGGTACAAAAAGAAAAAGAAGAAAGAGGAGGAGGAGGAGAAATATAGTCAATATTTTAAGAGAGGATACAATATGGAATTACATAAAATCCCATAAAATCTTAAAACCAGAAAAAGCAGAAAAACAGAAAAGGTTAAAAATAAGAAGTAGGGCTGTGGCTGTAGATCAGTGGTAGAGCGCCTGCCTCACACGTGTGAGGCACTGGATTTGATCCTCACCACCACAATGAAATAAATAAAGGTATTGTATCCATCTACAACTAAAAAATTTAAAAAGAGTAAAAATAAGAATAATGATTAGAAAATAGTTATAAGCATAGATATTAATGTAGCTTTATTAATAGCCACTGTAAAGATAAATGGTCTAAACATAAAATTAAAAAGAGAATATCAAGGGAAACTGGATCGAAACTTTATGGGTCTTTATGCTGGATTTCCTGGGGCTTAGTCTTCTAAGAAGAAGACTATAACCGTTTTTTTTTTTTTTTTAATAGTTCTTTGGTCTTTTACCAGTTTTGTGAGTCCCTCAATGATATGATTCTGATACTTCTTTTGCTCATTTTACCTAAGGTCTGTTTCTATATTTTCCATGAAAATGACTATCTGAAGTAAAAATTTTAACTATATTTCTGAAAAGAAGTTTATACATTAGGAAAAAAAATCCTATATGACAACATTTTCCCATATATACAAATTCTGATTTTAGCAATACACCTTAAGACATGTTTTATTTTGAATATATCTCTGAAACATAGTATCATATTTTTGGATAGAATTAACTTTGGTAAAAGCACTTCTTAATTTGACTTGATCTTTCAGCTGTACTTGGCAATTTCTTTTCTTCAGGATCATAGTAAAACTCTGTTGATGGTAGATGGTATTGCTAATGAGAATGAAAATTGCTAATGAGAAGGAATAGGAAAATGAGTCACTTTAAGAGGTGCAGTAACAATTAACCTATAAAAAGATAACAGCAAATTCACAAGGCATTTATTGTTGAGATCCAGTCATTAGCTACTTAACAAATGATGCCATCAAAACAACTCAAAAAACTCATTCCCAGGAAGCAACAGAATCATGCAACAAATAAATTAAAACACAATTCTAGTCAACAGAAATAGCAAAATCCTTCACAAAAGGTCTTCTGAGAAGAGATATTTAGTTAATTGCTGTTGAATGAGAATTGTTTGCTTTAATCACAGATGTGCTGTTGTCTGTGGCTGAGTCAAAGCCTGAATATTGATAGATCTAATGTTTTATGCTTAAAAAACATAACGAAACCTTAGAACAATTGTAATTTGATGGTTTTTCAGTTTGTTGAGACTATTGGCCATTTGAAGGAAGTTAGCACATCCTTTTTCTCATTAAGGTCTTGTTGACCTGTGTTCACAGCAGGGAGGAAAGCAGGCAGCTTGAATCAATTTGACTGATTGTTGTTTTGTGAAAGTATGGATATAATTTTACAGCTGGTCTTACTCCTGACTTACAATCAAAGTAAGAGTTCACTTTAAAGTCTTTTGGGCAACAGTTTGTTCTCTAATTAAAACTCTAAACTTAAAAGTTTATAGATTTTTAAATGAAGCTTTTACATTTATAGGATTTTTTTTAACCAAATTGCCACAGGTGCAACTAGGAGATGGGTTAATCTAGCATAGATATTTGAAGGTTTTAAAAAAATCATTAAGTTGCTTTTTTTATAAGTTACTTTAAAAGGATGCTTCTTAAACTGTAGGAGGCCATTAAAAAAAATCTCATCTTCCTGAAGGCCTTGAGTTCTTGAGAGCTGGTCTTTGTTTTGATAACTGACTTTAACATTGGTGGGGTATGGGGTAAGAATCTAATCACCTTTATGTATGAATTCGATTTATAGATAATTTAATTGAAATAGTGAATATAAGGCATTCAGTGGAACTATTTTTGAAGAGACCATTTAAGACGTATTTTTCTGGCTGTGTATGGAAATGGAAAAGTTGTTTCTTTATTCCCAGGAACTGAATGATGCAGAGATTGTCATTCAGTGACTATAACCTTTGTTTATTGCTATATCACAGGAAGCACAATTTATAAATCTCAAGGCTTCTAAGCTTTTGTGCACAAAAAGAATATTTGGAACACAATTCAACTATTGGTGGCCTTTATTTCATTTCCTAAAGCTTCTGAACAAATTAGAGATTTGGAAAAGTTTCTAGTCTATGACTTTGCTTTCCAGGTTAAAAATGACCTGAACCTTTAATAAGTTATTGTGCTGTAGAGTTTAAATTTCTTTCTCTTGTGATCTTCCTTACAATAGCGTGATCTAACATATATATGAATGCAAAAATCCGAGACTACAAATTCGGTGTATCTTTTTACTTTCCTGCATTTTCCATTTTCTTCTGCTATTTAAATGCATTTTCTTATCATTTACTATTCATTTTGTGTTTTGTTTAAGCATTTATTTGTGACTTTCATTTTTTGTTTCACTAGTTGGTTTTGTAATATTCTGGTGTTAAGATGCATTATTACTCGGGCTGGGGATGTGGCTCAAGCGGTAGCACGCTCGCCTGGCATGCATGCGGCCCGGGTTTGATGATCCTCAGCACCATATACAAACAAAGATGTTGTGTCCGCCGAAATCTAAAAAATAAATATTAAAAAATTCTGTCTCTAAAAATAATGCATTATTACAAGTAATCTGATTCATACTATAAAACGAATATTTGTTTTACCCAAATAAACCCAACCCCAAATGACAATTGTCATAAGGGTACCTCCCCAGCTTAGCTTTTGGGTGGAAATTACTTTAGTATTCCTTCTATTTTCTTTATTTCTTTCTTTGTTCCTTCCTTTCTTTATTTCTTTTTTTCTTTCTTTCTTGATGTCTAATCTCTTTGGAGCTCTGAAAATTTATAACATATTAATCAATATAAACTGAGGAACAAAACATTTCATTTATGTCTTTTCTGCCTCTTTAAGAGCATGATATCTTTCTGAATTATGAAATGTTTCCAATCTAAAAACTCTAAAGTCTGTTGCTTTCTGTTATGGTTTGAATATGAGATGTTCTCCCAAAAGCTCATGTGTGAGACACTTCAAGAATTTTCTAAGGTAAAATGATTAAATTTTGAGAGTTTTATCCTAATCACTGGATTAATCCACTTGAATAGATTAACTCTAGGCAAGTAGAGTGTGACTAGAGGAAGTCACTTGCAGCAGGCATGACTTTGAGGTTTAAATTTTGTCCCTGGTGAGTGGAGTATTCTCTCTCTCTCTCTCTCTCTCTCCCTCTATCTATATCTATCTCTTTTTTTCTTTTTTTTATTGGTTGTTCACAACATTACAAAGCTCTTGACATATCATATTTCATACATTAGATTGAAGTGGATTATGAACTCCCAATTTTACCCCAAATGCAGTTTGCAGAATCAATTTTACATAAGGCCTTAATAGTAACTGTTGTATTCTGCTACCTTTCCTATCCCCTACTATCCCCCCTCCCCTTCCCTCACATCTTCTCTCTCTACCCCATCTACTGTAATTCATTTCTCTCTTGTTTATTTTCCCATTCCCCTCACAACCTCTTATATGTAATTTTGTATAGCAATGAGGGTCTCCCTTCATTTCCATGCAATTTCCCTTTTCTCTCTCTTTCCCTCCCATCTCATGTCTCTGTTTAAAGTTAATCTTTTCTTCATGCTCTTCCTCCCTACTCTGTTCATAGTTGCTCTCATTATATCAAAGAAGACATTTGGTATTTGTTTTTTAGGGATTGGCTAGCTTCACTAAGTATAATCTGCTCTAGTGCCATCCATTTCCCTGCAAATTCTATGATTTTGTCATTTTTTATTGCTGCATAGTACTCCATTGTGTATAGATGCCATATTTTTTTATCCATTCATCTATTGAAGGGAATCTGGGTTGGTTCCACAATCTAGCTATTGTGAATTGTGCTGCTATGAACATCGATGTGGCAGTATCCCTGTAGCATGCTCTTTTAAGGTCTTCAGGGAATAGTCCGAGAAGGGCAATAGCTGGGTCAAATGGTGGTTCCATTCCCAGCTTTCCCAGGAATCTCCAAACTGCTTTCCAAATTGGCCGCACCAATTTGCAGTCCCACCAGCAATGTACAAGTGTACCCTTTTCTCCACATCCTCATCAGCACTTGTTGTTGTTTGACTTCATAGTGGCTGCCAATCTTACTGGAGTGAGATGGTATCTTAGGGTGGTTTTGATTTGCATTTCTCTACTAGAGATGGTGAGCATTTTTTCATGTACTTGTTGATTGATTGTATATCCTCCTCTGAGAAGTGTCTGTTCAGGTCCTTGGCCCATTTGTTGATTGGGTTATTCATTTTCTTATTGTTTAATTTTTTGAGTTCTTTGTATACTCTGGATATTAGGGCTCTATCTGAAGTGTGAGGAGTAAAAATTTGTTCCCAGGATGTAGGCTCCCTATTTACCTCTCTTATTGTTTCTCTTGCTGAGAAAAAACTTTTAAGTTTAATTAAGTCCCGTTTGTTGATTCTTGTTATTAACTCTTGTGCTATGGGTGTCCTATTAAGGAATTTGGAGCCCGACCCCACAATATGTAGATCGGAGCCAACTTTTTCTTCTATCAGACGCAGAGTCTCTGATTTGATATCAAGCTCCTTGATCCATTTTGAGTTAACTTTTGTGCATGGCGAGAGAAAGGGATTCAGTTTCATTTTGTTGCATATGGATTTCCAGTTTTCCCAACACCATTTGTTGAAGATGCTATCCTTCCTCCATTGCATGCTTTTAGCCCCTTTATCAAATATAAGATAGTTGTAACTTTGTGGATTAGTCTCTGTGTCCTCTATTCATTTACTGGTTCTAGTAGTTTCTTTGTAGATCCTTTTGGGTCTTCTTGGTATAGAATCATGTCGTCCGCAAATAGTGATAATTTAAGTTCTTCTTTTCCTATTTTTATGCCTTTAATTTCTTTTGTCTGTCTAATTGCTCTGGCTAGTATTTCAAGGACTAAATTAAATAGAAGTGGTGAGAGAGGGCATCCCTGTCTTGTTCCAGATTTTAGAGGGAATGCCTTCAACTTTTGTCCATTCAGAATGATGCTAGCCTGAGGCTTAGCATAGATAGCTTTTACAATGTCAAGGTAAGTTCCTGTTATCCCTAGTTTTTCTAATGTTTTGAACATAAAGGGATGCTGTACTTTGTCAAATGCTTTTTCTGCGTCTATCGAGATGATCATATGGTTCTTATCTTTAAGTCTATTGATGTGGTGAATAACATTTATTGATTTCCGTATATTGAACCATCCTTGCATCCCAGGGATGAATCCTACTTGATCATGGTGCACAATTTTTTTGATGTGTTTTTGTATTCGATTCGCCAGAATTTTATTGAGGATTTTTGCATCTAGCTTCATTAGAGATATTGGTCTGTAGTTTTCTTTCTTTGAGGTGTCTTTGTCTGGTTTCGGAATCAGGGTGATGTTGGCCTCATAGAATGAATCTGGAAGAGCTCCCTCTTTTTCTATTTCCTGAAATAACTTGAAAAGTATTGGTATTAATTCTTCTTTAAAGGTTTTGTAAAACTCCGCTGTATACCTATCCGGTCCTGGGCTTTTCTTGGTTGGTAGTCTTTTGATGGCTTCTTCAATTTCATCCATTGATATTGGTCTGTTCAAATTCTGTGTATCCTCCTGACTTAGTCTGGGCAAATCATATGACTTAAGAAATTTATCGATGTCTTCACTATCTTCTATTTTATTGGAATATAGGTTTTCAAAATAATTTCTATTTGTCTTCTGTATTTCTGTAGCATCTGTTGTGATATTGCCTTTTTCATCCCGTATGTTAGTAATTTAAATTCTCTCTCTTCTTCTCTTCATTAGCATGGCTAAAGGTCGGTCAATCTTATTTATTTTTTCAAAGAACCAACTTTTAGTTTTGTTAATTTTTTCAATAGTTTCTTTTGTTTCCATTTCATTGATTTCCGCTCTGATTTTAATTATTTCTTGCCTTCTGCTACATTTGCTGTTGGTTTGCTCTTCCTTTTATAGGGCTTTGAGATGAAGTGTGAGCTCATTTATTTGTTGGTTTTTTCTTTTTTTGAGGAATGACCACCAGGCAATGACTTTCCCTCTTAAAACTGCTTTCATTGTGTCCCATAGATTCTGATATGTTGTGTCTGTATTTTCATTTATCTCTAAGAACTTTTTTATTTCCTCCTTTATGTCTCCTGTAACCCATTGATCATTCAGTAACATATTGTTCATTTTCCATGTGATGTAGGATTTTTCCTTCCTTCTTTTATCATTGATTTCCAGTTTCATTCCATTATGATCAGATAAAATGCATGGTATTATCTCCACCCCTTTATATTTACTGAGGGTTGCCCTATGGCATAATATATGGTCTATCTTTGAGAAGGATCCATGTGCTGCTGAGAAAAAAGTATATCCATTTGATGATGGTTAATATATTCTATATATGTCAGTTAAGTCTAGGTTATTGATTGTGGTATTGAGCTCTATAGTTTCTTTATTCATCTTTTGTTTGGAGGATCTGTCCAATGGTGAGAGAGGTGTGTTGAAGTCACCCATAATTATTGTGTTGTGTTCTATTTGATTCTTGAACTTGAGGAGAGTTTCTTTTATGAATGTTGCAGCACCATTATTTAGTGCAGAAATATTGATAATTGTTATGTCTTGTTGGTGAGTGGTTCCTTTTAACAGTATATAATGTCCTTCCTTATCCCTTTTGATTAACTTAGTCTTGAAGTCGATTTTATTCTATATGAGGATTGCCACCCCTGCTTGCTTACGAGGACCGTGTGCGTGGTATATTTTTTCCCATCCTTTCACCTTCAGCCTGTGTATGTCTTTTCCAATCAGATGTGTCTCCTGGAGGCAGCATATTGTTGGATTTGTTTTTTAAATCCATGATACCAGCCTATGTCGCTTTATTGGAGAGTTTAAGCCATTAACATTCAGAGTTACTATTGATATATGGTTTGTACTTCCAGCCATGTTTGATTATTTATCCTTTTTTTAAAAAATTTAGTTTGTTTCTCCATGATTATCTTTCCCCTCACCCTCTGTCTTTACCGAGGCACTTCCCACTGATGGTTTTGGTTATTGTTTTTCATTTCTTCCTCGTGTAGTGCTTTGTTCAAAATGCTTTGCAATGCTGGTTTTCTGGCTACAAATTCTTTTAACTTTTGTTTATCATGAAAGATTCTTATTTCGTTGTCATACCTGAAGCTTAATTTTGCTGGATACAGAATTCTTGGTTGGCATCCATTGTCTTTCAGTGTTTGAAATACATTGTTCCATGACCTTCTTGCTTTCAGCGTCTGTGATAAGAAATCTGTTGTTAACCTTATTGGTTTACCCCTAAATGTAATCTGTCTCCTTTCTCTTGTAGCTTTTAATATTTTCTCTTTGTTCTGTATATTGGATGTCTTCATAACAATGTGTCTTGGCATTGGTCTACTGTGATTTTGTGTGCTGGGTGTCCTGTATGCATCTTCAATTTGTATATCTGTTTCCTTTTTTATTTCTGGAAAGTTTTCTGTAATTATTTCATTCAGCAGGTTACTCATTCCCTTGGTTTGAATCTCTGTACCTTCTTCTATCCCGATGACTCGTAAGTTTGGTTTTTTTATGTTATCCCATAACTCTTGGATGTTTTTCTCATGATTTTTTACCAGCCTTTCTGAGTTTGCTAGACTCTTTTCAAGATGATATATTTTGTCTTCATTATCTGACGTTCTGGCTTCTACTTGCTCCACTCTGTTAGTGATACTCTCAATTGAGTTTTTAATTTGGTTTATCGTTCCCTTCATTTCTAGAATTATTGTTTGATTATTTTTATAATCTCTATCTCCTGATAAAGATGCTTAACTTCTTCTTTTATCTGTTTATGTAATTCATTCTCAATGTGTTCTTTCGCTGCTTGAATTTACTGTCTCGTATCCTCTTTAAGGTTCCATTCCATCTGTCTAAGGTGTTCCTTGAGTTCTTTATATGACCATTTTTCTGATGACTCTAGGTCCTCCTGAATATTTAGGCTGTCCTGCATTGTTTGTACTCCTTTTCTTCCTTGCTTTTTCAAGTTGCTCATGTTACTTCTTGTTCTGTTTGACTGCTGAGTTACTGTTTACTCCTATAAATTTATTTGATGCTTGGGAGGAAAGGTATTAGAAGGGAAGGGAAGAAGTCACTAAAGAGAATCAGAGTAAGCAGGTAGAATTCAAGGAAGGGGGAATAAGAAAATTGAAAAGAAATGAAAAGACAAAAGAAGAAAAAAAATAGGAAATAAAAAATAAAAAAATAAAAAAATAATAATAATAAAATTAAAATTAAAATTAGAAGAAAAAAGATTTTTAAAAAATTGTAAAAAAAAATTAAAAAACAACAAGAAAGAAAAATGAAAATGAAAGAAAAAACCCAAATCAAAAAAAAGAGAAAAAAAACCCTAATAAATGCAGTCTTAGAGTTTGATTAACTTCTCTTCCAGTAGGTGGCGCTGTGCCCACCAGGCCAAGTTTCTCCTGTCAATATGCGGGAACCAATCACTGTGCAGCAGCTCCTCCTCCCAGACTGGGTGAGTCTCCAATCCTGAGTGCCTAGGGCCTCCTCTTGTGTCTAGTCACTTCCCCACTTTTCCTCTAGCCAGGCCCCTCTCACGGGTGCTGCTCACCACAATACTGGCTACACGCCAGGTCTGCTGCTCCCGGGAGCCCTGTTTTCATGAATGACTGGGCACACTCTCCCAGTTTGCCATTCCCTCAGACCCTAAATTTGTAGAGCTTGGGGCTGAGAATCCTCAGCGAATTTTGCTTGCCCAACGGTAGCCACGCCCCCGGTAGCTGGTGCAAGAGACCTCAGCTGTCAGCACTGGTGGGAGCGGTAGCCGGGAGTTCCGCGCCGCGGGTCCCGCGCAACCTCTGATTCCCTGGGTCTGGCTATCACGCTCACGGGAGAGCTGGGGGGGGGCCCTTACTGGAGAGCTGGGAGGTGCCCTTAAATTTTCCCCGATGTGTGGAGAGGGAAGGCTAGGGAATTACACACCTGTAGCCACAGGTTTCAATGAAGTTATCTCCTCTGCCGCAGTCTGGTGACTTCAGTTCTCTGCCATGGTGGTATCTCTTGCAAATGGTGACAGTTTGCTTCCCTTTGCTGGATGACCAATGCAAAGGGTGGGTCCTTACTGTCTCTCCCAAGCCCCGTTTCAAACCTGTGGCCACTACCTATGAAGGCTCCGTTGGCATTTACAGAAGGGCCGACCAGTTGTTTCAGCCGGATGGATTAGTGCTGAGTCACAGCTGTTTGTCTGCGGGAAGCAGGCGAACGGGAGCTTGAATTCAGCTGATTCGGGCTCAGTATGTGTTCTGAGAGGCCCAGACTGGTCGTCCCAGATCCACGTCAGTTCAGCATTGCCTAGTGATCCGCGCCGGGAGCGAGGGCAATGGAGGGCGGCGGCTAGAGCGCGCGGAGCTCCTCACAGCGGCCTCCGCTGCCCCGGCCACCGACTAGGCTATAAGAACTCTATCTCTCTCTCTATCTCTATCTCCTTTCTGTCATGAACTGAACAGCTTTCCTTCACCATCCCCTTCTGCAATGATATTCTGCCTTACCTTGGGTCCAGAGTTATTGAGTCAGTTGACCATGAATCGTATCTCTGAAACCATGAGCCAAAATAAGTTTTTGCCTCTCTTTAACTTGAATGAAACAGGTTCAGCAAGTTTCTTGGAGATTGAAAGTGACAATGTTCTTTGAAAAATAATACATATCAGCAGAGCATGGCGGTGCCCTCCTATAATTCCAGGTTCTTGGAAGGCTGAAATGGGAAGATCACAGGTTTGAGGCTAGCCTGTGTGACTGAAGAGCCTTTCACAAGAAAAGAAAAAAAAAATCGGCTGGGGATATAATTCAGTGGTAGAGAACCACTGGGTTCATTACTGAGTACTACAAAAACGTTCATTTTCCATTTTTAGAATTTATTGAGCATAAAAGTGCATTTTCTGAAAAATTTATTTACTAAGAATAGCATGTTAGCATCATGAAGAGATACTTTCTAAAAGTCAAAGGGTTTTCTCAGGAATGTATTTGTTAACAGTGTAACAACAACAACAACAACAACAAAACGATTATTTCTTTTGTTTTTCCTTAGTTCCTCTCTAATTCTGTTTTTTAAGAAGGGTATAAAAAGTTCATGTTTCTTTGTGAACCTTGTTTATTGTAAAATTTTTAGTAAATTAAAAAAAAGAGAGGTGCATGAAAAAGAAATAAGAAAGAGGTGGGGAAAGAGATGGAGGAAAGGAAAAGAGAAGGAGAGAGGAAGAGTTGGGGCAATGAGGAAAGGAGCTCATACTGGTAAATCTTTGGAAAATTTCAGGTCATGTACCCAGTCTGAACTGCACCATTGTTAATTCTTTCAGGAAAATGTGCTATGAAAGAAGCTGTCATTTTCTATTTAATTCCACACACTTCCCCAGCAATACACTACTGCAGAGAACTGACAAAAGATTCCCGTTCTTCTGAGGCTTATGAGTTCATGGAGCAAAGAGGAACTAAACTAAGCAATATGGGTAAGATTAGTTAATGTTATTGCATTTTGTGTTGGAAAGTGCTGTGGAAAAAAGTAAAACATGATAATGAAGGAGACAAGGCAGAGAAAAAAAAAAATCATTCTATTTAGCCTGGTCAGGATCAGGCTCATTGAGAAGTGAATTATAAATGAAGCTTTGAAATGGGTTAGGGAGTTAGTCCTAGAAAACTGGGGAAGAGTGGCTCAGTAAATAGCAGCAGGATCCAAAAGTAGGGATGTTTGTTTGAAGGAGAGCAAGGAGGCATGTGTAATCTTATAGGACAAAATAAGGGGCTTAGAGGAACAAGTGCATTGTTTTGTTTTTAATATTTCTTTAGTTGTAGTTGGTGACAATACCTTTATTTTATTAATTTATTTTTATGTGGTGCTGAGGATGAAACCCAGTAGCTCACACATGCTAGGAAAATGGTCTACCACTGAGCCACAACCCCAAGCCCTAAGTGCAGGGATTTTGAAGAAAACAGTGAAATTAACTCAGATTTCTCTGACTGCTATATTAAGAAGCATTTGTGTTTGTGTGAATAAATGTGTTTTAAATGTGTACACATAGTTATTTATTTATGTCTTTGGGGACTAAAATCTAGATATAGATGGAGAAACAAATCTGAAATGTATAATTTGATAGTTTTGAAAAATATATACACTGATATAATCACCACCTAAATTAAAACCTAGAACTATTACAGGGCTGAGACCTGCTGCCTACAAGCATGCATCTTTCATTTGTCTTTGTTAGTTTAAAACCTTCAAGGATGAAGGTAAACGAAGACATTTTCAGATAAATGCCAACTAAATGAATCATCAGCCAGCATATTTGAAATTCAAGAAAGTTGATACATGTATTTCTTCAGGCTGAAAGAAAATGTTGCCACATATAAATTTGAATATAGAAGGAAAAAGAAACAATACTGGAAATGGTGAAGACTTTCAAAATATGAAATTAGGACAATGAAAATATAATTTAAAGAACTGATGAATCACATTTTTAAGTTTCATTTGCCATAATAAGGAGGTTGATGCATTAAACTTAATTTACTGGCTTTGGAATCAGAAAAGAGTGTGCTCAAGTGTTAGAATATGAACTTACAAGGTATGTTCCTTAGGGCAGGAGGTATCCCTAAGCCCATTTTTTTTTCTCCTTTGTAACTTAGGGATAAAAAGAGTAACTCTTTTGCATTTAAAAATGCTATTCATTTTTATTTCCACCTGTTTGTATTGAATCAATCTGACCATATGTTTATCTATTTAATCAGTATTAAAAAACTACCTTGCCAGGTGCCTTAGTGCATGCCTGTAATCCCATTGGCTCTGGAGGCTGAGGCAGAAGGATCACAATTTCAAAGCCAGCCTCAACTAAAGTGAGGCACTAAAGAACTCAGTGAGACCTTGTCTTTAAATAGGGCTGTGGATATAACTCAGTGGTCAAGTGCCCCTGAGTTAGTCCCCAGTGCAGAAAAAAAAATTACACTGTTTCTTAATAATTTTATCACACATTTAAAAAAATATCCATGTCTATCTTTACAATTTTATTTGAGCATTTATAATTTTGTGTAAACATTAATGGCTGAATATTTTTTCTAAATAAGTATAGCTGATCTCAAGTATCATATGTATCATTTGAATAATTCACTCTTAGGTATTTTAAATTTCACTTCAATTTCCTCTCTGCTTTATCAATGATTTTGAATTGATTTAACATTTATGAACCTGTAGATTCTTTTGAGATTCTTTAGTTTTTACTTCTAACTTAATTAGAAGCTAGTTCTAGAGTAAGGTCTATAACTTTGTCCTAACTATCTTTAATCAACATCCCATACAAATCTCAAATCCAATAGGTTCATCTCCAAATGCATTATTTATTTAATCACTCATTCTCTGCAAAATGATGTACTACTCTTTTCCCTATAGTAACAATCAAAAAAAAAAAAAAAAAAAGACATCCCCTTTCATGTGATAACTCTGGCCACCTTGGAGTTTCTTCATCTCTTTGACCTCACCACATCAATATAGCCACCACATCTTTTCATTCATGTTTATTTAACATCTTTTCCTCTATGCTTCTGCTCTAGTTTCAGTTTTCATTACCTTTTACCTAAAATCTTCCATATTGTTTATCTCGAATCTTACCACCATATTCTTATTCAAAAAAATCTACTTATTTTTTTCTAAAATAAAATTTTGATTATGTCAGTTTCAATTTTGATTTTCTTTAGTGGATAAATTTAAAAAATCATTTAAGATGACAGCTGAGAGCTTTTCAGGATCAGTTCCTCTCTTTCTATGTCACAGTTGGGAAAAGGGGTAGTTGACCTCTCCATATTTCTTATTTCTCAATTCTGTGATTATTCTCTAATATTTAAGTCTTATGTCTACAATTAACCTTTAGGGTTCAGGCTATGGGACAGAGAACTGTGTCATTTATATGGTTTGCCACATTTTATTGGAATCACAACTCCCATTGGTTTCTCAGGTGGCAAGAAATAATGAAATTCATCATCATCTTACTTTTCATTTAACTCCTCAAGCAGATCTTTAGACCAATGGTCTAAACTGTAATGACTCAACTTTAGAAAAGTTTTATCCTAATTTAAAATAACTATAATTTAAGCACTTTATATTTCTAAGGCAAAATAAGTGGTTAGACCATTTTAACTCTTCCTTTTGTTAAAAAGCTTGAAGAAGAACTTTAATATTCATAGTACCCCTACAAGAATGCATTCCTTCATTTGTCTTTGTTAGTTTCAATAACATTTGTTTTATTTATAATTATTTCAAAATATAGCATTGATTCATATGAATATCAACAATAACACATTATAATTTTGTTTTATTATTTTATTTTTTCAGTTCTGGAGATTGAACTCAGGGCCTCACACATTCCAGACAAGTGATCTGCTACTTGGGTACAGCTCTAGACAGCATTTTATTTTTAAATAAAATTATAATTTATCAAATATTGTCTTTATCAAACTGTAAACCATGATTTCTTGTGTATAACTAAGCCATGTTATTGGGTAATTTAGGGTACATTTTTCTAAAGCACTGATTTTATCCACACACACACACAAAAAAAAAACACTTTGGGAAAATATTATATTAAACTATATTAAACGATTAATGATTTTGCTCTATTAGAATCAAACACTCAAATGTAATACAAAGAGCCACTGTGGAGACTTCTACTCATCATCATCATTATTATTTTTGCTTTTATTGCACATTTCAAGCCACACACAAAGATCTGGAGCACAGATGGATTTGCCTCTTATATTGAGTTTATATCAAGTGAAAATATTTGATAAAGACTATAATGGATGGAGAAGGTCTATTCTTTTCTCAGGCACCTTGTTAATCTTACTTTGATAGTTTTGATGAAGGAATATAAAGTGATAATAAGAAATAAAGGATTTAAAAGTTTTGATTCCAACTTCAGATTTCAGTTTGACTTCAAAGGATACATAAATGAATTGTGCGTTACTGTAAAAGAAAAAACTAGACGTGTCTACTGTATCAGAAGAAAGGAAGCACACCTTTACTTTCTGAATCTCCATTTATGTCTCTTATATTAGGCAGTTATGACTTTATATGTAACCTAGTGCTTTATTTCTTGCATAGATATACTGTACAGGTGTAATTTTGGTGATCTTTAATTTTAACTACATTTGTCCATATTTAATTCATAGAAAAGTATTCTTCAAATTCCTTACAAATTTACTCTGTTGTCACATTGATTTGGAGGGGTTCTAATTTAATTCACTTCTCCTCAGACATCAATAAGCATCCCTAGTCGACATCACAGGTGTTTAAGAACTTTTAAAACATGTACAATTTCTTCTTTAATCTTTTTTTCCTTATCTAAATTGCTTCCATCACATCAATTATTTTACATGGAAAACATTTTGAATCTCTTTAATGAGCTAACCTAGTCTCCTTTCTATGCATTTTAGATCAGGCAAAGATGCTCTTAAACTATAACACCTACAAATGAATATGATGCTCAGCATGTAGCTTATACAGTAAAGATTAGTGTTTATACAAGATTTTTCTCCTCCTATATCCCATATGTTAAAAAATATGATTATACCTTTGTTCTCAGTTCAGAATAGTTATACACTGATGGTCTTCTATATCCATTTTAACTCATTTTAATGACCTTTTTCCTACTCATCTGTGATTCTTAAAATGTTACATTTGTAAATTGGCTTAATATAATTTAGATTACCATAGTAGAAAATCACTTGACTCATTCCAAATTAAAGTGCTGGAAAAAATGGAAGCTGTAGTTATTTTAGTTGCTCCACCCTGAACCTAGCAATTAAAAATAATTGCCACATTTTCCATTTTTTAAAGTTACTCAGTCTGGATGTGACTGCATTTCTGGTCTTTTAAAATAAAAAAGAGAAAAATACATTACTTCTAATTATTATGATAGTTTAAAATAATAAAAATAGCTTGATTTGGGTAAAAATCAGGTTTTTAGCTTTTTTGTTTAGCTCAACATACTTTTTCAAATGTTTCAAAAGACCTTAATTTTATCTAATTTAGTTTTGACTAGAAGTAAGTGGTGGTTTATTTATCAATAAGAATGTTCAATCAGAAATGGTTCAAAATTCCATAGTGAGTTAGAGGGAATGCAGGACCTATCTGAACCCTACAGAGTCAGCTTCCTAAATAACCATTATCTACTAAGACAGGTCCACAGCCAACCCAGTCCATCATAAAATTAACAGTAAAATAACAGTCACATTTTTGTAATGAGCAAATTGCTAAAGGTTCTCATTTTAAACCACAAAACAAAAAATTATTTGTATGTAACAAGTGCCAGCATAAGATTTATTGAAAGCTCATCTTAGAAGAACATTTGTAGTTGCCATTAAAACAAGCAAGTTCAGTAGAAAAAAAAATTGTACTACTAGAGAATCTTTCATGTGAATTTTAACATTGACATATAAGTTATGAATTTTTAACTTGGGGAGTGGATCTATACATACATTTCTTTAAAAATGTTCATGTCATAGGCTATAAATGTTCCCCTTAGTTTAGTTTCATCTAGATGTGCTGAATGGGTTCTCTTGTTAAATTTATCTTTATATTTGGATATCCTTTAAAGAATTTTGGTAACACCATTCACGTATGACCTACTGCCAATTCTTGCAGTTTAAAAAGTACCTATAAGTGAAATGAAAGAACACAAAGTTCTACAAAATAAATGTTTGAAATGCAAAATAATCTAGTTCTTTAATCAAACATTTATTAAGTTCCAACATGGATCTGGCACTCAGTGAGACCCTAGATCACAGTGCTTACAATAAGTTTCCATGCCAGGAAGTGTGGATGACTCAGGAGCTGTTGGTCCAGTCAAATTGGTTTAAAATATTAAAAACAAAACAAACAAACAAACCTTTTGACTTGGCTTTTTATTTCAAATTGATGATTACTTTCTAGCCATATCTATTTTGGAACTGAAGGAAAAGTTGAAGAAATATTGTCTTAACTTGTTTAAAAAGGAACAGATCATTTAAAAAATGATAAATCATTAAAACAACAAATATATATTATTTCCTTTAGTCTTTCCCAAAAATTATAAATTTGATACTTCCATTATTCCTGTTTTGTAGGTGGGGTAACTAAGGACATAGAAAATGTAAAAACATACTAAACATTTCACAGCTAAGTGGTAGAAAAGGCTTTGAGTCTGACTCACTGAAGGGTCTGAGCCTTTTATCATTATACCATTCTCACTCTTTTAATAAATAAGCTAAGGTACTTATTATTATTAATGACAATTATGATGTTTTATTTGATATAATATTTTCTCATTTATCATCTATTATGACATAGGTATTCAAGTAACCTTTAAAATGAATGAATGAAATATTCGAAAGCTGTGGGGAAAATGACAGCAATTTCAAATTTAGACTACTAATTATTATATGTGTAATACTTTACTTTCATCAAATTATTTTATTTCCTTAATATTTTTTCAAGTTATGGTTAAGAAGTAATTTCCCTTTGACCATTCTTCATGTAGACATTTGAGATATTAGGTAGATCTGACTTTCCACTGTAACTCCACATTATCTTCCATTTATCTCAAATTGCTTTATATTACTTTCTTTTTAAATTAACTTCATGAAGATTACATGAGAAAAGACTACAGGTTCTGGAAATAACACTCAACTTGAAATTTTGAGATTGATTTTGTTTTTCACATCTTGAACTAACATAAGGTATGAGCACAATGATTTTGCTAAGCTCACTGAAAACTTACATTAAGTATAAACATTTGCAAAATATTTTTTCTGCTGTAAATATAATTATTAAAAAATAAGTATTTAAAAATAAATTTTTAAAAAGATTGTTTAAGCAAATAAGTTGTTCCTCTTTATTAATTCAAAAAAGATATTTTTATAAATGGGCCAAAACCTTAAGCGGACAATTTACTAATGGTGATAGATAGATGGTAGGAAGTATGTACAGTGATGCTCCATATTATCTTTGGAAAAATGCAAATTTAAAAAACGCTGAGATATGACTACATACCAAAACACCCAAACACTGACAAGAGCCAGTGCTGGTGAGGATGTGGAGCAACACCACATTCTTTGTGGTAGAAATGAAAAATGGTACAGTCACTTTGAAAGGCATTTGGTGGTTTCCTACACAATTTAACATACTCTTCCCACATGAAGAGTGGAGTTGTGTTCCCTGGTAGTTACCCAAGGAAATTGAAAACTTATATCCACATAGAAACTGCATGTGGGCTAACTGCCAAATCTTGGAAACCACAATAATGTACTTCTGTAGGTGAATGGATAAATACATTGGTACCACCAGATAATGATACATGATTCAGCACTAAAAAGAAATGAGCTCTCAAGCCAGGAAGAGGCATGCAGGAAACTTCATTGCATACTAAAAAGTGAGAGTAGCTAAGCTGAAGAGGTTATCTACTACATGTTTCCAGTTATGTGATATTCTGGGAAAGGCAAAATAATGATGACAATATATTGATTAATGATTGTCAGCAGTTGAGATGTTGAAGTAGGCAGAAAGCAAAGGAGTTTTAGAGTAGGGGGAACTACTCCATATGATATAATGAGGTATATGTGCCATTGTAAATTTGTCCATACTCTTAGAATATACAACAAGGATTATCCCTACTATTAGCTGTGGACTCTAGGTGATAATTTCCTTACCAGTATAAATTCATCAATTGTAATAAATCCACCTCTTTGGGAGGTTGTTGATACAGAGGGAGACTATGTATGTGTAAGGGCTGGAGCATACAGAAAAGCCTGTATCTTCTGCTCATTCTTCCTGTGAATTTAAATTGCTTTAAAAAATAGTCTATTAAGGTGAAAAGAAAAGAAAATTAAAATCACATTTAAAAACGATATCCAATCTTAGTATTAAAAGTCACTGAAAAACATAGTAGGAAACATTGGGTTGGAAAAGCTGTTAAATCTTGATGAGAAAGAGGCTGAATATATACAATGTGAGAAGAATGTTTGGAAATGGAAATTGAAGGAGGTACACATGAGATGAAAGCCTTTCCCCATTGCTGGCTGATAATAGAAAGAATTGAGATCACACAGAGTATACTATGCTCAATAACTTATTTTCTATTTATTCTTCTTTACTATATTAAGTTTATGATTATTATCTTTTATTTAAAATGTGTTAAACTCTACTTATTTTCATTAGAAATGTTTCTTTAAAGTATTTTATAATTTTACAATATTGTTATAAATTAAGGATTGTAACTGTTCAAAATCTGTAATGTAAATATTTTCTAGTGTCCTATTAAGTCAGTAATGAATGTGGAACATGTATGTAAAATCAAAATAATATACTAATATAAAGAAAACTAAAAAAAATTTCATTTCACTGAAGAATCATATTTATTGATTTCATCCTTCTACCTGTACCAATACAGGATATAGAAAGAATGACAGAAACACTTGAATTGCTTTGAAAAAACAAATAGTTTGAAGCAAAGGAAAAGTATGACAAAATGAAATAATATATTAGGTTAGGTCTGTTTATATCCTTAAAAGTATAATTACTAGTTAGCCCGGAGTGGTGGCACATTCCTGTAATCCCAGCCACTTGGGAGGCTGAGGCAGGAGGACCACAAGTTCAAAGCCAGCCTCAGCAATAGCAAAGTACTAAGCAACTCAGTGAGACCCTGTCTCTAAATAAAATACAAAATAAGTCTGATGATGTGGCACAGTGGTTGAGTACTCCTGAGTTCAATCCCCAGTACCATAAGTACTAGTTAGAAATTAAGCTATATAGATTTTGTTACATCCTTATGTGTTCACTCAGTAATTTTCTTCATATTGATTTCTTTTTCTTTTATAATGACATAATATATGAGGTTGTCATACAGCCATTTTACAAAAATTTTCTGACCAAAATTTTTTAGTTTATGAAGAAAAACATAGTCATAAGTGTCTAATGCTTTTAAAATTATAATTATGCATTAGAGAAAATTTTTCTGAATTGAAAAAAAATAATTTAGATTGCCTAAATTTGGAATATAAGGCAAGGAATCCAAATTAAGTTACAGTTTATGAAATGACTTTTTTCCAATTACATTTTTGGTAGGAAAGAAAAGTAATATTTTTGTCTATTCTTATCTACCAGTCATAAAGATAATGCTTGGTGGAGAAGATAAGGGTACTGAACAATAGAAATTATAGACTTATTTGAAATTACAGAATCCATGATATTTTGGAATTACTGACCCAAGATGACTCAATAACCAATTAACTCTGAAATTCCCTAAAAGGTCCATAGTTTCCAAGAATTGTCTTGGTTTATGGCAGAAAATATTAGTAACATGAATATGTAATTTGTAAAAGGAAAACTAGAAGTGTGAAGAGTGTACATAAAATTTTTCAAATTATTAATAATAGAATGTTCAATACATGATGGAAGGCGTGTCAAAATTGTACAGGTGTTGGGGGCCTGAATGAATTATGGGTTAATTTGAGCCATCTCAAAGCAGATCCTCTGAGATCTCTTGGTGAAATCCCACTGATTGGAGACTGTTCACTTTATGCTGACACCTTGCCCATTGGCTCAGACCACCCTGGGTTCCAACGCTTCAGTCCAGAAGTAGAGGAGGTGGAGGAGGTGGGCGTAACCTGCTAAGCCCCAACCAAGTTGCTTTTGCCATCCTGGTTCTGTTTTTCTCAGGAAGTTCTCACACTGGATCCCACTGGGGTTCCTACTCATATAAATAAAGCATGTGAGCTCAATTTGGTTGTTAAATCAAGTCTAGATCAGAGCTGGATCATCCCACCCTGCCCCAGCTTTTCACTTATTTCTGTGTCTTGTCTTTATTTCTTAAATTTATCATTCCTTAAATATTTCTAATCTGACTCTCCTCCCTTGGGGAAACTGAGTAAATTTTGGCAGGTCATGATATAAAGGAGCCAGCTTAAAGATGTTCCATGACCAAATCTTAAAAAAAAAAAAAAAATGAACAACAATAAAACAATGGATTATAATCCTAGAAAAAAATAAATAAATATGAGTCTATGTTGATGAAGAAATAATTGAATAAATAAATAAATGGGGGTGAAGGAAAAGCTCTTCCTTACAGAATTCCACTCAACAAATGGAGGATGATATGTAAATATAAAATCAACATCTAGTGAACACCACAGTAATGTGTGTTGCCAGAAAACATTATCAAAAGATGCTAAAATTAATGAGTTAAAGTATGATAAAAAATAGGTTTATTGCATAGACTGGAACCATCCCCCAAGAATATACTTATTAACAATGAAGAAAAGTATTATTCTGGAAAAACTTGTTAATTCTATCTTAACCAAAAGGTCAATGTTACTGTCACTGACAATAAGACATATTAGTATGATGTACTGCCTGATCTTAAGCACGGAGAAAAACACAATGTCATACCTGTGGTGTTTTGTCTAAACTGTAGAACCTTAATTTATTCATGGAAATAGAAAAGAAAACCCAAAGCCAGAAACATCTACAAAATAAATAAATAGTATGATTGAAACATGTCCAAATCATGAAAGACAAACCTCTTTCCTGATTAGAGAAGTCAGGTGCCATGAAACTAAATGCAATATGGAACTTGTACCTGATAAAAACCACATTAGCAGAATTGATCATTCTAAATTAGTTTCTACTATTGTGTCAATACCAGTTGCCTGCAATTTGATTTTATATTAGCCTTTGGGGTCAGCTGAGTTAATCTATAGGGGAACTATTTTTATAATCCCCAACTTTTAATTTTTCTCTATTTCAAATACAAAGCTAAAAAGTCAATAAATTTTAAAAAACAAAATCTTACCTTTGAGATTTTAATATCTTTAATCATATTCTTTGATGACTATCTATGCTACTTTTCCTAAACTACTGAAAAAATTTTAATTTATCCTACTAACTAGCCAATAAGGGAAAAATAATCAGATCAATAAAAATATTTCTGAAAAGTCTTTCCTAAGCATTTAAGTAGATGCTACAGAAGTAATGCAATAGGGACTGATCCTAGAAAAGTTTACAACTTTATGAAGAACACTCAGGATTGTGTCATTGGAAAGTTAAATTACAATATGATGCAGAAATGTAGTATGTCAATAAATGTGGTTGTGCAGAGGAAGCTGCAGCTATACCCTGTTAACTGAAAAAAAAAAAAAAAAAAAAAAACCAAAAAAAACCACCAGGTTCAGTTGATTTGAGTTAAGTGAGGTGGAAATATATCTAAATGTATGTAAATGCTGAAACTATGATTTGGAGTATAGAATTAGGTACTCAGACTTTAGAAAACTAAATAGTCCACAGAAGTCGGAATGAATATTCTTATGGTAATACTAATTACAATAACTTTAGGTACAATTTATTATGAAATTACTATGTCTAGTTTCAGAAAATCTTTTAATCCTCACAACAGGATATGAGGTGTTGTCTATTATTTAATTCACTTTTACAAAGGAGGAACAGCTCTTTAAACATGATGTTAATTGTTGAAGATCGCACCATAGATAATGTAATGGAACAATAAGTCTGACTCTAGAGCCACATTTCCCTAAAGAAAAGACATCCTGCACTGGAGATTAAACTTGTTTCTTTTTCTGAGGAGATGTAGACCAGAGAGGTGGAAGGATTCTACGTTGTGAATGATTTATAAGTAATCATGCTCTTTTGTCTGAATTGGATGGTAATCATAGCTGTAGTGTTTGTGGGTCATATAGGAAAAGCTACCAGACCACTCCATGTAAAAAAAAAAAAATGGCCTGAACTTTCTTGGAAGTAATCAAACTTAACAATAGTCTAGGCAGACAAAGCAATCAGCTCTTCTGAATTTGAGGACCTAAAATGAGCAGATGCCTGGACCCGGAGAGGGAATGGGAGATTGAAAAGTGGTTGAATCTCTACGTAAAATTAAGTTCTATACCTGACTTTTTCTATCCTAATTTCAGGGAACACTCTAGGAATGGAGAGTCACAGGAGTCTATAATCAAGGGAAAGGTCTTACGAGTTCAGCTGCAGACATATTGAATATGAGATTGATCTGGGACATCTGAGTGCAGGTTTTAGGCAACTTATATTACCACAAAAGAGTGACTTGGGGATTAGATACAGATGTGGTAGTCATTGGTAGATTAACAAGCAAAATATTAGCAAGCATAACAAGCTATTAGCAGGCACAGTCTAATCCACACCATCTGATCCCTAAACCCAGTGAAAACCTAGCAATCTGTGCAAACATATCTTTCTTGAAAGTTTATATAGCAATAATGAAGGGCAGATAATTAAAAGGACTCACCCAGCTCTGGAGAACTTAGAAATATCCATAGACAATTCTATCACAAAGTTCAAGAAAGTAAAGATACAGGACAGCAGGAGAAAGAAACGCAGTTCATTACGGACATGTCTTCTAACACCTAGGTGCAGATCTCCGAGTCCTTTCTTACTTAGATGGAGTATTATTATTTTTTTTTAACACACATGTGACATGCCTTGGTTCAGGCAACCAAAGCACAAGTGGACTGAGGAGCTACTTTCCACGGAGAAGCTTTCACTTTCAAGCTGTAATTCTTTACAAGATCTCTGGAATCCTCCCTCTGTACTACCTGACCTTCACCCTCTATCATATAATCTCAGCTCTTCTTCTCTGAACAGCTTACTGGAGATTTTTACTGGAGGCTTCTGAATTCTTCAAGTCAATGTCACTTCTGAACCTTGGTCATCCTGAGACCCTTAGCTACTCTGTGCCTCGTGCTCTTTGGTGGTGACCTTGTTAGCAGCCATGCTCAATTTGGAGTATGAGAATATGTCCCCTGTTACGTGACTCAGCTTAACTGCTCCCTTGCAGAACCCTTCACCACATTCTGGGTAGAGTCCTACTCTGTCTACAAAGGAGTTCATGTGTGCTATTTTTGAAATCCATGTTTGTAGGAATCATCATTTTCTCTCATCACTCCTGCTTCATTGATTTAAACCTGTTTTCTACTATCTGGTGGGTGATTTGGGCCTCACAGAACGTTTTCAGGGAGGTTTCCTGCCACAAAATTTTACTTCAGATGTCATTCAAGTTTGCTTGTGGGTTTGCTTTAATTTCGTCATTCTGTCTGTTTTATCTGGGGTTTAGTGGGAGAAAGGAAAAGAGAGGTAGAAAGCAGAACTTTCACGTTCTCCTGACAGAATTTGAACCATCAGTTTAGTCAAATTTTGTACTTCATGTTGTCCTAGGAAGTGACACATTTCACCAAGCTTTCAAGTTCTTCTGACACTTCCGTGTCTCTTTCAAAGGAATTGTGGCTCATTATAATAAAATCTACATTTGATTTCAAAAGGACTTTATTTTATTATTATTTTTTTTATTTTCTACTTTTAGTGCTGGAGATTGAACCCAGGAGAACTTCACCATTGTCACATCCCTTTCCCATTTTTAATTTTTTATTTTGGGACAAGGTCTCACTAAGTTGCCTAGGACCTCACTAAGTTGCTGAGGCTGGCCTTGAACTTAAGATCCTCCTGCCTCAGCCTTCCAAGTCACTAGGATTACAGGCATGTATCACCACACCCAGTAAAAGGAACTTATTTTTAATTATATAAATTGGGCTTTTAATAAATTATGTTTTTAAAATGAATTCATGATTTTTGAAGCAAAAGAACTTCTTTATTTGTGCATATGTGATGGAGACAATTCACTTAAGTATGTATGTGTCTATGGACACTTATTTATTGGTACTTATACATATGAATGGTAAAACAAGCTTAGGTCCTAACTTTTAAATCGGTATTCTGCATATAAAAATATTTACCTCTTTTTTTCAAATGTATCATATTCAACGGAACCATAATACACACACACACACACATATATATGTATATATATACATATATATATGAATATATATTAACATATGTATATGTATATACACATATGTGAATAAATGTGTATACACAAACACCCGCACACACAAACACACACAGACACATAATTTGCCTTTATAGAGCAGTGAAGATATACTCTAACTTTGGTAATGGACTGACCCTGTTACCCAAAATTTTATTGCTCTTTTCCTAAGAGAGGGACATGCAAAAATGGATATCTTTTTCCATTCCATGTCATGAAGCCAGACTACCAAGGCTGAGCACCAATCACACGAATTTATTCTGTGACCAAAAATGGAGAACCTAGATTACAAATCAATTACCCATTGGGGTAGAGGGAGTCATAAGTAAAAGATTGAGGGTCATGGTTAAGGTAATAGAGGGGGGTAATATACATGTCTTTTCTTGGATAGATGAAAATTTTGTAGTAATTTCAGTACTGCATCTTTTTTGTTTCTTTTACAGCTCTTTCTGGCCATAGTAATGGTATTTTCACCTATCATTGTGCTGATGGGATTCGTCTTTCATACAGACGGCATAATAGTGGGGTTCTGAATCAATTAGAGGCCAGTTAGGAGGCCTTCTTAGATTGAGCTGGTTTCTACTGATCTGGCCACTGAGGGCTCTGAGCTCTTAAACATCCTGTTCTTAAGAATAAGCAGAGTTAGGGTTTGGGCAAGTGTTCAGCTAGGCTATATAATTATTATGCTGGATAACAATATCATTTTAACTAGATATGGATACTAAGAACATATGTGTGCTTAAAAAAAATCCATGAGTTTACAGTATTACCTAACCCATTTTTTTAAAGTAGCATAATATTTCAGCTTCACATTTTCTTTTAATGCAACAAGAGAAAAATTGCAGTCCGGCATGAAAAACACAACAAAGAAAGATATCTTTTATCTCCTGTCAGGAAACATTTTTGAAAACAAACATTCAACCTAGTGCAACTTCAAAGAAGCAATCATTTGAGCAAGAAAAATTCAAAACTGTATGGTCTAACTATTTATCATTACAGCAATGACTCTGCATTTAAAATGAGAATCATCTCAGATCCACTTATATTTTAAAACACTTAACTGGGCAATTAAGCTTCATCAAAACATTTTTTTTTTGTATTTGGTATTTGAGAAACAATACCATATGCTAGGATGCACATTATTAGACCTAAACAATATTTGGAAATAGTTTGTCTCTATTCTGACAATAAATTTAGATTGATGTACTTTTATTTTTAAATATCCCAAGATATTGTGCTTATACAATTCTTTTAAGTGAAAATACTGCAGTACCTCATCAGGAGTTATACAGAAACCTGGACTGAACAAATTAGTATTTGATATATTTTGTTTAAATCACTGACAATGTGGTCATATAGTATGTTAGCAAAATAAATGTATTTGAAATTACAGTAGAACACATTAGTTAGGAAGACGTTTTCTCCAGCCTATTCATTTCAAAGTATTGTAGCAAATTCTAAGGAACTTGGTCAAGAACTGGATAGTTGCTGAGCTTCAAAGATCAGGGCTATGCCATCCTCGACAGAGGTCAGTGTTCCTGACTATGGACAGAAACCTTAAAATAAAAAGCACTGCTATGAACGTGCAAGAGAGCATGTTTTAAGGCATTCCTTAAAGTCACAAAGCCAGAATTAGCTTATGAAGGAGATATTGAAGAAAAGATGACTTAATTCATATAAAATTAGTTTGGTTTAAATGTAAGATCTAGGCATTTTTCTAAGTTTTCCTCAATGTATTTATCTGTATCATACTGCTTTTCCTCATTAATGTATAAATAATGTTGTTATAGTGTCTCATTATTCTATTTCTATGCTTTCATTCAGATTGGTAACATCAGGAGCAAATGCATAGTAACTGGCACATGCATAAGACCTCAAATAAAGCAAGTCAATTTATGTTTTTTTTTTTTTTCATGAGAAGGGATAGGAATTCATATCATTTTAAAAAATCTGATGAAAAAGACTAGTTTTATGTTTTGATGTTTTGCCCTCCCCACCCATTTTTTTGCAATACATTGTAGACTAAAACTTTTGTAAAATATTCTAACTATATAATACAAATAATCATTATTAATATTGCTATTTACTAGGCATTATTTTCTGGAGCTTACGTTGTGTTCTTTCACTTGTACACAGACTAGGTCTCAGCCAAAGACTGAAAAGGATCAGTTCCAGGTCATCTTCTTGCCTCCTGATTCATACCTTGCAAAATTTTGGCCACCTGGGCTTGTCCACATTCTCGTCTTTCTTCTAAAGTCTGCAAAATCACTGGATTCTCCTTTCTCCTTTTTCCTCCCTGCACTATGTCTTAAAAACTACCCTAGCTGTAGGAAACTCTGCAGAGGTTCACAGTTTATTTTCCCTCTCTCACAGATGACAATTCTGCTCCCCCTGTTATGCAGAGTCTGGAGAATATTGCTTCATACATGTTGTCTGCTTTGCTAGCTTTCTAATGAGGGAAGGGGAATTTGTTTTCTACTTTGCCTTATTAGGGAACAGCAGTTGCCTTCCTTCACCATCAGAAGCTATTTTCTCTGGATATAGAATTCTAGATGTACCGTTTTATTTATTTTGTTTTGTTTTTATCCTCCTGGCACTTTAAAGATGTCATTATCCTTTCTCCTGCTTCCTTTC
Organism: Spermophilus citellus; assembly: GCF_964194105.1. Classification (NCBI taxonomy): domain Eukaryota; kingdom Metazoa; phylum Chordata; class Mammalia; order Rodentia; family Sciuridae; genus Spermophilus; species Spermophilus citellus. The sequence continues at coordinate 67,744,821 of NC_138196.1, read as the reverse complement.
CTTCAGATGAGAAACGAACTCATACACTTCCTGCCCTGTAGGCAACAGTCAATGTGTTATATCATTGAAACTCTGTTCTGTTTTTTTTGTTTTTTGTTTTTTTTTTTTTGGTCAGTGAATTTTTTCCCTTTATCTTTCTGTTTGGATAATTTTAATCTATCACTCTTCAATTTAAGAAAATTAAATTTCATGGGTGCTTTTTTTTTCCCCCTCATCATGGGTGCTTTTAAATTTTGTGTCCAAACGGCTCTTAATGCCAATAGAATTTTTAAAAATATAAATATCCAACATTCTTAGTTTGGGAATTTAATTCAGTTAATTTTGAATTTTACAGCTGTCTTTAAGTTCCTTATGTTTACCTTTGAGGCCTACCATTTTCTGTAGAATCTTTGCTGTATTTGTCACTATTATTATGAGAACTTTAGTTCCTAATTTGAATGTTCAATTTGTAGGCCTATATTTGTTACCTGTTTTTTCTCAGTATCTGGGGTAAAATTTTTTTGTTTAATTATTAATTTATTAAATATCACTTAATTTAGGATGTAGTATTATGGAGGCAGAGGACTCTAATCTTTCTCTGAAAAATGTTGGCCTATTTATGTTTTTTTTTTTTTTTTTTTTTTAATCCAGCTGTGAAGTTGATCTTGTTGCTGGGTTGTTTTTAAGATCTTTTGTTCTATTTTTGCCCTTAAGCTGGAGCATAACCCTTAATCCAAGAACATGTTCCTTATATCTGAAGCACATATGGACTTTCATATGAGCTTAAGGGGTTTCAATGGAAATCCAATGGCTTTTAAGAATCCCCTCCAACCCCAATCTCTATCCTTTTCCTGGGCAGCCTCAGAACTTTCTAAAGACCCTTTTTAGCCTAGAGTTCTTGTGCATCTCTGAGCTATTTCTACTTCAGTATCAAGTATTTTTGGTTTAGGAGTCAAATGAGGATTACAGCAGAAATCACAGAGGATTTTAAGATGCTTCCCTGCAACAGACTATTTGCCAGTTACCAGTCTGTATACCCAAAATGCCAATTCTGATGTCATAACCCAAAGGATTTCATCAAATCAATTTGTGGGATGTAGGGGAACACAAACATTCAGAACATAGCAGCAATACAAGCATTCAGAGACCAAGTCCAAGTGAGGGTTTTAATGTGTACTTTATTTTTATTGAAGCTTGAAACTCCAATCTTGCTTCTTTCCTGTGTGTCTCATAAACTGTATTATCTATTTTATAATTTACCAAATATAAAATTGCAGATTTTATCAATGCATTTAGTATTCTTCACTTTTCCCTGTTTTTTACTCTTGGATCAACCCTTGTGGGATTGTTACCAAAAAGTAGATGCAGAAATAGTATTACTTTCAATCATTTGTGCTGCTTCTTCCTGGGAAGAGAAATAAACCCCAACTTCTGCTCTAAAGAACATTCATTTACCTAGCACCAAACAGCTGGCATCTGAAGTAGACCTCCAAGTCCATTAACAATCCTGATCAATGGATAACTAACAAAGGAAGTCTGCAGAATTTTCTTGGAGCTTTTCTCTATACACTGCTTTGGATTAACCTTTGATAACAAGCATAGTTGTGTTGCTTTTTCGTCTTTAAATACATTGTATAAGTGTAGCAAACCCTTTTTTTGTCAAAATTAACCCATATTATATTGCAGTTGTAAATGACTTTTCAAACTTGTACCCGTTCAACTGGAATAACTCTTATGATTTATAAATGTATAAACACACTTTATTACCCAGGTTGATTTTTATCTTCACTAGATAGATCAGTGATAGAAGGAGTACAAAGGTTTTTTTTACAAGTAACTTCCATATCTTTTATTAAATTAACTGTGTTTTTTTTCTTTCTATAAAGGAAAATATCATAGCAATTGACAGTCTAGAAAATTCTAGAGGAATTTTGGAATGAATTGAAGTTTTCAGGTATTACTCTCCAAAATTTGTATCTCAAAGCAACATTATGATAGCTACAAAGAAAAATAATAAAGCTATTTTCTTCCAGACAACTTATTAGATGTGAAAATACGGTCTTGTCAAAATTCACAAAAGCTTACCAAATGCTGAATTTGTTGTTTGGATCTGAGCTAAGCAAAAAATAGTAATAAATTTTTTGCTGTAGTGTTAATTTTTTTCTGTCATATTTCTTAATTTTTAAAATGTCTTGGACATAGTTAGCACATCTTTTCTCCAAATCCATATCTTGTGGGAGAAACATCAGGGTGCTTCTCAAAAGTGATGATCTCAAATGATGCTCTCAAATAAAAAATAGCACAAAATCTTTTATCCTTCTCTTTGGACCTGAAGATTTTGGTAAAGTTCAGCTATAGGTGATAGAACCTTTCCAGAATTCATTTAGGCAACTTTGTTTAGACATTATATTTGAAGTCTGAAAGTTTTTTCCAGGACCTTTATGGACTATTCTAAGGTCTGTTTATACTTAGTATATTTTGGAACACTAGAACATTTCAAACTAATTTTTTCCTAATTTAAATATAAGTTAGATATATTAAAATGTTTACTCTAAGAATACATATATGTATTCACTCATTCTTTAATGAATATCAATGGAAACCTCATGTCAAGATTTAATACTTTAAAATTTTAGTTATAAGCTTGAAGGTGAAACGTTCCCCTATGAATATCAATTGCTTTAAAAAAACAAACAAATAAGCAAAAAGCCTCCCTGTGATCTTAGCCACAGAGCTGTAAAGACAAAATTCTCTTTCAAATTAGAGTTTTAATGAAAAACAGATAATAGTTTTGGTATGTATCACAACAAATTTTTTTACAGATAAAAATAGTTCTACCTGAGTTGTATTCTCTAGATAGAAAACTAGGAGAGAAAGAATTGGACAAAAGAAAAGTTATTTAGCATAAAATTTAAAAATGTTCTCTTGCACTGCTGTGCATATTTCTTACTAAATCTAAGTGTTGAACCTTCTCTGATACTATAGTTTCCTTGACCTTGTTTTCTGTAGTTGATGTTTCATGCATATGAAGGCCATTGATTCTTGTACTCTAAACTGGACTTAATTGTTTGTTGACTTTGTGTTGTAATTGCTTTTCTGAGATTTTCCATGTGCACTATCATCCACCTGTAATTAGAGATTCCATTACTTCTTCTTTATACCTGGCAATGCCTCCAAAGATTTCACTTTCTATTTGTATTGGCTAATGTCTCCAGTAAAGTGCTGAATAATAGTGGAAGTAATGGGCCTTCTTGCCTTGTTTTTGAAGTATTTCCTGTCAAGATGACCTACATTTAGTTAATTTCATTTGAATTCTCATGGATTTATTTATTTGATATATCTTTCTGTGTTTTTCTTCCTTATGCAAAAATTGTGTTCGTGGTAGTTATAAATCTTTGCTTTTGATTGTTCATAATTTGTCTATAATTTTCATAATTATAAATCTTGAAAATCACTGTGGTAAGTTGTATATATATTTTCCAAATAATTGTTCTCTGCAAATGATGTTTTTCCACAATATTCATTGTGTCAGCATGTGTCCATTATGAAATAAATACAGCAGTTGTTTTTTCCAGGAATCAGAGGTTAAATGTAATTTGTTTAAAGTTGCGATATTTTAGGATTAAATTTGATAGTGGGCAATAAATTTATTATTTTCTGGTTCTTATCTTTCCCCTCCCTTCCCCCCACTTCTTTTTCTTTTGTCTGGATTTATTTATTCTTATGACTTAGATATAAGGTATACCCCTAAAGGTTATATGTGAGACAAGGCAAGAATTTTCAGAGGTGAAGGATTACATTAGGAGACTTGTGATCCAGTCCTCACTGATATGGATTACCTTGGTGGTAACTGTAGGCAGGTAAAGTGGGGTTGGAGGAAGTTGGTCACTGAGGATGTGCTTTTGGTCTTCATATTTTGTCCAGGGTGAGCAGAGTTCTTTCTGCTTCCAGAATTCCATATCCTGAGCTGCTTTCTTCCACCATGTCCTTCTGCCATCATATTCTGCCTTACTGTGGGCCCAGAGCTATGGAGTCACCTGACCATGAACTGAACCTATGAAATGGACATTGCTTTTCTTGGGTATTTTGGTTATAGGGATACAAAAGCTGATGAAAAAAATTATGGTAGAAGATGGACATTTTTCATGAACAAGACGGATATTTAAATGATTGTCAAATAAATAGGATATGAAAAATCACAGCAGCTTGGGTCAAGCATATTCAACAGATGTTAATCTGTGCCAGTTCCAGCAAAACATAGTTATTAACCACTTGATTTGTTTCCACTTGAATGAAAAATAGTTCATACTCCTTATACATACAATGTTTGAGGCTTCTTTTGCCTAGAAGTATTGCATAATAAATTTTGTAAACAAGAGATGATTTGGGTTGACTTGTGTATTGACTTGGTTTTATCTTGGTGCTTAGTTATTACTTTAGTCCACTGGATTCTTGAAGAAATTCACTTCTCTTTGTGATGCCTTGACTATCATTCTATCATTTTCTATAGAATATGTCACAAAGCCTTGGAATGATGCAGTTCACTAAATTGGTAACAATCTCTTGGAATACAGCCATAATGATGGTCATTATTTATCACAATGAACATATTTTTCTTCTGATAGAAGTGGTGTGTTTTTATGAACAATGTACTTCTATAAAACCCAAAGTACAAAAGATAAAAACATAAAAATTACTACTTTATAATAAATTAATTACTGTAGTAATTATATTCTGTGAATCATAAGTATCATCTAATTCTTTAATTGCTTGCACCATGTAAAATGGATTTTTAAAATTTTTTTTAATAGAAAGTATACCCCTGATTACAACTGTAATTAAAACCAGTCATTTCTTTAAAAGGGATGTTGAGTCAGGAGGTTTTCAAGTTTGAGGCCAGCCTGAGTAATTTAGCAACTTAGCAAGACCCTGTCTCACAATAAAAATATAAAAAGGGATATGGATGTGGCTCCATAGTAAAATGTGTCCAGGATTCAATCACCCTCCTCAAAAAAAAAAAAAAAAAAGCTGACTTTGATTGTACAAATGCAAAGTATTGGTCAAAGTATTTTAATCCTCTTGGAAATGTGCTATAGATTTTTGCGAGGACGTGGAGAAAAGTGTACATTTGTACATTGCTGGTGGGACTGCAAATTGGTGCAGCCAATTTGGAAAGCAGTATGGAGATTCCTTGGAAAGCTGGGAATGCAACTACCATTCGACCCAGCTATTCCCCTTCTCAGACTATTCCCAAAAGACCTAAAAAGAGCATACTACAGGGATACAGCTACATCAATGTTCATAGCAGCACAATTCACAATAACTAGACTATGGAACCAACCTAGATGCCCTTCAATAGATGAATGGATTAAAAAATGTGACATTTATATGCAATGGAATATTACTCAGCACTAAAAAATAACAAGATCATGGCATTTGCAGGGAAATGGATGGCATTAGAGCAGATTATGCTGAGTGAAGCTAGCCAATCCCTAAAAAACAAATGCCGAATGTCTTCTTTGATATAGGGGTGTGTGTGACTCAAAACAGATCAGGGAGGAAGAACATGAGAAGATTACCATTAAACAGAGAGGAGAGGTGGGAGGGAATGGGAGAGAGAAGGGGAATTGCACGGAAGATGGAAGAAGACCCTCATTGTTATACAAAATTACATATAAGATGGTGTGAGGGGGAAGGAAAAAAAGAAAGAGAAATATGTTACAGTAGAGGGGGTAGAGAGAGAAGAGGGGAGGGGAGGGGAGGGGAGGGGGGATAGTAGAGGATAGGAAAGGCAGCAGAATACAACAGACACTAGTATGGCAGTATGTATAAACGTGGATGTGTAACCATTGTGATTCTGCAATCTGTACATGTGGGAAAAATAGGAATTCATACCCCATTTGAATCAAATGTATGATATATGATATGTCAAGGTGACTGTAATGTTTTGAGCAACTAATTAAAAAAAAGAATGTGTTCTGGAGCTGTATTCCATCCAAGATGCTTGGATGTTGTCTGTGGCCTATGTTTCTTTGACAATTATTCCAGTTTCTCAGTGAAAAAAATCCACAATTTCTATTTGTTCTTTGGAGACTGATAGCACTTAATCTGCAATTCTGAAAAAGAATTTATTACCAAGCTTCAAACTCAAATATCCAACTGGTAGAAATCATTAACACCATTGTTTCCCTGAAACACGATGGGTCTACCATTCTTCCTCCTCCATTTCCAATGATAGTTCCTTGTGTTACCCTTCATACCAAAGGATTACTTTTGATATTATTAATCTAATAGTTTGAGTCCTATTAAATATATTTATGATGGATCCTTTTTCTACGATTACTTTGTTTTTAACTCTAGCCATATGTTCTACCCTTTATTTTTCTCTCTGCCAAGGCCTCTATTTTTATGAAGAATAAGGAGAGGGATAAGAAGAAGATGGTAATGAAAAACTTCTTATGTGACCAAATCTTCCATTGCACATCAGCCTCCTGCCTAAAGTTGACCCTAGTCTCCCAATAGCTGCAGAATGTGCTCCATGCTTTGCAATGCTGAGAGAAGCCAAGCTCCTGCCAGGCTTCTATCCTGGTGCTTCTATCACAGTTGGATTACCTTGTAGAATGGAAATTTATTTCCAGTGAAAAGAAGGGAGACAGAAAGTGGTCTGAGCATGCACAGAGTCAGGGTTCTCAGGGAACAGAATGCATGTTAGAATTGAGTCCAATTCTCTTCAGTTATGTCTACAACAGGCATCTGTCCTTACACCATTATGCTGAAACAGCTTCCCTGGTTTCTGTTCTTCCTGGTTCCAGAATGTTAAAAGACCTCTTTTTTTTCAATGTTGTCTCCATAATATTATTTATTTATTAATTTCTTATCTCCTTATTACTCATTTATTATTTCCATTGTCTCATCAATTCTGCTTTTGGACTTCCTTCCATGTGTCCAGTCAGAGGAACATTCTAGACAAAAAAAAATTAAAAGGAAAATCAATAAGTTTTCTTGCAAAAAGTTTGCATGGGAGCCTCCAGAAGCATTGGCTCAAGAAAAAGTATAATGAGTTTTTTTTTTTTGTTGTTGTTGCTGTTTTTTAATGTCATAAGGCTGAGTCTGGGGCTCAGTGGTAGAATGCTCACCTGGCAATCATGAGGCACTGGGTTTGGTCCTCAGCACCATATAAAAATTAAGGTATTATGTCCACCTACAACTAAAAAGTACATATAAAAAATATTACCACAGTATGGCCATTTATAAACTTATAGAATGAGCTTTTAAAATTATTCTTCCTTTTGTTCTAGTGACACTACTTGTAAGAATTTATTTATTGGTTATAAAATATGTATGCTGACAATAATATATATATATATAATATAATTAATATAATAATATAATAAATTAATATACATAAAACAGATATACCGACAATAATAGTATCAACCATAGAATAACTAAGTTTTATTAGCAACTTACCACATGCCAACAACTATGAAATTATTTTCATATGTATCCTCATTTTATTAACATAAAAAGTATATAATAAAATACTATTACTTTCAAAATTTTACAAATAGCAGAAGTGACTCACTTTTCACTCAATTGTTTTATTATAAATGTTGATAACAATACTTTAAGGAAATAATTTAAGAATCTTCATACTTAATATTAAATGAGACAGAGAAAGAATATTTATGTACAGTGTCTGAGAGGTAGGAATTAAATGTGAAATAAATGATTAAATATTTACTTTTGTGTATATGCAGAAGCAGATAACTAGTTTGCTTGATAGATATACTATATTCTATTAATTATATTCTGAGTATACTTCATTAATGCTTAATGCAATATAATTCGATTGACTAAAGCATTATACCAATGAATGTGCCTACATAAAAGAATACTACGTTACAGGCAAAATGATTAGCTATGGTTTTTCTTCAATGATAGTATTATAAATTGTTTTCATCTTTTCTGTGTAAACCAAATTCTTTATGAGCCACATATATATTTTATTAAGTTTAAATAAGAATCAAATATTATGAGTACATGTTTAATTTTTAACATATATATATAGTCTATGGAAGTGATATTTGGCATCCACACTGAAATCAAAGTGACAAACTGAGAAAATCCTATTAGATCATTAAGATACCAGGAAGAAATCTTAACATAAACATCCTTATAAATTTTTCTCTGGCCAGAATATTTGAAATCAGTAGCTCAGTGCAACTAAGTCACATGATACAAACCTTCTATTTACATAATAAATAGGCAACAGGTCTCACTGCAACATTTCTTGCAAAGCATGTGTACCCTCCATGACAAATGATGGCGATGACCCCTAAAGGTACTGGGTAATGTTTCTGGTTTTGTATTCCAAGACAAACTGCACATCAGAATTATTGGGCTGAACATGGGCATGCTAGAATATTTATTCAAAAGAAATTTGGCAATTTTAAGGTAATGTTCCCAAGTCTTATAAAAATAGGTATCTGCTAGAACATAGCTTTATATTTTAAAAATAATATCTAAGATATTTCTGGGGTGTTGCAATGTCTCCAGATGGGTATCATGTTCAGAATCATCAATGAGAGGGAGCCTGTGGTAGAAGACAAAAAAGAATAGAAACAATGGCAGGGAGTGGTCTTGTGAGAATTTAAAAATCACAGCATATTTTTGATAAGCCTAAACATGAAGACAAATTTTGGACCCCAAGATAACTGAGCATAAGAAAATAATAATTACTTAGAGTTACTAAATGGAAAAAAAAAAAACCTCAAGAAAGACACATAACATTCCCTTCTTTGGTATCAAAATTTCAGTGTCATTAGGGAAAAATCCCTAGTTCTTGAACTATGAAGAAAATAATTCCACTATTAGTATCTGCCAGGACAGATATTTTCAAATATTCACCCTTGTCTCTTTTAATTGGAAGTTTTTCATTTATTTAGAGTGCATCTCCCATAGATATACATAAAATTTGGCTAGGAAGTTCAACCAAAACACTGACAGATAATGATTCAGCTTATTGATTTTCTCTCTCCTACCACAGCCTATAGTTCACCATCATAGACTTTTCATATGAAACTCATAGATGGCTTCTTCATTTATTTATCAGTCTCTGATATATAATGACAAAAAAAATCTCCAGGTTTCTTCCCTATATCATCTCTGCCTCAAAGTCGTACCAGAATGTAGGAGGTGGTTTTTACTGGGTGGTTGCTGCTATTGCTGCTACTCTAAGATGATATAACCATGTATCAGAGGTGATTTTGATACAACCCTGTTATTGAAATATTTGGTCATTGAATTTATATTTATAAAACATTATCTCCCACCCCTTTTTTCCCTCCAGCCATTTTTTCCCCTAGTATACCAGTTTCTTTTTTAGAACACACCCTGGCACATGGTGGCTCCTTTATTAGAAATGCTGTTTCCTGCTGTGGCTTTGTGACCACATCCTTTTGTACATGAAAGGATGCTGCATCCTTAAATAGATCTTCCTTAATTGTCCCATGTAAAGTAGCATCTCATTTTTTTACCCACTTCTTCCCCTTGTTTACATCTTTTATAGGACATTTTAGACTATTTAATCATATGTATTCATTCTTGTTGACCAATAAGTTTATAAAATTGCGTATTTGACTGCAATTAATGACCCAGGTAGGCAGAAATTTTGTCTGTTGCTGTGGCCCGCACAGTGTTTATTCACTTTTCTGAATGGGGCAGCAAGAAGATTGGAAATACAAAAAAAAAAAAAAAAAAACCCCACAAAATATATAGAAAGCAGGACCTCGTGGATCAACTATACTCCTGATAGGAGAGAGACTGACCAGAGCAGGCTCTTCACATTTATTATATACATTTAAACATTAAAAGGATTTATTGTGAGAAAGCTTCTTCAAGATAAACAAAAATGAAGTTTGTGAAACAGCCCAATTAAAGCATATCAGCCTGTCCCATATCTCTTCTACCTCTAGGCAGCTGGCATTTGAACTCTAGGCTATTGAAGTAATAAGTTCCCTGAAAGCCACAGAATTTTTTTCTTAACATGGGCCACCTCAAATGGGCAGTTTTCTTGGCACCTTTACACCAGAAACTCCCAAGGGAGGTGTCACCATGGTCCAGGACAGTTCAAAGCCATAATTTGTTCATTGCTCCTGACATCTCCTTTTTTATTTTTTTACTGCAAGTGATGGGCTATTATTTTAAGTTCCCAGATGTCTTGTTTGAGGATACAGAAACCTATTATCATAACACAAAAGAGAATTAGTAGCATATATATGATTCCAAAAATGTATCAGATGGAATGTTTTAACATATTTCTAGAATCAAAGCCATTTAGCATATTTCCAGGCTCAAAGCCATTTAAAAGCAAGTGTCACATGATCCATGAGGTTGTTCCTGATTTCCTGAATATCCCAGGTGTGATGATGTAACTCCATAGCATCTAGACTGTCATTATTTCTCTGCCAAATGCCCATTAAATGATTCTTACCCTTTGTCCAGTCCCACTGGAAAGCATTATATTTGGCTTCTGTAATACAAACAAATTTGTACCCAGCATGGCATCAAAGTCTGTTTAAATTTGAGTGCTGCAAGTTTATTTCCTATAGTTATTACAGTAGCTTCCAAAGCATTTAATATAGTCATAATCTCAATCTTTTCATCAATATTTACCTGACTGTGTAGGGCTTTGGAAGTATTTTGTGCTAAATTATTAAGAAAATTAGCATTTTGAATGTCTTGGGACAAGGATACAGGAGATGTCACAATAGATACCAAAATAGATATCAAAGTGACTATTCCAAATACAGTAAGACCAATAGCATGCCAGGGTCTACTTAGCTGGCTATGCATCTGTTGCAGGACTTGAACTCCAGCATCAAAATATCATGGCTCTGAAATATCAGCTGAGAGTCAAACAAAGGAGGGTTGGTATAACACAAGTACTCACTTTCTTCTCTTATACCTTGTGATACAATTGGTCAGACTACATCCTTGACAAGTTACTTGATATCTTTCTCCTATTGTTTTTACTTATACCTTTCCAGAAATTAAAATATATAGAGGTTGGACACAGTCCTGAAGGTCATAGCAAGAAGCCACTTTACAAGCAATCTTCTATCTATAAAGTCATGGATGGGGCCATCTGTATAATTGACCAAATATAAGGCAGCTATTAAATGTCAAAGATCTTTTTGCATGCCACCTTCATTGAAAATCAGGACATTACCAGTAAATCCTCCAGGAGTCATGAAATCCTGATGTAGCTATCTCTTATCAATTCTGGGAGACCAACCCAAAATAAATCCACTACTGCCAGGAACTTTATGCTGCACTGGCAAGACATTTGCACATTCTATCCATTTAGGAAAGGTACCAAATTCTATTGTATAATGATTAGGGAAGTAAGGTATTGGTGGATGCTCCATCGGAAACACTGGCTTTTCATTGGGAAGTCCCATTTTTCTAATTGTCTGGACAGATGATTTTAAGTCCCAGGGGCCAATATTATTGACTTCCCTGGCTCCCCCATATGCTATCTTTTTCTCTGACACTACTTTTAAACAGCCAGCAGGTTGATCATGTGACCAACATTAGGTGAATTCCAACTATATCTAGTATAATTAAATCCAATGAACACATGCCATGTGTTTATCCATTAAGTCATTAAGTGTTTATCCTCCCATCATATGAGTAGCATTAGTGAATACTGGAATAAATTCTCCAATCCACACAGCTGGGTATACTAAAGGTGGATCTGAGAAGTAAGTCCAGGGAATTTCTCCAAGAACTCCACTTACCTGACAGCTCAATAAAGCCAGCATAGCCACAAACATAGTGGTTGAAGACTTAGTACTGCGGTGTCATTTGACTATCTGCTCAACCTAAGGTGTCATGTTTTTCAGTTATTGGAACTGTGGCTCTAAATCTTCTATAGTAATGGTGAACAGCATTTGCACATACCCAGATAGGACAAGCTGTATCTTCTGGAAAGTCACAAGAACTGCTTCTGTCCCATATTATTACGGAATCTGGTCCATTCCTTTGTCCTGTTTGTAAGTTTCTCTGCCCGACTAAGCCTGATAGGTCTGCTGCAGTAGGAGTCATTGTGTCACTCAGTAACAGTACAGCATTTAACATCACAATTTAAAAATTTAAAACAAATAGAGGATGATTCAAACATTTTTGTGGGGTTCTATCTCCCAATTTTTGTTTTTGTAAAATTATTGAAAGCAATAACTGGTATAAGATGGAACACTGTTAGTTTTAAACTATAGAAGACAGCTCAGCACTATAAATTATTTAAATAGTGAGAAATGACTTAATGAGTTCTTTTACTTGGCTAGGAAAATTAGCAAAAGTCACCTGAATCTGAACTCCCAGAAACTCTGTTTGCAGTGAGGACACAGAAACAAAAAAAATCTCAGACCATTTTTATTAATCAACTTATGAAAACACATCCAATGTTTAAATATATTTCTTTATGGAATTTAAGACATTAAATGTGCTTGATTTTCTATTTAGCAGCTGATGTTTAGCATTTTAACTTTGTAAATTAATTAGATGTCTCCTTTAACAAGTACATTTATGAAGATTAATACCATTTATGTTAAATATAATTTAATTATTTTAACTATAAAAACCAAGATATCAAAAAAATGCAGTTAATAATATTAACCATCTCTTTCCTGTTGATGAAAATTGTTAGAAGCAATGGATATTACATTTTAAATACTTTATAAAAACCAACACCTTATTAATTGTCTGACCACCTGGAAAAAACTCATGAGTCAGCAATGTTAAAGTTTCCTTTATTTTTATCTGTATACCCAATTTAAACTGAATTTCTTTTTAAATCATTTAAGTTTAAATATATTTTTTATTTTAATTTTAATTTATAAGCACTCATTTATCTATATAGCAATTTTTGGTAACACATACATAATATATCGACCCAGACAAAATCACAAGTGCATACATACACAAAACATAGAATTTATAATTTTTTATAAGTGGAGCTCCACAGCTAGAAAGAAATGTTACAGACTTTTATTAAAGCCTCTGTTAAGTTTAACCTGTTATAAATTAAAATAGAGCCAATTAGACATTTACATTGTGAATTAATTATAGAGCAGGTCTGTGCAGATGGAAATGCCATATGTAATATCGAACAATTATGAGGAAACTCAAAAAAAGTTTTTAGAGTGCTGGCTTTTATCCTGATGTTTATCAGAACTACTCCCCAAAACACCATCCCTAGAAAAACTGGCCTTTGAACAAAAACAGAATGTAAATTTTCCATAGCTGGATAAAATAAAACTGATTAGAAAAATACATGAATTTAGGTACATAAGATCAAAAGTGAATTCACAAAATCATAAGCTCAAAATGTTTTTTGTTTGTTTTTAATTAAAGGAAATCCTATCTACTCCTGTAAAAGGGCACATAGAACCCTTTATCAACTCAAAGTTTACTTTTAATTTAGATTAGCATCAGTTTAGATGTTCAAAAGAATCTAGGAGCCTGCAAAATCCTCAGAAAAAGTTTTTAAGAAAAGGAAAACTCATCCATTTAGAACCTTTCCAAGGTTCTTTCCTGGTGCTATGGGATTAGAGAGAGACTTGTTAACAAAACAGGATGGTAAGACAGCCAGTTCCTTTAGCCAGCCAAGTCAGAAACAGCTTGAATTTTAAAAGAGACACCTTTTTCCTGTGGTTTTAAATCTTGCAGGATTCTCTAAAACCATGCTGCAATAGTTTATATTTTTTTCTGGAAACTCTATCCTGAGGTTTTAACCAAGGAGATAAATTGTCCATTTATATTTGCCTGTAATTTGCACTCATGTATAACTCAATGCTTACTGCATTGGTAGCATGGACACATCTCTGTTTTGTTCATTGTTCATCTCTGTTTTGATCAAGTATTCATTGAGCCCTCTACAATGTCCCAAGTTTTTTTCTAAGAACTGGGACACATTAACCTTCATCAGGACAGAGTTCTTATGGATCTTATAGCATTTTGTCTGTATACTCCATAATAGGTCACAAATATACACATCTTGTTAAATATACAAAAGAATATTAGTTTTCATTTATTTTCTTAAATGGAGCAGATATAGATACATTAATTAAGACAACACAATAAAGCATTGTAGATTATTCTGGGGTGATTCTGGAACTCTATAAAGGGTTGGCATACCCTCTGGCAAAATACTTTATGTTTTCAGATAATTATTTCACAGAGAATAATGCAGTACTCTTGATAATTAACAAGTTTTTTTTTTTCCAATAGAAATTTAAATTGTGGTCTGGCAAGAACTCTATATTCATATTGACTATCAGAACCTGTTTCTTTTGAAATGATGTATTCCTGGGGGAAGAATTTGAATATTGAATGATTTTTAATTGATTCTTAAAAAGAAAATTCTTCTACTGGGAAGAATTTACATATTTAATGCATTGCATGGTGCATTAGTTTCCTTTGCTGTGTAACAATTTGCCACAGATTTAGGAGCTTGAAACAACACACATTTAGTATCTCACACTTTCTATCATTTAACAGTTTGAGTGGTCCTCATAAAGTCTTCTGCTTGGGTCTCCAAGGCTGAAATTAATATGTTGGCCACACCTGGAGTCATATCTGTGGACAGGTCCTCTCCCAACCTAAGGTGGTTATGGGCAGAATTCAGTTTTCAGCAGCTGAAAGACTGAACTCCTGTTCCTTTTTGTTACATATTGGTCAGAATATTTTCTCAGCTCCTAAGTCTGGCCATGAACACAGGACTTCACAACATGGCTTTTTCTTCTTTAAGAATCAGCAGGAGAGTTTTATTTTCATTTTGCTACATATGGATGTCCAGTTTTGCTGCACCATTTGTTGACGAGGCTATCTTTTCTCCAGTGAATGTTTTTGGCACCTTTGTTTAGAATGACATAACCATATTTATGTGGGTTTGTCTCTGTGTCCTCTATTCTGTACTATTTTGGTGCAAATACCATGCCATTTTTATTATTACATCTCTGTAGTATAGTTTAAGGACTCATATTGTAATGCATCCTGCTTCACTTTTCTTGCTAAGGATTGCTTTAGCTATTCTGGGTCTCTTATTTTTACAAATAAATTTCATGATTGCTTTTTCTATTATTTTAAAGATGTTATTGGAATTTTAATAGAAATTGTATTAAATCTGTATAACGCTTTTGGTAGTATGGCCATTTTCACAATATTAATTCTGCCTGTCCAGGAGCATGAGAGATCTTTCCATCTTCTGATGTTTCCTTCAACTTCTTTCTTTAGTGTTCTGTAGTTTTCATTATAGAGGTCTTTCACCTCTTTTGTTAGATTGATTCCCAGGTATTTTATCTATCTATCTATCTATCTATTTATTTTTTGAGGCTATTGTGAATAGAGTAGTTTTCCTAATTTCTCTTTTAGTGGATTCATTGCTGATGTATAGGAATGCATGTGATTTGTGGGTATTGATTTTATATCCTGTTACCTTGCTAAATTTATTTATTATTATAGAAGTTTTCTGGTGCAATTTTTTGTATCTTCTAGATGCAGAATAATGTCATCAGCAAATAGTGATAGTTTGAGTTCTTCTTTACCTATTTGTATCCCTTTAATTTCTTTCTTTTGTCTAATTGTTCTGGCTAGAGTTTAAAGGATGATGTTGAATAGTAGTGAAAGACAACATTTTTGTCTTGTTCCAGTTTTAGCAGGAATGCTTTCAATTTTTCTCCATTTAGAATGATGCTGGGCTTGGGTTCAGCATATATAGCTTTTACAATGTTGAGGTATGTTCCTACTATCCCTAGTTATTCTAGTGTTTTGAACACAATGTTGTGCTATATTTCATCAAATACTTTTTTCTGCATCTATTGAAATGATCATATGATTCTTTTTTTAAGTCTATTAATATGATGTATTATGTTGATTAATTTCCACATGTTGAACTAACCCTGAATCCCTGGGATGAATCCCACTTAATCATGGTGCAATATCTTTTAAATCTATTTTTGTATTCGATTTGCCAGAATTTTATTGAAAAATTTTGCATCTATGTTCATCAGAGATATTGATCTGAAATTTTGTTTGCTTGATGTGCCTTTGTCTCGTTTTGATATCAGGGTGATATTAGCCACATAGAATGAGTTTGGAAGGGTTAACTCCCTTTCTATTTCATGGAATACTTTGAGGAGTATTGCTGTTAATTCTTCTTTGAAAGTCTTGTAGAATTTGGCTGAGAATCCATCTGGTCCTAGTCATTTCTTGGATGGTAGACTTTTGATGGCATTTTATATTTCATTACTGGAAATTGATCTATTTAAATCATGTATGAGCTCCTCATTGAGTTTGGGTAGGTCATATGTCTCTAGAAATTTGTCAATGTCTTCAATATTTTCTATCTCTCACCCTGCACAAAAATCAATCAGAGTGGATCAAAGACATAGGCACTAGAGCAGAGACCCTGCACCTAATAGAAGAAAAAAATAGGCCCTAATCTTCACCACATTGGCCTAGAATCTGACTTCCTTAACAAAACTCCTAAAACACAAGAAGTAAAATTAAGAATCAATGAATGGGATGGATTCAAATTAAAAAGCATTTTCTCAGCAAAGGAAACAATTAATAAAGTGAGGAGAGAGCCTATAAATTGGGAGAAAATTTTCACCACATGCACCTCTGAAAAAGCATTAATCTCTAGGATCTATAAAGAACTCAAAAAATTAACATCAAAAAACAATTAACCCAATCAGTAAATGGGCTACGGAACTGAACAGGCACTTCACAGAAGAAGAAGTACAATTAATCAACAAATATATGAAAAAGTGGTCAACGTCTCTAGCAATTACATATATGAAAATCAAAACTACTCTAAGATTTCATCTCACTCATGTCAGAATGGCAATCATCAAGAATATAGGCAACAATAAATGCTGGCGAAGATGTGGTGAAAAATGTAAACTCATACATCGCTGGTGGGACTGAAAATTGGTGCAACCACTATGGAAAGCAGTATGGAGATTCCTCAGAAATTGGGAATAGAACCACCATTTGACCCAGCTAACCCTCTCCTTGTTTTATACCCAAAGGACTTAAAATCAGCATACTATAGTGTCACAACCATATCAATGTTTATAACAGCTCCATTCACAATAGCTAGACTATGGAACCAACCTAGTTATTCCTCAATAAATGAATGGATAAAGAAAATGTGGTAAATATACTCAATGGAATATTACTCAGCTTGAAAGAAGAGTAAAATTATGGTATATGCCAGTAAATGGTTGGAGTTGGAGAATATCATGCTAAGTGAAATAAGCCAATCCCACTAAACTAAAGGACAAATGTTTTCTCTAATATGCAGATACTAATTCACAATAAGGTTGGGGGGCACTAGGAAAGAATAACATTACCTTACATTAGGAAGAGGGAAGTGATGGGAGGGAAGGGAAGAGGATGTCGGGATAGGAAAGAGTAGAATAAAACAGTCATTATTACTGTATGTGTATATGTGACTGCATGACCAATATGATTCTGAAACATGTATACTCAGAAAAATGAGAAATTATAGCCCATCTATGTATGATATATCAAAGTGCATAAATGCATTCTACTGTCATTCATAACTAATTAAAACAACTAAAATTTTTTAAAAGATCAGTAGGAGACTCTAGCATATACCGAATTCCTCTTCAGAGAGGAAATTGGAACCTCCTATAAAGTGCATGCCTTAATTGGCATCGAAAAAAGTGCCCTAAAAAGCATGGAGTAACATGACATTGGCATCCTAGAAGTGAGAGGAAGGGAGACAAGAATGGTTAGATTGGCCTTGAGTGAGAAAGATAAAATACATAATTTTCATTTCTACTACATCCTAGAAGTGGTAAACCTTGGTGGCTGGTTTCCACAATATATTAATGCATAGTGAATTTATTATCTCTGGGGCAAAAAGCAGTACTTGCCTTCTCAGGTCAGGCCTACAGAGGCTCATGTTTCTTTTGATAAATACAAAGCCAACTGTTTAGGGGGTGATTAATTATATTTACTGAATCCCTCACTTATGCCACATAACCTAACATAGATCAGCAAGTGGATTTCTATTCATTTTTGCAAATACTCAAGGACAAGGGATGATATAGGACATGTAGCCAAGGGACCAGGATCCTGGGGTCACCATAGAATTCTCTGTGTCACAAATGGGTTGTTTAAATTCTAAATATTCATGTAAAATTATTTCATTTTTCTGTAGGATTGTTTTCCTAAATAATAAGGCATGAGTTAATCCCTTTTTAACGTGAGTTCCATCATTATAAAAATTTTCCTATAGCACATTTCTTTTTGCGCAAATAAAGAGAAGTCATCGCTTTGACGTAGTCTTGCTTCTATACCATGATGGCCAATTATGTTTGATATCCCACTTATCTCCCAATCTGGAAAGAAAAACCTAAGTTCTGGAAGTGTAATCTAACAGATTACATTAACTCTAAACTCAGGCATTTTCTGAACAGAGCATGAGGAATGAATGTGTGTTATTTTGTAAATTGAGAATTCAGAATATAAAATTGGAGAATGCAAGTAACAAGGTATACATACTTGAATGATTATTTTCCTTTATGAATAATTATGTTAAAAAGCATCAATAAATGTACCCTCAAAGTTTAAAGTTTTGGAAAAAGAAGAAACATGCCTAAATCATTCTAATAGGAAAGAAGTATTAATATATAAATTAATTTGTTTTCTGTTGTAAATGTTTAGATTCTTTTAAAAAGGAATATTTTTCCTCCTTGTTTCCTCACTGAAGAATTAAATATCTAAAATGTAAACTTACATAAATAAAACATGAATGCCTAGAAGAATGCAAGAATGATATTGGTTGACCTTGAATTTGATTGAGGTATCCATAGGCTGGACTTTGTATTGAGAGTGCTTTTTGCTTATTGATTCTTCATTTGTGCAGATCTATGCTTCATAATGCAAAGCCTTAAACATACTTCATATTGGCCCCCTGAATAAAGCATACATCCCCTTACCCAGCTCAACATCCACCCTTACCACACACTCATCACTGTAACAACCACAAATATATATCTATACATTTCCAGTCACCATAGAAATCAATGTCAAGAAATATGAAAGCAGTGATTCATAATAGGTGTTATGTCTAGATAATCTAAACCAACACATTTTAACAAATGTGCAAAAATGTCTTCAAGTCTATTCATGCATATTATATGTAGCTAAGATACAGCTGTACGCATAACTACTTTCTCAAATAATCATAACCAGAAATTAATTATGCTCATTGAATTTCTTTATCTATTAATCACTGATGAACATTTGCATCCAGTAAAAGTATCTGTTATGAAACAATAAATAAAAATAGAAACAACTCTACTAAAATCAATGCAGATGGCATTTTCTCTCAGTAGATAGAACCTTCATAGTAGTCTAAATTGTTAGCTCTCAATGAGTGTCCTGTACATGATGCCGATGCCCTAATGGTAGAATTGTTTCCCGAGCTTTTATCACCTTTCTGTAGTATTGTTTTCACATTTAATTTGAGTTTTCATTTTTTTCTTTGGAAGATATATTCTTATCTTTATTGTTTTGTACTTTAATATATCTTGGAGTCTTGTTCTTTCTGTCTGGGTAAAATCATGTTTTTCAAAAATGTTATATAATATGCTACCATTCACTTCAAATATTAAATTTGAAATTTATATTACTAACTCATGCTTACAGGAATGCAAATAGGTGTTTGTTGGAACTACTCCATTTGTCAGATTCTCTTTTTCCCTATATATTCTATTTTACTGCAAAATTTTATTAAATTTTGCTTATTCTCTGCTTAGTTTTTGTCTCTCCTTTGTTAGCATATATTTTAAACTTTAATTATTTTAAGACTTTTTTTTTCTAAAATTACCTTGTATTTTGTGGACACAAAACTACACTGTATGATATTTTTATGGGGGATATGGGACATAATATATTTGTCAAAACCCATAAAATTATACAAGAAAACAAATGAGCCCTAATAGAAAATATAATTTTAAGTTCTAACTAACATATTTGTCCTTCAAGTGTAGTAAATATACTTCACTTATGCAAGATGTTAAAAATAGGGGAAACAGTACAAGGTATTGAAGGAGGGTATATGAGTATTTTATGTAATTTATTTTCAATTTGTCTGTAAACTTAGACTTTCCTAAAAAATAAAGTTTTTAAACAAATTCCAAGTATTTCTTTATTAAGCTTGTCTGGAGTTTTTTTTTTTTTTTTAGAAAAAAATTCATTGTTTAAATTGATAAAATAGTATATATATATATATTTGTGTTATAAAACATGATGTTTCAAAATATGCACATATTACATAATGGCTTACTTGAGTTGATTAGCATATTATTTCCTTATATATTTGTCAGTTTTTTGTGTCTTGAAACCATGTAAGCTCTACTGTTAGCAATGTTCAAGTAACAATCTGTTGTTTTTAATCGGAGTTAGTGTTTTATACAATAGCTTTCTGGAGCTTATTCCTCCTAACTGAATTTCATAACCATTGTATAGAAATTGATCACATGAATATGAGAATCAATGTATAAGAAAAGCAGAAGTTCAAAGGACAGAAAAAATGAATTATTTCATAAATCATCATAGATTTTTAGTGCTTATCTATGCAAATAGGAAGTTTATGCATTTCTTATATCAAATTTCACATAAAATCCAAATCAATTGCATAATTAAATATGAAATATAAACCATAAATCTGTAAATGAAATTACAGAGTCTACTTGTATAAGAGGATATTATTAAAGTCTAGTATTTAAATATATTTGTATAAATATAAATTTTTCAGAAAAAAAACAAACAGAACAGGAAATTATATAAGAAATAAAGATGACAAAGCATTAACACCTACTATATGCTAAACATTTTAAATCATTGAAAAGAAGCACATATAGAGAATTGTGCCATACATACCAACTCTCCAATCATAAAAGATCAAATTGGAGTGTCTATATATTTTTAAGGTTGAAATTCTATCCAACACACTATTAGAAAAAGAAATTTAAACCAAAGTAAAATAAAATACTCTGAAGTGAATGTGTTTTGTGCTTTATGAAAAGCAATCTCTTAAATTCTATTAACATGAAAAAAGGCACATATCTTTAACCTAGCAATTTAATTCTTAGTCTCTATCTCATTGAAATAAAAATGTAAGTACATAAGTGCATAGATAAAAGCATATTTATTGTAACATTGTTCATAGTAGAGAACCAACAGGAAACCCAGTGAATGTGCATCGTTAGGTAAGTGAATATATAAACCATGGTGCCTGCTCATCATGGATAATAATACAACACTAAGGAAATGAATTACATTAATGTAGTAGAGTGAATTTTTTCGACGTATTACTGAGCAAGAAAAGCATGATGTCTAAAACTGTATTAAAAGCATTTTAATGAAAACATTTAAAAGTCTACACTAAAGCTTCAGACTAGAAGAATACTCAAATCCAGGGACATTTTTCTCCGCCTTTTGAATAGGATTGGTGTTTACCTAACTGACCACTCTTAGCAATTACCCAACCTAATATTCTGCACACTTGTATGGCACAAAGTTTACAAGAGTACTTACTTGTCAAAAAAAATCCAAATTTAAATTCTGTAAATTTCTAGGTCTTCTCAATGCTTTTCAATTGCATCACAATATAATTTATGATTTAAAATAGTAGCCCATCAAAATATTATTCTTAATGATTAATTAGCCCAAAGCACAATTATAGCATATTAAAAGAAATTTGTTTACATCATTTGAACCCTCATTCATTAATTTCTCCTTTGCTGTTGTAAGACTAAAGGTCAATATTTTCCTACTTATGAGATTGTTTTTAATAATTACAATTTCATAAAAACTGAAAACAAGGTAAATTCTGGCACTTCTTTGCTTGAATAATATTTTAATCATTTCAACTTAATTTAACAAAAATGAGCAAAATACAAATCACTCCAGAAAAGTTTTGATCTCACTGTAGGGCATAAAATATGATGATATGCAAATGCTTACTTATTTCTAATGTACGATGACTATGCATCAGAAAGATTGAATTGTGGGAATTTCAAATACTCTCTTTTTTGGTATCCAGCTAAAAAAAGAAGAAAAGACACAACTGTCACTTCACTAGCAACACAAATCCAAACATGTGCATACACACCCATATACAATAAAATTGCTTCCAGTGGCTTCCAATAAAATCACTCTGCCTTCCACACTTGGGACTATTATGAGTCAGTCATTCTACAGTAAAATTAAAAGAGATTATAACATTTCATTTTCAATTGGAAAATGTGTATGACCAATACACAAAAATCCTTGATGAGTTTTCTAACTACTCCTGCAATATTCAATTCATTGTTAGACCACTGATTATAAGACCTTCTAATTGTAAAGCTTATGTGGAGAAGAGTTATCATGAGAAAGGAGACTGAAAACACATTAGGAAGGGCCAAATTACTGAAGAAGTATAGCTGTTGGTGATCTATGACATTTGCTTTCACATTACTGAAATATTAGTTCTCTCATTGCATCCAGAAGAAAACACCAAGGAGTCAGAAATTACATAAAGATACATTTGGGCTCAAAATAATAATAATAATAGGAAAAAAAACTTTATCAAAATTTCATCTCAACCTTGAACAACTCTGTAAGGGAAGTGAAGAGATAAGTTTTCTCAAAAAATCTCTCAGGTCCCTAGTGATTCTGCGAGGCTGATTCTGTTGCTTTGGAAGAAAGAATATTTCATGTTGAAGTGAAAGTAAGATTTTCAGCTTGAAGCTCAACCTGCACTTACCCCAAAGTTAAACCAAATTTTAGCATAATTATTGTAATATTGATCTATTTGTAAAAGCAAAAATATCTCAATTGACTAACTCAGTGTTTCACCAATACCTCACATTTTTTAAAAAAAGGTAATTAAAAAAGGGTGATTAGTATATTTCAGATAGTGCTTTTATATACATTTCTACAAAGAAATAGAAAAGGAAAATCTTAAACAGTCTTCTATAATTCATTTTATTACATTGATAAAGCTTTTGTAAGAAATCTTTCAGAGAAAATATACAATGTTTAACTTGTATTTGGTATTTAAAATTTTTCCTTGGACATGAGATTAACTAAGCTTCCCACATGACATAGAAACATAATTACAAATATAGAAATCTAGGTACTAGAATTGTTTGAATTTAACAAAGCATTCTAGTTAAATATTAATGATGAAAGAAGACATATTTATTGGTATTTTACACATAATCACAAATGTTAATAGGTATTAATACATAATATTTGCCATAAATGTGAAATTTCCCAGTACAACAGATACATATATCATAAACATATTTAGGAACTATTATACCTCCAGTAACAAATGTTATCTGAAATATTTTTATAAGTCTGATCTTCCTTGATGAAAATAGAACACAATGACTTAAAATATCCTAATCTAAATGTGTTATGTATCTCAGTTAACCTACACATCTTCTGAAAAATATTATTTCTTTATCTTAATGTAGATTAACAATATTATGCTCATTTGGCCTTTTTGGACTATTTTTCTAATAATTTTCAAAAACCCTTTTGAAATTACATAAATTCAGAAACATCCATTTTATTAGCAGGCACTGAATCTTCATATACTGTTCAGATACTTTTTTGAAGCCTAAGAAATAGGGTCAAGAACAAATATCAACAGCTTCTGGGAATAAAGGGAGGGTTCAGCAAAATTTTAGAACAAGAATGGGAAGGAGGGGTCCTCAGGGCCTCAACCTAATTTCATCTGACCACAGGCAATTAGTCTACAAACTAATATTGCTCTGACCTCAGGGCTCTAGCCAGCAAAAATGTAGCTGGAGATCTTTCATGTTTTCCTTATTCAGAGTGGTTACACTGACTTGAAAATAACTGCTTCGAAGAGTCAGAAGGTATTTATGTCATTTGGGGAGGGGAGGGGCTGGAGATATTTAGATTGCTGATTTCATTTTGCAATTATTTATTTTATATTTTCATCACATTCAGGCAAAGAGTACTCTGATTCTAAAAGTAATTCATTTTCACTATAGAAATTTCTGAATTTTGATTTAATCCATACAACTATAATCTAAGTCACTATCAGACTTATGAGAGAAAAGGACAGAAAATGGGAGAAGAAGTGGGAACAAGAGGGGAAATCAGAGGAGAAGGGAGTTGAAGGAAGGGAAATATTTTAAAAGATGATATCAGAATTCCTCGCAGGTAAGAAGATTCTTTCCTTAATAGCATATCTTAGTGTGTAACAAATCAGGACAGGGATGAGTAAAAATCACCAAAAAAAAAAAAAAAAAAAAAAAAAAAAAAACCTCAGCAAATGTTAATTTAAATTCAGTCCTTAATATGTGTCAAACATTTCTTAGCATAATAAAGTCTTAAGAGAAGCAGAAAAAAAAATTCATTGAGATAGAATCACCCTGTCTCCAAGTGAGGGTATGAGTAGACCTCTGTTTGGGACTTTCAAGCTCTTGATTTCGTCTCCCAAAAGAATTTAAGGACAAATCAGGTTTCTGCAAAGACAGCAAGAGCTTTGTTACAAAGCAAAAAGTTAAGGTTCACACTCAGCAAAGGATGTGATCAATATCAAGAGTGAAACTCGTTAACAGGAATTAAATTGGGGTTTTTATTAGAGTACATATTTAGATGGAATATGTGTGATCCAAGTGCCTGGACTTCCCCCAGGATTGGAAAGACTGGGCAGATCATGTTTCCCATTAGTGGTTGGTCTAGTCTGGTCTGTAGGTTTCAGCTTACCTTAGCATTTGTGTCTACGAGTGGTCAACTAGGTGGTGGGGCCACAAGGTGTAATACAGAAAAGTGTTAACCCTTAGCCTCATTAGATCATGGGTCTCTTTCTGTTGTGGTTTTGTCCTGTTTTGTTATATTCCAGAGAATGTGTAGGGAAAGTTGCAATGTAACTCACAGGCTACTTAGGGCATCCTTTCATTTTGGCCCTTTTCTGTCCATTAGGCTCCTTCATTTGGTTCATGCATTGCTTATCAGTGTTTGTTCTCTATTTTAAAAGGGATATTTTTTCTTTAGGGAGTCAACCATCTCTTGTATCCCTTCATTTCTATCTCAGCCCATGAACATGGTAGAAGGCAAGCTTTCCAAAGGAAAATTCCCTGGAGGAGATAATGCTAATGAATTTTATGAATTTGGAGATCCAACAATTCACATTTAGATTTGGCTATTTTGCATAGCTATGTAAGCATGTCCCTCCTCCACACAAGTTAAACGAAGCTACCTCATTGTTGAAATTTAGTCATTTCAACTTAAAAAATTTTGAACAATGTCTAAAGAGTGAATTATGTCATTCCAAAGGTATCAAGAAAATTAAGTGTGCCCTCCTTAGACTATTTGAGTTTATTGAGTAGGATGCTGGGTTTTTCATTATACAAGCACTTCTTAAAGCAAACTTCTTAATTATAAGTAGTACAGGGAGTTGATGGATTAATTGAAGAAAAATATAGAGAGTGATATCTATATTATGACAGTGCCTTTGATCATATATATCTCCCCCAAAGGAGCAAAATAAAACAAAACACAAAAACACCAAACATTTACTCAGAAAAAATATAAATTGCAGAAATAGAATTCTATAATAATAGGAACAGAATTGTATATGTTAGTAAGGATCTTGTTAGATCCTCAATGTAGGGTTTTGTCTTTGAAAACTCCAGATTATCCCTTCTCAACTAAATGAAGACATTGAGGTTCATATTATGCTAAATTAAAGTATTCAAACACATCAAATTACATATTGTATGTTTTCACTTAGTGAAATGTCCAGAAGAGAGAAAATAGATCAATGATTGCCTGTGGTTGAGAGTGATAACGGGGATGAACTGTCATTAGCCTGATGGATCAGATTCCATGATGGAAATGCTTTAAAACTGGATTACACTGATAATTACTCAATTTAGAAAATGCATTAAAAAATTATTAACTGTAAACAAATTGGTGGACTTATAAGCAATTTGAACCTCAATGATGTTGTTTAAAAGTACTTTTTACTTTTAAGTTAGATTTTTCCTCTTTTTTTATTAATTAACATATCATCATAGAGGTTCAAATTCATTCTATGGATTTCCAGTTTTCCCAGAACCAATTGTTGAAGAGACTATCTTTTCTTCAATGCATGTTTATGGTGCCTTTGTCTAATATGAGATAACTGTATTTATCTGGGTTTGTCTCTGTGTATTTTGTTCTGTTCCATATGTCTTCATGTCTTCATGGTTTTGGTGTCAATACCAAGCTGTCTATGTTACCACAGCTCTGTAATATAATTTAAGGTCTGGTATTGTGATGTTTCCTGCTTTACTTTTCTCATTAAGGATTGCTTTAGCTATTCTGGGTGTCTTGTTTATTCAAGTAAATTTTATAACTGCTTTTTTTATTTCTATGATGAATATCATTTGGATTTTAATAGGAATTGCATTAAATCTATATAGCACTTTTGGTAGTATGGCTATTTTGACAGAATGAAATTGAACCTCTATCTCTCACCCTGCACAAAAATCAACTCAAAGTGAATTATGGATTTAAACATTAGGCCAAAAAGCTTCTTTAAAGCAAACAATCAAGAATGTGAAGAGAGAGCCTACAGAATGGGATAAAATCTTTGATATCTCATCTCAGAGTATTAATCTCCAGGATATATAAAGAACTCAACTAACTCATCACCAAAAAAAGAAATAATCCAAACAATAAATGGACAAAGTAACTGAACAGGCACTTTACAAAAAAGGAAAGAAAAATGGTCATCAAATATATATATGAAAAAATGTTCAACATCTCTAGCAATTAGAGAAATGAAAATTAAAACTACACTGAGATTTCATCTTGCTCCAGTGCAAATGGCAATTATCAAGAACACAAATAACAATAAATGTTGATGAGGATGTGGGGAAAATGATTCACTCCCACATTGTTGGTGGGACTGCAAATTGGTGCAACCACTGTGGAAAGCAGCATGGAGATTCCTCAGAAAACTTGGAATGAAACCATCACTTGTCCCAGTTATCCCACTCCTTGTTCTATACTCAAAGGACTTAAAATCATCATACTACAGTGAAATAACTACAACAATATTTATAACAATTCAATTCACAATAGGTAAGAATGGAACCACCCTAGGTGCCCTGAAACAGATGAATGGATAAAGAAAATGTGGTATATATACACAATGAAATCATAAAGAAGAATGAAATTACGGCATGTGCCAGTAAATGAATGGAACTAGAGATTATCATGTTAAGTGAAAGAAAACCAGTTCCAAAAAACTAAAGGCCAAATATTACCTCAGATATGCAGATGCTAATACACAATAAGGGCAGGGGAAGAACAGAAGTTCATTGAATTAGACAAAGGGAATGAGGGGAAGGGAGAGGGAATGAGAATAGGAAAGACATTAGAATGAATCAGACATAACTTTCCTATGTTCATATATGAATACCAGACTAGTGTAACTCCACATCCCGTTCAACCACAAGAATGGGATCCTAACTAGAATAAGTTATACTCCATGTATGTATAATATGTCAAAATACACTGTCATGTATATATAAAAAGAGAAATTTTTAAAAAGAAAAAATTCAAAAGGAAAAGTTATATCATGATAGGAATTTTTATGAACAGATGGTTGTAATAAATAATAAAAAGTCACTTATAGTATTCAACATGCAAAGTTAACCACCATTAAAATGGCAATATCTATTTCCATTCTAATCTGTACAATAGTGATGTTTCCTCAACAATATACATATATTGACATAGAACCTGCCATAAGATTATTCCACTTGTATTTCATACCTATTATATCCTAAACATTTTCACTTCTCATGATATATCCTTTTAAAACGATTTCAAATTGTTGCATAACATTCAATCAAATAGATATAATTAAACATACCCTTTCTTTAAAATAGGTCATTTATAAAATTTTCAATGTTGTGATTTTATAATAAATAACCGTGTATTTATTTACTGCATATTTGTCACTAATTATTTCTTTAAGTTGATTTCCTCAAATAGAAATCATTCCTTTTATAGCAAGAGGCTGAACCAATGCTGTGTCTATACTTCGTCCTAGGATGCCATATATTCTAGATGACTTAGCTCCAAGATGGAGGAGGAACTTCTGGCCTACCAGCAACAGGCTGAACTGTGTTCTCCTGAAGTCATATGTTGAAGGAGGAGTAGCCCTCAAACTATATTTGGAGATTGGGCCTTTAAAGAGACTGTTAAGTTAACAAGAGGCAGTGAGGTTAAGCCTCAGTGACTGGAGTCCTTAGAAGAAGAGGAGATGAGGACACAAGACAGCTACTAAGGGGGCATGTAAAGTCACAGGCAGAAGACGTTCATCTAGGAACCAAAGAGAGAAGCCCGGCATGAAAACAATGCCATTGCCATATTGATCTTGGGCTTTTAACCTACAAAATTGTGAAAAAATAAATTTCTCTTGTATAAGCCACCCAGTCTGCGCCACTGTTATGGTTTAGAGATGCAGCATGTCCCAAAAGCTCATACGAAAGAAAATGCAAGAAAGTATAGAAGTGAAATGATTGGATTATGAGAGCTTTAACCCAATCAGTGTGTCAATCCCCTGATAGGGATTAACTGAGTGATGACCCTAGGCAGGTAGTTTAGCTGGAGGAGGTGCATGCTTCATGGTATAAATTCTGTGAGCTGAGCTTAATCTCTTGATGCTTCCTGGGGCCATATTTCTAGCTGCTTTGCTCTGCTACACTCTTCCTCCATGAAGTGAGAACTAGCCTCACTTCTAGGACCAAAGAATGGAGCTGACCTTCTGGGGAACCTCAGATGACCTTTTTCTCCTTTAATTGTTCTTGTTGGGTGTTTTGATCACACAGTGAGAAAGTTGATTAAAACAGCTACCTTGTGGCTAGCACCCATTGAAAATTAAACACCATGTAGACTCTAAAGTGAGATAAGAATATATTTTTCATTCTATTAAGCTTCTGAGATGTGTGTTTGTTGTAACAATTGGCATTTCTACCATCAATACAGAGTGGCATTTTATGACAAATGAAGCTAAACATCCTTTTATATTGTTAATTTGTAACTTTTATTCTGAACAACACATGTCAATAACCTCAGGTCATTCGTGAGGTGTTCTGGTTTTATTAGATTTGTTTATTAATGGTATATTTCTGTCATTTATTTTACATTCTGTAGAAATATGCATCATAAAACATATTTATATACATATTATTCCTGGTGGTTTGTTTTACTATGCATAAATTTAAATTGAAGATTCAAAAATTTAACTATCGTAGTTTCCCAATTTTTCCTTCATTGTTTCTTTCATGGTTGTTACTGATAAACATCCTTCCATACCCTGAAACCAAGTAAATGTACACATCTATTTACTTTAAAATTTTTTTGTACCATTCTTATATTTCTCCTTGAACACACTTTATTGTGTAAGATACTGTATTCTATTCTCTCTTTTATTTTTTATTGAACTCTATTATTTTTCTGGATACATTATTTGACAAGCTGCTTCAGAAGTTAGATATTGTATCCTATTCTCTCTTTATTTTATTTTTTATTGTACTCTATTATTTTTCTCAATATATTACTTGACAAGCTGCCTCAGAAGAATTTATGGAAAAATTTCATTGGAAATGCTAAATATATATGACTTTCTGTTTTTGAATGTTTTATTCTGACATAATAACTATGTGTTTTTGTTAAAACAATTGCTTTGCTTATTATAAATTTATATTTGTTCATAATTTTCACTTTTAATTATCGCATAAGTTAAATTTAAACTATTTATTGAGTTATGGACTATTATTATTGCAAATTTAGAAGAACAATTTTGTCAAGTAGAAGCATCCCTTTGGGATGTTGATTTGAATTGCTTTTCTAGGTCAGCCAGCCGCTCAGAGAACTATTTTGTTTTTCCATCAAGAATATGCTCTTTCAATTTTCATTTTGCTCTGTCTTTCTTATTCATCTATAAATGAGTTCTGCAGTTCTTCTTCCAATAGAATCTGCTTAGAATTTCTTGTTTGGCTTTAAATTTAGGTACCTTTTTAGATGATATTTTAGATGGTGTTTTGTTTAGTATTTTAGAAACAGCTTTTTCTTAAATGTATTTGAATTTAGTTGTTGTATTTCTTCTATATGGGACTATCTCACTAAAGTTTCTGCATTCATTTAAAAGTTCAAAAAATGCTTATTAAATGCCTACTTTCTTAAACAGATAATTATAATGTCAAAAATCAATGATAATTATGTCGGCATGAAGTTGTTTGTAATAGTCTTATAAATTCACCTTCTTTATATGTGCTTTTCCCCCCTAGTTTTATTGACATATACATGACAAATACAATTGTTTATATTTAATACAAAGTGGTGTTTTGATATACACATACCTTGTAAAATGAATACAAACTAATTAAATATTCATCACCTCACTTCTCTGTGTGTGCATATCTTACAGACACATAAATGTGTTATATCAACTCTATTAGAAAATTTACATATTCAGTATAATATTATTAAAAACAGAGAAGATTCAGATAAATTCAGAAGGAAGAAACATTCTAATAGATGACTCAGATAAAAATGGACTATAATAAATAATATAAACCCCAAAACTGCATGATTTAGAGAAATGAAGAGGTTTCTAGAAACTTAAAGCTTACCATAACTGAATTGAGAAGAAATACAAATGGCGAGCAGCAATAAGTGAAAACTTGGCTAAGTCAGAAAGCTCAAAGCTCCTATCCAAGAAAAATCACAACTCAATGGCCTCCAGGTGAATTCACCAACCATTACAGGAAGATGAAGACCAATCCTTAAACTCTTCCAAAATTAGGAGTTGAAGGACTACTTTCAAACTCCATTTATGAGGCCAGCATCACCTTTATACCAAAGTAATAAAAGAGAGAAGAAAAGAAAACTTCCAGCTAATATCCATGATGGACATAAACACAAAAATCCTAAATAAAGCTCAAGTAAACCAAAGAGCACATTAAAATTAGAATACAGTACAACCAAGTGAGATATATCCATAGAATGAAAGGAAGTTTCAACATGTATAAATAATTCAATGATACACCATATTAATGAATGAAAACACACATGCATAATCATCTTAATAGACACAGGAAAAACATTTGATAGATCTCAACACCTACTCATGTTAAAATTGGCAACAAAACATGGATAGAAAGAACTTACTTTCATAAAATGAATACCACCTGTGAAAAACCTGCAGCTAGCTAATGTTGCAATTAATAGAGGAAACATTTGCCTGAAAATGTAGTATAAGAAAAGGATGCCCATTCTCACATTTTTATTCCACATGTACTGGGAGTCCTGGTCAGAGAATCTAGAGAAGGTTAAAAGAAGTAAGTCACCAAAAGTCGTAAAGAAATACAATTATCCCAGTTTGAAGATGACAGGATCGTACATATAGAAAACCCTACAGACTCAACAACAATACACTTGTAGGACTATTAAATAAATTTTTACAAATTGCAGGATAGAAAAATAAACATATAAAAATGTTTGTTTTTGTGCACTAACAACAAACTAACTCTTTTAAAAAAATATTAATGAAGCAACCCTATTCACAATATCACAATATAATCAAAAAGAAGAAAATAATAATATATTTAATCAAAGACACAATAGATTTGTATATTAATACTAATAAAGCATTAATGAAGATAAAGAAAGAAGACACAGATAAATGGAAAGATGTCCTATTTTGGGGTTGGAAAAATTAATATTGTTGCAACCTCTCTAGTACTCAGTGTGATCCACAGACTCAGTAAAGTCCCTATCAAAATTTCAATGGCATTTTGTTACGAAAATAGAAAAACAAACTCAAAATTTTTGTGGAACTCCAAAACACCCTGATAAATCGAAACTGGAAGAGCAAAGCTAAGGGCAGCAAACTACTTGATTTCAAAATAAATTACAAACGTACAGGAATCGGAATAGTATTGTATTGGAATAGCAACAGACACATAGACCAAAGGAACAGAATGGAGAGCACAACAATAAATCAGTGACTCTTTATCCAACTGATCTTTGACAAGTTGCCAAGAATACAAAAGAGAAAGGACGGTCTCTTCAATAAATGGTGCTGGAAAAACTGGATATCCACATGCAGGTGAATGAAATCAAAACCTAATCTCTCACCCCATACAAAAATCAATTTAAGTAGTTTAAATGTTTTTACATAAGTCTCGAGACTGTAAAACTACTAGAAGAAAACACAAGGAAAATGCTTATTGACGTTGGTCCTAGCAATGATTGTTTTGTATTGACATGGAAATTCCAGTAAACAAAAACAAACATAGACAAATGGTATTGCATAGAAATAAAATGCTTCTGCTCACCAAAGGAAACAATTTCTATTTCTACTGGTGTTTTTACATGCACCTATTCCTTTGTCAAGTTGGCCATAGAAGATACTCTGCAATCCAGGGGTCAACCTAATTCAGAGCCCTTTTCCTGGTCCTGAACTGGTGTCTTATAAAATAAGATTTCAATCTTTTATTTGAAATGAGATTCTCTCACCTGTCTTCAAGTTCAACTCTGCTGTAAATAGGAGTCTAGTATCAAAAATGGAAATATTGTTGATTTCTTTGTTCTCTTTCACGAACTGCTAGCATTGCTTATCTGATCCACTTAACACTGGTTTCTGAACTTGCCGGGACTGATGTTTGGAGAAAGACAGATTGAGTTGGAAATATTTCTTTTTTACTAGAGAGTCTGAATAGTATTAACCTTGGAAACCCTTTGGGCTGGCAGGGTTTAATCCTGTTTCTTCCCCTTCTGAATATTTTTACAAGTTATTTGTGGAAATCTTTCCCACATTACTGGGCATCTTTCAACTGCAAAATCCTTCACAAGGGCAAATTCTTCTTTTTTCTTCTAATACTTTGTTTTCTTCTCCTCCCATTATGATGACCCAGAATTCTACATTCTATCTGTGTCCTTTGTCCCATCTAGGCAGTCTTCTTCAACAGATTGTAGATGACAGTTTTCTTTGGTGCATGGCCCATACCTGGTCCACAGATAACATACATTCTTTGTTCTGAAAGACTCAGGGAGTGCATGCAACTTTCAGGCCAACAATCTGCTTGACTACCAGTGCAGCAGCCCTCTAGTGGCTTGGTTTATTCAGGAAGGTATCCAGACATACCTGTGTTCTTTCTGCCAAGCTGAAGCAAATAATGGTCTCTCCAAAGCACTTTTTTTTTCAACTTAAAAATATGCAACGTTTAGAAAAAGCAGACATAACATTATCCTCAAAAAAACCTCTTCTGGATCATTTTGTTAAATTTGAATTTACAGTTAGGAAAGAATCCATACTCAGATGTAAGGGGTTGCGAGTTATTGACGGCTCTGAATGTGCCCTACCTCTGTTTCTCATAGCTTCTTTGCACTATACCTCCAGAGTTATGTCCTTTATTAGTTTAATTATTTCATTGATCCTTTTGAGTTATTTATTCTTAATATTTTAAATTTATTTGGTCATAATTCTAGATTTGACTACTCTTGATGTTCCAGTGATTAATTTCAGTTTAAATTTTACTGATTTAGTTTGTTATTCTGTATTCACTCTTTTTGAGTTGAACCAGTCTTTATTTTTCTTTATTTAGTAATAATGTACACAATATTATTTAGTTCTATAAATTTATCCCTGACTAACATTTTGGTTGTATTCCAGTGATAAAACTCTTTGACTAATATTTTATACAACATTTACCCATGCCAGATACCATACTAAATGCATTAGATATATTATTCCAATGAATCCAGAAAAATTTAGACGCTTTTTGCTGAGGCTAAATTCCCAAGTGATGTGTGGTATGAGGTGAGAGGTCTCATCTGCTTCACTTCTTCTTAAGCAATGGACACTCCATCTTAGATATGGCATGCTGAGAAAACAGGAATCCCAATAACACTTCTCCAATCTCATGAGAGAGTAGATACATCGCAGGAGAGATAAGCTAAGAGGGAAACAGGTTACTGTCCTCCCAATACCAAGTGGTCAGCTATTACAGTGGAAATGCCAATCAGAGAGAAACTTGTTGTTATTCTCAACTTCAGTTCCAAAGCCCTAGCTCAGGGATTTGCTTGGGAGATGAAACAGGCCCTAAAACATATAGTTCCTAATTGCTTTCCAAAGAAACTGACCTCATTAACATCAGAACATAGAATCGAGATATTACCCTGATAACAAAACCAGGCAAGGGAAACAGGAAATAAAATTATAGACCAATATCTCTTATTAATATGGACACAAAAATTTATAGTAAAATACTGGGTAACCAAACTCTATAGTATATAAAAGCAATTATACAGCATGGCCAAATGGGATTTATCCCAGGGTGGCAAAATTCATTTAACATCTTAGAATCAATTAATTCAATACATTATAACAATATAATAAAAAATCACAATGTCATCTCTATAGTTGCAAAAAACATAAAGCATTTAACAAAACCCAGCACCCTTTCATGATATAAACACTGAACAAAATAGGAGTAGAAGGAAACTTATTTAACCTGACAAAAGATATCCACAGAAACCCCATAGTTCACATCATACTTAATAGTGAAAGACAGATGTGTTCCCCCTAAGGTCAGCAACAAATCATGGATTTCCATTTTCATTACTTCTATTCAACATTTTACTGGAGGTTCTAGCCAGGTCAATCAGGTGTAGAGAAAAAATAAAAGGGATCCAGGTCATAAATAAAGATGAGGTGACCTGGATCTTGAGAAAAACTCCTAAGGAATCTACCAAAAATTATTTGAAGTAATAAATCATTCAGCGAGGATGCATGATATAAGATCAAAATAAAATTAATTGTGTTTCTCTACACTTCTAATGAATGATCTGAAAGTGAAAATAAGAAAATTATTTCATTTGCAATAGCATCAAAGATGATAAAAATTTAGTAATAAATATAAAAAGGGAAGCAAATAACAACTGGAAAAGTACAAAACATTTCTGAGAAAAATTAAAGAAGATCCAAATAAATGAAAACACATTCCATGGTTTTGTGTGAAAAGAATTAAAATTGTGGATGGCAATATTCCTTGAACTGTCAGATTTCTTGCTGATTTGTCAAAACTGAAAACTGATTCAAAAATTCATATGAAATAGGTGAAAACAATTCTAGAAAAGAATAAATTAGAAGTTTGAACACTTCCCTGTTTAAGAACTTGCTGCAAGCAATGATATTCAATACAGTGGTGGTGCTGAACAAAAATAGACATATCAATTCTATGACAAAGGTAACAAGACTATGCAATAAGAAAACATTTGCAAATCATTTATATTATAAAAGACTTAAATCTAGAATATGCAAAGAACACTTTCAATTCAATAATGAGAAGAACCTAATTAAAAATGGGCAAAGGCCATGAATAAACACTTTGCCCAACCTATGCAAATAGCCAAAAAGCACATGAAAAGTTGCCTGACATTGTTAATCATCAGGGACATGAATCTCAAAACCACAATAAGATACCACTTCACACCCACAAGAGGGCTAGAGTTGAAATGCCACACATCAAGTGTTGGTGACAACGTGGAGAAATTGAATGCCCCACATACACTTCTTGTGAGAATATGAAATAGTTCAGTCACTATGAAAACATTGTGGCAGCTCTTCAAATTATTAAACATCTTCATAGGATTAAACAGTGAGTTACAATATGACCCATCAATTCCTCCCCTCTGTATATACCCAAGAAAAATAAAACATGTTTACAAGAAACTTATACCCAAGTATGTATAATAACATTATTCATAATAGCTAAAAGGTAGAAACAATACAAATATTCATCAACAGAGGATGGATGAAAAAATGTTAAGATATCCATTCAATGAAACATTATACAGGAATGAATTACCCAAATATGTTACAACAGGAGATGAAAACACTCCTAGGAAAAAGAAGCCATTCACAATAAATCATTTATATACTGTATAATTCCATTCATACGAAATTCCAAAATTGGGAACTCTGTAGAGACAAAAAGTAGACCAGTGGCTGATCACGGTTATGGGTGGAGGAAGTCCTGGAGGGATCAGGAAATGACAGCTTTCATTTTGGATGGTTACACATAATTCTGGATAAATGAAAAGTCTCTGAATTGTGTATGACAAATGGAGAATTGTCTATTATGTAGCTTACTATCTTATAAATGTTTTTATTTTAAATGATAATATAAGCTGTGTAATTTTTGCTTTCTTTAAAGCAAGACAAATGGAGGACAACCGGAAATGTATCATAGTTTAAAGAAATAAGTGTCAAGTACTTTGGGCATCTGGGAGTTAAAGAACAAAGAGTGATAGAGTCCTACCAGGTTGGTGAATTTGTTGTTGAGAACAAGTATCAATAGTTGCTATGTTGAAGCAGGAAGTCATCATTCCAGCAAAAACAAAGCATATTGTTGATCCAAATTAGAAGTAGAATAGGAAAAAAGAAAACTATTTGTATGCAAAGGGGATGTAAAGGATAGAGAAGTGGGGGTTGGAATAATTATAAATTATTTAATTTTAAAATGCTGAAGAGAGTGATAATCTTACATTTTGAGGTTTCTACTGAAAAATGTTAATAAACATATATTTGGAATGATTCAAATGAGTCATTTATTTAGTTTTAATTACTAATTGCTTGTTGTTTTTATAAATGCAAACTAAATGAGTTTGATGGCTAATTAGGTACAATGATACTGAGCGCTTGCCTTAGGTAATGTGATTTCATTTTCAACAGAGGTAGGAATCTCATTAAAAATGTGTCTAAGAGGAAAAACTTATTTTAACTGATGGCATCAGACCTCCATTCTATCCATATGAATTTCAGAGAAAGAGATCTGTGCTCACATATATAGACTCACAAAATCTAAATATAAAGCAGCGAGGCATTTACTTGGTTTATGTTGGTTTCTATTTACCAGGCTTCTATTTTAGCTACTCATGGTATTATAGAATGATTAGTCATCTAAATACTGAAAAGTACTATGGTGAAAGATACATTTTAAAAATGACATAGAAGAGAGATGGCCTTTGTTAATGTCGTCTGGTCACTACAGATGCATGAGCATCCTGTGATTTTTTAAAAAAAATTCTATCATCAAGGAATATAGCAATAGATAAAAGAGAACCATTTATTAAAGTGCAGGGAACTTACTGGTATGCTGTGTTTTTCTGTTGTCCACTGTTGTCAAGGTAACAACATCTTCTGAGCAAAATGGGGTTGGGCAGTTGTAGCTACCCACTGTTTCTATGCCTCTGGAAGGACACAATGCTACTAAATTGGAAGCAACATATATGGGTTTAAATTTAAGAAATTCAGAAGACAATCCTATCTCAAGTTTTACAGTAGGTTTTGTAAAAATATGGACATAATAGGAAAAATAGAATTTAAATATGTTAATAGTAAACTAAGGTGGGGAAGGGAACAGAAATATACTATATTAAAATGAAATTAAT
Source organism: Spermophilus citellus (assembly GCF_964194105.1). NCBI lineage: Eukaryota > Metazoa > Chordata > Mammalia > Rodentia > Sciuridae > Spermophilus > Spermophilus citellus. The sequence goes on along the minus strand of NC_138196.1, from coordinate 67,707,246 downwards.
ATAAAATATTTGTGTTATCCATTGCTATAAATTTTCTTTAACCTTCATCACTTGGCAAATAATAATGACCTATTTGTTCATAGAAAGAAAACTGATGGAATGCAATGTGTCTTGACTTTGAAGAGTATCTTCTATAGCTGTATTTCACGACTGACCCTATGCTTCAGAAAGTTACAATGCCACTCTATAAACTCTGAGGGAAATTTGTTTCAACTACTTTGTTAGAAAAATATATGTAACTTTGATCTGTATATTACTTTGCGCATATGCTATTATTTTCTCAATTTTCAGTAGTAATCTAATTTCTGTTACATTCAACTCAGTGGGTTTTGAGTAACAGAAAGTATATATTTTAGCTCACATATTTATTTTTATTGCTTATGAGATATTTATATCTTACCATATTGAAAGCACTTGCTAGTCTCAAATATATTTTCATTTGCCTCATGCTCAAATAAGCGAGCCATAAAATTGGGTCAGAAAGGGAAAACTTTGAGTAGTTTTTATTCTATGTATTACGCATATGACGGTAGAGTAACTGCAACCCTGATTAAATTCAACTCTTCATCTACTGCAGATCACCTGTGCAGCTGAATGTGGCTCGAGATGAACACAAGATGATACAGATTAGTCCTGCTTTAAATTCATGACCATAGATACTGGCTGAGCACAAGATTGCACTGCCTGCAATCTTGCTATATTTCTTTTTCTAGACAATTATTCCACACCATCCCTTCTGTTCTTTGTAACCTCATCTGCCCCGAGTGCTCAAACTGTTCTAACTACACTTTCCTGCTTACATTTCTTTAATATATAATTTTATTTTAAATGACCTCTCTTGAGTTTTCCTTCTCCTTAGAACATCCTTTCACCATTTTTTTTCACATGGTTAACTGCCACATGATGTCTTCCAGTCCACTGAAATGTTACTTTCTCAGTGAAGTGTTCTCTGGAGCCTCTATTTAAAATGCTGTTGGCCAACATCCCATACACACATGCACACCCCTACCTGATGCTCTTACAACCCCTTATTCTACTCTTTCATCCTACTATAAAATTTGTAATTTATCATCTCTCGAGTTTTTGGCCAATCCCTTCAATGGACTTGATGCTCCAAAGAACAAGAGTTTTTGTCTGTCTTATTGATGCTCTTGATGGTTGAGTATTTCCTAAGCTCTAAGAGGTTATTCAACAAATGTTTATTGAATAAATAATTAAATGAATGGTTAATTTCTGCCTTTATTTTTTTCCCAGGTTTCTATCCCTCTAAAATATAAAGTGAACCATCCTTTAGACTAACACCAAATATTTTCTCCTGTCTTTCAGGGCTCTGAACAGATCACATCTCATTTTATCATCACCTTGATTTGGGGTCTGTTAGTATTATTGTGTGAATGTTTTGCTTTTAGTTTTTGGTTAAAATTCTGTGCTATTTATTGCACAACACTTTAAAGTAATTCATTGTTACAGAAATCAACTGAACTCTAAATGTTTTGACACTTTATAAATAGATTATTAGCATATTCTGGAAGATTGGTGTTGCTAAATATGACTGAAAGTTTTGCTTAAGTGGATAGTATGTCCCTTATCAAACGTAGTTCTGAGCAGATATTAGACACTTCTGTGTACATTTACTTGTTATACGATGAAACCTATATTCACCAAATTACAAAATCTTTGGTTTTGTCATAATCATTACAAATTTTTTGTCTGATTTACTCGTTTTAATTTTGAAAAAAAATACAGAATTTACCTAGACTACATACATAAGCAATGCAATTTTTTTTTAGATTATGGCACATTGAATTTGATGAGTGATTTTTTTTCTCTAATAAACATTTCTGGTAAGAAGCTTGAAAATTTGACCTAGAGTTAGGGAAAGGGAGTGCATAAAAACATGATTACCTCAGAGTAAAAAAAAAAATGTGGCTCATTTGAGGAAACTAAGTGGGCAGAACTGAGCTGAAGTAACTGTGATGGGGATTGTCAACTAGAAGACACACCCACCATGAAGTGTATAGCCCAAATTTAGGAATTATGTGGTGAAAAATTATTACGTACCTCATCAGAGAACATTTAGTAGTAATATGGAACCTCAATAAATCTAGAAAATAAAATGAAAGACAATTATATCCATTCAATACCTGAAAACACAGGGGAAGTGGATTTAAGAACTGCTTGTGCTCTATGTTGAACACACCAGCTCACTGTCAGGACAAAGGAGTGACCCGGATGTAACATTTTTCTTAGAGCCGCGTGTATGTTCTTGATGTGACCTTCACTACACACATGTCTGAACATTAAAATCTAGTTTTTTCTATCATGTCATCTTTGAAATGCTAGTAATAATAGTTCTATAAGGATTAAATGGCAACGTGCATTCATTTTCTTACACAAATCTTGGCAGAGCAATTTCCAAATAAATGCATACTACAATTAAATGTCCTACCCTGAATGTGTCTGGCTCGAAATTCTTACAATAAATGTCAAATCGAAACCTGAGTATTTATTCTCTTTGGCTTATGGCTCACTCATAATCAACAACATAAAGCAAAACTGGTTAGGCAACAGATATTTTAGATATAGAATGATGATTTTGTCAAAAGTTGAATAAAGTGGTTTATTTCAATCATTATGGAAAAATAGAAATTTCTATTTCTGGTCCTGTATGAAATTTGATGAATTGCTTTACAGACCACATATAGTAGCATCCTTCTATAATCTGTCTTTTACTCATTCTCTAAATTGAATTTTAGCATTTTTCTGCCTTTGATTTTTCACCACTGGCTACTTGCATCATAAATGAAAAAAATGAAATATTTTATTCTCAAATAAGTAAGATTCTTTGGTAGCACATTAAAGAGAATTCAAGGAAATAATAGAGCTGAAAAAGTTAGCAATAGTGATTATATTAAATCAGTATTACATGTTGATGGATGCATACTCAGTTGACACAGTTTTTTTTATTGTTGGTCGTTCAAAACATTACATAGTTCTTAATATATCATATTTCACAGTTTGATTCAATTGGGTTATGAACTCCCATTTTTAACCCATATACAGATTGCTGTATCACATCTGTTACACTTCCATTGATTTACATATTGCCATTCTAGTGTCTGATGTATTCTGCTGTCTATCCTATTCTCTACTATCCCCCCTCCCCTCCCCATTTCTCTCTCTACCCCCTCTACTGTAAATCATTTCTTCCACTTGTATTATTCTTCTCTTACCCCTCATTTCCTCTTATATGTAATTTTGTAAAACCCTGAGGATCACCTTCCATTTCCATGCGATTTCCCTTCTCACTCCCTTTCCCTCCCACCTCTCATCCCTGTTTAATGTTAATCTTCTTCTCAAGCTCTTCATCCCTACCCTGTCCTTGGTTACTCCCCTTATATCAAAGCAGTCATTTGGCATTTGTTTTTTAAGGATTGGCTAGCTTCACTTAGCATAATCTGCTCTAATGCCATCCATTTCCCTCCAAATTCTATGATTTTGTCATTTTTTAATGCAGAGTAATACTCCATTGACACAGTTTTCATTTAAATATTTGCTTTTATGTTCTCTTCGGTGGGGGAAAATTTTTAATGTTTAAAACAATACATGTGAAAAAATTGAGCTAATGTTTCTGCAAATGTTCAGTCACTTTTAGATGTGAGTTCTTCTAATTGTTTGTGGTCTGGGATAAATTTTCCTTTATATAACACAGCATGGTTCATATTCTATATAGCAATTAAATATTCAGGAGTATTTAAACTCAGAGCAGAACTAATTTTTACATATGGGCGAGTTTAACAAGACAGTGGTGAAGGATATGAGGCTCACCCGTGTCTTGTCATACTAGCTGAATGGAATCAAGATTCCATGCTCATCATCTAAATTGTTTCAGAATTATCTAAGAATGTATTTACCAGAAAAAGAAAAATCTGATTTTTTTAATAAATACCCCATATATGTTCATGTTACTCAAATTCTTTCCCCTGTGTGTCCATCCACATACACTCAGTAACTTCTCCCTGAATCTAGTGATACACAATAAAATAAAAATGGATTCTGTCTTACAATCAATAATAAAAATTATAGAATTGTTAACTTTATTTTGTTTTGGCTACTAGAAAACTCATCATTAACTAAAAACTGTATAGTGTTATATGTATTTATTCCTTTCCATTAACATGTTTCTTAGTTTTTGTTTTAATTCCAATGTTTACAAGTGACTTTGCATTGCATACTATAATGCAATTTGATCTTGTTTTATAACTTATGTATAACTAAAAATCATATATTACTATATATATAGTCTATTACATTCAAGAAGATTTATCTCTATTTTTTCAGACTGCTTGTCAAAGTTAATTCAAAATTTTCAGTAACAACCTGCATAAGGTATAAACAACCAAAAGGTCAAATGCATTGTCCCTGTAGTTTTCCACATAGATAGAAGGAAAAATAGATAAATATTCCATTTTTGTTGTATTGTTTTATTTCCTACCAGCAGCAAGAATCATGTTTTATATCAGGACTTTAATGCACATACACACACCACCATACACACGTGTGAATATGGGCACACATGCACATAAACAAGGTTGATCATGCATAGGTAGGATGGCAGGCAAAATATTGACCATTAAAGATTCACGTGCCCTAATCATCAGAACACTAGGTTGCTTGGCCAAGGAAAATAGTTTGCAGATGGGAATACATTCACTAATGAACTGATCTTAAAATAATGGGGTTATCTTGGATTGTCCAAGTGGATCTAATGTCATCATAAGGATTCTTAAAAACTGGAAGAGGGAGGCAGAAGAGTCAGAGTGAGAGGAGCAATGATGAAGAACCTAACTGGAAATGACTCACTTCACAGTACTGCATATAGAGCTCACCAGACTGCAGACAAAGCAGGCAGAGAATGCGATAATATCCAATAGCAGCAGCCTTTTGTGGCCACAGGCATAATCTAAAGTAATAAATCTATATCAGAATTGCTAGTAAGCCTTAATCAATCCAGATTTCTAGCCTCAACTCCGGAGATTCAAATTTAGTAGATGATGATGAGCCTACACATGGTTTTGAGTTTTGCTTTCTTTTTCAATTTTTCATGTGACTTTGATGCAGCCAAGTTTGGGAACTATTGAACTAGAGCCCTGGTGATTCCTAAAGGATGCTTGGAGTGAAGGCTTGAGTGGTGTGAATAATGGGCACATCCAAATTACCTGGAAATTGGTTTTGTTTTGTTGGTTTGTGATTCTCAAATTTCATGTGATGCTTCACCTATACTTAGTTATATCCTTGTGTAGCATTTTGAAATTGCTTTGGAAATTTGCTAAAGTTTTGAAGATTTGGTAACAAAATAAAGATCCCCAGGGGAGTTTTACTGTCCCTTCTTATTTTACAACCAGTGAACTCAAGATTTGGTAGAAGTAAGGACAGAATCCCCTGGTTAAATAAATTATACCCAGATTTAAAAAAAAAAAACAAGCATTAGACATTAGAATAGAAACAGAAATAGAAATATAGTATGAGGAACTTAGAGAGGGTCTAAGAAGAGAGCCGAACATGGAAAGCTGAAGAAAAGCCAAATTCAGTGTTCTGGGAAATATAATATTCATGATAGGAATCATGATGCATGTTGGGAAACCTGTGTGACTCCTCTTGAAATGCAGCAAGATCTGAAATACTCTCTCTGTCCCCTATCATTATACAGTTGCAAAGGGCTGGCTTAATCCATGGAATAGCAGTCCATGGAAGACTGATCCTAGGTTTTTAATAGAGAAAGTAATCAGGGACTCCTGGCACTAGAGTAATTCTTTTAAGTCTTGTCTTGATGTAAGATCAGGAGTGCATTTAGGTCTGGTTTTATGCATTAGACTTTTTGTTGTAAAGGGGATTATGATAACTTAAGTAAAGATCTTAAATCATACCTCATTCAGCAGTGCTTTAGAAAGAAAACCTAGGTGATATGATTTGCTAATAAAATTTTACTTGAGCTGGGATTGCAGTGTAAAGCCCTTTATGAGAATAACTTCTTACCACCTCAGGAAAGATGTTGTAAGCTGTCACTGTTATTTCTAATTCTCAGTTATTTAACAAGAAGATAGGTGTAGTTTAAAATGTGAGGAAGCATACTGTCAGACATTGTCTGAACTGATTTTGGAAATATTACTTTCTTCTAGTAGGAAATTTTGAGCTGAATTTATGCAATTGCTTGACTGTCATTCTGCCCTGAGATACTTTATTAGGTCACAGAGACCATATTTTTAAAATTTATTTTTAAAGAAAAAATTTTCACAATACCTTTATTCTATTGTTTCATTTTTATGTGGTGCAGAGGATCGAACCCAGGGTCTCACACATGCTAGGTAAGTGCTCTACCACTGAGCTACAGCCCCAGCTCACACAGACCACATTTATATGGTGTGGTCCATTATAGAACAGTTAAGATAAGAGATCCAACAACCAGTTGCTTGCAAAAGAAAAAGACATATTTCTTGTTTATGAAACTATCCACTGTAACTCCTTGGTAGCCTTACTCCATGTCAACTTCAGTTTGGAACCAACGCATTTTCAGCAACATCTTCCCATAATATCATCAGTCATCACATTATTGTAGAAGTAGCAAGGATTTGGAAAAGAAAAAGTATGTACAAACAAACCTACAAATATATAGACACAAAGACACAAAAATGTGGTACATATGCCTATGTGTGTATGTGAGTAATAAAAAAGTCACTTTAAGAATCTAACAAAATGATAATTGCAGGTTTTATAACGAGGCAAACAGAAGTGAAATGTGTCTTAAATCAGTGATTTGCTAGATGTAGCTTGCAATGGTTTATGAGAACCAATTGTTTATATCTCTTCCTAACTCCATTTGTGCATTGACAGCTTGAAACCAGTTAGATGGAAACATTTAGACCAGAGAAATCAGCCAGCATTGCACATCAGGTAGCCTTGTGTTCCCTCTCCAGTGCACCACTGATTAAAATGTAGCAGAATTACAGCTACCTTGTAGTCCTATAAAGAGGCCCAGGGTTATGATTTTTCTTAAAGCTGTGGATGATCCTCAAGTAGAAGTCATCCACTCCAGCTTTCAGATGCCACATAGAGACAGAATGCAGAAAACCATAATTCTTCAGTACAAAGATCTAGTGGCACCACTGGGTTAGCTGGGGACTCCAATAAAATAACTGTATTTACTTTCTTAACTCCTTGAAAACAATGTTTATGCAAGGAACCTCAGTGGACTCATATTTTAAAATATTTATTCTTGATTCATGGGACTCCTTTCTATAAAGCACTTGCTTAAATTCTGCAATGAAGTTAATGATCCTTTTAAATCCAAAGTAGAGACCGTACATAAATTTCCTCAGTACAATATTTTTGTAATGGTTTATTTTAAAAAATGCCAACACTATCTGCCTCAGAATACATTTCTTAGGTAAAGCTTATTCATACAGTTTGCCAGCATGGAATAATAAATATTTTTAATAACTGCTTTGGAATTTATTTCAAGTACATTTACATTTCTGCTTGTATATACATGTAGACTTGTCCTCATACGTGGAATCAGTAGCAGAAAGAAAATATATTAAAAAGCTAAATTTTAAATTATTAAAATTATATATAATTTAAATTACAAAATTTCATTAAATATTTCCACACCAAAACCCTCCTGAGAGATAACAACCTTAAGAGCGTGGATGTTTCTTCAACTTTTGTTTCTTAATGCAAAATCATGTGAATATTGATATGCATATATATAACATTTATGTAAACAAATATTCATATAAATATTTAGAAAAGGCAAAAATTCTATGCACATTTACTGAAACATTTTAAGAGTAACAATATTCATCTTTCATAAATTTTTAATACATAAATAATATTTAACTTCATAAACATTAATTTATTGATATATTTGTCATATAGTTTATTGTTTCAATGTTCCATTATCATAAATAGAGCTGTAGAGAAACTATATGTTATGTATATACATGTACAATGTTTAAGGATATATGTATATTTACATGCTTTTATTAATCATTTTTAGGAAAAATTCTTGAAATTCGACTTTATGCTAAACCAAAATACAGGCTGAATTAATTCAAGCAGGTAATTTTCCAAATTATATGTATCAGCTTTTCACACATAATTAAAAGGGTTCATGAGAAAAGTTGTGTAAGTTCAAATTCACTGATTAACATCAAACTCTTATGTCTTAAATGCATAAATCTTATCTACCAAAGTGAATTTTTTTGTAAAATCATTAAAAATTTTGACAATAAAAAATACATATTTCTAGAGGTAAAAGAAAGCTACTGTTTTATTCCCTGGTGGTACATGGGTACTCACTTCTCAAAGCATTCCCCTTGTTGCTTTATTTCCAAATCTTTTTGTGAAGTAAGAGAATGCACTCTAGGCTAGGTAACCAGCACAGAATATGCTCTAAGTCATAAATATTGAAGGCTGTCTCATAAATATTGAAGGCTGTTTTGTGTATAGGACTACCTAAAAACATTATACATAACCTAGTAATCATAGAGTGTTTTCATTTTAATAACAGATTAAACAATCATTTTAGGAACTATATTCACAGAATCAATCATTGCAACTTTTTTTTTCAAAGTACGTTTTAAATATAGACAAAAGCATACTATGTGTCTAGTTCTTCTATGGTTATCTTAGATTGAAAATGGTTTCTAAAAATAGAAATAATAAGCTATTTTAACTAATGTAATTTAAATTAAAGTAATATAATCAAGTCTATTCAAATCAGAAAGAAATAACGTAATTGTTTACAAAAAATCTGATTTTTTAATATAGAAAATCTTAAAAACAGTAGAATAAATTTGACATAACTTTTCTATGTTCATATATAAATACACCACCAGTGAAACTCCACATGATGTACAATCACTACAATGAGATCCTAATTAGAATAAATTATACTCCATGTAGGTAAAATATATCAAAATACACTCTATTGTCATGTGTATCTAAAAAGAAGGAATTTGAAACTTTTTTTAAAAAAGAAAATCTTAAAGATTTTATGCACAAATGAAAACTAAAATAACTCGTTAAGTGAAGTCAGCAAATCTCAGGTACAAAATCAGCATACAAAAATCAATAGTGTTTTTATACACTAAAAGTACACATACCCCAAAAGGAAATTATGATTTAAAAAATTCACTAATCATTAGCAAAATGCAAGTTGTAACCATATTGAAATAGAACCTCATACCAAATAAGATAGTTACTCTAAATGAACAACAACAAAAAATAAAAGAATCAAAGAAAACAGAAAACAAGTGTTAGCGGATGTGATGAACTTTTGGAAATTGTTGGGGAGAAAGCAAAATGGTATGGTGTCTCGAGGGTGAAAAGGATTATGGAGTTTCCTCAAATATTTAAAATCACAATTACCATATAATCCAGCAATTCCACTTCTGGTTATATGCTTAAAAGGATTCAAAGTAGAGACTCAATAATATTAGTACACCCATGCTCATAGTAGTATTACTTACAATCCAAGTGTCCATCGGTAGATGAATAGGTAAACAAATTTTGGTATACACATACAATGGAGTGATATTCAATCATAAAAAATGAAAGCCATTCAGGCACATGCTAGAACATGGATGAACCTTGAGGATGTTATGCCATAGAAAATAAGCTAGTAATAGGCCAATACCATAGGATTTAACCTATATGAAGTACCTAGAATCTTTCTTACTAAAGACAAAATGTGGAATAGTGGTTGCAGAGTTGAAGGGAAATAGGAAGTTCCTGCTTAGTAGGCAGAGAGCTTCGTTTTCCAAGATGAAAAGAATTATGTAGATGGATGGTAGTGATAGTAAGTAGCAAAACAATGTGAATATACTTAATGACACTGAACTGTGCATTTAAAATGATTCAGGTGGTAAACTTTTTAATATGTATTTCACCACAATGAAAATAAAAGATAACAATATTTCTGTAAAAATTTTATTAATACTGAAATGTTAATGTTCATGAGAAATTGCATAATTAACAGATGTGAGGAGAAATGAAAGATACCTTCTACATGGAAAGAAAAATTATAATAATAATAGAAATATCATCTTTCTAAGTATTAATATTAATAAGAAAATAGATAAAGCAATGAATTTATATTAAAATTTTAACAGTTTATACATTAGTAAAAGAAGCCAAAATATTTGAAGTGACTGAGTATTAGGGCTCCTGATTCTACAAACTTGAATTTGGATAATGTTAAAATTTCCTAGAAGAGTTTTAGAACATTACATGTAAATTGCTCTTTTGAAATGTGTATGTGTCTGTGTGTACATATGTGATAGCTGGTAGATATCCCCAGCCCTTCAAGGATATATGGTTATGGTACAGAATAAAGTTAACCTCACATTTTAAAAAGATCCAAATATATATTCCCATCAGATTGTGTTGACCACTGTTAAGAACTTCCACCCATATTCCCTAATGATATATAGGATATACCTGGCCTGTCTAGATGGTTTACAGTTAACCAAATTGGACCCTCTGGATTTACGGGGCATGACTGGCTAGAGAAAATCAGTCACACAAACTAATTGATGGGGTAAGAATGAGGAGGTTCCATAATAACAGCCTTCTTTTCTGTGTTGATCCACTTACATCAATCATTGCAAACTGTTGTGAAGTCTGAAGTCACTGAATATCCTCTTGTGAGATAAATAGAATTTGACTGGGAAGTGTCAGACTTCTGGTATTTATCCCTTAGTTTCTGTAGTTCCTGCTTTATAAAGTTCTGTGTTATTTGTTCATTTGAAATTAAAAATATACACTATTGGAAATAAAAAAATTCAATGGCTAGAATATAAATTTGGTGAATTAAACTTTAAATCAGGTCAGTAGAAAATATATGAACTGCAACACAGATGTTACAATTAATAGCTGTTGAATGACTGAAAGGACTCTCAAAACCCTTTATATATGGCACATCCACATAAAGGTAAAGCTGATAGTACATCAGGAAAAAGAATGGCAGGCAACCACTGATGGTTTCAAAAACGTGCAAGTGTTTTCAAGCAACTTTCTGAATTGCACTGAAAATACTTCACTGGTTTATGACCAACCAAAATTTGGAAAGTCTCAGGGAGGCCCAGTCACAAGTTTACAAGGAGTAAAAAAAAAAGTAAAAATGTGGATATTTATAAATTATAGTTGATTGACAATGCAATCATAATAATGCATCATATAGTTAAAATATACAATAAATTACAATTTATGACAATAATGCAAAGATGGTATGGAAAAAATGGAGCTAAAGGTTTTAAAACTGAGTGATGTTTAGGAACTAGCCAAAACATGCGGGTGTTTCCAGTGATCTCTAAGGTTGACCCTTGGATCTTTCTGAGATCTTTGATAGTGCTTTACACTCATGGCCCAGAGTAGGAATGTCACCATTTTTTAAAATTTCTATTTGATTTTTCTATCTTGTTTGATCTGTTGGTTTTCAGAAGTTTGGGAAAGATTTAAACATTATGCTACCAACATGATATCTTTATCCCAAGAGGCTAGGTATTCAGGAGGTATCATAAGAGGAATTATTATCATTGTTTCATTTAAATCAGAAACCATTAATTCCAGTCACATATTAACATAAAATAAAAATTACCAAGTCTAAAAATCACTAAGATGATTTTTTAAAATAAGGTGATTTGAAAAGTCTAAAACACACCACCACTGAAGGAGACAAAGTTTCTTAAAGGTCACAGAAATAAAAAGGTAGGTTGACAGATTGATTTTAGTGTTTGTGGAACTAAATGGTTGAATGCTTTCCTAGTGTGCCCCAGGCCTTGGAATCAATTCCCAAACATTAAAAAAAAAGTTGCATATGATTTTCATTATTGCATTGTTGTAAAAGAGGTTCAGAAAGCCAGTAAACATCAGAAATTAGAGTAGAATCAACTGGAAATCACTGATCTTATTTCACAATTCTTTCAACTTCAATTTCTTGGCAACAGCTCTCACTATTTGCTAATTAACCAGAAGACAAAGACTGATTAAGAGAATGTGGAAATAAGGCAGAAAACACACAGACTTTGGGTGTGACTAGAATCTCACATTTTAATTCTTATGGGAAAATATTAATAATCCTTTACTTATGAGATCTTGATACTCACTGCCACCAGAACTTTTTTTTATTCAAAATACTGCTGTTTTTCTGTTATATGGAATAACTGGATCCTCAACATACTATCCATTCTAAAAATCTCTTTAAGACTTATGGTTTGTGGCATATTGATAAGAAGAAATAAATTTGGTAATTTATTTATTCACATTAAGATGCCAAAATCCAAACTATTATTCTTCATGTGTTTTTCCTTTGGTGTCTTTAAAATTACCTACTTTTTAAAAAAGATATTGATTTTAATTTTACATGTTGACAGTATATCACCAAATTGTCGTGATTTACAAGTGAACTTGTTTCTCAAAATTATCAAAATTTAAGTAGTTAAATTTATAACTCATTTTACTTGAGAATAATAAATATGTTATACACATTGTTGTATCTCTTTGCTTGTGACTTCTTTATGACCAGTACTAATTTCTTTATAAGGAACAAAAAAATATTTGTTAATGAATGTAATAGCACAACTCAAAATACACATGTTCACATTTTGTCTTTGTAGAATGAGTTTATGTCTCCAAATGGAGTATGTTTTAAGTCTTCTTTCGTAGATATTTATTTCATGCATTTTTTGAGGAGGGAAACTGTACATTCAGCTACTTTGTTAATGATCTAATATGTATTAGAGGTTGCAATTCCATTCCAAATTATAAACTAATTGTATTAGAATAGTTAAGATGCTAAATGCATTTACAAACACCTACACTTTTATTTCTTGCTATATATTTAAAAGGCATTCAGGAAAACTTTATTATCATGTGTAGAAAAGTTTGCATGTTTGTTTGTCTATAGTATTCAGGAAATCTAATTGTAATTCTCCTTTCTTGAATTTTGCCTTTTCCCCTTGACTCTTTTATATTCTATGTTTGTTGATTACTTACAAAAACAACGCCTCATATTGTTCACTGTTGTATCAGTATGTGTGGTCTCAAAATAAATTTTAAATCCTTGAGTAGAGTACAAATCATCCCTGCCAGGCAATCCAGCAAAATATTTTGAACATAGCAGATGTTCTATTAAAACAACTTGATTGACTGGCTATGAGAGACTGACCAATCTTACTAAGAATTTATATATGAACAAGTGTTCAAATATTAGGAATAACATCTCTCTTGAAGACAGAGTAAAAGGTTTTATTTAACTTTCAAGTGATGGAAGTCAAAAGAGACTTGGCTTTGAAGCAGAAAAATAAAATCTACCAGAAAATAGAAGATAACAACTTATTAATCATCTTTCAGAGACTTGTAACTGAAAATGTATTGTGAGAACTCTAAACCACTGATTTTACAAAGAGAAGCATAAAATCTGATAGGTTTCATCAACCATTGTAGTTGCTAAGCAACTGATCACTAAGATGGAAATAAAGTAACTTATTCATGAAAATTATAGAATATGGTTGCCCTTAAGATATTGCAGTAATGCAATTTTACAAAAATACAGGAGGATAAAATACCGATAATTCTCAAATGCTAAAATAAATGTACTAACCCTTGAAAATCTAACTATTTTAGCACAGACATTAGTATATAATCAGTTATCAGTACTCCCATTTCATGGGAGTTTTTTTTTTTCACTTCACAAGTATCTTACAAGTAATAAATGTATTAAGAATATAATCTAAGAAGGTTACGTTGTGTAAAAGAAAATAAAATCTTTATTTCCTTCTCTTTCTCTTTATTTTCAATTTATATGCTAAAGTTGCTTGATTAAAATTAAATGAAATGTTCTCAAGTTATTTTCTTTGTAATTTCTAATCTAAGTGACTTGAAAATTTCATTTATGACAGAATAATTTCTTTAAGACAGTGACAACTAAAAGTATATTCGTCACATCACATGGGCTTTAAATTCACACTGGGCATAGTTTAGTAACTAGTTGCAGTTAAATTTTTTGCAAATATACAGTTTGGTAAAGAAACAAGAATGAGGGGTTGAGGTTGTGACTCAGTGGAGTGCTCACCTAGCATGCCTGAGGCACTGGGTTCGATCCTCAGCACCACATAAAAATGAAATAATGATATTGTGTCCACTTACAACTAGAGAATAAATACTTTTAAAAAAGAAACAAGAATGAACTCATATTAAATAGGATAATAAAATAACAAGTAGGTAAAGGAAATTTTTAATTGTCATATAGAGAATATATATAAAAATAGATCCTGTGATATAATCCATATCTGTATGCAGTATTAAATGGCAGGCAAGCAGAAAAACTCACAAGCATACAGAAGGATGCTTTAGAGTAAAAGAGGGATGGCTTAAATATATGAGCAGAGAGTAAACTCTTGAAGTCTTGAGACATATTCTCCTTTCTCCCCTGTTATAAATTTTAAATAGTCACAGATGGTGACCCATTACAAATTTACAACAGCTTGAAATAATCTAGCTGAGTGTTGGCAAATGGTTATAAATGTCATGATTTGTTTCTGTTTCCAGATTTGCCCCAGAGCATTCCACACACATATGTTTGGTATATAACATAGAAAATTTCAAAGGAAAATGAACAGGAATGAATTGTGTCCTTCCATTCTCTTTCCTGCATAAAGAGAGTGCTTTCAAAAGTCGGTTTTTCACTGCCATTCATGGGTGGCTTCTAAAGTAAGACTTACTACTGATAGTCACCTGTGGCTTCACAGAACATGGAAATGAATGGTGGGGATAAGTAAAAACAATGTTTTCACATAAAATTTACAAACTCTTCTCTTGGAAAATTTTCTGAAGGATTAATTCAACAACAAAGTTAAATTAACTGTGAAGTTTATTTTATAAACTCACTGTTTGAACCCTGATAATATTCAGAGGTCAGAAGTCAGTGTTCCATTAAATATTCTATTCATATGAAATAAGAAGATTTTTGAGTGTGTGGATTTGGAGAAATTTTCATGACTGAAAAAAATATAGACTTCATCATTTCCTATATTTTCAATGAGAAATGAAAGATAAAACTTCAGTCCTTTGTTTTGTCTTAAGTAAGGCAGTATTAGTCAGTCAGATCCCACCTTATAGGTTCAGAGAAAACTGACAGGATGCAGGGAGATAGAACAACACTTTGAATGTAATTCCTGGCCAACAGATTAGAACTTACATATTATTTATTCTGATTAAGAGAATATTAATACCTAGACTATATATCTAGAATTTTTTTTACAGCTTACAGTATTCTTAGATATGATTTGTCTTATTTATATAACCCCAAGGTAGATAGCCTGATTCCTACTTTTTATGTGAGGATTTGATGAAATGGTTTGTACAAATTTCCTCAGGTAGTCATAGAGTTTACTACTATTTTTTTTAACTATTTACTCCTTAGAGAGAAATGTATACTCCTGTCAGTTTTCTAGTTGTTTCTTGGAGCCATAAGTAAATATGACTCTAGAAATTTGAATAGGACTACTTCCAATTCTTCATAGTAGGAAGGAAGCCCTCTGTAAGCCCGGAAAATTTGATTACTATCTGAAACCAAAAAGATCTGCACCTTGATTTAGGACTTCTAGACTATTGAACTGTGAGAAAATAAGTTTCCACTGGTTAAGCCACCCAGTCTATAATATTTCATTATGGCAACTTAGGACACACAAATTCTGGGACTCTAGAAATACAAGAGTAAGTATGGTAAGCCCAACCTAAATAAATGCATGTGCTAAAAACATAAACTCAATTATAAATGTTAAGGAAATGTAATTAAGAAAAAGCTACAGTAATGATATAATACTATTCTGGAACACATCAAAAAGTTCACAAGACAGATACATTTAGGTTCTCAGTAATATAAATATTATCATTGCTACTTAATGAAGAAGAACTGAAGGTTTATATCACAAAACATTGTATGATGAAATTGGATCTTATCACAAGATGTTAGTGTAGTCACTCTGACTTGTCAGACAGCTTCTCATTTAAAAATGAATTAATTATTAATACATATGTAATTTTTAAATAAAACAAACTGAACTGAATGGAAATCAACTAAATGTTGCAATCAAAATTCTATAGTTCAAAGTTGACAAAACTATGTGTATAGCATTCCTCCTTCATACACAGACAGGCACATGATTATAGAATCAATCTGAATTATACTTATTTTTACACTGGATGCTAAAAACTTCTCTAGTATGGATGCTAAAAATTTCTCTAGCATGAATACTCTGTGAACCCATAAGGCAAAAAGATACAAAATTCTTGCCAAAATGGTTAGTCAGTAACTAACTATAGGAATAAAACATTTGGTCAGACTTTTTTAAAAACATGACTTTAATGAGTCATTTTGTTTGACCTTGTCTGACAGCTGTCAACTGTTAATAGCCCATATGTATTAGAATAAAGTTGTAGACTGTAAATTTCAGAATAAAATGGAAAATATAATTCTTTTCTGGAAACCTGGTAATGATAATATCATGGGTGTTTTTACAATATTCCATTACTTACAAAATATGGTTTTTCATTAAATTAAAATAATATAAATGGAAAATTCTCAATATTCTGTCACTACATGGGCAACTTAGATAAGCATGGGTGCATTAATATCAGCTGAACTTGCTCAGTTCCTATCCTAATTGCAGGTTAACCGATTAAGGATTAAGGAAGATCAAGAAAAAGAATAAAGACCTTAACTCAATAGAGTTGTATTTATTTATTTATCATTTATTAGATAAGTCCATCTTAATACGGAGGAAACAGTTTTAGTAAGAGGCGACACACAGTTTTGTAAAAGGCCAAAAGTAAGCAGTGTAGGTTTTGTGAGCCATATGATCTTTATCTCAATAACTCAACTGTGTCTTAGAAGACTTTATTTATAATATCAGTGGCCATCAAGATTTAAACTGATCCCTTAGTTTGCTGACTCCTGAAAAAATAGAAAGATTGAAGTTCGAATATCTGTTAACCCAGGGTCAAGAGACCAAAAATTTGAAATAACACAAATTTGGTAAAAAGACAATTTTCCATTATTGAAAGACATAAGTGAGTTGTAGCCTAGCATAATATTAGTCACTCAAAATGATCCAAGACAAAAGAAGGAAGATGTGGAAACTTCAAGAGTCTTCTAAAAACTGATTCCATCCATCATGTATTGTCAGGTTGTAGGAGACAGAGACCCATGCAAAACTATTTTTAATAAAAGGAAGTCTATAATTTCTACACATGCATACATAGAAGCATCTATACAGGTGTTATGGTTCGGATATGAGGTATCCCCCAAAAAAGACAGTGCAAGAAGATTCAGAGAGGAAATGATTAGGTTGTAAGTGTCTTAACCCAATCAGTGATTTAATCCCCTCATAGGGACTGAGTGGTAACTGAAGTGGTAGGATGTGTCTGGAGGAGGTGGGGATTGGGACATGGCTTTGGATATTTATTTGTATCTAGCAAGTGGACTCTCTTTGTTTTCTGATCAACATGTGAGTTGCTTCCCTCTGCGACACTCTTCCACCATGATATCCTGCCTCACCTGGAGCCCCAAAGAATGGAACTGGTCTTCTCTGGACGTCTATGGACTTCTCTGAAACCCTGAGCCTGTAAATGAACTTTTCCTCCTCTACAGTTGTTCTTGGCAGGTCCTTTAGTCACAGCGGCAAGAAAAGCTGACTAAAATAACAGGTGATAATTTCCTGAGATTTTCTCTATGCTCAGTTGAAAATTCCAGGTTCAGGAGATAGTTATGAGTGAAACAAGAATTGTGGGGAGCACTCTTGTAACCTCGCCTAACATCTAGTTCAAAGTTGCTTCCACATTTGTAAGCATTTTATTATAGCAACAATTCATTGCTCTGTAATCAATTTCTGTTTTTTACTCTGTTGGTACTGTCATAGCAAAGTACTGCAGAATGAGTCATTTATAAATAAGAGAAATTTATTTCTCATAGATTTGAAGGCTGGAAAATCCAAGATGGAGGTGTCAGCAGGTTTGGCATACAGTAAAATGCCAGTCTTTGCTTCCAGGATGGCACCTTGAGTGATGTGTCCTTCAGGTGGGAGAATTGCTATTTCTCACATGACAGAAGAGCTAAAGAGAATAAAAACTCTCCTGCAAGTCATTCTCATAACAGCATTAACCTATTCATGCAAGTGGAACTCTCATGATCTAAATAGTTCCCATTAAGCTCTGTCTGCCAACAAATGCTGCTGTATTCCAAAACATGAATTGTGGGGACACATTCCGTTCACAGGAGAAGGTTTCTTTTGTTTGCCTTGCACTTTGTGCACTCATTTATCCCTTGATGAATAAATTCAGGAAGTCTTAGAGAAGGCAATGTTTGCCAATCATATACTAGGTGCTAGAATATCATATATTATGGACAAGACAAATGACTTAGTAAGTTAATATAGTGTCATGAGGATGACATAAACTTCAACAACCCACATAAATATTTATTCGATCTCTAAAGAATATTAATCATTATATATCCACTTACACAATCCCTTTAACAAATATTGAATTTTATAATACCAGATAGAGGGTATTTATGCCAAGTGTTTTGAGTTTATAGTTTAGTGGGATCTGGAAATTGTAAACCAATATGATATTGTCTGGGTGATTTGGGAACACAGTTAGACATGTAACCTAGTTTTAGAGCCTATGAAAACTGCAAGAGCCTGTAAACTGAGATTTGAAGCAGAAGTCTGTTTGTCCAGGTGAGCAGGGAAAAGGGATGGTGAAATAAGACAGGAACTAATCAAGGAAGTGAATCAACTTTAATAGATATTCCAATTAGAACAAAAGTAGGTCTATTCTGTTTGGTTCCTATCTCTGTCTGTGCTAATGTTAAAGAGCCAACATTAAATCACTGGGTCTCAGGAGGACTACAATGGGAGGTATTTCTTAGAACAAATTTAACTGGACTTCATGGGGCCAGAGATGTATGTGTGTCATCACACACACACAGTTACTTGATTCTCTTCCAGGACAAAAACCAAAACAAACACAGCAACCACCAAATCATTCAAAAAACAAAAAGGAAAACTACTAAAGAATATTCTTATGGACAGAGTTAGATTTGAACAAAGACAGTTTAAAATGAAAGAAAATATTTACTCATTAGTAAAGTACTCTAAATTACATGGTAGATTTTCATTTTTTAGAAAAAAATGTTCTATGTGCTCCTTTCAAATGCACACCTCTCTCCCAAAAGTGGAAACATCAAGCAAAATAACCTCCTTTAAAATAGAAATTTCTGTGCACATAATATATGTCTTAAGGGAAAATTCTCAAAATAACATATTCCTCATAATTTATTCTGAGATATATTTTGTTATTTAAATAGGTGCTGCTCAGATAGTTGTGCAAAGAACCGTTCTCATGACAGATTCTAAAACTTCTTAGAGTTAATAAATTATAAAATACATTATAGAAATTAATACTTTATGTGACCCAAATATCTTTCTAGAATATATTGCCTTTTTATTGCAATTTAAATTTTAATTCTCCTTAATCTAAATTTTAATATTTGTTTATAAGAGTAAATAAATAGTACTTCTTTACTGGCAATACATTGATGAATTTTTCTGAAACTTTTCCCCATATTGGAGTTGGTGTTCTAAAACTCTTGAATCATAATACTCTGTCCTTTGCAATCCTTCAGAAATATTCCCTTCATACTGAACTATGGTAATAATTTTAACTAATTTTAACTATTAATTATGATTGTAAACACTTGAAAAATGGAAAAGTTGTTTTCTTGAATTATTTTTTATACAGAGTCACTAGACATGCATTGTGATATGAAAGCTGTAATTTTATTTATTTGTTAGAAATAGTACATGAACATATCAGCTATGGCTCTGTACAACTCATTTTTTAAGTGGAACAAATCCATTTTCACATTAATGGTTTAATCCTTAATGCTAACATTTTGCATTTTGGACATTTGGAGGATTGATGGATGCTTTTAAATCCACTTAGAAATTTTCCCCAGAAAAGTGATATGCCATGATATAATGCTTTTTTAAGAAGTGACACAAAATTGACTCAGAAGAAAGATATATTTAGCTGTGATATATAACTTTTTAGGACCAATTCAGAGCATTCTTTATTAAATACAAGGGTTTTTTGAGGTTAGAAATTTATTATAAATATAGCAACAATAAATGTTGATGAAGATGTACTGAAAAAGGTACATTCATACATTGCTGGTGGAACTGTAAGTTGGGACAATTATGGAAAGCAGTGTGGAAGTTCCTCAGAAAACTTGGAATGGAGCCACCATTTGACCCAGCTATCCCACTCCTCCATTTATACCCAAAGAACTTCAAATCAGCCTTTTACAGTCATGTAGCCCATCAATGTTTATAGCAGCTCAACTCGAAATAGCTCAACTATGGAACCAAGCTATGTGTCCTTCAAAAGATGAATGGATATACACAGTGGAATATTACTCAACCTTAAAGAGGAATGACATAATGGAACTTACTGGTAAATGGATGGAGCTGGAGAATATCATGCTAAGCAAAATAAGCCAATCCCCCCAAATCAAAGGCCAGATATTTTCTCTGATATGTGGATGCTAATTCCCAATAAGGGCAGGGGTCTAGGGAAGAATAGAGATACTTTAGATTAGGTAGAGGGGAGTGAAGGAAGGGGAGAAGGCATGGGGATAGGAAGAATAGTAGAATGAATTATTACCCTATGTACATATATGACTACATGACTGGTGTGACTCTACATCATCTACAACTAGAAAAATGAGAGATTATACACTATTTATGTATGATGTATCAAAGAGCATTCTACCATCATGTGTAACTAATTAGAACAAATTAAAAAAGAAATTCATTATAAATATATATTAAATTGTAATATTTTCACAAAATGTCCTTGTAGAAATAATGTGTCTAAAGAATAATCCTTTTGTAAAGGGAAATACAATGATATAACTAATTCTTTTTTTTCATGAACAGAAACAAATCAATAGTAAAAGACCACACAAAATTAACTGAAATTAGACTGGAGGGTGATTTACTCAGCAAATATGCAATATTTTAAATTTAAAATATGTACTTGTAGATATGTCTTTCCAGTTCTCTCTCAACTGAAAGCTTGCTTATTTCCATTCAAATTTTCCTCTAGGAAGACATTACATCAAAAAAAAAAAAAATCTCTACAGCCCAGATTGACGAGTTTCTATCAGAACAAGCATACCATTCAATAGACAGCAGATCTGAGTTTTATTGGCCCTCTGCTTCCTAGAATGGAGCTTAGGAATTATGGAAATTTATGAAAAGCATGTCCCTAGTCAAACTCACCTCCCAGTCCAGGAGCATTTTCAAAGTATATGCCCAAAAAGTAGGGAAAGTGGTTTATGTTTACATTTAATTTTTATTTAATAAAGTCATAATAGGGAGAAGGGAGAAAAACACTTGTTATTAATAACCTTCCCTGTATTTAAAAAGATATGGATAATGATCTTTACACATTTAGTTTGCAAATGCCACACTGTATCTGGAACATTTCTTTCCATATTTGTGTGAAACTTGATTTATTGTCTTTATGTCCATCCTCCATTTGACTTGAAGCAAGAAACTTACCCTTTCTTTATATTCCAAGACATTTTTTGTAAAACAACATTGGGTGAAAATTTCAGTTAAAGATTTGAAATTGTCAAGTGTCTGCCATGCTGCCTTGCTAAAATGAGAATGAGAATATAATCATTTATTTTGCGTATCCATCCTGAAGTCCATGCTCTCTGTTCCTTGTTAAGTATTACAGATGATATAGACCAAAATAGATACAAAGTCATATAATGATTAATGTAACGAGAGAGAGAGAGAGAGAGAGAGAGAGAGAGAGAGAGAGAGAGAGAGAGAACCATTTCACTATATGCTTTCTCTATAGGGTCTATGATTTAGATAAACCCCACTTTTCATAAGCAAAGTTTCCAGTCAGGTCTCTTGTAATTTTTCTGTTTTATCTATGGCATTTGCTATTTTGACATTCTCATTAAGCCATTATTTTACTAAAGAAACATTTGCTTCCTTTGTGCGCAATTTCTCAAACAATTTGATGTGACCATAATTTGCTATTTGAAGATGAAAAGTATGAACTGACAAACTAATTTCAAACATAAATCACTTCCATCTTAATTCAGTATCACCTGATATTTTTGCATGAAGATAGAAAGTTACTGTCAACAACCATCAAATTTAGGAGCTTTCCTGGGAATTACCCTGGGTTGATTCATTACATGGAATATAGAAGGCTTCAACTATGCCATCTTTAAATAGAGGCAAAGAATTAGTGTCCTTTCTATAAAATGTGACTAAAAGATACATGGTACCCCAGGTGCTCTGTTAGAACTGTTCCAACCCACATATTATGAGCTTCTTAAGTCCTAGTGGAATTATGGCACCTGAAAGTTATAACACAGTTGAGTTACAGTGACAGGACTTCAAAGAGGAAGAGATAAGTCCAAGAAAAAAAAATGGCCAGAGAATCTATCCTTATCTATTGAAGCAAAATTACTGCTATTTTTCTGGTGTGTAGTTTATAACTGGAGTAATTAATCTTTGTAACTACATCTAGCATATAGTGTTTTCTGGCTATAAAAGTGTTATGGAAGTATAACAGTTTTCTACTAAAGTGTGCACAGGTACTCACACTGAGACAGATTCTCTCAGTGCATAAGTGATTTCCTGTGAAATAAGTCGGTTCACTGTGAAGAACAGCTCACATTGACAAATAATCTTAGAAAGACCAAATGAGCATGCAAAAACAAATGGCCCAATGAACAGGGAACTTGATACATGAGGTGGAGATCTGCAGAAGTGTAGAACATGTTTACCTTTTAAGGGAGGTAACCGTTCTCCTGAAATTAGGAAGGATAAAAAGTTTCATATCCTCTTCGTTCAAGGCCAGATAAGATGCCAGGTAGCTCTGGTCTCAAGATTTCATTACTATCCATAAAACCCTGGAAAAGACTGAAAAAGGTGAATAATAATTGATTCATTAAATTTCAGTTCGAGTTGCATTTTGAAGTGAACATCAAAATCTTTGCACAGAGAAAACAGTGCAGCAAATGGTCATAGATATGAGTGATGTTAGCATGACATACAAAGGCTTAATTTCTTCCTTTTCTCTTCCCTTCCACTCAATAGGTTGACCTTCTGTGAATTTTGTAAGTCTAATTTAGGTGGGGACATCTTTAAATTTGGGAAAAAAATAATAAATTAAATCATTTAAATTAAAAAAAAAACGGAGAAGGTAAATGCCTAACACCTTTCTCCTATTATCTGGAAAACAATATAAGGTTCTTAATTCATCATTATATCAGAACTCAACTAAAATTTACACTCTTTAAACACTCCAAAGACATTAGTTCCACAAATGTATATTTTCTCTTTTTTTACTATAATTGTTTTACTATTAGTTTATCTCAATAATAAATACTATTAAAGAAATAATAATTATTTGCTTTAAAATCAGTTTTAGAAAAAAAACAAAAGGAAAAAAGATCAAGTTTTGGTACAAATTTAATTCATCACTTGGGAAACCAATAAAGCAATTAAGTTACAGAGTACACATCACAATAATAGTTTTAAGCAGATGTATAGTTTTACAAAATAATTAGCTTATATAAAAGCCTGAAAGTTCCTATTTTTTTCTCTCATATAGGGGATTTTTCTATAACAGTACTGATGACGATACTCTGAAATTTAATGGGATAAGTCTAATATACTTTCATACAATTTTATTGAGGCAAGATAATTTGTTTAGTCAAAGGAAATACAAAACATACTTCAACACAATAGAATACCTATTTTGAATAAATGATTTACAAATGTCATAGAAAACTAACAATTATAACAATTTGCAACTTATTTGGATGATGCAACTGTTCTAGGTTCTCCACTGAAGTTATTAGCCTTCTGTTGTGATTTTTATTGCTATGGTTTCTGTCTAATTTAGTCTTGAAGTCACTTGAGAGTGGCCATAGTCAAGATGGCCCTGACCTTGGAAAAAAAGCTAGGTTTTGGTGTGTGGGTGTGTGTTAGATGACACACCATGAGGGGTGAAACCCAAATGTGTGAAACAGAAGAAATGTATTAATCGCAGATCCCAGAGACACATCAGTGTTCCACTGGGAGGTTATGGTAAGTCTGGAGGGAGTGAAACCTCAATCTGTGAAACCGTGGGTGGGAAAGAAAGACAGGGAAGGAGGGCCTGTGGGGCTATGTCTCTTTGCCTATTGGCATAATTCCTTAGGCTTTTTCAAGGGGATTATAAATTGGCAATTTAAAGTGAACACATGTGAAGGGGTGAACTTGCTTCCATGATTTATGATTAGTAGCAGTATATTGTGTTTGGGTCTATAGAATGAGGGACAAGTGGGCTGTACAGTGTCTGTCTGTCTTTCTGTCTCAAATGGCTATTTTTATTCCATTTTTTATTTATCATGTAACACAAGATGTATTAACTCTAATTATATTAAGTATGGTTTGTTTTATCTCATGGTGTTTCAATTACAGGATAGCAAAGAGAAGAGTAAATATCTCTCAAGGACTTTACTTTCTTCTGGGAAAATTTAAGGGAAATTTTTATTACATGCTGGATAGCTATAGCATGTTGGATGGATTATGACTCTGTTTTTGCCTTTATTTAAATGTCTAGTATGGTTAATGAGATGAATGTGTATGATATATTGATAAAGGATGGATTTGTGGTAGTTAATTTTTGGTGTCAATCGACAGGATCATGAAGTACAAAGATATTGTCTCTTTTTATTCACAAGAGATTGGTTCCAGAATCTTCAGTGGTTGCTGAAATCCTCAGATGCTCAAGTCCCTTATATTAAACAGCATATATTTGCATGGAACTTACACAAATCCTCCCTTATGATTTAAATAATCTCTAGATTATTTATAATACCTATTTACAATATAAATGCTTTATAAGTAATTGTTATGCTGTATTATTTAGAGAATAATGACAAGAAAAAAAATGTTTGTACTTGTTCAATACAGAGGCAGCCATTATAGGTCTAACTTCATAGTAAACATCAGCAATAATGTAGCTGTTATTTTCTAATATTTTTGATCCACAGTTGGTGGAATTCATGAATGTGAAATCACTGTATATTGAGGACTAAATGTATGGTTAAACATTATTCTGAATGCATCTGTAGGGATATTTCTGGATTAGATTAACATTTGAATTGATAGGCTGAATAAAACCAATTTCCCTCCTCACTGTGGGTGGGCCTCTTACATTCTACTGAAGGCCTAATTAGAACAAACCCTATGTAAGGCAGAATTCCTCTGTCTCCCTGTTTTAGGGAAACATTGATGTTCTCCAGCCTTCAGACTCAAGTTCAGACTGGGAATCATCTACTCTGTGTTTTCAGGCCTTTGGACTCAGACTCTAACTATACCATTGTCTTTACTGGATCTTCTACTTGCCAACTGAAAATTGTGGGATTCCTCAGAATCCATAATAGTGGGACCCAATTACTCAAAATAAACCATATATATATATATTTTTTTTTTCTATTGATTCTATATCTCTGGAGAACCCAGACTAATACATATGGTGTATCTATTTCCATTCTTTTATTTTTAGCTTGCCTATATTGGCATATATTTTATTGAGTTTCCTATAGATGTAGTAGAATTGCTTCATATTTTACATCCATACAGATAATGTCTTTTAATTGACGTGTTTAGACTAGTTGCATTATATTATTGATCTGTTTGGATTTATGTCTAACACTTTATTATTTGTTTGTGGTATGTTGTCCTTGACTTTTGTTCACTGATTCCTGCTTTCCTGCATTCCTCTGTGTCATTAACTACCACAAATCCATCCTTTATCAACAGTGAATATATTTTAGTATTCTATGTTAATTTATACATTGGTTTTGACCTTGTCAGTTTGCAGTATCTTTTCTTTTTAATTGGTTGCTGTTGTTAGTTGTTGCTTTTCTAATAGTTGCTCTAGGGATTATAACATGTGTTAGCTTTTCACAGTCTTTTTAGAAGAAATATATTATGGATTTAAGAAGAATGTAAAAACTTTCCACTCTATTGGTTCCTTTTTTCTCTCCCCATTTGTTTAGTTGTCCTAGATATTGCATGTATATACACTAAAAAATCTTTAGACAATGATAGTCTTATTAGCTTCAACTGTCAATTTTATATTTTTAAATTCTGGAAGGAAAGAACAATCTATTGTGTTTAATGCCCTTCTTATTGCTTTTGATATGAATGAAAAGAAAGTCTCAGGAAAAAAAAGTATATAAGGTAGAATAAAATGAATTTTTAAGTAAAATTTTTGCACAATTAAAAAAATATAGTAAATTTTGGTAACAGTGAATGTACTTACCTTAGACATGCTAAGAAGATAAGATTTATGGAAAACAGTGACCAACAGAATACGCCATTTTATTAAAAAAGAAAAAAATACTCAACAAGAATGTAGACTCCATAATACCAAAGATTCAGGTTTTTTTTTTTTTTTTTTTAGAGAGGGGGAGAGAGAGAGAGAGAATTTTAATATTTATTTTTTAGTATTTGGCAGACACAACATCTTTGTATGTGGTGCTGAGGATGGAACCCGGGTGCACGCATGCCAGGCGAGCGAGCTACCTCTTGAGCCACATCCCCAGCCCCAAAGATTGTTCTTTTTGTGTTGTGTATGAGTATGTGTATGCATGTATAAGTGCTTAGTCACCTAAGAAAGTGATTGGTATATACCATGCTTTTTATAAATATTTTTAATAAAGAACTAATTTAACAGCTGAGAAATTTTGATGAAGAATATTAATATATGAGCATCTGTGTCAGTAATTCCATTTCTATTTACTTACCACACATAATTAACTTAGAAATTTTAAAAAAAATTAGTTTTAATACATACATTTTAATGTTCTTTATCACTTGAAACTATAAAATGTAAAGCCTTAAAGATAGGAATATGGTACCATTTATGGTATAGCATTTTAATGAAATATTATGTAATGACCACATATTTTAATCAATATGAAAAGAGATGTGTAGAATGTTTATTTTCATTTTTACTATACTTACTTATAATGTAGTGAATTTTTTTCTTTAATATTAAAAAACTTTGTTTCACCTAAAACCCTTCAAATCTTTGTCACTGATAATAAAACACCAATAATTCACTGCAGGTAAGTCTAAGGAACTATTCATGGTCTTCACGGTATGTGCCACCTCATTAACTGGATTGTAATTGACAGGCCACCTACTCCATAGTCTCCATGAGAACAGAATATAACAGAATATAATACAACAAAATCACTTTTGTATATTTATGTGGCAAGAATAAAGGGAACATAGCTTGTTCCCCTGCAATGTGAGGGAATTGGTGTTACTCACCAAAGAATTACACTTCATGACCCATTTGTGGGTGTATAGGAACATGAGGTCATTTTGATCACTGTCGTGGGACTCTCTGGAATATTATGAACAACAGGCAAATGGAATATAATAACTCATATCAGTCTGGGGCTTTACCAAAAAGTCAACAATAGTTGAGCAACAAGCACTGGACAATTTGTGTTAATAATAAAAATAATTATTAGCTATTTGAAGGCACAGAAACTGGGGGATATGTCTTGGCATAATCTAATTCTTCCAGGTTAATTAATTAATTTATTTATTTTGTAATTTTAGATGGACAGCATGACTTTATTTTACTTGTTTATTTTCATGTGATGCTGAGGATCAAACCCAGTGTCTCACACGTACAAGGCAAGAGCTCTGCCACTGAGTTACAGCCCCAGTCCTCAGGTTAATTATTGATATTAAATATTAATATTATTAATATATTCTGCTTCAAGGATTTATAGCATATTTTCCATGTTTCTGGAATGGTAATTCTGTAACATACATTATTTGAATTAATTTCCTAAGGAATCTGGATTATACCTAGCATAATCAATTTATACCATTCCAACACCTTTGCCTGTTCACAGGTTCCATATGATCCATATTTTGATGTCTACTTAATGCATCTACAGGATCAAGTTATAAATTCTTTGACATCCTGTTGCAACTTCCTCCTGAGAAAAATAAAAGAACTGGGAATGATTTGATAATTAATATGTACAGTGTGCAAGAAACCATCAAGGCTTCCAAAAAATCATTAGTATCTATTTATAGCTATGCTTCAGTGAAATGCAAAAATTAGCTTATTCATCAGGAGAACCCTTACTTCAATAGCTATTCTGACCTGAAAATATATAGGGCAGATCCTTTGAAACCTTTGAAAACGTTGTAGTTCTAAATGAGGACTTTTTAAATAGGTCAATGTGTGATTTTTTTGATATTCTTTGCTTTTTCAACTTTACATTTAGGGCACTTACATGCGTTTTAACGAGCTATAGATCTAACTTATTTTTTTTATCTTACAGAACGAATGAAGTCAGTAAATTATAGCATACGAGGTAGTATACTTAATGCAAATCTACTGCATGGGCATATTTTCTGTGTTGTTGAATGACATGGCAATTTCTTCTCCACTAGGAAAAACAAGGTTCTGGATAGATGCATTCCTGGTGGAGAAGGAGTGTTTGTCTCTGACTTCTATAAATTATATCCATTCAAGAGAATAATGCTAGGACTCCAGTGTCAGTTTTCCCCATTTTTCAGTTATAAAGGATTCTGTGTTGAATTGAATTTTGCAAACAAGGGTGATAAAAAGAAATAGATAAAAAGAAATAAAAAGGAAATGTATAACTTATAAATAAACTCAGGGGAAAAACATATTGAAAAGAAAAACTTTAGTCATATCACAGTAATTAAATAAAAATGAAAGCTGAAAAAATATAAAAATGAGGATATATCTACCAGATATTAAGTGTGAATGAATTAGAGACTCTCATTAAAATGCAGAGATTGATAAATTGGTTACACAACAAAAACACAGTGGAAAAAATAAGGTTAAGTTTTAGCATACAGATTACAAATATGTGTCAGCTAAAGTCAGTAAACAGAATACAAGTACACTCATCAGTCATATGAACAAAGTTTCAGTCGACAATGGAATGCATAGACAACTGTGATCTCATAAAATTGTACTGCACATGTGAGACTCATTTTTGGTTTTGTACTCATATTCTAGGATGTGTGCACAGTGATGAAGCAGAGGAAGAAAACCCAGAACCATCCTTTCTTAGAGCAAAGAGCCTGTCCTCTACAGAAGGCCAGGAAGCACTGAAAAGTTAGACCTTGGAATTTCTTGTGCAGGGGAAAGAGTTATGTTCATGTCATCATCTCCAAAAATTCAGTCAGTCAACCAATCAATCTGATTAACTGCTTTCTCTCTCTCTCTCTCTCTCTCTCTCTTTCATTCTTAGTCTCATGTCCCCCTCGCCTCCTAACTTTAGGTCACAGTCCTGGGAGTCTGAGATGACTTAACTGTTTACAGAATGTAGGAGAGTGTACCATATGTGAGAAAATTACACAGAATGAGAGCTCTGGAGATCTTTGGTGGATTCCCCCCTTTATTTTGGTTGAGTACTGAGCAGCAAGTGAATCTGAGGGAAGAGGCTAGGAAATGAACCACCTGAAATTGTTTTTAGAAATCCATCTCTGGAACTCATAAGATCTAATCATGAGACCTTTTTTCATAGCCAGGATGGAAAAATTCACGTTTCATGAGACTCCAGGTAGATTACTTGGATGGGTTGGTCTCAGTATCAGAAAAAATAAACCCAGAATAATTGATATCCTAGTCCTGTTTAAGAAAGTTTAAGGGGTTATGCTTGGGGATGTAGCCCGGTGGCAGAGCACTGTAGCATGTGCAAGGCCCTGAACTCAATTATTAGTGAAGGGCTGGCCTAGTGCATGCGAGGCCCTGGGTTCGAACCTCAGGCATCACATAAAAATAAATAAATATAACAAAGGTATTGTGTACAACTAAAAAATTTTTAAAAAATTATTAGTGAAAACAAACAAACAACCTTAAAAGTAATACTTAAATATATCAAACTGTTTCCTAATACCTTAAGGAACACAGTGATGCCACACCAATAATCCCAGGAATTCAGGAGGGAAGCAGGAAGATTACAAGTTTGAGGCCAATCTGGGCAACTTAGTGAAACTCTAACTCAAAATAAAAATTAAAAAAGTGTGGGAATGGAACTTAGTGGTATGGTTTCCATGGGTTCAATCCTAAGTCTGTCTGTCTGTCTGTCTGTCTGTCTCTCTCTCTCTCTCTCACACACACACACACACACACACACACACACACACTTCCACATACATTCTTTGCAAACCTAAATAAATACTCAAGAATATTTATATAAGTATTAAAAAATCTAACACTCAACAAATCAAATCTTACTGTCTTTCATCTATGCAAAAGTATTAGACAAAAAGGAAAAAATAAAAGAAATATCACTAATTAAAAATGACAAAACCCCAATACTTTGGCATTGATACAGAATTTACAGATCACAGAATTAGTAGGAAGAATATAAAACAGTGATTCTAACTGTATTACAGATTAAAGATAGATGATTAAAACATGATATGAAGGGTCAAGTTTGTGGTTCAGTGATAGAGTGCTTGCCTAGGCAGTGGATTCCATCCCTAGCACCACATAAAAAAAATTTAAAAATAAAGCTATTTTAAAAAATCATATGGAAATATAGGAGTTATAAATTAGATCCAAACTGAAGTTCTAAAAATGGAAATTGTAGTATATAAGACGAAAATCACACTAGATGAAATTAAGCAGAATTGAAATACTAGAGAAAATAGTTCAGTGACATAGAAGACTTACTTATAGAAAGTCTTCAATACAGTACACAGGGGGGAAAGCCTGAGGTGAAAACAAAAAGAATAGTCAGAACAGTCCATCAATGATATGTGTTACAAGTAATTAATTGGCCTCAAAATGCATGGGGTTGGGGATGTAGGTCACTGTTAGAGCATTTGTCCAACATGTACAAAGTCACCTAAACATGCCAGTAATTGAAGTCTTTGAAGTTGGGGAGAATAAAAAAATTCTGAATAAATTATGTCTAATAAAATTCTGAATCTAAAAATCCAAACTACTCAGTAACCACAACACAAGGATAATTAAGAAAATGATACCAAAATAATCATAATAAATCACTTATTATTGTCCAACAATATGAAGGAAAAAAATTTAAAGTTAATAAAGAAAAAAGATATATTTCACACAAAGTGATAAAACCAACTTCTCATATAATAAAGATAGATAATAATATAATGACATTTTATAGTACTAAAGAAAAATAAAGTGTAAATCAGAATTCTTTATCTAGGAAAAAAAAAAGCCTTTCTAAAGCAAAATCAAAGAATCCTTGCAACTATTTGAGATATACTGAGCCTTTAAAAATTACCAGTATACCTGCATCCAAGCAACATTGAAAGGAGGATCTCAAGCCTAAGGAAAATTATATCACATAGAAAATATAAAACTTTTTCTTTGAAAACTTTGGATTAGACAGAGGATATTAAAAGGAGCCGAGAGTGTGTGGGGATAGGAAGGATAGTAAAATGAATTGGATATTATTACCCTATGTGCATAGTATGACTACACACCAGTGTAATTCCACGTCACATACCACCAGAAGAATGAGAAGTTATACTCCATTTATGTATGAAGTGTCAAATGCATTCTATTGTCATGTATAACTAATTAGAACAAATTTTAAAATCTTATGCACAAAATGGTGGAATATCCTTGAAGGTGACTATAATAGGTTAAAAAATTCACTATATATCTTAAAGCAATGCCTATAATAAAAAGGTCATCATTAATATTTCAACAAAGATGACAACATGGAATCATTTTAAAAACTCAGTCGAAAAAGAAAGTTGTTCAAAGAGGAATGAGGACTAAAAGGAGAGATAGATGAATAGAGAAGAGAAAATAAATAGATAACTGGTGAACCTAATCCCAGTCATGTAGATAAGTTCATATGTGCATGGACTGAGCATTCTCTTTGAAAAGTAGAAATTATCAAACTGAATCAAAAAATAAACCAAGATACAGATATCTTGGGAATACACAAAATTAAAAAAAACAATGTAAATGATATACTATGACAAAACTAAAGATAGCAAGACTGGCTAATTTAGTGTCAAAAATAAAGTAGATATCAAGTAAAAAACTATTTGTCTTACCAGGGATAATAGGCTCATTAAAATGATAAGTTGTTCAGTCTTAAAAGATTAATTTCCTGATAGCAAGGTTTGTAAATACATGAAGCAAAAACCATATTCCTTTAAAGAGATAAACAAACCTACCATTTCATTAAAAAATTTCAGCACGTTTCTTAATAAATGACAGAGCAAACAGACACACACTGGTAAGGACATAGAAAACATGAACAGCACCACCAACCAACCTGGTCTATTGGACAGTCATAGAACACTCTGCTGACAGCAGGGAAAACAAGTTTTTTTCAGGTGCACAGAAAACATTCATCATATTCTGAGACATTAAAAGAAAAGTCTCAGTAATGAGTTCAAGTGCATAATGATCTCCAAACACAGCTTTTCTCATCACAATGGAACTAAATTAGAAATAAAAAAAAATAAAAAGATCTTTTGAAAAATCTTAAAATACTGCTGAATTATGTAAGAGTCTTAAATAAGAGATATAAAGCTCAAAGAGATATTAGAGTTTATATTGAATGGAATGAAAAAATAAACAACAGAGCAAAAGGAATGAGAGAGACCATAGCAATATGTCAATTGCCACCAAAGACGTCCATCAAAAATTTCTCCTTTTCATATTTGAGTTTGCTGCTTCTCTGATAAAAATGTGAAAACTTTATGGGTGAAGCTCCCTCCTCGATCGGCTGTTTTAGGGACTTGTTTGTTCAGTAGCATGTGAAGGAATGGATATGCTACTGAAAAACAATGTTTTCATTGAAGCCTTTGATGATAGTCATTCATAGTCTTGGGAACCCTGAGTCATTGAATCCTCTGATCAAATCCAAACTAGAGCCATATAGAGATGCTAAGTGGAAGCAAATCAAAGTAACTAGTCAACAATCCCAGCCAAATAGTAACTGAGAACAGAAGCAAGAATGACCCTGGGGAAACCGATAAAGAACTGTCTGTGTATAGACTTATAGGATCATGAAAAATACTATTATTTTAATCCTTTTGAATTTTGAGATGTTTCAATATACAGCAATAGTAAAAGGTACAAGCTATTATTTTTCATTATAACTCAGAGAAACTAAACAACTTGTACAAAGTGCATTATGGGATCAGGGATTTTTTATGGACCTTATCTTATTGAATTTAACAAAATGCTAGTTAATAATATATACAACAAATTTATATGCAAATTTTGTCATAAAATTCTGTTTTCATTATTCTAATTAAATCATTTGTTTGGAAAATTATAAATACCATTATTTTCAGAATATTTTAGTTGGTAAAGTTTATGTTTTTATAAAACTCATATAGTCTTCCTTGTTAAATTTCATTTCTCAAAAGCAGAGATAATTTTAAGAAAATTAAGTTAATGTGAATAATTAACAAGAAATAAACTTAAACAATGTTAGAGGGAGAGACACCTAAGAGAAAAACTCTGCTGGACAAAATTAGACACCCAACCACAATTGATCACAATGTGCCTCTTACATACTTTTTTGATGCTCACATGGTCTTTCCAATTACTTTGTTCAAATTCGTACAGAAAAAGAAATTATTGGAATCTTTGACTGAATCATAGTGTTTCAATCTGTTCTTACACAAATGTCCTGCTATTTGCCTTTTGAAGGTCTCTGCCCTCTTACAGGCCTACCTGAGAAATCCTTGAGTTCAGAAAGCTTTCAAATGTCCCTTGCCACAAGAAGAATTAGCAATTTTTCCGTTTGCATGTTTTAATCCTTTGACACACTTTCTGAAAGTTTGTTATATTTCTTATTTGTTGTAGGGCTATGTTCTTTGTTGGTAGACTTCATGATATATTTATAAGTGCCTAGAAGTGAGGCTTAACTATGTGAGGCAACTAATGGATGAAATGATTGCAGAAAGACAACACAGCTCAATAATTAAATAATTAAATAAAATTCATTCAAGTAAGGAATATAATTGGGGTAGGACAGGAGAAAAATTTATTCAAATGTGTTAGAATGGTTGTTTTTATTAAAATAATTTCACAAAACAGAAAATGATTTTCTAATACAGTATGAAGTATTTACAGACAGAATTAGTTGACCTGCAAAGAAAGCTTTATAGTAAATTACCTAATGTAAACAATGGTGTGAACTGTGAAAAAAAATATAGTTTGGGATCTCCTACTATATATTATTACAAGTGCTATGTAGATATAGCAATGTACCACTTATTAAGGTGATGATTTATAAAAATAAATTATTTGAAAATGAAAAAATAATTCCTAGATTTTGCTACACCACAGTGCAAACTTTCTAAAAACCTTAATATAGTAAGATAAAAACGGTGTTCTTGTATTGTGTGCAGCTTATAAAATTAAATTTGATTTTCATTCTGTGAAGGAGCAGAGATAGTCTTTTCCCCAAATCAACGTAAATTAGATGCTGACTTTGTGCTGTTTCAACAACAACAAAAAAAAATCAGTTGAGACTAAAATAAACCCCCTGGGAATATCTGTAATGAAAAATAGCCTACGTGAAAAGAAGAATGCAAACAAAGAAAAGAATCCAGGCTACCATTCATTATAACTACACTTCTGGCATAAACTTGAAGTAGAGACAACTGCTTTTTTCTAAATAATGCATTAATCCTCTCTTCTTTGTGGTTTCCATTCAACATCCTTGATTGATTTTGTTCTTTGCCAAAATAAAACTTATCAAACTCAATCATTTCAGTATCCAATTTCTTTGCTACACTTAGGAAGGGCATTTCGGGGCACTACTCTATTTACATCAAAACTGCAGAAGGATGATATTATATAAGACTGAGTTTTCCAATAATAAATATTTTGACCTGCAAAATTGACCTTTCTGTACAAGGTCAAAGAAGCTATTACTGCAATGCTTTGTGATTTATTTCCCTCACAGCTGTGACTGCATTAACTGAAATCATTTGCTCTCTTTGTAGCCTTAAGATATAGGATACAAGAAATGAATTATCAGATATGTGATTTTGGATAATGACTGTCAAAAGGGATATATAGAGGAAGATTTTATGTAGCAACAGACAGACTTTCAACATTCAGAACATGGAAACCAGAGTTACCATAAATATTCTTATTTCAAATAATTGTTGTAGATCTTACAAACCCGACTTTTGCTGCATTTGACTTATATAGGGCCTAAATTCTAGGATATTTAAGAAACTTATCATAAATATTATGTCAGAAATAAGATTAAACATATAATGAGTAAGATGTGTATTATAAATTTTCAGAAATATGATTTAAATTATGCTGCTCTATGTTATTGTCAAAACTTTAATAAATATGAATAAATGCATATTTAGATCATAGCCATACCTACTTCCTCATTTCAAAACCCACAGCTGAAATCCTAAGAAATAAATGTTGAATTTGACGTTTTATGTTTATGAAAAGATACAAGCAAAACATAATGCTAAGTATCTTTGATATAATGCTAATCCATCCTTTTGCTCATTAGATACAATTTAGTTACTCATCACCTCCAGTGGTCACAACTCAGGTATACATATGTCCTCTGACTCCTAAAATTGAATGTATTTCCAAAAAAGGTTCAGATTATCTTGAATTAATTTTAACTGCAGTATATTGAAATTAGTATATTAGAATTCAGAAGCTATAATTAGAAATGCCAGAAATAAATCTCCCCAACCACTTTAATACTGACCTTGTGTGCCTTCAGAAAACCAAACAATTGGTGTCAGTCAAACTCCAGAGGTTTCATGTTTTTTTCTCTTTAGAGCTCTACCTGTTCTTCAAACTCATCACTTTGGAACCATCGTTTATTCCTCTCTGACATCATTGTTCTGATCAGAGATATAAGATAAAGAGCAAAGTTTTCACCAGAATTGATTCCCATTGCTTTTTGGAAAAGAAAAGATTTAAAAGCAAAATATGTAACAGTATGCATACGATGTACTTTTTCCATGTCTGTAATTGTATTTCCCATTGTGCTCTTAGTCTTTGAAATCATAGTGAAAAACAAACAAAAGAATTGTGAGGTTCATTTCACTGTAAGATTGAAGTTAGAAAAAGCAACTTTGAGAAGCATGTAATAGAAGACAATTATTTTAGAAAGCAGAAGTTTATTTTCTCTCCCACTTATTTGTAATTTCCCTTTTCCCATTTTCCCCCATCATGTGAAGCCCTAGTTACTATGCATCAGATTATGTCCATGACTTCTGTAAAACATCTTTTGAGATTTAGAAAACTAGTCTCCAAGTAAATTCACAGGTAATAAAGGAGACGGGGGGATATCACTGAAGTTTAGGTTAGATGTTATATTTGATACTAGATCATAGACTCACTCCTTGAACCTGTTCCACTGCCATGTCAATGCCTATCCTGCTCATTCTCCCTTTCACTATGCACCTCCTAAGTCTAGGAGCCATGACACCCCTTTCTAGGGTAGTTAGCACAGTGATTACTGGCCATCCAGCAGATGTGGTGCTCATCTAATTTCTAAGAATTTTCTTGTTGTCAAAGTGTTTTCTACTATATGAATAACTTGACTTTAAAAACATGTCCAGACACACAAGAGAAGGAAGGGGCGGGACACTTCCTAGCAAAATCCAAGAGTACCATGGAAGAGATAGGACTCTTGTCCCTAAAAGCATTGTCTAATTACACACAAACCAGCTCCACATTTATGCTAGATCAAGAATGTCAAAAACATATCCTCTTGGCTTTAAGATCTCATTTATTAA
Source organism: Spermophilus citellus (assembly GCF_964194105.1). Lineage (NCBI taxonomy): Eukaryota > Metazoa > Chordata > Mammalia > Rodentia > Sciuridae > Spermophilus > Spermophilus citellus. The sequence goes on along the minus strand of NC_138196.1, from coordinate 67,670,263 downwards.
TGGTTTTAATCTTCAGAGATCATCAGTTTAAAATTGAGTTGGTATCATTAATTTTGCTCTGCTCTGCATTAAAATCCTTTGCATGGCACAGGATTGAGAAATAAATCACCATGAAATTTCTAAAAAGTGATTTATTACCTTTCTTAAGTCCTATGCATTGGTCACTTTTACAAAATTATCCATATGTTCAAAGGATATTCTATGCTAATCAGTGTTAGCCATTCTTCAAGGAAGAGCTTAAACATTACCATTTCAGAAAGTTTCCCATGTGCTTTCTCTTTCTTTTTCTGAAATCCCATGATACTTCTATAACCTTGAATGTACTTCTTTGTTTAGACTGCTATTAGGTGCATATACAAATTTCTCTGCCTAACTCCATTCTAACTTCTTAATGGCATGCTTAATCATTTAATTTTGTATTCCCTACAAACCCACAATGAAATCTTGCAATGAATAAAGAAGTCAGTGAAAGGGAGTAGCAATTGACAAAAGAATTTTAATCTATCCCAATCTGATTATTTACTATTTCACTCAATATACTTTTGGATTGGGAGCAGTTTAATTTTTAATATATCATGATGCTCATTTCCTTGTAGTTTATATTGTTGAAAGTATCTACATCTTAAGAAAGATATGCATACAATTGTGAGTTATATATTTTGCATGGTACCTGTCTAGTGATGGAGAATATATCAGAAGTTTTGTGTTCAATACCATTATGAACAAAACAAAGAGAACCTTTATGGAGTATTTTAAATGCTTAATTCTTTGCCAGGACTGTTGTCATGATATTCATAATCCAAAGAGGTCTTCAATGCTAATAAAAATAAAGGCACTTATAATTCTATTGTACAGCAAAACTTACTAAAAATTCAACTAGAAAACAACTTCACAAAAGAATAGTAACCAGGCCAGAGCAAACCCAAACACATTTATTTGTGTACTCCAAAGGACGCTCTATAGTCTCAGTCCTTGTGCTGCATTCTTCACATTCAAAATGTGGGGCAGCACTGACACAGCAGTGTGAAGTGAGAGCTCAGAGCAAGTGGCAAATGTGATCACTGTGGGCAGTGGGTGCAGTTGCTTTTGTTCCTTTTGACATCAAAATATCTTGCTTTCCCTCTTCAGCTTTCCATTTGATAATAATAGCATATTAGGATGGTGTTTCAGGCTTTTAAAAAGCAAGCATAATATCAGTGGTGGTTAAAGCAATTGGCATGAAGTCTACTCAACAGAAAATGAAGAACAAAGACTGTCTCAGGTGATTGCAAAACAACATAGATGGTTAATAGACTGTAGGACAGAGATCTAGATATTTTTGCTCATGGATTTTCTTTTTTCCTTTTTATTTTGTTCTTCTTAAAATGTATTGTATCCCATTATAGAACTAAGTCAGACTGTCTGGCCCCCAAATTCAGAAATCAAACTACTTTAGAACTCTTCAAGTCATTTCTATTATAAGCAACCCATCCTCCCACATCTGGAAAACACTTTCACTTCGTAAAATCGAATTTCTAAGTAGTTAGGTTTCACCCAGCAGCATAACCTTATAAATAAGTAAGTGGGCAAGACATATTAAATAAATTTTAATGTGAAACACCTGGAAAAGTCCTACATTTACTTCCAAAAGGTGTTCTCTTACCACTCATAAATGATGGGTAAAACTTTCATGGATGAAGGATGTGGGATCAATGTGTCAGTGCATTTTAAATTTCAGGTTCAGAACTCCTTCTGAAGTAGAGGGCACGGTGTTGTCCTATGTCTGCTTATCTGTTTTTCTACTGGGATGGCCTCTATAGCACAGTTGCTATAGCCCAGAGAGCTGAAAAATACACAGGCCTTGAGGCCAACAGCTATGAATTCAGACTTGTTACTAAACTTCAGTTATAGCATCAGTAAAACCTGGATTATAAGCACTCAATCCACAGGTTTGCTGTTCAGTGTAAATAATATATAATGTTGTAGGTTTAAGGTGGGCAATGCTCTGTTACCACATTGTTTTAGGAAAAGGTTGAATTCTGTTAGGACATCCAGATGTTCTGTCTTGAGTTTTGTGTATTTGAATTTCAATTCTTCCCTTACCAGTCCTATTTGTAAAGTATAATATCCCACTAAGAAAACCAAAGTCCCAGGGTCATTAAATCCAGTCATGTAAAGAAAGCTTAAAATTTAGAGTCAAATTTCTGCCGATTGTGCAAGAGTCTACTGCACAGAACCCTAGCCCTGTCAGCAGAAAACAGCTATTAAAACCTGGACTTGGTGAGAAAGCAGTTATTCAAAAGCACTGAAGAGAGAACAAAAGCAGTTAAACACTCATGCAGAGGAAGGAACACTCAGAAAAGAATAGAGCAGAGAGTATATATCTGGGTAACTACACAAGAAATATTTTGTTATTTCCTTTTAATTCCTAAATTACTATCAACTTATTTAAAACTAAATCTATAGCATTATTTTGAAGAGCTACGGGGGCCTGGTCATGTAATGCACATAAGAGCTGTCATATGAAGGGCAGGGTAGAGGTGATACACTTGTGACCACAGCTCGTATATTTTATTTGTAAGTACAGTACAGGAATACCAGGAACTTAAATGTGAGCATTAATAATTTATAAGTCCCCTGAACAATCACACAAAAATGGAATGATAAAATAAAAATAGATATCCCTAGATAGTAAAATACTATAAAAAAGGCAATTGAAAAGAAACAAAAGTTAGATACATAGAAGACAAAAACAAAATGTTATAATAAAATTCAATGGTATTAATAACTTTATTAAATGTGCAATTGATAGGGAGAGTTTGTGAGATTGGATGAAAGCTTACCTGATGATGTGGTGTCTGCAAGATGTGTATTTAAACATAAAGAAAAATAAAGATTGAACCAAAAATTGATGGAAAAAAGGTATAACACATGAACAGTAAGAAGAAGAAAGGTGAGATAGCCAAGTAACATCATTTATAATACATTTTAATACAAAGTATGTGTCACTGAAGATAAAAAAGGATTAATAGTTTTATGAGTCAATTAATAAGAAAGACAAAAATAATCCTAAAAGTGTTTTGCCCAATAATAGTTTCATAATGATATGATGAAAACACAGAAATCAAAATATTTTAACACCATTCTTAAAAATTGATGAAATTAATAAACAAAAATATAAACAAGAATACAGAAGATCTGGACCAAAATATAAACTGTCTTGATGTAATTGATTTTTATAGAGCACAGTATTTTTCAAGCACACTAATATGTTAATCAGATTTAGTTCTATATCCTAAGCCAAAAAGTAAGTCTCAATGAAATTAAAACTTCTAATAAAGTAAGTTTCTCTAAATATGTTTGAATTTCAAATTAATTACCAGAACTAGGAAAACCTATGTACTTAAGTTTAATGTGAAAATACAATTTAAAACAATATGTTTCTAATTACTGAGGGCTCGAAGGAGAAATCATTCGAGAAACAAAATATTGTGAACAAAAGTGTAACAAAAATAAAGCATCAAAATATGTGGGATATAGTTTAGTAATGCTTATTAAAAAATGTATAGCCTTTAATAAATGCATTAGAAAAATAGAAAAATCTGAAATCAATAACAAGTTTCTAACTTAAGAAAACAGTAAAAGAAAAGTAAACCCAAAGCAAATGTAAAAAAAAAATAAGATTAGATCAGATACTGATTATATGGAAAATAGCAAATCAACAAAACCAAAAGCTGATTCTTTGAGAACTATCTAGAAAACTGATAAATAGGTAAAGAATGAGAAATCACAAATAATCAGTTCTGACAAAAAGAAGCTATTATTAAAGGCTCTATGGATATTAAAAGAAAATAACAAAATAACTTGGATAATATTTCAATGTCTAAGAAAATAATCACATGAACAATTTTATCAAACAAATTTGAAAATGTAGATGAAATGGAATAATTTATTGGAATATAAAAAAATTTGGATCAATCTTCAAAGAAGTAATTAACCTGAAACCCTATATTAGGAAAAAAAAAAAAGAAAAGAAAAGAAAAAGAAATCGAGGACGTTTCAAGATGGCAAAATAGAGAAGGTCATTTTCCTGGATATTTCATGTCATGAAACCAAGAAAGCAGACAGGCAGCTTCTCAGAAAGATGGGTGGTCAAAAAACAAGAAGCAGGGAGGGGGACATTACTGAAATTTAATAAAGGACACTCAAAGTAGATTGGGGACTCAGGAGATTGGATAAAATTTAAAAGGAAGAAATCTCTAGTGCCATAGCCACCACCATGTCTGGAGTCAGCCTAGCATGGTCTCTCTGTGAGCACAGGGAGGGACAAGGGAATTAAAGGAACTCACATTTTTAGGAGGACTGAGGTGTGTCTGTGTATGGAGAGTTTAGAAATCAAAGACATTGTCTGACTAAATTGAAAGGTGTGCTGCATAATTCCTTGTATGGGAAAGAAACCACATCTCTCCTGGCAGTGTGCAGAGGACAGAGGAAGAAAACATTTTGTGGCTGTGGCACGAGTGTTAGCAGCTGGGTAGCTGATTCCTGGCAAATCCAAGTTTGGCCCAAAATATAGGCCTGGAAAACCCACGCTGCACAACATAGAGTGTGCCTAAGTGACTAGGAAAAAATTAAATGTGGAGATGATAGGTTTGCATAGGGGACAACTGGTTATGGAAACCTGCCTGGCTCTCCTCTCTAAGCCAGCTGCTTGCAGGAACAGCAGGGAGAGACACTTCTGGCCAGGAATTCAAAAGGCAGGGGTGGGAGAGATTGAGTTTGGAGACTGAACTGGAGACCAGGAAATGTGGGGTCCAAGGGAGACATATAGTAGACTAAGAATGGGCTTTTCTACCACGAGAGTGGAACCCAGGGGAGATTCTCAGGGTGCAGTCTTTCAGCATGGAGTAGCAATTGCTGGGCCCTGGAGGAGTGTTGCTTTAAAAATTTCAGACCTTGAGGGACGCTATAAGTCCACAGAGTAGAAACTCTACTGCCTTAGATCCATACTGTTAGATGGATACATACACACACAACATGAAAAAGCAAGTGAACAAATTATCTCAAACAAACCAAGGTATTTTAATAACAAAATCCATCAACACCACAATGGAAGAAATGTCAGAGAAGGAGTTTAGAATGTACATAGTTAAACTAATCTGTGAGATAAAGGACCATGTAAAGAATGAAATCAGACAGAAAATACAGGTGGTGAAAGATCATTTCAATAAGAAAATAAAGATTCTGAAAAAAATTATTAATCAGAAATCCATTAAATGAAGGAATAAATAAACCAAATCAAAAATTCAATGGAAAGCATCACCAACACATTAGACTACTTGGAAGACAGAATTTCAGACAATGAAGACAAAATATACAATTTTGAAAATAAAGTTGGCCATGGAGATGTTAAGAAACCAAGAATAGAAGTTCCAAGAAATATGGAATAATCTGAAAAGATCAAATTTAAGATTCATTGGGATAAATGGGAGCTTGGAGATACAAAGCTAAGGAATGCAGAATCTTTTAATGAAATTATGTCAAAAACTTTCCCAAACCTAAAGAATGAGATGGAAATTTAGGTATGGAAGGATTACAGAACCCCAAATATTCAAAAGTATGAAAGACTCACACCAAGGCACATTATTATCAAAATACCTAACATACAGAATAAGGGTAGAATTTTAGAGGCTATCATAGGAAAATCACAGATCACATTTAGAGGGAAACCCATTTGAAGATCAACTGATTTCTCAGCCCTGACTCTCAAAGCTAGCAGGTCTTAGAACAATATGTACCAAGCTCAGAAAGAAAATGAATGGCAGCCAAGTATACTATACCCAGGAAAATTAAGCTTCAGAATTGGTGATCTAATAAAAACCATTCTTGATAAACAAACCTTAAAAGAATTCAAACTAGAAAGCCTGCTCTACCAAATAATAATAATAATAATAATAATAATAATAATAATAAAATAGTTCATGAAGAAGAAATGAAAAATAAAAATGAAAACCAGCAAATGGAGGAATTACACTAGAAGAATAGTCAAAGTAGAAACTAATTGAAATTAAAAGCCAGAATTAAATCAAAATGAGAAGAAATAAAAATTATTGCTCAATTATATTATTGAATGTAAACAGCCTACACTCATTTATCAAAGATATAGACTGGAAGAGTGTATTAACAAATAAAACCCAACAATATGTTCTATCCAAGAGACTCACCACATAGGAAAAACCATCCACAGACTGAATATAAACGGATGTGGCAAAAAACCTATCATTCACATGGATCTTGTAAACAAGCAGGGGTTTCCATCCTCATATCAGGTAAAGTGGATTTTAAGTGGAAGTTAATTAGAAGAGAAAAAGAAGGAGATTTCATACTGCTTAAGGGAATTATATATCAATAAGACATAACAGTTGTAAATATATATGCCTTAAACAATGGAAAATTTATGTTTGATAAATTTGTTTATCAAACAAACCCTTCTTAATTTCAAGAATCAAATAGACCACAACACAACTCTCTTACTACTATAAAGATCCTCCTAACAAAAATTTAATAAAGGAGGTATAGAACTAAAAAATAAAATTAATAATTTAGACTTAACAGACATATATAGAATATTTCATTCATCTATAACTGAAAACAAAAATAGACCAATCTTAGACCACAAAGCAACTCTTAGCAGTACAAAAAAAATAGAAATAATACCTCATGTCCTATTAGATAATAATGAAATGAAATTAGAAATCTAAATAAAATAAAAAATAGAAGCTTCTCTAACATCTGAAGACTCAAAAATATGCTATTGAATGAACAATGCAGAAGAAATCAGGGATGAAATAAAAAATACATAGAGGTAAATGAGAATAACAATACAACATATTAAAATCTCTGAGATACTATGAAAGGAGTTCTAAGAGGAAAGCTCATTGCATTGAGCTCATTCATTAAAAAATAGAAAGTCAACATTAAATAACCTAGTATTATCTCTCAAAGCCCTAGAAAAAAGAACAAACCAATACAGAAGGTAGTATAGGACGGGAAATAATTAAAGTTAGAGCTGAAATCAATGAAATTGAAACAAAAAATTTCAAAAATTTGTTGAAACAAGAAGTTGGTTCTTTGAAAAAAATAAATAAAATTGATCATCCTTTATCCATGCTAACAAAGAGGAAGAGAGAGAAAATGCAAATTACTGAAATTAATGATGAAAAAAGAAATATTATGACAGACACTATTGAAATAAAGATGATAATCAGATGCTATTTTGAAAATTTTTACTCTAAAAAATAGAAAATTTTGAAGATATTGAAAAATTTCTAGAAATATATAAACTACCCAAATTGAATCAGGATGACATAGAAAATTTAAACAGATAAATTTCAAGCAATGTTATTGATTGTGCCATCAAAATGTACCAAATTAAAAAAAAAGCACAGGACCACATGGATTTTCAGCAGAACCAACACCAATCCTCCCCAAATTATTCCATAAAATAGAAAAGAAATCCCTTTAAACTTATTCTATGAATATAGTATCACCCTGATATCAAAACTAAAGACATATATAAGAAAGGAAACTTCAGACCAATATTCCTGATGAAATTAGATGCAGAAATTCTTAATAAAATACTGGCAAATTGAATACAAAATTATATTAAAAAGATAGTGCACCATGATCCAGTGGGTTTCATTTCAGTGGTGCAAGGTTGATGCAACATACAGAAATCAATAAACATAATTCATCACATGAATAAACTCAAAGACAAGAATTACATAATTATCTCAATAGATGCAGAAAAAGTGTTTGAGGAAATAGAGCATCCATTCATGTTCAAAACACTATAAAACCTAGCAATAGTAGGTACGTACCTCCAAATTATAATGCTGAATATGCTAAACCCATGGCCAACATCATTCTAAAAGGGGAAAAACTGAAAACATTCCCTCCAAAAACTTGAAAAAATAATGATGTACTCTTTTACCATTTCTATTCACCATAGTCCTTGAAATTCTAGCCAGACCAATTAGGCAGAAGAAGGAATTTGAGGGATACAAATAGGAAAAGAAGAACTCAAGGGGCTGGGGATGTGGCTCAAGTGGTAGCGCGCTCGCCTGGCATGCGTGTGGCCCGGGTTCGATCCTCAGCACCACATACCAACAAAGATGTTGTGTCCGCCGAAAACTAAAAAATAAATATTAAAAATTCTCTCTCTCTCTCTCTCTCTCTCTCTCTCTCTCTCTCTCAAAAAAAAAAAAGAACTCAAACTATCCTTATTTGCTGATGACATGGTTCTATATTTAGAAGACCCCAAAAAACTCCATCAGAAAATTTCTAGAACTCATAAATGAATTAAGCAAAATATCAGGATATAAAATTAACACCTATAAATCAATTGCATTCCTAAACATTAGTGATGAATCAACTGAAAGAGTAATTAGGGGAACTATCCCTTTCACAATAGCCTAAAAAAATAAAAATTTGGGAATCAATATAACAAAAGAGGTGAAAGACCTCTATAAAGAAAACTACAGAACACTAAAGAAAGAAATTCAAGGGAATCTTAGAAGATGGAAAGAGTTCCCAGCTCCCAGTTCTTGGATAGACATAAATAATATTGTCAAAATGGCTATAATACCAAAAGGGTTAAACAGATTTAACACCATTTCTATTAAGGTTTGCATGATATTATTCATAGAAATAGAAAAAGCAATCATGATATTAATTGGAAAAAATAAGAGACCCAGAATAGCCAAAGCAATACCTAGCAAGAAAAGTGAAGCAGGAGGAATCACAATATCAGAACTTAAATCAGAGTACAGAGTAACAGAAACAAATTATACTATATAGTAACAAAACAGCATGGTATCGGCACCAAAACAGACCTGAAGACCAACAGTACAGAATAGAAGACACAGAGACAAACCCACACGAATACAGTTATCTCATATTAGACAAAGGTGCCATAAATATTAAAAAAAATAGCCTCTTCAAAAATTGGAGCTGGAAAAACTGGAAATACTTGTGTAATAAAATGAAATTAGACCTCCTTCTCTCACCCTGCACAAAACTCAACTCTAAGTGGATTAAGGATGTACGTATTAGTCCACAAATCTTCATCATGTTGGCTTAGGAAACAAATTCCTCAACAATACTCCTAAAATGCCAGTAAAACAAGAATCAATAAATGGGATGGTATCAAACTAAAAAGTGTCTTCACAACCAAAGAAACAATCAAGAATGTGAAGAGAGAACCTACAGAATGGGAGAAAATCTTCGCTGCTACTTGCACCTCTGATAGAGCATTAGATCTCCATGATGTACAAAAAACTCAGAAAATTTAGCACCAAAAAAAACAATAACCCAATGAATAAATGGGCAAAGGGAATGAACAAACACTTCACAGAAGAAATACAAATGGTCAATAAATATATAACAAATGTTGAACATCTCTAGCAATTAGAGAAATTCAAATTAAAACTACACGGAGATTCCATCTCACTCCAGTCATAATGGCAATTATCAAGAATACAAATAACAATAAATGTTGGCGAGGCTGTGGCAAAAAAGGTACACACATACATTGCTCGTGGGACTGCAAATTGGTGCAACCACTCTGGAAAGCAGTATGGAGACTCCTTAGAAAACTAGGAATAAAGCCACCATTTGAACCTGTTATCCCACTCCTCTGTATATACCTAAAGGACTTAAAATCAGCATACTGTAGTAACATGGCCACGTCAATACTCATAGCATCTAAATTCATAATAGTTAAACTACAGAATCAAGGTGCCCTGCAACAGATAAATGGATAAAGAAAATATGGAATACATACACAATGGATTATTACTCAGCCATAAAAATGAAATTTTTGCATTTTCTGGTAAATTGATTGAACTAGAGACTATTATGCTCAGTGAAATAAGCCAATCCCCCCAAATTAAGGCTGAATGTTCTCTGATATTTGGATGCTAACACACAATAAGCTGGGGTAGGGAAGAATAGAAGTACTTTGGAATGAAGAGGAATGATGGAAAAGCAGAGGGAATGGGAATAGAAAAGACAGTAGAATGAATCAAATATTACTTTCCTATGTTCATACATGAATACATGACCAGTGTAAGTCCATAACATGTACAACAACAAGAATGGGAAGCTATACTCCATGTATGTATATAGTATGTCAAAATACATTCTACTGTCATGTATAACTAAAAAGAACATAAAAAATTGAAAAAACTAAAAAAAATTTAAAAATATATTTTCAAAGAAAATTTCAAGTTAACGTGTCCAATAATTGAAGAATTATTTAAAATAGTTTTGGAGATATCATAATAATACTTTATAAATTCTGTTGGAATATATAGGATGATGGACCATATTCTGACTCATTTTCAGAAGTCAATACTATACTGCTATCAAACCAGACAATAGTAATACATGAAAAGAACACCTTGAACATATGAGAATAGAGATGCAAGATCTTTAGTAAAATTTTAGCAAATTTAATTCAACAGTGTATCATACATCATGAATAAGTTGCAATTTGCAGCTATACGGAAATGTAATATAATCTCAATTCTTGAAAATCAATTAAAGTAATCTAATCAAACTAATGCCGTAAAGAAGAAAAATCACATCACCAATATGTGCCAAAAATATTTTGAAAAAAATTCAACATCAATTCACACAAAAAATTTTCAGTCTACTAGTTATAAAAGAAAGCATCCTCAATTTGATAAAGGACATCTATGAAAAACCTACAGCTAACCTGAAAATTAATGATAAAATATCAATGCTATCTAGCTGAGATCAGAAAAAGAGTGAGGAAGTCTCTCACTAATTTTATTCAGCTTTGTGTAAGAGAGTCTAGTCATTTCATTAAAACTGGCAAAAGAAATGATAGTGCAAAATGAAATAGAGCATAAAATGCTATATTTACTTGCATGCAATGTGATTATTCACAAGGAAAATCCCAGGCTCAAAGAAATTTCAATTAAAGTCCTATAAAATATTTTGAGGGAAAGAAGAAATCCGAAGATTATATTGAGGTATGAAGAATCCAGAATAGCTAAGTTAATTTTGAAAATGAACAAAAACAAATAACTCAACTCATAGTTCCTGATTTCCATATTCACTACACAGCTAAAATAATCACATGAGTGTATCATTGCTATATCTTACAGGAAATATGATAAAGAATTGTCCATTAAGCTCTGCTTATAACAGTCTAAATTTTGTCTAGTTTGTATCTTTAAACTTTTCAAAATTGTTCCTACAAACCAGCTCCAAATGTTTCCGAATCACACAGGTTAGTCACAGCTGTAAACCCCCTGTTGGTCCCGATTTTTGTTTTAATCACCTTTTTTTTTTTTTAATCACTGTGACCAAAATGTCTGACAAGAACAGCTTAGAGCAGGAAAGGTTCATTTGGGGCTCACAATTTCAGAGTTCTCAGTCCATAGATGACTGACTCCAATGCTCTGAACCTAAGGTGAGGCTGCACATCATGGGGGAAGAGCCAAGTGCAGGCAAACAGCTCAGCAGATGGCAGGGTTAGGAAGCAGATAGAGAAGAGGAAAGGGACTAGAGAAAGATTCACTCTACCAGGACACACCTCCACTGACATACCTCCTCCAGCCATGCCTCTTTGACCTACAGTCATCAGTCAGTCAGTCCATTCAAAGTAGTTGAAATGACTAGGTAACAATTGTTACAATCCAATCGTTCGCCTCTTATTATTCCTGCATTACCAGAATTTTTAAAGCGGAGGACACCTCAATATCTACACTGTAACAGGGTTGCTCCTTTCCTTCAACATCATGAATTCATTTGAAAAATTTGCTCTCAGAAAATATAAAATACAAAGGGTTTATTCCATTTGTTCTTTAATAGCTACGAGAAGCTCTTCAACTAATTAAGGCAAAAGTAGTCACTGTAATTTATATTTCTATCTATAAATATAACAATTTGAAAACTGGAACATTGAAATTCAACTGAAGGGAGAGCTTTGAATAATGTAAATTTAATAAAATTATGTGCTAGGCTGACGGTATATCTGAGTAATAAAGAAAAAACAAATATCATGAATCTGTTCATTTAATATTGTATCCTCAAGCCAGATTTTAATAAGAAACTATAGCCTGTTAATCTTGCTAAATTTCTATTATCTTCTATTTATCTACATAATTATGGAGGTAAATAGGAGATCTTTACAAGTATAGTTATACCAGAAAATATGCTTATGTTTCAAAGTACTATTGAAATTTAAGGATATTTTAATTTAATTTTTATATAGAAAAATCACATGTGGTGCTATCCTCAGTAAGCACAACTTCTTATATTAATAGAATAAATGGAGATACGGTTCTTATTTTTATTTTAAATATTCTAGTTTTTCATCATCACAATAAATAAACAATAGTAAAAATTCAGTATTAAGCTCTAATACACTTCTAATTTGAGACAATACCAGAGCTCTAATAGTGTTGTGTTGTGTTCTTTATCATGGAAGTACTTCTAGAATAGTGGAGTAAAAAAATTTTAAAATATTCTTCTTCTTAAAGCAATAAGAACACCGGAAAAAATTCAAAATACATTTTTTAAGAACTCTGGAAGTTCACAATAGATTTGCTAAATTCTGAAGAACATTTATTTAAGAAAAAGACTGGTCAGTAAGAACACAAGGTTTATAAAGTTTTCACTTGTCCTGTCCTAATACCTCTTTCTTGTTCCATAGAAATCTTGTAAAACATAGCCTTACAAGTACAGGAGTTGTGAAAACCAGAACTTTAATAGTTACTGCAGGGAACAGGCAGGTTTAAAGGTCTTCTACTCCACAAAAAAAAAAAAAAAAAAGTCCATCTTCAGAGACCTGTCACTACTTGGCTTGAGTAACAGTTGTCTGAAAAATCTCAGTGTAAGTTTAGATCTAACCCAGACCTGGCTCCGTGTGAAATTTCCTCCCTGAAGGTATTTATCAAAAATAATCAATAGAAGTTGTTTAATATTGAAGGTGCCTTGGGTAGAGATACAAGTTGAGACTAAAAAGGTGCTGACTAAATAATTTTTAAAAGGAAAAGCTAAGAAAGTCCATACGGGACTTTAAAAAGCTCTAATATGATCCCCAGACTCAGAGGGTCACAGAATATATAAGGCTATGCTAAATGCATAAAAATAACCTGGAAAAAAGCCCTTATTTCTCACCTCTGGTTGGCCACAGAGACTGAAAAGGAAACAATTGAAGGCTGAGGCTGAAGAGAAAATTGAGGGGATGTTGGAGGTAGATTCCAACACATGTCCAAAGCCTCTTTGCAAAAGTTGAAAATTATCAAGTCAAGGTGTTAAATTAAGCCACTAATCACAAGATGTCATCTAAACTGACAGCAGAGACTTAAGTGGCTCTACACAACAAAGAATACAGACTTTACAGGATTATTATAGGAAAGTCACTTTTATAAAATGATCAAAACTGCTAAGGTTAACAAAAAATATACCAATCAGAAACAATAATAGACTCTACATAGGAAAAGGAGTAGATTTTCAGAATTATTGTATTATTTTAAAGGTAAAATTTTCAATGAAAACATGGAAGGCATAAAAAGAAACAGAAAATTATGATACATACTCAGGGGAAAAAGAAGTTAGTAGAAATAGTGCCTAAGGAAGACACCATACAAGGTTAAGAGACAAAGACTTTAAATCAACTATTATAGTCATGTTCAAAGAACTAAAGGAAACCAGAGTAAAATAATTAGGCTAAACTGAAAAAGATATCTAGACACATCATAGTTGAACTGTTGAAAGAAAAACATAAAAAGAGATTATTGAAAGCATCAGGAAACAAGCACCTCACCATATAAGGGAAGCTCAATAAGATTAACAGCTAACTTTTCATTCTAAACTACTGAGGCCAGAAGGCAGCAGAATACAAAATGTGAAAATCAGCAGAATGCAAAGTGTCAACTGTCAGGAAAGGATTCCATATCAAGAAAAATATTTTTCTTTTCAAGAAACAATGAGGAAAGAAGATATTTCCTGAAAAGCAAAAAATTACTTATGAGAAGAACTACCATCCAAGAAATAATGAAGGGAGACAGTCTGGCTTAAATGAAAGAAGACTAAATAATACCTCAAATTCCTACAAAAATGCAAAGCTTTAATAATTTTTACTAATAGATTTTATGCAAGATAACATAATAATGTTGCTTTTAACTACTTTATTCACTTAATATATCATGTCATAAAGTAATAACTATTTTAAAAATGCAAATAAGCAGAGGTATATTAGAACAAGGTGTTTTATACTATTGAAGTTAGATTGGAATTATTCTCTCCAAGAGTGTTTAAATTAAAGTGTTTGTTGTAATCTCCATTGAAGATACACATGTACACTTGTGCACACACACAGACACAGACGCAATCTCAAAAATACATAGTAAACTTCAAAAGTACTTTAGTAGGCAACAATGAGTTAAAGACATAAAAAAAGGAAGGCAGGAATGAAAGAATTATCTTCCACCATTAGAAATTATAAAAAGAAAAGTAAACCAAAACATACTATGATAAATAAATAAAACATTTATTTGCATGTTTTCCTGCTTTATTTCCTTTTTCTGCAACTACCATTGATTATTTAATCTCAAAAGTTCAATATATGTTAGTACCTCAAAATTGTTAAAAATATTTAGCTCAGGTTGGAGTATCATCCTAACCTCATTCTAATTCATGATGTTTTTATTTTTAAACAATGAAACTTATATCAGCTGCTTTCTTCATATATTTTCTCTGACTTAATGTAGAATGATATTTGTGTCCAAATTATGGATTGTCATTATTACTCGTATGCAGATGATAGTAATTTGAACAGAATATTCATCAGGGTTCTTCAGAGTTACTGAACAAATTGGGTAAATATAGGTAAAGATATAGAAAATAGAGATGTCTATATGGAAAGGAAGTGGAAAGGGGATTTACAATGAGAACTGGCTCATGCAATTTTGGAAGCTGAGAAATCCCATCATATGCCTTTTGCCAAGTGGAGAATCAGGGAGGCTGGTTTCATGACAGTCCTTGGGCCAGTTATACCAATGGTATAACTCAGTCTGAAGCTGAAGTTCTGAGAACCTAGCAGGCTG
Source organism: Spermophilus citellus (assembly GCF_964194105.1). Taxonomy (NCBI): domain Eukaryota; kingdom Metazoa; phylum Chordata; class Mammalia; order Rodentia; family Sciuridae; genus Spermophilus; species Spermophilus citellus. Next base: position 67,655,138 of record NC_138196.1, on the reverse strand, counting down.
ATGGTGGAGGTTCCAGGCCCCAAAGTATGGAGAACCTAAAGTTCTGATGACCAACAGCAAAGCAAGAAGGGTTCCCAGTTCCTAGAGAAAGGGAAAAAGTAAATTCACATTTCCTCTGTGTTTTTGTTTACCTGGGTCCTCAAAGGATTGGTTGGTGCCCATCATATTTTAGGAAAGATTTTTATTATTCAGTCCATTGATTCAAATGCCAATCACTTCCAGAAGTAACCTTGTGGACAAACCCACAAATAAGAGTTTACCTACTATCTGGGCTTCCCTCAATTCAGTCAAGTTGACACTTCTTTTAGTCAGCTTTCTCACTCCTGTGACCAAAATCTCTGACAAGAACAATTTCAGAGGAGAAAAAGTTCATTTGGGGTTCATGGTCTCACTCCATAATATCTGGCTTCTTTGCTAAGGGTCCAAGGTGAAGGAGAACATCATGGCAGAAAGGTGTGGAGGAGGAGAGGCTCAGGATATGGCAACCAGGAAAGCAGAGAGAGCACTCAGCTCACAGGGACAAAACATACACCCCAAAGCCTCACACCCAGTGACCTGTCTCCTCCAGCCACACCCTACATGCCTAAATTACCACCCAGTTAATCCACTTAAGTTGATTAATGCACTGATTAGGTTTAGGTTCTCACAACCCAGTCATCTCATCTCTAAACTTTCCTGCATTGCTTCACACATGTTCTTTTAGAGATACCTCATATCTAAAACCATAACACCACCTAAAATTAAGCATCACAGTTTATCAAGAGTTTTCCCTTATAGAATCTATGTGGTAAAGTTCAAATTCTTTAAACCATGAAATTGTTTTCAGGGCCATAGGAGGCATTGGTGCCACCTTTTTATTTATTTTTTTGTTTGCCACCTGACATTTTAGTAAATTTAATTTCCTCTTTTGCTTTTTTCCTCCCCTCTTCATACTGTGATGGTCAGTTTTATTTGTCAACTTGGCTAGGTTTTAGTACCAGTTATTTAATCAAACAGTTTTGCTAAGAAGGCATTTTGTAGACATAGCTAACATTTACAAATCAGTTGATTTAAGTAAAGATGACCTGGGTAATGTGCATGGGCCTTATCCAATCAGTTGCAAGGCCTGTGAGCAAAACTTAGTTTTCCTGGTTCAAAAGAAACTCTGCTTCAATAATGCAACATCAGCTCTTGCCCAAGAGTTTCTAGCCTGCTGATCTACCCAATAGATTTCAGTCTTAGCAAACTTCATAGTCAAGTAACCCAGTTTCTTGAAATAAGTTTCTTTAACCACTAAACCTCAAATGTCACATACTTTCCTACTTACCACAATTCCTGGTAGAAGCAACGTCTACCCAAGACCAAAACACCAAAGTATACTTTTCAAAATAGTAAAACCATAATTAGATCACATAAATATATGTGTTCCTTAGTCAATGGTTATTTAGTACACGGAGGAAGAAACCAGTATATAAGAGGATTACAACATTTCAAAAAAGCTGTGTGAATGTGTGTGTGTGTGTGTGTGTGTGTGTGTGTACAAAAAAGCAAGCTTGCTAAAAATGTTGAAATAGGCTGAATTTTGTGCATAAATGATGCAAATCTGATTGTACAATAGCTCCATAATCCTTCTTTTGAGCTTGACAGAAAGGATTTGCATCTCTACTGGATCCATTTATTTACACTTTAAGAGGATTCTACAAGCTATCATATAATTCTACAAGCTATAAATTTCTATATTGCTATATTTCTATACTGTACTTAATTGTAAATAACAAAAAACATATTTCCTTTTAGAGAGTCAGATAACCTATCAGTCAACTTATTACACAATAAATTAGTTCTGATATCAAGTCATCTTTTGCCTACTATCTGGTTTTGAATAATTTTGATAACTTCTTAAAGCTTCCCATACCTTCAAATTTCTTTCCTATAGTAGTGCTCTGATCTGTGAGGTCTCAGAAATGTTCTCAGTAATTTTACTCTTGGTGTTGAATTTTTCCTGTGCTGTGATGGCTATAAGCTTTCTACCTCCTTCTCCAAAAAGGCATATGAATAAGCTTGGTGTTAATTTCTCTATTTATAAGAATTTGGGAGTACATTATACTCTCTGTTTACTGATTAGGGTGAAGATGTAAATTATTTATGTTTTCATTTTCTTAATGTTGCTCTTTGTGCTTTTTTTTCTTTTGAAAATATGAGGAAAGATTGAGATTTGTACAGCTGCTATTATTCTAGGGCAACTCAGGAAGCCAGCCAACCTATGGTGCATGTCTTTCAAGATATATTTATTAGAGTTAAATAAATCCACTTGATATGAAATGCATATCTATTTGTCTTGTCTACCCTGAGCCTTATCTTTCTACATTCTTACACACTTGTATTTCCCTCATATAATCTTCTTAAGGTGCCCCCCACTCTCTCTCTTTCTCCCTCCCTATCCCCCCCACTTTCTCTACTCAGGATCAATCAGTTTTCAAGGAAGCTGTAAGGTACTTAAGTGTGCTTACAATCAGAGTGGATTTTCTCCTATGTCTAGGCTATTATCATTTAATCCTTTACATTTTAATTTTAGAACTAAAGTCAATGACCTGTGCTAAGATAATTTCATGGGTCAGCAAGTAAATGAGAAAAATATAATTTGGGGCATGTGACGTTTCCTGAAACTCCTGCTTCACATTAAGAAGCAACCTACTCATAAGTCTGAACTAGAAGCTGAGATTGAAACAATCAATCTATGATGCCTAGAGAAAAAAAAATATTGTCTTCCTTTCTCCTCATAAAACTGATGCAGTCAGAATTATAAAAGTACTAGGGACAAGTTTGCTGTGTATGGCTATTAATGTATATTCTTCGAATCTCCTGGGATGAGAGAGAAATTTTCCAGATGCAAAAGAATTATAAAATTATATTTGAAACAGATTTAACAATGTTTCCTGTTTGCCTTGTATTAATTCTTTTTCTCTTGCCTTGCTGATATTCAAGATCCACCTATAATTATAAATGCAGATTTAAATTTTTTTCCTCCTGTGTCGGGTTCAAATCTGTAATGGTTAATTTGAATGGTCGACTTGATTGGATTAAGAGATGTAGATGATTAAGAGGCTTCTGGGTGGATCAATGAGGGTGTTTTTAGAAATGGTTGACATGTGGGATAGCCAACTGAAATGAAGACCTCCCTAAGCATGGGCAGCACCATCCAATAGGATGGAATAAAAGTTGGAAGAATAAGAGCTGGGGATATAGCTCAATTGATAGAGTGGCTTCCTTGCAGGCACAAGGCAATGGGTTTTATCCCTAGCACCGCAAGAAAACAAACAAACAAAAAAAAGTTGTAAGAACAAAGAAGTATCAGCAGATGCAAGCTTGATTCTTTTTGAATGGGTTCTTAATTGCTGCTGTGATCATCTGAGGATATCAGACTCTTGCTACTTCACTCTTCCAAAGCAGATTCTCCAGAAACCTATAGTCTTGGACTAGAGTATACAATTGATCCCTCTTGTTCTGAGGCTTCAGCCTCTTGGACTGTGCAGCTAGTGGTTCTTCCAGCTCTCCAGCCTGCAGATGGCTATTGTGGGCCAGATTATATTCTGGTTGTGTAAGCCAATCTAATAATTTTATAATTATGCTTCCTGTTGATTCTGTTCCTCTAGAGAACTCTGACTAATACAAAGTCTGTCTGAGATCTCTGTTTCCACTATATTTTGTTTGTATCTTTGGTAAATAAGGGAGATGATGAATAAAGGTCTGTATAGCCACTCCCCTTCCCCTGATTTGGTGCAGATGTGTGTCAGTACTTCCACTGCCTCAGGGTGTATAACATTCTGGACCCCTGAGGTAGATCATTTGAGTGGGGGTAGTAGTAGCTGAAGAGAGACAAGAATGACAGAACATACTAAATAAAATCCTTCATATGAGAGACACAGGAGAGTATACAAGAATAATTAAACTGGGTGGCCTAAGTATTTTGAGTAACAGGAATTCAGTTATCTATTAATAGGAATTTAGGTATGCTTTTACTGAGCAAATAATAACTTGTGCAAAATGTCACCTATAACTGGCAAAATAAAAAACAAATAATAAAAAATAAGTATTTTATTTAAATTATTTAAATCTATGTATTTAAATTAAGCACTACATAAGTATAGTAATTAGAGTTATGTATGTGAAATCAGTATTTAAGAAAACTCATTCTCTGCCTCATTAACATTAGATACAATAATCATTAAGAATCCCTGATATATATATATATATATATATATATATATATATATATATATATATATCAGCTTTTTTTTGGGTAAATTTTGTTTAATTATAATTCTTGCATGCTTAACCTTTTCAACTTGTAACTTTTACTTTACCCCCTACTTAAACAAAATAAGCAGATTTCTTCCAGCTTATATTATGCCTTACATGCTTTTAATATGTAAGTATATGTTAATAACTATTTCAAAAAAGTAAACATGGCATCACTATTTACTATTTAAAGATGAAAATAGGGGCCTGGGGCTGTGACTCAGTGGTAAAGTGCTTGCCTAGAATTGTGAATCATTGGGTTAGAGTCTCAACACCACATAAAAATGAATAAACTAAAGGCCCATTGACAACTAAAAATAATATTTAAAAAAAATGAAACTAGATTTTTTTAAAGAAATTTATTAGTTGCTCAAAACATTACATTGATCTTGACATATCATAGATTTTTTTCTTATCCAGATTTATAGAAAATATGTGGTTGGAAAAATAGTTGAGATGTTCTACAAGACCACCAATTTGACAAGTCACTTCCTAACTAATTGGCTTCCAAATATCCCCTACTTTCTCTTTTATCCCGTTCTTTAATTTTTTATTTGGTGTTTTTATTGTTGTTGTTATTTGTATATGTTTTCTTTCATTTCTTTTTGAAGTGGAAGAGGTTTTGTTATGTATACACATGGCAACTTGATGACAATAAAGAGAATCTCATGATTCTATGATTGAATATGATAAGTCAATAATTATCATTTGAAACAATTTCCTAAAATACTGAGTAGTTAGAAGCATGTTAAATGACAAAAAATTATACTAACATAGTTTTCCCTCCAATTCAAGCTGTTAAATTCCATTTTGATGGTTTGAAAAATGTTTATTTCTTTCAGTAGTAGTGAATTGTTTGATAAATATGTGTTTTAAATTTTGAAACAATTTTATTAGCTAGGTACTATACCTAAGCCCATTACTTACTTAGGAAATTTGAGATTTACAAAGGTTAAGTAACTGCCCTCAATACCAATAACTAGCAAGTGTTGAAGAAGATTAAAGGTTCTCTAGTCCAAGTCTAATAGCCAGATTGTTAGTAATTATTCCCGCAGTCTTCATCCCCCTGGACTGAGGACACTTGGGATCAGCTTGAGACTCTTTTAAAGGATCTATGATGATAAAACATTTCTTCTTTCTGTTAGGGTCCGTAAACAAGTCAAGATAGCACCTAGCATTTTGCCAGAGGGAGTGGTTTGTGAAGCGAGCCATTAAGATGATAGAGATTCCTTAATGACTGACTGCTGTGTCTAGATTATGTCAATTAAGTTAAGCTATGAGGGTCTCCCTTCATTTCCATGCAATTTCTCTTTTCTCTCCCTTTCCCTCCCATCTCATGACTCTGTTCAATGTTAATCTTTTCTTCCTGCTCTTCCTCCCTGCTCTGTTCATAGTTGCTCTCATTACATCAAAGAAGACATTTGGTATTTGTTTTTTAGGGATTGGCTAGCTTCACTAAGCATAATCTGCTCTAGTGCCATCCATTTCCCTGCAAATTCCATGATGTTGTCATTTTTTAATGCTGCATAATACTCCATGGTGTATAAATGCCACATTTTTTTTATCCATTCATCTATTGAAGGGCATCTGGGTTGGTTCCACAGTCTAGTTATTGTGAATTGTGCTGCTATGAACATTGATGTGGCAGTATCCCTGTAGTATGCTCTTTTAAGGTCTTCAGGGAATAGTCCGACAAGGGCAATAGCTGGGTCAAATGGTGGTTCCACTCCCAGCTTTCCCAGGAATCTCCATACTGCTTTCCAAATTGGCCACACCAATTTGCAGTCCCACCAGCAATGTACAAGTGTACCCTTTTCCCCACATCCTCGCCAGCACTTGTTGTTTGACTTCATAGTGGCTGCCAATCTTATGGATGAGATGGTATCTTAGGGTGGTTTTGATTTGCATTTCTCTGACTGCTAGAGATGGTGAGCATTTTTTCATGTACTTGTTGATTGATTGTATATCCTCCTCTGAGAAGTGTCTGTTCAGGTCCTTGCTGTGTGTAATCATTATGATGAGGATTCCTTATTGGTTGACTGCTGTATCTAGTTTAGGTTAATTAAGTTAAGCTGTGTATTCAGTTATGTATATATACCCCTCCTGTCCTACAATAAATGGCTCCCACTCCTGCTGTATCAATCTACACAAGTTGCTCATCACCCCCGCCCCCCCACTTATTTTGCTGCAGCCAGACTGCAGCACTTTCTATTTTTTTTTTGCACCAGAGAATGGACTCAAAAACAGTTAACCCCTGAGCCAAATCCCCATCCCTTTATACATTTTATTTAGAGACAGGGTCTCACTGAGTTGCTTAGCACTTTGCTTTTGCTGAGGCTGGCTTTGAACTTGCTATGCTCCTGCCTCAGCCACCTGAGAAAAAACATTTCTTTTTCAAATCTGTATACTGTGTTTTTGGAAGCTACTTGACAGGTGATATCACAATAAATTGCATGATGAAGCATAAAATATCTTTGTTCTATTAAGCCAGACACTAAAGAGAGGTGATAAGTGAAATGCAATGCTGCTTTTCTCATTTTTTATTTATTTTGAAAAATACAACAAAAACCAATATCACCCTAAATGGAGTTTCTAAATGCTTAATGTGTTAAGATTTGTTTTCTACTTCATTTAAATATCATTAAAATATGTCTCAGTTTATATTTCTAATGCAATTAATAACAATAGTGTCCATACATTAGAAAAAAAATTCTTTGAGGTTCTTAAAACATTCTAAATGTCCAAAAATAACCTTACATTAAACACATTTAAAAGCACTGTATTAATCTATGCTTCTATTTATCACTCAAAATTCTATTTTTCAACAAATAATAGAGCTGTGTCTTCTGCTAAAGTTCACTACTGTTGTTTCAAATTAATCATAGTTTAATTTTAAAGATTCTATCCTCCATTTATACTGTACAGTCATTTTGATATATGTGCGTTTTCTTTTACTTAAAAGTTAAGTTGCAAGATTTGTGCTACAACCAGTTGTCACCCTGAATGTATTCATTCATTCCCCTCATCTCATCTAAATGCTTAATATACTAAGATTTGTTCCACACTTATAGGCAGATTTATGGTATGAAGATACAATAGAGAACCCATCAATCTAATGGATGGGCCATGGATTCAACAAGGAAGAGAATTCTTGGTAACTGCAGGGAAGAGGAAATAATGAAGATCCAGCTATCCTTTTTAACTTGGCACTCTTTCCCATTAACCCACACCTAAATAATGGTCTCTATCAAAAGAGAACAAGGTCAGATGGAAAACAGAGTACAAAGGGTGAATGAGGAGGTTTTAGAACAGTCTGTGAGGAGACTATAAACTTGGAGAGAACGGGAGATAAGACAAGATAAAAATTTTCAAGTCTATTTATATCAAGTCATGGTAGATCCTTAGGACACTCCATCAGATCAAGTTCATTGACCATATAAGGGACTTTAATGGTTATCATTTAAACTGATTTAAGTCATGCCAGATGACAGTTCAATCTAGAAATGAAGGATTTATGAAGTTCATTTATAGGTGAGACTAAATATCTATGTTTTTCCTCAAACATACTTTCTAAGTGTTAAAATCCCTGCAGAACTGATAAGAGAGAACTACTTACATTTGACCTCAAGTGGATGTCAAATGTTTATTAAAACCATTAATGAGGAAAAGATTAAACATCGAGCACAGTATTAGCAGAATACTTAGCCAACTCAGCACTGACATTACCAAGCTCATTTTCTTGTTTTACAAAGATTACAAAAAGATGCACACATTACACTATTTTTCACTAAGACAGCTAATGGTTCACTGAATTGCAATGGTTTATAATAAAGATAAGGGAGAAATAAGCTTAGTTTTCAATCATTTCCCTGTGATAACTGATATTGATTAACAGAAGGAATAATGCATCACATTGAGGGAGGAGAGAGCCTTACACTGTACAAAGGAAATATCTGCATGTAAGAGCTTTTCTATGAAAAGTGAACTTTCCCAACCTTCATTTTAGTTGCTTTCTAGGGGGGTGAGGAACAGGATGCCAGAGATTGCAACTAATACTGTTCAAAGTTGTCTGTTTATTTATTTAAACTTGTTTTTATAAATTCAAGAATCCGTGCTACACAGACAAAAAGATGGTTTGTTGTTGAAGGCATGCTATCTCTCTTAACTCAGTTTAACAGTCACTTCAGATAAATGAGAAATAGTGTATTGGCAACTCTGAATCATTCCTAAGATTGCTATCTCAGTGTTTTGACCCATCTCTAGGACTTGCTTCTTCCTCCCTCTCCCTCTCCTCTTTCATTTCTGCCTAAAGCATGTTGGAGCTAGGATTTCAGGAACAATGATGTATATAATAGTATAGAGTATTTATGATATGAATTGTAACCCATCTATTCATACTCTTATCTCTTTCACATATCATTAATAATGCCTGGAAAGATAAATTGATCTTAAATCTGATCGATTTTCTTCTTAGTAAGTTCATGGTGGTTGCCTGTATATAATTGTATGTGGGTATGTAACAACAAAAAGAAAAAGGCATTAGTCTAGGAATAACTAGACAAACAGTTCCCTATGGAAGTTGTAGAATTTGAGTCAGTGTTTAGGCTGTAAAATAATGTTATAGATATCCTTTGTAAAATCCTTTCTTGTAAGGAAAAAATCAGGACTCTTACTTTCAATTTATTTACCATTTTAAGATCGAAAACCCTAGAATTATTCTTATAAAATTTTAATTGGTAAAAGATAATCTGGGATAAAAGATTTCTGGAAACAATATGAGAAAAATATATAAGTAAACAATAGAAGTCATGCTTTATTCAGAAACAGGAAGTACTAATTTCTGGAGCAATAGCAAACATTTTCAGGGAACAATGTGATGACTAAAGAAAAACATATACTGTCATATTGTGTTTCATATGTTCATGAAGAAGACAAGTGCAGGTATAACTCTGTGTGTGTTTCACACACTCACACACAAAATGTATATTCATATATATGTATGAATTTGGTCAATTAAATTTGAGAGAAAATCAAAGAAATCAAAGAAACTCGAGATTAGAGGCATTTTTTTATAAAAGTAGGAACAGTAAAAATTCAAAGTGTCTAACCAAAATTTCACTCCAAATTGCTGTTATGAATATGGATTTAAAAATGATCACAAATATAAAGTATGAATGTTTGTAAAGATATTTAAAATGTTTTTTACTAGTTATTGAGATATCCAAATTGTCAAATTTTAAATATTGTCATTGCTCTTGGCATTCTGTTTTATATCAGTTAATATTTTGACCCACTAGACATTTCTGTTTGATATCTACAAGTGCTATATATTCTTGGACACCTTTTAAAAAATATCTGCTTGATGTTTTGAGTTTTACCTTCGTAGATTACAAATTTGTATGATGTCTGAAACAGAATCTTTTATCAATTATTAGGTGAGAGACAGTTTTCCCCACCACTCAGTACTGATCTATCCCTTATGCTGCTTTTAAAAACTGGTATCTGTAACCTTACACTGGGATCCCCCACCTCTGTTCCCACATACTTCCCAGACATCAAAAGAGAAGCTCAGAGTTACCAAGTATTGTCAGAGACCCTTAGAAATCACAGAATTCTGATTCACAGGAATTTATGGGTTCCTGGTTTCATTTAGTTTTTGACATACAGTGATATCCTTTACTTTCTCTTTAGTACAGAAATATATTTTAAAATATACTTTTAAAAGTTGCTGATATGCAAATTCTGGAGATCTAATGTGTGTATCTGTGTATGGTGACTTCCATTTTTCATATACATTTTATATTTTATTATTGCTAAGATAGTAGATCTAACATGTTCTTATCACATATGAAAATATATGTTATGAATGGGGATAGGTATATTAATTAGGGTGATTATGGCAATAATTGTATAATACATCATATATACATATGTGTGTGTATATATACTTAAAGTTCTATACTTTAAGTATGTACAATTTTTATTGCTCAATTATATTTCAGTGAAGCTAAAAAAAGTAAATCTATACATTTAGTAGTATATACAAAAATAAAATTGTCTTACAACTAACTAATTTCACTTTATTCATCCTTTTTTCTCAACATTTAACCTTTTTATGAATACAAGTAAAAACATTAGAATTGGCATATTTGCTAATCTCATTCATCTTACATTATTTTCTCATTTGTATTGTATAAAGTCTCCATAAACTGAGATCGTTGGGATACAGATGGTACAAGCAGAATAAAAAAAAAAAGTCTAGAACTTCTAGTGTTTTTGGTCTGTGATGCAGAAAGGATCAGACAATCTTATTATCTCCCTTGGAAGCTTAAAATAAGAAAAACAAAAAGAATTATGAAAAAAAATTGTAGAAACTGTAGCTAAAAGGTCATTACTAGAGTTCATATTTAGAGTTCTCACTGGGAGAATAAACTAAAAACTAGCTAAAGAATCTAATTGGAAGCAAACAAGAAATATTAGATATGCTAAGCATGAGAGTCACTGTTCATGACATTTGAATTATACACATTTTTCTTGCGTACAGAAGCATTTCCCAATAAATCACCATCCTATTGAAATCAACAACTAATATTTACTGCAAGTGAATTTGGTGCCTGGTAGTATTCTAAATAATTTATAAGAATTAAATGATTTTACTTCCCCAGCCACCTTAAGAGGTTGATGCTATAATTACCAGCACTCTAAATATGGGAACCAAGGCATAGAAAAGTGAAATAACTCTTTTAGGGCTACAGAATTAGCCACTGGGCCTTCAGGAATCTCACCCTTAGGATGTCTTTTGACAGTCTACACCCTGTACCTGTGTAAGAGACACTGTTCTTGCTTTTCCATTTCAAAGAGATTCCCTTACAAAGACATGCACATTATTACAGTAAACTTGCCTAGCTTGTGCTAGTTTATGTGTACTTTTCTTTCTCAGGAACAAGTCTGCCTCAACACACTTAGGTGTTTCCACAACCTGAACTTTGTCCTAGTAATGTTCATTACATGATATGAAACTGAGACTGTCTCCACCATGGTCACCAGAAGGTCTCTGGGAATAGTACGCCTTCCAAAAAGCTTCTGAAAGGAAACAAAAGTAAATGAATTTGTTACCTATATTGAAGAATACACAAGAGAGAGGAAAAGAGACAAACATTTCAGTTTAGTGAATATGTGCCAAGCTGTATCACATGTTTCAGTAATAATTTGATTCAGCAATTGTATATTGACTACCTACCATGAAGTAGGTTCTATGATAACTGCAGAAAAGTTAGCCTGAATGAAATATAAGACTTTTTCTCCTTCACTGAACCTAGACTCTTATAATAGAAGGCAGACAAAGACATGGCTACAATAAACCATGCCATGTGTCTGATAAACAAAATTTGGGATTCTGAGAAGGGCACAGAAAGCAATCATAGGTGCCAAAGGAAAGATTTCTGAGAAAGAGAATTTTAAATTATAATCCGATATGTAAGTAGATTTTAGCTGGAAAAAGTAGAAGAATACTGCTCAAGGTCAAAAACTGCATGTTCAAAATTTCCAAGACTGATAAATCCACCAGGGCGCACAGGATTCAATCACCGTCTTTTTTGGGGATAATCAGGATCTGAGATCTACACCCTACCTAATTCCTCACTCCCACACATAAACATCACCCTGTAACTATGGCCTGAATGGTCACAGAATCCAACAGAAAGCAGAATAGTAGTCTTCTAATGGTTGTCCTCATAGGGTCACCCATAACATGGGACCAAATCAAACCCCATTTACAGGAACTCTTTTACAAAGATTCTGTGAGCACTAAAATTACATTCTCATTTTCTATCACTTATTGACATCATTCCCCTCCATTCGACATTAGATATAGATCTGGAATGACTATATGACTATGAAAGGCTCCTATGTTAAAGGCTTGGTCCACAAAGCACCAATGGAGGGTGGGGCTTTGGGGAAATGATTGCATCATGCAGGTGCTAACCTTATTTATGGATTGGTCCTAGCCGAATGGGCTATTAGGAGGTGGGTCCAGTTGGAAGCAGTATGTCACTAGGGGCATCAATTTGAAGGGTATGCTTTGTCTCTGGACCCCTTACTCTGCTTTCTGTCTGCCAGCATGTGAGTGACCTTATCTGCTACACACTCCTACACAGTGCTGTTCTCACTTCAGGCCAAAAGCAATGGAGTTAGCCAACCATGGACTGAGACCTTTGAAGCCATGAGCCAAAATAAAGTTTTCCTTCTGTACACTGATTTTCTAAGGTATTTTTGTCTTAAGCACAAAAAGTTGACTAAAAAGATGATGAGACTGTAGTAATCACTATTAGAAAAGGTTACACTTTTCATTTTCCTTGTCCTGTGTGGTCTCTAATTTCTACTTTTTGAGAAAGAAAAGTACTGATAGTTCTCAATTTGGAGTTGTTATAACTTTAAGAACTGGTCTATGGCATTCTCCTTTTAAACACACCCAATTTCAGAGAGCATCGCATCGGAAGAGGCCATTCTGACAAAAGTGCAGGAAGCAATTTTACTGAGCACAGATTCAAAAAAATAAAATGTTCACAAATCAAAAAAATGACCATTTTTTTTCTAACATGTCACCTTGGTGAATGCTGCATCTTAACCAACTACAGTATTAACTAATGCCATTACTCCCCTCTCCCAGTTAAAAAACAAAACCAAAAACTGACTCAAAAATCCAAGTACAGAATAAACCCTGCTTCCTGACAGCACCCATATCAGTGCTAACCTCTGCTTCCTTCTGTCTTCAAAAGTATGCCATAATTCTTTAACAAGTCCATCTAATGCACTTTTTTATAGAGAAGTCAATTTTTGCACTTTAGTTATATTCCTAGTGATATTTAGCTAGACATCCTCAGTGCAATTTATGGCCTCCAGCATTATCTAATAAACACTGAAAAATATAAATGTAAAGTGACATATTGTTCTTAAACCAGACATCAAAAATCCTGGGTTTGATTTTTCCCTCTAACTTTATCAGCAGAACATGATGAACATTTGCAGACAAGTTTCATTTAAAAAGTTTGCTATGGGTTTTTTTTTAATCTTTTTTCTTTTTATCAGAAAAAAAACAAAAACAAAGCGGGACCATCCAAATATAATTGTGGGCAAAATGCAAAGAGACAGGTTTGGTACACATATTTTTTTTTTGAGAGAGAGAGAGAGAGAGAGAGAGAGAGAGAGAGAGAGAGAGAGAGAGAGAGAGAAAGAGAGAGAATTTTTTTAATATTTATTTTTTAGTTTTTGGTAGACACAACATCTTTATTTTATTTTTATTTGGTGCTGAGGATTGAACCCAGTGCCCCATGCATGCCAGGCGAGCGCGCTACTGCTTGAACCACATCCCCAGCCCATGGTACACATATTAAACATCGTTTTAATGATTAATATAATTAAGATAGTTTGTAATGTAGTTAGATATGTGAAAACGGTTCCCGAAGTTAAGTTTTTTTCTGAAGAAAATAAGCAGGACTCATCTCAGGAGAAATCTTGTAAACCACTTTATGGTGTTTATACATTATTTTACAGACAATGCAAAACAACCAAGTGATATTAAGCTATGGAAAGACATGATGAGGTTTTCATCTTGAAAGCATCTCTTTGGGGCTAGCATCCGTACAGGAACGATGTTGGAGAGATGAAGGCAATTAGGAGGCAGCCAAGGTAAGGTAGTTGAGGAATGCTTGTGTTGCTGCAGAGACAGTAGAGATGGAAGGTGGTGGATTCACCTGACTGAGACTAGGCTGCAGAAATGCTGGGCAGGATGAATGTTTTGATGGACTGTTGGAGGAATTCAGGATCAAGTAAAAAGTTACATTTTAAGGAACAGGGAAGATGATGCTGACATCCACTCTCAGGAGGTATAAAGAGAAGGGGACTTGCAAACTAAAAGGAGTTCAATTTTAGATGGGATAGATGCAATGCCTGAGGAACTATGAGGAGGGTTTTTAAAATGTCAGTTGAATCTGTGTCAAGAACTCAGCAGAGACGTCTGGGCTAATGGAAAAGATCTCAAAATAACGGCATATAGATGATAAGTGAAGTTGAAGATATGGATATGGTGCTCAAGGAAAAAAGGTACCTTGAACTCTAATGCTGCAGGACCCAGAAAAGAAATATATATTTATAAGCTCAGTCCCTATATAAATGCACTGAAATTGGAAGTCAAAGATGGCATGCCCTGCCAAAATATTGTAAAAAGGTCTAAAAATTACATGCAACTTGGAAGAAGGCAATATTATATACAGTATGACCAGATGCACTTTAAACATTCTGCACTCTGTGTTGTATACGGGGAGTGAGTATCATGTCTTTCATTGGGTCTGAAAAAATGTCTACTTACTATTTCTTTGAAAGTTTTCTATATTCTTTCACTTTTATTCTTTCTATAACGTCTATTGGACATACACTAGACCTTCTCATTCTATGTCTCTTAATCTCTTTTCCAGATATCCCAGGTTGGTCAAGTTCTTTGCTTCATTGTAAGCATGCAATCAATTATTAGGAATATTGTCTTCCTTCCTTATCATAAAACTGACTCAGTTAGGATTATAAAAGTATGAGGGACAAGTTTGCTATGCTATGGCTATTAATGTGTATTCTACGAATCTCCTGGGATGAGGGAGAAATTTTCTTTTTAGTTATGTGTAATCTGTTGTTTAAACTATCTAGTTATGTTATTAATTTAATGTCTATTTTTATTATCAATATGTTTAATTATTCTTTTTAAATCTGGTCATTTTCAGTATTGTTTCATTGTATATCTTCTATTTTTATATTTTTTTCCATATTATAAATATGCTTATTTAATACTCTTCATTTAATTATACTGTTATCTGAAATTTATATTCTCTCATTAGATGTGATGCCTTTTGTTAAGGAGAGATTATTTTTGGTTATTTCTGACTCTACCTCATCTTCTTTTTGAATTTTATGTGACTTGGATTGAAGGTGCATCTGTCCAAATCAATTTTGCATTTGCTTTTGCAAAGTGTCTAAGACTCTTTCTGCTTCAGGATTCCCTGATGTGTTCTGTATTCAGTGTAAATTTCCTGAGCAACTTGATAATGTATATTCACATCACAAGCTGAAGGCAATACTTAGTTCTGAAATTTCAAGCATCCCAGATTATGAAGACAAGCTTTCATTATAGCTGCCTTTTTTAAGACACTGATTTCTTATTCTTTTTTTTTCTAGATCACTTTTCCGCAGTTTTATATAGAGGACTTAAGTACAATTTTCCATAAACATTATTTTGCAGTTGAGTGGTTAGGATTCCTTTTATTTTCTTCTGAATTTATAGATTAAATTAGAAATAGAATAGTATTTTCAGCATTTTGAAGGAAATTTTAGTGAGAAATTTTTAAGTTATATTGTTCATGGAATAAATAAATTTAGTGATTTATTTATTAAAGCTGTCCTGTTTCTCATCCAATATTTGCGATTCAGAATAATCTATGCTACAAAATCATTTTCGTGTTCTACCTTTGGCATACTGAAGTTCCTTCAAATATATATATATATATATATTGCTTTATTTATGGTTTAGTGTTTTCTTTGAATCTCAACAGATGAATCTCAGAGATTCTTCAGTATAGAGGCATAGAATAATAAGAGGAAGGTCTTAAATTTTCTGATGTTTTGGCGTGCTGTGGAAGTGTTGACCATCTGTTACCTTTTTCCCCGAGTAGAGAGGATCATTCTCTGCCTCAGGACTTCCTTTGTTATGATAGTCCTTTCATCCCAATGTACTGAAGTAACACTGTCTCCATGGTGGAAGTTTTCTTCATGACCATCAACATCTGAAGGATTGGACCAAATCCCATTACCACTAGTAGAATGCAGAGAAAAATGCAGTTCTTTCCATGATGATTCACAAGTTAAATTATGGAATTTATTTTTAGGAATGGAACTCTGAGACAGAGAGAGTCCAGGTTGTTCAAGCTGTCAATTTTATAGAACCTGAACTTTTTTTTTTTTTTTTAAATCAGGAAATAAACCTAGGAACACTTAACCACTAAGCCACATTACCAGTCCTTTTTATTTTCTTATTTATTTATTTTGAAACATGGTGTAGCTAAGTTGCTTAGGGCCTCACTAAGCTACTGAGGCTGGTTTTAGACTTGTTATGCCCCTGCCTCAGCCTCCCGAACCACTGGGAGTACAGGTGTGTATGACCACATCTGGCTTGAACATTTTACAGTAGAACAAATGTAATGTGTTTTTTTTTTTTTGGGGGGGGGGTGTTACTTTTAACATATAGATGCCACCTAAGTCCATGTATTTTACAGAGTGAGGTACAATCTACAAATGGAAATGAACAAATGACAAACTAAGACAGACATTAAGACATCCATTAAAACATTAGGAGATATTTCTATTGTATTTATATAGAAAAACAAATTAAATATTACTTCAAAAAACAGAGAATCCCAATAATATGGTGCCATGTTATAGTAAACCAAAGAATTGCTGTAGCTGAGAACACAAAATATTGTTCAAGAAAAAGTCAATTGTGATGCTTGAGCTTATTTTGTAGAAATGCTTCAGAAAACTTGGATACAGATCTCTATTGCCATGTTCTCTGTTATATGGCACCTGGGATAGCAAATCAGAGCAGATTTTCTCTCAGTACTTCAGACCACTGAGCTGGGTTTAGGACAGTGGTAGGGTTTAATTGTCCCTATCTCGATCACTGATTGCCATCCATCTTTTGGCCATTTTTTTTTTCCATTGAAACAATTGAACAGATCATTCTAGTATATTCTGCTTGGATTAAGTACAAAGATCACTGTGCATCACTAATAAAATGAATATATATATATATATATATATATATATATATATATATATATATATTTGTATATTAACAAACAGGAAACACTTCTTTCAACTATTAAAAATACTAACACCATTTTGGAGCTCCCAAAGATTTTCATTGATTTCTAGTAATGAGTATTTCTTCTTTCTCTCTTTTCACTTCATTTAATCAGTTAGAAAAAGCAAGTTTGCTCATTTTCAAAATCCTCATTTCCCAACAGTAAATTGAAAGCCCAGAAAACAATTATGGAAGAAGTGGCAAGTCAGAATGCAATAGTCACTCACACTACTTAAAGTTTTCCTGAGCAGCATCCTTTTTCAATCCCATTTTTCTCATTTAAATGCTTTATACATATGACCTCAAAATCTTGGAGTCTTGAATTTAAAAATTTGTTTTGACTAATGCACAAAGTGCCTCTTAAAATAGAGCAGAGTTTTAGGGAGCACATAAAAAGAATCTTTCTTTTTTTGTCTTATAATTTTTTCAAACTAATGTGTAGACCAAAAGAAAAGATAATTCATATAGTTCTGAATTGTAAGTACAGTAAATAAATTTTAGTCCATAGTTATCGTTTCGTGTATCTGAGGAGAAATTTTAGCACCTGGTTCATAAATAGAGTGGCTAAATCAGGTTTTGTTATGTATTTGGAAAAGCAAAGAAAAGAAAAACATGGAAGTCATCTCTATTTAATCATATTGCAGCTTTATTTTGAGAAAGATTTGTTTTGCTTGTTTAAAATTAGGGCACAGTGGAGAAAGTGTGTAATGATGCCTTTCTGATAAGTAAAACAAATGGTGCATTCTTGTGTTGCCATCTCTGTTTAGCATCAAGGAAGATACAGGCTCAGCACTATAAAAGCAATTGTCTCTTTAAGAGCTAAATCTTATTTGTGCACAGCATTAGCAATAGCCCCAAGGCAACAATGAAGATGTTTTCAAAGTATTGCTTGGGAATTTGTCAGTGATTCTCATTGACATTAATGGGCGTTCTATAGGCAGTTCCACTCCCTTTGCTCTGAAATGTGTGAGTGAGGGTTTCAGCAAAAGTAGTTTTTGCAGGCTTTCTATAGATTTCATGAAGAAATACCTTCAACTAGAGATGTGTCTAAAATATGTTGATATAACTTTTAAAATGGTAACCAGTTTGAAATTCAGGTAACTGCATTATCCAACTGGTTAATCCAGTTTTTAAATGTGGACACTCTTTTTTCCCCCTCCTTTCCTCATTATTTTTAGTTTTTAAAAATGAATAATATACTTGTAATTTATATGGATTACAACACCTCTAAAAGAACCCATCTACTTGTATAACATATAACTGGACCTAACACATCAAAATGTAGTAGCACACTGTTTGCTTTTAATGCCTTGAGCTTTGATGTTAGTTATCTAGACACTTATATATGCTTCATTAGACACTGAGATTATAATGGGAGATATAAACTCATAGAGTTTACTAGTAATTAGTAATAGTAATATAATACAAGCCCTGGTAGGATAGTAATGTAAATAGCACCCTGGAGCCGAGTTTACAAAAAAAATGAGTTGGTGTTACTGTGATAATAAAGGAATAGGAAAACATTTCACCAAGAGGAATTATCATGTGAAAAATCTTGTGATAGGCAGAATTACAGAAAATGCTTAGCATGAAAACAAGGTTCTTTTGTGTGGAGTGGGCAGAGGTGGGAAATTATGGCCCTTATGAGGCTGTGAAAGAAACAGACCAAACCATAGAAATCTCTGTAGATGGCTGTGGGGAGTTTAACTATTAAAAGATACTGTAGTGCATATATCATTTCCTTAATTACCAAACGTAATGGCTTAAAAAAGTGATTAAAGAGAGGATGAGAAGAAGCAATGCTGACTTGTATGACCTTGTCTCCAAAGCTGTACATGATCATTAATTTTATTCCTAGAAGTGATTCTCTGAGTCTACTTCACACGCAAAAGGAGAAAAACTAGGTTTTACATGTGAAAAGGAAGAATATCACACTTTTATGGGCCTATTTTTAAGCACTACCACAAATATGCATAATGTTTAAGAAGGAGAATAACATATATCAAGTTTGCATTTTACAGAAGGTTGATCCTCTTGCTCTACAGAGAACAATTAGAGGAGATCCAGAGAGGGGAGCTCATGCCACTTCTTGGCATTGCTGCATTGTCCCCTGAACTTTTGGGAGACCTCAGGTTCCAATCAAAGCAATCATGAACAGTAAATAGATAAAATGTTTAGATCCAAAGTCTTTAACAAGACTAAAGTTGATCTGTTTTTCCATGTTGTTATTTGACAAACATTGGTCATATATTATGTGTTAAGCAATATGACATGAGTGTCTTCACAGGAGTGAACCACACATGGTGTCTTGCCACTTCAGTGTCAAATGTCTCAGCTTAATTAAATTTGCAAAAACTTGAAAAAATAAGGAAAACATAATATTAAGATTTAGGTTATTAGAAGTTGTCTTTTAAGCAAATTGATGAGGGATTTAATTACAGTTTAGGCTTCAGGGGAAAAAAGAATTTCTGGAGACCACAAAGAAGTTATAGTTAGTATACAGACAGGAGTCATGCTATATATCATAGTGGGAATTAATTTCTTCCATCAAATTGTATCCTTAATTCTTCAGGAAATTAGAAGACTTCCTTTCTACATGATGGCCCTAGGGAAGGCTGGCAGTCATTACATCTTTCCCCTATTTGGAATCATTTCCTAGGGCCTTCAGTCTAGAATTGCAGCTAGCAGGGAAGTATGTCTAAGGAGGAAATTGGAGGAAGACAATGAATCAGACAGAAGCTTCAGCAAAGATGGTGAGGGTCATCTATGTATTAAGAGATGGGGAAGACCAGGAGGGAGCACTCTACTGGGGAAGGCGTGGGTATGAGGGGAAGAGGTGCCAAAGAAAGTGGACTGAGTTGGAGAGTGAATACAGTTTATGTGAGCAATCCAAATTGTTTAGAGATTGAGAAATTGCTGTGTTTTTTTTTTTTTGCCCCCATGGGATTATTGGTAATTCGGGAAGAGAGGATTTATGGTATTGAGTATTATCCAGACTAATAAGTCATCCAGTAACAGAAAGGTTAACAGTATATAATTATAAACACAGTTAGACACAGACATCAGTATACATGTATATTGAATTTAGCAAAAAAAAAAAAAGAGCACTAGCGATCATAGAAAGATTATTTACATTTAATTGTAATGTCAGAAAAAAATCACTCTCAAAACTGGATGTGAGTTCAAGGACAGAAGGGAACCAGAAGTTAAAGGGAACCCAAAGTCTAGAGAAGAGTTTATCTATTATGTGTAAATACCAATTATTATAATTCAGCACAGAAAGCACTTGAAGGTTCCAATATTTCAGGGACAGTTCCCTAGAAAAGGAAAGGAAGGAGAATTTGTTTTTAAAAGAAAAAAGGAAACTGACTTTCACTACTATGAATTACAGGGAAGAATCTGTAAGGCAGGTAATTTGGCAGGTTTGTCAAAGGAAAAAGTTTTCTCCCAAACATCACAAAGAGCAAAGTTTGTATCTTCACATGCTAAAACAAATCTTTAAGGATTGCTTGTTTGAAAAATTAATTGCTTGGTACTCTGCCTCTGATTTCTGTTTGATCTCATTTCATGTGTTGCTGATGGTGAGATTTATCATGCAGTAATTCCAGGAAATTAAACTTTGAGATTCTAAATCCATACATCGATGTATTCTTTTTTTAAAAAATCTTTTTTTTAAGAGAGAGAGAGAGAGAGAGAGAGAGAGAGAGAGAGAATGTTAATATTTATTTTTTAGTTTTCAGCGGACACAACATCTTTATTTGTATGTGGTGCTGAGGATGGAACCCAGGCCGCACGCACGCCAGGCGAGCGCTCTACTGCTTGAGCCACATCCTCAGCCCACATCCATGTATTCTTAACATGTGCTTTCTCTCTCTCTCTCTCTCTCTCTCTCTCTCTCTCTCTCTCTCTCTCTCTCCTTTCCTCTTTCAATAGAAGATGCAGATGCCATCTTGGATCATCCCTTTAATACCTTTATGGCTATATCACATCCACATTGTTTTAAACTTGTAAAATAAAACAAGTTTCCTTTCTAAAACAAATAAACTAGCTGTGTATATAAGTGAAAGTTTCATATCCATTTTTGAAATGGCAAAATATTGGTCATAATTGTGTTTTGCTTATTGTAGGTTAATAATGTTTGATAAGTACTTCTGAATTTTTGTCTATGGAATGCAGTATTTAATCAATGCAAAGTGAGGGAGATGCTATCAGATAATATCTATGAAGCTGGGATGAGAGATAGTTTATTGTAGAGTGAATATTTGATGTTTTCAAAAAAAAAAAAAGTAAAGGATATTTGAAATAATCCCTTGGGAGATGAACTGACCAAGAGAATTGACAGAGATTGTGGGTCAGCAGTAAGATTCACTTAATATTGGGTGACATGAATCTTGTCCTACTCTACCATGCAAATTTTTAAGGTATCATAATTAGGCTACTCTTTATCTATGGAAAGGTTTAAGAGTTCAAATACATTGTGAGACTCTCATATCTACATTGAAATATTCCTTTTGTGAGGGAAATGCAATTTTTCCTGTTCCATCTTGGATGTAATATATGTTCACTTACCTCCCAGTGACATATTTTTATTTGTACTCCTTACAAATAAGCTTGTTACCACTTGAATATATCCCCACCCCCAATATTTTGTTTTATTTTCTTATTTTCCTGGTGCTGGGATTGAACTGAGAGATGCTTTGCCACTGAGCTACATCCCTTAATCCCTGTAATTATTTTTTCCTGAGACAGAGTCTTCCAAATTGCTGAGGCTGGCCTTGAACTTTCAATCCTCCTGTCTTGACTTGGGAGTTACTGGGATTACACATGTGCACCACTGCGTCTGGCTAGGATTTCTCTTCTTTCTATAGTTAGCTTTTCCTTCTCTTTCCTTTTTTTCTAAATTACAGTATCAAATTAAGTCTAGATAATTTATATGGGAATGCCGCAGTCTGGCTGGGCACAAAATCACGAGCCACTCAAACAGGAACAAACTTTATTTTTGAAACTCCCGCCAATGGCCTGTGTGTTCCCAGGAAATATGCCTACCCACACATGTGGCATTCTCCCCGGCACACACTCCAACAGGAAATCCCTCCTCCGGAATTCCCTCCTACCGCACTTCCCCAACCAATGGGAACTCTCCAGGAGTCCCGAAGCAGGCCAAGGTGGACAGCAGGGGTCTAATATCCATATGAATGCAGATCTTAACATAATCATATCATCTCAATGGCTAGCTGGGTCACCTTTCAACCAAAAATGCCATGCATCATACTACTTGGCTATGGCTCTTAGCATGGGAAAGTTAAATGATATACTTTTTGTGAGCTTTCTTCTGTTTTTTCAATAACTATGACAGTTTTTCACTTTTCTGATGTCTGCAAATATAATTTTACATACTCTCAGTTAAGGCACAAGGAAAAATGAGATATCAGAAAATATCCCTATGAACTATGGAAGATATGACAGACATATTAAGGACTGTTAGAAGCTAAGTAAATATTTCAAATTGAGATAAACTTTAGGAAGAGAATATGCATGACTTTTGGAATACCAATCTTAAATAAATGGGAAAATGGAATCTCAAACTCTACTATTACTTTTTCTTCTAAAGAAAACAAAGGTAGAAATCCTGAAGTGAATGTGTAGTACAGTATAAAGAGTTTAATAAAGTAACAGTATCTCATTCATGGGCTAAGGTGTTGCTCTATGTTCTTGTTATTACAGGGCAAGGTTTAAATTAATCTTATTGCCTTTATGTTGCCAATGTTGGTTTTATGGACCCAGTTCACAAGTGTATCTGTATGTAGCAGATGATGGAAACAATTAGCAGGCATTTAAATGGCCCATGGAGTCCACTGCATTCCAAATCTGTGGCTTCCGAGGAAGAGATCCTCAGCTTCCCTTACCCTTAGCATCTTCTTCTACAAATAAAAACCATACATTCATCAAAATAATTTTTTTGGAAAAATAGGGACTTACATATACAAAATTACTTAGTTAATTTCCTGACACATGAAGAAAATTAAATAAATGATAGTTTCCCTCTTCAGGGTTTCAACTAAACTTAATGAAAAAATTTGGACCTTTTGAAAGATATATTCCTTTTTTTCCCCCACAGCACTGGGCATTGAACCCATGCCTGGCATGTGCCAAGTGCATGCAATACAACTGAGCTGCACCCCAAGTCCATTGACAGTTATTCTTACAACAATCCTACAGTGCCGCTCTTCTAAATTCTTCTGAGAATCCTGGAATCCCAAAATGATTTAATACTTAATTCTTAGGAAATTTAGAGGTATAATCTACAAGGGGAAATAAAATCAAGGTTATGTCTTTAAAGTCCTGAAGCATTAAGAGTCTTATAGAAACCTAACCTAATTATGTAACAGGTATCATAATCAAAATATTTTTAATTTGGAAAGTACTTTGACTACTTGTGTAGATCAGACTCCTATTCTGTTTAATGCGTTATATGGGTTATCAGATAGACTCTCTCTGGGTATTTCTCAAGATAAGGAAGTCATTTTTTATTTTATTTTATGTTTTTAGATATTTGACTTGTTTATATTATTATAATTATTTAATGTAAGTTTGGAGTTGACTTCATTAAACCAAAACTGAAAGCTTCTCTTTGAGTGAGCAGAAGCTTACATTTTAGTACAGTCCCTTTATTTAGCCTTTGCTAGTCTGTTGGACATCTGTGCTATGCATTGATGCTTCAGAAAATGGATCATACATAAAACTTGTGAGAACTCTGGCTTTTCCCAGTCTGAAATTCCACTTCACTCACTTTACAGAAGCTAAAGTTTCCCGAGACACCATTAATGTAGGCAGAATAATAACCCTTGTCACTGATGATATCTCTGTCCTAATTCTGACAACCTAGGTAAATTACCTCACATAGGAAAAGTGGATTTAAAAAATGTAATAAAAGTTAAGGACCTTGAACTGGAAAGATTCTTCTGTATCATATGAGTGGACCTAATCTAACTGCATGAGTCCTTAAAACCAAATAATCATTTGGACTTTGATCAGAGAGAGATATGATAAGAGTAGAGAGCTGCTGCTCTACTGGTTTTGGAGAGGGAAGAAGGTCTACACGTTTAAGAAAGAGAATAGTCACTAGAAACAGAAGAGTCAAGGAAATGGAAACTTCCCTAAATCCCCTAGAAAAGAAAACAAGCTTTTTCAGCTCCTTGACTTTAGCCTACTGAGATCTGTATCAGATTTCTGACATGCAGAATGGTAAGCTGATAAATTTGAATTGTCTACATCTAGGATGCTTTGGGGAATTTGTCATAGTAGCAATGGAAAACTAATACACCTTGTCTCTGGCTCTTCAAGCCAGTAGGACTATTTTCCATCCGCATGAAGCCCTATTTGGCAAGTTCAAGGTCTGCCCCAGTCTGACAGTAAGTTTTTTTTCAAGGATTGATCCTTAAAGCTTCCAATCCTCTTTCATTAATTTCTTGTTCACTCTTTGGAACTTCAGATAACTATTCATGCAGACCTTGCAGTTGTTTTTATTTCCAGAAGGTTGATCAACTGGAAACTTAAGCCTAATCAGCATCAGTCTCCCATACTTTTAAATTTAAAATATTTTTTTCTTTAATATTGAACCCAAATCCTTATAACAAATACCAATCCTAATTTTGTTCTTTGAAATTTTACATATAATATCTAAACACTGTTAACATGGTGTGACTAGTATTTGAAGAAGTTCATGATTTTTGGCACTACCTTTTTCAGATTTTTCCACACATTATTGCTTTTGTGGTGTATTTTCCAGGTATTCCAATATTTAGAAAACTTTTTAAATACATTTAAGGGAAAGAATATCCTATGTTTGCCTAAAAAACAAAGAAATGTGCACAAAGTGTGACACATTATCTTTCATGAGGCCAGATGACTTCAAAATGTAGTGTGGGGCGCTAACCATATGGTTTCATTAGAGAGAACATGGCTATGATGCTTTAAAAAAAAAAAAAAGCCTGGTTATAACATGGTCACTCTCATCCAGGTCTCATGAAGTGTACTTTTTATTCAAATAACTGCAACAAGTCACATTTTCCAATTGTAGTTACTTCTTTTGAGATTTCTTAATGTCCTAGAATTTTAATAATAGTAATAATAAAACCATAAATATAATAGCTACTATTAATTGTGTCAGACCCTGGATAAGGTGACAGTCATACAATCCCCTCATTTACTTGTTACCATAATTCTGAAAAAAATGTTTGCTATTATTCCTGTTCTTAAAATTACATTGTCTATTTTTTTAGTAAAAAATCTCTATAAAAACATAATACTGAGTGAATACCCAATTAAACTTAATTTCAATCATACTTGAATCAACTTTTAGGATAGGAATAGACTTATTGCAAAAACAAAAGCCATCTATGAAACAGTAGGGAATTATTGTTGTTTCAACCATTTCAGTCCAGCTCTGTGGATCAAAATCTACAAGTTTTGAGAAACACAATACTTCACAATGAGTTTACTCTCGTTTCATTTCAAACATAGCAATAAGAGTTGCATTGTACTCTTCTGCAAGCCCAGTATTTAAATAGATTTTCTTTGCAGACCAGGTGTGTGCTTTCTCTAACAAAGAGTAACCCTGGAGTCACTGGTTCTCTTTTCATTGCTTTCCAAAATGTGATCAGCCTTTGTCCAACAAAGGAAGATCAGGGCCTTGAATAAGCCACCTCACTCACAGTAGTTCTTCAAAGAGAAAGGGGGAAAAGATCCATGTGCTTTTTTTAAAAAAAAGGAATACACTTATTGCAAAAAACTCTTATCTACCTCCGATCTGTCTGTGACTGAGCTTGAGATGGAGGTCTGGGCTGCAGCCCAGCTGCCAGATATTTGATAGACTTTGCTTTATGAGAGCACCGTTTTCCCTCCCCTGTCACTCCCCTGTTTGTAAATGGTGTTCGGTGGTGACTGATGATGCCAAAGATGAACGATGAGCAGAGAACAGAGAAAGAGGCAAGAGCTCAGTCCTTCATCTATCTGTCCATCAGAGCTTCACTGTGTGAGTGGTAGATCACTGTCAATCACCAAGAAAGGAGGCTGCGAGGGACAAAAAACTCATCAAAAAAAGTGTTCACAATATTATAGAGATTTATAATCAGGAAGTGAAGAGTGTTTCTGTCACAGCTACTAGAAAACTTATCTCTCTGATTGATACAAGATTATGCTAGATGTTATGTACACTAATAAGCTCTCTGTGCTCATCTAGTACGGTAAGATGCCGGCTGTAATATATATATATGCCCCACTGTTCCTGGTGAGGCGAAGATTTCGAGAAAATGTATTTTTCTTTTTAAAACAAAATTCCCTTTCATTGTATTCCCTGAACAAAGAACCTAACCAGGCATTTTTATTTCAAAAGAAGACATCTATATGGCCAACAGATATATGAAAAAGTGCTCAGTAAAATCTTTTATTAGAGGAATACAAATTAGAAACAGAAGAGATACCATCTTATACCTCTTAGAACAGCTGTGGTCAAAAAGAAAAAAGGTAGATGTTGGCAAGGATGTGGAGAAAATGAAGACTTGCACACTGTTGGTGGGAATGTCAATTAGTATGACTGTTACAGAAACAGTATAGAGATTCCTCAGCAAGTTAAAAAATAGAACTATCTACCATGTGATCCAGCAATCCCACTCCTGGGCATGTATCTAAACTGCAGTCAGTATGTCAAAGTTTTATCCATATTCCCATGTTCATTGTAGCTTATGCACGATGGCCAAGGTAGGGAATCGATTTAAGGGCTCATCAACAGATTAATGGACTAAAAGTGTGAATTTATGTACAAAACAGATACCAATCCATATTTAAAAAAAAAAAAAAGGAAATGCTCTCCTTTGTGAAAAATAGTTAAACCTGGAAGACACCATGTAAATTCAATTAGCCAGGCAAAGAAAGACAAATACTGCATGTTCTCACTTATTTGTGGAATCTAAAAATTTCAAACACAGAAACAGAGAGTACAAGGGTGGTTACCAGTGATGGAGTGGTGGAGGGATTAGGGAGGTGTTGTTTAAATATACAAAATTTCAGTTATGAGGAGTATGTTCTAGAAATTTATTACACCTCATGGTGTTATAACAATACATTGAACAGTTGAAAATTTTTAAAAAATGATGTGTATTTAGGTGTCAGAGGAGGAGATATTTCCTCTTACTGCTCTGTTGTGTGATTCTCATATTCACTATAGGGCAGCTGTTATCACAGTATAAAGCTTGAATGGCATATATAAGAAAAATACAAATACAAAACAAAACACTCTACGTGGTTGAATTTCTTGGAGAGAAATTTAAAGTCGATAAACACTGCTTCAGATTTTTCTGCTATTTTAACATAAAACTGCAAGATTAGCCCAAGTTATATGGTGTCAATATGTTAAAGCAATTTGTCTCAAATAGGAAGATCCAACTAATTGGAAATAATATGGGGAATTTTACTTTGTATTTAAAGTTTGAAATGTTTTCTGATTTTATTTTTATTCTGAGTACAGATGGAATCATCCTGAAGTTCAAAGTAATCATATCAGTAGCCATGGAGAAGAGTTGAATTATAGACTGCTTTTTTAGGAATCTGACATTTGTTTTCTGGTCTACAAATCTCTGCAAACATTGTTCCACACAGAAGTTGCCAAAAAGGGATTTGGAGTTGGGGTGGTTCTTAGAGCCAGAACACGTGGACAGTGCTATCAATCTTTTTAGTACAGACTTCGGCCAAACTTGAAGGTATATTACTAATTGTAGATTAAAATTCCCACTGGATTCTCAACTCCCTGAAAGCAAATACTGTGTTTACATGCCTATTCCATGCTTGTATGTTGAATGCAAAGAAAGGACAGGAATGGATCCTTGGGATAATTCACTCAATGCTGAGTTCAAATTAGTCATATACCTTCATTAATGTAATAAAGTTAGTAAGTGTTCAATAAAATAGACTTTTCTATTCTTTTTTTCCCATATTTGAACCATATATATTATAAGAATGAAATATTCCCATTCTTATGAGAATGGACATTGACTAACCCATTTCTCTTGATAGGTTTTATCTCTTTCCTAAAACAAGAAACAATGTCAGATTTTTTCTTTGTTCCTTTTGATGGTATGTTTAAAATGCATAGGATATACTTAATGTGATATAAACTTAAATAAGTGCTTTAATGGGGAAAAATACATTTACTCTCATATATATTCTAGAAAAAATGCATTTGAGTGTAAACTAATGTTTTAAGTTAAAACGTTTTCAGTTCTTTCTTTCTTCCTTTCTTTCTTTCTTTCTTTATTTATTTATTTGGTGACACTGGGTATTGAACCCAACCTTGAGCATGCAAGGCAAGCACTCTACCAACTGAGTTATATACCCAGCTCCTTTACTCGGTTTTGTAAAGTCTCAAGAAGACAGGCCATTTTCTATTGACAATTCAAAACTTGGTCTTTACATTCCATTTATACAAATTTACAGAAAAATGAGATTTAAAACATTGTGATAGGACATTTCAAGAAGACTGCAGCAAGCCTAGCATGGTTTAAAATAGAGAGGAAGTTTGGGGGAAAGCTGTGTTGTCGAATAGGGCTAGAACCCAATAACAAAATAATTAATGAAAACGTGTGGAAGTTTTTGTTTTTAAAAAGTTGCTTTGTTTATATCTTTCAAATAAATATGATTATCTTACCCTATCAAGTAATAGTATGTCTATGTATAACTAGGTCTGTTTAAGTAGAAAGAAAGATTATGCATTTTAGAAAATAGTTTCAAGGAAAGTTTGATAATTCTGCACATACAATTTTACCTACCTGTGCTGTTGATAGATGGCAATGAAAAGGAAAATTTGAAAACAAAAACAATAAAAGAACAGCAGCTCATTTACATTGAATCTCTGAATTGTTCAAGTCAATTTTCTTTTGCCTTTTGGCAAATGTTTTCCATTAGCTTCAGATGTAGAATGCATTTCCATTGGCTACAATAGCTCCATAACAGCTGAAGATGCAGCATGAGTCCAAAGACTAATAGCAACCTTAAAATAAATCACTTTTATTTCATGTAATAAGGCAAAGCCATTTTACTAATGGATCACAAAGAGGGTAAGAACATGACACAAATGTTAGTCTAAATTGAGTATAGCGAACACCATTAGTTTTTTAGACTTCACCATTAATGCCCATATAAGCTGTGCAACAGATTGGGCTATCAGACTCTTCCCTTTTTTAATGTTCAGAATGGATGTTTTTAAGTGGCTTAATTTAACTTGAGGAACTCATAATGTTTGTGTCCAAACAGACATAGTTCACATTAGAGATCACTTTGTTTATGTTTCCCCTGTCCTATATATTTTCTAGGTATATTTCTGAACAGATCCTTTCATTTAGATGTCATTATTGATTATAAAATGAAAACCCTGAAGACACATGCATATATACCCCAAAACCAATTCCAGAAGCCCAGACAATGCCTGGTGGAGTACAAATGATGTGCCATGGAATTGCTTATATACACAGACATAAAAGTGCACTTAGTAGATGTAATTACAGCTTTTACAACAGGATAATTAAATAGCACATCCATCATATATATTGTCTGCATTGCTGAGAATTGTATAAATCAATTTGAAGCAAAGCAGTGAGTTCCTTCTTCCCCACCTGCTAATACTAACTGTAAACAAGCAACAAAAACCAAAGAGAAAAATCTTTCATATCAAAAAATGATAAATGATATGATTTCCTGTTCTCAGCAGCAATTCTTGGCTCAGACCAAAAAAAAAATCTATATGTGAATTGTAATTATCATACATTATTTCTTTGGAACAGGAATTTATCCTGTGATGTGAATCAACAGCATTATTTTACTAGTTAGGGAAAAGAGAAAGATGACTTTTTTTTTCCCAAGACAATAAAGCTATGAGTATGTTGAAGAGTGTCTAGGACCGGCACATTTAATTTCGAATGACAACTTACATCCGATTCATAGCTGCTTCTTTGGGTCAAGGTTTTCCTACATTTAAATAAAAGGAAAGAGAGTTTAATGTTCACATTTTAAAAACATTACGGTTTATATTTTGATATTGGTTTTATTTAAAATTTTAAAAGAAATTCTCTTGTCATAGTGAAGAAATATCATATTCATAAGTGACTTCAGATAATTTTTTTCAGAAAACTATAAATTAGCCTTGATGAGCTCACTGTAAGATTTTGGAGTTAAACAGTACCAACCAATGTGTCCAGTTGTTGAGAATTTAAGGGGACAAAGTCAAGGAGTGCTTGAAAAATAATTCCCTTCTCAGAGGAATTACAAAAACCAACCCATTTTGGGGTGTTATTGAAAAGCATGTGAAAAAATGGGGCTTTTCTCAGTTATGGGAAGAAAACCCAATTCCTTCTTTTATTGCATGAGGGAAACAATGGAGTAGCACAGTGTGAAGCTTCAGTAGGAGGTGTAAACTCTGGAAAGCCCTTGGCAACCTCAGAGGGAGTGGCACACTGATGTGTCCTTGCATGTATTCACTTTATTAGATGTCCTAAGTATCCAGTCAAAATAGCTTTGTAAATTTCTTCAGATGAACTAAAATTACGATTTCTCAATGCCCTCCTGTGTTTGAATATCTGAACAGAATCCGCTCAGTTTCCAAGACGCAGCTCCAGTTGAGTAACCGCCTCAGTAACTTTGCCAGATGCCTCAGGCACATCTTGGTGGCTCCCTCAATGACTTGATTATGGCATGGTGGAAAAATTGTAGGGGCAGATCTGTAAGTTTTCTTTTCTTTTCTTTTCTGTTGAGAGTACTGACAGATGTAAAGATACAAAGAAGAACAAAAAGGTTAAGTCATAGAATTCTGCCAATTTGTTCACTCATATTCTTGAAATTTCTTCCTGGCTCAGACAAGAGGTCAGAAGTTTTTAGAGTTCACTTTTTCCACCCCATGTTCTACAGTTAGAGCAAAGCACCAGAGGAAGTTAACTAAGGAGAAAGAAAATTGGGTAGAAATCTTATAATCTGTCTGATATACTTGTTCTTCATTTAGGAACATATACTTAGATGCTTCAAATTTCAAAACACTAATTTGCATAAGTGCTTTTATGATTAAGGACCTGTGTTTCATGGAGATCTAAGCCTAATTCAAATCAGTTGCAAAATGGGTTTGCTTTTATAATTCCTGTTCTCAAATTCCTTATTCAAGTTTAGCAATAACATGGCAGCCTGACATCGATTTTTAAACTTTGTCCAACCCCATTATCCTGAATATCTGCACACCAAAAACCTAAAAATCCTGGATATTATCCATAACTTTGTTACCATCTGAATCTCAAAACTTAGAGACTAGTCTTTTGAATGTATATAAATTGAATTATTCTGATTGAAATCAAAAGTATCATGCTCATAAGAATAACCTGAGAAGGTTCCCTTTGGGTAATTCCATGGAGAAAACAAGTTAAATTAAAAAAACACACACACACACATGCACAAAGAAAAGAAAACAAGTTTAAAATTAAATTTTAAGTTTGTTAAAAACAAAATATTAGGACACAAGAAACCAACAAAAATTGGAAGACAATTTGAGAAGAGTTTATCCTGGTCTGATGGAGAAAATACAAATGCTGAGCTCTTCTTGCTGCAGACCACCCCATCAGCCCCCATGCCCTCCTCAGTTGGCAGGTGGACACTCCAGCTCGACCAAATTGGAGCTGACTGAAAAAGACAGCAGCGTTTGTGCCAGAGATGGAACATTCAGTACCCGAGATGTTAAAACTGATGGTCTTGCTAACTACAACTGGCAGATTTTGTTGGAAACAGAAAAACATCAAGTTTGTGGTCCAGGTTTATGGCATGAAATGGCCCAGCCAGAAGTTTAATGGCGAAATTCTGAAACCTGAGGGAGAACCGAGGTAACCTCTCTTTAGCTTCTAGTCTGTTTAAAGGCACCTGTATAGGGGAAACCAAAGGTTTCCACAAAGAGTGAAGTTCCATGAAGACTTCAAGACAGCTGCCACAATGTATGTGTTCCCAGCCCACGGGATGTTTATTCAGCAGAGGACAGACCCCTTATGGGCTTGAGGGTTTGAGCACAATCTCTGACCAAGTAACCTATGACTAAACTATACCCAGGGTTGATACTGCGAATCCACACAGAAAACTTAAATGAGAAGAAAAACTTTGACAGACTGAAAGGGAAAATAAAACAGTCCAGAGCTGTTACATTATTTTATCTATCTATCTATCTATCTGTCTATCTATCTATCTATCTACTCATTTATTTTTTGCAATTGGGAATTGAACCCAGTAACACTTAACCACTGAGCCACATCTCCAGCCCGTTTTTAGTTTTTATATTAAGACAGGGTCTCAATTAGTTGCTTAGGGCTTCACTAAGTTCCTGAGGCTGGCTTTAAACTTGCAATCATCCTTCTGCCTCACCCTCCTGACCCTCTAGAATTACAGGCATGCACCACCAGCCCGGCTGTATTATTCTTAAATATCTAGTTTTCATGAAATATATCAGCTATGAAAGAAACCAGTAAGTCTTATGACACAAAGGGTACAAGACAGTTTACTTGACTCAGAACAGACTTAGACACAGGATTTGGCATACAATGGCTTGAAAGCAGCTTGTTGTATGAACCAGCAATTCCGTTTCTATGTATTTATACCAAGATAAATAAAAATATATGTCCACACAAAGACTTGTGTGGGAATGTTTATAGAAGCAGTATTTATTATTATAGCCTAAACTAAAAGCAATCTAGTTAATAGATAATTTATAACTAGGATAGTGCATGACATAAGCTTTTTATTATAAATTGTAATGCTCTTGTGTTCTCAAATAGATCCCTTGACTATGCTATCGAGCTGTCTGGATTTTAACTGCATAACCACATAATTTATTCTGTTTTTTACTATAAATATTTTCAAATTGTATTTTTTTCTATGTATGTTGAAGTTTCTCAGATCATTACTCTGTAAAAAGGTTAGAGGTAGAGAAATGT
This sequence comes from Spermophilus citellus, assembly GCF_964194105.1. Taxonomy (NCBI): domain Eukaryota; kingdom Metazoa; phylum Chordata; class Mammalia; order Rodentia; family Sciuridae; genus Spermophilus; species Spermophilus citellus. The sequence goes on along the minus strand of NC_138196.1, from coordinate 67,621,955 downwards.
TCCCCGGAATATTCTAGTGGAAATGCGGAGCTTATTCTCATGGTGTAAACTTTCCAATAGAGAATGCTATCTCCTCCAAGTTTCTTAAGGCCCAGAGCTCACATAATATCACTTCTATCATATGCAAAGGACTGTGTAAACTAGCTAATGTATGAGGTAAGATGAAGGTCAAGAAAGGACCTTGCATTAACAAAATTAAATGCTTGACCATATTCTCTATGAAGGGAATTAGACCATGAGGGCTATAAGACGACTGTGTTTAATTATTTAATGTGTGTCAGTTATGCATATCACATGAAAACTTTCACAGTTTCAAGAAATTCTATGCAAGGCCATGAGATTTTAGTGATATCGTCAAAAACAGCAGTGCACTTATATTTTAAAAGAATTTTATTCTTTAGTTTCCTCTCAGGTTCCTTTGTTAATCAACTAGGTAGCAATTTGTTATATATTTTATGTGAAAGAATGAAATAGAGAACTGTGGTTTTAAACTGGTCAAGGGCAACACCATGACAACTAATGTCTTATTCTTTAAAATTGAAAACTCAATGGTAATGTAAAAAAATAAAAAGTACTTGATATACTACACATGTATTAAAAGGAGAGCTTAAAAATTTGCAATTGAGAAAATGAAAAAGACTTTAATATAAAAAATTGCACTCGAATTTTCTCCTTAAAAACATGCTTGCATATGACCTGAAGAAAAGCAAAAGTTAACTTACAAGAAAATGAAGCAAGAGTTTTTTTTCCATTAAGATAAAAGATAACTACTTTTAATACTATTTTTCAATTGACTGCAATTTAGTATATTATAAGGGAGTCTTAGATGGCAGCTGTTACAAAAAAGAAGAAAACACATTTGGAAAACTGTCCTTTCTTACATCTGGGATTACTATAGGCAAATAATATGATGATACAAATTAAGTACCAAAAGAGGGCTATTATGCATAGTTATGATAATTACTACTAAATCATTATCCTGTTTTAAATCACATTCTTTATATTTAAAATTTTATAACCAATACCAGTTAAAGTAAAAAATGTAAGTTTACAGAGAAATGAGAATACACTTAAAAATTCCAATATCCCACATAATCACTATAAAATTTTGAAACTATGTTCTCAAATATAAAGCATGTTTAAGAAATTAATGTGCTTGCCCTGTAATTTCTTGGATTTTCATTCATACATACATACATTCAGTGCTTGACAATTGTATTATTAGACTATGTCTTTCTCTTAATTGGTATATAATATGTCACTTTAAAATGCTACTGCTGGATATTTTAATTTTTTCCAGTTTTTAAAATAATATAATGATAAACATCTTGTATGTACATATATTTATATGCAACTGAAGCATCTTATGAGAATAAACTTCTTTCTTTGTGAGATAAGCTACACTGATATGTACTGACAACTTGCTGTTACTTTTATCTCCAAACACAGTTTAAAAAGGTTTACCTTAAACGCAAAGGGTTTGATTTTATAATTAAAAATATTAATTATGCCAAGCTCATTTAAATTGCATTGGGGGTTTAAGCATGTTTGTGGTTTTACCTTTGTTAGCTATAAGCATTTCTAAATCATGACTTGACAGTCGATGACCTTACCCCATTTTTCTGTCATGATACTAGGTCTTCTTTTGATGTTCTTAAAATAGAGGAAATTAAGGATATTATTCTGATCTAGCTAGACATTTGTAAATCAGACTCTTGTTCAGTTTTTGGTTTGGTTATACTTTTATAAATGCAGCTTTTAGCAAATTTCATCTGCTACTGGCGGAACTCTGTGGTGTCACTCTCCCAAGTCTGCCAAGTTCTTGTGCCACTGTGCTCCTTCAGTACACTTTGTGAGATTTGCTCATCCTGCTCCTCTTAGTTGGTGTGTCCCCCTTGAAATTGTGTGGTTAGGGCCTTCTCATCTTTTATGTCTAATTAGGAATCACCTTATATTATTGTTCCTTAACCATAATTTCTAAGTTGGAGAATCCTGCAGCAACATAATTGTTTATTATTGACTTCTTTTTTAATAGCCTTTATTTTAATTCATAATAATTTTGTTATTTTTAAAAACTGAATCTTAAAGTTCAAATCATTTTTTATAATTTCAGGTCCCTAATGAATGTGGGATCCAAGAAGGCAGAAATCATATCTGTGTCATTCATCAGTTTTTTCTATTTAGTATGTGTTCAATGAGACTTATTGAATGTATAGAAATGCGTCTCATCACAAAGCTATTTAATTATTAAAATTTAGTTATATTATAATTTCTTTTTTCACATTTATATCATTAAGTTATCTATATTTTTAGTTTGCTAAAAGTTGTAGGTAAGAATATTACTTTCTTAGCCAAAATTTAAGGCAGATCACCTTATTTATTTATTTCTTCATTAACTTAAATTGCCATCATGGTTAAATACTAATGTGTTCCCAAGGATTAATGTCATTTATGCACTTTTGAATTTTTTTCTAGTGTTCTATTTTATGGGCGGAGTTGAATGATGTAAGTGGGCCACCAATAGTCTAAGACTATAATAACATTGTTCTTTTAAATAACTGATAACCAAATGGCATCCAGAAAGTAATATATATATATATATATATATATATATATATATATATATATATATATATATTTTAATCACTCAGCTGGTCAAGGCTAAGGACTCCTTGAATATCACTTAACCTCCATTTCTGCCACCATGTACTTAAACAAAGTGACCATGTTGGTAGAAATAATGACAGTGCATGAAATTGCTCAGCATCTTTGCCAGCATTAAAATCTATGGAAATGAAAGGACTTCTGAGAAAATTCATTTATCTAGGACAACCTAGGTACCAAATCTTAGGCAGACTAATCAGGCCAAAACACATCATGGAGAAACCATTACATAATTGACCAACTAAAGCATTTCTAAAAACCATTACCAGATGATGTGTCTTAAAATTTTTAGTTGCTATTTTTATCTGAAGTTCAAACCATAAGTACCACTCTCTAAATTAAGTGAGTTCTTCTGAGGGACAACTCTCACTTAGTTTTGAGTTATATCTATCACAATAAAAATGGTGCTTACTGAAACTTTGCTACTGGAATTATTTACTTGAAAATAGGTAAACTGTTATGCTGGAAAATCCAAACAATAAAAATATTCCCATTGGAAAAAATTAATTCATTTGGTTAAAATATCAGCAATATTTACAGTAGGTACAGATTTTTATAAGCCCTGATCCTAAATATTCTAATGAAAATAGATGTTCATATTACTTCATTATATTTGTGAGAAAACCATTTCCTTTCTTCCATGATATAGGAGTGTTTCTTCCATACACTTAATATAAGTAAATGCTCACTCCATAGTACAAAATACGGATTCAGTTAATACTCTGTAGATACTATTACTCATTATTTATTTTATGGCTTTGCTAACATCAGCAGACTCTTGAAATATTTAGTCTTTGGGCTTCTTTAGAATAAAAGCTATGTTACATTTAATTAATGTAAAAATTATATTTTGTAAATGTAATTTGGCTATAAATACAAGCTTAACATTGCTTTATTGATATTTTGTGTAGTGTATTTTGTGATATCTGAGCCCATTATCTTTAGGTAGACCTGGGCTTAACTGTAAGTTTTAAAACACAGAAGAATGGTTAACAAATATGAAATCACAGAAATAATTTCTGTGTGGCTAAAACATAGAGGAAACATAACTAAAACATATAAACATGTCATGAATGACAAGTGGAACAATATAAAATGTATTGAGAGTATCATTGGGGTCTCAGAAGAAGTGGAAAGAGATAATGAATTAGAAATGAATTTAAAGAAATAATTAATAAATATTTTTCAGATTTAGTGAAGAGATCAAACAAAAATCATGATAAATTCCAAGCAGAATAATCAGATGGAAAATCATTCTAAGGCATATCACAGCCAAACCACTGTGAGAACAAAATGAAAGGGAAAACCTTAAAGGTAGTCAGTGAAAAAAGAAAAGATAACCCAAGGATAGAAACAATGATAAATGCAATGGCTGATTTCTCATCAAAAACAATATAAGACAAATGAAGCCAGAGAAACATATTTGAAATGTTGGGTGAAAAAAAATGTCTACACATGATGAAAATATTCTTCAAAAATATTCCTTATTTTCAGATAAATAAAAATTGAAAGAATTCTTTGTTGTCACGCCTGGAGTACAAAAAAGATCAAATATCATTATTCAGGCTGAAGAGAAATAGTGCTACATGAAAACTGAGATCTACGAAAGGAAATGACCAACTCAGGATACCAAGGCAGGAGGATTGCAAGTTTGAGGCCAGCTTCAGCAACTTAGGGAGGCCCTAAGCAACTTACTGAGATCCTGCCTGAATATAAAACATAAAAATATAAAGGGTTGGGGATATGTATCAGTGGTAAAGTACCTCTGGGTTAAATCCCCAGAATAAAAAAAAGAACATTTCCAGAAATACTGTATATTGAATTATTGAGAGCATTAATTTTAATATCATAATTTCTCTTAAAATATATCATTGGGAAATAGAAAAATCTTAACAATATATGGTGGATTTTTGTAATGTAAGATAAATGTGCTCTGTATTGCAAGATAAACATAAAAAGTAAATATGTATTTTTTAGATTAAAAAATATCAGAAAACCAATGTTGTTAAAGTTTTAGCAAAGTATGCTAAATTTTGAATAATTACCTAAAAAAATGAATCCTAATTTGGTCTATGTTTATAACATTTTATAGGTAAATTTTGTTCTAATTTTGATGAGTCTGTTTAATCTATATTATATTGAATTTTCTTTAAATTTTATATTTAGTTGAAATAAATAGCTTTTGAATGAGATGCATTTTTTTATGCAATATCAAATGTTCCTCAAAGTTTCAGTGCTATATAATAAAACGTTAAAATATTTACATCTCAGAAAAATATCTCTTAAATATATGTGCCTTTAATTTTTCACTAGTGTCTTCAAATTATGACTATCTTTAATCTATTATAAATACATGTTGAGAATACACTAAGTGGAGATTTAAGAGGATTAAAAATAAATAGAAGTGATGGCTCTAAAACTTAAGCAGCTTACAATCATGGTGTTGACAAAACATAAAAATATGACATTTGTGTTTTATGAAAATTAGCCAAGTATTAGAAGTAAGTTATTATAGAAGAGTTCTATTTTATATCTATTTCTAAATAGTAAAATCCTATTCAAAGTTTGGGACATGCTGATGAATAAGACATGATCTTTAAACTAATGGTGTTTATATTCTGGGGATAAGAATATAGGTTAAGGAGGATAAGACACATAACTTAAGCACTGCTATATGTTATGATATGGCACATATAAGACTTTATGGAACTTTACAGAATGGAACGTAGTTCATCATTAATCTGTGGCATTTTCCGGGTCGGGGAAATAGCTCATGTATTTTTTGCCACAAAGGTTTAACAAAAACTCTTTTATTTTACTTCTTTTTTTTTTTTTTTTGTATGTGTGTTGCTGGGGATTGAACCCAGGGGCTTTTGCATGCAAAGCAAGCACTGTGCCAACTGAGCTATATCCCCAGCTCTAACACAAAGTCTTCTAAGAGATGTTTAAAATGGTTGCCTAAAATCTATTCAGTTGAAATGTTAGAATCAAGGGTTCTTGGAGAAGATATCATTTAGATTACTCTGAAAGAATATTGGGAGATGATCTTGTTGGGAATTTCCAGTGAAATTGAGGTGCTCCAGAATCTAGTGGACGGATTTCCATCGCGCGAGGTTCGGCTGTGGGGGCTCGGTCGTGGGCGCATTGCCTGATCGGCGGATAACCCCGCGGCTGGAGTCTGCAGCACGCGCTGGGAAGCGTCGAGGTGCCAGAGCGGGAGTGCAGCGATGCAGATTCTGGGGGCTTCTGCCAGTGGTGCAATGGCCGTGCTTAGTGCTGAGTTCCGGCTTTGAGACAGAGGAGAGAAGCGGTCCAGTTCGGTTCTCGACACCGGTCAGACCACGGAGGAGGACAGCAGCCGCCATCTTGGAGAGCTGATGTAATCATCCCTGTTTTCTACTGATCTCAGCTCATTCAGCTACGGAACAGGTGATTTCAGGCTGGTATTTGCCTGTGTCTTGCAGACAGATCGCTCAGGCTCGGGGCTGGAGAACCTGTGGAGAGTACTCCTTGGGGCTCGCTCCTAGCAAGGCATGCGCCGGGCTCTGAGCAGCCGGATTCTGGTTCCCCGGGCTGCTTTGGCCCAGGGCTGGGGAACCTCCAGAGACTGCGTGTTGAGGCCAGCTCCAAGTGGAGCGTGTGCTGAACTCAGGGCGGCTGGGCTCTGACTCCCGGAACAGTTTTGGCCCGGGGATGGGGAGCCCCCGGGGACTGCATCTTTGAGCCTGCTCCCAGCGGAGCGTGCACTGAGTTCGGAGAGCTTGGAGTGGCCGGGCTCTGGCCCCCGGGGCTGCTTTGGCCGGGGGCTGGGGAACCCGTGGGGGTCGCTCCTTGGAGCCTGCTCCTAGCGGAGCGTGGCTGGGATCGGAGAGGCCGGGTTCTGGCTCCCGAAGCTGCTTTGGCCTAGGGCTGGGGAACCTGTGGTGACTGCTTCTCGGTCCGGGTCCTGCTGGGTGCTGTGGGGGCCAGGGGGGCAGAGTGGAGCTGCCGCCTGTGCCCAGAGCAGGCCAAGTGACCTGCCGGCGTGGTATCATGACAACCCAACTGCAGCTGGGGCCGAAGAGAGTAGCCGCCCACACCTAGAACAGGACCAGCGACCAGATGGCACGGTAGCCAAGTCACCCCATTTGGAGTAGGGGCTGTGCAGAGCCGCCGTCTGAGCCTGCAAGGTAGGCAGACCTGCGATCCACTGGCAGGACAGGCCCGGTAGCCTGCCAGCGTGGTGGACAAGTAGCACTGAGGCAGTCACATCACACTGGTTGGAGTGGGGGTGGAGCAGAGCCGCTGCCCGTGTCCAGAAAAGGCCCAGCGACCCAATGGAGAGGCAGTCAGGTACCCCCACTGGGAGTGGGGGCTGAGCAGAACTGCCCCCCGAGCCCGCAAGGTAGGCAGACCTGCGACCCACTGGCGGAACAGGCTTAGAGGCCTGCCAGCGTGGTAGACACGTTACACCAATTGGAGTAGGGGCTGAGCAGAGCCACCGCCCACATCCGGATCAGGACCAACGACCCGAGGGCGTGGTAGTTATGTCACCACAATTGGAGTGCAGGCAGAGCAGAGCCGCCACCCGTGCCCTCAGGGTGGGCAGACCTGCGACCGACCAGCGTGGTAGACAGATCACCCTAATTAGAGGAGGAGCACAGCCACTACCCGCCCTGCAAGGGAGATTTCCCAACTATACAAGAGCAATATAAATAAATAGGGGGAAAATTTCAAAAACACAACAGTTTCACCAAGCAGAAAGAAACGCGAGCAGTATGAAAAGACAAGGAAAGAAAGGACCACAAGCAATGCAGGTCAACTCAACTTTAGAAGAGGTAATAGCTGCAACAGATGGAATGTCAGATAAAGAGTTCAGGATATACATGCTTCAGATGATCTGGAGTCTCAAGGAAGACATGAGACAGCAAAATCAGACAATGAAAGATCACTTTGACAAGGAACTACATAAACAAATCCAGGAAGTAAAAGATCAATTTCACAGGGAGATAGAGGTAATAAAAAACAAACAAATAGAAATCCTAGAAATGCAGGAAGCAATAAACCAACTTAAAAACTCAACTGAGAATACTACCAGCAGAGTAGATCACTTAGAAGATAGAACATCAGACAATGAAGACAAAGTATTTCAACTTGAAAAGAACATAGACAGCTCAGCAAGTCTGCTAAGAAACCATGAGCAGAACATCCAAGAAATATGGGATAACATTAAAAGACCAAACTTATGAGTCATTGGGATACAGAAAGGCACAGAGCTCCAAACCAAAGGAATAAACAATCTATTCAATGAAATAATACGAGAAAACTTCCCAGACTTGAAGAATGAAACAGAATCCCAAATCCTAGAAGACTACAGGACGCCGAATGTGCAAAATCATAAGAGATCCACACCTAGACACATTATAATGAAGATGTCCAACATACAGAATAAGGAGAGAATTTTAAAAGCTACAAGAGAAAGGAAGCAGATTACATTTAGGGGTAAACCAATCAGGATAACAGCTGATCTCTCAACACAGACACTGAAAGCTAGAAGATCCTGGAATAACATATTTCAAACACTGAAAGAAAATGGGTTCCAACCAAGAATCGTGTATCCGGCGAAATTAAGCTTCAGGATGGAAGATGAAATTAAAACCTTTCACGATAAACAAAAGTTAAAAGAATTCGCAGCTAGAAAACCATCTCTTCAAAACATCCTGGGCAAAACATTACAGGAAGAGGAAATGGAAAATAACATTGAAAACCAACAGTGGGAGGTAGGACAGTAAAGGGGGGAAAGTAATCAAAGAGGAAAACAAATCAGGTTTAGTAACATTAATAAACAAATATGGCTGGAAGAACAAACCATATCTCAATAATAACCCTAAATTTTAGTGGCTTAAATTCACCAATTAAGAGACACAGACTAGTTGAATGGATCACAAAACAAGACCCAACAATATGCTGCCTACAGGAGATGCATTTGATAGGAAAAGATATACATAGACTGAAGGTGAAAGGTTGGGAAAAATCATACCACTCATAGGGACTGCGGAAACAAGCAGGAGTGTCCATATTCATATCTATTAAAATAGATTTCAAGCCAAAGTTAATCAAAAGGGATAAATAGGGACACTGCATACTGTTCAAGGGAACCATACACCAACAAGACATAACAATCATAAACATATATGCCCCAAACAATGGTGCAGCTATGTTCATCAAGCAAACTCTTCTCAAGTTCAAGAGTCTAATAGACCACCATACAATAATCACGGGAGACTTCAACACACCTCTCTCACCACTGGACAGATCTTCCAAACAAAAGTTAAATAAAGAAACTATAGAACTCAATAACACAATTAATAACCTAGACTTAATTGACATATATAGAATATACCACCCAACATCAAGTAGTTACACTTTTTTCTCAGTAGCACATGGATCCTTCTCAAAAATAGATCATATATTATGTCACAGGGCAACTCTTAGACAATATAAAGGAGTAGAGATAATACCATGCATCTTATCTGATCATAATGGAATGAAACTGAAAATCAACGATAAAAGAAGGAAGGAAAAATCATGCATCACTTGGAGAATGAACAATAGGTTATTGAATGATCAATGGGTTTTAGAAGACATCAAGGAGGAAATTAAAAACTTCTTAGAGTTAAATGAAAACACAGACACAAAATATCGGAATCTATGGGACACATTGAAAGCAGTTCTAAGAGGAAAATTCATTGCTTGGAGTTCATTCCTTAAAAAAAGAAAAAACCAACAAATAAATGATCTCATACTTCATCTCAAAATCCTAAAAAAGAAGAGCAAAACAACAGCAAAAGAAGTAGAAGGCAAGAAATAATTAAAATCAGAGCTGAAATTAATGAAATCGAAACAAAAGAATCAATTGAAAAAATTGACAAAACCAAAAGTTGGTTCTTTGAAAAAATAAATAAAATCGACAGACCCTTATCCATGCTAACGAAGAGAAGAAGAGAGAGAACCCAAATTACTAGCATACGGGATGAAAAAGGCAATATCACAACAGACACTTCAGAAATACAGAAGATAATCAGAAATTACTTGAATCCTTATACTCCAATAAAATAGAAGATAATGAAGGCATAGATAAATTTCTTAAGTCATATGATCTTCCCAGATTGAGTCAGGAGGATATAGACAACCTAAACAGACCAATAACAATAGAGGAAATAGAAGAAACCATCAAAAGACTACCAACTAAGAAAAGCCCAGGACCGGATGGGTATACAGCAGAGTTCTACAAAACCTTTAAAGAGGAACTAACACTAATACTTTTCAAGCTATTTCAGGAAATAGAAAAAGAGGGAGAACTTCCAAATACATTCTACGAGGCCAAAATCACCCTGATGCCTAAACCAGACAGAGACACTTCAAAGAAAGAAAACTACAGACCAATATCTCTAATGAACCTAGATGCAAATATCCTCAATAAAATTCTGGCGAATCGGATTCAAAAACATATCAAAAAAATTATACACCATGATCAAGTAGGATTCATCCCTGGGATGCAAGGCTGGTTCAATATACAGAAATCAATAAATGTTATTCACCACATCAATAGACTTAAAAATAAGAACCATATGATCATCTCAATAGATGCAGAAAAAGCATTCGACAAAGTACAGCATCCCTTTATGTTCAAAACTCTAGAAAAATTAGGGATAACAGGATCATACCTCAACATTGTAAAAGCAATCTATGATAAGCCACAGGCCAGCATCATTCTGAATGGAGAAAAATTGAAGGCATTCCCTCTAAGATCTGGTACAAGACAGGGATGCCCTCTCTCACCACTTCTGTTCAACATAGTCCTCGAAACACTGGCCAGAGCAATTAGACAGACGAAAGAAATTAAAGGCATAAAAATAGGAAAAGAAGAACTTAAATTATCACTATTTGCAGATGACATGATTCTATACCTAGCAGACCCAAAAGGGTCTACAAAGAAACTATTAGAGCTAATAAATGAATGAAACGGAAATGAGGACAACTACTCCATTCACAATATCCCCCCAAAAAATGAAATACTTGGGAATCAACCTAACAAAAGAAGTGAAAGACTTATACAATGAAAACTACAGAACCCTAAAGAGAGATATAGAAGAAGACCTCAGAAGATGGAAAAATATACCCTGTTCATGGATAGGCAGAACTAACATCATCAAAATGGCGATATTACCAAAAGTTCTCTATAAGTTCAATGCAATGCCAATCAAAATCCCAACAGCATTTCTTGTAGAAATAGATAAAACAATCATGAAAATCATATGGAATAATAAAAGACCCAGAATAGCAAAATCAATGCTAAGCAGGAAGTGTGAATCAGGCGGTATAGCGATACCAGACTTCAAACTATACTACAGAGCAATAGTAACAAAAACAGCATGGTACTGGTACCAAAACAGGCGGGTGGACCAATGGTACAGAATAGAGGACACAGTAACCAATCCACAAAACTACAACTATCTTATATTTGATAAAGGGGCTAAAAGTATGCAATGGAGGAAGGATAGCAGCTTCAACAAATGGTGCTGGGAAAACTGGAAATCCATTTGCATCAAAATGAAACTGAATCCCTTTCTCTCGCCATGCACAAAAGTTAACTCAAAATGGATCAAGGAGCTTGATATTAAATCAGAGACACGGCATCTGATAGAAGAAAAAGTTGGCTATGATCTACATACTGTGGGGTCGAGCTTCAAATTCCTCAATAGGACACCCATAGCGCAAGAGTTAACAACTAGAATCAACAAATGGGACTTACTCAAACTAAAAAGTTTTTTCTCAGCAAAAGAAACAATAAGAGAGATAAACAGGGAGCCTACATCCTGGGAACAAATCTTTACTCCACACACTTCAGATAGAGCCCTAATATCCAGAGTATAAAAAGAACTAAAAAAATTAGACAATAAGATAACAAATAACCCAATCAACAAATGGGCCAAGGACCTGAACAGACACTTCTCAGAGGAGGACATACAATCAATCAATAAGTACATGAAAAAATGCTCACCATCTCTAGCAGTCAGAGAAATGCAAATCAAAACCACCCTAAGATACCATCTCTTCCGGTAAGATTGGCAGCCATTATGAAGTCCAACAACAACAAGTGCTGGAGAGGATGTGGGGAAAAGGGTACACTTGTTCATTGTTGGTGGGACTGCAAATTGGTGCAGCCAATTTGGAAAGCAGTATGGAGATTTCTTGGAAATCTGGGAATGGAACCACCATTTGACCCAGCTATTACCCTTCTCGGTCTATTCCCTAAAGACCTAATAAGAGCATGCTACAGGGACACTGCTACATCGATGTTCATAGCAGCACAATTCACGATAGCAAGATTGTGGAACCAACCTAGATGCCCTTCAATAGATGAATGGATAAAAAAAATGTGGCATTTATACACAATGGAGTATTACTCTGCATTAAAAAATGACAAAATCATAGAATTTGGAGGGAAATGGATGGCATTAGAGCAGATTATGCTAAGTGAAGCTAGCCAATCCTTAAAAAACAAATGCCAAATGACTTCTTTGATATAAGGGGAGTAACCAAGGACAGGGTAGGGACGAAGAGCTTGAGAAGAAGATTAACATTAAACAGGGATGAGAGATGGGAGGGAAAGGGAGTGAGAAGGGAAATCGCATGGAAATGGAAGGTGATCCTCAGGGTTATACACAATTACATATAAGAGGAAAGGAGGGGTAAGAGAAGAATAATACAAGCGGAAGAAATGATTTACAGTAGAGGTGATAGAGAGAGAAAAGGGGAGGGGAGGGGAGGGGAAGGGGGATAGTAGAGAATAGGATAGACAGCAGAATACATCAGACACTAGAATGGCAATATGTAAATCAATGGAAGTGTAACTGATGTGATACAGCAATCTGTATACGGGATAAAAATGGGAGTTCATAACCCACTTGAATCAAACTGTGAAATATGATATATTAAGAACTATGTAATGTTTTGAACGTCCAACAATAAAAAAAAGAATATTGGGAGATTCCAGGCAACCAAAAGAAAATATTGTATGTGCAAAGACAAGAAGATATGGTGGAAAAAATAATTACAGATGATTTTGCGTATGTGAGACAAGGAAATCTTTGAGTATGTAGAATAAGTTGAGTGATATTTACAAGGTGCAGATTATGAAGATTTTCATTTGGTCTTTCAAAGGCTTTAAATTTTACACATATGTAATGAGCAACACTGAAGGTTTTGAAACAGGAAGTTTTATTTAGCGGAAGATATCACACAAGGGTTTTCATGAGACTTATCCTAATATTCCCAATAAGCCAATGATGCCAGAAATAAAGTACCACATGATATACAAAGGATTTATTTCAGAAAATAAATGCTCAAGTGCAAGATCAAATATATGGAATAAGAAGGGAAAGTGATGAGCTCAGCCACCAAAAATATTGAATCTGATTTTACTTAGCATATTGATTAAAATTCATATGCCACAAGATGCTTGAAAAGAAATGTAACAATGGTGATACTGTGAAAATATACTAGGGGAAATTATTCATATTATTATAATACAACATATAAATATGAAATATATAATCCTTATTTTTATTGTAGTGCATTATATGTGCTATTCCAAAAAAAAAAACCACTCTTGTTTGCATTAGCTAAATTGTTCTTTTGGGGTTATTTTAATCAATTAAATGAAGTTTTTGAAATGTTTCCCAGAGGTTTCCAGTTTGCTGAATATATTTTAGATAACCTCCCTGGATTACCTAAAATAAACTAACTTGTAAAATTAACTTGTTTAACTTCTAGATCTGGATACTTTTATAATAGACCCACAAAGTATAAAATACCTATCCTTTGAGAACAATGACAATTTCCAAGGCAGGAAAAGTTGGAAAACTCACTATTAAAATACAACATAACAGGCTCTAAATTGGAGATATATTGGTGCATGTAGTTAGGCATGACTCCTCCAAGGGAAGCTAGGAACATCAGTTATGTATTTATTGCTCTAGGTTCATTGGAAGGGAACATAAATTCTGTATTTAAATTATTATAACTTTCAATCACAGTGTCTGTGTCAAGCACATATTAGACAATTTATAATTTTGTACTGCTTGCAAATAATTATATTTGCGATTGTTTGGCCAGGTGCGTCAAGAAAAGACAAAGATTGGATTTATGCACTCATAACTAATAACATAATACACAAACAAATTAAAACTTACACTCATTAAACATCTGCAGACTATTAAAATATTTCAATGCCTTGTGTGTTCCACCACAGAAGTGTGTTAAATTGCCAAACAATGTTTTTACTTAGTAATAATTGGATTTCCACTTGTAATGGTTGGCACTCAAGAGCATATCTGCTCATTATAATCAAGTCTTGATTTCTAATATAATACTTCTGGGTGAGAGAGACCAGAGGATGCATATTGTAATTAAGAAGTAAGCATCACTGGGATTGGACAAAAAAAGGGAGTATACATTTACTTTCATGCTTGGTGTGATAAGGTTTTTTTTGCCATAGCTTTCCTCTTATTGAATAAGTAACCAAAAGGCTACAAAATAAAAGGCCTCCATTTATTACTATCTTTTAAATTATAAGAAATTTATAATATTATGTTCCTCAGCACTGGGACCAAGGACAGGAAATAACGATTGAAAGAAGTCTGTATGTCATCATCTTTTGTCCTCTGAACTCAGATAAATAAGTCTATTTTCTTTTTAAAAAGAAAATACTAAGATTTTCCACTTCAGTTGGGTCTGTGCATTTGTTAGGCAATTTTGGAATGAATTGGTTCCTGTGAACTCCCATTTTTTCATCCTTCTGTTGTCTTCTATTTAATTCAGGGACCAAATGGAACATGGCGATTCTTCACACATTACTATCATTCTGACAATTCCTTAGGGAAGAGGGATCATACAGTAGGCTATGCCCCTTACATGACTAGCCAGAAAATTTATGGCTTCTAAATTGAAGATTCATAGAGACTAAGACTGAAACATTTGTAAGGGCAAAACCAACAGGTACCTATCTAGAAGCATATTGTCGGAATATTAAGTCTGGAAATGATACATATTATAAGAACATATTAAACAGCAAATTTATGACCCTTTTGAAAAGAATGAATAAATTTATTGATTTTAATTAACTGTGCCAAGGAGGAATTTGTAAATGAATGATTTGGATTATCTTTAGTTAATCTTTATATGCTTTTTTAGAATAATTTTCCTTTGAGCAAAATATTTTCCTATAATAGTCAATAAAATATTAGCCTTACATTTGGTTTGTTACAGCAGAAAAACACACATGAAAATTTAAGATGGGGAAGCTGCATTTTTGAGAGCAATATGGTTATAGAAAGATTTCTTGTCTTAAGAGAAGAGTAGAGCAAACGGTGTCATTATTTTCTAAGATGTTTTTATGTTCATGAGACACATACAATATCTCATTCTGTGGTTGCGATTATACCCCTGGGTATTTCTAAATTTTCCATCATTTGATCTGCTTCCTTTTAATGAATTACCACATTGCCATTAGTCTGCATAAACTCCCATGGAATTGGTTATACAAACATAATAGGCATATGTAGTAGCTCCTAGCAATATTATCATGAACAGAATGTATAAATTTTTATATGTACAAGAGGCACACCACCCAGAGCAGTACAATAAAACAGTACAATATTTAATCTTCTTCCTGGATTAATAGTTTAAACATAACAGTACCCTAGAGACAAGAACTGGATATCGGATAAACACCAAAGATCAACATAAGCTACTGTAAACTTAATCAAAATATTGACGATATTCATTATTTAGCATGTCACTTTTCTACAATACTAAGCACTTGGCTCTAAGATTCTGTTAGAAACTTAAAAATAAAAGCTGTGTGTAATGGAATTGAATGCTAAAAAGACAATTCTACAGGCTGTACTTTATACACATGGAAGTCAGTGCCAGGGATCGAACCCAGTGCCTCACACATGCTAGGCAAGTGCTCTGCCACTGAGCCACATCCCAAGCCCAGGGTCTTTTTATTTCCCTCTTCTAAGAACACTTTGCATGTGATTATTCTTTCTCTGTCTCCCTTCTACCTATCTTACTCTCTTTCTTTACTGTGTCACATATACACAGCTTCTTCATTCTCAGATCATTAGTTAAAATTTCTATTTTCAGAGGGAGAAGTTTTATAGCCACATTTTAAAAAACTGTATCCTCACCCTTACATTCCCCATACCCTTTCCTGGCATTTTATTCCTAGCATCCATCATTTTATAACACAGGATGTGTTTACTTTATGTAGATGGATACTAACTCCCTGTCTTTTTCTCATGGCTAAAATTTGAACCCTACAAAGATGGAGATTTCAACTGCTTACTCACTGCTGTGTCTGTAGTGCCTACACAGATACTTGGTATATAATGGGTACTTAATAAACATTTGCTGAATGAGCAAATGTTAACAAATGAATTAAACTTACTCATTTCTTGCTTGATCTAGATAAATATTCTTCATTTATATATATATATATATATATATATATGTGTGTGTGTGTGTGTGTGTGTGTGTGTGTGTATATATATATATATATATATATATATATATATATATATGTTTGTGTATATATATATATATATATCTACAAGAGATCCTGAATATTAAAAATTCAAGAAAATATCAAATGACAGTTGAATATAATGTGAGATTTAATGCAAATAAAATGAATATTAGAACAATATTGGCAGTGAAGAGGTTTGCCACTCAAAGAGCTAATCATAATCAGGGCAATGGTAGAACAAGAAAAGAAATCAAATTGTGTCTTTTGATTGTGAAGAGCAAAGAGTAACATGCAAATACTTTGGGATAGAAAAGGGGATCAGTGCAGATTTGAATACAGAAGAAAATAAATTTGAATAACAGCACAGAAAAGGCAGAGGGAGATATAATTTCCAGACTTGTTAAATTAAAGCTCTGTCCAAGGGCCACTGAAAAGAAAAAAATGTGGGAAAATGAATCAATGGTTTTAGGAGACAAAATAATACCAGAGGGAATGAAAAATGTCAATAAAGGTATAAGGAAGACTGTGATGGATGTACCTTAATAATTCTTAAAGTTTATTTTAAAGACCAAGCATATACTTAAAAGTGGTGCAATTAAGGAAGTTATTTTTTGTTTTGGGGTCTCTGGTAAGACCATTTGAAATTTACAATTTTTGCTATTTTAAAAGGTACAATACCATGTTATTAACTACATTCTCCATGGTACACAGTACAACACAAAAAAGAAAAATAATGTTCCTCCTGTGATTCTGTCCCTTTCCTTCTAGTCTGCCCCCAGCTTATACACCACCATTCTATAGTCTGCTCCTATGAAATCGATTACTTCAGATCCTACATATAAGTAACAACATGCAGTTTTTGTCTTTCCGCATCTGTCCAATACCACTTAATATAATGTTCCCCAATTCCATTCATGTTGTGGCAAATATCAGAATTTCCTTATTTTTCAAGGCTGAGGGTATCCCCTTGGGTCTATAGAGCATTCTTCCTTTATCCATTCATCTGTTGTTGGACTCCTGGGTTCATTCCTTAACTTGGGTAATGGGTTTCAATGAAGATTGGAACTCAGACATCTCTTCAAAACATCGATGTCCAAACTTCTGCTAGATCGTATGGTATTTCTATTTTCAGTGTCTCAAGGCAGCTCCAAACTGGTTTTCATCACGTCTGTACATTTCCAACAACAGTGTCTAAGGGTTTGCTTCTCTTTACATCCTCAATAATAGTCTTTATCTTTTAAAAAGTCATTATGGCAAGTGTGAAGTGATAGTTCATTGTAATTTTAATTTGCCTTTCCGTAATGATAGATGACATTAAAGATTTTTTCCTATATCTATTGACCATTTGTATGTCTTCTTTTGAGAAATTTCTATTTCAGATCCCGAGTCTGTTTTTTACCTAGATTTTTTGTTTTCTTGTTATTGAGTTGTTTGGGTCCCCTGTGTGCTTTGGATACTTATTTCTTATCAGATGTAGAGCTGGCATCTTTTCCCAGGTCTTAAATTGTTTCAGCACAGTGTTGCTTGTTTCCTTTGTTGTGCAGAAGCATTTTTGTTTAATGTAATCCTACTTGTCTAAGTTTCCTTTTTATTCTTTAGAGCTTTCAATGTTTTAGCCAAAAAACAAAACCAAAAAACAAAACAAAACAAAACAAAAAAGATTTCCAAGAACAATTTCAAGAAGCTTTTCCCTACTTTTCCCTATATTTTTCCTAATAGTTTTATAGTCTCAGGTCTCATATTTAAGTCTTTAATCCATTTTGAGTTGATTTTTGTATATCATAAGTGTTCAATTTCATTCTTTGGGATGTGGAAATCCAGTTTTCCCAGAACTATTAATAGGCAAGGCGATTTTTTCCCCATTGCATATTCTTGGCTACTTTTGTGAAAATCAGTCGATGGTGCATGCGTGGCTTCATTTCTTTGTTCTCTATTCTGTTCCATTTGGCAATGTGTCTATTTTTTAATACCACGCTGTTATAATTTCTATAGCTTTGATGTTGATTTGAAATCTGGTAGTGAAATACCTTCTATAGCTTTGATGTTGATTTGAAATCTGGTAGTGAAATACCTTTGCTCATGATCACCTTGACTGTTTGAGGTGTTTTTGTTTGTAGTTCCATATACATTTTAAGGTTTTTTTTCTTTTTCTATGAAAAATGATGTTATAATTTTATAGAAATTGCATTAAGTCTGTAGCTATTTGGGATAATACATTCATTTTAACAACATGAATTATTTCAGCTCATGAATATGTGATACATTTTCTCTTCTTTGTGTTTTCAGTTTTGTCCACATTCTATAGTTTCTATTGAATAGGCTTGTCACCTCCTTCTTGAAATTTATTCCTAAGTTCTTTTGTTGTTATTAGCTATTGCTCTCTCAATATCTTTTTAAAGTATTTTTTTTTAGTGTAGAGAAATGCTATTGATTTATGCCTGTTGTATTTGTATCCTGCAAATTTAGTGGATTTTTATTAGACTTTTCCCCTTTTTCTTCCTTTCTTCTCTCTCTCTCTCTCTCTCTCTCTCTCTCTCTCTCTCTCTCTCTCTCTCCTTCCTTCCTTCCTTCCTTCCTTCCTTCCTTCCTTCCTTTCTTTCTTTCTTTCTTTCTTTCTTTCTTTCTTTCTTTCTTTCTTTCTTTCTTTCTTTCTTCTTGCTAGCATCACTCTGGTTTTCTCTATTTACATATTATTAGCCGATAGTAACACTTTAGCAACTTCCTTTCTTGTTTGGATATCTTTTTTTTTTTTAAACTTTCTGTTGCCTATCTGCTCTGACAAAGACTTTCAATAGCATATTGGATATAAGTAGCAAAAATGGTCATCATCCCTGTGTTCCAGATCTAAAAGAAAAGGCTTCCAATTTCCACCATTGAGTTACTGTTATCTGAGAGATTCTCATGAATGAACTTTATTGTGTTGTGGTGGATTCCTTCTAGACCTAATTTAGTGAGGATTTTTATCATGACAGGATACAGAACTTTGTCACTTTTTTTCTGCATCTAATGGGATGATAATTTAGTTCTTAGAACAAAAAATGCTTTCTCGGAACAAATGAGTTTAATATATTCTGTTACTATTGATCCTGAGCCATTTAAATAAAAAGTTGAATGAAAGTTCCGATGAATACACAAATGTATCTATTTACTTGCATTTCTAAATTATGATGTAGTAACTCAGAATATTCAGGTTTTATAAAAATTACCAATGGCAACATCTTTGGTCATTTAGAAAGTATCCGTGAATGGGAGAATGTGGCTTAGTTACTGGATCTGCACAATCAATAAATACTTGTAAGTTTGCCATAGTGTGTGTGTTAGTATGTGTCTGTCTGTGTGTGTGTTTATGTGTATACACATATGTATATGTTTATATATAGGTATGTATATATGTATGCATATATGTATATCTGTTTACATATGTTTACATCTCTAATGTGTTTTGTTTTAGTTTTGAGGTTTAAAATTCCAACCTTTGGGAAGAGAAAGAATTAATATGTAAGCTAGGATGATAAAGCATAATTCATGATATTTTTAATAGACTGCTGTTCTGTGGCATGTAGTATTTCCCAGAAGGTCTTCTTTTGTCGTACATTGTAACTTGGAAGATGATATAACGAACCATGCATGCTATTCTCCACTCTGAACAATGTGTGGAAGAAACCACAGGTCATTGCTTGCCCAGAGCTTCCTTCCAGCAGACCTTTGGGTACATTTCATGCAGTGTATCCCTGTGGGAATTGTTTCAACCCCTTATGACAGCCCAGGTTCCAGAAGGTGAGAGACCCATGAGTGAATTTGGAGTCCACGTGGTTTGGAAAATCCACTTCACACAAGAGCCAACAATGTCTTGTGGCAATCCATGATCTATCTTTCAGTGGCCTGAAGGAAACCATTTGAAGTCAGTAACTTCTGAAAAATCCAAAGCCACAACCTTTCATCTTTGCTTACCTAAAAATAATGGGTTGTGTTTTAAATATCGAACTGATGAAGTGGGTTTTAATACTTCAAGTTTATTAAATGTCAAAAACAAAAAAAAATAATTTGTTGACGTTTTCTTCTTTTAAGGAATGAACTCTATGCAATAAAATTTCCTCTTAGAACTGCCTTCATAGTGTCCCAGAGATTTTTATATGTTGTATCTGTATTCTCATTCACCTCTAAAATTTTTTTAATCCCCTCCTTGATGTCTCTGGCAACCCATTGTTCATTCAGTAGCATATTATTTAGTCTCCAGGTATTGGAGTGGCTTTTATTTCTTATTTTATCATTGATTTCTAATTTCATTCCATTGTGATCTGATAGAATGCAGGGTAGTATCTCTAGTTTTTTATATTTGCTAAGAGTTGCTTTGTGGCATAGTATATGGTCTATTTTAGAGAAGGATCCATGTGCTGCTGAGAAGAAAGTGTATTCTCTTGTTGAAGGACAAAATATTCTGTATATGTCAATTAAGTCTAAGTTGTTCAGCTGTTGTTTGGAAGATCTACCCAGTAGTGAAAGATGGGTGTTAAAGCACACAGAATTATTGTGTCTAACCCCTTTTGCCTCTGGAGGTGAGTGGGGATGGAGGCTGCTGGCCACAAAGGATGTGGCAGTGGGTTTCAGCACAGTTTATGATCCAAGGAGAGGAATAGGGAATAGTCACCCTTTTAAGAGCTGACAGGACACCCCATTTGGCCAGGGGATATCCAACACTGGGGCAAAGCATTTCTTGGTGCAACAGTATCCCATTAAACTAAATACCTGGGAGACTGGCAGAATAAACAACTGTACCCAGAAAAGGAAAAGACAGAAACTAAGGCCAACCCATGTTTTGAAGGCAGTCTCTGCAAAGGGATCTTCAAAGAAGCCTAAAGAAAATACAAAAAACCCCTCCTTCATTGCATGTCAATGTGCCCAGTATAAGAAAAAGGCCCAATAAGAGCCTCTGGGTGCAATTGATGGGTGCAATTTTCTTGTATTAGGTTTTACTACTTTGGGAAACTAAGTCTTAAAGAAATTAGAGTTTGTAGCTGTTTTAAAGTTTTAAATGATTACTTTGTAACTGGTTAAACAAACAAGTGTTATTTAGGTTATAACAATATAGTTGACACCCAAATTTACATGACTAGGCTGATGGCATTGTGATAATGATAAGGGAGACAGATCAGGTTCCAAAATATCCTGTGCTCCAATCTCTTAAATGCAACCTGGGGGATAATATATAAAGGCACAATTTTTGTATATGTTGGATTGTCTAACCTTCTCCTGGGATAAAATTTGTCGTGTAAACTGAATGCACAGATATAATTCATAAGGATTGATTCAGAATATGAATTTAAGAAAAGGTCTAAAACTAGAAAAGATAAAAGAAATTTATAGGTATGGAAGTACTTTAGTACAAAAAAAATTCAAAGTTAAAAGAAATGTTTCTGGATGAGAAAGTATTTTGCCTGGTAAAGTAATATTCTTTTGCTAAAGTCCAAGATGAAAGAGGAAAAAAACTAGAGATGTAAACAAGTTGTGAATGTCTAAGTAAGTCACAAAAGGTCTGTAGAAACTAAATCCTAAAATGTTTGTGTTTGTGACTAAATTAGCTATAATTAACACAGCCAATGCTATTTGAATTGTAATGTGCTGATATGAAGCAAAGTCTGAAACATTGATTTGCTTTTATCTATGAAGATAATTTTCTTGTATTGCTTTTATCTATGAAGATAATTTTCTTTGAGTCCCAGCTCCAAAGACTAACTTTCCCATCCCCCAAGAATGGCTGTCCAATGGTGAGCCCTGCTGGCTCACATGATCCTGCCATCCAATGGTGAGCCCTGCTGACTCACATTATCCTTACCTGCCAATCAGACTAGCCCTGCTGGCTCACCTGATCCTTACCCATCAATAAAAAAGCACCCCATGCCAACTGTCAAACCATCACCAGCTCTATAAATATGCAGATCTGTTCCTCAATAAACGGGCATTTTTCTCTGATGGCAAGCCTTGATTGTTCTTTCATTGGTAAATTAAGTCTTAAAGAAATTAGGGTTTGTACTTGTTTTAAAATTTTAAATGATTACTTTGTAACTGGTTAAGCAAACAATTGTTATTTAGGTTATAACAATATAGTTGACACCCTAAATATATATGATTAGGTATATGAATGCATCTGAGAACTATATCTTCTAAGCCTTGTCTAAATGTTATGTAAAAGTTTATAAAATGAAAGTGTATATAAGTTAACTTGCAAGATAACCAATAAGTGCTCTCCTATATACATTGTCTCTGACATAAAATGGCCACACTGTCATTTGAAGATCTGTCTTATATCTGTTTGTTATGACTAAGTCATTTTCTGATCAATAATACCGTTTCCTAAATGTAAAAGAAATTTAAGGCTGGCCTTTAATTTTTGCTAACCCATATAGACTTGTGATTATTATTACCATACACTATGGATTCTAAATTGTACTTTAAAAGTTAAACTTAGTTAAATGTAAAGCTTAGGAAAGCATTTTGCCAAGTTGGTATTCTCCAAACTAAAACTATCTACTGCAATAGTCTCAGATTTATATAGAAATAACAAATTTGGTTGATATTTATTTATGTCACTTGATGTTTTATAGCTGGATAAAGTAACCTGTTGTCAATGAGTTATGTAACAACTTTGTGTTACTCTTCAAATTGTAATTGAAACTTAAATGTATTTTTTGGAAGGTAATAAGGATAGCCTGATTTGTTTAAAGGTGACATTGTAAAACGTGAAAGCATTTTGCCACTTTTTCCACAAAAGAAAAGTTAAAACCTCTCTTTGTTTAATTCATGTTTTAAATGTAATATTGTATTGTGTTATTTTTCAAGAGCTCCACCTTACTTGAGATAAGGTTCTGCCTCTCATCTTACACCATATTAGAATGGCTCCAAAATAGGATAGACTTTAGCTCATTTAAAGCGTGTTCAAAAGATGGATTTTTGTTTTAAAGATTACTGTGATCCCAAAATTAACCAGGGATATAATATATAACTAAGTAAAGGTCTAAGATTATAAAAAAAAAACATTTTATTGGTTCATAGCTATTACACAAATTGAATTTTTTGGCTTGGTTAATTTCATTTTGTATTTTCCTTGTAAATTTATAACTGTTACCTGTAATTGTTTTGCAGAGATACTGCTTCTAATAAAACAAGTTGAGTTATTTTGAGATAAGAAGTCCTCACCTATTAGACAGGTATTATATAATACTGACTTCTAGTACTAATTCTAACCCAAATTAAATGAAAGGAGTACTATAAAGTTGTAGATATTGAAGTTGTAACCTGTTACTCCTACTTTAAGACTGGTAAAATTGATCAGGTGTTTAAAACTAAAAACTTGAAGACCAAAGTCAAGGAAGGGCCAAAGAAAAAGCAGCCAACATTTTGGTCATTACCCTCTAAGGTCAGTCACCCAGAGAATGACAAGACTCCTCTCTGGGTCCTGTAACTCTGGTGAGTCACTTTATCTGCTCCTCAGGGAGATCAAGAGGACCCTAGAGAATAGGAAGACAACCAGTGCACATTCTGCAAAGAGGAGGGTCACTGGAGAGGGTAATGGTCCCAATGCTTCCAAGTAAAGCCACATATAGTCAACAATACCCTGACCTCTCTTGATTGATGGCACCACAGGTAGAAGAAAACTAAAGGGTCCAAGAGGTTTCATACATGTCCCTAGGAGTGACCTCTGAGGAATCTCAGTTGTCTCTAAAGAATAGATAGGAACAAAGTTAGTTTTCACCAACCTGATCTTAAACAACTGGCAGGAAAGTACAGCCTAAGCACAGTTCCACATGGACATTTAAATGGAAAAACAGTATATTTTTAGTGTAACTTACGATGTACACTTGTGCCAGCCTTACTAAAAGTAAAGCTGGACCCTATAAAGGAAGGGATCTTGTGTGGGAGTGCCTACTAATAATGATCATAAAGGACTCTAGAGTTGCAAGTTTGTTCTGAGTTAATTTGAACCTATTCTCATAGACCTAAAATTCTTCCTAACCTCCTACTTTGATAAACCCAATCTGTTTTTCACTTATATGATTATGAGTTACTGTATTCATGGTTTTTAGAGACAGGCTGAAATACTAATTGATTTTGTGCTAATAATTTATGAAAAGTAATTCTTTGATCTCTTGTTTATTATTGACTTAGCATGATCCCATCCTTGGTAAGCCTTGTGCAGTGATCTGTTATCTACCACTGTGGACCCCTTAATTGCTCTGATGTTGAATATCCTATCTGCCATGCCCCACCTGATAAGAGAATAAGGACTTTGGGTTACTTCCCCAACATTGCTCTCTTTCAGCAGAAATCAGCTTAGAGATGTCATTGCCCCTTTTTTCCACAGAAATGAAATGTAGAAATTGACATGGGGAAATGTAACAGTGGTCCACTTTATGCTTTGAATATAGACCTTGCTGCTCTGTCACTACAACTTATTTAAAATGGACATGTTTCTTTCTCTTCCTCTCTCTCTGATCCTCCCTAAACTCTTTCCCCCTCCCCAATCTTAAGGGAAATGGGATTACCTTTTTTTTCCCCATCCTAGGAAGAGTTATCTGTCCTTAAGCACACACCCACTATCGAAATAAAGTGATCCACACTTTGGGATGGTACCAGAAGATCTCAGAAATAAATATCTCCCAAATTAACAAGGGAATTACAACTCCTACAAAGAATACATGGAATGTAACCTTTGAATCATCTCCTTAAAACTGCCCTGTTCCTCCTTTTGAGCAGAATCACAGCCTTTGGGAAAGGAATCCCCTGTGTTTCTCCTTTGTTAATAAAGCAATGAACTTTCTTTTTTCTTTTTCTCATAAATAAATAAATAAATAAATAAATAAATAAATAAATCCTGGTGAGAATTTTTGGGGAAAGTTACATGTCATTAGAGGGACTGCAAATTAGTACAACTTCTTTGGAAAGCAATGGAAGATTTCTCATAAGATCAGAAAAGTAATCACCATATGACCCAGCTATTCCCATTCCATGGTTCTTATCTAAAAGTACTATAATCAAAATATTATAAGTTACAGGGGCATTAATGTTTATAGCAGCACAATCTCAATAGGTTATGGAATCAACCCAGATGCTTGTCAATAGATAAATTGATTAAGAAAATTATATATATATATATATATATATATATATATATATATAGAGAGAGAGAGAGAGAGAGAGAGAGAGAGAGAGAGAGAAAGAGAGAGAGAAAGATAAAATAAACAGATATAGATAGATACAAATATACACACAATGGAGTTTTACTCAGTCATAAAAAAGAATGAAATTATGGCATTTGTTGGTAAATGGATTGGATTTTGAAACATTATGTTAAATGACATAAGTCAGACTCAGAAAATCAAGGGTTGAATGTTTTCTCTTATATGTCAAAGCTAGACCAAAATAAGGGGAAATAACTGTATGTGTGTGTGCAGGGGTGGGGTCCTATGAAAACAGAAGGGATATCAGAGAAGTAGAATAAGAGGATTGAGGGGAAGAAGGAGGAACAGGAAAAAGAAGGCAACTATGGGATGCAATTGACCAAATTATGCTATGTACATATATGAATATATAGTGAATTCCACCTTCATGAGTGTCTATAAAGCACCAATTAAATAGACAATAAATAAACTGATGCAAGACCAGTAGATACAGAAATGGAGTGGGAAGAGAGGAAGAGAGGAAAAGAGGAAGTACTGGAGATTCAACTGGAGCAAATTATATTCTATGTCTGTATGATTGAATCAAAATGAACCACACTGTTATGTATAACTATCATGCACTAATAAAAACATGTACAAATTATTTGATTACAACCTACATGGAAGTATCTCTTACAGCCTTCTGTAAATAGATTGAACTTTATTTTTACCCATTTTATTCATAAAGTCATACACAGGAGGCAATAATTTGGATTGGACCATAAGGTAGTTGCTATCATATTAGTACACTATTAGTAGTTACTAATATTGGTTACATTGGAAGAATTTTTTTAATGTAAAATATAATTATTGAGTGTTTTAATTTTTTGTAAATGACATTAAAAGAAATGAGGATATCTGCATTTTTCTTTGTTTGCTAAAAAATAATTCCATAAAATGATATCTTTCAAGTAGATACCAGGAATAAAAAAAACTATGAGTCATTGGTATTTTGATCATATGTAACACATTTCTTAAACTTTGCTGAGCCTATTTTAAAACAACTATAATTGACAAAATTCAACATATTTATTCTTTTTTTCATAAAATATATGTACTCAAATTTGTCTTTTTTCAAAAATGAGTAACTTTAAATATAACACACACTAGCACATTTATCTTTGGCACCACGTTATGGAAGTTATAACAATAACAACAACAAAAGGTTAGGCTTGGACATGGAAATAAGTTCATAGATTTGTATCTTTGGGAACTGTTGTTTGGGGTCAATTTTAGAGGACTTGTGAATTTGACCCAATGTCATTCTGTACTTGTAGAATATGCTCATTGCATGATGTACTATTGCACTTCTGCCTCAGAAGATAAAAATCTATACATTTTTAAACACAACAAACCCTGCTGTTTCAGATAAGTCAATCAACTCACTCTAGACTCTGATGAAAATATGCTTTGGGACAGAACTTCTTGCCAAAACAGTGATGGAAAAATTGCAACTACATATCAAGTGAATTATTCTCTTTTAAAAATTCAAATTCCCTTCAGTCTCTCCAAAAGTAAGTCTGAATGTTCTTGTTTCCATTTCATTCATTGCATTTTACTTTAACTAGTACAAAATGACACTCTGAATCTAAAAAAAATCACACTTATGTTTGAAAATGGGATTTTTAATTTTAAATATAAAATAATGTTAATTTGAACAATAATGAAAAGATCCCATTTCCTAATGTCCTTAAATTTTCTATCAGTTTTAGAGTGAGAATATTAAGTTAGTTTTTAAATATGCCATGAAACTGTTATAACTATGTAGATATACACGCACATAGTATTTTTAGAATATTATTATTATACATGTGTATGTGACATTGTAACATGAATACTTAAATCATGAAACATTGCTAAAAGAATTATTGAAATGTTTGGTTTATTTTTTTAATTCTTATAAATTTAATATTATTTAAACTCTAAGATCCAAAGATATAATATTGAGATTGCACTAAATCTTTGATAAATCAGAAAAGTATAAAACTGAGTTATTTTGTAGAATGTAATATTTTTTAATGTAGTAAACAAGACTGCCTCAGTAACCCCTGATCTACCCTCTGATTAGTTTTTTGATTATGGGAAAACTCTGTAATATCTCTAAGCCTCAGTTTTCTCACCCACAAAATGGGGATAATAATTGTACTAATCTTACAGATTTGGGATTTTAAATAATTATTTTATTTTTTGATTAAATTTTATTATTTATACATATTAAGGGGATTCTGTATGATATATATACTGTGCACTGATCAAAACCAATCTCCTTTTACTCACCCTCCCACCTCCCTCCTCCCAACTTCCTTTATTCATCACCATTATACATTCAAGCAGATTTTAATTCTTTTTTTATTCTTCACAGCTGAGAGAGGACATGCAGTGCTCTTTATTCTCACATTGGCTTATGTCACTTAACATAATGTCCTCTATTTCCATCCATTTGTGGTGTTTTCCTATTCAGTGTGATGTTAACCATAGTTTGTCGCATATTATACCCTTTATTATGTTGAGGTCTGATCTTTCTATACCAATTTTTCTCAGTGATTTCATTGTGACTCGATGTTGAAGTTTATCAATTACTTCTTTTGTATCTATTGAGGTAATCGTATGATTTTATCCTTTATCCTGTCGATTTGTTTTATTATGTGCATTCATTTATACAGTTGAACCATCCTTGCACCATAGGATAGAACACCAAGTATCTTGGCAAGTGATCTTTTTGATGTCCTGTTGAATTTGATTTGCTATCATCTTATTGAGGATTCTTGTGTTCATGTTCTTCAGGGTTAAATATATTGGTCTATAATAGTTTTCTATATTCATGTTCATCAGGGATAAATGTTGCTCTATAGTTTTCTATTTTGTGTGTGTCCTTTTCTGGTTTTGGTAATAGACTAATAATGCTGCCTTCACAGAATAAGATTGGAGGGGTTCCCCTATTTCAATACTTTAGAACAGCTTGGAAACAACTGGTGATGGGTTTTCAGAGGTTTGGTAAATTTCAACTGTAAAGCCAGCTGCTCCTGAGCTTTTCTTTGTGAGAATTTTCATTACTGATTATTTTTCATTATTCATTATTAGTTTATTCAGATTTCTTATATCTTATTGGCTCAGTTTTGATAGGTCATATGTGTTCAGAAGTTTGTCCATTTCTTCTAGATTTAAAAATTTGCTAGTTTATAGTTTATCCAAATAATCCTTAGCAATACATTTTACTACTGTGATATCATCTATAATGTCTCTTTTTGAAACTCATTTTTGCCGCAGTCTTGGCTGGGCACTAGATCACGAGCCACTCAAAGCTTTGTAGATTCAAACAGCAATCTTTAGTCCCGAACTCACACCGGCCTCTACACACGTTCTGGGGAAATCCCAGTTCTGCCGCCCAATTCACCTACTCCACGAGGCTTTCTTTTCCAATACTTTCTGAATCTCACGAGAACTCAACGGGAACTCAAGGATCCGGTGTGCCTGATGCAGCAGGATACGCCCTATTCCCCCGCAGGGTACACCTTAAACCTGGAACTTCCCCAAACCCAAGGACTGGATACTCCCTAAAACCTGATCAGATCTAAACCCGGATCTGCCCTGGTCCTTGAGCAAGGTCACCTTACTAAAGCATACATGCAATGTCACAGCGAATTTCCAAGGCAAGTCCATTTAACATGGGGTACGCTGGCAAGGAAATTTCGATGTGTCATTCCTACTTGGCAATGGCCCTCAGCACATTTTATTTATTTGGATCTTCTCTCTCTATCTCCTCTATCTCTCTGACTTTCTGTCTCTTCAATTTACCTAAAGGTTTGTCAAATTTGTTATGTTTTCTAAGGAGCAACACTTGGATGCATTGATTATTTGAACTTTTTTTAGTTTTAGACTCTAATTCACTAATTTTTACACTGATATTCTTGTAGTAATTCTAGTTTGTTTTGTTCTTGTTTTAGTGTCCTTGAGATCATCATTAGTTTGTATATTTGAAATCTGTCTACTTTCCTGGTATAGGCATGAATTGCTACACAGTATTGTTTTAAGATTATAAGACTGATATGTACACAATGCCTAGAAGAGTTATCTGTCCCATAAAGGGCTTTCAGTAAATATTACTTACAGGATTATATCTTCAAAACAGCAGCAAACTCAAAATTTTATTTAAATCATTTCTTTTTTGAAATTTTACTTATAGAAGTAAGACAAAGGAGAAAAATCACATTACTTAAAAGTCACAGTACTTAAAAACATAAGCTTCTTAGCCAGTTAGATTTGGGTTTAAATTAAAATAAAACACTTCTCAGCTTTTATGTGGCTTCAGTTTTAGTTATTATGCTTCAATTTAACATTGAAATGGATAGAAATTTGCCTCCCAAAACCACAGTGAATAGTGAATGACTGAAGCAGCTCCAAGGAAATAACATAGAAGAAGCAATTAATTGGTATTATGTTACCTGATTATGAAAGTAAATAACAAGCTAAGAAAAAAAATAACAGATTTCGTTTTTAAAAACTACCAATATTTGTTTTATTTTTCTGTTTTATTAAAGAAGTTTCATATTAACATTTTTAGTAGTAGAGTTATACATAAGTTTTTCTGACTATTATCAATAACACATAAGATAGCAGATTGTCAACTTGAGGTCTGGAGACTCTTTGCTCCTTGTGGCCAAAAATCTCCTCTTTGTTTTTGCTCTTTTTTAAGGTTTCTACTATAATCTTAGTAAATCTTTGGTGACCCAAAGTATAATAGATTACAAAACTAAGCAATTTTCTGGGCACAGTAGCGAATGCCTGTAATCCCAGCAGCTTGGGAGGCTGAGGCAGGAAAACTGCGAGTTCAAAGCCAGCCTCAACAAAAGCGAAGCACTAAGTAGTTCAATGAGACCCTGTCTGTAAATAAAATATAAAATAGGGCTGGGGATGCCACTCAGTGTGGTTAAGTTTCCCTGAGTTCAATCCCCTAATCACCCCCCCCCCAAAAAAAAAAAAAACCTAAGCAAATTCACACAATTTCTTTTTGTAGTCTTATTCTTATTTCTAACAAACAACCACGGAATTATGAAACATTTAGTTGGGAATGTACTACTATCTGTATCCACATATGGAAAAAAATTAGAAATTTGTAATTCTCTTTCTTCTGTCTTAAATAGCTGATCACTCTTCAACCAATTATGTAAATGTCAGAATCAATCAGTGAGAGACTTCAAGATAATTGGCACAATTTTGGCTCATAAAAATTACTAAAGGAATATAAGCTATTTTTTTTCTTGAGATTTGGAACATGCCATTAATATCAAAAAAAAAAAAAGGAAAAAAGAAGAAAAACAAAAGAGGATATTCATGACCACAATAAAGGCAGTGGGAGTGGGGATAAGAAATCCAAATCTGTGTGGAGTTCTTCAGGGAAAATAAAAGGGTAAAATTCTCAGATATAACTGCAACCTTGTCTAATAATACATTTTAGGGGAAGCTTTGGGTTTTCTAGAGTTTAATATTTTAAATGCCTTTTCTGGGGTGGGCAGTATTTTGAGATTTTTCTTTTCTCCTATGGATTATAATGACAGTAGTCATGCATTTAAATCTATGGGAGGTCTTTAATTCTGTTAACAGTTTTTTTTTTCAAAGGTATTATGTTTAGCTTTCAGATGGAATGAAAAAGTCTCAGGGAGAATAGAAAACTGATCATTTTCATGAAGTCACTTTCTAACTTTGTGTGGAAATGTGAACAATTTTTGTCTTGCTAATAGACTGGAATATTTTGGAGGGAAAACCTACTTGCTTTACCATAGAAAACTTAATAGTACCTTCTACTTGAGTATTGTATGTTCTTTCAATTCATGGAGAAAAATTAAATATTCGCTAAACTAATCTCAGCAGGATTTGTAGTCTACTAAGAGCCATTAAAGTGAAAGTCTATAAAGAGAAACCATTTAACACAGTGGTAAATTAAACTAATGCTGTGGGTATTTTTATATAAAGTAGCAGGTTTAATCATTAACAGATAAAAAGTTCTTAAACAAATGGAAAATTTTATATTTATTTGAATAATACTATGGTTTTTGAATTTCATACTTTTGGAAATCTTTCCCTAAATGTTTCCATTGAGGAAAAAGTTAGGGGGATGTCATGTAAAAAACAGATGACTGTTGCTCCATGATTGTTTTACCTCAGTAAGGAAAAGGTTTGCTATTATTAAAAGTTTGATAGTATTTTTCCATAATACCTTTGGTATCAGATGAAATTATTTGTCAGTATATAAGATATGTTGAACAATTTGTTTTACTGTAAACTTATTATTTGTAACGATTTTAGATTGTTGAAAAAATTATAAATACAATACAGAATATTCCTGTGTACTCCTCATTCACATTCCCTAAAAATCAGCATTTATATCATTGTCTTATGTTGGTCAAAAGTAAGAAACAAGCATTGGTAAGGTGATACAAACTATAGCCTTAATAATTTCATTAATTTTCCCAAGATTCATTCCAATTGTCACCATGTCTACTCACTCATCATCATATGTGCTGGTTTATAGGTCTTTTCTTGCTTTTTTTAGGACCTTGGCAGTTTTGAAGAGTACCAGTCACTTATTTTCTGAAATCTCCTGAATTGAGATTCAGTCATTTTTTATTAAATTGAGTATGGTTTTAGGGGAAGAACAACATTCACAGGAAGTTCTCTTGTCAGCTCATCATAAGACGGGTAGTTGATAATGTTCTATGTCATTGTTGATGTTAACTTTAATCACATGATGTCTTACTCCATATATGCTGCTGTAACAAAATACTGGACACTGGGTAATTTATAAAGGACAGAAATGTATTTTTCTAGTAGTTATGGAGGCTCAGAATCCCAAAATCAAGGCACTGGCAGGTTTGGTGTCTTGTGAACACTTGTTTGTTTGTTTGTTTGTTTGTTTGTTTGTTTTTTGCAGATCATGCTGTCTTGATATCCTTAACTAGAAGAAGTTTGGAAAGGGAAACATGGAGAGGAATGTTTCCACAACATGATGGAAAAATGGAAGAGTAAAAGATGTCTGAACTGTTGTTACTTCTCATTTATGAGTCATTATACCATTCATGAAGGCAATACCATCCTAATGATCATTTCCCCAAAGATCTCATGTCTTAGTGCCATGAAAATGGTGAGTGAGTTTTGGCTTGAATTTTGAAGGTCACATACATTAAACAAAAATGCTTGGCTGACATAGTTTTGGGTTTCTTCATACTCTATTTCATCTGAGTTACTAAATCAAGCCCACATTCAAGAAGAGAGGAATTCAACCAAAATCCTGTATTACAAAGTATCTGAATAAGTCATGAAACTCTTTTATAAGGAAGATTTGTCTTTTGTTTTGTATGCTTAACCATTCTTAAAATTCTTTAAAGTCCAATATTACAGTTATTTATGTTGTTGCTTACATTCTTTTGTAGTTTTGGCTATTGGGGACTTTTTAAGAATTGATTTTATATTTTCTCTTGGTTTCTTTGAGCTTGTTCTTATTTCATAGCTATAAAATAATACTGCAAGATCGCTTTGTATTTCATGCTTCAATCTTAGAATCAGCCATTTCTCTAAGGAGTTTAAGTGACTTTTTTAAGAAAATAGCATTTATAAATCAAGACCTTGGCTTCTGAAGTGTCAGTGATTTGATGCCTTCTCAGCAAACAAATCGAGGAAATGTATTGGTGTATATGAAACCCAGTATACACATGCGTGCATTTATAATATGACAGTGTAGTTGTATATGTATGTATGTATGTAACCATTCACCCAATTTCTGCTTTCCCCCTCACATTTCCTCTCCAATTTTGTTCTTTTAGTCTCTTTATCTTATGAGTAATTTTGCAATTACTTTTAGTATCTAGAGACTCCAGAATATTCTACCCTTATCAAAACTTTTAATTTACTTAAATCTACATTTTTCTTATTGCCACATAAAGCAATATGTGTGAGTTCTATGAATTAAAATATAAATATCTTGAGGGGAGGAAAAGAAGGTATTCATTCATCCTACCACATTCCTTTTGTGTTAGTTAACTTTTCATTGCTGGGCCCCAAATACCTGACATAAATAACATAGAGTAGGAAATATTTATTTTCGCTCATATTTTCAAGGTTTCAGCCCATGGTTGGCTCCAAGGAAGAAACATCATGGTGGAAGGGCATGGCAGCTGGAAAGCAGAAAGAGAGAGATAGAGAGACAGACAGAGACCGAGAGAAAGAGTGCAAGAAAGAAAGAAAGGGAGAGAAAGGATTGGACACAAGTTACCATCCCCAAGAGCATGCCCCCCAGTGACCTACTTCCTTCAACCATGCCTGAACTGCCCCCGGTTTCCACATTTTCCCAGAAGTCTATTCAAATTATTAATGGATCAAATAAAATAAATATTTCTACTGATGAGATTAGAGCTCTCATGATCTAATCACTTCCCAAAAGACCCATCTTCAAACATTGCTACATTGGGGAAAAATATTTAACACATTAGCTTTGAGGGGACATTATGGATCAAACTTCAATAACTTCAATTCTATAATTACATATTTATGAATATCTTTATTTGTAAAATACAAATTGAATTTTTTGAAGTATTACTAAAGTGTGAATAATTGAAAACAACTGAAAGATTATTAATGAAATTATATATATATATATATATATATATATATATTATACAATATAGACTACTAAATTTAAAAACTGATGTTTCCTTATTCACTCTACTGAGAGATTCTCATAGTGCCTTACTGAATGAATAAAAGCAAATTACTAAAGGCTATTTATATCAAGATTCAACATTTCTGGAAAACAATGTGTATGTGATTTGTGCATAGCTAGAAAACTGTGAAGAAAATATGCCAACCATTCAGAGCAATTACCATTACAGGACCCAATTTGATGTGCAGAGAGTAGGGAGGAATTTTGAATATAGGAATTCACATTTGACTCTCTATTCCTGAATTGCTTGACTTTTAATATCATACATGTTTCTATTTTGCAATTAGACAATGTTGTCATCTAATTTTCATAGAAAATAATCACATAGAACAGTAAAAACTAGTGTCCATGAAACAATTTTCTTATTTAATACATTTTTCCAATTGTCATTCTAAGAGAACCCAACCAATAAAACTATTTCAATCTTATTTTTTTTTCTTAATGGCTGAAAGAGCTTGTCAATTTCCTGTAATGTTCTACAATAATTGGTACCTGTTATTCTCTAGTATTATTAAAAGATTTGGGAATTTATATGTATACATGTTGTTTTTTGTTCTTCAAAAGAATACAGAATGAAAGCCCAGGGAGTAATGTACTGGGCAGTGAGTGTGTCACCTCTGAGGTTTCATCGATGTTGAAGCCATTGATACATAACAAGATGTGTCAACTCAGTAATAGTCTCAGGTGCAATCTCTGTCCTTGCCATATGTTTTCATTTTCCATAAACAAAGCATTTGTCAAAGCAGTTGACAGTCATCACTAATCAAATTACAATGATATATTTTAGAATTTGATGGACAATCCTTCAGAATCCCTCAAGCCCTTTTGGCAACTGTCCTGGACATGTGTTCCTTTAGGTTTATGACTCCTACCCAAAGGCACACAGCCTTGGGAGCAGAAGGCCAGTTACATTCCAGCCGCCCTCATCTCCTTAGTCAGATGTGTATGCCCAATTTGGTGGACACAGCCTGCACAAGCAGGCCTGAGCAATATCCTGTAGCCATTTGTCATGAGAGGAGCTGAGACAGAAGAAAGACCGATGATCTAATGATCTAACACCATCACCAGCTATTTTGATTTAAGACTTAGGGGATTGGTGTATGAAATGTTTCAAGTTATAGCTAGAATATTGAGAACTAAAATTTAAGAAAATATTTGGTTGGCAATGACTCATACCCCTGTTATTAAATTATAATATAGAACCATAAATATATTAATGATTATAACACATAGCCATATTACTCTATATAGCTATATATTATAATAGAGCCAAGTATCTGTGTGTTTTTGGTCAAGAGAAGCAATTTCATGTTTGCACAAACATATGGCTTTAGCTAAGGTTTTCCAAACACATTTTCCTTTAGGCATACTGACTTGCATATATACTGACGTATCACTTCACCTCTGAAATATGTTTGGCTACAGGATCACATTACCTAAAGATAAAGTTAATGTAAATTTCTTAGAAAATTGAAGATGGCTTTAATATAAGGTCATCTTTCAAGTAAATAAGGCAAGTAGCAAATGGCCACCATCCTTACAATTTCTCTACGTATACAATAATCTATAATATGATTTTGCAAAATACTCTTTCAAAGATAGAGATATGTTTCTCTTCTTGTTCCATTTGGCCAGGATGATGACGTACTTTTCAACAGACCCACATCATGACATGAGCAACATATAGCTAGCCTGCTCTGGGAGGAAACACCATTTGTAAAACCACATGAGTGTCTCAACTGCCAGAAGCAGAGTCACGTAATTTTCCTGTAGGTCAACATGGGCACCTGAGGGAGTCCCACTTAGACCGTGAGACTCATTTAGCTGAGATCAAACTGAACTGCCAACTTACCCATTCTGTTCCCTTCCTATTTGTATGTGTGTGTGTGTGTGTGTACACAAACACTCACCCACCCACCCACACACACACATACATACATCTGAGGCTATAAAATATATACATAAAAAAAAATTTGTAATCCTGCTTTTATAGTCGTTACTTTTCCTCTGGTAATTCTGATTCTGGATAAGAGTAACAGCATTGATCTAGTTTTAAATTCCTTTATTTGTTTTTATTTTTATTTGGTGCCTGGGATCGAACCCAGTGCCTCATGCATGCTAGGCAAGCACTCTACCACTGAGCCATAACCCACACCCTAGTTTTGAATTCCTGAAACCAAATGTTTCTCTTTGACACTATTTCTCCTTACTTCCTGCATGTATTTTTTAATGATCTTTATTTTTTTGTTTTCACTGATCCATGGTAGTCCAAACTAACATAATTTTTTCAGTTTATTAAATTATTAATTCAAACAGATTATATATATATATATATATATATATATATATATATATATATATATATATATATATACACTCTGTTTTGCCTCTATAACATAGTGGATATTAACTTTTCAATAGAAATTTGTAATGATTTCACAAGTGCCTCCTATTATTTTCTGTCTTGCTTCTTTTATTTCCCACCTTTTTCCTGTGAATAAATGCTACGTAGCCTAGGGCTCAGAAAAAGACACTTTTCAGAAAAGGATATACAATCAATCAACAAATATATGAAAAAAATGTTCATCATCTCTAGGAATCAAAGAAATGCCAATCAAAACTACCCTAAGATATCATCTCACTTCAGTCAAAATGGCAGCTATTATGAAGACAAACAACAATAAGTGTTGGCGAGTATGTGGGGAAAAAGGTACACTCATACACTGCTGGTGGGAATGCAAATTGGTGCAACCACTATGGAAAGCAGTATGGAGATTTCTTGGAAACTTGGGAATGGAACCACCATTTGACCCAGCTATCCCTCTCCTGGGATTATATCCAAAGGACTTAAAAACAACATACTACAGGGACACAACCACATCAATGTTTATAGCAGCATAATTCACAATAATTAACTGTGGAGCCAACCTAGATGCCCTCAGTGGATGAATGGATAAAAAATGTGGCACATATACACAATGAAATTTTACTCAGCATTAAAAGAGAATAAAATCATGGCATTTTCAGGTAAATGGATGGCACTGGAGAAGATAATGCTAAGTGAAGTTAGCCAATCCTCCCCAAAAAATGTTGAATGTTTTCTCTGATATAAGGAGGCTGACTCATAATGAGGTGGTGGGGGGAGCATGGCAGGATTAGATGAATTCTAGATAGGGAAGAGGGGTGGGAGGGAGAGGGAGGGGTAGGGGATTAGCAAGGATGGTGGAATGTGATGGACATCATTATCCAAAGTACACGTATGAAGACTCAAATTGGGTGTCAACACACTTTATATATAAACAGAGATATGAAAAATTGTGGTATATATGTGTAATAAGAATTGTAATGAAAAAAAAAGTACATGTATAAAGGCATGAATTGGTGTGAACATACTCTATATACAAAGATATGAAAAATTGTACTCTATATGTGTAACAAGAATTTTAATGCATTCAGCTGTTGTGTATTTAAAAATATAAAATCAATAAAACTAAAAAATATTTAAAACAAAGTGTGAATGAAATAATAACATGAAACATTTAATATCAGAGCATATCCACTGTCTATACAATCATCTATATTAGGAATTTCTATACCAATCTTCTCTTGGTAAGATTGGTTTTCATCTTTACCACACAAGTTTTTCTGCCCTTTTGCTTTGAGATCTCAATAAATAATGTTTAGAAGTCATGTTTCAACTCTCTGTTCCACCCATCAAAATACAGCACTACGCCAAGCTCACAACACAAACAAGCAACAAACACACTTGTCCATATAGACAAAGCTCCCAGGAAGAATTCACCTGCGATTTCAGGGGCAGGATGTGGCAGAGGTAGAATGCTTTCCTAACATATGTTTTGTTTGTTTTTCTCAAGTTTGAGGAATATTTTATTTTATTTATCTAAAAATTACTTTTTGTGTACTTTTTATGTGCACTGAACACACATTTGTCAGTTTAGAAAACTCCATCTATTTTAAGTTTTCTGCTGTTTTGCATTATTCTTATCTCTTCATTCCTCCTTTCTCTATACAAAATAGTATCTTTTCACAACTATAAAAACCTTACATATTTTAATTAGTTAGTTCGTATTAGTTATACATGACAGTAGAATGAATTTTGATTTGTAGTACACAAATGGAGCATAATTTTTCATGACTCTGGTTGTACATGAAGTAGAATCACATCATTTATGTCACCATATGTGTGCCTCAGGTAATGTTGTCTGTCTCATTCCACTGTCTTTCCTACCCCCTCACCCTCTCCCTCCTCCTCCTGCCCCTTTGCCCTATCCAAAGTTCCTCCTCTCTTCCCATGCCCCCGCCCCATTATGGATCAGCATCCACTTATCAGAGGAAACATTTGGCCTTTGAAAACCTTTCTATTGTTATGTAAAGGATATTTAGTCATTATTCAAAACAAATATATGATATCTTTTTAATTATGTATTTTGTTTTACAGAATTATATAATATACATGTTCTTTTATTTTGTATGTACTTTGTATTGTTATAATTTGTGTAGGTATATTCAACAGAGTTTTAAGGGATGCAAATTCTTTGAGAAGTGCTGTTCTAGCACATTGTTCTTTTAATATTGGCATGCTATTTCTGGTATGGATTTAATTTTATTTAGGAATTTCTTATTTGCACATTTCCTAAGCTTTCTAGTTCTTGCCGCTATGAGAATTCTTATAACAAATATATACTGTGGCCATTCTGCTTTTACTTCTACGAGAAAAGTTCCCAGGAGTGACATAGCTGAGCCAAAAAGAATATGCATTTTTAATTTTAACAGATATTACCAAATTGCTTTCCAAAGATGAAGTAACTATGTATGTATCCTACCATAATTTGTGAGATTACTTTCCCCTGTTTCTGGCACAGTAGATCTTGATTTAACTATGTTCCAATTGCAGTGCATGCAGCTACCTGGTAGGACAAATGCATTCCTGTTTTGCATAATATTCATGCTTGTAGCCAGATTTACAGTATTACAAAGGAAAAAAATATGTGATCCTTTAAAATTGTGCAACTTTTATGACAACTGGGAGAAAATCTTTCCATTTTGTGAAATATTCCCATCCAAATAATGGCATAGTTTTCCTTCTGTGTGTTGAAATTTTCTTTTAAAATTTTCAAATAGGATTTTATTGTTTTATTTATATGCACCCTGTGACTTTCTAATGTACATTGTTTCTAAACATTTTATTGGTATTGTGTCTACTGTGAAAATGGTTGTTTTCTAGTCTTATTTCTAAGCATTTCTTGCTTTCCAAGAGATATACTATTGATTTGTGTATTTACAGCTTTTGTCAGCTTTCAGCTTAGCAAAACATCATCAGAAAATGCTGTTAAACAAGCAAAACTTACTTTGTTGGATTTACTGAACTAAACAAGAAAAATACCTTGGGTGATTCCTAACAGCAACTCAAAAGGAAAAGTAGAGGAGGAGAGGGTTTTAGCACCTGGACTGGGCAATCAATTTTATCACAAGTCTTGCAAGTTTGGAAACTTCTTAAGGCTGGGCAGCGTATACGACATTTAAACTTCAGATTGATGGGCATGCCGAGATGGCATCTGAACCAAGCTTTGCTCAACTGGTTAGTCATGATAGTTCAGGTGTTTTAGTTGGTTTATACTCAGAGCACAAATATTTTATAAAGCTAAATCCTAAGATATCCTTTCTTTTTCTCAGCCGTAATATGTTGAGAAGAATGTATCCTGATATCTGCATTTTTAATCACTGGGGTAAATTAAATTCGTTTACATTTTCAGCCTTTTCCACCATGAGTCATTTTGTCAACCCAAGATATAAATTACATCATAGTCTGTGAGCATAATCAGCCCAAATCTTCACTGCTCTTTTGCTGTGTGTGTGTATATGAAAAGACTCTGTTGGTAATCTTGCCAACATCTATCAGTGTCAGATTTTTTTTTTTAATTCTGTTTGTTTGAAGATCACTTGTTGGATCCTTTGATGGAACATTGTTTATGCAGCAATTCATCAGACTTAAGATGACACTAAATCACACAAACACAAAAAAACAAAATACTAAGGGTGGAATCCAATGTTCATCTTCACATTTTAAACAGGAACTAAGAGTACAAAGGCTCTGTTATTTTGGTGAAAGTTTGGCTATGAAGTCTAGCTCCTGGGAAAGGTTGTTGAATATCGTTAGGGTTAAGACAGAAATCTCTGAATCAAGGTATGATTTGATAGGGGGTGTATATTTCTAACCATCTGACTTGATGTTTTTGTTATCATCTAAAATATCATTCAGTGCTTGAGTCCAATGATGCAGGAAATCATGTGGCTTATTATAGCACATTAGTACCAAAGGAAGCTGGCTGTCATCCAAAGGAGTACAAGCGTAAACACAGTAATGACATACGATGTGCATTTTAATCAAAAGGCAGGTATTGTACACACATAGACCCCTTTTGAATCTGGAGATTCAAAAGCAAAGTTCAGAAAATAAAATTTGCACACATCTTAGATTAGTGGCTAAGGAATCTGTGTAACATGTAGAAATAAAAATGAATACATGAACAGGAGAGAAAATAAACATGAATGGAAAGAAGTATGGCAATCTGGGCCTCTTATCATTTGGAGATTGTTTCTGCACGTTGTGTAGAAGCTGTCTTTTTTCCCTGCAGTTATCAACTTGATCATTGGTGTTGGTAAATGGCTCCATCCTCTTAAAAATTGCAAGCTTCTAGAGGGCTTTGGCCTGAGATTTGATGCAAAGATAGTTTTCAGTGATTTAAATCTAAATTTGATCCAACTCAAAAAGTTCTCACAGGAACATTCATATAATTAAACTTTAAATAATACAAAATAAACCTAATTGTTTATTACTTTCTTTGTAAATGGATAAACAGAAAAAATTACATTACCAGTAGTTATTCCAGAAGAGACTTTCTAAAAATTTGGGTTATAAGGTTTGTTTTTTTTAATAGTTGGATTTTCTTTGAAATATGAGAATTGAATTGGGAAACAAAAAAAATACTAAAAGGCATTTTCTTTTTTTAAAATTATTTTTATTCATTCTTTTCAGATATATATGACAGCAGACTCCATTTTGATATAATTATACAAGCATGAAATACATCTTATTCTAGTTAGAGTCCATTCTTGTGGATGTACCTGGTGGAGGGCTTCACTGTGTTGTTTTATATATGTACATGGGAAAGTTATATCAGATTCATTCCACTGTCTTTCCTTTGCTTATCCACCCTCCCTTCCCTCCATTCACCATTGCCTAATCTACTACACTTCTATTTTTCCCATCACCCTCCATACCTCGTTGTGGGTTGGCTTCCACCTATCAGAGAAAACATTCAACCTTTGTTTTTGTTTTGTTTTTTGTTTTTGAATTGGCTTATTTCATTTATCATGATAGTCTCCAGATCCATCCATTTGCTGGCAAATAAAATCATACTTCTTTATGGCTGAATAATACTCCATTGTGCATATATACTATATTTTCTTTATTAATGCATTTATTGAAAGGCACTGTTATGGTTTAGATGACATGCCCCCCAAAAGCTCACATGTGAGATAATGTGAGAGGGTTCAGATGGGGAAATAATTGGGTTGTGAGAATCTTGACCCAATCAGTGAATTAATCCCTGATGTAATTAGCTGAGTGGTAACTGAAGACAGTTAGGGTGTGGCTGGAGGAGGTGGGGCGTGGGGGGGTGTAGCTTTTGGGTGTTTATTTGTATATGGCAAGTAGAGTCTCTCTCTCTCTCTCTCTCTCTCTCTCTCTCTCTCTCTCTCTCCTTCCAGTTCATCATATGAGCTGGTTTCTTTCTTTTCCCACATTCTTTTGCCAAGATGCCCTGCCTCACTTTGAGTCCTGAGAAATAAAGCCTGCTGCCTATGGATTGAGACCTCTAAAATAAACTATGAGCCCCTAAATTAACCATTCCTCCTTTATACTTGTTCTAGTCAGGTCCTTTAGTCACAACATGCAAAAAAACTGACTAAAACAGGCACCTAGGTTGGTTCCATAGTTTAGCTATTGTGAACTGAACTGCTATAAACATTGATGTGGCTGCATCACTGCAGTATGATGATTTTAAGTCCTTTGTATATATACAAAAAAGTGGGATACCTGGATCTAATGGTGGTTCCATTCCTAGATTTTTGAGAAATCTCCATACTGCTTTCCAAAGTGGTTGGACAAATTTTCAGTCCCACCAACAGTATTTAAGTGTACCTTTTCCCCCACATCCTCTTCAACATTTATTGTTACTTGTATTCTTAACAATTGCCTTTCTCAATGAAGTGAGATGAAATCTTAATGTAGTTTTAATTTACATTTTTCTAATTGCAAGACATGTTGAACGAACATTTTTTGACAATAACATTTGTTGACAATTTGTATTTGTTTCTGTGAAATGTCTGTTCAATTCCTTTGTCCATTTAATGATTGATTTATTTGTTTTTTTGGGTGCTAACTTTTTGGAATTCTTTATATATCCTGGAGATTAAGGCTCCATTTGAGGTGCAGGTGGCAAAGATTTTCTCCCATTTTATAGGCTCTTTTTTCACACTCTTGATTGTTTCTTTTGCTGTGAAGAAGCTTTTTAGTTTGAGACTGTTGGGAGCAGTGACTGAAAATTATGGGTCTTGAACTGTCCTATGACAGAGGTGATGACTCTCTTGGGAACCTCAGATACTAAAGCATCCGTTTGGGATTGCCTAGTTGCTGTGGTGACACCCTGTACAATAGGAGGTTCTATTTCAGCAATGGGACTATTTAGTTCTTGACCTTGAAGTTCAGATGCCAGATGCTCTGGGGTAGAAAGTTGATAATCATAATAGGATAGGTCATGCTCACGACCTTTGTTCCGCTTACTTTGAAGAAACTTTCTCATTTTGATGTTTAGACTTATATAATTAATATGCTGAGCTTGTTTTGTGTTACTATCTCCAAACCCCTTGTGCTTTTTGGGTTTTATAAAGGAAGTCATTTCCTGTTCCAATATGTTGGAGTGTTGGGCCTAACTATTTCTCTAGTATATGCAGGGTTTCTGATCTAATGCCTAGGTCTTTGACACACTTTGAGTTGATTTCTGTGCAATCTGAGAAATAGGGATTAAATTTTATTCTATTGTATATGAATTTCCATCCCAGCACATTTGTTGAATAGGCTATCCTGAAGAGAAGTTTTTAAAAGAGATAATAAATATTTTTTTTAAAAAATCAAAGTATATAAAAAATAAAATGGACATAGAAACTACTATGAAATATGTATGATATATACATTATATATAATATATACTAATAAGTAAAAATAAATATTAAGGACATAATTTTTTCAAAATACATAATTTTATCAAAGACAATTAGGATCTTCTATGTAGCAATATTTGATAAATTATAGATAAACTTTCTTTTTCATGAATAAATCCACTAATTTTGACTTTGCTTTGCAAACTTCAAAAACATCCACTATGTTTAAATTAACAATTCAGAGGCATTACCATGTTTCATTATGGAAAAATGATTTTGAATTAAAAATAAAATAAAATAATATACAAATATATAAATAATATATAAAAATAAAAACTGAATCTAGTTTACCTTACTTAGATCTTGCACATTTTTATTGTTATCTGCCATTTCTTTTTATTCTTTTAAGAATCTTTATAAATAACTATAATTGATATATAGTGCTTAAATAAATAGTTAAATTAATATTTTAATGTTAGAAATAAAAAGCACAAATGATAAAATTATAACTATATTGTAATTATGGAATTAAACCATAATTAAACTTGTCATTTTTAAGAAATAAAACCTCATAATACCACAATTGATAAGGAATTGCTGTTTGAAAGTCTTAATTTATAATTTCCAGATGTGATCTACTTTAAGACCTTAAATTAATAATAAATCAAAAATTAATTAACAATTATTTTATATATAAAGTATTATGATAAGGGATCATTAGAATAAATTCTTTAAATACTCTAGCAGATAAAAACCATTATAAGTTAATTAAGCTGGGCTCAGTGGTGATGCCTATAATCCCTCAGAGACTGAGGCAGGAGAATTTTAAGTTTGAGGCCAGCCTCTCAAATTTAGTGAGATCCTGTCTTGTTTCAAAAAAAAAAAAAAAAAAAAAAAAAACACAAGGATGTAGCTCAGTGGCAAAGCACTCTTGGGTTCAAGCCACAGCACCTAAATATGTAAATAAAGAATTCCATATCTTATAACTCAACCAATTTTTTCAAAATAATGAAAACGTGCCCTAGAGTTCTTAACCCTTTGTGCCCATGCAAATGTGCTGGAAATATAAATGTTCAGAATTATGAGAAATTGAATCAAGATTTGTGTTAAGAAAAGTATATTGTAATATTATTTTCCAGTTATGATAAAATCAGAGAAATGAGATATTTATTTTTAACTCAAAATCATTTGTCTACTTGTAACAGGCAAGATTTAAAGAAATACCACTCCTTATAAGCTTTTCTGTCTAAGCTACCTTTTCCTTCCCATCTTCATCTCATTCTGGGAGTGAAAACATTCTCCCAAGCTCTGATCTATGGAATGGAATTTTATATATATATATATATATATATATACACACACACACACACACACACACACACACACACACACCTCTAGACTCTCCACTTTTGTTCTCCTATATAATCCTAAAGCTGTTG
Organism: Spermophilus citellus; assembly: GCF_964194105.1. Taxonomy (NCBI): domain Eukaryota; kingdom Metazoa; phylum Chordata; class Mammalia; order Rodentia; family Sciuridae; genus Spermophilus; species Spermophilus citellus. The sequence goes on along the minus strand of NC_138196.1, from coordinate 67,577,105 downwards.
CCAGTAACGGGAAGACAATTTTCTAGACCAGCTGTCGTCCCAATTTAGCCAAGCCAAGAATAAATCCCTTTCTCACTTCACCATTTCTCTTTTCCTCTATTAGTTAATCTCTCATTGTGACAGGTAACCAAATCTGGTGTATTGGGAACCCCAGAGTAAAGCCCTTGTCAGGTTATCACAAATAAACTTCCATGCACCATGAATACAGTGTGACTTATTTAAAATAAATAAAACGTTTCAAGCACACATAGAAATACTTTTTTTCCAACTATTTAAGTGTATACCTTTTCTTTCCATGAAAGACCTGATACTTTTAACAAAACTCACACTTGTTTCACTACTACAAAGAGTAGTGAAAATATTTGGTATGCTTTGAATGAATGTATACATGATTAGATCATTCTAGAGTATAAATAGAAATCTCCAGAACACTCTTTTATACTTAATAAGTAGCAAAAATTTCCCATCAAGCCATACAATTAAAAAGCTCAGCTGTGTGTGATGGTGTGAGCCTGTTAATCCCAGTGTCAAGTGGCTGAGGCAGGAGGATGGCAAGGTCAAAGCCATCAGCAGCAATTTAGCCAGACCCTGACTCAAAATTTAAAAAAGAAAGAAAGAAGGAAAGGAAGAAAGAAATAAAGGAAGGAAGGAAAAAAGGAAGGAAGGAAGGAAGGAAGGAAGGAAGGAAGGAAGGAAGGAAGGAAGGAAGGAAGGAAGGAAAGGGCTAGTGATGTAATTCAGTGTCAAAGCATCCCTGGGCTCCATACTTTTAGGGGTGGGAAGACATCAGAACAAGACAAACACTTAGCTAAAATAGAAAGAAGGAAAGACATATTGGGAAATTAGGTAGAAATATTGAGTTTAAGGTACCAAAAATTAGTGTAGCAGTACTTAGTTTAGCAATACTTGTAAAGAAATTGTGATTAATTCATAGTTTTGAGAAATCTGAGAAAAATACTAAGAAATCAGAATAAATGAGGTATAGATTAAAAATTAAAAATTAATGAATTCTGGAAAGAACACTGTAATGGTGAAAGAGCCTTGTGGTCCAGATCCTAATCCCTGAAGCCTGTGAGTATGTTGCCTTCTCTGCTTGTGATCTTCTAGGCTAATTAGGAGTGATGCATTCATTATGAAGCAAAAGAAGAAGAAGGAGGAAGAGGAGGAGGAGGAGGAGGACGACGACGATGACAAAGAGGAGGAGGAGGAGGAGGAGGAGGAGGAGAACAAGAAGATCTCAATAAAAACCAACATTTTCCAAAGTTAAGATCCAAGTGTTGTAGTCAAGCGGATATTTACAGCATAACATTTTTATAATAAAATATATAATCAAAATATTATACTTATGTCAAATCGTAGAGAAGTATTAAGGAAATGGCATTTTTTACCATGCTGGTTTTCACTAAGCAGTCTTTTATTTTTTATTCTTATGAACAGGTGTCCTCTCCCAGACAAGTACATTGTGGTTTTTCTCTCTTCTCATGTTTCCAACCCTTTTCCCTCCTCACTTTCAGATGCCATTTTAGTTCCTATTTATTTGAGAAAATAATAGCCATAAAAAGAGACTCTTCATAATGTTCCGTAACAGCTGCCAATTTACCTGCATCTAATCTCATATACTCTCTCACCTCCTGTTCTGTGTAAAGAACTGAGCTGTTCTCCAAGGTCAATGCTTCCTCCTCTGCATCTGCCACCATCACATGAGCAGGTAGCACTTGCCTTAACAGCTCTTGCCTCTCTTTTCTGCATCTTCAGTGCTCCTGTCACATCTCCATCTTGTCAAATGACAGCTCACTGGCCATCTCTCAGTGTTCTTCCTGTTTTATCTGTCGACAGTATCCAACAATGTGGATCATTCCCTCCATCTTAAAGGTTTTTTTCTCTCTTGACTTCCAGAAACTATCTTCTTGGTGTTCTCCAGCTTGACATTCGTTGTTCCACCCAGAGTCAGCATCTTGTACTAATTTCTACTCTTTTTCTGATTGCATAAAACTGGGGATTTAATTGACCCAACATTTTTGTGCAATTACATTCACTCTTGGTGATTGGATTCAATCTCAGCACTTTACCAAAAACCTCTGACAACAACTAATTTGTCTTTACAGTTCAGATTTTCCTTCAGATATCCAGATACATGTATCTACTTGACATCTCAAATCCACTTACCATAAACTGAGCATTTGGTCTCCTAAAAACAAACCTACCGATCATTATTCTTTTCCTTCCTTCTATCTTATAATCACAGTTTTAATCCTTAAATGACTTATACAAAAAGCTGTAGACTTAACAAGCCAGATTGGGAGAAATTATTTGCAAATGACATATCTGACAAAACATTTGTATCCAAAGTATACAAAGACACTTGAAATTTAGCAATGAGAAAATAAACTATTTTAAATGGCTTTTTATCTGAAAACTACAGAAAACAATATATACAGATGGCAAATAATAAATAAAAGAGGAGATTTTGATACATGTTACAACATGTTACCTGGATGGTAGATGTATAAGCCAAAGAAATATATATTTATCAAAACCCAGATAAATATACATCATAAAGAATTAAAAAGCTTAACATGGATATTGGAAGTTCTCATATTGGAATTGTAAAAAAAGGAAACAAATTGCATTACAAAAGTTTGATATATATTATGAAAGGAAATGGGGAAAAAGGTATTGACCTAAGTAAATTTGAAAAATAATAATTTTGGTAAACAAAAGAAAAAATTAGGGCTACATATTGACCCTAGTTTCTTTGTTAAATTTGTCTTTAACAGGGATACAAGGTAGCATCGTGGATACTACTTTACTTACACACAGTATTGTAAATATTAGCAGATACATTGCCAGAGGAAGAAGATACAAATAAGCAAGGTAGGAAGGCTAGAATGAATCCTGCACTGCTATGCCCTGCATTATTTAAATTTATAAACACTAGGCTAGACAAGTATATACCATTTCAAGGAAACTAATCCACCTATTTGTAATTAATAACTGGTTAGAAATAATGACATGTTTTCAAATTCATATTTCTACTTTTAATTGCCAATTTTCTAGTTTTAACAGGAAAAGCTTTTCATTTCCCCCCAATGTGCTAGGACTAGAAAGCAAATTGCTCTGGTTTGAATCTGGAATGTTCCCCAAAGGCTCATATGTTGACAGCTTGGTCTCCAATGTAACAATGTTCAAAGGTGAAATTTTGGGAAGTGATTGTACATCATGAGGGCTCAGTTAAGCCACTGATGGCTTCATAGCTGAATGTAATACTGAAAAGTAGTGGAAATGGTAGAGGATGGTACCTAATTGAAGGGGGTGGGTCCTTGTGTTACAGGGCTGGATCCTCTGGGAAACTGAGGCAGCACAAAGGCCCCCCTGCAAACTCTGATTCTTATGAACAGGCCAGAAAGATTTCAGACATGTTGCTCAAGTAGCAGGCAGGAGTTTATTACAAGGGATAGAAAAAGGGAAAGGGTTCATGCTCAAGGGAAAGAGTGGGCCATCTCAGAGAGAAGAGGCATGGTGACAAGGTCGGTTACTGGTGACAAGTTCTGCTCCCTCGTATATTGAAGTAAAAGAGCAGAGAAGCAGGCTGAAGCAAGCACATAAAGCAGGGTTTATTTACAAAGGGGCAACAGACTTCTCCTTGGAGGAAGAAGGGGGCCATAGCTGGTATCCTGGCATCCTAAGAACTCAGGACATTCTGCCTTTTTTTATATGTCTTAGGCTTCCTTTGTTCTCCCAATCTCTTCCCTTTATCTCTCTCCTTCCTGAGTAAGTGACTAGGCACAGGAGATGCTCAGAGGGATGGAGCAGCCCAGGACACATTAATTAACAACTTTTATAGCTCCCTGTACTGAAGGGCAATTCCTGAGACAGGTTACCTTAGCAACAGGTTGGAGCAGGGGCAGGTTATCTTGATAAGGGTGGAGGAAGGCTCTGAAGGTATTTCAATCCTTCAGGGGGCAGTCTCCAACTTCTAGGAAATTGCACTCCTTGATCCGACTTGACTTGATTTACCTATCTATACTGCCTGTCTAATTCTGGCTTCAATGGTGTACCTCTCCTGACCTCCAGTTTTAATGGAGTTCCAGGGACATTTCCAGGGAGTTCCAACCAGATCCACCTCTCAACATTTGACTGCAGTAGGATGACATCACACTTTCAAGTCTCCACTGCCATGACAACTCTCTCACTTTGTCCCATGCTGACAGGTTCTAATTAGAATCTGTTCTTACAGATTTTGTGGTTGGGGGAATTATCCTTATCTCCCTGAGTTCTGGGATTTGGTCTGTGTAAAGGTCACAAAAGTTTCCCACTTCAGAATAACTTATGTTATTCTTGTTAACATTTCTTCTGCAGATAATAGGTAGTTCGCTGGGGAATGTAACACATTCTGTGGACTTAAATCAGGTAGGGCTAAAGGTAAGTTATGCTCCTCAAAGTGAAACCATGTGGGGGACAGCAAGGTAGGTCCCATCCAATCATGTCTGTGTCTGTATGTCCCCTATTACTTGGGGGTGTGCCCTTACTGACTACCTCTTATTCTTGGCCCATTTCTTTCTTCTTTCTGGACACCATGAGACAAGCAATTTCAGTCAGCCACACCATTGCTGATGTTCTTCCTCACCATAAGTCCAAAAACAACAGAGCCAAATGACCATGGACTGAAACCATGGGTCAAAATAAATTTTTCCAGGGCTGGAGTTGTGGCTCAGTGGTAGAGCGCTTGCCTAGCATGCGCGAGGGCCTGGGTTCGATCTTAGGACCACATAAAAATAAATAAATGAATAAAGGTATTATGTCCAACTACAACTAAAAAAGATAAATATTAAAAATAAATAAATAAATAAATATTTCTAATCTAGGTTGATTTCCTTAGGTATTTTGTCACAGTGTTGGAAAGCTGACAATCACAAAAATAGATTTAGAAGGTTTAATGAACTGTGCCTAATGATAAACAATCATACATAATCTGTTAGTCTACTCAGTGTATTTTCTCTGTTATGGTCTTTTCTTATTTATTTGAAATAGTTATCATTAGTGATGATTTATAAGGGATTAGAGATCTGTTTAATATAGAAATATTCTATCTTGAAATATCTACCAAAAATCTGTTTAACCATTTCTGTCATTGAAGCAAGTATTTATGGATACTATATTAAACAATCATAGAAAATTGAAAGTCCATTTTTGTATTTTTCTCAGCCAGAATAAATTAAATTGACTGCCATCTTCAAGGAAAGGAAAATAGTGTTAGTACTATAATTAAAATATGACTAATTTGAAAATTCTTTTAGAAATAGTGACAATAGGAAAGGTAGCAGAATACAACAATTACTAATAGGGCATAAAAAAATAGTGACAACATTTTTGTGAAAATTACATATTAATAGTATACAGTTTTGTTTTGCTATGTAAATTAATTAATGTAGTTGTTTTAGAACACATAGGATATATAAAACCTATAATGTATCTCTGGTTATTTCAGATATTGTAGAGAGCTTATAAATGAATTTGTACTCTCTACATAGTTGAGTATTTTTTATAGAACGCTATGAGATTTCCTGGCAAGTTGAAAACAAAGTTCCTGAATCAGAAGAGCTAATTCTCCATCATTTAACCTATTAAGGATGTGACATTCTATATTAAGATTGTGTGACATTTTTTTTGTACTGGGAAAACAAACAAACAACAAACAAAAAAACCCACAAACCATTTTCTAATATTCTTCATTTTCAGAAAAAAGGAGAGTTTAAAAGTGATAAAAACTACAGGGCTTTTCTTTGATGTAAACTTACCAGATTAGCTTTATCTCAATTCTCTCTCTGTCTCCTCACCCATGCCTCAGCCCTCATCCACTTTGGCCTGCATTCATGATTTCTATGATGGTTTCATCAGTTGTCCCTCTAAGGAGTCCAGTACTCTGATCCGTCTTTATTTCAACAGCCTGTTTCCGATTTTCCATGTCCGTGCCCTACAGGTGGATAAATATTTTGGGGGTAAATATATTTTCTATTAGACTGATTTACTAATTCAGTGCCTCTCATTTTACCTAATGTCTTCAATAGTACCCAAGTCATTTTCTTTATAAGTGTTAACAGTTTTTATATAAATTCCACTGATTTGCAACATGGAAATGACAATTCAATTGAAATACAGTCAACAGAGTATACTTTAGAAAAGTTTTTCATGAATCATTAGTTTCTCCACTGTTTATTCATTAATGGCTGTGTTCATTTACTTAATTTATTATTTGCAGGTTGCAGATACTTCAGTTCTACTAAAGTCAGAGTATTAAAGTAGGGATGACGGGGGAGCAGATACTTTATTAAATCTAAAGCTGTCACTAATTAAAGTATGAAGTTATTTTGCATGCAAATAATGATAATTCATTGAGTTTTTGAAGTATATAGTATTATATGGCACAGAAGCTTAGTCACAAATAATCACTTCAAACACATAATTTTGAAAATGTTATGTCAAAAAAAACCCCATTGTTCCTTAGGAACAATAAGCACCTAACTCTTATCTCTCATTTTCTGGAAAAATTCCTTATAAATTCTACTATGATTTCTGTGTTTTGATGTGTCAATTAAGTTGTGTGTTTATAATGTTTCCTTCCTTACTACCTTGCTTTCTTTCTCTCCATCCTCCATTTTTCTTTGTTTGTTTGCTGTTTTGCTCTTCAATTAAATCTCATTTGTTTTCCACATCTGAGGTCTGAGTGCAGTGCTCAGACATGGATTAGAAATAGTAAATAAGGTCAGGTGCAGAATTGTTTTGTTTCTGATTTTAATGAGAAAATTACATGTAATTTTTTCTTTCCTCTTTTGTATTTTTGAAACTAGAGCTTGAACTCAGGGATGTGTTACTATTGAACTATATCCCCAGGCCTTTTAAAATGTTTTATTTTCATTTTGAGACAGAGCCTGATTTACTGAGGGCCTCACTGAATTGCTGATGCTGGCACGAACTTGTGTCTCACCCTCCCGAGTCATTGGGATTACAAGTTTACATGAAATTTTCATGATCATATTTTTAATTTTATATTAAAATAAATTCATATATAGTTGTTGAAACTATTTTAATTTTATTGGAAAATGACTGATTTTTATTTAACATTTCTGGCAAATCATTTAACCTATCAAAGATGTGACATTTCAAATGTGATCATATAATAATGTAGCAGTGTCATGCAATGCATTCATCATACTGTAGTTATATTTATCTGTTTTCATTTCAATCATACTTTATGTATCCTCTGCTGTATTTTTATAAATACATTAATATTTTTAATTAACATATAGTAGTGGTACATATTTATAGGGTATATTTTGGTACAGGATGTATAATGATCGAATCAAGGTAGCCAGCATCTATTGCCCTAGACATTTATCATTTCTTTGAATTTGAAACATCCAAAATCCTCTATACAAACTATTTGGAAATATTTAATTAATTGTTGTCAACCATAGTTATCCTACTATGCTAAAGAATCCTAGAGAGGTTTTCTTTGGAAGCACAGATGGAATATTGATGTTAATATCATTATAATTTCCCATGTTGCTAAAAATTTATAAAAATATATACCAGAAATTTCTTATTTTAGTTTTCCAAGTAACTAGAAATTTTAATAAATATTGGACACTATTTTCAGTGATAACGTGAGGATGCTACATTTATTACTATCATGAATCTTGTGCCAAAAGGCCAGATTTGTAGCAATCTCATAACTGGCTTTTTAATTTTTTATGAGCACATGAAGTGTTGGGCTGATAAATGTTCTTTCGGTAGCTATGGAAGCAAAGAAATATTGGACTACTTTATTGTCATTATAATTTTTGAATATGCTAATTTTATGTTAGACAATTGGTTAGCAGATGGATAGCAGAAAGACAAATTCTTAAAATCGCACATAAATATTGTTATAAAATAGAATGGGGAAATAAAATAGTAAAGATAAGTAATGAAATCATACCCAAAAGATAAATCAATTTATAAATCCTATAAATTTCCTTTGGTTACTTATTTATATTTTTGCCTTCTTCATTCATCACCAATGGACCAAAAAAGTCAATTAATTTTAAATATTTAATAGTACAGCTGACGTTTCTATAACATAGGAGTACATTATTGTGCATTGTCAGAGAAATGGCTTCCCAAAGTCCAAAGAATAAAATCAAACAGGATTCTCTTTAACATTTGCCTTCACATCAGAGTTTTTATATTTATCATTTTTCTAGATTTCTGGCTCATAGTATGGTTTATTTACTTAAAAATAATCTTGTGTACATTTTATTTAATTTTCAAAAATAAAGTTGCAGAATTTTAAATTCACATTGAAGTGTACTTGCCTGTTTCTTTTGATGTTATCCTTTGAATTTCATGAGTAGCTGGTGGCATATTAGATGGATAGAGATCATTTTTGAATTCAAAGAATCTATTTGAAGTACCATCGCCATGCAGTCATTGTGCTTATGCCTAGCAAGTGCCATTGTGCTATGACATTAAAATATTCTATAGAAAATATATTTAAATAGAGTAGAGAAGTTTTTAATATACACACCAAATGGATTTGTAAGTGCATTCATTTATAAGTATGAATGCTCTTCAATTTATGATAATTTATGATGGTTTATACTCCCATACAAAAACTTAAGTAGAAATATTGTAATTTCAAAATGCACTTAATACACCTAACCTATGCAACTTAATAACTAAGTAACATGGCCCACCCTAGAGGGGCAACTGTTAACCTCTTGGTAGCAACTCTGGTTCCAGCGCCAGTTGCTGCCAAGCCTGCCCAGGGTTCTGAAGGAGGACTGTGCTGCATCCAGTTCCCCGCAGAAAAGTGCAGCATTCAGAATTTGAAGTATGGCTTCTATTAAATGTATGTCACTTTCCCACTATTGTAAAGTAGAAAAATTATAAGACTAATCGGCATAAATTGGGGCAACTGTGTAATTAAACATTAAACCCACTTAATGTGAGGCATCAAAGGTAAATCCATTATTATGTCCATATCAAATTTGAATGGAAGAATTACTATATTTTTTTCATAAAAAGATCAAGGAAAGAAGTGATCTAAAGATGTTTATAATTTAAGTAGTCACTTGAAAGTGAAGATTTTTTTAAATAGTGGTTCCAAGTGAAAAGGGAAGATTGTAAGCTCAGGACAATGGGGATACAGAGGACTGTGTGTGGTATGAGGAATGCTCTGGAGCAGGATGTACAGGTTGGAATTTTAGATTAACTATTTTCTAGTTATGTGGCTTCCCATCACATTCCCAAATGAAAGACAGCAATAATTTGATTATTATGGGTGTTTTAGTCAGCTTTTTCGCTGCTTTGGCTAAAGCATCTGACCAGAACTATAGATGAGGAAGGAAGAATTTATTTGAGGGCTTAGGGTTTAAGAGGTCTCAATTAATCCACAGCAGGCTTCATTCCTCAAGGCTCAAGGTGAGGCAGGTGGAAGAGTGTGGCAGAGGGAGGCAGCTCACATGGTAATCAAGAAGCAGAAAGAGAATCTCCACTCTTGAGATACAAAATATATATCTCATAGCCACACCCCAATTCCCACCTCTTCCAGCCACACCCCACCACTTCAGTTAATGGCTATCAGGGGATTAAATCACTGATTAGGTTAAACTCTTACAATCCAATCTTTTCTCCTCTGAACCCTCCTGCATTTTCTCACATGTGAGTTTTTGGGGGACACCTCACATCCAAACCATAACACTGAAAATTATTAAACTTATTATTTTCAAGGATGAAAAGATTTCTCTTTACAACTTCTGCAAAACAGAGAAGATAGACTTGGAAGAAACTGCATCTAGGTAATAAAGAGGAAATAAGTTTTTAGGGGTCTTTGGGAGCTTGGGGGAAAGATTAGAGACATTTAAAAATAAGATGCAGTAATTCTGAAACCAGAGACCATGCATAATTTCAGCCAATTTTAACAAAGCAGTCTATAAGGATGAGCAAAAACAAAAGTATTATGCTTGAGAGCAGTTACATAAGATTACTTGTCAATAATAGTTAATTAGAATTCTCTAGTTGAAATAAATAGGGCCTGGGAAAAGCATTATGATCAAACAAAGATATAAGATAGTTCAAGAAAGTTTCATTTAGTGGAATAAAATGAGTTTATAGACATCAATATCTGGGACAATTTCTAGAACGTGAAAGTGTTTAACAAATATTATAAGCATGAATAACGTTAGTTTTGTGAATCCGTGTTTAAATTTTGTTTTCCTTTCTAATAGAGATTGTGTGAGTGTGTGTGTGTTTTCATTTTACCATGTCAGAATAACAAAGAACTTGATTTTTAAATATTCAAAAGGTACATAGTGCCACAGTTGTAAGTAGGTGTAAGGATTTTTTGCTGGTTTTATTTTCTCTTTTTTAATTTAGAAAACAGATATTTTAAGTCTGCTAGGAATTCTGTATTCTCCTATTCTTCTAGAAATAAAGAAATCAATTCACTGTGGGAAGTAAAAAATCTCCTAGGTGAGGTGGAATGTTATGTTTGAATGTGCTGTTCGGTTATATGCATGTAAAATAATTACCTATTCATTTTTCTGTGTGAGACTTAAGCTCACTGAAAGAAAGCCTGCCTGCTTCAATTGCATTGTTGAATGTTCTGTTTAGGAGTGAATGTTGAACTTTGTTAAGTTGAGCTTTGTTGAATACAATGTACATTGAACTTTGCTTTTGCAGGTTTTGTTGTCATTCATGGAAAGCTGCTTCCCAAATCTAAAATGGATTGATTACATGTTGAGGAACAGGGCTGCTGGGCTATGTGCAGTTATCTGCTGAGCAATGTGCTTGGCCAGGAGCCCTCATGACAGTTTCAGCAAGAGCATCCAAGCCAACATATCATCATCACTAGAGAGTAAAGACTGAAAAGAACCATGCCTTGTATTAGAGCCATGCAAATGGACTTAGTTTCCACTGCAGATGTTATTAGGGACTGATTATCTCAGCGGTCGGATCATAGGTTGTATGCTTATGTATTTATTTTGATCTTTTAGGTCTGTCAAAAAACAACAACAACAAAAAACAAGTGCTAGATTTAAAAAAAAAACGTGGTTAAAGCTGATATTAGTATGAACCATTACAACTGGGGGATAGTATTGAATTGGAGTTCATTTTATTTAAATGCATGATTAAGTGGGAATTTATATCCAAGGAACATTTTGGGGTGGAGGTCAGTGGATGGAAAATCACTAATAAGAACTGACTTAACAGGATTCTTCCTGAAGGAATGCAAAATAATTAGATATTGTGGTGAGCCGTTTCTGCGGACTGTGGTCGCCATTACAAGATGGCGCTGGCTCCGCTGTGGTCTGTAACAAACAACTCCTTATTTGGGAGAGTTGGCGCATGGTTTTTTAACACCCTATGAGAAAGCTCCACGTGGCAGCTTCGCATTGGGGCTTGAGATGCTTTATTAAGGCTGGGAGAGGCATCCGAGAGGAAGAAGAAGAAATATCAAGGACCTGAATAAACGGCTGAAAGAAGATTCCTGTTGTTGCGTCTTCCTTGCGGGCAAGGGGGTCGCGACAAGATATCACACAGGAAAGATGAGGGATGAGGAATTTGATCAAATATTGAGGTTGTTGAGATATCCAAGGTGGGGGTTCTTTCTAAACTGACTTCCCTGAATTCTTGGTAAACGTGGGCAATGGAAGCTTAGTAAAGGACAATGCTGAAGATCTGGGCCCAGAGGAGTGACAACTCCAGTGAAAAGAGGTCATGGAGAGTCTTTACTAACCCTCATGTTTGTAAAGCATGCCAGAACTAATGGTTGATTTGCTTTCCCATGAGATAACGTTCTGAGCAATTACCGTCTATGGCCAACTGTTGTCCTATTTCAAGTGCATAAGGACCATTAAGACATTTTCAAAAAATGTACCTTCCCATGTTCCCATTTTTCCTGGAATGGGCCTAGCTACAAAAATCCTTTTTATATGTGAATATTATAATTCTAATAAGATATTTCAAATGTTACCTTCTCTGATTGATGAAATAGTCCTATGTACCTCTTGAGATACACTAATCTAAAATAAAATAAATTTATAAAATATTTTAAGAAACCTTAATTTCCTCTCCACACAGTAAAAGGAACTTAGATTGATATAGAAGATATTATCAATATTAGTCTCTGAGTGCATTAATGGCCAGAAGAAGGGTGCACTAAAGACATTCTGTTCTCAGTTCACCATTCAAACCCTGCCACAAAAACTGATTTCCTTGGGAAGAAAGAATAAGATTAAAATAAAAGTGTTTTTAAATTCACAGATGAATTTTTAAATAATAACATTTTTTCTCTAAGCACATTCGCAATAAAATTTCTCAATTTCTATTTTGAATAAGAACAGTGTTATCAAAATTATACATTGTTTCAAGATCTTAGGCCAAAATAAGTTATAGCAACAAAATTGAATGGTGGGAACACTTGTTCTTCTTCGCAATAGATTGTTGTTTCATACATCTAGTTCACTTCAGAATAGTATTGTTTGGAAGGACTTGCTGAGGAACAGCTCTGAATTGTCTTCTATTTGGCCCTGAATATCTCATCTCCAAGACAACCAGTCACGAACACATTTGTCTCTCAGGGAGTTCATAACACCTTGCTTACGCAGTTAGCATTTCAAGGTTTTTAAAAAATATTTGTACAGATTTGCACTCAACATTTGCTTACTATATACTGTTCCTGGGTCGGCAGGGGAGATAAAGTTGAATTTAATTAAAACAAAACAAAACAAACATGTTTTAAGGTTTTAAAATTATTTATACAGAAGTGTTATTGAAAAATTTAACTGGTAATACCTTGCTCCATCTGATAATATGATAAGCCAAAATAATAAGTCAAAAATCTAATGTGCTGACTTTCATTAACACCAAGAATGGTTACTTCTGCTTGCATTTGTCTAGGGAATCCCCACCTCCTTGTGTGATTAAGCTTTTTGTTTTGGAACACCATTATTTTGCAGTTCTACTATTGTGCTCTTTTATGGACTAGAACAGTTGGTATACTGTCAAAACTACTTACTATTTTGAAAAGCAGGAGTAATTTTATGGATCTCAGAATTGTTAGAAAGCATATTGGGAATGGGATATTATTTGATATTAAAAAACTGGGACCCAAGAAGAAATAATTCTTGTGTATAAAACTGTCCAACAAACTGTTCTTTAAAAGATTCTGGTGCGAAATCCATGTAAACACAATGATTCTTATATACAAATAAAAGTAACACTTATGGTCTTATAGTAATAAAAACTGTGGAACTCAAATAGCATATAAACCTGTAAAAAGATTCAAACTGGGGTGATGGCACATGCCTATAATCTCAGAAAGTTGGGAGGTAAGGCAGGAGGATTGCAAGTTCAAGGCCACCCTCATCAATTTAGAAAGACCCTTAGCAACTCAGTGAAACCCTGATTCAAAATAAATAATAAATAAAAATAAAAAATAGGACTGAGGATGTAGTTCAGTGGTAAAGTGCTCTTGGGTTCATTTCCCAAAATCAAAAAACAATCAAAAAAAGCACTTAGAAGACTTTATAATTGTCCACTAGTGTTCAAGAAGAAAGGTTGCACTGAAATAAGGTTTTAGAAGCTACATAAAGACTTTCTGAGACAAGACTGAGGCACTTTGCTAGATGTAGATCTATCTTGCCAGAAATGTTTAAAAAAATCCAGAGATAGAAATGATAGATATGAAGAACTCATATCTATGCAAAGAGTTAGTAAAGAAATAAGAGAAAGTAAAATAAAAACTTTTTTATACTTAATTAATCTGAGAGTAGTTTGTCTAAAATAATAGTTGTAAAAATATAGTCTATGGAATAGAGAGAGCCTGAGTATAAGTGAAGCGATGATCCCACAGACAGAAGCAACAAGGGGGAAGAGCTAAGGATCCCTCATGGGAAGATATTTACACTACCACTGAGGCAGTAACCTGTTACTCTAAATTAGACTTGAATTAGCTGTAATGCACACTACAAACTCTAGCACAGTGTAATTGATGTATTAAGAAAAAGGGGGTGGGGAAATGGGTACACTTGTTCATTGTTGGTGGGACTGCAAAATGGTGCAGCCAATTTGGAAAGCAGTATGGAGATTTCTTGGAAAGCTGGGAATGGAACCACCATTTGACCCAGCTATTCCCCTTCTTGGTCTATTCCCTAAAGACCTAACAAGAGCATGCTACAGGGACACTGCTATATCGATGTTCATAGCAGCACAATTCACGATAGCAAGATTGTGGAACCAACCTAAAAGCCCTTCAATAGATGAATGGATTAAAAAATGTGGCATTTATACACAATGGAGTATTACTCTGCAATAAGAAATGACAAAATCATAGAATTTGGAGGGAAATGGATGGCATTAGAGCAGATTATGCTAAGTGAAGCTAGCCAATCCTTAAAAAACAAATGTCAAATGTCTTCTTTGATATAAGGGGAGTAACCAAGGACAGGGTAGAGACGAAGAGCTGGAGAAGAAGATTAACATTAAACAGGGATGATAGGCGGGAGGGAAAGTGAGAGTTAAGGGAAATTGCATGGAATTGGAAGGTGAGCCTCAGGGTTATACACAATTACATATAAGAGGAAAGGAGGAGTAGGAGAAAAATTATATAAGTGGAAGAAACGATTTATGGTAGAGGGGATGGAGAGAGAGAAGGGGAGGGGAGGGGAGGGGAGGGGAGGGGGGACAGTGGAGAATGGGATAGACAGCAGAATACATCAGTCACTAGAAAGGCAATTTGTAAATCAATGGAAATGTAACTGATGTGACACAGCAATCTGTATACGGGGTAAAAATGGGAGTTCATAACCCACTTGAATCAATCTGTGAAATATGGTATATTAAGAACTATGTAATGTTTTGAACAACCAACAATAAAATAATTAAAAAAAAAAGAAAAAGGGGGAAAAATAGCGTCCTGAAAAACGTTCAACTGAAATGAGAAATGGTGCAAAAATAGTAGTGAACAAAAAAACTTCAACAAACAATAGTAAGAAAGACAAAACCATGAAAATTTTGATAGATATTATGGCTACTTTAACACTGATCCCAATTAACCTAAATGGCCTAATATACGCTAATTAAAAGATTCACTGTTAGAGTGGATAAAAAGCAAGGCCCAACTACATGTTACCTATATGAAACCCACTGTATATAAAAGAATAAGGGATGGAAGTGGCTCAGGGGTAGAGAACTTGCCTGGCATGTGGGAGGCACTGGGTTCGATTCTCAGCACTGCCTATAAATAAATAAAAATAAATAAAGGTCTATCAACAACTAAAAAAAATATTTTTAAAAAAGTAAAGGGATGGAAAAACTACACCATGCTAAAGCTAATCAAAAGCAGGGTGAGATAGCTCTATTAACTTCAGACAAATCTGCATTCAGAAAATTGTCAGAAACAAAGAAGGGCAGTACAAAACGATAAAGGATAAACTTTTAATATATATGTGCATGATAAAATAAGGTCAGAATTTATGAGGCAAACATAGATAAAACTCTGAGGAGAAATTTACAAATATGCTACATATTATTCTCAAACTCACATGGAACTTCCACCAATATAGACCACATTCTGGACCAAAATACCTAACTCTATAAACTTAAAAAATTGACATCACACAGTGTATAGCCATGGGCAGTAAAGATTTAAAATAGAAACCAGTGACAGAAGGATGTCTTCTAAATAACGTGAAGAAAATATCTCAAGAGAAAATTTAAAATATTTTGTACCAAATGAACATGGAAATCTAAGATCAAAAATTTCTCTAAAAGCAGTAAGTACTTAGAAATTTAGAGCATTAAGTACACATTATCGAAATAGAAAAGACACCTAACACACACACACACACACACACACACACACACACACACACACACTAGCAGTACTTGAAGGTGAACCCAAAGCTGCCCTAAAACTGAGCTACAATCGCAGCCCTTTTTAAATTCTTTGTTAAAATTCAGAGGCAGGGTCTCACTGATTTGCAGAGGCAGTCCTCAAACTTGGAATTCTCCTGCCTTAGACTATGGAGTCACTCGGATTATAGTTCCACCACACCACCACACCACCACACCAACCCTAAAGTTAGTAACCTGGGCTTTCATCTCGGGAAAATAGAACAACATAATAAATAATAATAACAGTAATAAAGGAATAGAAGTCAATGAAATTAAAATGGGAATTTAATAGATTAAAATCAATGAAACTAAAAGCTAGTTCTTTCAAACTATTCATAAAGTTGATAGGACTGCAGTGTAGCTAACTAAGGAAATGGGACACAAAATATTAATATAAAAATGCAATAGGACATCACCATAGATGCCCTAGACATTCAAAGGATAAAAGGAAATAGTATAAATGGTCTATGTCTACAAATATGATAACCTAGATGACTTTGATAACTTCAATTAATTTCTTGAAAGACACAATCTGCAAAAACTCACAAGAAGAAATAGAAAATGTGAATAGACCTGTATCTATTAAATAAATAGAACAAATAAAACAGAAGACACCAAGCTCAAATTGCTTCACTGGCAAATCAAAACATTTTAAGAAAAATATACCAAATCTTTATATTCTCTTCCAGAAGAAAAAAAAAAGAAATCACATTTACATGATTCTATGAGACAAGCATTACCATAACAACAAAAACGACAATAATTAGAAAGGGAAGATACAGATTAATAGCTCTCATAAAGAGAGTCACAAAAATATTAACAAATTGAATCCAAGAATGTATAAAGTAAGCATGAGTCATGATAGAGTACGGTTTATTTCTCACCATGAAAACCTGTTTTCAAATTTAAAAAATTCAAAAATGTAATCTATCATATAACCACGCTGAAGAAGAAAAATTATATGATCTTATCAATAGATGCTTAGGAAACTTAAGCCAAAATATATCAGCTATTCATGATAAAACTTAGAAAAATATAAAGGAGCAGTTTCAGAACTTGACAAAGAATAGCTACAAAAGCCTACATACAGGTAACATCACACTTAACAGTGAGAAATTAGAAGAAGTGTTACTGCTATGATCAGGAATAAGGATGTCCCCCTTTACCACATCTTTACAACATCGTAATGCAAGTCCTACTTAGTGCAATAACATGAAGAGATGAAGTAAAAAGTATGTACAGTTCAAAATGGAAGAAATAAAGCTCTCCTTTGCATATAACATGACTATCTATGTATAAAACACTAAGGAATTGACAAAAAAAATGTACAATTTGAAAGCAGTTATAGTAAAATTGCAGTATAAATGTCAGCAGCTTTCCTATATGAGCTGAGGCTGTACATCTGGCAGAAGGGTATGGTGAAGCAAAACTGCTCCCCTTAATAACACTTGGAAGCAGAGAGAAAGAAAGAGGAAGGTGCCAGGGACCATATTTACCATTACAGAGCATGCCCGCGGAGACCTACGCCCTTCAACTTTAACCTAATCAGTGTCTTTGTCCCCTCTTGCTTTCTATTTTCTGTAAGAAATTCAAATGAAGAGTCCTGGGATCCTAGCCTTGCTAGGCATATAAAGTCAGATACGTCTTTCTCAGAAACTGCCACGTAAAAATATATCTAATCAATCCATAGATCAAGAAACAGTTGTTATACAAAGGCATGTTTTGTTAACTTTATATTTATTTTTTAATGTGTCAACAACAGAAGAGTCTACTAGATCCTCTTGTCTCAGACACTATTCAGAAATTAGTTTTCTCCAATACACAAGGATATGCAATCTGCAATCGTCTTTGCAAACCCATGCTAAAAATAAAACTAACTGGCAAAAATTGACAGTAAGAGCCCAGAAGAGTTAGAGGATTTCAGCGGTTCCACCACTCTTGTTAAATATTTAAAATGCTGTTTTGATAATAAATTCTTCAAATCAAAGTGAGCAGTGGGCTTCCAGCTTCTATTTTATTTGGGGTCTTACATTATTAAAGTCATGTACTAGGAGGCGCTGGAAAGCCTGGAGAAGCAAGAACTTTGCTAAAATGTTGTGATACAATCATCTTAATAGAATGAATATCCAGCTCAGTTTTAGGACCTCAAATTATATTTTTTTTGTCCTCTATATAAAACTCAGTTTCAAAAAAGAGAAATCATCCCTAAATGATTAGATATACATAAATTCATGAAAGAGAAAAGAAAATGCAATTAGCTATGTTTACCCAGCTAGGAAAGGACATATTTCTCTGTCAATTACTATTATATAGAGCTCTATCAGAGCAGGGAAAATAGATTCCTTTTCCAGTCAAAATTTCTTTGAATTCTACTTATTTACCTGTAGTTATATTAGGATTCTGATAAAAGCAGTAGCCTAAAACATTAAAGGTACACTACCAAAAGGAGACACAGTACAGTTTATTAAATGATCAATCAACAGCTTGTGCTTTGGCTTGAAGGTTTTTTTTCCTTTCCTGCATAAAAATCTGTGGGCATTTATTCTAGTTTTCTAAATGGAACATTTTTAACTAGATTTCTGTGTCATTACAAGTAACTTATTCAGAGAAATGAGTCTCATGGCCAAGGAATGGTCAAACTTGGGTTTATAGGAAATTATTATAAGGCTCTATGTAAGCAAAAGAACAGAATTGTATATTACCACTTGTTTTTCTATGGATCCACTATTATCTAACTTCGATGCATAATTTCTGAGTATCCTCTTTATGCAACCACAAAAGGCAGAAGATGGAAACATCTGCTTCTTTCCACAATTTATTGAAATTTCTACCCTCAATTTATTAAAATTGTCTGATTTTAGCTGGTTCTATCATGATGGTCAACACTCTACTATTATCTGATGCAGAAACATAAGAATTTAAAATATCAGCATGGCTAGATTTGATCAGTAATTTCCCACTAAAACTCCCCTGGCAACAGGTTGCTCTTTAACTGGCTATAGGAAAAATGTTCAAATGCATTCCTATTTGTCCTGTCATAGATTGCAGTAATAAACAACCGACAAAACAAAGCAAATATTAGTCAATATCTATATGTGTATATAACTATCCCTATCTATGTAAATCCTACCTACATGACATTTTTAATGCATTAAATATTCTCCCTGGGTATTAAAACTGCTGGAGCAATCAAATTCGAAGCTTATCATCATTATAATGCCATATAACATTTGGTTCCCTCTTACTGAGATTGATGAAATAACTCAGCAATTTTTTCATCAGAGCCTTTCTGTTCCTTTTAAAAATAATTTCACTTTAATATCATCTTTCAGTTTTATCTAAAATGAATACAATGTTAGAAATTTCCAGTTGGTGAAAATCAAGAACTTTACAACATGCCTTGCTTTTTTTCTACTCCTCTGTCAATTTTTATGAATAAAAGATAGGAAGACAAGTGAAGACCCTTGACTTGTGTCTTATCTAAAGGAAGGATTAGATTAATTAAACTAAGAAGAAATAACCTTCACCTGATATAACTAATATGTAAGTTGTCAACTCTCAATGAAAAGCTCAGTATTAAACCCTACAGAAATTATAGGGGACCTCAGGTTGAAAATGAAGAGTTAGTTCAGTCATTATTAAAAATTTTATATACTTCAAACACTTACTTAATATTTTTGAGAGATAAATCTTTATGTATTTTCCAAAAAAAGATTCAACAAATTTTCACAATACTATTCTAGAAAATATTCACTGATTTTAAATGATTATAAACAACTCAGTTAATTTCCCTTTAACTAACCCCCAAAACTAAAAACAAAAGTTCTGAAGAGGAAATTTTAAAAATAACAGACTAATTGCACTTGAAATATATTATAGTAAAATTGACAGCATATTCTCAAAAATACAGATGGACATATATAGGTATTTATATGGAGATATACAGATGGAAATAATTCCATCATAAATGTAATAGGAGTTTTAAAATAATGTCAAAGAACTAAGCACATAAATTGTCAAAAATACCATAAATAGAATATAAGTAATAATTATTGTGTGACTTAAACTAAAGATCTTGAATTCCATTCTGATGGAAATTACTTTTTAAACATCACAAGATAAATAGCCAAATGTTACCAATTTAAGAATAGAGACAAGAAGATATCACTGTAGCCAATTCTATTGAGTAAATACATTTTAATGATAGAAATAATGATTTAAAGTTATGTTTTTAATTCTTAATGCCATAAATCAAGGTTGACCAATTGTGAGTCTTTGAATTTTTGTCCTAGTGTATGTGTGTGTGTGTGTATGTGTATGTATATATATATATATATATATATATACACATATACACAAATATAACTTTATATATATATATATATGTGTGTGTGTGTGTATATATATATATATATATATACAAATATAACTTTATATATATAAAGTTATATTTGAACACAGCCAGATTTATTCATTTGATTATTTCTATAGTTGCCTTTCCATTAAAACTTTAAACTTGAATAGTTGCAACCACTCTATAGCTCACAAGCCTATTTACAATTGGCCTTTTAGGAAAAGTTTTGCCTACTCCTGCCCAATAAGTTACATTCCCTTTGACTTGGAACAATGATGACACACAGTAGCCTAAAGATGTGTATGTGTACATCAATGAAAGAGAGTGAAGCACAGAGAAAAAAGGGGAAGAAGTGGGATCTTCATTAGAATTATATTTCTTGCAGCCACTAGAACCTTTAAATGTGACTACTTATGTATTCAGATAAATATTAAAAGTTTATAAAATCATGGAAACTAAAAAGTTCACCCAAAGCAGAAGTAGTGAGATTCCGAATCATTTTAAGAAGATAAATTTTAATAGACTTTTTTTAAAAAAAAAGTCTTGCTTTGATCTAGTACAGAATGTTCATTTCCTCAATATATGCCACCATTTCTATCATATTCATTTTTGCAAAATTTATGCCAGGAACTTGGTAAAATAAGAAATAAATAAAAGAGGTAGAGGACTCTGTGAATATGACAGAATAAAAAACACCAAATAGATAACATTGCACTAGCAGAACCAGGTAACAGCCTCTTTCCCCACCTTCAGCTCCAGGGAAGGCAGTTGTGTATGTGTTCCAGGAGAAGCTTGGGTTCAGTTTGCACAGGCAAGGCTAAAGAAAAAGCAGCCTGTCCTTCAAATGATGGGGATCTGTGCTTAGATGACTACTGTTTCTGATCATAGAGGTGACAAAGAGGTGGCAGGCCACTGGTCTTACACTTCCATTATTGTTTTAATTTTAGAAATCACAGCCAAAGAATTCGAATATCTGGTGCCATTTTTCCCCTTCGTTTTCCTCTTTATTAATGCCAGACATTAAAGACCAGGATATTAAAAAACTATACATGTGTGAGTTTCTCTTTTTGTCCTCAGTTCTATTCCATTGGTCTACATATATGTTTTTATGCTAGCATCATTCTGTTTTTGTATAGCTCTGTAGTATAATTTGAAAGTGGGAATGCGATTCTCCAGCCTTGCCCTTTTTGCTCAAGATTTTTGCTTTGACTATTCTAAGTCTTTCATTCTTCCATATGAATGTTGGGATTGATTTTTTCTATTTCTATGAACTAGATCATTGGTATTTTGATGTATATTTTGTTAAATCTGTAGTTCAATTTTTGCAATATAGACTTTTTAAAACAATATGAATTCTGCTTATCAATGAATGCGGAACATCTTTACAACGTCTATTGTCTTTAATTCCTTATTTTTTTTATTTGACTTCTGTCGCTTTCCTTTTAAAGGTCTTTCATCTTCTTAGTTGTATTTTTTCTTTTTTTTTTTGAGGCTGTTTTGAATGAAATTATTTTTCTGATTCCTTTCTCAGCAGATTAATTTTTAGTGTGTAGAAAACCTGTTGATTTCTGTATGTTAATTTTGTATCCTGCTACTTTGATGTATTTGTTTGTAGGTTCTACAAATCTTCATATGGGTTTTAGAAATCTTCATTTAGGATTTTCTAAATTCAGGATCATATTATCTGCAATTGGGGATATTTTGACTTTTTCTATCTTCTTTGTATTCCTTATATTTCATTATTTTACCTAGTAGCTTTGGTTAAAATTTTGAGTACATATTGTGTAGGAGTAGTGAGAATAGAAATCCTTATCTTGTTTCTGGGTTTTAAAGCATTAGAATAAATGCTTTCAGTATTCCTCATCCAGTGTGATATTGGCTTTGGGTTGTCATATATAGTCTTTAGTATATTGAGCCAAGTTTTTTCTATGTATAGTTTCTTCAGGATTTTTATCATGAAGGAATAGAGGATTTTGTTAAAGACATTTTTCTGTGTCTATTGAGATGACCATATGAACCTATCCTTCTTTCTACTCATGTGGTGAATAGAAGAAAAATTATTAATTTGCATATATTGAACTATCATTGCATCCCTGCCATAAAAACAACCTGAAAACAGAGCATGATATTTTGATGTATTGTTATTTACAAATCTTTTATTAGGGATCTCTGCATTTTTTTTTGCATTAAAGATATAGGTCTATAATTTTCTTCCCTTTATATGATTTTATCTGGTTTTGAACATTTCCCCTAGTTTATATATAAAGTTATATTGAAACACAACTAGATTCTTTAATTGGAGTATTTCTGTCATTGTGGTTTTGGTGTCAGGGTGATACTTTCTTTGTAAATGTGCTTGGAAACATCCCTTCATCTCTGTTCCATAGGATACTTTGAGTACTACTACTGTTAATTTTTTAGAGATCTGATACAATTCAACTGTGAATCCATCTGTGCCTGGGCTTTTGTTTTTTGAGGATATTTTTTATAATCACTTGAATCTCATTCTTTATTATTTGTCTCCTTAGGTTTTATGTTTCCTCTTGGAACCATTTTTATTGTTTTATATGTATCCAAAAATTTACTACTTCTTCAGAGATTTGCAATTTTATTGCAACAGAACCTTTCAAAATAATCTCTAATGATTCCCTGGATTTCAGTGGAATCTATTGCAATAGTCTCATTTTCATCTTTCATTTTATGTGAGTCTTTTCTCTCTTATGCTTAGTTGGGCTACAGTTTGTCTTTGATATCTTTTCAAAAACCACCTCTATTTCATTGATACTGTGAATTGCTTTTTTATTCTCCATTTCATCATTTTCAATTCTGCTATTTATTTTTGTTTTTTGGAATTTTTTTCTTTATTTTTCCAATACCGAAATTCATTATCAGATTATGTCTTTGAGATCTCTCTGATTATCTTATGTAGGAAAAACTTGCCTCTTACTTTGCGTTCCCTATATCTCACAGATTTTGATAAGTTGTATTTCAATTTTTGATTCTAGGAATTTTGTGAATTTTCTCCTTGCTTTCTTCAATGACCTACTCATCATTTTAAACTGTATTATTCAATCTTCGTATATTTGTGTGGTTTCCTTTTATTATTTTCCTTGCAGTGGATTTCTAATTTCATTCCATTATGATCTGAAAAAAGACAAGGAATTACCTCTCTCTCTCTCTCTCTCTCTCTTATTTTAATGCCTAATATATGATCATTTTTGGAAAAAGTTACATGAGTGACTAGAAAGAATTAATATTCAGGTGGTGTTGGATGAGTATTCTTTAGATATCTATTAAGCACATTTGATTTATCATAGATTTTAAATTGCCTGTGTCTTTAATGATTTTCTGTCTAGATGACCTGTGTTTTGGTGAGAGTGGTATATTGAAGTCTACCACTGTTATTGTATTAGGGCCTATGTGTTCCTTTATATTGAATAAGGTTTGCTTTGTGAAATTGAATATGCATTCATGGTATAAGCATTTATAATGGTCACATCATCTTGTTGGATTTTTTTCATTTACTAACATATGTAATGAACTTTTGACTTAAAGTTGGCTTCACTGGATATGATAAAAACTATTTCTTCTTTATTTTTATTCCATTTGCATGGAATGTCATTTTTATCCATTCCTATAGGCCTGTGAATATCTTTGCCTGTGAAATATGTTTCTTGGAGGTAACATACAGTTGGGTTTTGTTTTTTTTTTTTTCAGTTTTCTAATCTGTGACTTTTAATTAGAGAATCAAAGCTATTTACATTGTGTTATTATAGCAATGTGTCTATCGCTTGCTGTTATTTTGTTTTAATCTACTGTTTGAATCATTGCTAAATTTCAGAGGTTTATCCATTATTCTATTAGG
Source organism: Spermophilus citellus (assembly GCF_964194105.1). Classification (NCBI taxonomy): domain Eukaryota; kingdom Metazoa; phylum Chordata; class Mammalia; order Rodentia; family Sciuridae; genus Spermophilus; species Spermophilus citellus. The sequence goes on along the minus strand of NC_138196.1, from coordinate 67,552,947 downwards.
ATACATTCTTTCCCATGTGCTCTGGGTTACTTTTATCTTCCTTGTCTATGGACAGGATTCCTTTCACAATCTTCTGCAATGCTAAGCCTTGGAAACATTTTAAAATGTATTTCACATTTCTTCCCATAACACATTTCTGTCAATAGTTCTAAGTACTAATTAAGATTAATTTATATGTGTGATAGGCTTTGTAATAACCCTGTAATGATGTCCATGTTCTAATCCCTTCAACCTGTGAATATTTTAACTTTCATGTCAAGAAAAATTATTGTTGTAGATAGAATTAAAATTGCCACTAAGGTTTAGACAGTGTCGATTGTCCTGAATTTTAAAGTTGGACTTAATGTTATTGCAAGGATTTTTAAAAGTGAAGGGGAAGAAGAATTAACATGACTTGAGAAAGACTCAACCTTATTGTCTTTGTCATGAGATAATGAATGTGTTTGGCCTCAAGAAACAATCAAAAACAGGGAAGAGATTCTCTCCTAGAGCTTCAACATGACACACTTAGGCCTTAGCCCTTTCAGGTTTCTGATCTAGATAATGATAAGATCATAAATTTGCATTCTCTAAGTTATATGGTTAACTGTGCTATCATAGTTTGTGGTAATTTGTAGCATTAACAATAATAAATGAATACAATCCATCACAGAAAAGGTCAAGAGTAAAAAATGTTTCAGAAATGAAATAGACCTAAGGATAAAGGCCAATTTTTCTATGGCCCTGGAGACTCCATCAATATTTTCCATGTCTGTTGATAAATATTTTTTATGTAAAATAATATTTATCCACAGTAAATCTTAGTGACTATTTTGATCTAGTATCACATTGACATACTTACTTCAGGTTTAGAAATACATAAGTAAACTTTTCATTTTTTTATCTTTTTTTTCAAGTCTTGGTTATTCTTAGCCTTTTGTATTTTCATATGAATTTCAGAAGTTGTATGCCACATTCAAAACTATAAATTCAATTGAGATTGTAACAAATCTAAAGTCTCTAGATTATTTTTGAAAACTATTTTTCAGCCTCTTCTGATAGTTACTTTATGTTTTTTCCAGAGTATTTGCTTGTAAGTAGCTCAAGGAATAGAGAAGAATATATTTTTCCATCTTATCTGGATCTAGGATGACTACTGAATATTTTAAAGTATCGTAACAGATAATCTTTCAAAAAGAGATATAGCCTATAAATAAGTGAATTTTTATAATAGCCATGGCCAAAGAACAATAAAAAAATGAAAACATATATAATAAGCTGAAACAAGCTAATTATCATATATAACAAACATCAGATGTCTATAATATGTCAGAACACTGTAAATATGGTAGTAATCCAAAACAAATTTACAGTAGGATAAATATATTTATAAAAATAAATAAAATTTTTAATATCACTCATGACTTAGAGCAAATTAAGGCCTAATGAGATATGATATGGCATGCAACTTCTAAAGTTTATATGAAAATGCAAAAAGGCTAAGAAAAGTCAGGATTTGAAAAAAAGGATTAAGAACTGAAAGGATTAGTTTACTTATGTATTTATAAATCTTTAGCAAGTAGGGTGATGTCACAAGTGGTAATTGTCATTTATTAGATTGGTTGATAATTAAATATTTGATAATATTCAGGGCTAGAAAATAAGTGAAGGAATGTCTACACTTACAAAGTATTTATTTGTAAAATAAATCTTTATAGAGGGGAATATGGACTATTTTGAATTTCAGATGCCTTTGCAATCAGCAATTCCATTTCTAGAAATTTATCCTGCAGTTATCTACATACATGCACAAATGAAATGGATAACATGATACAATGTAGCATTATTTGTAATAAGGAAAAATTGGTAATAGCACTCCTATCCATTAATAAATAAGTATTTCATTATTTACTTATGCTATACCTACTTTTACAGAAACTCAATAAAGATAGAAAGAGCATTCTTCTTGTCTGCCACCACACCTGTAGATCTGAGCACAAAGTAATGCATACATATTGAATAAATGAATAGAATAATGAAGAAGATGCAGACCACCATAGAAAATATTCTGCATTCTTTAAAGAAAGTGGACCGAATATATAATATATCATAACAGACTTAATTCTAAACCAGAAGTTACATGTATTTAATATGATATGTTGTATATTTATACAGAGCATTTTTAACAACCTAGAGATGAATGGGGGATGTCACCAAGTTTCTTCTTTAACCTGTATTTTTATATTTGAAGTATTTGTATATTACATATTATTAATTGAAATAATGAACCTTTAAGTGACTCCTGAGCTAATTTTTCCTAGAATGCCCTTCTCTTGTTAGAGAATCTAAAGAATTGTTCTATATTGCCACCATACATACAGTATTTTTGAGCAAATTTGAAAATCTCTGTTTTCTCGGTTTTTTAGATTAGTGAAATATTATTTTAAAAAGAGTTAATGTTTTCAACCAGAATGTCTTAAAAATTATTTCATCGTCCCAAAGGAGTGACAGTTGCAGAATAAATATACCAATGAGTCTGCATGAAGTGACCATAGAAATAATTTCTTCTTCTTGTCTTCATCATTTAGTCATAATAAATAAACACAGGCAAATTAAATGAAATCATTTAAAACTTGGGTCATTATCAAGAAAAGCAAAATAAATTGGTTGATACTACTTTAAAAATATTCAGTAACCTTTTCAAACTTCCAAAGCCAGTGCTGAAGAGTACATCTTTAAGTATCTCTGACGGAGGATGTACCAAGTACACAATTGAGCACACTGAGATTGAACACACAATTGCTGTGCTTTTAAGCAGTAATAGCTGCATCAAAATCAGCAGGATATTATATCACAGTACCAAGCAGAGACAAATCCAGCCAGGTATTCAAGTACAATGAAAAGGGAAAGATTTGTTGACACAGTAAGGTTTGATTCTTGAAAGTAATAACTTGCAAACTGAGCAGAATATAATGACTCTTCCACATTTTTTAAGAAGAAAAATTTATAAGGACAATATGTCCTTCTTAGCAACAAATAAAATGATAAAAAATGAGTTAGAAAGGTAAGTGTAATGACAGCCTTCAAAATATGTAAAAAAAAAACAATTCTAAAAGGTGATTAGCAAAATAATTAGAAAATTATAATAAATAATGTTAATTATTATCTTCATATGTTTTCATTAATATAAGCATTAGGCATGTCATTGGTATATGCAGTAGTTTTAAAAAGTGCACCATTAAAGCTATTTTATTCCAATTAAGGTCTATTATAACTAAAATGTACTAATCAGAGTGAATGTTATTTTCAGCATATATTGCATAGCACAATACCTGTCATGCTTCATAAATGGAATAAACAAAAGTATTAAGTATTAGGCATTGTTCTTCATTTGAACACAAACTGAAGATCTTTTTTGTCTATTTTTGTGAAGAACCTCCTAAAAAGTAGAAAATACAATATAATGGCTGCTATGGTGTGCCTGCCATATGTAACCAAGCATACTCCAGCTGCTGAGTACTGTTTAGTCAGTTTTTTGTTGCTCTGACAAAAATATTGAACAACAACAACTCACAGGAGGAAGATTTTATTTTTGTCTTATGATATCAGACATCTAAGTTCATAGATAGCCCACTGCATTGTTCTGGGCCCAGGGTGAGGCAGAACATCATGGGAGAAGGATGCAGTAGAGGGAAGCTGTTCCCCTTATAGGATTATGGAAAGGGGGGTGCAGGAAGAAACAATCCTTCCAGTGACCCCCCTCTTATAGCCATACCCCACCTGCCAATGTTTACCACCCAGTTAGCCTCTTTCAACTGGAATCAATTGATTAGGTGACATATCTTGTAGTCTAATCATTTTACCTCTGAATATGCCTGTATTGACAGGAGTTTGGAGAAACACCTCAAATCCAAACCACAAGTAGCATGAACTTATAACTGAATCCCACCCTTACATTTGCCAGCAGTTGGAAGAAATTGCCTGGCCCCAAATGAAGCAACTACTCAGGGTGTGCCTATGTTCAGTTCTTGCCATTGTACTTGTTCAAAAACTCAATCTTCTTGTTTTAATTTATACTAACTTTGAAACCTTATCTTGGTTACTGATATTTCAGTTTTTCAAACAAGTCAGCATCTTCTCCTCCCCAGTCCTGCTTCCATGATTCCCTCATGGCTGTTTTTTCCAAAAGCATTCCCCAATCAAATTCCTGCACACACACATTTGACATACGGAGCTTATTTCCTGGGCAATCTAAATTTAGAGAGTTGGTCAAGAGTGGTCTGAGGAAGCATATTCTAAAATAAGTGTGGAAGACCACACTGTGGCAGATCACGCTGTCTGCTGACCTTGAAGAATCCTTCCGTTGGGTGATTTGACAACACCTGGCACAGGACAGCAATGCCAACGTTAAATTTACACAAGTGTTGAATTGAATTTGTTTACACTTGGTAAACAAATGCTTCTTATGATCTCAGGATGTGGCTGAGGTTAAGGAAGTTGTAATTATAAGGACAATAGAATCAGGTAGCCATTGCTCTGTAGGTTAATACCCTTACAGAAAAGCAGTGAAAACTTTTTGGTACCATACAAAAAAGAAACTGAATTCCTGTAACGGATGGGTTAAATGTTTGGAGATTAGGCTTTGGACTTCCTTATATAAAATAGGAAGAGAAGACCACAACTCTCTTATATAACCATAATACTAAGGTTAGGGCCCTGGATGGAGAAAGGAAGAACCCAGAAATTTCTGAGGGGAGCTCTTTTTAATGCACTTAAATTTTTGAATCTCCAAGATATCCTGGAACTCCAGAGACTAGAGCAGTGTCCCTTTCCTCTCCATTAAGGGTTGCCAATGGTTCTTCCTTGTGGACAATCCAAGGCCTCTACGCTGAGGATATACTATACTTATTTTCCTGGATGCCAAACAATAGCTAGATTTAATCCATAGCCTAGCCATTCTGGTCCTACTAAGAAAGAAAAAAGCCTATGCGCCATGATTCTAGGCTCCACCCAACATATACTTCACAAGATAATATGTCTGCAAGAACTAGATCCTGGAGTACCTGGATCAAAGTTCAGAAACAAAACATTCATAAAGGAAAGTTTACCCACCTATGATATAGGACTTTGTATCTTGAAATGATACCTGACAGTTGATGCCAGTAAGAGCCTATAATGGCCCTTGGAACACAACAGAATGCAACGATCCACTCCAAATGAAAAAGAAATGCGAGAACTGCCGCAGCAAAGGAATAAAAAGTTCACATGAGTCATCATACATAATGTGTAACCGATGTGATTCTGCAATCTGTATACGGGGTAAAAATGGGAGTTCATAATCCACTTGAATCAAATGTATGAAATGTGATATGTCAAGAGCTTTGTAATGTTTTGAACAAGTAATAATAATAAAAAAGTAGATATCTTAGGTATAGAGCATATATATGTGTGCACATATTTCTTTATGTGGGATTATAGACTGTATATACAATACACATATGTAATATATATTTCTGCATAAAGATAGAACCCATTATCTCACATTGTTCCACAGGAGGTCCTAGAGGACATTTAGCTCATCAAAAATGAACATATTGAAGAAAGGGATAACAGTTCCAATGAGAAGCTCTTTAATGGCTACCTTCTGTAGGCCAGGGTGAGTAATATACAACTGAGCCATGGAATGGTAATGGTAATAATAGCCTTCCCTCCAAAAAATTTTACTTAAATTCCTGGATTAAAAGTGGATACAATTAAAATAAAAAACAGTGAGTTTGTAGTAGCAACTAGGAGGCCTGACTACAGAGAGCTATGAAGATGTTTAGCAGATCACAACATTACTAGCAGCAAGATCAATAGGCAGTGAAGAAGAGTATTGATCAATCTGTACAATACAAAAATAATCAAGATAAATGATCAGGAGACTAAGGATGACCTCATATAAGAGGTCAAATGGGTCTATTGATACCCAGTAAATTTTTAAAATATTTTTAGTTGTCAATGGACCTTTATTTTTACTTATTTATATGACCCCCGTGAATATTTATGCAGCTAATGATTGTGTCATTGAAATTAACATATTTCAAGTTTGACATTAATACATTGACCTGTGAGAAATGAACTATCAGAGTGAAAAAGACTAAGTAGAAGCTTTTGAAACTACACACAATCCATCAAGAAACCAAAACAAAATATTATTGTGTCTGCTTGAGAATGTGGTGATCAGTCTGGAAGGATTTTTATGGAGGCCTCATCATGTAATCATGGCCAATTATTCTTTCTATTTATAATCCCCCTTCCTTCTCTAAGGAATAGAGAATGAAGCTGAAAGTTCTCAAGTTCATAACATGGCTTGATCTTATGGTGATCATCCCCTATCCAAGAACCCACCAAAAAGTACCTTATTAGAACAAAAGATGTTCTATCACCTAAGAAATTACCATGATAAGGAGCTATGTCTTAGAAGCCAAGGTAGAGACCAAATATTAGAAGAAAAGTTTCTCCTAGCAATCCTACAGCTCATGAAATTATAAGGTTTGGGGAATTCTGTGCTAGAAATGAAGGAAAGCAAATGATATTCAGTCATATGCCTCATAATGATGTTTTGGTTAAAACATGACAGTCTACATATATAACAGTGATCTGATTAAATGATATCACCTAGTGATATTGCAACCATCTAAGTATACTTTATGATTTTTATGTGATCACAAAGTCACCTACAGGCAAATTTCTTGAAACATATTCCTGTTCTTAAGTGGTGCATTATTACATATATATTTCATTGTTCACATTCATGTTTTTGGAATCTTGTGGCATGCATTTTTCTTTTCAGAAAAACTATTTCAATTAGTAATATGCATTTAAGTTTTTCTCCATGCCCTTCATAGAGTGATAACTTCTATTCAAGACATCAAGATTGCTCCAAATTAAGGTAATTAAGTGTTAAATTGTTAGAAACATTCATGTGCAGATTTTTGCATGCACATGTTTTCAACTCAGTTAAGTAAATGCCAAGGATCATGCCTGCTAGACAGTATGGTATGATTATGTTTAGCTACTTGAGAACTGTAAGACTGTCTTCAAGCATGATTATACCACTTTGTGTTACCTCAAGTAATGAATGAGAGTCCTATTGTTCTATATCCTTACTGGTATTTGAGGTTACCAGAATTTTCTTTTCCCTTAGCATATTAATCACACTTTTAAATGACATTTTGACAGCTGCTCTCTCTCTCTCTCTCTCTCTCTCTCTCTCTCTCTCTATATATATATATATATATATATATATATATATATATATATGACTAATTCAAATTGATTTTCAAACAACAATGTACTGTTTCATAGGTAGTAAAATTACTTTATACTAGAGTATTATCAATTCTTTCCTCATGTTGTTTAGCATGTTTATTGTTCATTTCACTTACCCATAAAGTATAAACACTAAATATATTGTTACTACTATCAGTTGCACAGACTTTTAATTAGATCATCTAAAATTTTAAAATGTAGTTTACTTTTCTTTCACTTATTCCTTCTCTCACACTCTTCCATTTTTTAATATAGTTTCATATAAAGGCAACTCTAATACTGTTTAGTAGGATTTGCTTCCTGGGTTCTCTCTTGTGATACCATTCCAGCTCTATCCAGCTCGATATTGTCTTAGTTCAGGCTATTATACCAAATTACCATAAACTGGGAGGTTTAGACATAATAAATTAATTTATCATAGTTCAAGAAGCTGGAAGTCTGTGTTCTGGCAAGGATCCTTCTCTGTTTTCAAACCTCCTTCTTCTCCTTGATTCTCATGTAGGAGAAAGATCAGTATGCTCTCTGGGGTTCCTTGTATAAGAGTACTAATTCCATTCATGGGTACTCTATCTCTAAGATCTAATTACCTCACAAAGGTCAAACCTCTTAATACCCACATATCATGGGGGTTGGGGGTTAGGATTTCAACATATTAATTTTGGGGAGAACACAAATATGAGTCCAACACAGGTATTTATCACATTTTTTATTAATGTTGTGCAATTATTATATATGTATATGCCCATACAGAATATATAGTAAATTTTGCACACTTAATGGAAACAATCTTATTGTGTATAACTGGCTTGTTTCATTCAATTTCATCTTTTAAGGATTTGCTGGTGCAATAGTTTGGATCTGGAATGTCTCCAAAGTTTCATGTTTTAGAAAGTTGGTCCCTAATGCAGCACTGTTCAGAAGTGGGAAATGGAATCTAACTTCATCAGTGGATAAGTTCATTGATAGATTCATCCTCTGATGGCACTATTCAAAGGTGGTTAAAAACTGTAGCAGGTGGTGCCTAGTAAAAGAAAATGGGCTGCTGGGGGCATGTCCTCGAAGGATTTATCTTGTCCAGCCCTTTCCCTGCTCTTTCCCTTTGCTTCCTGACTGTGGTTATATGAGCAACTCTGCTCCACAATGCCTTCCTCATGACGTTCTGCATCACCTCAGAACCAGAGCAATGGAGTTGAATGACCAAGGACTCAAACTTCTCAGACTGTGGGCCAAAATAAGTGTTTCTTACTGTTTTTCTGAGTTACTTTTTCAAAGCAATGAATAGCTGACTAACAGCTGGCATTAACATGTGGCTTCAGTTTTTTATTTTGTGTTCTTTTGTATAACTCATGCCAAGAATTAGGAAGAGTCAAATAGGCTTACACGTCAGCTTGTTATACTTTTACAGTTGCTGAAGACAAAAGTATCTTGGGTCGGAAAAAAATAGAAGTTATTGTTCGCAGAAATAACAGAGAAGGTAACAGAATCTATCACAGGTTCTTGTGCCTGTTTCTTAAACCTTGATACTTGCAGGGAAATTCAAAGATACCTAAGTGAATACTGAACATGAAGATGGGAGTGTTACAAGAAAGGAACACTGACGTTGGCAACTTGAGTGTTTTCTAAAGCACAGTAATAATGCTTGTTACGAATTGATACTATATTTTAAAACTGTCCACCACATGAGAATCCTTGAAATATAATAAAAAATAAAAGATATTCTTTGCTCATAAGCAAGTAAAAATATGAGAAATTTATACAGAACTCTCTCCTCACTGTCACTTGTATAACTTTGATTTATTGACACAATTGCTAATTTCTATTAACAATTTATCACATATCATTTTTATATAAAATGCTGCAACTAACAGATTTATACAAATCTTAACATACTTTTACATATCCTTCTCTACATGGGTCTACCTTGTTAGTCTGAGTTTGGTTATTCTGTATTCTTTGGCTTTTTTTTTTTTTTTTTGCTTTGTAACAATGCCTTTTTATTTTTTTTCATTCTATTTTTCTTTTTGTACAAATATTCCTCAACTTATGATGGAGGTATATCTGAGTGAACTAATTATGAGTAAAAATGCATTTTATAATTTAATCTGTGGAAAATCACAATACACTGTAGTGTAGCATCTGTTTACCTTCATTGTTGCAAAGATGATGGAACTACGGCTTCTTGATGCTGCTCATCATCTCAAGAGTGTATCATACCATCAAGGACTTAGGAATTAAACCAGAGACCCTAATAGAAGAAAGAGTAGGCCTATATCTTCATCATGTCAGATTAGACCCAGACTTCCTTAATAAGACTCCTATAGTGCAAGAATTAAAATCAAGAATCAATAAATGAGAGGGATTCAAACTAAAAAGTTTCTTCTCAACAATAGAAACAGTCAGTGAGGTTTATAGAGAGCCCACAACTTGAGAGCAAATTTTTACCACACACACATCACATAGAGCACTAATCTCTAGGATTATATAAAACAATCAAAAATCTTAAAACCAAAAACTCAAATAACCCAATCAATAAATGGGCCAAGGAACTGAACAGACACTTCTCAGAAGATGATATACAATCAATCAACAAATATATGGAAAAATGTTCAACATCTCTAGTAATTAGAGAATTGAAAATCAAAAATACTCTAAGATTTCATCTCACTCCAGTCAGAATGGAAGCTATTAAGAATACAAGCAACGATAAGTGTTGGTGAGGATGTGGGGGAAAAGGCACACTCATACTTTGCTTGTGGGACTGCAAATTGGTGCAGCCAATATGGAAAGCAGTATGGAGATTCCTTGGAAAACTGGGAATGGAACCACCATTTGACCCATCTATCCCACTCCTTAGTCTATACCCAAAGGACTTAAGAACAGCAGACTATAGGGACATAGCCACATTAATGTTTATAGCAACACAATTCACAATAGCTAAACTGTGGAACCAACCTAGATGCCCATCAGTAAATAGATGGATAAAGAAACTATGGTATATATACACAATGGAATATTACTCAGCTATAAAAGAGAATAGAATCATGACATTTGCAGGTAAATGGATGAAGCTGGAGAATATAATGCTAAGTGAAGTTAGCCAATCCCCCCCAAAAAAAATGCTAAATGCTTTCTCTGATATAAGGAGGCTGATTCATAGTGTGATTGGGAGGAGAAGAATGGGAGGAATAGATGACCTCTAGATAGGGCAAAGGGGAGGGAGGAGAAGGGAGGAAACAAGGAGTGTAAAAAAGATAGTGGAATGAGATGGACATCTTTACCTTAAGTACATGTATGAAGACACAAATGGTGTGACTCTACTTTATGTATAACCAGAGACATGAAAAATTGTACTACATATGAGTAATATGAACTGAATTGCATTTTGTTGTCATATATAACAAATTAGAATAAATTTTAAAAAGGAGTGTATCATACCATATGTTGCCAGATCAAAAAGATCAAAATTCAAAATTTGACATAAGGTTTCTATTGAATGCATAATACTATCTTCTCTCTGTCCAATTACACTATCTGTTTTGTTTTGGAAAATGGTTTGCTAAATAATTTTATACCAGGATTTTTGCTACTAAAGTGCATCCTCTTTGGTAAGAGTGTATATATGTGCACATATGGACATACATACATATACATATATGCACATATATACATACTCTAATATGTGTAGGTGCATCCTGATAGGGTCATGTGTATGTGTCCTGTCGTTGTGTGTATACACAAGTATGTGTGTGCACTGCATTACCTATAGAGAGAAGTTACACTTTTAAAGTCTCTGTTCTTAGCTTTAATAGAAAAGAAAAGCTAAAGCCTTTTACTAAGTAGCCATTCATAGAACTTTAGCTTCAATCAAAGAAAAAGAAAAGAAATAAAGCAAAGCCCTAGAACAAGAGGGACCTCATTTTCTTTACCTCAGAGTTCCAAACACTTTGGCAAAGATGAAAACAACTTTCCTGCTGGTGTTATTATCTGTGATAGCATATCCTCTCTTCCTCACAATGAGGGCCCAGAAGAACAATCTGTCCCATAGTGTTAGAGGCAATAAAACATGGTCAAGTGAAGAATTTCAGCATAAAAAAAGAAAAAAAATTATATAGATGGGCTGGACAATCACAGACAACAAAAGAACCCAAATCCCTGAATTTTGTTGTTTGTGTTTGTTCCAACTTGGCCAGTTCTTTCTCTATTTTCTTAAGAGTTCCCATAGAGATGAGACATTCACACAGAATGATCCTTTTCAAAGCCACACAGAAACAAAACAGATATGAAAACAAAGAAGCAAAAAGAAAAGAGAATTTAATTTAAACTTGTGATGATGGGAAGCCAAAGAAAATTCCTTTTCTTTTGCTTGTATGATAACTTGGAATGGCAGTAATTTTGCTAAATGTACTTTTCTTCTGATAGCTCTTAGGAAATGGCCTTGTACTTAATGTTCTATTCCAAGCTTTGAATAATGAAATTTTATAAAATAAAAAATTCTACGGAGAGCTATCTGAGTACTGTTTTAGAGTGAAAACAACATTTTTTTGAACTGAGTAATATTGTTTTTAATTACAAAAGTTATATATTTGAAAGAAAATTTGTATCTTGCTGCAAAGCACACAGAAAAAAGTTTAAATTTCCTGTGATTCTACTACACAGAGAAAAGCTCAATATTGATATATTAATATCTCTGAACAGTGCACATGTGCGTGTGTGTGTGTGCATGTGTGTGTGTGTGTGTGTGTGTGTGTGTGTGTACAGATATACACAGGTATTTATTTTCTCTCTGTGGTATTCTACCATTTTTTAAAAAAGTAGTTAAAATTATCATGTAAGTATAAGTTTAAATACAGATATGAGAATATATGGTCACTTTTTTTTCCCCACTGAAGAAGAAAAAATACCAGCAATTGGAATTTTTCAAATGGATAGACATAAATGAATTCATGGCATTTGATAAAGTAAAATTATAGTTTATTTTGTTATACTGAAGAAAGTAATAGATGGTATTATCAATTCTGATGGGTACAGCCATCTTAGAGATTTATAGTGAAATATGTCATTTTAATCATTTCATGTACATTTTATCTTTCTTTCTTTTTTTTTTTTTTTTGTACCTGGGATTGAACTCAGGGGCACCCAACCACTGAGCCTCATCCCCAGCCTTATTTTGTATTTTACTTAGAGACAGGGTCTCACTGAGTTGCTTAGAGCCTCACCTTTGCTGAGGATGGCTTTGAACTCATCATCCTCCTGCCTCAGCCTCCCCAACTGCTGGTATTATAGGCATGTGCCACCATGCCTGGCACATTTATCTATTAATAAGAAAAACAATTTTAAGATTTTTGTTCTTATTTCGGGTCACAGTATAATCCTCACAAACAGTAATAATGAGAAAAATGAAAGTATAAACCCCAAATCCTTTCCTTTTATTTCTCTCTGAAGTTAAAAAAGGTTATGCACATATTTTCATATTGCTTTGCCCTTTGTGAACAGTCAAATCAAAGGCCTCCAACCAAACTTCAAAGAGGAACTTGAATTACTTAAAATCTCACAAATTTTATATGATTGTTTTTTTTTTTTTTCCTTCGGCTAGGTGTTCATTGCTTTAAATACTTTCTTATAGCTTGACAGGAATTCTAATTCTACTTCTGAAGTCTTAAAACTTGACCTTGTGGCCAACTGCTAGTGGCCATTCGAGATATATCTCAAGTAGTTATCTCTTGCTCCCCGGATGCCTCCAAATGCATGATTTATATAAACAAGGGATTAATCACAGAGAGAAAGTATGCATGTCTGGAGCAATATGGCTCACAAAAGTATCCTTGTTACCAACTTATTTATAACTTAAAAACTGAAGCACCACTGGAGATCCAATGTGAAAAAATTAAACAATAACATAACAAATAACCCAATCAACAAATTGGCCAAGGACCTGAACAGACACTTCTCAGAGGAGGACATACAATCAATCAACAAGTACACGAAAAAATGCTCACCATCTCTAGCAATCAGAGAAATGCAAATCAAAACCACCCTAAGATACCATCTCACTCCAGTAAGATTGGCAGCCACTATGAAGTCAAACAACAACAAGTGCTGGCGAGGATGTGGGGAAAAGGGTACACTTGTACACTGCTGGTGGGACTGCAAATTGGACTGCCAATTTGGAAAGCAGTATGGAAATTCCTGGGAAAGCTGGGAATGGAACCACCATTTGACCCAGCTATTGCCCTTCTCAGACTATTCCCTGAAGACCTTAAAAGAGTGTACAAGAGGGATACTGCCACATCGATGTCCATAGCAGCACAATTCACAATAGCTAGACTGTGGAACCAACCCAGATGCCCTTCAATAGATGAATGGATAAAAAAAATGTGGCATTTATACACAATGGAGTATTATGTATGCAGCACTAAAAAATGACAAAATCATGGAATTTGCAGGGAAATGGATGACACTAGAGCAGATTATGCTAAGTGAAGCTAGCCAATCCCTAAAAAACAAATGCCAAATGTCTTCTTTGATATAATGAGAGCAACTAAGAACAGAGCAGGGAGGAAGAGCAGGAGGAAAAGATTAACATTAAACAGAGACATGAGGTGGGAGGGAAAGGGAGAGAAAAGGGAAATTGCATGGAAATGGAAGGAGACCCTCATTGTTATACAAAATTACATATAAGAGGTTGTGAGGAGAATGGGGAAAAAAATAAGGGGAGAAATGAATTACAGTAGATGGGGTAGAGAGAGAAGATGTGAGGGGAGGGGAGGGGGGATAGTAGAGGATAGGAAAGGTAGCAAAATACAACAGTTACTAATATGGCATTATGTAAAAATGTGGATGTGTAACCCATGTGATTCTGCAATCTGTATTTGGGGTAAAAATGGGAGTTTATAATCCACTTGAATCTAATGTATGAAATATGATATGTCAAGAGCTTTGTAATGTTTTGAACAACCAATAAAAAAAAATTCTAAAAAAAACACAAACAAAAAACTGAAGCAGAAGATGCCATTGTTCTATCAGACAGTCCCAGCTGTGAACATTAGCTCTGGTCCTCGTCATCCTTCTGTGATCTTTGACCTACTAATTGTCACCAGTGAGCTTGAATTTCCAAATCTGAAGAAACAGAGAACATTTACCTTTGAACCCATATGTATCCTGTCTAACATATAAGCCATTGTTCATTGAATATGGTTTCCCTAAACTTCCCTTATTTAGTTGTATATTTTTGTGAGATAGGTGGGTATGCTTTTAGTATCATTACATATGTTCAAGAAAATTGAGTCCAGAAGTGAAATAATTTACCCCAAGGATTGAAGCTCATAGATGAAAAACAAAAAGCCACACTCAAAACGCAGCTGTATAAACTCAGATTCTGGTTTTCACTCTAGCATACTGTAGAAGGTAACTTTGGGAAGCAAATTCACATTTGCAGTTGCAATAAATTGGTGAATATTACATCAAATTATTATGTTGAAGACATGCTGGGACTGCAGTTTCCTCGTGGTTAATCACAGATGCTATTGTGCTGGTCTGTAGGCTTGATACACAGAAAGCTTCCTGGAGCAGAGAATTTTACAAAAACTATCACACAGAACAACTTTAAATGATTACATTATTTCTTTTCCTGCTATCCCATTTTCCAATTAGTTTCACTGGATATATGTCCTTTCCCCCCTATAGCAATCTGTCCCTGGCCACTGGGCAAGGAATAGATAGCATGAGAAGCTAATTTTACTTTAGCTAACAAATCTCCATTTCTAGGTCCTTACTTGCAATTAATTTTGAATTTGTAGGATAGGGTAAATACAAGCCTGACAAATGCCTACATTTTCCTCATGATAAATCTGATTATTTAAATGATCAAATGTTTAAAGAGACACATACAACTCATAAAGCAGGTTCAATGGGCATGGGGCATTGACAACATGCTCAATATGAAACCAAGCCATTTTCACATTTTAAAATCTAGTACTTTCAGTACTTTTTCAAGTATACTACAGAATTAAAATAAAAAGGTCCATAGACATTTAGATTAAGTATAAAAGAACTCAGCTGAGAGATTACCAAGACATGTGCTCACAAGTAGGTGTTTATTATAGCAATTCCTAGAGTTATTATTATTATGGAAAGTGCATCAGTAGTCATCTTTTAAAAGTCAAATAATTTATAAAGGCAGTTTTCATTATTATTGCAGAGAATGTAAAAACATTGATTGTAGGGTCAGTAATACTCAATATTTTTTTAAATTAAAAATTAGAGTCTTGATTTTTGCTATCAGACAATGGAAATTATATATACTGCTTCACAGGTGGATTATCATTTAAGTACTTGGGACCTTAGAGAGATGTACAGGTCATTGATACAAACTTATTTCCACTGATCCCTTCATGGTCTTACTCTCCTTTTTAAACATCTTAAATTGCAAAAGCCTTCTCATGTACTCTCAATTCTTTTGCCCTTTGTTACCTATATAATGCATGCATCCCAGTGAAAGCTGTTTGAAATTTAACTCTCCTAGCCCATCTCTACACCTGTGCAACCAAATATCATTGAAAAACCACACAGTTGTGCTATCTCACTTTAATTATGGGACCTCTCACCTCAATTATCCATTACTGTTCTCCAGTGATTTTACTGCAGATCATTACTTGTCCACTTACTCTTCCTTTCTCATGAGCGACTTTATACATCTCTTTTCTCCAACCTTAAAAGCTATCTAATCCCTCTTCACTAACAGGTAATGGATGACCTGTAAATTTTGAGTGGGACATCTGAATTTTCACTCAAAAATTACAAATGATCAAAGATATTCCTTTAAACTTCTGCCCTGAATCTATATGACTATCATTCCCTGGCCACAGACAATCTGCCTTGTATTACATTGCTGTTCAAGAAAACCCATATCCAGAACTGAGAGTGTAGCTCCCTGGTAAAGCTCTTGCCTAGCAAGTGTGAGGCTTTGAGTTCAATGGATATTAACTTGTCAGATATTACCACTGACCATCTCTTGCAAAATCACCAATCATCTCCACATTGGCCAATAAATTGATCCTTTCTCAATTGACTCAACTTTTTTTTTCGTCATCCTTTACATACTTATGCTAGAAATTTATTTCTATATTTCACTTTTATTCCATAAAGTCTACTAATTTTATTGTTCCTATCAAAAGACATCTACTTCCCAAGCTTTTTGCTTTGTTGTGTCTCTGTATCTTTGCCCTCCTTTAAACACAAAAGTGCCCCAAGTCTCAACTCTCCTAACTTTCTACTTTCCTCCTGTGTAGTAAACTCTTTCTACTCCAAAGCATCAAATAGCTATAAATATCCACTTTTATGATAATGAATTGACATATTATATTTCTAGTTCATTTATCCCCATAAAACTCCAAGAACGCATATCTGCATCTCTTAAAATAACCATTCACGTGTGTAACAGATGTTTTAAAAATAACATGTTCAAAAACAATACTTCTTGTCTTTGTCCCCCAAAGCTATATCTCCTATAGTGTTCAATTTTGAAGCTTATGGCCAAGACCAATCTTCTAACTGCTCTGACCGAAAGTCTAAGTAATTCTTGATTAATCTTTTTCTTTTACACTCTATAACCAATATAGATGCTATTGTAACATCAAATAAATTTCACACTCTATAACTGAATAGATCTGTGGCTGGCGTAGAGCTTCCTGTTGAAGAGGGTATCACCATAGCAACTGGGCAGTCTCCACTGACACCTTCACAGGGAGAGTTACCAAGAGAGGCATTGCCTCTGTCACAGGACAGTTCAAGATCCATAATTTAGTCACTGTTCCCAATAATATGATCTTATTCTCACTGTCCTATCTGAGTCCTACCTAGTGTTTAATTCAAAATATATCACTACCTCTACCTATATCACTGTTATCCAAGCCAACATCCTTTTTCTTTAGATTATTTCCTAAAGTTTTAACTCATCTTTGGACTGGGTAACTGCTGCAGGCTCTCCAGTGACTTCCCACTGAGGTCTACAGAAGCCTGTGTCTCCTGTAGTGGTTTCTACACAGGCTCTTTAAGATTTTTTCTACACTGCATCTTTACTTTCACTCCAGGTTCTTTGAAATTGCTAAT
Organism: Spermophilus citellus; assembly: GCF_964194105.1. Lineage (NCBI taxonomy): Eukaryota > Metazoa > Chordata > Mammalia > Rodentia > Sciuridae > Spermophilus > Spermophilus citellus. The sequence continues at coordinate 67,535,547 of NC_138196.1, read as the reverse complement.
TCCATTGCCTAGAATTGTATTCGACTAGAGATCCATGCACCCTCTTTTCCTGCAAGATCTTTATTATAGACTGCTTCCTCACACAGGCCTTTCCTAACCACTATACTTGAAATAGCAAGTTTCCCAAACTCCTTTATTTCTCCTAACTGCTTTAGTTTTCTCCATGGTACTTATCAGTATATGATGAAGAATATATTTTATTTATTTATTTTTAGTTTCCTCCCACATTAGAAAAGAATCAGACAATGCACAAATGCAGATAGTTTTCTGGTTGGTGGGTTAATGATATCATAATTTCTGGAATAGGAATTGACACATGATACATGTGCATAATAATTATTAGATAATAATAATATGCACAAAAACATTTTGGAAATTATCAAGTTCTATAAAATGTTGATGCTATTATAACATCAATTAAATCAGGCAGACCTTCTTCCTTAGAGTCTGACATCTGATTTTATAAGTAACCATATTTTTTATTAAGTGCATTCCTATATTCCAAGCATTAAATTTTATATGGTATTAAAACTGTTTAACTCAGAGGACAGTGAGAATAAGATCATATTATTGGGAACAATGACTGAATTATGGATCTTGAACTGTCCTCTGACAGAGACGATGCCTCTCTTGGGAACCCTCCCTGTGAAGGTGTGTGTGGAGACTGCCCCCTTATTATGGTGACATCCTCTTCAATAGAAAGTTCTGTGCCAGCCACAGCCACAGAGCTATTCAGTTCTTGACTTTGAGGTTCATATGCCAACTGCTTAGGGGATAGAAAGTTATGGACACAAGCTGATAATCATAATCGGGCTGCTCATACTCATGACCTTGGTTCTACTTGCTTTGAAGAAAGTTTCTCACAATAACCTTTTTAATGTTAAAACTTATATAATAACCATGATGAGCTGGCTCGTGGTCTTTGCACTCCATCAGAGTGTGATAACCACCAGGCCCCAGCTTTTTCTTTCATTGTGTTTCTGTTTGTCTTTTCTAATCCCCTATTTTCACTTGTCTAGCTTCCTGAATTAACCACTGTGCAGGTTGTAGCATCATATAATCAAAAACATACAAAAAAATACAGAATACAGTACTACACTTGTCCAGATTACTAATGATTTACTTATGGAAGCTAAATATATGCACCAATTTTAGCTAAGATGACTATGACCATCATCTCCAATTCAACTGGTTTTCTTTTATTATAAGAAAAAAAAGTCCTAAACAGTGATCGAGTTTAATTTATAATCTAATTTTATGTAACTCATTAGCTTCTTTATTTCTTAAGTTTATGTTGACCTAGAGGTTTGTTTTAAGCTTCTCTCTCTATAGGCTCTTCAGGGGCCTACATGAGCAACTGTAAGATAGCTCTCAAGAGCAGTTTGTATTTGGACAGAACTAGAACACTGTTAACATGGCAGAGGCTTCCATGCACAGAAGTATTGTGGACAATAAGTTTTAAGAGGCAGGTTCAGATTCTTTTCCACCATGTCCTGCATAAGAAAACTTTCAAGAGCAGTTGGAAATGGAGAATTAGTGATTTTTTTTGAAGGGGGCTGGAATAAGCTAATCTAAAGGTAACATGACCTTTGAATATAAACATATAAAATAACAGCACTAGAAATATTCTGTAATTTAAAAAATCTATATCAACTTAAGTTGCTGCATTAATTTTTATCATTTGGGAAAATAAATTGAAATCTTTATGTTTCATTTCAAATAAAATAAGTGGAAATCATATAAGAAAATGTCTTTGAACAAATTAATAAAAATCACCAATAAAAGCTCAGTAGACATTTAAAAAGTAATATACAATAAAAACCAGTTTAAATTAATTATAGTCCAATGTGGGTATTTAAAGGCTCTATTCTGAAGAGTTCAATGGCTTGTGATTTCATTCTGCCTTGAATTTTTTAATAAGTTCATCTTGAAATGACAGTCCAACTTTGCCTTGGATTCCCTCAGAGCTCTCATGAGGGGCCTCTTGCCAATTTGTGAGAGAGGTTCTTCTTGTTTAGTTTGTGTTCTAGATCAGTCACTGCTAAGGCATTTCTTTGTAGTTGTTTTCAGCTGCAGTTTGCTCTCAAAACATTAGGCACCATCTGCAAACACTCACTTTTTCAACAGTCATGGCCACCTTGAGTCTACCTTGTTTGAGTCAGTTTTTATGGCAGAAAGTCTGTATTGAAGTTTCATAATAATCCTAAATCCTTTTCTTCCCTTAATCAATGGCAAAAAAAAGTTTTTACTTAAAAAATATATGTCCATTAAGGGAAATTTTTGTTATTTCACAATAAATGAATCAGAATATTTGAATGGAACTTTAGAAAATCTGGAAACTGACACATGAAACAGTCATACCTGTTGAGAGCCACAGCCAATGGGGCCCCAGCAAACTTCCAGCTGCCACCAAACTTCCAGCTGCCACCAAACTTCCAGCTGCCAGCTGATGATTGGCTCACAGCGGCCCCAGCAGACTTCTAGCTGCCAACTGATTGGCTCCTCTGTGGTGATGCTCATTGGGCTGTTTTCCCGCCCTTTCAGACCAAGGAGCTGCTCATTGGGGGACTTTTTTTGGCTCTGCCCATGTGACCCAGCCAATCAGCCTTAAGAGCAGGAGGAGTGGGGGAGGTTGAGAGACTTGTGGGAAGCCGGTGGTGGCAGTTGGGCTCTGAAGGTTTTTCCTGAGGAGCTGTGTGGTTTGGCATGTGTGGTTCTAAAAATAAAGTTTGTTTCTTTTGACAAGTGGCTCCTGAATTGTGCCCAGCCAGACTGCGGCATTTGGTGGGCCACACGGGTAATGACTGAGGGTAAGTGATAACGTAAACTGCTCGCCCCTGAGGGCAGGGCGAGAGGATGGGTAGCCATTTTAAGATTCTTTTTTTGTTTTGCTTCACTTTTTTTTTAAGTTGCCTGTTCCTGGAGATGTGTAAGATGGAAGAAAAACTGCTCACATATGAGGAACAGATAGGGAGAAAGGACGGATGGACATTTCAGGAGGCTATTATAATGATTTTTTGTTGTTCCAATTTTGTTTCACTCTGTTTCAGTTTTGTTAGGCGTTATCTTGTTGGGTTGTATTATAGTAGAAATATGGGATCAGAAACTAGTAAAAAAAAAACAAACCGAAAGAGTGTTAAGTAAATTGTTAGAGGAAGGAGGCATCTCAGTAAAATCAAGAACAGTCAGGGCATATGTTGATACAATACAAAAATGTAGCCCATGTCTTTTTAAGGAGGAGTTGTTAAATATATCACAATGGAACCATCATGATGAAGATTTAAAAAGAATAGAAAAGAAAAGCCCAAGGACTCTGCCAGCTGGCACATTGCCATTGTGGACGTTCGTATCTTGTTTGCTTAGTCCAAAGCCTTCAGATCAGACAATGGTAGAGGAAGGAGAAGACATATTGATTCAAGTAAAAGAGAAGGTCTCTCAAGTTAGTCAGACAGAGGAAAATATTCAAGTAAAAGAGAAGGTCTCTCAAGTTAGTCAGACAGAGGAAAAGATTCAAGTAAAAGAGAAGGTCTCTCAAACTAGTCAGACAGAGGAAGAAAGTTTAGAGCAAAAAAAGCCATCAGGGGAAAAGTTACAACAGGAGACTGCTACTAACACCTTTCTATCACCAGAGGGTGTAAGTGTCCAACCAACAGCGCCACCTCCATATGCTGGGAGGCTCCCAACCCCCGCAGTTGATAGTTGGGATCCTGAGACAGGATCTCAAATATTAACATGCCCTGTATTTGAGCAGGCTGAAGGGCAGCAAATTCACCATGCTTTAGATTTCAAAACAGTGAAGCAATTAAAGGAGGCTGTAACAACCTATGGTCTGCAAGCACCCTTCACTGTAAGCATGGTCGAATCCATTAACAACTTGGACATGACGCCAGCAGATTGGGCTAATATGTGTCGATCTGTGCTAAATGGAGGATAATACCTGTTATGGAAGGTTGCCAATGAGGAATTTTGCAAGGAGTGGGCTAGGCGAAATGTAGCAGCTGGTTATCCTCAGAGAAATCTAGATATGTTTTTAGGAAAGGGACCTTATGAGGATCAGCAGCAACAAATTGCATATGATCCTGGCGTATACAGACAAATTGCTGTAGATGCGGTTAGGGCATGGAAGACTTTACAAGGACATGGAGGTTTACAAGGTCAATTATCTAAGGTAATATAAAGAGCAAATGAACCTTACACTGAATTTGTAGATAGGCTTAATTAAACAGCTACCAGAGTTTTGGGGAATACATAACAAGCAAGGCCATTACTAAAACAACTGACTTATGAGCAAGGGAATCATTGGTGCAGAGAAGTCATTAGACCATGGAAACATGAAGATTTAAACACATATATTAAATTTTGTAGAGACATTAATGAACAAGGGCAAGTCGTGGCAGCTTCAGTACAACAGATTTTAGATGCCAGAGACATTAATGAACAAGGGCAAATCGTGGCAGCTACAGTAAAACAGGCTTTAGATGCCAGAGACATTAATGAACAAGGGCAAATTGTGGCAGCTGCAGTAAAACAGGCTTTAGATGCCAGGCCAAGAACATGCTACAATTGTGAACAAACAGGACATTTTAAAAGGAATTGCCCCATAGGAGGAGGGTTTAACAAAACTATGTATCAAAGGAGTAGAATACCGGGTATTTGTCCACGATGCCATAGAGGGAGACATTGGGCTAATGAATGCCGTTCTCAAACCACCATAGAGGGTACTCCATTATCAAAAAATGAACAAGGACCAGGTGTTTATCCACGATATCATGGAGAAAGGCATCAGGCTCCATTGCCAAAAAATGGACAGGGGGGCCCAATGCTCTGGGGCCCAAGACCACAAATATATGGAGCACTGGAGGAACCCAGCAATCCCATCAGGGTAGTGCCCCGGACACATTGTCCATTAGATCCCTCATCAGACAAACCAGAGAGAGTGCAGGGTTGGACATCTGCGCCTCTACCAGATCAGTACTAACTCCAGAGATGGGAGTTCAAATCATTCCCACAGGGGTAAAAGGACCTCTTCCCAAAGGAACAGTAGGCTTATTATTGGGACGCAGCTCTTCTACTCTAAAAGGACTTATGATAAGTCCTGGGGTAATTGATCCCGATTATGAAGGTGAAATAAAAGTCATAGCCAGTTCTCCAAAGGGTATATCAGTAATTTCACTAGGAGATAGAATAGCACATTTACTAATAATACCCAGCCTACATGATAAATTTTCCAGTCGTACTGTAGAAAGAGGTTCCAAGGGATTAGGCTCCATAGGTGTAGATTGGGCTATGCTTTCTTTAAATTTAGATTCTCTCCCCATGCTAAAACTAAATATTCAAGGACATGAATTTAATGGGCTGATGGATACAGGTGCAGACCTTAGCATCATCTCTCATCAAGAATGGCCAAAACATTGGCCATTACAACAAGCCACTCAAACGCTTCGAGGCTTGGAGTGGCGACTAATCCCCATAGAAGTGTAATGGTATTAGATTGGAAGGATCCTGAAGGATGTCAAGGAACTATACAGCCATATGTATTGGATCATCTTGCCGTAAATTTATGGGGATGAGATGTCCTAGATCAATTAGGTTTGACATTAACAAATAACATCAACCAAAATGCACCCACTATTATGACTAGACAAGGTTTTAGGAAAGGAAAAAGATTTGAAAAACAAGAACAAGGTATAGCAGCACCAATACAAATAGATCAAGTAATGGACAAACATGGGTTGGATTTTCAGAAAGGGCCACTGAGACAATAAAAATTACTTGGAAATCAGAAAGACCAGTATGGGTTCCTCAGTGGCCCCTGACTAAAGAAAAGATACAGGCAGCCCATGACCTGGTCAAACAACAATTAGCAGAAGGACATATACAACCTTCTGTATCTCCCCATAATACTACCATTTTTGTCATAAAAAATAAATCTGGTAAATGGAGATTATTGCAAGATTTAAGAGCCATTAATAATGAGATGGTTATTATGGGACCTGTTCAATCGGGGATTCCTCAATTGTCTGCTTTGCCAAAAACCTGGTATGTTTTAGTTATAGATATTAAAGATTGTTTTTTTTTTTTCCAATTCCAATTCATCCTGAGGATAGTCCACGTTTTGCATTTACTATCCCTGCACTGAATCATGAAAGTCCTGATCAGAGATATGAATGGAAAGTACTCCCTCAAGGGATGGCTAACAGCCCAACTATGTGTCAAATTTATGTTAACAAAGTAATCCAGCCACTTAGAAATCAAAATCCTGAACTACAAATATTTCACTATATGGATGATGTATTATTAGCACACAAAGATAAAAACACACTACTAGAATGTTATGCCACACTTACAAACTTATTAAAAAATTATAATCTAGAGATAGCAATAGATAAAGTACAATTAAATTTTCCAAATAATTATTTAGGAGTTCTATTATCCTCAACCATGGTCCGTCCACCAAAAATTCAAATACGAGTAGATCAACTCAAATCACTTAATGACTTTCAAAAGTTATTAGGAGACATAAATTGTATAAGGCCTTATCTAGGTATACCAACAGGAGAGTTGGGACCTTTATTTGATATCCTAAAAGGTCCATCAGATCCAAATTCACCCCGAATGTTAACGCCTGAAGCAAGAAAGGCATTAAAAATCATTGAAACATATATGGAAAATATGCATTTGGATAGAATTGATATAAGTTTGCCTTTATTATTTATTGTGCTACCAACAAAAAATATTCCTACAGGAGTATTTTGGTAAGAAGGTCCATTATTATGGATACATTTATCTTATTCTCCTAACACTATTCTTACTAGGTATCCTGAGGCTGTAGGACAATTAATACTCAAAGGAATAAAAGCAGCAAAGGGAGTGTTTGGAATTTCTCCCAATAAAATTATTACTCCATATACTATGAATCAAATTGATGAGTTAGCTAATGAGTTAAATACTTGGGCAATAATCATGTGCAAATCTAATGTTTCATTTGATAACCACTTACCATCTAATCCTTTATTGTCTTTTTGGCCATTGCATCCTGTAATTTTTCCAAAAATGACAAGAAAAACACCTATCATGAATGCTCCAAATATACTAACTGATGGGTCGAATAGTGGTAAAGCAGCAATAGTTACACCTGATCAAACTTTTACATTTTTAGTACCCAATCAGCTCAAAAGGTAGAGCTTAATGCAGTATTACAAGCTTTTGTGATGTTTAAAGATTCTGTATTTAAGTTATTTTCCGATAGTCAGTATATAGTTAAAGTTATAGTATCCCTTGAAGATGCTGGTAGGATTTCCCCTTCCTCTACTGTTTTCTCTTTGCTTTCCACTATACAAAGTCTAATCTGGGAAAGAAAAGATCCATTCTTTATAGGACATATCAGGGCACATACAAGATTGCCTGGAGCCCTTAGTTTGGGCAATGATTTACCAGATAAAACTACACATGACATACATATTTTCTCTACACTAGAAGAAGCTACAAATTTTCATAAAAAGTTCCATGTCAATGCTAATACTTTACAAAAGCATTTTAAAATAACTAAGGAACAAGCTAGACAAATAATAAAACAATGTTAAAATTGTGTGACCATTTTACCACAAGTTAATCTTGGAATCAATCCTAGAGGACTGATACCTAACCATATTTGGCAGATGGATGTCACACATTTGCCAGAATTTGGAAAATTAAAATATTTGCATGTTACAGTTGATACTGCTTCTGGATTTTTGATGGGCTCTCTTCATGCCGGAGAAAAAACTAAAGATATTATAGCTCATCGCTTACAAAATTTTGCCACTGTGGGCGTTCCAAAACAGTTAAAAACAGATAATGCCCCTGGTTATACTTCTACCTCTTTTAAACAATTTTGCTCATCATTTGGCATTACTCATATAACAGGAATCCCATACAATCCACAGGGACAAGGCATAGTTGAAAGAGCTCATCAAACTATTAAAATGTACTTATTAAAGCAAAAAGACGGAATTGGGAAGGGATATATATTCCCCAAAGATAAACTTAAAATAACCCTTTTTACTCTAAACATTTTAAATTTGGATTCATCAGGGCTTAGTGCTGCGGAAAGGTATATGTGTCCAAAAAATGTACATAAGCTCAAGGTACTGTGGAAGGATATTCTAACAGGACAATGGAAAGGTCCTGACCCAGTAATTGTCTGGAGTAGGGGGTCTGTTTGTATGTTTCCACAGGGAGAACAGCAGCTGATTTGGATTCCAGAGAGATTAACTACTCTCTCTATCCCATCTACTCTAATTCATTTCTCTCCTTGTTTATTTTCCCATTCCCTCACAACCTCTTATATGTAATTTTGTGTAGCAATGAGGGTCTCCCTTCATTTCCATGCAATTTCCCTTTTCTCTCCCTTTCCCTCCCATCTCATGTCTCTGTTTAATGTTAATCTTTTCTTCCTGTTCTTCCTCCCTGCTCTGTTCATAGTTGCTCTCATTATATCAAAGAAGACATTTGTTATTTGTTTTTTAGGGATTGGCTAGCTTCACTAAGCATAATCTGCTCTAGTGCCATCCATTTCCCTGAAAATTCCATGATTTTGTCATTATTTAGTGCTGCGTAATATTCCATGGTGTATAAATGCCACATTTTTTTTTATCCATTCATCTATTGAAGGGCATCTGGGTTGGTTCCACAGTCTAGCTACTGTGAATTGTGCTGCTATGAACATCTGAACATTGATGTGGCAGTATCCCTGTAGCATGCTCTTTTAAGGTCATCAGGGAATAGTCCGAGAAGGGCAATAGAAGGGTCAAATGGTGGTTCCATTCCCAGCTTTCCCAGGAAAATCCAAACTGCTTTCCAAATTGGCTGCACCAATTTGCAGTCCCACCAGCAATGTACAAGTGTACCCTTTTCCCCACATCCTCGCCAGCACTTGTTGTTGTTTGACATCATAATGGCTGCCAATCTTACTGGAGTGAGATGGTATCTTAGGGTGGTTTTGATTTGCATTTCTCTGATTGCTAGAGATGGTGAGCATTTTTTCATGTACTTGTTGATTGATTGTATATCCTCCTCTGAGAAGTGTCTGTTCAGGTCCTTGGCCCATTTGTTGATTGGGTTGTTTGTTATCTTATTGTCTAATTTTTTGAGTTCTTTGTATACTCTGGATATTAGGGCTCTATCTGAAGTGTGACTAAAGCGATTTCTACACACCAAAAAGAAGATGATTTGGCTCAAATCCATAACAGCTCATATCCAAAACTACAGTTTGGCTATCCTTACATCTGTGACAGAACCAGGATGCTTTTTTCAATATCTATTTTATTATTACCCTTTCCCACATCATGAAGTTCTATTTTGTTTTTTGAGCTCATACAGACCTAGGTTAATGTTTTGCTGATCAGTTCTATTTTTTGACTATAGAGTTTTTAAACATTGAAATGGAGATTTCACCTGTAAAAAGTTATAAGGCATTTACTATTATGTTATGTGTTGTGTGAACACTTGTGTTTTATGTTGTATGTTTGTATGTACGTATGTCCATATAGCATATATGATGAGCGCTCATGAAAAAATTGATCCAGTTTTTTTTTATTCACGTGATTTAAATGGTTTAATTTAAATTGGGTAAACAACTGTTGAGGATTGTTTTAATATGTGAACAAAAAAAGGAGGTTAACAGATCTGTTTGTTTACTTTCACCTTTCCTTTTCATTATATTTAATTATTCTGTTCAAGATAATGTAAATTGTTAAGAAAATTGTTTTCTTTTAGTGCCTTCTGGAATGTTACATAATTTTTTCTTTAGCCATTATGGCCAGGATTCCTATCTTCATCCCAGTGCTGGTGAAGACAAAGATAAAACCAATCTACAACTTCTGCAATAGCCATCACTGAACTGCTTGCAGAACTTGCCTGGATTATGTATCACTTGTATGCATTGTGAACTCACTTGTATGCATTGTGAACTCACTTATATGCATTGTGAACTATCTGTTGGTGCAGCGACTTGTGGTAGTGTTGGGGTATTTTTGCTGATGGTATCATCGGTGGTACAATTTTTCCAAAAGGAGCCATTAATGAACTGCTTGCAGAAATTGCCTGGACTATGTATTACTTGTATGCATTGTGAACTCACTTGTATGAATTGTGAACTATCTGTTGGTGCAGCTACTTGTGGTAGTGTTGGGGTATTTTTGCTGATGGTGTCATCAGTGGTACAATTTTTCCAAAAGGAGCCATCAATTGGCTTGGTGTATCTTCCTCCCTTCTGCTTGTCATGGTAGTTCAGCTAAAATTTGGGGGCCAACAGAGGTGAGGCAAAGAACCTCACCCCCCCCCCCCCCGCTGGTACAAAGACCTATCCACAGGTGTGGCTGTATGCTGGACCGGTAGTCAGTGACGGGTAAGATCCAATTGCAATGGTACCAACCTAAGACAGGAGGCTGACGCCTTGAGGTCAGCTCATCTGATAATGGGTAAGCACCATATGTACTATTGGACAACATAAGGCAGGCACGGTCCCTAAGCCACATGTTTGTTGTTTAAACAGAGAGGGGGAGATAATGAGAGCCACAGCCGAAGGGGCCCCAGCAAACTTCCAGCTGCCAGCAAACTTCCAGCTGCCAGCTGATGATTGGCTCACAGCGGCCCCAGCAAACTTCTAGCTGCCAACTGATTGGCTCCTCTGCGGTGATGCTCATTGGGCTGTTTCCCTGCTCTTTCAGACCACGGAGCTGCTCATTGGGGGACTCTTTTTGGCTCTGCCCACGCGACCCAGCCAATCAGTCTCAAGAGCAGGAGGAGTGGGGGAGGTTGAGAGGCTTGTGGGAAGCCAGTGGTGGTGGCAGTTGGGCTCTGAAGGTTTTCCTGAGGAGCTGTTTTGTTTGGCGTGTGTGGTTCTAAAAATAAAGTTTGTTTCTTTTGACAAGTGGCTCCTGAATTGTGCCCAGCCAGACTGTGGCAATACCAGTACCTTTAAACAAAACCTTAACTCTGCAAGCATCTGTCTCAGAGTTTGGTCCTTTTTAAAACCTGTTTCCCTCACACCTTTTTCCCTCCATGCCCCTTTCTCTCTCTCCCCTCACTTACTCTAGGAATCTACTCACTCATCTATTCCTTCTGCTCCTTTTTCTGATCTTGTAAATGCTACCCTTCTTTTAAGATTTTCATAGAAAAATAACAATCACATTTAAAAAATTTTAAGTCAGAAGGCAGACCTAGAGAACCTGAATCGAAACCATAATCTAGACACAAAGTATCTTTATAAGAGGATTTTCTTAAATTTCAGGCATATAGGCTCCAATTTGCTACACAATTTCTTGGTATTGTAGATACCAAATTTCCTGCTGTATACACAGTTTTTACATTAAGTACTTCCATTAATTGCTACCTCATTTTTAAGCATTAAAAATATTTAATGAAGATTTAAAGAATCCAGTCATGTTACAATAAAAAATAATTTCCTTGAATGGGTAATATAAATAAAATAAACTACATAAGACAATTAGAATATTTTAAAAACAGATTGAACAAAACTTCAAAGTTGTAAAGTAAAATCTGTTAATGAAAACCAGCAAATTTTAACACTAAAATCTTTATATTCTGAGATATACCCAACATCTGCAGTAAGATGTGATGTCTTCTTTTCTATTTTAATAAATTTGAATTAACAGAGTTTGTGAAAAAAGAAAATAAGACAAATTTGAAATTTAAATTTAAAAGGAAAGAAGCTGACAATTGACCAAATGGATTTAAAAAAAATCACCTACAGGAAAATAAAATAAAAATAAAATATTGGGAGCCTATATGTAAGGACACCAGTAAATATAGCAAACAAACAAACAAACAAAAAAGAAAAAAACCTTAAAAAAAACAGTGACAGAAAAAGCAGTCATGAAATTCATCTAGAAAAATAAGAGACTGAGAATAGCCAAAGCAATCCCTACTTAGCAAGAAAAGTGAAGCAGGTGTCATTACTATACCAAACCTTAAACTATACTACAGACCAATAGTAACACAATCGCATGGTATTGGCACCAAAATGGACTTGTAGACCAATGAAACGGAATACAGAGACAAATCCACATAAATATAGTTATCCCATATAAGACAAAGGCACTAAAAACATACACTGCAGAAAAGATAGCCTCTTCAACAAATGGTGCTGGGAAAACTGGAAATCCATTTGCAGCAAAATGAAATGAAGCCCCTATCACTCATCATGCACAAAACTCAACTCAAAATGCATCAAAGACCTTGGAATTAAATCAGAGACCCAATGCCTCATAGAAGAAAAAGTAGGTCCAAATCTTCAGCATGTCAGATTAGGCCCTGACTTCCTTAGTAAGACTTCTATAGTGTAAGACTTACAGTCGAAAATCAATAAAGGAATGGATTCAAAACAAAAATCTTCTTCTCAACAAGGGAAACAATCAGTGAATAGAGAGCCTGCATCTCGGGAGAAACTTTTTACCACACATACATCAGATAAAGAACTAATCTCTAGGGTATATAAAGAACTCAAAAAGCTAAACACCAAACAAACAAACAAACAAACAACCCAATCAATAAATGGGCCAAGGAACTGAACAGACACTTCTCAGAAGAGGATATACAATCAATCAACAAATATATGAAAAAATGTTCAACATCTCTATAAATCAGAGAAATGCAAATCAAAACTACTCTAAGATTTCATCTCACTCCAGTCATATTGGCAGCTATTAATAATACAAATAACAATAAGTGTTGGTGAAGATGGGGAAAAAGGCACACTCATACGTTGCTGGTGGGACTGCAAATTGGTGGAGTCAATATGGAAAGCAATATGGAGATTCCTTGGAAAACTGAGAATGGAACCACCATTTGACCCAGCTATCCCACTCCTGGGTTTATGACCAAAGGACTTAAAAACAGCATACTACAGGGACACAGCCACATCAATGTTTATAGCAGCACAATTCTCAATAGCTAAACTGTGGAACCAGCCTAGATGCCCTTCAGTAGATGAATGAATAAAGAAGCTGTGGTATATATACACAATGGGATATATCTCAGCAATAAAAGATAATAAAGTCATGGCATTTTCAGGTAAATGAATGGAGTTGGAGAATATTATGCAAAGTGAAGTTAGCCAATCCCTGAATACTTTTTCTGATATGAGGATGGTGGGTGGTGGGAGGGATGGCAGTAAACTTTAGATAGGGCAAAGGGGAGGAAGGGGAATGAAGGGACAGGAGGGTAAGAAAGATGATGGAATGAGATGGACATCATTACCCTAAGTACATATATGAAGACACGAATAGTGTTACTCTACTTTGTTTACAATCAGACATGAAAAATTGGACTCTATATGTGTACTATGAATTGAAATTCATTCTACTGTTCTGTATAACTAATTATAATAAATAAATTTTAAAATCTATATAACAAACAAGCAAACAAACAAAGAAAAATACAATGCCCCATGATGATTAAGAAATACAAAGAGTACTGTCTAAAATCCCCAACAAAAGATCTGAAAGATGTTCTATCTAGGTAAACACAGGTACCCTAAAATTCATGTTTTTAAATCTAAATTTCCAAAGAAAATATTGACAATTTAATATGAACAGATAGTGTTCTTGTTGCTACAGATGCTGCTATAATTGCTCATTAAACCCTGTATGATAGAATTTGGGATCCTTCAGAGTAAAATATAAACTTGTCTGAAAAGCAATATAGAGGACAAATCAACTTGAGGCTAGCAAAAGAAAAATTTTGGTTAAAAAAAGACTGGTTGTATCAAATTATAAAGGAAGGTAATAAAAGGAAAAGTTCCGATATAGTAAATTCTAAATGTCCAGAGGGAAAAGGAATCTTATGTCCTTTGATTTACTTGAGCTACTTAAGTATTGAAAGTTTATGTTCATCTTATATCCTTTTCAAAGTTCAAAACTCTGATAATTTGGCTTCATTATAAGTATACCTGTTTATTGTCATTGGCACATGAGTGCAAATATAATAGATAAGAGCTGGTTTCATAAAAAGTACATTGCAATCACTAGGCATGATCTGCTCAAAATGCATCTGGACGTTTTTGTACTTATAGTATATATGTGACCTGATGTACTACCAAGATATTAGTTATAGTCCCCAAATCCTATGGACAAAACACTACAGATCTAAGGAGATTAAATGAAGCAGAGTTTATAAGAATTCAGATGATCAAAACTCACTTCAATAAACATGAAAACATTAAGGCATGCGGAGTATTAACAATGTCTAAACATTAAAACCCATCAAAGACTAACTTTGATCTGGTACCAGAGTTTCACCTGCTTGCTTCTAAAAAATTCAGGCTTCAACTATATTAGATAAAACATACTTAGAGTTTTCTAATAAAACCACTTTTAAACTGATGTTACTACAATTTGTACATTTCATACTCCTAAGAATAACCATTTAATATTAACAAAAATCAATTATTGTTACTTTCTTTCATATTTCTATACCCTGGTGTAGCATTACAATGCCACAGTCCTGTAAAATTCAATAAAGGAACCATCACCTGATTGTAGGTAAAGGAACCATCATCTTATTGTATGTAACTAAGGTATTGTGCATGTTCAGCACAGAATTTTGGGAAAATTCAAAACTCAACCCTGACTTAATATATTGAATACAGTGACTTTTATATTAAACATGCAAAGAAAAAACATATCAGGGTTCCCTAAAATACATAATCTATCCCTCTGGTAGAATTCACCTTCTTTCCAGAAACTAAATTGACTGAAACATTACACTTTCTAGGACATGTCAATTGCCTAAATAAAATAGTAACTCTATGCACCAGTAATAAGAGTGATTTTAGAATAATCCAAATATTTGAAATTATTCAAATCCAAATATCTTTTTTCTTAATATTTTTTAATTCATTTCACTGTCTTTCCTATTTATATCCCCCTCCCTCCCTTCATTCCTCTTTATCTAATCTGCTGAATTTCTATTGTATACTGTTTAATATACTTTAGGAAATATGTTTAACAAAGTTTATTCATAAATGGGATATTCCAACTAATATGAAATGTCTTTTTACAAAGTAAATAAAAGTAGCAAATCTGCAGAGATTTATACATATATAGGCTCTCAACTGCTAAATCTAGTAAAGAAATAAATGTAGAATGATTGAGTTGTAAGATCCATTTGGACGAGATCTGGGAAAAAGAATGGCCACCTCCTATGATTAAATGAAACCTCAAATTGTCTTTTGGAAAAAATCATCTACAAGGAAATCTTTGGGGACAAACTTTTGTGAAGAGCATCAATTCCTCTCAGATGTCATTTACTATAGAAAAACACTAAACAATCAGATGAACAAGATGACTTAGCTAGTAGATGTCATTCAGTCTCTATCCTTAGCCTCCCCATATGTATACAACAGGCTTAAGAGTGGAATAGCCATGCGGTGGAGATGTAGAATTTCATAGGACTGATATGGGTTTCTTTCAAATTCTCAAATAATCACTGCCTCTGCAAGATTATTAATTCTTTCACTGGGAGATAATGAGGTTGAATGCCTGATGTGGTACCATCTCTCATGGAGATCAATAAGCCTTCTGAGGACAAGTTAATTACATGGAAAATTTTCCATCCAAGAAATAGCAATGATGGCCTAATCAGGATTGCTATTTATTCTTTATATGAATATTCATGTTTAATCTGCAGTGCCTCATCCAGCACTACTATTTAAGGGCTCAAAGAGTAAGTGTACTACTGACACGGGAGTCCCCATAACATCATACCAATGATGTGGTGGTGATCACATCATGAAATTCTATGATCTTATGATAAAAGGCATCACATATAAATGTCTGAGTTAATAGAGTAATAGAAATCATTCTGGAAGACATAGCTGAGGAGCAGGCTTGAAGATGATACTTTAGAGAATCCTGAATATGGAATATAACTTAAACTATGACTGTTTTACCATTCTTAACCCACACTGGTACAAAACATGAGTCTGGGAATCAAGGAGTAGAAGTGGAAGTGACCATAAATTCTAAAAGCTCCTTTGGGATATTTTTACTTATCAGCCTGTAACATTAAGCTCAAAAACTCCTAGTTTCCAGTGAGGGAGCTTTTTGTTTTCCTAATTGGATGCAGGAACACTCCTTGGTTTCCAGAGATAGGGCAGTTCTGATGAGGGATTTTTAAAAGCAGTTACTACCTTGTCAGTTTAGGGTTTCATGCCAGTGGACCAATAGCCATGGAAAGGAGTTAACACAACTGGATTGAGCAAAGGAAGCTGACTGCCTTACGAATATAGGTCTACTGAAGATTCACAATAGGATGAGGGAGGAATGTTTGGTCTTCATAGGATCTGATAAGCATCTCTTGGTACTCTAACATCCACTGCTAAATGTAAATATGCAAGTACAGCATCCATAGCCAGATAAAAACAGGGAGACTAGGTGTTCAGATCTCTGAATGATGTGAATGATGCACCAAGGAATCCACCTTAATAGTGGAAGTCATTTCACCCAACGTGAAACAAGTGGTATAGGAGTGAATTAGTCTATTTTCTGGTACTATCATGAAATACTTGAAGCTGGGTGATTTATAAAGCAAAGATGTTTATTCAGGCCCATGATTCTGGCCCAAGGTTGAGGGCTTAGGTCTGGTGATAGCCTTCCTGTTGGTAGAGTCCCAAGACAGCTCAGGGCATCATACAGCAAGAGACAGGGAGCATTTGTGGGTATGTGTCCTTCTGGTATCTACCTCTCTTCTTATAAAGCCACCAGTACTCAATCATTGGGACTCTACCCTGATGACTTAATTCTAATCACCTTCTGAAGGTGCTACATCTTAACCCCCTATTTGAATTAAGTTTTTGTGCTCTTAATACCACACAAGGAGGATTATATATCAACATATGATCCTTTGGGGTACAGACTCAAACTGTATTCCATCTATAGCAATCAAGGAGATAAAAATATAAGATGTTGCCAGGTAGCATTTGAGTTTGTACTTTATCCCACTAAAACCCATCGCTCCAAAAAAGAAATTCTAATAACCCAGAATCTTGTATAGATCGCAACCATATGTAGCAAATTTAATGTGAATGAGATGGGTGAACTGTTATTGTCCTTTCCGTTTTCCAATTGATGATACCCCCACTTCTTGAAAAATATAAAACTCAAACTCTTTGATTAATGTGTAAACTTATTATGTAGCAGCATCACAAGAAAAAAAGAATAAAAGCAAATGAATTTCATCAGTGATTAGTTCACAAGGGTGATTATAAAGATTTTCTGTACTGTTTGCAAGATTTCAGAGTGTCAGTGCCAGGCAATGACACGTAATGTGTAGAAGTCAGAATTACTTGTTTATTTTAAGGCAGAGGAAGGAAAAATATGCAAACTAAGACACAATAGGGCCAGATGAATCAGTAATTTAAGTTTCAGACAATATTCCTTAAAACTAAAAACTATGACTTACAATATAATGGGTTTTTTTTAGTTTGATGTGAATAAATGGCTGCCTTTTAACATTTATTTTTTAACTGTCATGTGATTGAGCTTTTCCACCTGAACTATCGAAAGGTGCAACTCATTTATTGTTAAGCTTTGTGGTATTGAGGTTTTAGTTTTCTCACTCGTCGGCAAGCTTTTCTCAGGAAAGATGAACTTACATGCCACCTAATGAACACAGTCTCACATCAAGGCATGTGCCTGCCAGCAGCTATCCTCTGTGGTGAGGATTTTAGTTAGCTTTGTTGCCTCAATGTTTTTAGAGGTATTGGAATAGTTCCAAGCATGATCAAACTTGGCTTGCACTCCACATATTTTTCTTAAGAAATATTTTATGTGAACTCTAACCTGAAATGAGAGAAAAATCTATTATCTTCAGAAGACTTTTCTAGTTCATGGAATTATTGGTTTCTTTTCTGTGTGTGGAAATTTGGTAAATAGAACCAATCAAGGATTGGCTAATAATAATAATTGAATACATTCAATTATTAATTCAGTTGTGTTTAAGATTCTTTTAAATGTCCAGTACACTAATTAATCATATTGTGAAAATAAATCGTTTTACCCACCAAATGGTATACAGAAATTCAAACAGATATTTTATATTGAAGTACCTCAATATAATCAGTGAGCATATTAATGAAGATGAAATATGCAATTCGATTAATCTACTTAAGCATTTTTTTGGAAATAAAAACTTCAGTATAATTATTATTGTTTTATACACTATCTGGCTCTTTATTTTATCAAAGTTTACCAAATTTTCATTCTTTCATACAAGTCCAATATTACTTCTTGAATCATATTTGCTCTTCCAGTAAGTTAGTATTCATCCACTCAACACATATTTATTAATTACCATTGAATATCTAATCTGTTCAGGTAAGTTTTATTGTTTATAAATACATTAGAAAATAACACGGAAAGAAAGTTCTATTTACCAAAAATGTTTATTTACTGGAGGGAGAAAATATGAAAAGTAATAATAGATATATTAATATTGTTTAAAGACTCATGAGAAAAAAATAAAGCAAAGCAGGCCATAGTCAGTGTCCTGGAACGGAGGAAATACAATTGTATATATTACAGTTAGAGAAATCCACATTTTGGTTGACATTTTAGTAAATACATAGAATAGATAAATGAGTAATCTCAGAAAACATTTGGAGAAAAGTATTTAAATTCAAAAGTCCTGAGGAAAATGTGTGCTTGGACAAGCAAAGAGGTTACGGACAAGTTCATGGAAAAGTCAAAGGGTTAATGATGCTGGAACAGAGCTAGTGAAAGGAGTAGTGGCTGATGAAAATGGCACATGAAATCAGGGAAAAGATAGAAAAGTGTGCTAAGAACAAGATCACACTTTTTTGTGGCTCATTTGGAGACATGGACTTTAAATAAGTTAACTTTAAGGGAGAATGAAATTTATTTAACTAGAGTTAACTGGATCATCTTGGCTGTTAAGAGGAAGAAACAGAAATAGAGAAAGTGGTAGAAGTGGGAAGAAGAGATGAAATTCTTGTACCAGTCTATTTTGTCACCAGGGAAAAATCTGAAAAAAAAAATCTATAAAACACTCTAGCTTCATTTGTTCCCAGCTGACTTAAAAGAAAAATTAATTTTGGAAGTCACACAGCTGGGCCATGCATGGTTAGGTCTGACTAGTTTTGCTGTGGTTAACACCACTGACATGGGGTGATGGTCATTATGGTTCGCAGGGACCTGAAGGCCATTTTTGCTGTAAACACTAATTCTCCTCTTGGGCTTGCAAATGTCTAATGGGTAACCAGAATAGGAAGAAGGGACTTGAATTTTCTTCCTTCCTATGGCCTATATCTCCTCTGCTGTTCTAACCTTGGGGTCAGATTTCTACTCAAATCTGCATATGCAAATGTTAAACATCTGAGAAATGCTTTGTGTGGAATATAATGGGGGGTTAACATGACCTAGACTTCAAGCTTCTTTCCTGCCCTTCAAGGCTAAAGACACCTACCAGTGACAATGTCAGGAAACACCAGACTATGAAAGGTGTGAATAGAGGTGGCATACAAGTTCCTGGAATATTTCCACCTATTTCCAGAAAAAAAAAAAAAACATGAATATTATTCCCCTTTTTTTTTCATTATTCCCATCCTTTAAAACTTCTCAATGTAGCTGGAATTGAAAAGCTGATTTGTGAGAGAGACTCCTGCTTCTTTATTCTTTGGCCACTGAATAAACTTGGGTGATCAATGCTCTTTTCAGTTTCATTTTGGCTTCATTGAAAATAAGATCCCATTTTGAAAGTTTCCCCTGCCAGTGCGGACTGACCAATTATTGGCAGTTTGACATGAAATAATAGTTTAGAAAAAAGTTGTACAGTTGGGATGGTAAGAAGTCTCGAGAGATTTTGAAGTACTTAGGAAAAGAAAAGCAAGCAGGCAGACATAGTTTAAATCTTCACTCCTCACTGAATGCTGTTCCCATTCACTGAGCTTGGAAAACTGTAAGAGTAAAAGGGTTGAAAATAACAAAAGCTTACTCTAGGATATGTTAGGTTTGTGAAGTATTATATTTAGAAAAATAAGTATCACATATTTTAAATAATTAAGATTCTCATGAAGTATGATTTCTGAGCACAATGTAAATATGCTAGAAATCAATAATAAATTGATTTAGAAATTCAGATGTAAATGTTGAAATAACCATTAATAAAAGACTAACAGCTACTTAAAGCAGATCATTAGTAAAAATGCCATGCTTCAAAGATTTCTTTGTTAACTTAACCATTGCTTAGAGAAAAATTAATTTACTCAATTCATTTATTAAAATAGATTAAAGGCTTAAATGTGATGTGCTAAATATATGGTGTGAAGTTTAAGATGTAATAGTGGGTAACCTTACACAAATAGAAGAGAGGAAAATGTGAAAATAAGGCATAATTTCATAGAATAGAAACAAGCCTAAATCAGAAACATCTGAGCACACACTTTCTAGCTCTAGACTATTCAATGACTCTGCTTTCCTAGGGTTGACTTTTCAATTCTCCTCCCAGTTAGAATAATTCCTATTTATCCACTGTAGTAAGTTTAGAAGCCACCATCTACAAGAACTCTCCCATAATTTATGAGGCAGAAATAGGCATCTCTCCCACATGGGTTTTGTACACTTCTACAAAAATGGTTATCTCACTATATATTATTTGCCTTTTGTGTTAGTGAGATTTCCATATCTGTGAAAAGAAACATTTATTTTGGATCACAGTTTCAGAGGTTCCGTCCCTGTTTGGCTGACTCTGAGGCAGAAACATCATGGTGGAAGGGCATGGTGGAGGAAATCTCAGTTCAGGTGGGAAGCAGAGAGGGAGAGAGGAGTGGGCCACAGACAAAATATACCTTTCAAGGACATGCCCACAGTGATCTACTTCCTCCAACTAGGTCTCACCTCCCAGTAGTTCATTTAGCTATCAATGGATTAACCCATCAAATATTACTCAATTGATGAGGTCTTAGCCAAAATGATCCAATCCCTTCCTAAAAGCCTACCTCTATATATTGCTGCACCCATTGGAAACCATGCTTTCAACACATGAACATTTGGGAGAAATACAATAGTTCTAAATCACAACACCTGCATGCTTCTACCAGACTATTCATTCCAAAATTAGCAGGAAACCTGTCTTATAATGTTGAATTAACAAATAAACATAAATGATATACAAAATTGACAATGCAAGTACTATTGTCAATTCCCAAAATAATAATGAGCAATTACAGAATGATTTATAGTGTTTGAAGTTTTGAGGTTGTTTGTTCCATGCAATAGGTACTAAGGACAAACTTTTAAGTGGTTTCTAATACTCTAACTTTAAAAATAATATATGCAGACCCGGGTTCAGTGACACATGCCTGTAATCCCAGTGGCTCAGGAGGCTGAGGCAGGAGGATTGCAAGTTCAAAGCCAGCACAGCAAGATGCTAAGCAACTCACTGAGACCCTGTCTCTAAATAAAATACAAAATAGGGCTAGGGATAGGGATGTGGTTCAGTGATCTTGTGCCTGTGAGTTCAATATCCAGTACCCACCCCCAAATAATATATGCATATCTTGGTGTTATGATGTAATCACTTCTTCAGCATATACTCCTAAAGGTAGATTATTATCTGATTAATAGTATGCATATTTTCATATTTTCTAATTGTTCTTTTGTCATTTGAATTTTACTCACAGTGGTGTCTGTTTCCCACAGTATTTTTTTTTTTTTAAAGAGAGAGTGAGAGAGGAGAGTGAGAGAGAGAGAGGGGGAATTTTTTAATATTTATTTTTTAGTTCTCGGCGGACACAACATCTTTGTTGGTATGTGGTGCTGAGGATCGAACCCGGGCCGCACGCATGCCAGGCGAGCGCGCTACCGCTTGAGCCACATCCCCAGCCCTGTTTCCCACAGTATTTACAATCATTTAATGAATAATGGTAAACTAATGTGAATTCTCACGGCTTCAATTTGAATGTCTTTGATTGATTTGTAAATTTGCTCATGGTTACTGATATTGAAAAGTACACAGAGTTTATCTGTTTAAAATAATTCATAAAAATAAGGTTAATCATTTATTTTAAATAAAATGAGGTTATATATTTCTATTTGTAATACCTTTATTGTAGGGAAAGTGAGAAGTGGAAAATATTCTGAGATAGGAATTGACACACCACTTATGACCAGATGACTAGTGAAGAGTTAAGATTAGATAGAGACAAAAACTGTAAATTATTTTTAAATATATTATCTGCCAAGTTCCCAGTCACATGTAATTTGAGCAGAGAAGATTTATATATTTGAAAGTATTTTTTCTTCAAATGCACTGAAGCAAACCTATCTTTTGCTTCAATATGTGTGTTTCTGTTTTAAATGACAGTTTTTACAAAAGTTGATGTCACAAAGCAATCACTCTTGTTTCCACACTTTATCCCTATCAAAGGTTGGCTGTTATTTCAAGAATACTCACTTTCATCCACAGTCACATGGAAAAGTCAAAATAGAAGTAGAAAGTGCAGCCCTGATTTAAAAGAAACATTGAGAAGCAGTTTTACTGTTATAAAAAATGAGCAAACATGAAAGAGCTGTTAGTATTTCCATTACTGAGTTAGCTTCCATAAACAAGACCCGAATCTCAGCACAGAAAGAGCAACAACTAAAGATAGAACAGACTATATGAAAATTAAAACTTAGTCTTCAACAATAGGCCACAGATAAATTCAAATGAAAAATGAAAAAAAAAATATTTACAACATTAGACCAAGAGCTAAAGTCTGCAGTCTAAATAAAGAGTTCCTGTAAGTATAATAATGCTGTGGTTTAGATATGGGGTGTCCCTCAAAAGCTCACATGTGAGAAAAATGCAAGAAGGTTCACAGGTGAAATGATTAGGTTATGAGAGCTGTAACCTAATCAGTGGATTGATTCACTGATAGAGATTAACTGGGTGGTGACTTTAGGCAGATAGGGTGAGGACGAAGAATGTAGGTCACCAAGGTGTGTATTTTTCTCCTGGTGAACAGAACTCTCTCTGTTTCCTGATTGTCATGTCCTGAATGGCTTAACCCTGGATACCCTTCCTCTATGATATTCTGCCTCACCTCAGACCTCTATTGAATGGAGTCAGCCATCTATGGACTGCAATCATGAGTGACAAATAAACTTTACCTCTTCTAAAATTGTTCTTGTCAGATTTTTTGCTCACAGGGGCAAAAAAGCTCACTAAAACAGATTTAAAAATATATAACTAGAGACAGTAGATACTCCAACTTTTTTTTCCCAAATGAGGAGAAACACTTTATAATAATGAATTCATATTAACAATATAAATATATTCTAGAATGTCCTAAAATATGTTAAAACATTAATGATATATCACTATTAGACATTAGAAGGGAATTTTAAAAGACTGAGATGAGGACTGTTGGTAAAGACAACCGTGTGCATTCCTGATAAGAATTAAATTCATTGTAATGATTTTGGAAGAGAATTTTAAAATAATTTTTAAGAGTTTAAATAGAAAAAAAATATGCAAAGGTACATATTCATGTTCTATGAACCATCAGTTGCAAAAATAAATTATGGGAAAATAATATATTTGAACTGGTAAATGGCTAATTACTATGTGATGATTCATACATTGGAAATATAAGAGCAAGATTTCAATAATTACAAATGACATCAGTTGATCTAACAAAAAAGGAGAAAATTGGTAAAGTAATTAATATTTTTAATTAAACCATCTTAAGTTGGTACAATTTTTACCCAACAAAAAATGGAATTTTAAAGTCAAGAAGTAATATATATATATATATATATATATATATATATATATATATATATATATATAAACTAGATTTAAAGTCAGAAGTCTGATCAGTTGGTAGATAATTAGTATGTGAGCATGATGTGAAGAAAATTATAGCAGATTTTTTGCCAGTTTGAGAGATAGGAAATAATATGTTTAGAAGGTTGGCTAAGTGATTTGTAGTAAAAATAGTTCAAATCTGCATTTTAATTAGAGAAGAAGACAGAGTGTATGGTAGAAAATGGTGGGAATATGGGTAGTATTTTTTTTCCTTAATAATATTTTAAATTTGGGGAGAACATCATAAAATTAGGAAAAGAATCCTTTTACATAGTTTATTTTCAGAATGGTTCTGTTGGCTATTTGTGGTATTCTCCTTTGCAATTGTGGAAATGGAAGGAATAGTACACAGGAACTGGATATCATGTTTATTACTTAGAAATGGCAACATGATACAATGTTTTACTTAGATATTTCTATATTTAAAGAACTTTATCTATTTAACTATTTTATAAAATTCTGTGTGTGTGTGTGTGTGTGTGTGTGTGTGTGTGTCTAGAGGCTGAGATATTTTCTGGTATTTATAATATTAATCCAAAATATAATTATTTATGTACATCAGATACTATAATTGAAATTCTTCTTTGTGGCTATTAGTTTTGTATACAAATATCTATTATGTAATTTTCATTTCACCTATTCAATTTACCAGCTCTTCCAACCTTGAAATAGATACTTCTTATCTGTCTATGTGACATGCAATGTTTTATCTAGGGTAGGATGATTCAAAGCTGGGGCTTTGTATTCTGAACATTAAATTTGATTTAATTTTCACAGAATTTATCATTTCCTAATTCGAGATTGAACTCTCCAAACATAGAATTTGAGAGATGCTAACATAAGTCTAAGAACTTAGAATATTATACATATTTGTGAAAAAAGTAACAAAAATTATAAAAGTTTAATGACAAAGTCTAGTGAAAAGAAAAGAAAAAACAAAGAATTTAAATAAATATATGAAAGCAATTTAATAATTAGGCATTTGAAGAAAAAAATGTACTCTCTGAATGTGGAAATAATAAATAATGGGATAACTAAGTATTTTTTCTGGGATAGTTTAACTATATTTAGGATTATGTTAACTTACATAAAGTTTTTCCAAGGATTATGAGAAGTAAATTTAGAATCAAATATATTTTACCTACCTTATAAAGAAAAACTTGTCAAATTAAGTGACTTTTCACTATCATAGCTTAAAGTGTAGAATCAAAAGTGGAACCTCATTTTCATGGATCTTACTTTTGTTCTTTTGTCTTTATGCCATAAATTATTTTCTTTTTTTGCCACTTTTAATTGATAAATATGACATTTACTAAAATTAATGAAAACATACCTACACTTAATTCAGGGTTAATACAGAAATATCTCAGAAAAAATATATCAAGAACTGAAGCTTAGGAGCCAAGGAGCTTAGTGGTGCTTTCAGATTTTGAATATATTCTGGATTTGGCATTTGACTTTCAGCAAGTTAAAAATACTTTAGTATTATCTTAGAGAGAAAAATAGAGAGATGAATTGAAAAATTCTGAGACACGTTATATGCTTCTCACATGACCTGAGCATAAAAACTGAGTGGCAAAATTTATTCTATTCTAATTTGAAAATTGCTATCCTTGATCAGGATAATAAAGACAATTGACATTAATATCTTAATGCTTAATTGAAGAATTACCCTGTTGTTTTAGTTTTGTGTAATGAAGTATAAATAATGCCTTTCTACTATAGGAACAGGTGGCAAACTATCTCAAAAGGTTTTTCTGTTGAAATATCCAAAATAAATACTAAATAATGCCATTATCATTATGCAAGATCATAATAAGGTGAGATTCAGGTATATAAAAATACAACAATATAGTACTTCCAAAAGCTTTTATGAGCCGAATTTCATCCCAACAACATGAAAACAAAATCAATTCTGTTTAAGATAACATAAATGATAGTATAATTGAGGCAATCTTTACAATACAGCCTGTGCAGTGACAAGAGAAAATGCATGCCATTTTTATTTTTGTTAGAAAATGGTTCAAAAGCAAAAAGAATCTAACCCTTGGAGACTTGCTCTAACCCATAATAGAAGGCAATAGCCATTCTACAAGAACTATAACAGATGGCAGCACGGTTGCCTCACTTAGACACAGCTTAGATAACTGATGAGGATAGGATTTTAATATGTGCAATATATGGCACATATTAATAGCTAATAATATGGTTAATAATTATTAGCCAAGGAAGTAAAACAGGATGTAATGTACTTGAGAATATTTAAATTATCATTAATATTTCCTTTTAACTGTATTACTCTATTTGTGATTAGAATTTCCGTATCAATAGGCCTCTAGAGTTTAAAGTCCTTAAAGAGAAGGAACATATTTTGTCCAATGTTGAAAAAAATGACACTTATTTAGTAAGCATTCAAAACATATTTGAATTGAATTAAATTATATCGAAAAACAACAGAGGAGATTCATAAGTAGGAATCAATTTTCCATTGTGTCTAACTGTAAAAAGTCCTCAAGAGTATTGTTATTATTCACTAAAAAGTATATCAGTTGTATGAAAAATAAAAATAGCTTTATGGTTACATTGCTAAGCAATTGAAGCAGCTAAGTTTGGGGGGATAGGAAGCAAAGCTGGGAAGGATATAAAAACTTATTTATGTAAGACATACATTTATTGCCACTATTTTTTTCCTGTGTAGCATGGGCCACTACTTTTCTGAGGCCATTGAAACTCAGCTAAAACTGTGGCATGCAAATTGAAATGGAGAACTATCAAGAAGGCTTGTACTTGTACAGATTTCTACAGAAAAAAAAATCACTGGAAACACAAAACGGACATTCTGTTCAGGATTGTCCTCAAGTCATTCACTGAATCTTAAATTTCACTCTGGTCAAAAGGAGGAGAAAAACAGAAGAAAGATGCCTTTGAAATGAACTTAAGCTGAGCTTAAAGCCATCTTACAGATGGAAGAATAAATACACACTCACACGTGCAAACACATACACACACACACACACACACACACACACACACACACACAGAATTTAGACACTTCAACATAGTTTACAAAAACCAATATTGCTTACAATAAAAATCCCAGAAGGACAAAGATCTTATGTTACTTGCAAACCAAAATAAACCAAATTTAAATTACCCCTCAATTCATTCCCATTATCCTTTTAATCAAGTAGATATTTTGTCTTATGGAAAAATTAAATTTTCTCTGGAAGAGAAAAAATTTGATCTTCATACCCTAAAATTTTTGTATATTATGTCTAGTGTTCAACCAGAAATTTTCAGGTAAGACATAAGAGAAGTATTTTGGTCTTCAACTATTACATAAAAATCACTTTCATTTTTGGTGGTTTGAAACAACAAATATTTTATTAAACATAATATCACCATTTGGTATAAGGATTCATTAGGTATTTCTGGCAAAAATATTTTATCCACAGTTGCAATTGGACTGTTGATGGACTTTCAACAGTGTGGGTTGCAGTCTCAGAGAGCTATCCAGTGTGTGTTGCAGTCGCAGGGAGATATCTGAGTATTTCTTTCTATTACAGACTCAGAACAGGATTTGGCCTGAAGTGAAGCAAGAGTTTTTGAGGATAGAACTCTGAAGAAGACACTGACTCACAGCATCATTGAAGGGTAGGTTTAGCACTCCCAAAACCCTGAGAGAAAGTGCCTCCTTAAATATAATATAACTAGAATACAAAATTTAAGGATACATTGCTTCATAAGGCTTAAGCTTCGCTTACAAAACTCTACGAGTGTGTACATTCTTAATTGTATCCCCTATACCATCTCTCATGCCTCTTGTCCCTTGTCCAAACAGTGATTCAGAGATACCATGTGGTCATTCCATGTGGTCCAATTTGGATTTACTTGAAAAAAGAAGAGGGTTCTAGCACGAAAGTTCATAGCATTGAGCTCATTCATTAAAATAATCGAAAGGTACCAAATAAATAATCTAACATAACATCTAAATACCCTAGAAAAAGAAGACAAAACCAAATACTAAATTAAATAGAAGATAGAAAATAATTAAAATTAGAGCTCAAATAAAAAAAAATTCAGCTTAAAAAATCAAAAATATGTTCAGTTCAGTTCCTTAGCCAATTTATTGATTTTTTTTTTTTTTTTTTTTTTGGCGGGGGGTTAGGGAGGTGAGTTCTTTATATATTCTGGAGAGTAGTGCTCTATCTGAGGTACATGTAGTAAAGATTTTCTCCTGTTCCATTTGCTGTCTCCTCATGTTATTGATTGTTTTCTTTGCTGAGAAGAAGCTTTTTAATTTGAGTCCATCCCATTTCTTGATTCTTGATTTTACTTCTTGCACTTTAGGAGTCTGGTTAAGGAAATCAATTACCAGGCTGACCTGGTCAAGATTTGGTCCTACTTTTTCTTCTATTAGGTGCAGGGTCTCTGTTCTAGTGCCTAAGCCTTTAATCCACTTTGAGTTGATTTTGTGCAATGTGAGAGATAGAGGTTTAATTTTATTTTGTTACAATGTATTTCCAGTTTTCCTAGTACCATTTGTTGGACAGGCTATCTTTTATCCAATATATATTTTTGGTTCCTTTGTCTAGTAACTAGAGATAACTGTATTTTTGTGAACTGGTCTCTGTGTCTTTTATTCTGTACAATTGGTATATGTGTCTATTGTGGGTCTAATACCATGCCATTTTTGTTACTATTGTTCTGTGGTATAGTTTAACGTCTGGTATTGTGATGCCTCCTGCTTTAATTTTTCTTGCTAAGGATTATTTTGGATCTTCTGTGTCTCTCATTCTTCCAAATCAATTTCATGATTGTTTTTTTCTAGTTCTATGAAGAATGTCATTGGAATTTTAATAGGAATTGCATTAAATCTGTATAATAGTCTTGGTAGTATGACTATTTTGACAATATTAATTCTGCCTATCCAAGAGCATGGGAGATCTTTCCATCTTTTTTCAGGGGCCAAATATTTTCTCTGATAAGCAGATACTGATCTATAATTGGGGGGAAGGATGAAGGGACTTTGGATTGTGCAGAGAGGAGTGAGGGGAGGGGAGGGAGTGTGGGGATGGAAATGATGGTGGAGTGAGACAGACATTATTACTCTATATGCATGTATGATTACACTACTGGTGTGTTTCTGCACCATGTTCAGCCAGAGGAAGAAGTTGTGCTCCACTTTTGTACAATGTGTCAAAATGCATTCTAGTGTCATGTATAACTAATTAGAACAAATTGAAGAAAAAAGAAAATAAGTAAATTTAATTTAAAAATATTAAAAATCAACAAAACAAAAAGTCTGATTTTTGAGGAAAATAACAAAATTGATAAACCCTTAACCAAGCTGAACAAAAGAAAGAGAAAAAAACTCAAATTATTAAAATCTATGACAAAAAAGAAACTATTGCTGCAGACAATACTGAAATACAGAGGATAATCAGAAACTATTTTTTAAAATTTGTACTCTAATAATCCAGAATATCTTGAATATACTGACAAATTCCTAAAGACATATGACCTATCCAAATTGAACCAGGAGAGTACAGAAAATTTAAACAGAACAATTTCAAGTAAGAAAATTGAATATACAATAAAAAAAACCTACCAAAAAAGAAAAGCCCAGGACCTGATGGATTCTCAGGAGAGTTTTACCAGAACTTTAAGGAACTAACACCAATCCTCTTCATATTATTCCACAAAATATAAAAGAAGGGAACTCTTCAAACATATTCTATGAAGTTAATATCACTCTGATACCAAAACCAAAGAAAGACACATCAAAAAAGAAAACTTCAGATCAATATTTTGATGAACATATATGCAAAAAATTTTTAATAAAATATTGGTGAATTGCATACAACAACTCATTTAAAATATACTAAATTATGATAAAGTAGGTTTTATCCCAAGGATGCAAAGTTGGTTCAACATATGAAAATCAATAAATATAATTTATCACATAAATAAACTTAAAACAAGAATCACATGATTGTCTCAATAGGTGAAGAAAATTCATTTGAAAGAATGCAGTATCCTCTCATGTTTAAAAATTAAAAAAATAGACATAGAAGGAACAAACCTAAACATTGTAAAATCTATGTACACCAACCCAGAGTAATATCATTGTAAATGGAGAAATAATGAAATTTTCCCTCTAAAAACAGGAACAAGATAGAGATGTCCACTTTCACCACTTCTATTCAAAATAGTCCTTAAAACTCTTACAAGAGCAATTAGGCAAAAGAAAGAAATTAAGGGATAGAAATAGGAAAGGAAGAGCTCAAACTATTACTTTTTGCAATTGACATGATTCTATATTTATGACTCACAAAACTCCACCAGAAAAATTTCTAGAACTCAAAAATGAACTCAGAAAAGTAGAAGGATACAAAATTTACACTTAAAATAGATCAACTGCACTTATATCTTCCAACAACAAATTTGCTAGAAAAGAAATTAAGAAAATAATCCCATTCACAATAGCTTCAAAAAATACTTAGGAATAAATTTAACAAAAGAGCTGAAGAATCTCTACAATAAAGACTGCAGAGATTGAGTAAGAAATTGAGGAACACCTTAGATGATGAAAGACCTCCCATGTTCTCAGATGGACAGAATTAATATTGTCAAAATGCCAATAGTAACAAAGCTATATATACAGATTCAATGCAATTGTGATCAAATGTTTAATGATGTTCATTATAGACATAGAGAAGTAATGAAATTCATCTGGAAAAATAAGAGTTCCAGAATAGCCAGAGAAATCCTTACCAAGGAAAGTGAAGCGGAACCACCACAATATCAAACCTTAAATGATACTACAGAGCTGTAGCAGTAAAACAGCAGGAATTGACACCAAAACCAAAAAGAAGACTAATGGAACAGAATAGAAGGCAGGGAGGCAAACCCATAAAAATACCATTACCTTCTACTAGACAAAAGTGCCAAAGACATACATTGGAGAAAAAATAAATGGTCCAGGGAAAATTTGAAATCCACATGTAGTAGAATGAAACTGAACCCCTCTCTTTTACCCTGTAAAAACTCAACTCACAGTGAATCAAAGACCTAAAAATTATATCAAAACTGTCTACCCACTAGGAAACAAAAACGATAGGCCCAGCACTCCATCATGTCAGCTTAGGAAGCAACTTCCTCAACAGGACTCCTAAAGCACAAGAAGTAGAACATCAATAAATGGGACAGTATCAAACTGAAAAGTTTCTTCATCGCAAAGGAAACATTCAAGAACACAAAGAGACGAACTACAGAATGGGAGAAATCTTTGTCACCTGCATCTCTTATAGAGCATTGATCTCCAGGATATGCAAAAACTCAAAACACTTACACACACATACACACACACACACACACACACACACACACACACAAATCAAATAACCTAATAAATAAGGTTGAACTGAAGAGACACTTCACAGAAGAAGAAATACTAAGGGTGAACAAATAGTTGAAAAAAATGTTCAGCATCACTGGCAATTAGAGAACTGCAAATTAAAACTACACTGAAATTCTGTCTTACTTCAATCAGAACTACAATCATCAAGAATATAAATAATAATAGATGTGGGGAAAAGGGCACACTCATACTTTGTTGGAGGGACCAAATTGGTTCAACCACTCTGGATAACACTCTGGAGATTTCACAAAAAACTTGGAATGGAAACACCATTTGACTCAGTTATCCCACTCCTTGACATATACCCAAAGGATTTAAAAATCAGTAAACTATAGTGACCCAGCCACACCAATGTTTTAGCAGCTTAATTCATGATAGCTAAACTATAGAACCAACCTAGGTACCCTCAAATAGATAAATGGATAAAGAACGTGTGTGTGTGTGTGTGTGTGTGTGTGTGTGTGTGTGTGTGTGTATCACAGTGGAATATTAATCAGCCATAAAGCAGACTGAAATTATGGCATTTACTGGTAAATGTATGGAACTGGAGTGTATCATGCTAAGTGAAATAAGCCAGTTCCAAAAATGAAAGGTCAAATATTTTCTCTGAAATGTGGTTGCTAACACACAGTAAGTAGGGGGAGGAAAAAAAAAGAAGTTCAGTGGATTAGACAAAGTAGAATGAAGGAAAAAGGAGATGGCTGGAAATAGGAAAGGCAGTAGAATGAATTGTACATAACTTTTCTATGTTCACATATGAATGCATGACCAGTGAATCTCTGTATCATGTACAACCACAAGAATGGGGATCTAATTAGAATAAATTACACTCCATGTATGAATAGCATGTCAAAATACACTCTACTGTTGTGTATATTTAAGAAGAGATTTTTTTAAAAAATTAAAATGCAATAAAAATCTCATAAGAACATTTTAAGGAAAAATTATTCATTTATCAAACATAAACACAAAAATCTGAACACAAGTATTAGTATTATAAATAAGAATATATAATACACAGTCAGTTAACATACAGAATAGATTTGGATTTATTACAAGAAGGTAATACTGTAAAATATTTGAAACTCAACTAACATTAATTACAAAGTTTAATGATGCAATTTTATTTAAAAGTTAAATAATGAAAGCTTATTTCATTAAAGAAATAACAAAAGATGGTTAACATTACAGATAAAGAAACATTTTTATGTATCCAGTATCTACTCAAAATAACATATCTTGGGGAACTAGAAGTACTTGGTAGTCAACTTCCTATTATTGAAACAAATACCTAAAACAATCAGTCTATAAATTCATATGCTAATCTATAAGTAGAGTTTATCTGGGCTCTCAGTTTTAGAGGTTTTACTCAATGATTGGTTGTTCTTGGTGCTTTGGGCCTGGGACAGGAGGTCATGGTGTAATAAATCCTGCTCACATCCTGACTGGAAAATGAAATCGAAAAGTTGGGGCTGGGATTCCACCATCTTCTTCAAAGGCACAACCACAATAACCTAAAACTTCCCACTAGTCTCCAGTTCTTAAATGCTCCACAGCTTCCCCATAGCATCAGGCTGTGGAGTGAGTCTTTAACACACACATGAGCCTTTGGGGAATATTCCAGATTCAAACTATAGCAAAGTCAAATAGAATTCCTCAACCTGGTGTAGAATGTCTACAAAAATTTGCAGTTAACTTTATTATAACTAATTGCAAAATATTAAAGATTTTCTCCCAGCTTGAAAAAAAAAGGTCAAAGTATCTACTTTCTCTATTTCTATTAAACAACCATACTGAAGTCCAACACTAGTACAATAAGGTGGTGTGTGTGTGTGTGTGTGTGTGTGTGAATGTGAAAAACATAAATTTCATGTGTTCATGTCTATAATAGAATTATATGAGATTCTGTCACAAACTTTCTTCTCAGTTTTTTTTTTTGTTTTTTTTTGGTTTTTTTTTTTTTTGTTTTTTGCTATTTGGAGTTTTTTTTTTCTTCATTCCATGCAAATTTTAGGAGTGCTTTTTCTATTTTACTTTTTTAAAATAAATATTGTCATGCATATACTTTACAAATCATACAGTGATCTTTCTCTTAGGTGTTTACCCAAGACAACTGTGAATATGTTTCTCAGAAGTGTTTTGAGCAGCTTTTTAACATAATAAGCAAACACTGAAAACACCCCTGATGTCTTCACCAGTAGAAGGCACACTGTTATGTTGGAACAGGGCTCCTCAGTAAAAAGAAGTGAACTATACTTAGCATAGCTCAAGATCATTAAGCTGAGAAATAAATGTCAGGCACAAAAGAACATATACAGTGTAATTTCTGTGCTACTCTAAAAAGGACAAATTAGCCTTTAGTGACAGAATGTAGACCAGCAATTTTCTGGGAACAGATGGGTGCATAGGTGACCAAGAATAGCCCTAAAATAGATTTGAGGTTAATAGAAATATTACGTTTATTGATTTTCTAGTTTTGACACAGATGTGTACATTTTAAAACTCTCATCAAAATGCACACATAATTCAGTTTATTTGTATAATGTACATTCCACCTCAATAAAGTTTCAATATGTAAATATATTTATATGGAATTACACATGTGCATAGATGTATAAATAAGGAACCATGTAAAATGACTTCAAAAATAAAGCTTAAAGAATAAAAGGCAATAAAATAGCTTCAAAATTCAACTTAAAATCTTTCTGCTTTGCCCCAACACAATTTACTTAACACACTGTTATTTTTTTTATCTCTTAATCCCCCATTTGATCTGCATGCAATAAAGAAAGAAACGAGGTTACGATTTCTATCAGTTTAAGCCAATAATGGTGCAATATCAACTGGGAGGAAACATGTAGTTGTAATAAATATTATTAGAGATAACAGCCTGAAGGGAAGGAGTGATATGTGGTTGAGATAGCATCCATCTGAGCTGTTTGCTTTTTGAGTCTTTCAACCACAAAGAAATGTTCATTTCCCAAGGAGACTTACAAATCAAGATGGATCGACGGCTTTCTTTTTCAAAGTGGCAAATGTTCAAAGGTGCTCCTGTGTGGGCACAGTAAACAAGCAACATTATTAGACCATGATTCAATTTGACTTTGTCCTGTTATGTAGAAAAAGTTGCACAAAGCATATGTAGTTCCAACTTGCTCATTAAAATCCTTCATAATATAATTTTCGTATACCCAAATATTTGAATCTAACTCACTTAATGGTATCTACCTAATGTCAATCAACAAAAAATTTCAAGAATATAATATTCTCCTGAGCATTCAATCCTTACTTGAAATAAGATTTAATACCAAATACTTTTTTGACATTACACTTTATTTTAAATTTTTTAAGTTAACCCCAAATGTTTCCTTTACTTGACAATGAGAGACACACAAAACTATGTTTTATAAACAAAGTCCAACTGATAAGGTAGATTAGAAACTCACACAATACATACTAACATGTCTTTTAAAATTTTGTACTGCATATATCCAATGTAGTAACATTTTTGGGGAGAGAAAGAATTCTATGCATGTAAAACAATAAGGATACCATAAAAAAAATGGTAACAGGTAGGTTAATTGCAGTGTGTTGGGTAAGGTTTTCTATTCTATTCAACAATCTCATTATAAAAACAGAAAAGGGGAGAAATTAAAGTCTACAAGAATAGACAATTTTGCTTCAAACAAATAAAAATGTACTATATTGAGTTAGTGAAATTGGAAAGAAATATCATTTTTTCTATGAATATGATATATGCCAGTTCTGATCTTTATTATTAATCCAAAGGACTTCTACTTTCTCACTATAGTTTTAATAATAAATTAGAAAAATGATGATAAACATTTTGAGGGAAATGTTCCCGCAGACCAATCTTGGTTAAGTCTACTCTTTGTTTACCCCTGAAGCAAAATTATAGCTTCTAAGCATCATGGAATAGTCTCCAAAGCATAGTGAGGTTAGTCACCGACATTTTTGTTGAACACAGTTGAAGATATGCAGAAACAGCAGACAAGGGAAGACTGGAATATCTCACCATCACAGTGTTAAGTCTTATATGTGTAACAAGGCTCTCTTTACAGTGGCATGGCACTGGAGTGGAAGCTACCAGCATCTGTGTATGGCTTCCAAGCCTCTTTCTCTTCTTGGGGAAAATGTACCAGTTCTGGAGGGAGAAACAAACATACAGTCTGTCTTTTTCCTTCTAATGTAAAGTCCACCGATGACAGTCGTTTTCATTGCCAGCAATGAAATACCCACATTTTTAGAGCCTGAGACATATAGAATTGGGGGGGCCTTTTCAGAGAACAATATTAGCAATATAAATTTAGATACAGTGGGCTTGTGTAAGTAAACTGGAAGTTTAAGCATCATTAAAATCTCAATAAATCTTTTTTTGGATAGCTAGGTCCTGAATTCTATAAATGTGTAAAATTATCAGGAGACTAGGGTACCCAGAAGTGTAATAGTGTACTGGAAAACCTGAATGGGTCCCTGCTAAGCCACTGCCACATTTAGTACAAGATGGCAAGTCCGTGTTATGATAGATTAGTGGCAAATGCCATGTGACACCAGGGATACCTGGCATTTGTCCCAAAACATTTGGGTGTGTGGAACTAAAACATACATCTTCTCTATGCTCACACCTGTGTTTTATGCTTTTGGTCCCTGTCATAGCAAGAAGGGGCTGCTATCCATTCCATCTGATCCACAAGCACTTAACACCAACCAGAAATCTGAGAAATCATCCAGTCACCCACACACTCACCTACTCCCATGATCCTCTGACACCTTCACCTCAAATAAAATAGCCGTAGCAAGGAATATTGGCCCAGAAATTCAATGTGACATTATAACAGTGTAAAAGAAGTATATGGCCCTATTCCATTAGGTCTTGTTAACCAGCCTGGAATTAAGATTGCTCCCTGGTTCTCATCAACCCATCCCTGAAAGCAGAGGCAGATGGCCAAGCACTTCCTGCTTCACACCTGCCAGAGGAATGCTACAAAGGAAATCATGAAAATAAGAATTGAATCACCTAATGTCCATGCTGCTTGCTTCCAGTTGCCTTTTAGCATACTACAGATGAATAACTCTAGGCATGGGTTTTGTGCTGCAGGGCTTTTTGGCAATATAACTAGAAAAACACCAATCCAACCTCTTGTGAGGGTAAGTCCAAAAATGTAAACAAAATATAACATCTCAGAAATTGCCAACTTAGTGTTCAGTGAAAAGGAGTCACTATCCCGCCATGCAAAAGCTTCAGAGGATCTGGGCTCACGTCTTGCAGTTACAATGCATTACATTATAAGATACCATTGGGATTTTCTGCACCAGCCTTCATGGTTAGGGAAAGATGTGCCTTTCTCCAGGCATGATTAAGGGGCAAATTTCAGGCTTTACAGTTGGTTATTATTGCCTGCTGTAAACACTTCTCCACAGCTAGTTTATGGGAGCATTGCACAAGACCACCAGTCTTCAGAGGATCAGTCTTTAGACAGGTTAACATTTACCTTTCATTTTCACAGTTAATATGACAATATCACTCCAGTTTTCAAGTAATTTAAATATTTTTTTTCAGATTTGAATTACATCTTAGTAACAAAGCACAATCTAATTTTAAAAATGTTATATGTGCACAAAAGAATTTGACTCAATTTCATGTAATTACTATGCTAGTTAGAATATATTAACCTTAATATATTAAGGTCTCGTATACAATATATTTAATAGCAGTTTACATTTTATCTCCCTTTCAAACCTAAAGTGATAATCACAGTGGTTGGTAGCTAAATCTGGAATTCCAGGATCTAAGCCCAAGAATGTAATGGGTACAACTAGTTGACAGTAATAATTCATAGGGAGTAGAAGATCTGAAATTTGAATTACAGGGAAAAGAGGTGAAGAATCAATAAGAAATCTGAAATTTAAGTCTTTAGGCTAACAAACAGGCTAAATCCTAAAGAAGTGCTTACAATACAGTATATAACCATTACATAAACATTAAACAAAACTTTGTATATTATGTTGTCAAGGTGCTTACAGAGTTTCCTCAAGCATTGTCCCAAGAGTGGACAGTAACAATTGCATGCTGAAATAAAGGGTCTGGTGTAAAATAGCATGAGGAAATCAATGTTTCATGGTGGCTGTTGTCTTTGGATAACTCGAATAGGAAAAAGAGTTTAGATGCTGTCACATGAAAAACTGGACTAAAGCATAAGCAAATCTGAGATCGCTGTGGTTTATATATGAGATGTCTCCCCAAAAGGTCAAGTGTATGACAATTCAGGAAATGTTAGAGGTGAAATAATTGGATTATGAAAGCTTTAACCTAATCAGCACATTGATCCATTCATATGGATTAATCAGGCAGTAACAGGATGTAGACGAGGAAGGCTGGAGGAGTTGGGTGACTGGGAGTGTGTCTTTGGCATCATATTTTCTCTTGGAATGCCCAGCTCTCTTTGCATCCCGTGGCCATGTCCTGAACTGTTTTCCTCCAACATTTCATTCTTCCATGATGTTCTGCCTCATCTTGGGCCCAGAGCAATAATGTTGTTGATCTAAGAACTGACACCTCTGATACCATGACTCCAAATGAACTTTTTCTCTTCCCATTATTTTTGTAAGATTTTTTGGTCACAGAAATGGAGAATCTGACTAATCCAAAGAAAGATAAATTTTTACACTTTAAAAAAAAACCTTTTTGGTTATCCATAGCCTCAGGGAAGAGGGGAAGATATTTTGGGGAGGTTTGGGCATATATGCCTAGATATTAGCGCTGAAAATTAAAACTATGCAGTCCTTTCCCACTGAACAATTTACTTTTCTGATTTGATGTGGCAGAAGTTAATCTCCCTCCAATTTGAGATAATGTCTATTTCATATTTTAGAGAATTCCCAATTCAACAGCCCCAACTCACTAGGATGCCCCAGCCATCAGAGTCTTGGTTTAGATGATCATGTAAGTATTACACAAGTGTGGTTAAAGGGAAGAAACAAAGCAAAAAATAAAAAAAAACAAAAACAAAAACAAAAAACTCATGCACCTTTGATTCTTCATGCCTGGATTATTATTGACCTGTAATTTCTCAGATAATTTTGTGATTATTATTTTCAAGGAGGAAAACCCAAGGATAAAAAGAAAAGGGAGTACAGAATAGCAGTGTTGTAGTTCAATGACTTTAATCCCAGGGATCTAAAATTTTCATGGAACATGGTTAAAGACTTGAATTTTGGGGGGCATTTGATGTGAATCAAAAATATGGTTTTATCCACTGTCTTATTTTCTTTTGTCCTAAACATATTTTGGAAACATCTGATTTATCAAGATGCTTTGTTGTCTTGTTTTTTAAACTGCCACAGGGTAAGGGACGGGTTGACCTTAGTGGCAGACTTCCCGCCTACCATGCATGAGGCCTGGGGTTCAATGTTCACCACCACCACAAACAACAAAAGCTACCATATACTAAATGCCTACTCATAAGACCATAGTCAAATCAAGGTAAAACACAACTTCTTGCTGTCTGATAACTTTCTCAGGGAACTTAATCCCACCCTCCTTTGTTACCCATTTCCAATTGCTTGTATATTTACAACACTTGAGTTTCTCTGGATTTCGCTTTGAACCCTTAGATCTGTAACACTGACCTCTATCCTACCCCCGCCTTTCTGATATTGGCAGAGTTTTTGGTGTTCCCATTTTTTCAACTTGGATTGAAAAAAATGTGACTCATCCCTGCTTTTTAAAATGATTCATACATGTAGAAATAGCATTGGTTCTTCAATTTCAGAGAATGGTGTGAAAAGTGGTAAAATAAATAGTGATTTTTTACAGGCTTAGTCTTCAAACAACCCAATGTGTTTCTATTCTATGTACTTCAAAGAGATATTAGTTTGGAAAGCATAGGTCACTTATGGGATGGAATGTTTTCTCATCTTTTATGAAACACTCTAGTGGCTTTCAATGTCAACTTCCTCATATGTCTTTGAATTCATGGCAACTTTAGCCATCCTCTTTGGTGGCAAGATATAAACATATAAACAAAATGGAAGGTCAATGGCCAGCAAAGGAGAAGGATTACTCACTTTGGAGGCTTATAAAATAATGTCAATAAGAAAAATAGCACCATTATTTTAAGTTAAATTTGCACTATTCTTCAAAAGTTATTGCCCTCAAGCCTGTAGTCTTGTTTTCTTTGTATTGCCCTAGACTGAATGATTATATTCTTGTACAAATATAGAAATATATTATAAAAATTTAAGTATACGTAAATCGCTTCACATAGATAAAAGAAACAAGTACTTCCACACTTTAGTTGTGTGCAATAGAATAGAAATAGTTATAACCTTACATTTTCACAAACATCTTTTATTGCTTTGTCTCTTAATTTTTATAGATATGTTAATTATTATTTGCAAGTCTAAAATACTGTTTGAGGATAAGTACCTTGATTACTATTGTTCATATTCGTTCCATT
This sequence comes from Spermophilus citellus, assembly GCF_964194105.1. Classification (NCBI taxonomy): domain Eukaryota; kingdom Metazoa; phylum Chordata; class Mammalia; order Rodentia; family Sciuridae; genus Spermophilus; species Spermophilus citellus. Next base: position 67,495,773 of record NC_138196.1, on the reverse strand, counting down.
TGTGTTTATTTTTCTTGATAGAATAAGTTGACATTTCGAATTAGATCCTCCTAACTGTGTTATATTCATTATAAAAGAAAATTCCTGGAAATAATTGTTGACCCAAATAAACCTATAAATTGCTTATAAGAAAATACTTTTCTTACAACACAGTTTTATTTGCTTTTGGAAGAAATCTTAAAAAGAAATATCTTGCCTGGACTTTTTGCATTTTTGTTCAAAATGGCTGAAATTAAAATTTTGTCATAAGCAAAGAACAGGTTTTTCGTTCTGAGATATCATTCTAAGGTAATAAGGCACAGCTTGATTCATTCCCTTTAAACTGATAACATGATATAGTGGGAGTATAAGGCTTTGGTACTAGGTATAAAGGCAAAAGTAGATTAATCCTACCTTACTACTCATTCTGTGACTTAAAAATCTACTCTATGGTCCTCGGTTTTCTAATCTATAAAATATGCACAATAACACCCAATACATAGAATTGTGATGGAGTGAGACACAACCACATCTTAATTTCTGTATAGTTTGTGAACTGTCCTGATTTCTATCTTACGACAACACAAAGAAATCAACTTTTTCACTCTACAGAATTCTCATGTAAAGACTTTTGTTACAAATCTGTCAATTTTCCCTGCAAAACAGGTGAAGAATCCTAGGAATCAGTAGGATTTTTTTTTTCTGGAAACCATCAAAGAATTAAGAAATGATTTATCTTAGTAAGTAATGATAATTCACTGGCCTCCAAAAATGAATTAACAAACTTAAAAATGCATTAAAATGCAGTGATGGCACTTATTTCCAAAACCTAAAACCTTTAACACTGAGGCCTGTATATAATTAACTTAAAAAATACCACTGATGTCAACATCTGCTCATTATCTTATGTTTTATAAAACCAATTCTGAAATTACTTATCTTTCATGCTGGTTGTAGTATTATTGCTACTCTTGATTGCATTTTTATACCTTTGTCAGAAACTGGTGCCAATTCTGTCTTTGATTGGGTATTTTTAGATTGGCTATCAAGGTATTTCAACATATCTTCATACAAGGAAATAGACTACTCTTAAGTTTGTTACCAAATTAAGAGCTGATGGAATGAATATCTCAATTTTGGCCCCCTGCCGTTTATATGAATGAAAACTATCTAAAATAATCCCACTGGGATTATTCCCTGCAAAAGCTGGAGAAAGAAGAGTCATTAGAATTTACATAAAGCCTAAGGAAAATATGCAGAAGCACTTGTTTAAACAAACTGTCCAAATCCAAAGCTTTACTGGGGTTTAATACTTCAACAAACATTTATTGAGTGTTCACCTCATACTACGCAAGATGTTAGTCAACGGAAGCTTAAAATTGGAAAGTACACATTTTTGCTATCTAAGCTCTTACTGTTTTGTGGAAAAGGCAATAAATAAATAAATAAATAAACAAATAAATAAATAAATAAAATAAAAAATAAACAAACTCTTTTGGGCAGTGTGGTAGTTTATGTAACAATGTAGGCTTGGGGATCCACTGAAGCCAGGGAAGGCCTCCAGTTCATGGAGGACAGCAAATCAGAAAGAGTGAAGGAGTAGGAATTCACCACTGGACCACAAGGGGATAAGGGTGCATTGCAATTGGGGAAATGAATTGTAGCATGTAGGTATGAGATAGATATGCTAAGAATGTCCTGATGCACTTTTTGGTAGAGAACAGCATCTGGAGACAGGTGTGGCTGGATGTGAGGATGATAAGGCTTGTCAAGGGTCTTTCATGATCTAATGCCATCCAAGCCAATGGCTAGCCTCTCCTGTAGACAAAGCCTCACTCTTCAACATCAAGAGACTGAGCCAATCTTCCCAGCAGTTGTTAAGCTATTTTTCCCAGCAGTTCTTAAGCTATTTTTTTTTTTAAAGATAGGGTCTTACTAAGTTGCTGAGGCTGGCTTTGAATTTATGTTTCTCTTGCCTAAGCCTCCTGAGCTGCTGGGGTTACAGGCATGCACCATCAAATGTAGCTAGAAATAACTTCTTGATTTGCTATTCCAGTTAGAGTCTGAGCTGGCTTTAATAGTCACATGGATATTATTTCAGTCTCCTTTCCAGGAACAACTATTGTCCCTTTCTACATATCTTGTTTTGTTTTGTTTTGTTTTTAATCCAGTGGAAGTGTGGGTAAAAGAGTAAAGAAAAGACTGGAAATGTCTTTTTGTTACTACTCTAGATTTGGGTTCTTTATTCTTAAACAATGAATACCCACTGAGCCTAGTTCATTTTCAAGACAGGAATAATAGTCATTTTTAGCATCTGTACAAAGCAGTACTCAGTAAAAGTCAATGCCTTCACTGTGGAACACTGGTAAATGATTGATTTACAACTGGCTCTCAGTAGGGAAAAACAAAGTGCTAGACTGAGATTTGTTATGATGTCCACCATGATGTCACTAAATTTGTAACTGGAAAGAGAGTTGATGAGTAAATGGAATAATGAACATGTGAATGATTTTGAATCAATAAATACATCCACAGCTCACTGGGATGGGGGAATTGAAGAACTAAAATTAAAAAGTTTAATTTAACCATTTTGCAAAAAATTCCAAATGCTACATAAATCAAAATGTTCAAAAGAAAGTTTTCATGGTTCCATTCGTAGTCTTTTGAGGAGTTTCCATATTGCCTTCCAAAATGATTGTGCTAAATTTCAGTCCCACCAACAATGTATGAGTGTACCTTTTATCCCAGATGCTCACCAGCATTTATTATTATTTTTGTTCTTAATGACTACTCCTTGGTATTTATCCTGAAGAACTAAACACAGCATACTATGGTGATACAAGCACATCCATATTTATAGCAGTACAATTTTACAAGAGCCAAGTTATAGAACCAGATCAGGTGCCCATCCACAGAGGAGGGATAAAGAAAATGTGGTACATATACAAAATGGAGTGCTACTCAGCCATAAAGAACAATAAAATTATGACATTTGCTGATAAATCAACAGAACTGGAAAACACTATGCTAAGTGAACTTAAGTCTGAGTCTGGTTTATATGTCATTTAGCATATAAAAGGAAAATGAAAGAAGGTGGGTAAAATGCCAACAAAACAAAAGGGAGATCAATGGAGTAGAGGAAAAAGAATAGAGGGGGATGGAAGAGGGATGGGAAAAGGAAGGAATTGTAGAATGAAATTGACCAAATTATGCTATGTCCATATATGAATATAGCACCTTATTTCAAATCATGAAATTTCACCTTCATGTATATCTATAAAGTATCAGCTAAAGAAATAACAAATAGAAGAAAGACCAGTAGAGTAGAGGAAGAGGAACATGAGGAGGGAGGAGAGGAGGGAAAGAGGAAGTCATAGGGATTGAAATAGAACAAATTGTATTCCATGCATGTATGATTATGTAAACATGAATGCCAATATTATGTAAAACTATAATGGAATAATTAAAATCTGTGAATAAACAAATTTACATGCTAAAAAAAAAAAAAAAAAAAAAAAAAAAAAAAAAAAAAAAAAAAAAAAAAAAAAAGAAAGTTTTCATTTTGAAACTGAAAAGGTGGAAACCTTTCCCCCCAGTGTTATGGATCAGTCCCAGAGACTCTTGCTTCCCAGGCAAAAACTCTACTACTGAGCTGCATCCCCACTTCCCACATCCTACCTGAAAGGTGTACACCTCAGCAGACAAGCATAATTTGATGTTCTGTGACTATGGAGATGTAGGTATCTATGTGCATCCTGAGATTTTCCTATTTTATTTCCTACTTGATTCATATATTGTTGTACCTTAATTACCTCAGTGAAAACTAGAAAATATTATCTATCCAACACTCAACTAACATAGAGCACTTAGGAATCTTTAAAGGAATTGGAGCTAATGGCACATGCCTGTAATCCTCACAGCTCAGGAGGCTCAGGCCTGATAGCTAGATCAAAGCCAGCCTCAGCAATGGCAAGGCACTAAGTAATTCAGTGAGATCCTGTCTCTAAATAAAATAGGGCTAGGTATATGGTTCAGTGGCTGACTGTCCCCAAGTTCAATCCCTAGAAGCCCTCTCCTGTAAAAAAAAAAAAAAAAAAAAAAAAAAAAAAAGAGGTGAAGTTAGTTTTAGTAATATATTTATAACTCAATGAAATATTTATATTTTAACATGTAATCAATATAATTTCATCAATATTTTACATTTTTAAATTCAAATTTCAAAGTCTGATGTTAATTTTCCACTTATATCACATTCCATTATGATGCCATTTCCTTTTTAAAGGTACTTTATATATATATTTAGATTTGTTCAAATTTGCATTTGAAAAGTTAGACTGATGTAAGAGAATGTTTCCAATAATGCTTAAAAATTTTCCCATAATCAAATTCAAACAAAGTTTTTCTTTATTATTTGTATAACCATTGACACACTTGGTTCATTTGGTTTAAAATAATTGATTTGACTTTGAAAATATCTTGTACTCTAAAATTCTAGTAGGCCTTGATCTTGGATGTCACAGAGATGGAGCAGCATTCATCATGAAAGAATTCTTTTTCCTTCCCAGCTGAAATTATTCCTTAACAAGTGTAAAGAATTCTCAGCACCTATGCCAGGCGCTTGATTATTTAGTCTGAAAAATGACAACATTTCTTTGTAAATTCAAAAGAACTTCGAGACAAACCACATTAATATGCAAATTTGGAACTACCTCTTGCCTGATTCATCTAAAATTAAGTATTTTTAAATTTTTAATTTTTGAATCAATTAATCTTTGATATGGTTAGAAAGGTTTCATATGCCATGGACAGTTGTTTGATGGCTTAATTGAAGATGCTTCAATTTTTGTAAAATATCTTTTTTAGTCTTTTCATCATAATTTCTTGAAATTTCACAAAAAATATAGTACTTGATAACCATATTTCCACTTAAAATTGGTTTTTCTTCTTTGTGCAAGAACCCTAGTCATATTTTTCAGGGCAGAGTATAAGCTAGTGTTGTATTTTTTTTTTAATCTTTAAATTTGTTCACTTACTTCTGATTTTAGAAAAGTAGTTTCAGTGATAATTTTTTAAGAAAATTCTTATATCATTATCTATTTGCTGAAAATATCTCTTAATATTTTCTCTTTCTCAACTTTCTCCTCTTTTACTAATACTACTAGTTGCTGCATCTACATTTTACTTTTGGCTGAGGATTATTCCCCTTCAAATGTAAATAGCTTCTTATGTTTAACCATGTGAGCAAAATTATAGGTTTACCTGAGTATAGTGCTAAAAATGGCACATGCCCCAAACATGCTCTACAATGTACCAACAATACGGTGTATGATGCAACATTTGAAATGAGATGAAGTCCATGAAAACAATAAAGTTATGTTTAACAGCAAATTTACATTGCTTTAGTACAAATACTTAAGCAAATTTAAAATTGAGTTATTGCTCAGGTGCACTAGATTCCTTCCTAGACCTCAGTTGGCTGGAGATGGCTATAATTGGGAAGCACAAATTTTAAGATGAATCACTCTATAGCACAGAGCAGATTCTAGTGGAAGAAGAAACATAAAACAGATTAACTATCATAATTTCAAAGTGCGTTTTTAAATTTGAAAGCAATATTTTTCTGCATTTTTAAAAATGCTGGTTCACTAAAGACAGAGTAAAACAACAAAACTTGAAATGTCTGTCTATGTTTTGCCTTGGGAGAGACATTATCCTACCTCCATGGATGTGTACAGGTGCTCAAAATCCTACCAGATAAACTAAAATAATTCTTTCTAAAGAACATACCAGTCAAATGATATTTGCTGTGGCAAAGTCTGGCTTGTGCCCATTTCAAAAAGATTTAACTTGTGTCTGCAACTATTTTCCAGGATTCACAAGTTCTTTACTGTAATTTAATTTTTCTACATATTATGTTAATAAAACAATCCATTAAAAGTAATATGATATATTGAAATATCCTATCAATTATTTTTATGATAATCTAAATATATATATATATATATATATATATATATACAACTGTTTAGAATATCTGAATAATCAGTATATAGTTTTAGTTTAATGATTTTATTTGTGTTTAGAATCATGTGGTTGACAAGTGATCTCTTGAAATAATAACCAATAACCAATTTGTCCTGACAGTTACACCTGATGGTAGTACTTTTTTAATTCAGAGCTTTGTACAGTTTGCACAGTAATCTTCTTCTTAGCAACTCTAAGCATTATGCACATTTACTTCACTCATAGTCATAAAACCTTCTGAAACAAGAGAGCAGGGCCATGACTTATTTAAAAGATAAACTAAGGATCAATGGTGAGAGCAAGTATGTGAACAGCTGTTCTTTATTCTGTTTAATGCTTAGCCTCTGGACTACTTTACCCTTTGGGGAAAATAACCACTGTGACTGTTCATAACCTGAGCTAGATCATAAAGCTTTGCAGAAAAGGTTCTCTCCTTTCATCTTTCATGCCTTCATCAAATTCTTCAATCCATGCTATAGCAAATAAAAAAAAAATATTTCAAATGTATCACTGACTGGCAAGTATACTTCCCAGTGACCTAAGGCTGCTGTGCAGATGTAGCTTACTGTGCCATAAATTGGATCATCACGATTTTATTCACATCAATTCCCAATGGGACCAAAATCCACATGAAGATTGTCAAACATTTCAATTTGTCATCCTGTCATCCAAGATCCCTTTTCCCTTAGGCTCTAAATAGCTGTGTGCAATGGGATCTCAAACAAGATAAAATGGTGAAGGGGAATCTTCATACACATAAAAACATTTTGCTACATGTAACAAAATGTTATTGCCCTGAAGTAGGTAAACTTATTAAAAGAGAAATATATAATACCAAGGAGTGAAAAATAGATTTTTATAATAAGATAGCATCCTTCATCTGCAAATATCCCAAGGTGTTTTATCAAGATGTGCAATTTGAATTTTTTTTCTCTATACTGAAATACAGGGACAGGGTGATTAATATCCTAGTAGATGGAAATATATTTATTTTAGAATGTGCAATCTTTTAAAATATTCCTGATCTTTAAACCTTATTTTATCCTCAATATCAGTCTCTATCCCAGAGTCCATAGTTCCTCCTGTATCAATGCCTATAGGAAGTTTATTTGAGTTATTGATAACATATTCATCAATCTAACACCTGTTTCAAGATCCTTTGTTTACTGAGAGCAGAAACGGTCTCAGGTTGCAGAATGGGTAGATTTCTTTAGAGGCACATGGGAAACAACATAGGAGATGGATGTGATACTTGAAGTCAAGTAGAGAAATTATGGTAGACATGGAGCTCCTGGGAGTTGAAGCAAGAACTAAGGCTGATGAAGGGGTATACAGAGCAGGTGTGTGAATTTCCACTCTAATGCTCCACACTTGATATGAATCCCTCATCTTCATTGAGCTATGACTAGTTTCTCCCCATCTGACAGATGTCTATTTTTCTACAATCCTCGTTGAGATCTGTTGCCGGTTCAGTTATAATCACCATCTCACATCATCTGCTTGAATTGAGGAGTTTCCTTTAACTTCCCAACTTCATAAGAAAGAAAGTAACCTTGCTCCAGCTCATCTTTTTAATACAAAGCCACCATTGCTATATCTTTGTCACTCATTTTATCATTCATTCATTTTATCACCCTCACCATTTCCATCTCTCCTCTGTGAACCCATATATTGCAACTTCCATATCACAAGTTTGGTCTTGTATCATTGAATTGCTTTTTACAATGCTTTTCTATCTTGTAATAAAGCTCAAGCTGCTCATGGAGCACATCAGTGCCCGGGGATCCCACCGTACTGCTTCTCCACTCTCATCCTCACCACACACTACATTAAGTCCAGCTCACTGACCATATTCTTGCATCCCCTTTCCCAAGCTCCCCCTGGATTCTTGCCTTCATGCATGTGCAAGGTGTTTCCTCTACCTAACCTGCCTGTCTTGCTCTTTATACTTGAATAAATATTAACCAATTCTTGAGATTTTTATTTTTTACTTTTTGATTTTTTTGTGATTTTCTGTCTTTGCAACAATCACATTATATTTTGATTGTTTATTAAATTAGCCTGTTGTCTCTCTTTTAATGACCCATTATACTCCTGAGGGCAGGGCTTTTCTGTACTGCAATGCCTAGAAATTACTTAGCAATATAAAAATCTGATAAGTGCTTATTGAAGAAATAAGAACAAATGTGTGTAGGTCCACCCAGCCTTTGACCAATCTACACAAACTAGCTGTAGATAAAATTTAACTGTTCATTTATTGCTAAAATTAATAACTTTTTATCTGCATCCTAGAACTAATTTAGGCTGGTTGACATATTTTTACCAAAAAAAAAAAACAAAAAAAACTTGATTCTCCTTTCTATGAACACACACTTATTGTCTTACTTTTATGTGCAATACATTGTGCTATTTGCATGAGGAAAAGAGTTGAAAATTGCAGTTCTTTTCTTCAGAGACTTCCAAGACTCATAGGAGAGACAGACTCTAAAACAACATCAAAGCCCACAATTACAATGTAGAAATAGATAACACATTCATCCCAATGGGTTAGCTTATACTGTGGAAACAAAGAACTGGAAAATCTCAGAGGCTTCTATGTTCCCTATCGCAGGTCAGTTGCAATTCTGCTCTGTGTCATCTTCACTTGGGTACAAACTGATGGAGCAGTTTCTGTCTGGATTAAAGGATGATGGAACACATACACTGACGACTAATCTTCATGAGACTTCTGCATACATACCATTAGGCGAAGCAAGTCGCAGACTGTCTTCTGAGGTAAGCAGGCTCTTACAAGAATAGGTACCCTGAGGAGGGGCATCAAATATGGGTGAATTGAATCCTGTTTCCACTTGAATGAGATGAGCTGGAATAATGTAGGCAGAGAAAGAAGGAGCTATTCCAAAAAGTGCCAAGACACAGCAGCAAATAAGAGCACATTTTATTCTGGCTAACAAAACAAACAGTATGTAGACAGAGAGTTGAGTGGATTGGAGGGGCCATCTCAAGGGTTTGGAGGTGATTGAAAATCATTAAATGATCCATGCTGAGAGGGAAATCAGGTACATATTTTACTAAGAATAGCTGCAACTGTCTGAAGCAACTTTCCATGGAAGTTGGGACTAGGAGAACTGTGGTCTGTGGTCTGCTAAGTGGCAGTCACCCAAGCCTGGTGAACAGCATTAAGGAACAGAAGAAAGCCATTGTTTTCTTTGGTTGCTTCTATATTACTCACTGCCTCATGAATAAATCAAAGTAATTTACCTTTGATACAATTGCAAGTATTTTAGTATATAGATGAAATTATTCAGCTAAGACAAATTAAGACTTTGAAAAAAGGTCATTGTAACTTTTGTTTTTACAGCAAATTACTCTCATTGCCATTTCTGTGACATATGGTCATTATTAATTTCCCTATATGATCATTGAATCACGATGAAAAATGATAGACTCTAAGCTTGAAAAATGATAAGAAGAGTGATGACCAACAAAATCTTAATATCCTTTCCCCTGGGTCTTGGAGAGTAGGGATAAGAAAGTGCTCATTCCATTCATGCATTTAATCATATTCTCTACAATACAAGAGAGGAGCAACTCTAGGAAACTCTAACAAAATTTATGGAGCACCTAATCACAGAAAATTTGAAGATTAAAAAACAAAAAGAGGATTGTCATATTGATTCTCAGACTTCTCCCAGTATTCTAGGTGGAACATGCTCAGCATTTTCAGGTGCTTTTAGTTTTCAAAGGAAATAAAACATGAAAGTGGCCATCAATAGCATCCACAGTTGGAGGGATATTGGTTAAGGCAGTTTTAAGGACAAAAATAGCTACTTTAATTGCTACATTTTAATCCAGATAATCCTGAAAGCAGAGTGCAGCCACTGTATCCAGAGTAAAGTTTTGGTAAATTAGGTTCTAAGTACCAGTACCTTTTCTTCTTACTAACTGATAAATTAATGAAAATCTACTTTATGAAGTTCTCTAAATCCTCATAGTTATCAATGTGCTTTATAAAAGCTCTGAAATTTGTATCAGGAACCAGAGTCAATAGATCAAGGGTACTAGAAGGAATAGGAGTCATAATCTGTTCACTAAGTCATTTGGAGTTTCTTGGATAAAACCACTTATAGCATAACTGGTATAACCAAATGTAGAAGTAAAAGTAGTTTTACATTTTATGTTATTAAAATTGTAATGCCATGTATATGTGACGTAAGAAAAGACTTTTATGTTTTCCCCCAGAAAACTTACTAATCATCCTACTCAATTTATAGATTCTTGCCTTGTTGATTTAAAATGTCCTTTTAATATATTTAAAATTATTTTATCTTTTTTTCTGATCAGCTTCTTTCTGTATCCTTGGAAAGTTCAGAGAACTTCCATGAGAACAGCTTTATACATACATTAACATATAATAAAACATGTCCAGATATTTACTATTTGAAAGAACAAAACAGTGATTCTTCTTGTCTTCCAAGATGCTTATCTGCAAGTGACAGAAACTCACCTCGTATTACCTATGTTAAAGAAAATTATTGTTTTAAATAATTCAAGGAGTTGGATCACACAGTTGGTAAGTGGGGGAGAGAGATCATGAAGCCAGGACTCATGATTTAGTGCTCAAAATGATTATAATTGCACATTTCCTTTGCTGGGAAAGTGGAGAAATTTCTCAGTGTATTTTACCATATGATTATTTTTTTATACTATCAGACTTTATTGTTACCATTTCTGGAATTTTTGCATACAATTATGAAATGACCTTAACCTTCTCTGTTAATATCTTTCTTGGGCTAGAGAGTTAATGGTAGGATGTATTTTGGATCAGAGATGTGTTTGTCTTATGGTTCAAATTATGCTGTCTTTCTTCATCATTCACCCTTCTCAGAGTACTCCCCCAGTAAAAAAGAAAAAAAAAAAAAGATATATTGTATTCTGAACACCTCGTACTTTGTAACATGGTCTTTGGGAATAGGACCCCTGCAAATATAATTAGTTAAAATAAGGTCATACAGACATAAGGTGTGGCCCTAAGTAATATAATCAGTGTTTCTGACGAATATTTTATGCATTATTTGACTGGGCTACAGGATGCCTAGATAAATATTATTTCTGGATATTTTTGTGTGGGTGTTTCTGGAAAAAATTCGCTATGATTTGCTGGACCCAGTAGAACAGATAGTCCCACTTAATATGCATGAATTCCTCCAATAAGTTGAAGACCTGAACAGAACAAAAGATAAAAAAGGAATTTGCCCCTGTTCTCCTTCACCATAGAGCTGAGCAATTTTGGCTTCTCCTGTTTTAGGACTCGGATTCATAACATTGGCTCCCCTGGTTCTCAGACTTTCTGGCTTGCCTGATTCTTGAGTTTTTTAGTCTGACTAAACTAAACCACCAGTTTCCCTGGGTCTCTAGCTTGCAGAGAGTAGGTTGTGGGAATTCCCAGCCTCCATAAATGGTTGACCAATTTTTCAGAATAAATCTGTTTCTCTATCACTATACCTCTTTACATGTTCTATTGATTTTATATTTTTGATGAACCCTGACTAACATAGTATCCTTACTGAAAAAGGGACACTTAGGAGTTATACTATCAAAGAGCACAGAATTCCTAGAAACAAGGAAGAGGCTTGGAGCAGACTCTTCATTCATAATAAAGACCTCAGAAGGAGTCAACCCTGCAGACACCTTGCTTTTGGATTTCTAGCTTCCAGTGCTATCAGATAATGCATTTCTGTTGTTTAAACTACTCACTTTATGGTACTTTGTTGCAGCTCAAATAGAAATCTAATTTACTTTGTAATCTGAGTTATTTGAAGAGAATTCCTGTCCACATGTGACTATAGCCAGTTCTTAAATATTTGTGATCAATTCTATATTTAATTTTTGAAGATTGTTTTTTTTTTTGTTTTTAGATATTTAATTTGAAATAATTTATATTTATAGAAACTTACAAAAATTTGCAAAGATTTCCCTGTATCTTTTCCCCAGTTTCTCTTTTTGCGGAACCATAACAAATTTATCAAATCCAGGAAATTAACATCAATGAAATACTACTAATTATTCTGTAGTTATTAAAAACTTTTTAATTTCCCCACTAATGAACTTCTCTGATCCAGAATCCCTAAAGATCTTCAATTCTATGTAGTTTTGTGTTTCTTTAGTTTCCTTCAATCTGTTACAGTTCCTTGGTGTTTCTTTTTCTTTGACCTTGAGAATCTGAAAGAGTCCAAGTCTTTTATTTTGTAGAATACCCCTCCAAAACTTTTTGTCTTGTTTGCTTGTGATAAAATTGAAATTATAAATTTTTGCAAGAAGATTAGAGAATTGATACTGTGCTGTTCTTTGTGGTTCATTTTAGGGGACATAAGATGTAGGTAGGTGTTATTCCTGGGTGTATTATCTATGGTTTTATGGGTAACACGGTGTCTGTCACATTTGCCCACCATAAAACTACTATTCTTTTCCCAGGCTAATTAACATAAGCATCATGTTAAAGAGTTATGCAAACATCTTTTTTCTTTTGTTTTTTACTTAAAAACATAACAAAGGAATTACTTCATATAGCCTTAAAGAAGACTTCCTCATGCTTTATACTTACAAAGTACTCTATTAAGATGTGACATAGTTCACTCAGTTGCTCCCTTATGTATTAAAATGCAGATTGTTTCTAATACTTTGCAATTAAATACAATCTTCTGTATACATACTACTGGATTTTTGGTGGGTATCTTCAGGGAATATTGTCAGAAGTGGTATTTCTGATTAGACAGTAAGTGCATATGCAGCTTGGTTAGATATTGCAAAATTCGCCACCAGAAAGTTTGTACCAGTTTACATTGGCACACTGGTTTCTCCACCTGTTGTGTGTGCAAGTGTCTACCTCTTCACAGTCTCTCTTACAACATTTGGTAGGCAATTCAGAATCAGTTGGAGTTCTTAAAGAATTGCAAGGAGGATTCAAGAGGGTTCAGGGTCTAGAGATGGGAGGCTGCATGTGGAAGTGTTTGTAGAAAGGCAAGACAACCTAGCAGACAGAAATTAGCTGTAGCAATCTCTTATGTATTTCCTTAAAGCACCCAAATTTTATGGAAATAGCATCCACTTTTGTCTTTATAACTGCTAATGATCATCAAAGGTACATGTTTTGAAGAATTAGTCTCCAGTTTGGCCTCAGATTGAGGTAGTAGAAACTAAAAGATGAGGCCTAGTGGGAAGTTAGAGGTCGCTGGTGTTCCCTTGAAGTGGATTGTGGGGCCTGCTCCTCCCCCACTCTTTGTTTCCTGCTGCCAGGAGGTGAGCAGCTTCTTCTCCTGTGTGTTTCCATCAGGATGCACTGCCTTGCCACAGGCCAAATAAGCAGAGACCTGAACCTCCAAAAGGGCAGCCCAAATCAACTCTCGCCTTTGAGTTTGTGATTGCTGGTATTTGTGATTGAAAAGAAAACTGATGATCACAACAACATATCTCTTTATTTTTAGATCTCTGCTCTGCCACCACCTCCACTCCACCTCACATGTAAGGATATGGGCCTGTATCACTTAATCTGGAAAATCTCTTACTTCCCATCCACATGGATGAGCCAATCAGTTCTGGTCCTACAGTTGGACCCTTAATTCAGGGATAACACCTACAAATGCTACAATGTCTAGGCCTCAATGATGATTTCAAAAATAGCATGGTATTCAAATAGGACCAGTCAGCATTAATTCTTGCCTTTTTTTTTTTTTTTTTTTAACAGCATTTAGTGGAAAAGGTTCTCTCTTTCCTGCACTATTAAGGTGACAATGAGGATGTCTAGGACTGATAATGCCTCACTTTAGCATGAGGTAAATTCAAAGAAAGCAGAAGCACTGTCCTAGACATTTACATTTTATAAATAGAGGCTCACTCTGGGCCTCTATTTATAAAATGTAATAATTTCCTAGTAATAGTTTGAATTTGATTTCTTTCACTTGTATCTCCAAGAACCAAGTTAATGTTCTTTCATAATGAATGTATCTTGGCTGTAGGATGGCTCTTAAGTCATGTGAGAATAATACATATGAAAACATAATATTTCATTGAAATAATGGTATTAGTTCAATTTGTTCATTAGGCTTCAAAAGATAAGGGAATTCCCCTGCAACAGATGAACAGATTCTTATCCTTGAGCTATGTAATGAGTGGAAAGCATCATAGCTGTCAAGGGATGCTAATGCATCCATATGGGACTGATAGGTGATTTTTCCCGTGAAACAGCATTGAGACATATTGTCAGAACATTTCAGACTAGACCTTGTTAGGTTTTAATGTGTTTCCTAGAGTAATTACTACAGTTTCTATCACATTTGTCAAAACTCTACTGATGGAATGGACCATCAACACTTCTTATCCTTTACAGTACACTTGTATTTTAATAAATTCTGTTCCTTGTAACATTTTTCTTGACTCTCAAAACCTGAACCATCTTTACATATCTCCTCCTTAAGGCGGTTTCCATGCCCAGCACCTTTTAGACTTGTTTTTCTATAATTGGTTGAATTGTCCCCTGTCAACCTTCTGCATCCCGAGTTCTAGCTCATTCTCAGACTACCCTTTCTTATGTTGCCGCTTTTGCAGTTTGAGTCATTTGTTTTCTGTTTTTAACAATCTGATTCCCTAACAAATTCTTAACATCAACTACATCCACTGGCTGTTTATTTTTGGGATTTAAAGATTGAGCAACTGTTCTGAGAGACTGATAAACAAAAGACAATAAATTTCAGTACTGGAAGTTTTGTGCAATAAGGGTATTGCAACTCTCTGCGAAATACTGTGGAGGAGCAGAGGAACTGTGTCTAAAAAGAGGTGGCATGATTTGGGAAAGAGTTTATGTCCATCATGAGACCTAACCTGAAGTTTGATCATTGTTCACTTGAAAATTTTCTCTTTGCCTGCCGTATCTAGAGTTCCCATCTTCCAAAAGAAAATAGATTAAATATAATTTTTATAAATTTGCTAAACACTCTCTATAAATATACAATTCAAGAACATTATTGCTTTGTAGTTAAGTATATTGAAGATTCTAGTCAAACACTTGTCTTTAGGAAGTTATAGAAATCAGACAGTTTACATTATTATACTAGAACAACTGTTATGTAGGTTTGGTAGATCATTTATCAGGTTTGACTTCTAGAGCTCTATTTCAGAATATAAAAATAATCACTCAATCTCTTATTCATTAATTTTATGAAGGAATTAACTTAGAACTCAATTATATGATAGCATATGATTTTGTGATTAAACAGGTGTTAATGCTTGGACTGTGAGCTCAGTCTGTCAAAAAAGAAACTTCCTCCTACAATCAGAAATTAATGTGCTTGCATAGCAGCAGTAATTTGTTTATGGCCTTCTCATGCAAGGAAGACATCATTACAGGCTCCATCAACACCAGCACAACTTTGATAGAACTTTCAGCATAATTAGTTTTTAACATATTGAAGTTGATAAACAACTTTCCAAGTGTAATTATGTTCTCTATATTTTCTCATTATGAATGCGTGGAGGAAGAATGGGAACTCAAAGATGTTTTCAAGCAAGTTCTCCACTTCTATAAAAATATATGTTTGAGTATTTTCTTTCTCCCTTCTCCTCAGTGTGTGTAGGTATGGTATACAGGTGTGAGCATACTTGTGTGTATACATGCTTTGGAAATTGTCTTTTTTTTTTTTACATTTTGAAGGAGAAGGAAATAGAAAAGAGGGAATACATGTAGTTGAGGCAACAACCTTCAGTCACTTTTTTGATAGGTGGAATAAGAAGGAAAAGAATGAACCACAATGTTTAACAGAAGTAGGAGAGAGTGTGATGTAGAACAATTATTTTGCAATCAGTTTTAAATATCTATGTGGAAGACTGAACAACATAAATTAACATGTAACAGGATAATTTCTAGTCATTTGTTTTATCTTTTGATGGAAAAACAAAGCAAAGGAATGATTGGAGTTGCTGATGATTCTGATATCAAGACTCCATCTGGCTAACAAATCTGAAGAAACTCAAAGTAGCCATCACATATGGTTTTAGCAAGAAAAGGTGGTTATCAAAAAGAATACGTTTTCACAATTCTGTTTGTTCTTCACTGTGTCTAAAATCACAGAATAAACATGAGGAGAGAGAGATGTGTGATTGACATGATACATCAGCATAAAGGGTGACTTTATATACATTTTGGGGAAGGTTATGACAAAGGTTTTGGCTAAAGTTGAAAAGGGGGCAAAAGGTCCATGAATATGTAACTTGATCAGATGGCTGATTTCATTTCAGTAGCTCTTGGTGCTGTGCAGATATTTGTGCTAAGTCTAGGGAGCATAACTTTTTGGGTTAGTCACAACCTTACTTTTGTTTGCTGTTCATCTCTGACCTCAGACTCAACTGCTTTCTTTTCATCTTTAGGGGATGAGATGTCACTATTCATTCAATTCCTTAGTTTTTCTCCATACTAAGACATACTCTTCAGAGGTTTATTTTTACATGGATAGTTCCATTTATATGGCTATTTGTTTGAAGATATATGTTATTGGGTTTCTAGGATTGAAAGAATCATGAAAATTCAATGAAATTTCCCTAGATCCATCATGTATGCTACACTTGTCTGGACACTGACAAGTGTAAAATGGACCGACTTGTGACCTCTCTCCTTTAATATGTCATTTGTTTCCCCAAAAGTCAGAAATATGAATATAGGAGAAGGGAAAAACACAATATGGCTTGAAGCATTAGAAACCCATGGATAGTCACATCTGTAATAGTGCAGGCTTGGATAATGCCCTAGCAATGTCTTTGAAAGGGATTAATAGAGATGCTGTATTTTTAACTAAGTACTACAGCAATAGTGTGTGACATCTATTACATAAATTTAATTTTCATTTTGGGCTTTATTATTTGTCATTTTCTCTCATTAGCATGAGGAATTAAAATAGAGGCTGTGATATTTATAAATGTTTAACAGATCTCCCTTACAGCATATCCAAGACCATGTTTTAAATGAACAGCTCTTTGAATGGACCCATCAAATTAATCTGCCTGAGGCACTGCAAGGGCAGAGGGAAGTTGTTTTTGCTGATAAAACATGACAATGTATTTCCTGGCATAAAAGGGACTCACATGGTAGCCATGCAGAGAATATAACCGAATGGCTATATCTGCTGTGTTTCCACCTTGCAAAATTTTGAACTGCAAATGTTCCTGTCATCAAACTAGAGAATGTATCATTATATAGCTAAGACCAGTTACAAAGTCACTTCCTAATAGGGATAATCATAGGCACAAATAGAAACTGTTCACAGTAATTTGGTACCCATTGAGCATTCCTAAGGGATATTTGCCTAGGCTTATTTGATAACCAATGTTTTGCTATTCCTTTAAATGGGATCAAAGCACAAATGAATATTTAGTTGACAAAAAGAAGAGCAAGGTCTTGTAAAGCTAATTTGAAATAGAATCCTGGGTAAATGATCAGATTCTTTTCATAGGCAAGTGATCATTTTATTCTCACCTGCCTAGAAGCCTGAGTGAATTAATTTAAAAATGTCTTTGTAAGCCTGGAATATTTTAAAAGTATTCAATGTCAGGCATATATGGTTATTAACCTGAAGCCTCCTTAACCTCATTAATTCTCATGTACTTCACCTAATTTTAAATAATCAAGAGGCGGTTTTATTTCAAATAGTGGCCCTTTTAAGGAACCCCAGTGAAATATAAGACTAAAGGATTCACATGAAAACAACATTTTATTCAAATAATCACACATTTCAGAAATTGAACCAAGAGTGACAGGGATACTCACTACTCCTCTTATTAAAGCTGAGGTCTCTCAAATGTATATTTTGATTCATAAGCCAATAGCCTCTACCGTCTATGATTTACAGGGCGCCTGGACCAACCCAGACAAATAATTTACCATTACCATATATATAATTTATTGATGTCATTTTAATTTATAAGAACAAAGTGAGGTCCAATTTAAAGGTTTCTATCTGTTCATTTCTCCACAAATTCCTACAGCAATGGGTATTTTCCCCTTATCTCCTATCTGTCTTTCTCTAGATGGTTAAATTAGTTCAGAAAAAGTGTCTCTTGTTTAGAGTGGAAATGATGAACACCTGGAATGCATTATCCTAAAAGAGAAAAAAATGTTAAATATTTACATGTCATATAAAAAATTGTATCTGGCTAAATTAAACTCAGAATTAGCTTAACAATAATGGCAGACTTCCATACTAATATTTATTCATATGATAAAATAAAATAAAAGTTTTCAATTTGTTTACAAGTGTAAAATGATTAATGTCACGGACTTACTTTTTTTTTTTTTTTTTTGAGGTTGCTCAAAGATTTAAAGTGTATGCTCCATACTTCTCACAGTTCAGTTACAGGGCTGGGGCGCTCTGGGAAATAAAGGCAGTGCAAAGACTCCTTGCTTCAACCCCCCATTCAAGGTCCTATTCTTGCAATCAAGTCAGAAAGATTTATGACATGTTGCTCAGAGTAAAAGGAATGAATTTATTAAAGGCACAGGGGAAAGAGAAGGGGGACAATCTCAATGGAGAGAGTGGGTCCCCACGAAAGAAGAGAGTGTGCATCTCCTGCATTCCACTTTTATTGGGGATCCCAGAGAAGTTACCAGAGAGTCCTACCCAGGTCTGCCTCTTGCCTTTTGACTGATAGCAGGATGACATCAGACTTTCAAATACCCACTACCATGAGCCCTCTAGGTCACTTTGACTCATGCTGACCAGTTCTAATTGGATTGTTAACTATAAATCCTTACAGGGTTTATGGTTAGGAGGAATTATTCTTATCTTCATGAATTTTGGGATTTGATGTATGAAAAGGGTCATAAAAGTCTCCCCCTCCAGGATAATTTGGGTGCCTCTTATTGACAATATTTGGAGCCTGCATTTCTCCTGCAGATAACAAGTAGTTTGCTGAGGAATGTGATATATCCTGTCTATTTAAGACAGACAGAGCTGCAGGTAACTTGCTTCTTGAAAAAGACAGCATGTGGAGGTCAGCACATCATAGCCCCATTTTATAGAATAATCCCCTTAACCTCATGTTCCATCATTCTCATCATCTGTCTGTCCCCTATTGGTTCTACCTCTACTTTTTTCTCCTCCCACAAAATGTTATTTTTAAAGCTTTCCACAAAATTTATGATTTTTAGTCTAAATTCAAAATGACCCTTTAGTGCAACCTCTGCTAAATTCTGAAACAGATTTACAGAATCTAATTATTGTTTTTATTTCAATGCAGGCATTTCTAAATCTTACCTTCAAAGGGGCTAAAAACTCTCATGAAAGTTAGTATTATTTGACAACCCAATTGAAAACACACCAAGAATTACCGATATAGAAAGATTATATTAAGAAATTTTTATAAACACCTATTCTTTTGGAAAGGATACCTTAAACTGTAGATAATCAATGTCTGAAAGTTTATCCCTTCAATAAAAAGTACATTTTTAAGGGAGACCTTTTGTGAGAGAATAAAAGATAGTTAACATGATACAGTACTGAGATGCCTGGGGGTGCATCTCAACACTAGAGTGCTTGTGTTCTAGTGGTGAGGCCCTAGGTTCCATCCCCCAAATCACACATACAAAATAAAGAAAGAGGGGGAGGAAGGAAGGAAGGAAGGAAGGAAGGAAGGAAGGAAGGAAGGAAGGAAGGAAGGAAGGCAGAAGGAAGGAAGGAAGTGAGTTGGTGCTGAGTTTGTACTTTGGTTTCTACATTGATGTCCCTGGTGATTTTTAGAGGTCATCTAATTTACCTGGAATAGTTTTCCTATAAAGAAACTAAGATAATACTCTCTGTATTCTCATTTGAAAAGAAAAATGTGATGATTCTATGTAAAGTGGTTCATAGATTTTTTTTCTTCTTCTTTTCTTAATAGTTACTATTAGTTAGTGCTTATTAAGTAGCCAGGTACTGTTTAAGTGTTTTTTTATGTGTGCATGTGTGTGTGTGTGTGTGTGTGTGTGTGTATGTGTGTGTGTGCTAATTCCCATAGTATTACAGTGAGATAGGAATTAATATCTTATCTCTTTTACTGATGAAACAACTGATCCACAAAGACGAGAAGTAACTTGCCTAATGTCTGTGAGCCACAGAGCCAATATCAAGACCCAGGAGTCAAACTGTATGCCAAAGGTTTTTACCACTATGCATACTCTTTTTTCTTAGTTTTTTTTTAATAATATAGCTAAGTTTTTAAGGTAGATATTTTATTAGGATTCGCTTTGAACCTCCACCATGAAGTTATAAAATAAATCTTAATGCTATTTTTTAATTTTTTATATGAATAAATTGAAGTAAAGTAAGTTGAGAGTTTGTACAACGTCAGAAAGCAATACAAGACTGAGTTCAATGATTTGGCTCTCAAAACTGCCGTTCCTGTACTGCTATGTAAATTCCTTCCATTAATAAGTGTATTGGGGTTTGGGGATATAGCTCAGTTTGTAGAGTGCTTGCCTTGCATGCATAAGACACTATGTTCAATCCCTAGCACCGCCCCCCACCCCAAAATAAGTATATCACTTTGGAGAAATTTGACTTTCAAAATATGTTGTATGTTACATAAGAATAAGGAATAAGGTTTATGTAATGGTAGCAATTTTAAATATGGAAGTAGCATGACTATATGAAATGACAGTGGAACTGGGAAAGCAGGTTAAACACACAGCTTGTCACTAATCCCAACTGTATATAAACTGGTGGTTGTGATCTGCCCTTCCAGTCAACACACAAGTTACTTCAGCTGACAGTTGGTCAAAACTATTGTAAGACCTCAACCTGATTAGGGAAAAAAAAAGGATGTTGCCTCATATACCAAGGAAGGAGAGGGGACATGGGTGTTAGTGCCAGTGATTTCTGAAAATCTTTATCTTTAATGCAAGAGAAAAAGTACACAGCTATTGGATCACTGTGTGTATTTGATATATGTACCATTCAATGTACAGTACATATAGCAAAAGTACACAATATACTTATTAACAATTAAGAAATTCTTGTTAAATCTAACACTAAGCCTTTCAAGTTTGGAATTAATTTTTTTCATATCTTAATGTGATTTTGAATACCACACTTCTACATGTAGCAATACAAATTGCAATTATTTGGTATTTACTGTGTTCCAGATACCATGACTTAATTCATTTTATCTTCAGACTGATCCTATGATGCAAGCACTATTTATGATACTTTTTTGTTATATAAGCGTATTATAAGCTAAGTAATTTATTTGGATAAACAAAACTGGAAAAAAAGGTAATTTTGGAAGTATGTCTTACAAACTTCAGTAAGACTGATTTTACTAACCTATTTTAAAGACTTGAAAAAAATTAACAGTGCCAACCTAATAAGTGACAGAGAAGCTCTTGATTTGAATTTGTATCACATGTAACCTTCACAGATATCCTATAGGATGAATATATTAAACTGCATTCAACAAGTGAGAAATGCATGACATGGCAAGACTCTAAACCCAAGTGTGTGTTTGTTTATGCGTCTAAATATGAAGAAGGTGACTTATCGTTACAAATATATTAAAAATAAATCCTAAAGGATGCCTTTGAACTAAGTGAATATGGGTATAATTATATAAGTTTATTAATTTTTTTCTTATTGTTTTCAACTAGATTTTTCACTTACAGCTTTTTACTATGTCACTTTAAATCATGTTTCATTATGTACTGATTTATCCTAATTTTGCTAGCTAAGATTAGTATAAGGACACAGAGAAATTCCACAAAGATAGAACAAATTATACACAACTGAGCAGAGAAAACAATCATCATACAGAAAGACTTTTTCAAATTGCCTTGCTCCAGGAGGGATGACATATATACTGTAGAGAGTTAATGCTTAAGATGCTCTCTTTGAGGTGTAAATTGACTCAAATATTGATAAAGATTTTATGAAGTCAAGCTATAATTCATAAAATATTTTAAAGATGAGTAAAAAGCTAATAATATTTAGTATAAAAATGTGTACTAGAAGGAATAAAAATGTCTTCTTCCATTATATTCACCTCAGTGTCAACTATTATGTTTGAAACAATGTTGAAAAGAATAAACTGCAGGAAATTCACATCATCAGCAGCTATTTACATCTTCATGCACTTAAATATGCTAGACTTATGTTTTTTTCCTTTTATTTTAATTGAAAAACCTGTGATACAGTCCAGTTCTTTTTATTCATACTGAACAAGAGATAAGAGAAATAAATGTGAGTCAATTCAGTCATTTTTTCTTAACTGCAAGAAAAAAAATGGACTAATCAGGTGTGTAAATGTGTGAGTATAAAACAGGCAAAATAAACTCACTTTCTTTAGAGGTTCTGTTTGGTTTGGTTTGGTTCTACATGTTTTCTTCGGTTATTAGGCATCTCAAAAAGTGATCTGTGTACAAGGTCCTGAATGACCTGCTGCATGTAACTGAGGCATTGATTTCATATAAACAATTCATCAAAATATTTGTTATGAATCAGTTATTTATTTTTGCAATCTTCTAAACTGGCTTTAAATGAGCCACTGCTTAATTAAACAGGATCAATGTTTATGAGTTATTTTCATATCTTCTTTAGGTTAATATAAAAAATGCATACCCTTTAATATTTGTCTTACTAATTAATTAGGATATTCTTGGTTATGGATTCTTGGATATTATTTTATTAAATGATTGGCAGAAGCACGGTTTGCCTTAGACTGCATATCATTTTGATCAATATTAAAATGTTTTATGTTTATTTTAAGCTTTATTCTCCAAATGGCATTATGCAGCATATGTAAATGTTTGTGCTGTCTATAAAAAATAAGGAAGCATTTATAACTTTATCTATTAGATTTGTGATATATCAGAATCAATTGATATTTTTTCTTTTCTACTATTTTCATCAGTGTTAATTTTTAATTTGTTGTTATCCTGAATATCCTTCAGTTTTTGACTTGAATGTGTCTTTTCAAAAATAACACTGGAATAATGTTGCTTGATGTCTCACCTTAGCATGGTTTCATTAATCAGAATCAACTTAAAGAAGAACAAAATATTAGGGTGGTTAATTTTTTTAATTGAAAATTCTCCCTTAGGATTTTGGATTAGTATTAAGGAGTTTTAATTGGATTCAAAATATCTTGTTCTATTTAAATTAAATCTAGGGAAAAAAAGTTTGTTGGATTTATTCTATTGGAGCATCAACTACATTGTGGTGTGAAATGGAAATAGACTTATTGTCTGTACTTCAAACTAGAATATTAACTGCAAGACTATAGGTTCACTGATGAATCTCTAGTGTTGAGAAGCATGACTAGCTTACCACAGATACCCAGTATTTATACTTTTATGAAAAATATAAAAGTACAATTATGTTGAGGCGAAATATTTAAAATGAAGTATGATCATGAGATCTAAAGTTCGTCACAGATAGAATTTTTATATACATATATACAAGTGTATTTTGTACATAAAATGATGTATATAAAGTTCATTCATGTTAATGTTTCAGTTTAATATTTTCTGTTGAATTAGTTTCTTTCCTGAGAGTCTGAAAGGAGACAATTTAGAAAATAGTTTAACTTCAAGAGCACCATGTCTGTTAGTTTGAATTAATTTGTTAAATGTGTGGGTAGAATTGTTGTTTTGATCTTATCTCAACCAATCCACAGTTGTATTCTGTTATGCCTATATATTTGTAAAAGAGACAAGGCTATCTGACACTCTTGAAAATGCTAGAAATGTAGCTAAATATATTGTTTGATACCACAAAAAATGGGTTTAAAAATACTGCTTTAACAAAGAAAATTATTTACTTTGCAATATATGACAAATGTAACAAAATAAGACAAACCAACAATAAAAATCACTTTGGGAATACATTGAAAAACAATATTCAAGATGTCAAGAGCTCTGGTTTTGAAATTCAAAAACCACAGAAAACTTCCCAAACTAATTTGTGATATGTTCATTTTAAAAATCAGGGAATAGATTATGGATCCTTCATACTACCATGTATACTCCAGAAAAATCATTAGGGAACAGTTGATTTGGTTACAAGATTCTTTATTTTGTAAACTATACATAAACAGTAGAAAAGAAAATGCATTATACTTTAAATATTATGTAAGTTCAACATTAAAGTTTTTATTTAGTGTATAAATTAAATGGAAAGAATCCACCAATTTTTCTTTCAATGAATAGTATACCAGGAAAACAGTTAACCCACTGTTGAAATTAAAGATATCAATGTGTAATATTCAACAGGATTTTTCCTTTTTTTATTATGGGCACAAAACCATTGGTTTGATATACTTAAAAGTGATGGTGTGCCAAAATGTCTACACAATTAATTAACATGCTAACTTAAATATAGCAATTAAAGTAATTTTTGTTACAGTTAAATCTTAAATGCCACTCCACACAATTATTACAAACCAGTCCACATGGTAATTATGTAACAATATAAAAAAAGAAAGAAACATATTCCATTTTCTTCATTCCAGCAGCAGTACCTTTACTGGTATTAATTTGTTAATTAGGTGTGCTTAAATATTGCCTAATATCCTACATTGGTATGCATGCTAATCCTTTCTATTTCTATTTTTGCAAGGCACCATACAATACGTTCTCTAAGCTTCAGCACGATGAACAAAAATGGCAAAATTCTAAGAGTAAATGCAAATATTTATCTAAAATAGAACATAAAATTAGAATTAAGAATTTCAAATTTGACCTTGGGGGCAAATGAAAAACTTTTAGTGAAAATATGGTTAAAATGAATCTTTCCTTTTGTCTTCCTAAATTCTGTACCCTAAATTGCTGGTCAGAAAGACAGAAATCTAAAAGTCATGCTGCTTAAGAACATTAAAAATATATATATGTGTAAGACTGCCATTCAGTTTAAAATAAAAATTAGAAAGGACAACTAAATTTCTAACATTCAAGAATCTGTGGTTTTCCATACTTGCCATTTTATAAAATATCCAATCATATCCAGAATAACTTCATAATTAAAAATGTCACTGTTAACATAAACACCTTAATAAGATTCTACAATGGTCACTTTGTTTTACCATGTGGTCTCTCTGTTACCCTGATGCTACTTTGGAAAGATCTGGATCATGCATAATTTTATAAAATCCTTGGGGATCAGATCACTATAAGTTGTAAATTTAAGCTGGGCTTTCAGAAAACAAAACACTCATCCTCCCAAGCACTCATTCGTTGTTATTTTTTTATGGAACATTTGCAAAATTTGTTCTTATTCAGAATTTATTTTAGTATCTCTCCATCACTTTCCTTTATCTGGCTATACTGCATATATGTTCTCTTTTTCTCTAAGACATACAAAAAATCAAAGTAAATAATTCTTATTTAAACATAAATTTCTATGACTTTTCGTGCCATATTTGAAATAATTATACAAAATATATATGAGGTTTGAAATAATTTTGTTTTGGGGCAACAAGGTAATTCTCCATAGGCAATCACTTTGTCAATATTACAAATGTGGAATTTATTGACCTCAACTGCCATTAATCAAATGTATCCATCATGGTCATCACCATCATCATCATCATCCCCTTCATCTTCGTCATCATCTTCAATTTCATCTTTATCAGTGATGATGTCATCTTCATCTTCTTCATCATCAGTCCAGTCATTAAAATCTCCACTTGCAAAATCTCCGGAGATCTCAAAATCTATAGCTAAAAATAAGTAAGCATTATATTTATTTTGACTGAGTATACAAGAGATAAAATACTAATGAAAAATAGGAAAATTAATAAATTTTTAATTTGCTCATCACTTTAATGAAGATGAGAAATAACTCAGCTATTTGATAAACTGTTATATGTTAAACTTTATCATTTTTTAAAATTTGTGTGCTAATAGCAAAATTATTGTTGAGGTATGCTATGTAAGATTTCTAGTTCAGTAATTTTGATCTCAGTCCGGTTTTTATAGAAGTTCGCATGACATATTGAATCTTAAAGTGCTTAAAATTTCTTCTATAAGTGTGGTTGCAGAATAATTGTTCCCCTCCCCTGAATATTTACTTCATGATCCCTAGAACCTACAGATAATAACTTAAATGGAAATGGAACTTTGCAAATGTGATTAGGTCCTTATAACTGGAAATGGGGAGATTTTCCCAGTTTATACATGAAGACCCCAACTGTCAGTTGGGTCCTTAAAATCAATAAACCTTTCCCAGATGGAGTCAGAAGGAGACATGACTACAGAAGAATGGACAAAGAGATGCAAAGTTAGTGTTAATTTGGAGGTAAGTCTCCATGAGATAAGGAATGTGTGTGAATTCTAGAAGACAGGAAAGACAAGGAGATTGGTTTTCCTCAAGAATCTCAAAAGGAGCACAACCCTGCTGATACTGTGATGTCAGCTTAGTGAGACAGACCCGATATCTACTCGTGACAGACAGATTGGCAAGATGACAAATTTCTGTAGATCGAGCCACTAAGTTGGTGGGAATTTGTTACTTTGACAAAAGAAATATTTATTAAATTATTTTTAAAAAATATTTTAGAAATAGCTAATAATTTTTCTGGAGGTAATAATGCTCATTTATATCTCAGTATGTATTCACTTTTCAACTTCTCAAATGCCAGTGTGTCTTCATTTTTACCTCTTCTGGATATTAATTCTTATAATTTTTTGGTATCTAATTATAACAAATCCAATTAATAAAATTCATTGTTTATGAATTGGTTGAAATCATCACACACTGAAATTTCCATCTTATATGAAGAAAATGTTTCTATTTTCCCATTTCCTGCATATTCTTAATCATAGCATGCTAAGAAATCTCACAAGTCCATGATTCCAAAATAATTTTTGTCCACTTTTAATTCATCTTCATATAATTTTCATTCACAACAAAAAATGACATTTTATTCACCACTGGCAACACAGATAACTGAAGTAATTAGTAGTACTAACACTTTAACTTACATACTATGAAGAAATATTCTCTACATGTTAAAATTAAATAAGTTAGCTATTGAGTAGTATGTCTCACTGAAATCTAATCATATTGGACAGAATAGAAAATCAACAACTACTAAAAATGTTACAGAATAAATTAATGTAGAAGAGGGATTTAAGGATTAAATGAGATTACTTTCATTGTTTACTCTTTATCTTTTCCTAAATAATCTATGTCAAATAGCAGTTAACCTGTCTGCATAGGACAAGTCTTCATTAAGTGCTTAGACAAATTAATGAGGATCTCAGTATTGACTACTGTGCTTGGTAATTATTAAAATAACCTTTCCCCTTACCACAGTCTGCAACGCCATTTATTCTGGATCCTATGACTTCATTTCCATATCTGTCCACACACCAGCACTGCCCAACACTGCCGTGGCATTGTGTTGGCTTGTAGTAACCATCTTCATCACACAGAGGGATGTACTGTCCTGTGAAACATGCACATAGTCACCCACAAATGCAGGTATGTGTTTTACCAATAAGCCTTAAGACATACATATGTGAAGTGCCACTGTATTCCAGGCTACATACTAGTGACACCTGTAGAAGAAAACAGGTATGTGTTCTGCTGTCCTGGCTGGCATTGCCATAGGAACTGATTAAAACTTATGGATTCATATCCTGTTTTAAGGAAACTACCATTTAAACATGCCTCATTTTTGCAAAGTGTAGTGTTTTCAGTGGTATCGTACAGCATTACTATGTGATGCTATGCTCACATTCAATCATTGGGAGCACTTATATGGTGTACAAGACCCTATATCATCTCATCACTAACAACTTTCTATTTTCATTCTCCAAAGTTTTCATTCATATTTTTCAAGATCTTTTCATGCCACGTAGCTATTACCATTCAATTTAATTCTGTTTCACCTTTTTTACACACTGCCTTTTAATATCAACTGGAATCCCTTTTCTTCATTGTTTCATTTTAAGACTCAACTTAAATATGCCGTCAATATGAAGTCTTCTCCTAAACTGGAGGAGATGACATATCTTCCATCTCATGTGTGTGTGCATGTGTGTAGATTATCATTGGATACATTCAAAACTACACTTCCATATCCTCTGTTTGGAAATGTTTGGGTTCTCTTAACTTTCATTGTTGTATAAGCATCTCTTAAACTCAGTCTTATAGAACACAGTTTAGTGGGAATGGTCAGAAAGAGATATTTATTTCTATTTGTATAATATATAGCACAGTATATGGTATATTCCTAAAGATAAATGTTTAGCTAGTAATTTATAAGTTTGGTCATATTCCTCACTAAATACTTAAACATTAGAATGTGAGTTCTAGAAAATTAGAAACTTTTGTTTTTTTTCCTGAACTTTTTTTTTCCTATGATGGAAACATCATTTTTATTTTTTTTAAAAAACCCTAAATATATAGTTAGAATATGAAAACCATTTATTCTTATACCATATTAGATCATAATTTTACCCCCTCCATAAGTTTTACAATTTTGATATGATAAATAGGTGGTTGATTTAAACTAATAAATTATAATTCATTTGAACTACTAATCTTTCAGTGAAGCAGATGGAGTATCTCCAATAAGGAAAACTTTGAAAAATAAGAAAATCAAATTTCCAATATTTACTACTTTAAAACAGCATTTTTTTGACATAAACTCTTATGTATTTTATGCCAGTTCACTTTGAAAGTGAGAGAGAACACTAATAACAGAAATATGCTAGTTTATATATATATATATATATATATATATATATATATATATATATATAAACGTACAAACACACACACATATTTTAATTACAAAGATAGACCATCAAAATGTACAACAGATTAATTAGATCCAGAGTCATCATGAAGTTACATGCCACTAAGTAGACAAATGTATTAGCATACTTAAAAGACACACTGCCTGAGTTTTGTCCTGCTTTATATACCAAAATGCAAAAAAAAAAAAAAAAAAAAAAAAAAAAACAACCTGTGACAAAACTGGTGTAATCCAAGTAAAACCTGACCCTTATAGCTGCCAGGATTATAGAAATATTAATTTCTTAGATTTTTACAAATGTGCTCTGATTGTTTGGTGCATGCAAGAAGTTATCTTTAGGAAAAGTTGGGTAAAGGATTTCTGGAAACTATGTACTAATTTTGTAAATTTTTAAGAATTTAGCATTATTCTAAGAAGACTTTATTTAAAATGTTTAAGCTTAAAGAAACATACAATAATCAAAGTTAATGGTTTGATGGTGTCTTGATTACCAAACATTCAAATAGTTCAGGGCTCGTGGTAAAATTTGCAATTATCTGTTTATATGTCGGTCTATCTATGTACCTACCTGTTTACCTATCCATTCATCCACACATATATTCCATTGCTAAAAGTAACATAGCCAAAGATACTCATGAAAACACTAAAGAATACAGTCAAACTTCTCTGAGGCACTCAGCATTTTTCACCCCATCTTTAAAATATTTGCTTTATATATTCTCTCTGTGTGTATATCTATATTTATCTATCTGTATACCCATCAATTCTTACATTATTAACCACAGAATTAGAAGTTTCTGCTGACGTTTTAATTTTATTATTGTTTAAATCTCTTTTTACTTAATAACTTTCAAAATGAACATTATATTAGGGTAATAAAACAGACATAATATCTTTCAATAGGTGAGGTAATAAAAGTAAGTTTAATGGCTTTCAAAAAGTTCATAAATTTTGTTGCTGAAATTTAGTGCAGTCTATCTTTGTTGGATTAATATTGATTTCATGTTGCTGTTTCCCTGGGGTTATTTATGTAAGCAATAAAGCCTTCAGAAGAATGAGCTATGACTCACCTAGGAGTTTCTTTATCCCTTGTCGCTTCTGAATATTGCTGAGCTCCGTCTGGCAAGGTAGGTCTGTAATGACATTAAAAATGTCACCTTTAGGATTTTAGTCAAACAGAGAATGGGTAACTTCTTTGATATCAATCTTCACTTAGTCTTTACATGCTTTTAGAAGACACATTACATATTGGTTGTGTTATATTCCTTACTTATACAGATAAACGTTCATATAGATTGTGTGTCCGGGATGAGAGTTATCATTCTCCCATCATCTTGTTTTTTCTTAGAATGACTGAATTGGATGAAAAAAGAAAACAGCAAAATAATTATATGATGAAAATATTTCCCATCATGTACTATTAAAGCATCAACTGACTTGGCAATGAAATTCTAACCAATTGATGACATTTCCCTCATTTAAAAGAGTTGCTAAGATATAGAGAAATAATTTAGCATTATGATCTATGGAAAAGTTGATACTTCTTTTAAGATGTGTCAGAGAAACTCATAAATTCTAATATTGAATAATGTTGATAATGTACCTTGGTCTTTCTATTGTCACCCAGATGCTCCAAATATATGTGAAATTTAGAAAGAGGACACAAGACACCATAATTTCTGATAAGCCATGATTTTAAAAATAAACAAAACATTTAAATAAATTTGGAATTCCTCATTTGTCCATTTTTCAAACTCAATCATTTCAAAGAGGATATTTGTAGAGAAATAGAAAATTCAAAATAGTCACAACATAATGTATAATGTGTATAATAGTCACACATATACACACACTCACACACAGGTATGTGCCACTGAAGCCTGCCTAGATTTTTAGGAGTGTTTAATGACCTAGAGAACATATATGCAGTAAAGTTGACATGTGTTTATGTATGCATTCAATTAAAATTTTAACACAGTAAATCCATTTTTTTAAACTTTGCTTTAAAATGGTTTACAAACAGTTAAGCTACCCTACTCAGATAATCCTGATTAGCAATTTAAGGATAATCATTTGATCTCTACTTATAAAACTATCACTAAATATTAAAAAAGTAATTTAGATAGGGAAATCCCTATAAATGTTTTCATATTTCTACATGGACATAATTTAAAGTAGCTTGTTCATTCTCTTAGCTTTCAAAAATCTTAAAAAGCATTGCAAGAACAGGTGTATCACATTAAACTTTTTTCAAGGTTTTTAAATTAGCATCAGAATTATACATAGCATTATCTTCTAAGTTTCCCAAAACTTCATTGTGATGTGAACTTTAGATCTATTTCTCTGTATTCACTTGGTACAAATTGCTAATTCCTTTGATTCTGTAACATGTTTCCAAATTTACATTTGGTTTGCATTCCTAATAAAGAAGGGTATATAAGGAACTAGCAGCATTTCAATTTTTCATCTTGCTTAATTTTTACCAGAGTATTGAAGCACTTTCTTTGCTAGTGAATTTTTGAAAGGCTGAACTATTTTGTAAAGGTTGAAAGACAGTCATTTCAAAATAAAAATGAGTAAAAATAACTTTATGGTAAATGCTGTGGTTCATTCAGCTCATTTAATATGATCACAAAATAGAACATTAAAACTCCACAGCATAGTGATAAAAAACCCATTTATTTTACACCATGGGCAAAGCAGATAGCAAATTAATTTTAATGATTACTTTTAATATCTATGTTCTCATATCTCTGTGTGCTTCTTGGTGGTTCATAATGGAAACTATAATGAAGTACATTAATATAAAATATTAATTACCATTTTTCATCTCACTTAGCATGTTTGCATTTTTAGCAGAGTTACTTTGCTCAACATGCTGCTTATGGTTCTTTTTATAAACACACAAATTAGAAAAAATCTAGTGAAATGAATAAGGCATAGAATATGGTTATTTCTTTCATCATGAAAGATTACATAAATTTGAAATGGAGGTCTATTATTTGCATGTACAGGTGACTCATCTTTTACCTTGCTGTCTCTGGAAGCAGTAGCACCATTCATTGTTTGATATCAAACTGTCCTTGTATGTGTCACAAGAATTGAAAAATGCCTTGGTGCACTGTTCGTTCTTATCAAGGTAAATGCTCCCCAGCTCTGACTGGTCCAGCAGTAGGTCATAGTTTGTATCGAGTCTATTAAACATCCAGCCAAGTGAATCCTTGCAAATGGGCAAAATACTGGTATCAAATCCTAAATGCAAAGAAAGAACATGGTTAGCTAAATATGGAAGATCTCATCACCCAAAAGAAAAAAAAATATCAACAAAACAGGTAATTAGTGCATGGTACCTACTGGATAGTCAGAGAGGTAGGGCTTTACATTTCATCTCGGGAAATTTGTTTCACAGTAAAGTGCAGAGAGTAACATGAGGAGAATTGTGAGAATTAATTAACCAGAAAGCATCTGGTACTAACTAATCATTCATTCAATGGCAGTTAGTACTGTAATTAAACATTATTTACATGTTACTGTTCAAGCTTTTTCCGAATAAAGTTTATTGTGATAAATGTTTTAATCTATATATTTATGTATGTATATATATGTATATATATATATATGAATAACACTATTATTATAAAGAATTGAAATTTATTTCAATTAAAATAAATTAAAATACTATTTTCACTCAAACATCATAAACACAAAATGATTAAAACTTTAAAAATTCCCTGTATCTTGCTAGAATTATGGTGATTGTGGTACTTCAGTTAAAACTGTTGACCAAAGAATAGCCATCATGCAGTATTACACAATTACTGTTTTCTGCATCCCTCAAGAGGCAATTATTACAATTAATTACAAATGTGTTACAGCGGGGGTGGGGGGAGGTGGGTGCACTGCCTACTGGGGAGTAGGGAGTGAGCATAGAAAAATGACAGAAATTTCAGCAATGTGGTAACAAAGATGGGTTAGCCTGGATAAGCCAGAGGTCTAAGGTGTCTGTCCTAAATAGCATCAGATATAATATCAGTATTTTGAGCCCTTAAAAAAAAAACAGATTCTAAAAATAAAAGTACAGGTGCCTCCCAAAGGAGATGGGATGAGAACCCTTGCTGACCCTAAACAGACAGCAGATGTCACCTAAGCTATTAAAACAAATCACATTGAATTTTTTAAGGAATGTCTGAAGACTGAGTGTGAGTTAGCATGATAGGAACTCAACTCTGCAAGCCACAAAAAGAAGAGGGATTCATTCCATTTGACTGACACTATTCCACAGACATCAGCAAACATTTTCAAGGTAGACAGAGCAGGAAAAGAGACCCAAGGAAATCACCTGAGAAGAAGCATTTGCTGGAGGAAAGGTGTGGAGGCTCACCTACATCCATCATCCCTGTGTCCCTCATGGAACAAAGACTTAAATTCCAGAGGAGAGACAAATATTGGCTAACTCTAAAAATATGGATAAGGATCTTCAGCACCCTGGGAAAATGTTGTTCCTGGGAAAGATTCAGGAGAATATCCTCAGTTTAGACCATTAAAGAATTCTATCATTAGCAGAGGGGTAAGACCTCTGTGGAAGGAAGAGAAATAGGAGGAGGAGAAGATAAGAGAACATACAAGAGCTATGGATCATCATAGAAGAGTGTGATAAAGATGCAATTAAATACCAGTGGGAGAAGGGAAGGGGAAAATGATGTAGAAAAAAATAGTACAAAACATGGGAGAGGGCTGGGCTCATCAGTAGAGCGCTTGCCTAGCATGTGCGAGGCCCTGGGTTTGATCCTCAGCACCACTTAAAAATAAAATAAAGATATTGTCCATGTACAACTAAAAAATAAAATATTTAAAAAATGGGAGAAATTAAAGTTGTAAATCCTTGTATTATAGATAAAACAAAAAAACATGATTTGAATGTTGTGAGTGACACATTAAATTTATATGTTGTAAATCATAGGGAAACCATCAAAAATATTTAAAAAGTCATAAAAATAACAAACTAAAGTGCAGACCAAATGAAGTCATGAAAATAGTTAATTGATCTAACATAAGGCATTGTAACAGGAGAATAATTGCAAAAAAGAGTTAAAAAAATAGTAAAGAACTGAACAAAATATAGATTGCAATTAAACCATGTCGATAACTAACCAAATGTAAGTGATTTAAACATATTAATTAAAAGTCAAGGAATATCAGCTTGGATAAAAATACAAGAAGACTTAGGTATGTTTTCCTCAAGGCAAATAAAAAGACATACTATATTGAAAATAAAAGCTGTAAAAAATGCATCATGAAGAACTAATGAAAAGAAAGCCAGACTGAACATATTAATAATAAATCTGAATATGGACTAAGGAATGTTACCATTATAAAAAGAAACATCACATGATAACAGAGTTCATTTAAAAGACGTAATTATTCTGAATGTGTCATATATGTAAAATGAACACCAAAAATGCCTGAGGAAAAAAATACAATAGGCCTAAATGGAGGAATGGACAAACCCCAATTATAAATGGAGATTGCAACAATCTTTTATGACCAATAAATAGAACAAATGATCCTAACACATTAGGGTTATAGAAGATCTGAACAACATGATAAGTTATGAGAAATCTTTACATAATTTACATTGAATGAATAGTCAAACAAATAATAACAGAATACAAGTTCTTTTCAGGTTCACGTGAGACACATTCTGATCATATCATACATCTTACCCAACTCAGGAGAATTGAAATCACACAAAATATTAAATGGAAACATAACAAAATGACAATAAAAATCAACAATGGAAATAAAAAAAATATGTAGAAAGTAAAAAGAAAATCCATCCCCAAATAAGCTTGAATTAAATAATTGCAAAGATGGTATTTTAATTCGGTAGCAGAACAAAATTTGATGCCAGAATCTGATCTCATAGTAATATATTCTAAACACAGAAAAGGATTCAAATGCAATAATGTATGTATGTTGGAAAGATACAAAGTACAGTATTTTTTGAGAAAGGCTTTATTAAGCAATACTAAAGAAGGTACTTTAAAGTAAAAATAGAAAAGATGCAATCAGAAAATATTTGCAATACAATGTGCTGTTACAAGATTAAAATAGTAATAAAAATCGGGCTCTCACATTCTGAATATAGTATTATTTCATTATGCTAAAATGTGTCTACATTAAAAGTATGTTTATTGAGGATATATGTTTGTATGAAAATGAGGTAGATGAGAAAACCATGTACCTCCAGCTGCTAACAATTTTTACCTTCTGATGGAGGCATCAGATAGACTTAGTAAACAGATGCTAATACTCTTCACATATTTTCCCTATTAGTTTTTAAAAATAAACACATTAAGTGTATAATTGAAACAGATTACAAAAACAGAAAGTGGAAAAATATAATGTTACACAAATTATTCCTCCTGTGATATGTTGAAAATAACGTTCATTAATATGTCAGAAGAACATCATAAAATTTATTGCCCTTTTATTGATTAGCACACAGTTCAAGGATAGCTGTGGTGGATAGGTTCATTTGTACATTAAAGAATCAAAGATAATTATGGTTTTTGAGTTACTTTATTTGCCTTTATTTATAGGTTTCCCCTTGATTTTAACTATCACCTCTTGATGATTCCAAGACACCCATTATCTAAACATTCAGGGAGTCTCTGAACTACTCATGATAGCACTGGTGAAAATTTGACAAGAAAAACTCTTATATTTTAGCAAACTGTATATACATGAAATAAAAGAATGTAATATAAAATTGTGTTTCATTTTTTCTACATAGATACCTTTTCTTAGCTTATTCACTATCATATTTTTGGGAGCTGGTATTGTTTTACTTTGTAGTAGGTTCCGAATCATGTTTAAAAACATTCTGAATAACCTAGATGATCATATTTTGAAAGTCAGGTACTCATTTTATTGAAAACAATGTAATAAATTTGACAATCTTTCATTCACACAGTGAGAATCAATCTACTTAAATTTCCTAAAATTTCTCTAATACTAACAGCAATTTCTATAATTTGAAATAATATGCTTTCTAATTCTAAAATTTCCAATACTAGTTGTAATTTTCAGTGTTTGGAATAATATAGTTCCTAAGGACTAGAAGTTAATCAAAGTTTGGTTCCTGGAAGATCCAGTTCAATAATTTCCTAGTACACTTTATTGTAATATGTCATTCACTTTGTGTCTTTTTTTATAATCATACTTTTAGTAAAATAGAAGTACATAATTCAATTTAATCTGAAATATGTTATTTTGATAAAATTAAAACATCCATAGGTTAAGACAATACCTTCTTAATACTAAAGTATATAATTAAATTTTAGTATACAGAGTTACAGTTTCCACCTAATAAAAGAAGAAAATGCCAGATGTCTCAATAATTAGAACCACCAAAACAAGCAATGATCTGTATCTTTCAATTTACTGCTTAAAATAAGAAAAGAAAATTTATCTTTGAACTTTTTAAACCTTTGTTTTCAAAAGCTGAAGTTCTCTGATTTACCTAGAAGGCTCCTAATTGCATTAAAATGGGGCATTATTTTTAAGCCATCTGATTTCAAATTCAATCTTCCTCTCAATGTGAAGACAGCATGACATAAAGAGAGCAATATCTTAGTAAGAAATTAGAATGTGTTCATTTTCCCTAGGGGTTTAAGTAATTCCATCATTTTCTCTGACTGAGAACATTTGGTGCGTAAGAAAGCAATGATATAACATTATAATAATCTGAGTCAGACTGTTAATCTGAGGATTTTTGCATATGATGCTGATGTCCTGAAGCTTTCCAAATTGAAAAAGAAAAATAAATACAATAACACTTTGAAAAAAAAGTAGATATTCTCCATTGCAACCATATTCTTAAAAACACTGGGTGTTGTATTTCTCCTATTTGACTTTTGAAGATTTAAGCAATAGAAGCAAATCAAAGTATATAAATTATAATAGCTGTAAAAACTTATTCAACAAAACCTCAAACAAGTATTTTCAAGGTAATGATAAATAGAATCAGGACTACACAGCTCCGTTTCTTCTTATCCAAAAACCCATTTTAAGGTTTTATTATCTGAGTGGTTTTCTATGGTCATTCATTTGTTTTTCAGTTCACTTCAAA
Organism: Spermophilus citellus; assembly: GCF_964194105.1. NCBI lineage: Eukaryota > Metazoa > Chordata > Mammalia > Rodentia > Sciuridae > Spermophilus > Spermophilus citellus. The sequence continues at coordinate 67,458,860 of NC_138196.1, read as the reverse complement.
GTCCATCTCAACAAAATATATTCCAGAGGTCTGATAACTTTTATAAACCAAATGGACTTAAATTATAAATATGATTTGTAAATTTTATCAGCTGGCTTAATTTATTTAAAAGCTATGACATCATCATCCTCTTTTTGAAAACCATTTAACTATGAAATATTTACACTAAGATTCAAATAAAAAGCAATTTGGGGGGCAATGGCATGGGTAATTCTTTATGTAAAGTCTGTGAGAAAATCTGGTTAACTGCTAGGCACAGTGGCCCTCTTACGGAAACCCAGCAGCTCGGGGCTGAGGCAGGAGGATCCTGACTTAAAATCCTACCTCAGCAACTTAGTGAAGTCCTAAGCAACTCAGCAAGACTCTGTCTCAAAATAAGAAAAATAAGAAGGGCTGGTATGTGACTCAGGGGGTAAATGCCTCAATCTCTAGTACCAAAAAATAAACTGAATAAATAAACAAAATAAAACATAGTTTACTAAAATCTCATATTAGTGCCACATTGTGTTTGAGAGCTATGAATAACTACTAAAACAACTATTAGAAAATAATATATAATTTTTTACCATAATATGCTTTTTTTGTCAGAGCAATGTGATGTTTAAATAATGTAAAATGTGTAGCAATTCTGCTTTGATGACCAGTGTATGAGGTTAGCAAATCCCTTCTAAAAAGGCAGTATACCCCTGGACATGGTGGTGCACGCATGTAATCCCAGAGGCTGAGGAAGGAGGATCATGAGTTCAAAGCCAGCCTCAGCAAAAGCTAGGTGCTAAGCAACTCAGTGAGACCCTGTCTCTAAATAAAATACAAAATAGGGCTGGAGACATGGCTCAGTGGTTGAGTTCAATCTCTAGTACCCTCCCCCCCCCAAAAAAAATAAATAAATAAAAGGGCAGGATTCCCTAAAAGTGGAGTATGAAACCAAATGTTTTAAAAATGGACAGATTTCAGGAAACAATTGAAATTACGAGAGAAATTTGGACTAATCCTTTTTAGCAATCTGGTGTAAGAGTAGAAAAAATTAAGTTAGAGAGTATATCAACTGTTCTGCATATGTTTTCCTATTCCACTTTCAGGACATACCACCTTTTTAAGTAAGACATCTTTCCATTGAAGTGTAAAGTCTTGAACCTTTTAATCTAATCCTGCTATTGTCATAATTTTGTCCTCCTGGAAACTGCACATTATTCAGAGATCAAAAGAAAGCAGCTACAGGCTGCTTGTCACTCTTTTGAAATTAGGTTCCTGTCTAGATAATAATGTGTGTTAAGATTTATTAACTTATGCATTATACAAATTGCTATTGAGTCCATATTATGTGACAATAGTTTTCCAGTAGTTGGGGATTGCAGAGTAGAACATTTTTTAATTCCTCAAGCTTACATATTATTTTGAAGAAAAAGAAAACAATGCAGTAAGATTGTGAAGTAGCAATACAAGCTAGGAAGAAAAACCAAGTAGCATCATGAGGAGGCTAAGGCTGAGTGGCCCTGGTGGTGTTTACGTGGAGTGGGAGGAAGGTGCCTGGATGGCTACTGAGCAACAACTGAATAAAGTAAAGAGAGTGAGTCATGCAGATACTTGGGTGCAATATCCTAGGACCTGTAAGCAGCAAATATGAAGCCAGTTCCTCTACTGTGAGGAAATACATTCATCAGAAACTCCCATTACACCTGCAAGAATACTCAGGTTTCAGCAGACAATCAAAATTACAAGAGGAATTTTGACTAATTCTTCTTAGCAATCTGGTGTAAAAGTACAAAAAATAAGAGAGTATATCACCCATTTTGCATTTAGTTTAACTATCATAGTAGCTATGTAGAAAATATATAAATACTAAGGATGATATTACACTGCCCTGTTTTGAGGTAAGGATACAGGGAAACAAAGATGTTATGACTTAGTTTGTATTTTTAATCTTTATAACTGGATAGTAAACTTAAATAGATAAAAAAGTATGTGATACTGCCGGGAAGAAAATAATATACACTATTAACACATCACAGGTTAACTTACAAATATAATTGTGAATTTTCAGATGACTTGTATTAGGTTGTCTCTTGGATTGAATTTGGTTGTTTTCTAGTTCCAAATTTGCTGGTTCATAAGTTTTATGAATGCATATGCATTCATGTTCAACAGAATTGACAAAGCCCTGGGTCTTCTTTTGGCCAACGTTTAGAGCCAGTTTTTCTGAATTTGGCCTTTGATGCTCCCTGTGTTATATTAGGAAACATCACATCAAAGGCTTTCTTTGAAGTGAGGTACACTTTTAGGTTATTTAAGGTTATAAAGTATCGAAAAGGACACTTGTGCCAAATTAATCCCTTGTCCACTTCTCTCCTGCATGGCAAAGGGTTTGGCACCAGCTTGTGTTTACCTTTCAAAGTCATTCATTACTGTAGGTTTACTTATAAAACTAGATTATCAGGTATAAGTTTTAATCAATATTTTCCAAGAAACTATAGAAAAAGTAATTTCCATTTATTCTAATGTCATAGAAAGCAAGGTCTGTAATATTTTAAGATAGCATAGCAAATAAGCTTATTATTTTAATGGAAATTACATTAATAATTTAAATATCAAAGGTCCATCTCAAATGAAATACTACACACAGTAAACAATGAGTATTGGCTTTTAAGCACACTTAATTGCACAATTGAATAAATAGATATTTTGGCTTTTTTTTTTGCATATTTGCCCCTACTTTTACAGTATTGATAATTACAGATAAAAACCCCAAATGCTTTGTATATGATGTCCAATAACTTAGAGATTGGTATTACAAGAAAGAGATGATTATCTTCATTTTATTATTATACTTACCATTAAAATGATATCATTCTATTCATGGAGTATGAATAACAAAAATGATTTTTAGAAATCTAAAAAATCAATAGAATTCATTTTTAATGTAAAAAACAACAATTTTTTTCTCTAAACTGTTCTTCAGGTATATCATCACCTTTCTATATTAAGGCTGAAGTTAGTTGATCAGAATAGGTAAGATATTCTGACTTCCCCAAATGCAGCAAACTCCATTGTCATGATCAACTTCAACCTATAATCTTTCATTCAGTTAGATGGGAGTTAGAGTCTACAGACAAATAAGTACAAATTGGTGCAGAGCTTTGGTAGGAGTGTATATATGTGCATAAATGAACTGTTATTTTAGAATTTCAGATGGTATAAACAAATTAGATCATAAAAACCTCTTAAGGAAATCTGGAAAGTTGTATTCTTATTGACTCACAACTCAGAGATAAATAAGTGTTTATATAAATTTTAATTTGCAAAAATTAAAAAAAAATTTTTTTTGGAAAAGTTTTCTTCAGTACTGTGGATTGAACCCAAGGGTACTAAGTGACATGCCCAGCCATTTTTAGTTTTCATTTTGAGACAGGGTCTTGATAAATTGCTTAGAATCTCGCTAAGTTGCTCAGTCTGGCCGCAAACTTGTGAACCTCCTCCCTCAGCCTCCTGAATTGCTGGGATTACATGTCTGCACCACTGCGCCCAACTCAAAAGTCTTTTATATGAAGAATAATTACAATGCTTTAAAAATCAAATAGCATAATTTAAATGAACTCTGACATTTAAATTAAAAATGAATTGTTTTAATATTGCTCAAGGAAATAACAATGATTTTACACTTATTAGATTTTTGAATGTTACCACATATGCTGTTATTGTATTTGGATATATTTTTCCTAAATTAATAAGTATATTTATCATATTAGCAAGCATTACATTAGAAATTTACAATTCTAAGAAATTTAAATTTGTTTCTTATCCAATTAAATCACTCAGATGAATTTTATTTCAAGAGTAGTTATGTTTTTAATAAACTAAAAATAATTTCTAAGATCTTAAAAATTATTTCTAAGATCTATTGGTACTTAAAACCTTTACCTAATTTAGATTAATTTAATCACTGGGCATTACTTAGCTGATATCTAATATAATAGCTAGGTCAATTCTTAAAAATATAAAACAGTAAAACATGCATTTAAAGTCACATACTACTTTGCCTCTTATTTTTATGGCTTGTCTGAGAAGTTTATATACTTGAGTTTGTTAAAAAGCATGTTCATTTTTGCCACAATAAAAAGATATATTATAAAGAAGCATATGGCTATAAAAGAGTATGAAATATATATTCATAAACTTGGTTAATCTATAGCAAAATGCGGATGCATAACAGTTTATAATTTTCCACTTCATAGTTTTCTCTACAAAATAGTTATTGTAATTAACAATTATATACATGTATATGACCCATCTAGGCAAATAACTTAACATGAAAATATTTTATTAAAAATACAATTTTTTCCTAAAATATCTAAGTCCTCTAAAATATGTGAGATAACACCTAAGTAAATTTAAACATTATGAGATTTAGCAAAATCAATATTTGTCTTGGTCCATAATAGATAATATTTAAAATGGTTTATTCATAATATTTTAAAAGTAATGTCAAGTCTTATTTGATGCAGAACTAAAATTTGATTTTTCTTCTGTTGCAATGACACAATTTTCTTGGAATTTTGGTCTGCTATTAATAAGGGATCACAAAGTTAATTTTATTTTGCTTTCTGTTTTATGCAACTGAAAGGCAAAACATTTTGCAATGGAATATTTCCCTGCAATTTATGTTGACTTCATCAAATCCTTAATTTTTTAAAACATGATAATGTGTAAATTCTTCTCATTGCCATATCAAAAAATAAAGTGAAGACCCAATTCTGGGAGTTCATACAAGAGATATAAGTATTAGTGATTAAAAAAAAGATTGACAACAAATGATATCAAGGACTTCAGGAAAATGCAATCAACTGGAATGGAAAAATGGTAATACTACTATCAATTAGGGTAAAATATGTGCTGGAAAACAGTAAGTAGGATAAAGTATAAGAAAATAGAATAATAAGCCAATTCATTAATATGAAATAATAAATCTAGTGTACTATAAAATAGAGTAGCTAACATGTGAAGCAAAATCTACTAAAAATGCTGAAGGGACTTGTTCGTGTAGAACTGCAAAGAAAACTGTCAATATGCTTTTTTCAGAATTCAACAGGTAAGAAGATACATCTTCAGATGTGTTTGGTTTTTATTAACTGTAAGCTTTTCAAATAATATTCTATATTCAAATTCACTACCAATAAAGAATATGTAAATTAAATTTAAAAGAAAATATTATACTATATTCAAAAAAATGCAAAAGATAAAAATAATGATAATACTTTTTGCTACTGGAATGCAGGCAAACACTAACTCCATACCTTACTGGCCAAAATTGGAAATGCCTTAAGATTTTCACTTAAAAGTTTGGTAACATCTACTATCAATTGTAATTTAAAATGCATTTGCACTTTGACCCATTACTTCCACTCATGGAAATAAGAGCATGCAAATTGCAGCATTAATTTTCACAGAGAAAATAATGGAAGCAATACATATCATTCCTAAGGAACTCATTGATTGATTTAATTATACTAAAGTACAGGATATAGTACATTGGTAGCTTTTTGCTTCATCCACTCCTTAATTTTTATTTGGCAAATGAATTTTATTCTTATTTAGCAAATAAAATTTACTATTAATTCATTCATTTTTATTTAGCAAGTAAATTTTATTCCATTTAGTAAATAAAATTTATTCTTAATTTTTATTTAGTAAATATTATGTGAAACTCTATTCCAGGCTCTATGAATACAATGATGAACCAACATCTCTGACTTCATTGAATTCTCAGTAGTGTAGTGGAGCAGGGGAGGGTTGATTTGCAAATTAAATATAATGGATTGAGTGAAGGATTCACCCAAGGATTTCTCAGTTAGCCACTGACTAAGTAGTATAAATAATCCTATAGCCCTTTTTTCCCCTTTACTCTCCAAAGATTATCAAACTCCATAGGAGTTTCTTATAATGAATCCACCATCTTAAGAGAGTTTCATGTCATTTCTTTGAAGAAAAACCCAGAAAAGAAAATATTTATGAATGCATACATTTAACCAGGCACCTTGCCGAGGGATCTTCAAATTATGCTTTGATCCATCTCCAAATCTAGGAGGGAAATTAGTTCAAACTCAAGCTCAAAGGAGAAATTTGATAGCATGCCATGTTCAAGTATGACTCTTGGGGACACAGGTATGGATTTTATTTGATTTTTGTAAATCAGCATGTAAGGTTCTGGAAGAAATCTTCCCATACCACATATTTTTTTTTTCAGAGTGAAATAAAGCCACATATATTTAGTTATTATTTTATGAAATAAATGCAGGCTGAAATGCATTGACAGCTGCCAAAAAATTCAATTGATAAATTCAAGACAGAACTAAGAAACTCTCCTACAGGATCAGGATAGTAGTATAATTTCTTCCTGAAATTCACAAGAGGAAATGTATGCATAGTCATTACATATCCGAAGACAGATATTATATCTAAAGGTAATAGCTAAATTGCACTGCTATATTAAATTATTATAGAACACAAATAAGATTCATAACTATAAGAGTTTAGGATTATAGAAAATCCCTAAATGTTAAGAAAGCAAATAAATAAGACAGTTTAGGAAACAGAGTTTATAAATGATTGTGCTGTTTTACTGTATGATTTTGCTAATCTGCATTTTGAGGGTTTCAAGTGAGAGTGCACAATCATGTCACTCACCCTAAGCAATGGAGGTCACGCCCCCAGCATTTCTTTGTCAGTTAAGAAATAAGGGCTCATAATTGATGCCCTATCTCCTTTTCTTGACTTTTAGATAAATTATTTAAATTTGAAAGATTCAGACCATGCTTTGATAGGCTTTTTATGTAGATTACATACAACACAAGTATTTATACAAACAATAATAAAATAAAATGAAAAGTTCATAAAATTATTCATACCAAGTGTCCTACTTCAATTTGCCATTTTTATTTCCAAGGAATTGGAGGAATTATACAGATGATAAGATTCCAGTCAGAGTCATATGCTTTTATTTTTTTATAAATATTTTTTCAGTTGTCAATGGACCTTTATTTTATTTATTTATATGCAGTGCTGAGAACTGAACCCAGGGCCTCACACATGCTAGGCTGAGCCCCAACCTGAGCCCATCTATGCTTTTATTTTGCTTCAGTGTGTTGCTTATTTGATTTGCAGATATTCGGTCTTTTCTTTTCTACTAATCCATTTTGTACAGAGACAAATTAAGATGCCAGCAAAGCACTCTTGTAAAGACTATTTGAGGGAGTTTAACTGTGTTCTTTAAATATCTACTCCAATATTCTTACTTCTATTGCCCATATTGTACTTTCTACAACTTTGATAAAATACTGAAACACATGTCTATTCATAATTTTTAACTGGATCCTAAATGCTTTCTGAGGATACATTCTCATTTCCATCAATCAAAGTTGATCCAAATGCTTAACTTTCTTGCAAAATACTGAGGAAAAACTTGGAAGTAACAGCAATGTTCTGATTTTTATTCAATATTTAGTAAAGGATAGATATTAAAATGTATGGGTTTGTTCTAAGGGATTCATTGGATATAAATCTTCATCTTAAGATGATAGCATTTATCAAATTTAGAAATCTTACTGCTTCTCTCAGGCCTCAGTAATGTTTTTGTCTTCTTGTTTTGGCTTCCACTTTCATGAAGAGCCTTGAACCAATCCCGCAATCTGTTGGCCACTTCCCTGAATTCCAGGTCACTGCATGCTGAAAACAAAGGGAAACATCACAAATCTTTATTAAGAATTCAGTAGGATGTCAATGCTATTTCTCCAATTGTTCAGATAGCCAGTGGAAGGTAACAGTAAAAGAAAAAAACTAACCCAGGGACTAATTGTGAATCAGTTATTTTCAATGATAAACCTCAATACATGCTTCAAGCATAAGATGCAATTTAGCAATAATATCTTATTTGATAGAAGAGTATTTTTATTTTTTACACATTTTTATTGGTGCATATTTATTGTATATATAGATGGTTCCTTCTGATAAAATACTTGGTTTCAAGATTCCTATTGTGAACATCACAAAAAATTGTCTTGATATTTATGTGATTAATATGTTATGGAAAAGTGGTGGGGCATCTGAGATAATGAAGGTTTGAAAATACAAAATGAACATTATACATTTATAATTGGCCATTCCTATAATAATATGTTACAAATTAAAATTCCTTGCTAGGATATTCAATATATGTTAAAATTCATTAACTAATATTGTTTCTATTTAGTTTAAGATAACATGTTTTTAAACAGAAAAAATAAGATCATGCTATTTGGCATTAGAAAAAAGACTGTTAAATATTTAAGAAAATAAAAATACATTTTTGTCATTAAAAAGTGAAGATTAGCAAACTTTGACCTTTGGAACTGAAGATAGTTTTGTCTATTTTAAAAATCATTATTTATCAAAAATTATTTAAAATAATACATGATAAGCTATACCAAAACCTAATGTGCATGTGATTAATGCTAAAAAGTGGTAGATGATTCAAGAATTTGGTAGTAAAATGCTTTGAAAATATATTTTTACCCCACATACCTCAGATAGAGCCCTAATATCCAGAATGTACAAAGAACTCAAAAAATTAAACAATAAGATAACAAATAACCCAATCAACAAATGGGCCAAGGACCTGAACAGACACTTCTCAGAGGAGGACATACAATCAATCAACAAGTACATGAAAAAATGCTCACCATCTCTAGCAATCAGAGAAATGCAAATCAAAACCACCCTAAGATACCATCTCACTCCAATAAGATTGGCAGCCATTATGAAGTCAAACAACAATAAGTGTTGGCGGGGATGTGGGGAAAAGGGTACACTTGTACACTGCTGGTGGGGCTGCAAAATGGTGAGGCCAATTTGGAAAGCAGTATGGAGATTCCTGGGAAAGCTGGGAATGGATCCACCATTTGACCCAGCTATCGCACTTCTTGGACTATTCCCTGAGGACCCTAAAAGAGCGCACTATAGGGATACGGCTGCATCAATGATTATAGTGGCACAATTCACAATAGCTAGACTGTGGAACCAACCTAGATGCCCCTCAATGGATGAATGGATAAAAAAAAATGTGGCATCTATACACAATGGAGTATTATGCAGCACTAAGAAATGACAAAATCATAGAATTTGCAAGGAAATGGATGGCATTAGAGCAGATTATGCTAAGCGAAGCTAGCCAAGCCCTAAAAAACAAATGCCAAATGTCTGCTTTGATATAAAGAGAGCAACCAAGAACAGAACAGGAAGGAAGAGCATGAGGAAAAGACTACAGTAAACAAAGACGAATGGGGGGAGAGAAAGGGAGAGAGAAGGGAAAGCATATGGAAATGGTAGGAGACCTTCAATGATACATAAAATTATAAGAGGTCATGAGGGGCAAGGGGGAGGGAAAAAAAAGGGGAGAGAATTGAACAACAGCAGGGGAGGTAGAGAGGGAAGATGGGAGGGGAGGGGAGGGGAGGGGGGGTAGTAGGGGATAGGAAAGGTAGCAGAATACAACAGTCACTAATATGGCATTATGTAAAAATGTGAATATGTAACAGATGTGATTCTGCAATCTGTATTTGGGGTGAAAATGGGAGTTCAAAACACAATTTGAGTCAAATGTATGAAAGATGATATATCATGAGCTATGTAATGCTTTAAATAATCAATAAAAAAATTTAAAAAAAATGAAAACAGAAAAAAAAGAAAATATATTTTTAAAAACGTATTTACCTCACTTAGAGGACAACAGGCATTACAGATCTATGCTTTCTGCATGTTGCAATAAATAAGTGATTTCCTCAACTGCTAAGTATTCTGTACAAATACAGTTCTTGCTCATTTTGTTGGAAATAATTCATGCAATAGTGTTATAAAATGTTACATTATATATAAATTGCCTTCTGATATGATATATGGTATATATAGATATACTATAATACAATGTATGGAATCTAACACAATCAAGACAACTTCTTAGCACTTGAGGGCAACAAGATCCCAGATTTGAAAGACCTGGTACAGCTGGTGACCCAGATTAGCAAATCATAAATTTCGGAATTACTAGAATCAAAGAAGACGGTCATACATATTTTTATGGGGGAAGATAACAATTTTTCTTTTCATATGCCAAGAATAAGGAATCAGAATGCCATAATCATGCAGGCAGCATGATCATGGAAAAAAAATATTTCCTATGTCTAAGCCAGAAAATTCAAGTAAACAAAAGAGATCTGAAAACCAAATCTGAAAAATGAACCACATATTTTATCTTTTTTTCCAGAAAATAATTGGGAAATAAGATATACCAAAGACTAAGGCAAGAAAGTGGATTACTGAGAAAAGTTGATAAAACGGAGAATTGAGGGGTGAAGAGCATTTCTAGGAAGATGGGAAGGGGGATTCCAGGCCAAATGTTGTGTGCTAAGTGCAGAGGCAGGTGATAGAAGGTCTGAAACTGCCTGTTCTGGGACAGAGCAATGTACAAAATACACAGCTCTCTCTTCACCTCATTGAATCTTTCTTTTGCTGAGAAGAAGCTTTTTGAGTCCATCCCATTCATTAATTCATGATTTTATTTGTTGTGCTTTAGGAGTCTTGTTAAGGAAGTCAGGACCTCATCTTATACAATGAAGATTTGGGCCTACTTTTTTCTCTATTAGGCACAGGGTCTCTGGACTAATTCCTAGGTCCTTGATCCATCTTGAGTTGAGTTTTGTGCATGATGAGAGATACGGGTTTATTTTCATTTTTGATGCATATGGATTTCTAGTTCTCCCGGCCCCAATTGTTGAAGAGGCTATCTTTTCTCCAATGTATGTTTTTGGCAACTCTATGTAATATGAAATAACTGTTTGGGGAGAGAAAATTTTTACCACATGCACATGAGATAGAGCAATAATCTCCAGGATATATAAAAACACAAAAATCTTAACACCAAAAAACCAAACAACCCAATAAGTAAATGGACTAATGAACTGAACAGACACTTCTCAGAAGAAGATATACATTTAATCAACATACATAAAAAAATGTTCAACATCTCTAGTAATTAGAGAAATACAAATCAAAAGTAGATGACTGAAACAAGTTATAACTGCCAGTCAGAATGGCAGTTATCAAGAATACGGACAATAATAAATGTTGGCAAGGATGTGGGAGAAAATGCACAGTCACTGCTGGTGGGACTGCAAATCAGTGCAACTATTCTGGAAAGCAGTATGAGATTCCTCAGAACATTTAGAACGGGACCACCATTTAATCCAGCTATCCCACTCCTCAGTCTATACCCAAAGGACTTACAATCAGCATAATATAGTAATGCAGCCACATCAATGTTTATAGCAGCTCAATTCACAATAGCTAAACTATGGAACGAACCTAGATGCCCTTCAATAGATGAATGAATAAAGAAATTGTAGTATATACACATAAGGGAATATTACTCAGCATTAAAAGATAATAAAATTATGGCATTTGCAGGTAAATGGATAGAGTTAGAGAATAAAATGCTAGTTGAAGTCAGATAATCCCCCCAAACCAAAGGCCAAATGTTCTCTCTGATAAGTGGATGCTGATCCATCATGGGGGGGGGGCATGGGGAAAATGGAGGAAATTTGATGGGGCAAAGGGGAGGGAGTAGTCAGGTGGAGGCATGACGGTAGGAAAGATGGTGAAATGAGATGGACATCATTACCTTAGGTACATGTATGACTGCAAATATGGTGTGATGCTACATTTTGTATAACCCTAGAAATGTAAAGTTGTGCTTCAATTGTGTACAATGAAACAAAATGCATTCTGCTTTCATATATACCTAATTAAAATAAAGTTAAAAATGCATAGATCTTTTCAAACAGATGAAACAACAAACCTAGTGAAAGGCAACGAAAATATGAATTTTATTGATGAGTGACAGTGATAAGGTCATAAAAGTTATGCTCCTAATACGAATATCTACACCTTATGCTCAGGAAGATCTTAGGAAACAAAAACCTGCTCAAATTAGAGGGAATCTACATATTTATGCACTTTTAATATATGCATCACATATCTCTGGAAGAATATATATGAAGATGGTAAAACTATCTCCACTTCAGGGATCTGGGTTAGAGGGAGAAAACTGCTTAAGGGAGTCCTACTTTGGCTACTCATCTCTTTTTTCACTTTGATTTGTGTGCTATATACCTGTTTTGACATTAAAAATAAACAGAACTTAAAAACTTTTTAAAAAGTTAGAAATGCATATAAACCTCCCTTAAAAATCTCTTTTCTTTAAAGTTTATCCTGAAAGTATACAACATGTATTCAAGCATATTCACTGAAATTGTTCAATATCATTTGTTCCGCCATACCAAGCAAAAAGCAAAGTTTCACCCAACAAGGTATCTGCTAAAGGTTCAAAGTTATTTTGTAGAACAGATTAATATAGTGATAATACTTACTATGTATGTATAGTTGAACAATTCTGAAATCTCATGATTTTTGAAATTAAGTAATGCATAATAAATATAATAGCATTTTAAACAAGTTACCAAATGGTAGATCCCATATCAGGATTGAATATAGAATCAGAGTTTTAGTCTCAATATTACATTGAGCTTAAATATTCCAAAAAAGTTGAAATACTTTTAATTAATAATTTTAGTAATTATAATGAATAAAACAATAATGATAAAATGCATACTTAGTGTGATAAATACTTTACATGTATTAATTAATTTAATCATTATAAAAATATATTGCTTCCATTTTAAAATATTAGGAAACTGAGGTATAGAGAACTGAGTAAGTCATCTGAGGTGTGTCAGATAAAGTGGCAAAACCAAGTTTTGAATCTATAAATTAGACTTCAGAATCCAAAGTCTTAATCCTGACCACAAATCACCTCAGAAATCTCAAAGGAAATGAACAAAGTAGCAAGTGCCAATTTAGAACAAAAAAAGTCAAGCATCGCCTCCCTGAAAGCTTATAAACTCCATTTCATAAACGATGATTGCAAGGCTGTGAACTGATCACCAATGCAGGGAGGTTTGATGTTAGCAAAGCATTTTCAAAAGACAATGTAAGACCTATAGGATGTAATTGTATCTCTCTGAATTCAAAGAAATCACAAGTCTTCAGGTGCAATGTTTGATACCAATTAAAAACAGATCAGGGATCTCAGTAAGCAATGAACTTCTGTACATGCCACCACACAGTCCACAGTAGGGGACAAGCCCCCACCCCATGGGAACCAGTCAGAGGTCCCCTACAAGTTTCTGACAGCAGCAGTGAGTTCCTAGAGTTCTTTTCCAGAAGAAATCAGTTGATATTATTTTCTTCCTATTTTCCAAAAGGTCTCTCACACAGATTCATTTTTCCAGAAATAATATCTTGCATTTATATAGCATGAAATACTTCTTAATGAGGTTTCAAAAATTTGATTTTTATAAAAAGCCTGGAAGGTTAGGGAGAGGATTATTATCTTTATTTTTAATGCTGTGGAAGCGAGGACACCGAACTTAAAGGACTGCTCTCAATTTTATAGCCAGTAGTGAACTGAAGCAGTGCTTAGTACTCATTAATCTAATTAAATTTGCAGTTAGGAAGGAATAAAAGAAATAACGAATCATGCTAAAATAATAATAAATATGATTTTAAATTAAAATTGAATAGTATTAAAAGTTGCTTTTCAACCCAGGGTTGTGCAGTTGTAGCCAATTATTAATAAAAGCATGATGTCATATAAAGCAGAAAATGGGTGGAAAAAAGGAGAACTCATACATTTTTAAAAAATTATATAACTGTTTATTTTTATGTCCACACACATTTGATGACACAAAATGTAGAGTAGAGAAGTAAGGATAAAACAAACAAACAAACAAAATCTCTATAATATAGAATAAAAACAAGGAAGGAAATACAGAAAATCTATCAAAGAAAGGAAAAGAGCCCTGGAGGATTGCTTAAGAAGTCTAACATCTGACACGGAAATGTTCGTCTTTTTGTTTTGTTTTTGTGGCACCAAGGATTGGACAATACCGGGCAGCCTTCCACTGAGCTATACCTCTAACCCTGTTTATTTTTGTGCTTTAAAACAGGGTCTCATGAAGATGCCTAGGCTGGCTTTGAACTTGGGATCTTCCTGCCTCAGCCTTCTGAGTTACTAGAATTAAAGACATATGCCACCTCACCTGACTGAGGAAAACACACACACACACACACACACACACACACACACACAGAATATCTTTCAAAATTTAGAACATTAAATATAGAAAGATCACAAAAGATTTTAGGAAAAAAATTAAATAAGGAACAAGCCAAAGATCATCCATAAAAGATAAAAATATCAGCTCTGTATCCCACTAATCATAAGCTATGATGGGTTAGAGAAGGTAACAAACCAAACCTTCAAAATTCTAAGGGAGATAATTTTAACCTTGCATTTCAAATCTATTCAATTATCAATCAAATAGGCCAGAATAAAGACATTTTTAGATGTGCAACAAATCAGAGATTTTACATTCCATATTACCATGAGAACGGGCTATAACAAAATGATAGAGGAAATTAAAAAAAATAAAGACATGAAATTCATAAAATAGTGACCCACTTAAGAAGTAACTGAGAGGTAAATTCAACCTAGCTGTGTAATGTATAAGGACAAAGTAAGCTGATAGGTAGCTCAGGGACAAATCTGGTGGGCAGTAGGGAGAGTGACTTGGCACAATAATGTCTGGTGGACAGCTTGTAAAAATTTGTACTCACAAAGGCAGTGGAGATATGAAATGTAGAATTTAGTTAAAATGGAAACTACATTATTTATTTATTTTTCCCCTTGTTTGTTTGTTTGTTTGTTTGTTTATTTATTGGTGCTGGGGATTGAACCCAGGGCAAGGCAAGCACTCTACCAACTGAGCTATATCCCCAATCCTAACACTCCATATAATGAGGCAAAAAGTATATTTATACAGATGTACTTTTAGTGTAAATTTCACTATTCTGTAAGCAATACTTCCATCATCATGAAATTGTAAAATTGTTGATATGCAACTTGATGCACCATTTAAAGAATACCAATGAGACTCAACGGTTATGAAATATAAGTGCTATTAATTTTGTGAATAAGTGTCCGATTCTGGCTGCAAGAGGTAGAACAGTGAAAGTGAGAACACGAAGAGTGAAAAGTGGCAATGCACAGGACCTCACTTTTCAAAAAAGAGAGGGCTTGAGGTACTACTATCTAAAGAACTGGAAATGTGGTTAGGGGTTTTTGTTCTTTTACAAAGCATTTTTGTTTGTTTGTTTGACTAATACATTTTCACTGTTTATAGATGTCATTGGTAGGGATTAAGAATAGTCATATGACGAATACTGGAAAGAGAGAGGAAAATGGAATACATTTTTTCCTTCATCAAACCAGAAAATCTAAAGTAATATTTGAGGTTGGTAGTCATTTTAAACATAAGAGTTTAGTCACTTGAAGAATAGTAACAATCACAATCTGGTGAAGATACAGCCCAAACCTATGTTCTAATATTCCCATTCAATGACACTCAGATATTTTCCCCAACTTCTGTGTCTATGCATAGATAATTTCCTCAACTCAGTCTCAGTGTCTGTGGACTTCATCCATCTCATCATTTAGTCTCTGATGTAAAATGTCACTTAAATATATTACTCTAGAAGTTAGTACCAAAATAAAAGCAAGTCATTAAAAAAAAAAAAAAGAGCTAGTCAGGTACTTAAAACCTGCATCATTTGAAAATGATTAGCTCTATGACCCAGGAGAGCAGGGGTGGGCATGAGCAGAAGGAGGGCAGTAGGTTGGTGGCTGTCCTAACCATTGATCATTTTCAACCTCAAAATTAGCAGTAGAAATCATCTGTCCTCTTCTTCCTCATGACTCTCTTTTGTGGAAAGCACTGGGTGATAAATACATGCAACTTATGTGGATGAGATTGAAAACAGGACAATTAAGATTTGTTGATTATATTCATTAAGTCAAAAATTGGGGTATTAACTTGTATTACATAACACATTATGCTTAGAGAGTTTACATACTTTATTCAAATCACAGGTATGTGGTGGCAAATTTGGTGCTTCTAATTCAGAAAAATTTCTATTATGTTCAATTATCATCTTTTCCATATCAATGACCAGTGTAATATACCAGTGATAAACCAAATATACCATTTATTCACAGCTCAGATTTTTAACATTCATTACTCAGAGAAGATCAAATTTGAGAGTTGGAGAGATTTCAGGAACAATTTAGTGTCTTCCGTAAACCCAGGGCATTTGTTTTGAAGAACCCAAAATTCAACATTCATTAATACAATATTTTATGCAGAAACCTTTGACAATATTTTTTATGAATTTGAAATAATTTTTGCTGACAATCAACTCATTTTATTTAAAGTTGGCAATGATTTAACTACAATTACTGAATAAAACAGGGATTCTTGCCAAGTTAGAAACTTTACACATTTTCTTAAGTTTAATTAAACTTCATAAAAATGTAAAAATTATCAAATGTGATGCATTTAATAACTATTTAACTAATCATTTATTATTGGTGATTATTCATTTTTCTTTATATTTTAGAGTCAATACTATTTTTTTAAGTCTGAAGTGTTTAGTTTTGACACTTTAATAGATATCAATGACTCTACATGTCACAAAAGAAAAAGAAGAAAGAAAGAAACTGGTTTTTTTTTTTTAGATTGGCTAACTTCACTTAGCATTTTTCTCTGATATAAGGAGACTGATTGATAGTAAGTAGTTAGGGGGTACTTGGGAGGAATAGACAAACTCTAGATAGAGAAGAGGGGTGGGAGGGGAAGGGAGAGGCCAGGGGGTTAGCAATGATTATGGAATATGATGGACATCATTATTCAAAGTACAGGTATGAATACACAAATTGGTGTGATTATACTTTATATACAACCAGATATTTGAAAAATTGTGCTCTTTATGTGTAATATGAATTGTAATGCATACCACTATCATTTATTAAAAAAATCAATAAAAAAGAAATTGTTAAAATAATCCTGATTGATTCATAATGTGTTTACTGAATGCTATGTCCCCTCAAAATTTATATGTTGCAAACTAATCTGCAATGTTTTGATATTTGGGAGTATGAGGTTGGGGATAGAGCTTTCATGGTTAGGGTTAGTATTCTTTTACAGAGGCCAGCGAGATCCCCCATGCCTTCCACCATATCACACACAGGTAGTCAATGGCCATCTGTGAACCAGGAAGCAGGCCTTTAGCAGATACTGAATCTATTGGTGCTGCCTTGATCTTGGACTTCTTACTCTCCAGAAGTATGAAGAAGAAATTTCAGTTGTTTATGAGCCACCCAATCTGTGGTATTCTGTTATAGTAACCCAAGTGGATTGAGACATACTATCACAGACATAGAGATTATTATTATTATTATTAAGAATACCCATTTATTAAAAAACGAATACTGATTTATGACAATATGAGTCATTAAAATGATTATATATTCTAAGAAAACTCAGATGTAATAAAGAGTTCCAGACAGTTGGATGTTCTGAGAAGATTCAAATTAGGGACAGAGATCACATTGTAAGTGGGCATTATCTTTGAGAAAATTTTGTTTCCTTACAACTGAATCCTATCTCTATTGGACTTGATTCATGGTTTTAAAAATAATTCATCAGATCACTCATTCTTGTGAAATATTAGAAAATAATCACATTATGTAATGAGCGATGAAAGGAAGTAGTATATAGTAATTTAAACACATTTGTGTTAGTTCACAAAATACCAGTCATTTTTGGTCAACAAATTTCCCTTTCTCTGATTTTCTATGGTCTATGAGGTGAAGAAATGACATATCTCCACTATCACTCTTGATGAACCTGTGACGTTCCCTTCTTCAATCATTTTAAAATATATATTCTGATGGTCTCTGTAATGGGATCAGGTTGGTATGTGAGTGTAGTACAGTTAAAATCTCTCAGAATACAATTATCCTAAAGATAAAGAATTTAAGTTTGTCTTGATATGAGTATTTTCTTGCAAAAACAAAATCATTATATAATAAAAGATCCAAGGTATTTTTCTTTAAATATTAACTCATATTCTCCCATTACATATGGCTACATTGTCCCAAAGACACAAAAAAACAAGGTAAGGGAAAGTACTCTAAAATAGTACAATGTTTATTTCAGGTTGAAGAAAAACAGAGAAAAATTATCACTTGTTGGACATAGTCTTAATTCTTTGACTCTACATAATCATATATTACTGAATAATCCTATATTGTACAGCTACCTCTACAACACAAAAGTGATAAATGAATGTTTATGAATTGATGTCATAGATTTATATATTTGCTTATTTCAGTTAACAGAATATCTGTCACACCCTCAGACTGATTCTTGTTATTTTCTTTGAAAACCCTTAAAAATGAAACTATTGGATCATAGAGTATGAACATTTAAATGTAACATGCTCTGTAATGTGCAAACTTTTAATTCCACAAAACACTCATGAAATATTAAAATGCACATTATTTTCTTTTGCATCCTATAATTCAGTCATTGAGAAATGAAGTAGTATAGGTATGTAACTGTTTAAAAGAAATCAATGAATTTAAACAATGTTCTTTGGAATTAAAACAACATAATTGACATGAATTACATATTTATCTAGGGCAATCTAACAAAAATGAATATAGAATGTGTCTTCCACAG
The DNA here is from genome assembly GCF_964194105.1 of Spermophilus citellus. Taxonomy (NCBI): domain Eukaryota; kingdom Metazoa; phylum Chordata; class Mammalia; order Rodentia; family Sciuridae; genus Spermophilus; species Spermophilus citellus. The sequence goes on along the minus strand of NC_138196.1, from coordinate 67,440,138 downwards.
AATAACTGGCTCCAGACAATGCATAAAACTAGAAAAAGTTAAAGATCCCAGAAATTTCCCTGGAATATATTCATGAAGCTGCAAAACAAAGAGTTGCTAACATTTTGTCAAGTTGTGAACTGTATTCCTAGCATGGAGTGCAGTCAGAAAACTTTTTCCAAAGCAAAATTTCAAAATGTACCTATCACTGACTTAAGATAGACAAGAGAAACACATAAATTTGAAAATAAAATAACATTTCCTAGCTAAAAATAAATAATGCTGGACCTTTTGCAGATATGTTAGAAAAAAATTCTTTTGTAAAAATCAGTAGATAAAGATTTAAGGAGAAAATTCATAAGCAGAGGCTTAAGATGTTGGGTAAAGGACAAGTATAGTATGGACTCACAGTTATAAACCAATACATCTTTGGCTTGATCAAAATAAACTTTTAGTCCATTTGTTACAAAAACATCATAGACTAAGTGACTTATAAACAACAGAAATAGTTTTTTAAACAGTTCTAGAAGCTGAGAAGAGTATTATAAGACTCCAGCAGATTTCAGCAGATTTGGTGACTGGGGAGGGCTCTCTCTTTGCTGTGTCCTCACCTGGAAGAAGGATTGAGGAGCAACTGAGCCTCCTTTGTAAAGGTACTAATCCTATTCAGGAGGTCTTCTCCCTCATTATCACTCTCTTCACTTTCCCCAAAACCCCACTTTCTAATACATATTTTGGCTGTTAGGATTTCAACCTATGAATTTGGAGGATGCAAATATTCAGACCATTGCACTCTTCTAGGTGCTTTCCCTGGTAAATAAAGAGGGACTTTATTTATAAAATTTTCATTTTTATTTAAAAGCCCCATATTTAGATGCATATGCGCGCACGCGAAGCGTGCGCGTGCACACACACACACACACACACATATACATACTTAATATTTGTATGTGCACAAATTTACAAACATTTGTCTGATTACAGAGTATAACACAAATACAAATGTTCCATACTAGAATAGTGTTGAGAATTTTTAAATGATGTTTTTCTTAAAAAGCTCAGTATAAAATTTCCTCCTGATATTGTCAAGACAGAAGGATGGATTTTGAGTAGATCCTGTTGTAATTAAGTAGCCATGTGTCTGCTGCACAAACATACAGAATCAGGTAAGTTACTTTGTAAGTCCTCTAGGACAAAGAAAAAACACACAGGCAACACATACACACACACAGACACACACAGACATACACATCTTTGAGAGTAATTCATTACCAAGGATTATTTTGGTCTGAGTGTGCTGTAAGTTAAAGTCACAGAAATATTTTTAAATGATAAATTATGAACGTGAAGGTGTGAGTCTTCAACATTGCTATAAATCATACAGTTTTATTAGAACATGAGCTACAATTTCTATAGCCCTTAAAAAAATATTGATGTCACAAGTGTATTTGAAACTTTGTGACTCATAAATAACTGTTTTTTTGACGTCCAGCCTAAGGAAGGAGGTGTTCTGTACTGAAGGCATTTTGCTCAGGCATTACAGAAGACATGTTGAATAGATGAGTCTCCAAGCAAGCACCTGGGCAATAGAATACATGATTCATTATATTCTGACATTCAGTGGCATTTGGGTTATAAAAAGGTCTTTCTGAAAAGCAAGAGCAACTAGGGACCAGATCAAGTGACAAAGTAGCATTACAGACAAACATCTAAAAGATGACAAACTTTGTTGGAATATTTAATGTCCTGCAAAACACGAGTCCATTTCTGTCAAAAGAATAAGAATGAATATTAGATTGTGCCAATCCTTTTGAAACTAAATCATTTGAATCAAACTATTTGAAACTTCAAATATCTGCTGATCTTTTTTACTAACAGATCATGACACGAAAGCTCAAAATTATCTATAACATTTAATAATTATATAACCAAAAATGCTATTTAAATTCCATGCCTGCAGTTATTACTAATCTGTATTTCTAGAGAGATCATGGAGATATAGTCATCGAATTAAACCAAATTTATAGAATTGTCTCTATCTTTTTATTAAATGGAGATCACTATCAAGTTGATGAGAGAAATAATCCTCCACTAATTTTAATATCTTCTCCACGTTTTCCAGCAAACCAAAGAACCATGGAGTAGTCAGTAAAATTAGAAGGTAGGGGAGTACACTAGCATCTATTTTGGGATAGAGGTGCTGTAAGATTCCTTCATTGGTGAAAGGTAAATGCAGCATTGTATTGTGACTTTTTTTTTTGCAGTTGGGGATGCCATGTGATGTAAAGACAATCTTGTTAGATTTCCAGGGCTGTCATAACAAAGTACCAAAGACTGCTGAGCATAACAATAATAATTTATTTCCATATACTTTTAGAAGATAAAAGTCTAAGATCAAGGTGTTGGCAGATTTGCTTTCTTCTATGGCCTTTCTCCTTGGCTTGCAAATGGACACCTTTTTATGCCTGGTCCCCTCCTCTCTCTGTTGTTTGCTGGTTGCCATGAGTTGAGCAGCTTAGTTCCACCATGTGTTTCCATCATGATGTTCTACCTCACTTTAAGCCCAAAGCAGTGAGGGAAGCCAACCTTGAAATGAAGTCTCTGAAACTTTGAGCATAAATAAGTCTTTCCTCCGTTAAGTCAGTTTTCTCAGATATTTTGTCTTAGTGACAAAAAGCTAATAGCCTGTTTTGTCTGTATCTCAGTTTCTTCTCATAAGTATACCAGTCAGATTGGAATAGACTCTGTTATTGGGCCTCATATTAACTTAATTATCTCTTCAATGGTCCTGTGTCCAAAATCAGTAACATGCTGAGGAACTGGAAATTGTACTTTATCTACCATAAAAACATTAGGGGGACATAATTCAGACCACACTAATAGACATGGTTTGAGCTTATGACACATTGTCAGGGTGTCACAGAATGCAATTTAAACTACCTAATAATTATATTGTAGGTTGACTATAGGTAGTGATTGTATACTATACTCAAAATGCTAGAAGAAAGAATTTTAAGTATTTTCCTCATAATGAAGTGATAAATGTTTGAGAGGTACATATGTTTAACCTGATTATATAATATGTATATATACTGAAATATTATTTGGTAACCCTTTAATATGTACAATTCTATATCTATTAAAACAAATTTAATTTAAAAAGAAAGATAAAATTATTCTCAGAGTCAGCCTTCTAGATCTGTAAGTTCTATATTCATGGCTTCAATCAACAGGGAATGAGAAATGTAGTACAGTGTCTCAAAACCATTTTGTGGTCAATGTCATCATTGTATATGTATATACAACAGTGGTTCCATAATATTATGTTGCCTAGTGATATGTTAACTATTTTACTTAGAGAAAGTACACTCTATTATAGCCACACAATGACAGATTCTACTATTGATGCATATTTCAGAATGTATCTTCATCATTGAGACACATATGACTATATTTAAAAAACTACATCTGTACTGAACATTTACAGAATTTTTCTTTGCATCATTCTCTGAATAACACAATATTACAACTACTTACATAGCATGTATATTGTATTAGATATCAGAAATAATCTAAAGCTTTTTAAAATTATGTGAGAAGATGTGTGTAGGCTATTACCAATACTGTGCCATTTTAATAAGGGATTTTATGAATCCTCAGATTTCTGTGTCCTGAAGATTTTAGTACCCTCAGGGTCCTGGATCCAATTCCCCTGCATATATAGAGGGGCATTTGTAAATGTTTTAGATAAATTTTCATTTTTTCCTCGTGTTTCTTTCTGTTTCTCAAACATTTCATTATTTGACAATTTTCACTCATAATTGCATTCTGAAGAAGGTGATGAAAGGAGAGCGTGCATTTCTCATTTGTTCCCAATTTCTACTAATGTTGTTACACCCCAAAGCTCTGACTCCCTCTCTAGTCTGTGCCTGCCTGAGATGAAAGCACTGCTCGGACAGTCCGCTAAACCACTGCTCCTCCCAGCACCAGCCTCAGTGATGGTGCTCTGTGAAGGGTTATATTTTATTTCATGAAGCAGGGTTCTGAAGTATAGCACCATTCTGGAGCTGAAAATTTATTAAACAAATTTATTTTCTGTATAATGTAGTAGATGTTTACTATGCTTTCATTTAATATACATCTCAAAGAGTGATATAACATATATTATCAATTCAGTTTTTTTTTGTTACCACACCATAAATCTTTCTTCTGTATAATAAAGTTCTGTGTAGGGGTGAGTGTGTGTGTGTGTGTGTGTGTGTGTGTGTGTGTGTGTGTGTATATATATATATATATATATATATACACTTTATTAAATTTTTTGAAATGTGTATTTTTTGAAATGACACTTCAATAAAGAAAAATTGAACTACACCTATTATAATTTCCTCATCTGCACAGGATAATTACTCTGACAATTAATAACAATTTGAAATTATTGTTTGAATAAATGGATGGTCAAACAGGGGTCAAATCAATGGAAACTACAGTATTATTCTTTTTTAATGTTTTATTTCCATTGAGATACTCCTTTTGTAATAGCTACAAATTTTAGATATCTAGAAAATACGTTTCAAAACCCATGTATTTCATAAGCATACCATGGCATTCTGATATGTTTTCTTTCCTAGTGGATGGTAATTTTATGGTCACATATATCTACACAGAGTAAAAATAATAGTCTTCTGCCATTTGATAGATGAGGTAAAGTAATGCAGATCCATTCAGATTATTATTTTACCTGATAGACTGGCAGATTAATCTTTAATGGCAAAAGACAGACAGTAAAGGTTGTAGAAGGTTATACAGTAATCAAAAAATGCATATTTAATCAGATGAATTCCATTCAGGAACCTGCCAAGAACTGCTTTCACTCTTGCATAATATTAATAGAAGGCATGCCTGCTATTACAATCAATTCTAGTAGCCATTAAGAGAATTACTGTGGGGTAAAAATGAAGCAGTGAGCTCAAAGGTTGGTACTTCTGGCAATCATTTGAACTAATAAAAACTGACTGGCTTTGCAAGAGCAACATACATAAGTTTGAAATAAGTGAATGAATTTTCAAGTTCATAAAACACTGTCAGGTCATTTCAGAAAATCCTTTACAATGAATACTACTTAAATAGTTTAAACACATTCTTTTCTAATACACTAAAAAGTATAATATAATATTGCATTAGAATATAATTACCATTTGTGGCAAAACACAATAAAAGGTTAATGAATTTATACTCCTGATGCTGGATGCAAAGTTAATTAAGAGTTGTAGAAAAGCAGTGTTATTGAAAAGTAATGTTGAGAAATGATTCTCAAATTAGTTTATATTGTTAGCAAATAGGTATATGTTTCTTAATTACTGGTTATTGTTATTTAAATATTATGTACATAAAATTATAGGAACAGTTAAAACCTATGTCACTTTTTAATTTGAAACTGCAGTTTAGAACATGTCTTTATATTTAGTGTCTTAAACTAACTCACATGACTCAAGTCTTTGTATGGACCTCAATAAGAAATTAAATCTTTAGATTACAAGCAATACATAACGCTCTATGTTTTATAATTTGTATTGCTTATCATAAGTGAATAATTCTGTATGAACAAGGAGATTATTTCTTTGGCAATTTACCTATAACTCAGAGGAGTTTTTATTAAATGGGAATGATGCTTCTATTTTGCATGTTACAGAGCATAGTTAAACAATGGTGAAACTGAAAAAGGTATTTTTATAAGAATATTATTTCCTATAATGAAATATTATTTTAGAAACTTTAAACACTGAAATGGTTGAATATATTATATTATTAAACTTTTAATAAGTAATCTACAATGTGTTTTTTTTAGAAAGAGAGAGAGAGAGAGAGAGAATGAGAATTTCAATATTTATTTTTCAGTTTTTGGCGGATACAACATCTTTGTTTGTATGTGGTGCTGAGGATCGAACCCAGGCAGCATGTATGCCAGGTGAGCGCGCTACTGCTTGAGCCACATCCCCAGCCCATACAATGTGGTTCTTTCAAGCAACTTAATTCAACTCTAAGGTTCACAAAGATGAAAGTGAAGCTATGTTACAGGATATTCCACGAAAATGAAATCCAAAAGAGATAAGGGGTCATCATACCTCCGATAAAATTGATTTTAAATCAAAAGCAGTACAGACAAGATAGATAGATCATCATATAGTGGAAAGGTAGCCAATAAGTAAGAGGAAAAATAATTCTATGTATATATGCACCCAATATCAGAGCAAACAAATATATAATGCAATATTAATAGACCTAAAGGGAAAGAGAAAGGATAACACCATGATAGTAGCATTTTAACACAACACTTTCAACAATGGATAAATGGTCCAGATGGAAATTCAACAAGGAAACGATAGAGTTAAAGTTGCACTTTAGAGCTGGGGGGCCCAACTGACATCTACAGAACATTTCCTACAACCATAGGATATAAATTCTTCTCATCATCATATAAAACATTCCTTGGGATAGATGACATGATGGCAATGACAAACATCAACAAATTAAAAATACTGAAAACATATTGAGATCCTTTTCTGGTCAAAATGCAATAAACCTAGAAATCAATAGCAAGAAAAACTTAGGAAGCCATTCAAATACATGGAAATTAAACAATTTAGTCTTAAGCAATCAGTGAATCAAGAAGAAATCAAGAAGAAAATTTTAAAAATTTCTTACAACAAACAAAAATAGAAACACAATATACCAAAGCCTAATAAATGAAGTAAAAAGGGGGGATTTTATAGCAGTTGATGCCTACATCAATAAAGCAGAAAGATTTATGGGACAAAAAGCAACCCTTTGCTGCATCTCAAGAAAGGAGTAAACCAAGAAAATAAGAAAAAAATAAACTCCAAAAAGAAAGAAATAATAATAAAAACAGAAATAAATGAGATACAGAATAAAAAAATAAAAATATAATGAAACAAAAACCTGGTTCTTTGGAAAGATACATTAGTTTGACAGACCCATAGCTAGACTAAAAGGAAAAAGAAGACAGTTAAAAAATTAGAGATAAAAAGATGATATTACAAGTGATGTCACAAAAATGCTAAGGATCACTAAAGATTATTAAAAACAACCATGTTTCAAAAAATTTGATAGGCCAGAAGAAATGGACAAATTCTTTCAACTCAATCACTTTACAAAGACTGAAATGTGAAGTAACACAATTCTTGAACAAATAGATAAAGAGTAACAAGATTGAATCAATAATAAAATCTCCAATCTAAGAAAAGTCCAAGAGAAGATGGCTTCACTTCTACAAAACAAGAGAAGCAAATTCTTCCAAGCTCATTCTATGAATTTAGAATTAGCCTGATACTAATCCAAACAAGTGTACAACAAAAATGAAGGCTATAAACCAGTATCTGATGAACATAGCTAAAAACTTGTTCACCAAAGTACTAACACACTGAATCCAATAACACTGCAGTAATTATTCACCATGATCAAGTGGGATCTAATTGAGTGATGCAAGGCTGATTAAACATGCAAATGAATAAATAAATGAATGTAATGCATCATATCAACATATTGAAGAACAAAATCTATATGTTCATCTCAATATAAACAGAAAAGTTATTAGATAAAACATCCCTTCATGGTAAAAACACTGAACAAATTAGGAATGGAAGAAGCATACTTCAACAAAATGAAGATTATATTTAATAAACCGATAGTTAAACTTATGTTGAATGAAAAAAAAAAAAAAGCTCTTTCTCTAAGACCTGGAATAAGACAAGGATCCCCATTTCTACCACTTTTTTCAAACAATGGGTTGAAAGTCCTAAACAGAGTGTTCAAGCATGTAAAAGAAGTAAATTAAATCAAATTAGAAAACAGGGAAATAAATAGTCACTGTTTGCAGTTGCCACCAGAATACATTTAGGAATAATTAACTAATTTAGTAATTATGCAGAGTATAAAATTAACATATAAAAATCAGTACCTTTTGTTTATCAACCAGTAGAGAATTATCTGCGCTAGAAACCAAGCAAGCAATAGTATTTCAATAGCTATGAAAATAATAAAATGCTTAACAATATATTTAACCAAAAAGGTGAAATAGCTCTATAATAAAAACTATAAAAAATACATGAAAGAAATTGCAGAGGATGGACAAAAAATGTGGAAAGATGTTCTGTGTTCATGGATTGAAGGAATCAATATTATTCAAGTGGCCATACTACCCAAAGCGAGATTCAATGTAATCTCTTTCACATACCACTGAAGTTCTACACCAAGATAGAAAAAACAATTATAAAATTTGTTTGCAGCCCTATGCAGCCCTGTGTAACTAAAACTACCTTGAACTAAATGAACAAAGCAGGAGGCGTTATATAACCTTACCTCAAACTATACAACAAAGCTATAGTGATCAAAGAGGATGGTAAAGAATAATAACAACAACAAAAATAAAACATGGAATTGGCATAAAAATTTACACACAGAACAATGAAACAAAATAGAGGCTTAGAAGTAAATCCACATATCTGCAGCCAACTGATTTTCAGCAGATATGCTAAGAACACTGTGGAGAGCAGGGTGTGCTGTCATCTGAGTCACTCCATGAAGTAGAGAACAGCCGTTCTCAGGCTGTGTCTACACCTTTATACTCTGTTTTGTAAAGCAGTAGTTTGCCATGAGCTATTCCACTTTGAGTTTCATTGCTGAGGAGGAATGATGTATTGGTACAAGGAAACAACTACCATCTGCCTGGAACAACAGTAAGGCATAAACTGATAAATAAATTAATCGTGCTAATAATAATGAGCACATGTAAACTTATCAAATTACTCGGAAGCACATGGATACATGGAGTTATCAAAATTGTATTGGAAAAATTAGGGCTGCCAGCTTATTGAACACACCAGGCCACCAAATGATGCAAACTCTCACTTGAGACCCATAAAAGGAGGGGCACTTCCAGACTGGATATGGCATCCTGACCCCACCCCCTGGTCACTCCTCACAAGCTTTGCTCAGGAAAATCACCACAGCAAAGAATTTCCAAATCTCTGTCCTTGGGCTTATAGCAGAGTGTATTTCTACTGCCTGTGACAACCGTGCAAGTCCCACTTCAAGCTTATAACCTCACTTTGACATTCTGAGCCAACACTGAAACTGCCATCCATCTAGACCTCTGTCTGGAATAAGTTCATGAGCTCTACCCCTGAAGTAGAGAGCTTCAGCTGGTTTGTACTCTTATCTGACCATCTACAGTGACTCTGCATCCATATCTGCTGTCTGCCTTTGATCTCAGTTCTGAGCCCCTGTGGGCTGCCATAAAACTTTCTTAGCTTTCCTGTAAACCTCAGATACAATTGTGATTCTAAAAATTAGAATTTAAATAAAAGAACCTTTGATTGCCCAGCTTATGACCAGTAGGTGACCCACAAGTATTCAGTGAACAACCCCCATTGATTAAAGTGATTAGCCTATGAATTTATTGTTGTTCAATAAATTCTGTCAATGTGAAAAGACATAGATCCATTTGGTCTATGTTAGTGACATAGCTTATGACAAATACATAATGGAGAAAGGTCAGCTCTTTTATTTTTTTCAAAAAAAATGGTGCTGGGAAAATTGACTATCCACACAACGAAAGAAATTAGACCCTTATTTCTCACTAATTACAAAAATCAAACGAAACGGATTAAAGGTAAATGAGAGTCCTGAAACTGAAACTACAAGAAGAAAACAGAGGAAACACATTAGAACATTGGAAAGCGTAAGGACTTTTTGGACAAGAACCCCAAAGCACAAGCAACAAAAGTCCAAATAGACAAATGGGATTATATCCAACTAAAAGGTTTCAGCTCAGCAAAGGAAACCATCAACCAAAGGAAGAGTCAGTCTACTACTTAACGGGAGAAAATAATTGCAAACTCTATTATCTTATCACATGTTGGTATCTAGAATATACTCCAGAATACAAAAGCAAAGGAAACACACTAGTTTAAAAATGGTCAACATACCTCAATCAACATTTCTCAAAAGAAGACATAGAAAAGACCAGTATGTATATAGAAAATTGCTCTGTGTCATTAACCAACAGGGAATAGTAAATCAAATTTTAATGAGATATCACCCCAGAACACTAAGAATTGCTGGTATGAAAAATACAAAAGATAACAAGTACTATTAAGGATGTGAAAAAAGGGAACCCTGAAAACTGTTAGTGGAGCTATAAATTAGCACAGCCATTTATGGAAAGCACCAGAGTATTGCCTCAGTAATTCAATATAAAACTACCATATGATCTGGCAATTCTGATGCCAAATATGTATCCAAATACAATGAGATCAACCTGTCAAAGAGACAGCTGCATTCCAGGTTAAATTGAAGCATTATTACTAAAATCAAGAAATGAGAATAAGTTGTGTCCATCGATTGGTGAATATATACATAAAACGTGGTATACCATGGAATACTATTCATCCTAAAGGAAGAAAGGAGTCCTGTAATTTGTGACAAGGATGGACCTGGAGATAATTATATTAAGTGAAATAAGCCAGGTGCAGAAAGACGTGTTATTTCACTCATGTGGAACCTAAATCAGTTGTTCTCATAAAGTTGAGAGTACCAGGATGGTTATGAGAGACAGAGAGCAGAGGGGAAGGAAAGGATGAGAAGACGTTGAACAAGGGTATTAAGTTGTATTTGTAAGAAATTATGGCATGGTCTTGCACCATAGTATGACTATAGATAATGGTGATGTACTATATATTTAAAAAGATATCAGAAAGGAGTTTGAAAGCTTTTTTCATAAAGAAATGATAAATGTTTGAGGATATGTAAATATCCTCATTTGTAAATATATATGTGTATATATAGCCTGAAATGCATTATTATGTTTTTATATCAGTTTAAAAAGTTAATTAATAATATCCATGCACACATATACCCAAAGATACACAGAATAACAATATATAATATTTAATTTAATTAATTATATAATATCATTAAAGTTATTACAGGTTTTAGAATTTTTTGTGGGTAGTGGGTTTGTTTAAAATTAATAAAATATAAGCATTTTGATTTCATTTTTCTTCAGTGAAGCATAATGAATTTTCTATTTCAATGATTTCATTTCATGAGATAATTAATATAAATACTATAGTTATCATATCAGAGAAACACAGCTGCTTATTCTCATAGCTTCAAATTAATGTTCCATACACACATTCTGTCCATGATTAATGTATCATAAACCTTAAAATGATTTAAATTAAATTTCATTTTCATAAAGTAAATCTGATTTCATTGTCCCATCACTATTGGAAAGACCACTAATACTCAGTCTGTAGAACAAAAGCTAAATGACTGTCTAGAAGGAATAAGCAATAACCATTCAGGGAAAGGTTTTGAAAACTGTCTGCAGCATATTCTTACATAAAATATAATGGTCCCATTCTGAGATTCTAATCAGCAGGTAGAAATGAAACAGCAGGAGAATGGAAGACTCAAGGACAAGGTAGGCTCTGACAAAGGTGTCTGAAATGACATTAATGCTATGCTCACCTCAAACTGAAGAACAACAACTCCAAATGTAACACCATATAAAAACAAGATGCTTATCCTCAAAGAGTAATTCATTGGACTAATTCATTGGGTGATTTATTTCAGTGACAAATGAATATCAGAAGAAGGCTTACTAAAATATTTTATAGGGAAAAATTAGAATAATATGTCAGTATATGTATTATATTTTGCAATATATTAAATGTTATATAATGCACACACAATATAATTTTGTATAATACATTTATATGTGTTAATTATATTCAGGTAGGAGTAAGAAAAACAGTTGTTTATATTATTATTTTCAAATATATGCAATAATTTTTTTTAGAAAAACTGTAGAAAGAATTTAAAAACTTTATATTGAACATTCCTCCTCACTCCAAATTTCTAAGATATGGAGGGAATATATTCTGCATTTGGGGATATTTCTCACATTGTCAGAATATAACAAATAATGTATCCACCAACTAATCAGAAAACAAACAAAAAAGATTAAGATCACAGAATTATATAATCAAAGAGAGCAGATTAAAAACGTATCATAATATTGATACATTAATTATTAATTGATAAGCTCAGTACCTTCGATACTCTTCTTAGTAATATCCCAAAACCATACATTTGATATGGCTGTAACATTTCTGAATAACCTGTCTGGTCTTTCAAATGAATCTGACCTACTAAAAAGTTATGCACATTTTAAAGATAAATATAGTTTAGGTCTTATTGTAGGTCATTAATATCACTATTTTAATCCTCTTGGATATACATTGTTTCTATTTTAAGGAGGAGGAATTGAGTTTCAGGGTATTTAAATATTCAGATAAAATCCACACAGCTAGCTAAACTGTATAGCTATGCATTAAATCTAATCAAGTAAGACTTTACATCTCATGTCATTCATATTATCATGCTATTGCATCCTTACAATTACAGAGGATAAAAAATAAATCTGGTAGGAGCTATTGGAAAAGTCCTCTACTAAGGTACAAAAAATATATAGAAAATAAACTCAAATAGCTTCTGCTTTAATTATAGCTTTTTTTCATTCTTTTTTCTCTCCTTTAGAAATGAAAATAATTCATTTCATAGTCACTTAATGCCATTTTTATTTAAATAGTCCCTGTTTTTTTTAAAAAAATCAAATTATCCTTCAATCTTATTTTTTTAACTTAAAAATGTATTGGCTTTGTTCCTTGATACTATTTCAACTGTCTATGTGTATATAATTTTTAGCACGTGTTGTGCTTTGGGGCTGTCTCAAATTTCTTTATATATCCTGGGTAATTGGTGCTATAAACTTCATTATTCATTCTGTTAATTCATGCCAAAATGATTCTTATATGTGTGTGCGTTTTGGCCCTACAGGTTTGTAATTAATTTCATTGCCATCAAGTAGAATTTTTATAAAGCATCCAGCATGCTTTGTAATGCTGCAATTTCCTAGGCTGCCAAATGCATTTTTCTTTTCCCCTGTGAGGGCAAGCTTCCTCTGGAGCCACATGATATCACTGTGTTGATTGGAAAGTATATTATATCCATATCAGCCGCTTCATGGTAAGATGAATGCATAACTAATTTTAAATCAAAGTCATTCTAGGGGGTGCGACAAGATGTCAAAGAAGCACATATTCCTTATTTTCTTCCTCAAACCAAACTGGGAAAAAACATAGAAGTAAAAAAAAAATAGATATTGATGAAAACAATCAAGGAAAACACAATTAGAGCTCTCTTAGAAGACAGGTGGCCTCTGTGTTTGGGATTAAAACAGGAAAATCTTACCCCAGGGGTCTGGAGCCCAAGGTTAAAGGAGAAATTTGAGGCCCCTTTCCCTGAACATTGGTACTGGGTGGATCATTTCCTACCTTTTACCACTTTTTGGCAGAAGGATAGTCTCAAGAACAGGAAGGATTTGAATGTTTGCCCTGGTTTTTATACAGCAGTCAGCCACAGTATTTTGGATAATGGCAGAAGACCTACAAGCTTCAGTGCAATGAAAAAAAGGTCGGTTTATTATACACAGCATTAGGAGCAGCCTGAGTATAATAATTGTCTTGCTATTTCCCAAAGGCTTGATTTGCACAGGGCAATGTGACAGGGACCAGGTGACACAACAAGGATAGGTGATGCATGCCCTTGTAGTGTTTCATCTGAACCCTGAGTGGAGAAAACCTGTATCTTTCTTAATGGGCTGTAGACGAACTTCCCTCCTGACAGGGTGAGAAATACTGAGTCATCTTCCAAGGTTATAGGCAAACCTACTTTTTCCCTGAAGGGAGATTCTGTCTTCCTCTTCAAAAGCTGCTCACCACACAGTCATCAGTAAATAAGCACTCTCAAACCAGGGCTGCCAGTGCCTCTGCTTGAAATATGTGCATCAGTGTAAGGGACCCAGGAGTATTGCATCCCTACTGATAACAGCGGAAATTCAGGGCCTCAGGGTAGTATCGGGTGGCAGCAGAATCAAGCAGGAGTAGAAAGTAGATTATAATTAATACAAACACATTATCTGCCCCTGAGATATCCCTTGTCAACACCTCACCATGTTTACTGAGGTCAGAGCTATGAAATCAAGAGAGAGCAGAGCTCTAAGAAAAATTTTAAAATAACGAATGCTAAAAAAAACAAAAACAAAAACAACAAATACACAAAAAACAGCCAAGTCAAATACAAAGAAAATTAGAGTTACCCTATTAATATCAAACAAAATAGAATACAAAAAAAAATAGCTTAAAGGGTATGGAAGGCTGTGGCATGAATTTTTAGAGGAACAGTCAATTAAGAAAAAAATGCTATTTGATAAATGGACACATACAGTTTAATCCTAAAGTATAAAATAAGGTATTTATTTTATGCATATGATGTGTCTAATATTGCTTCAAACTTTATTTTTTTAAATTTTTTAAAAGATTTTCTTTTTTTATTGGTTGTTCAAAACATTACAAAGCTCTTGACATATCATATTTCATACATTAGATTCAAGTGGGTTATGAACTCCCATTTTTACCCCAAATACAGATTGCAGAATCATATCAGTTACACATCCACATTTTTACATAATGCCATATTAGTAACTGTTGTATTCTGCTACCTTTCCTATCCTCTACTATCCCCCCTCCCCTCCCCTCCCATCTTCTCTCTCTACCCCATCTACTGTAATTCATTTCCCTCCTTGTTTATTATCCCATTCCCCTCACAACCTCTTATATGTAATTTTGTATAACACTGAGGGTCTCCCTCCATTTCCATGCAATTTCCCTTTTTTCTCCCTTTCCCTCCCACCTCATGTCTCTGTTTAATGTTAATCTTTTCTTCCTGCTCTTCCTCCCTGCTCTATTCTTAGTTGCTCTCATTATATCAAAGAAGACATTTGGTACTTGTTTTTTAGGGATTGGCTAGCTTCACTAAGCATAATCTGTGCTAGTGCCATCCATTTCCCTGCAAATTCCATGATTTTGTCATTTTTTAGTGCTGCGTAATACTCCATGGTGTATAAATGCCACATTTTTTTTTTATCCATTCATCTATTGAAGGGCATCTGGGTTGGTTCCACAGTGTAGCAATCAAGTGAGATTCTACATTCATGAATCGGGAGGGTCAACATTATTAAGATGGCAGTTCTCTCTGAATTTATGTAGAGAGCTAATATAATACCTGTGAATATCCCAACAGAATCTCCAGACACAAGCAAGCCATACCAACACAAGTATTGATATCAAATGAATCATGTATCCAGATTTTAGTTAAAACTAAAAATCTCCTCAGAAAAAAACTTAAAAAGAAGTAGATGTTTGTGACCTAAGCTTATGGGTTGACTTCTTAGCTATAAAATAAAAAATACTAGTGATAAAAGAAATAGTTGATAAATTAAACCTCATAAAATCCTGCATTTCAAAAGACGTCATCAAGCTCTTTTATTGGTAGCAAAAGAGAGAGTGCCAAAATAGGTCATAGGCTGAAAGAGAATACTTGCAAACTATGTGTCAGGTGAAGGACTAGAAGAAGGCATACAGAAATATCACAATTTTCTAACAGGACCACCAATAATCCAATTAAAACTAGACAGGATTTGAATAAATGTTTCACTAAAGAAGATATATAAATCACTGATAAGTGAAAGAAAAGATTCTCAGTGTCATTAGCTATTAGAAAAATGCAAATTAAAACCCATAACTAGTGGCTGGGGATGTGGCTCAAGCGGTAGTGCGCTTGTCTGGCATGCGTGCGGCCCCGGGTTCGATCCTCAGCACCACATACCAACAAAGATGTTGTGTCCGCCGAGAACTAAAAATAAATAAATAAATAAATATTAAAAATTCTCTCTCTCTCTCTCTCTCTCTCTCTCTCTAAAAAAAAAAAACCCATAACTACTTCACAACCAATAGGAAATCTAAATTTTTTGGAGACTGTAATCTATGTTGATAAAATTGCAACCTTCAAATGCTGGTAGCGGAAAAGTACAATAGTGAAGATACTTTGTGAATCGCTTTGGTTTCTAAGCCATTCCTTGAAATGTTTGTAAATTTACCAGCTAACCTAGAAATTCCATTCACAAAGGTGAAAACATGTCAATACAAGTTGTTTTTTTTCTTAATGGAAGTAACCATAATAGCATTATTGATAATAGCTTAAAAGTGGGAATAAAATATCCATTTCATTGTAAATGATAAACAAAATGTTTCTTCTACACATTGAATTGCTATCCAGCAATAAAAAGAAACACATACAGAAATATGTTCCAATGTAAGTGAATCTCAAAAAATTATGCTAAAAGGAATCTAATGCAAAAG
Organism: Spermophilus citellus; assembly: GCF_964194105.1. Classification (NCBI taxonomy): domain Eukaryota; kingdom Metazoa; phylum Chordata; class Mammalia; order Rodentia; family Sciuridae; genus Spermophilus; species Spermophilus citellus. The sequence goes on along the minus strand of NC_138196.1, from coordinate 67,423,813 downwards.
ATCATGTATTATATGGTTTTATTTAAATAAGCTATTTAGGAAAGACAAATATACAGAGACAGAAAGTAGATTCATGGTTTCCAGGAAATGAGTTTGAGAATCAAGAAGGATTGCAAATGGGCATAAAATTTCTTTTGGGATAATGTAAATGGTGAAAGTTAATTTTCTAAAAGTTATTTAATGGTATATTTTAAATGAGTGAATTTATGGCATGCCAAATATATCTAAATAGAACTGTTAAAATTGCATGTGCTATTATTACTACAGTTGGATGCTATACAAACATAAATAACCTAGTAGGTATTTAAAGTAGAATATCATTCTTAGAGTACTTTCCTGTGTGTGTGTGTGTGTGTGTGTGTGTGTGTGTGTGTGTGTGTGTGTGTGTTTTACTGGGGATTGATTCCAGGGCCTCCCGCATACTAATACTAAACAAGCACTTTACACTGAGATATATCCCCAGATCTTTTTGAGACAGGGTCTTATTAAATTTCTCAGAGTGACTTTGAATTTGTGATCTTCCTCCTCCTCAGCTGCTAAAGTAGTTGAGATTAAAGGCAGGAACCACAGCTTAGGCTTAGACTGCTTTTTAAAAATAGATATTCTGGAAATATTTCTGCCCTTTTTTTCACCTAATTTGATACTGACAATAAAAATAATATTGACATTTATGGGGCTGGGAGCATAATTTAATGGGAAAGCATGCGTCTAGCATGCCCAAAGCAAGGGTTTTGATCCTAAGGAGCAAAATAATAATAACAATAATGTTGAATGTGGATCTTGACCTAAATGATCAAATTAATTGCATCAGTGTTTATCTATGAAGCTGTGATGCTTCCCTAGTGAGAGTCCACCAGGCACAATCAGCAATGGCATTTGCTCTGAAGGTTGTTGATCTGACTTCTTAATTTTGATCTTCCACTCATGAATGGAATAAATTTTGATGAATTACCTAATCTATTTCTCTCTTGTGTTTTTTTTTCCCTCTGAACATGTGCATCATTACTTGTCACATAAATTCATTGTGGGACTCATAGCAATATCCCATGTAAATCTCTTTGAACACTCTTTGGCCATCCACCATAAGCACTCAATACATTTGAGCTATGATTTTGACTTGCTTCTGAGATTTTTTTTTAAGACTTAAGAATATATAGATTCAGAAGCAGTTCATAATTTTTTCAAGGTTTGTTTTTTCCACTAGAAAACATCTCCTTGCTCATGCTGAGAGTTAGTAGCTAAACTGATTGTTTTTTGGATCTCTTAAGTGTTTTTCAAAGGCATTATCATATCCTGAAGTGCGTCTTTCAGACAAGATTGGATAGCAAACCTGGTAACAGTTTGTTTTCGTCAGCCTTTCCTTGCTGTGAGCAAAACACCTGACCAGAACAACTTAGAGGAGGAAAAGTTTATTCTGGGTTCATGATCTCAAAGTTTCAGTCCATGATCAGCTGAGTCCATTGATCTGCACTTGAGGTGAACAGACCATCATGGCAGAAGGGACTGATGGAGGAAAGCCACAAAGCTCATGGCAACCAGGAAGCAGAGAGAGTGAAGGGGCAGGGACAAGACATAAAATTGCTAGTGACACAGTGAACCACTTCCTCCAGTCATGCCCCACAGGCCCAAGTTACCACCCAGGAAACCATTTAAAATATTGATCCACCAAGTGGATTAATCCATCAGGTAGGTTACAGTTCTCACATAGGTTACAGTTTTCATAATTAATCATTTTACCTTTGAACAACCTTTCATTCTCTTAAGAGCTTTAGGAGGAATACTTTATATTCAAACCATAACGCATCTGGTCCTTAAAAATCTTGTACTATGGAAATTATCATCTTTTTTTCCATTTAAAAATGTCATCTGTCCATCGAAAAGAAGGGGAAAAATTCTGGCTCTTTAATCTTAGGAAATGAATATAAATGTAGAGATTATAAGTCTTTTCTATGTTTCTGGTATATCCTGTTTATTAAGTCACTTTTGTTTAGTTTAACATATTTAAGACAGTGAGAAAATTTCAAGTTTTTATCTTCTTATTAGTGGTTAAAAAAAGGAGACAAAAATAAATGATTAAAAATATGTTTACAATGGTTAAAAACTAACCAGAAAGGATACTTATGAAGTCACAGCAAATATTACTGGAGCTGATAATCTGAATTCACTTCAAGAATTTGCATCTTGATTTTTCTCATGTTTTTTTTTTGTGCTTTCTGAAAAAGGTGATTTGTTTTATAATATATTTAAGAGTTTTATTGGGAAAATGATATAATGTTTGAATTTTTGAAAAATCTTGCATTTTCAAGACAAGAATGTGAGTCAATATGGAACACACAGACAACTGAGAGCAGCTTTATCTTTTCTAGATCACCTTTCCTCAGCTTCTGACCAAATCCTAAGGATCTGGTGGAGGCTCCTGAAGCAGAAATACTAAATGAAAATTATAGGTGCCTGAATTGCAGCATGAAAGGTTGTTGGACGTACATTTAATTGGACTCTTCTGTGAAAAAGAACTGAATTTTTATTGTGTGAAATTGCTGATTTAAGAGTTGGCTTATTGAAATAATCAGCTCACCCTGACTAAGGCAGATCACTTTTTTCTTGGAAAATTATGACATATTCTTTATGGACACACAATTTAATTTAGGAGAGTAGTAAAAGTGCAATAATTTAGCAGATGAGCAGTAAGATGAGCTAATTCTTATCATTTTTAAAATGTCAATATCCCTGGTCTCCTGTGTGAGTATCATGGCACTACATCCCAACAAACTGACTTTTTGAGAAAATAATTCTATAAATGAGCCAAAGGCAACTTCTATTTACTGGCCTCTAAGTTGTTGATTTCTTCACTGCATATTGAGACCTATTACCTCAAAAGCTCATGGGCATCAAACTCAAACTTTTGCGTATCTAGTTGTTTTCAAAATAGTTCAAGGAAGCACACTATTAGCCATAAGCCCCTACCTGATTTCCACCAACCCTCACCCAACAGGTATTATCTATTGATGAGACAGGGCCTTGTCCAGTTTTAGACCTAAAATGCTACAGTCTACTGGGGGTCTCTGACTCTGGCCCTGTTGTCAAACAATATCATATAGACACATCAGAAACCTGTCCTCTGTCTGTCTGTCATATCTCCTGGCCCTTCTTTTCTCATAGATGGTAAGTCCTGATCTTAACCCTCTTGTCTAAGTCATGGTCTGAGGTATTTCCTCTCATATAAAACCCTGTTTAATTGCTACCTAAAGCTCATTTGCTCATATCTTTGGAACCCATATCTTTTTCCATGATCAGCTCCAAATCCTTCAGATCGTCTACAATAGGCCCAACATATTATCCAATTTATAGCTAAAAACACAAAGCCTTCAGAAAATTCAGTTGCTGAAGTTGTTTTTGATGGTGATCACTCCCAAAGCTGTTTTCAACCCTTGGAAAGCCTGGATATTATGACAGAGTTTCCGGTCTCTCTTCAATATGGCAGTATCAGACTGATCTATGTTATTTTGCTAATGACACATTTTGGAATAAGTGTGGTATTCAATTTTGACGAAAGACATGGAGCAGCAAGGCTAGGGTGGGTATTTCTGGAACAGGTTTCAATGGGTAACATTAAAAAAATAAATACACTAACAGATGAATGGATAAAGAAAACGTAGTGTACATATATAATGGAGTTTTACTCAGTCATAAGAAACAATAAGATTAAGGTAAATGGATGAAACTGGAGAACATCATTTTAAATGAAGTAAGCCCAAGTCGGAAAGTAAAGGATTGACTGTTTTCTCTCATGTGCAGAAATTAGAGCAAAATAAGTATGTGTGGGAGGTAGTAAGGGAAAATCTCACAAAAATAGGACGACAAAAATGGAGTAGAGGAAGCAGATAGAGGAGGAGGGAAGAGGGATGGGAAAAGGAGGAACTGTAGAAGGGAATTGACCAAATTATGCTACCTGCATATATAAATATACCACAGTGTATTTTGTCTTTATGTTTATCTATAAAGTAACCAAAGTAACCAAATGAAAAATAAATAAAAGAAGGGAGATCAGTAGAGTACAGAAAGGAGGAAAGGGGGAGAGAGGAGGGAGGGAAAGAGGAAGTACTGGGGACTTTACAGAGCAAATAGTACTTCATGCATGTATGATATTTGAATAACTTCAATGCACTAAGAAAAAAACATTTAAAAAATAAATACACATAGGAAAAATAGGCCTTTTCTATTACATCATTGCTGTTTCTTCCCAAGATTCCTGGAATTTGGGGAACAGATATTTTGTTGTTCTTTAAGCATAAAAGGTTGAAAACACAGGAGAAGAAAGATGGAGAGAACTTGCATCTTGAATGACAATGTTTAGTGAATTCATCAATCTGGAGCACTACATATGGGAAATCATGAATCCCATTATTTTATGGAGGTTGATTTGAGTTCTCATATATTTGCAGGAACAATTACCTTAATTGATACACTTTACTAAAGCTGTATTGCCAGTGGGGAAACAAAGCAATCTAAACCTGTTCTATAAAGATGAAAATAGAAAATTAACAGTATAGTCTCTATGTACGAATGGAATCATATTAAATTAGATGAAACTATGGAATAATCATTTGGGCTTGAAATATGCCATTTATTCAATTACTGTGTCACACACACATTATATTTTCTGCTCATAAGAAAGCTAAGGGTTTTAAGCACATATGACTTCTAGAATTAAAAAGTCACCATTATGTGATTTAAAAAGTACTTACTCAAAGTATCCACTTAATGAAGTTCTCAGATAATAATAGATTTGACCTTGCCCTATCTTTTATCATGGATTACATGGATTTTCTGTTATGTTTTCTAACATACAAAGCAAAATACTAGCACTTCATTTTTATGGAGTTGTTTTATTACAAAACTTGTTTTTATTCATCTGAAAATATAATAGGTTTGTCAAAGAAACTTTCACAACTTGAAAAAAGTAATTTGATTTTCCTATAAAAATAGTCTACCAGAGAAAGACACTGAGCTATATATTTTGTACTTTGTGTTATTCTATATTATTAACTCTAGGATGCACATTTTTTTCTCATTTAAATGTTATGCAATTTAACTGTTAAAGCTATTTTTCAAAGCAAAATGAACAAATTCTTCTTAGTAGCATGTAGAATTATGGTACATTATCTATGTGTTTCTGAATCATTAAAAGGTAATAACTTAATAATTTTTCAAGTCAAAATTTATTCATTCACACAAAAACAGAACAGCACAACCATTCTGTATTCTAGTTTAGAATGGCTAAACTAGTTCTGTGCTCACCTCATTCTGTCCTTGACTGATACTTTTTTTTTTCTTTTTTAGGTATTGGGGATTAAACTCAGGGGCAATCATGAACCATATCCCCAGTCTCATTTTGTATTTTATTTAGAGACAGTGCCACACGGAGTTGCTTAGCCATTGTTGATGTTGGCTTTGAACTTGTGATTCTTCTGTCTCATCCTTCCCAGCCATGGGATTACAGGTGTGCACCATCATGCTGGTCTTTGACTGACACTTTGGTGGAGGATGTTACTTACACTGTATTGAGAAGAGTTTTGTAGCCATGAATTTAATGAATTAAAGCCAATTTTAGACTTATCAAATAAAATGTTTTTCAATTTAAATTTGAACCCGGATTATGGGAGAAAGTCTGTATCTGTGATTAATATGACTATGATTTGCAGCATGTTAAAACTCCTTGTTTTATAAATATCTTCCACTTCATAGTAATCTTTGAACTGTAGGTGGCACTGTCTGGGATCTCACCTACTGTGCAGCACATATGTGGAAGGGAAGCTTTTTAATAGCCTGACCAGAATGTCCAAAGTCCAGTCTTATTTGCTTCCAGAGATTGCATAAGGGATGAGGCTAATGCAAAAACTGAAATAGAGCCCTTTTAGAAATTTTTTTGAGCCTAAGAAGTAAATAAATATATGACTTCATTTTGTTTTGCTTATTTAATTATCTAAAGCTAAAAGGACAAATGTATACTTGAAGCTGTCCATGGTCTCTATATTCAAACAAACTTATCTACCCAGTGGTGTTTTTTTTTTTTTAATTTACTGTTATTTTGCCAACATTAGAGATTTTTCTGAAACACATAGCCTTAAAATTAAAATTAACTGTTTGTTGATAACTCAGTATCAAATTATGAGAACTAATTCAAAATGAAGACTTTCTTAAATACTGAATCAAGACAAGTGATTTAATTAAAATATATCTGCTTCCTAAGAACATGTTCTGCCTTTTGAAAAGGATATAATAAGAGGCAATTGAGAGATGTGTTGTGTTTACTTGAGATAAGTGGGGTATAGTGGCTGGCAATACTGACTGGCATGAGACAAGAACCCAAACAAGGGCAACCATGCAATCATTCATTGAATCATTAAATTAAACAAAATTTAATAACACTTAATAAGAACATGTGCCATGCACTCAAAATCTCCCCCAAGTTTATTGACTCTGAATTGTTATTAAAAAGAAAATGATATTATGGAAAAATACAAAAGCACCAAAATTCTCAACAGTCTAATTCTTCCTCCTTTTTTCATTTTTATAATCATAAGTGTAATTAGTTTTAGAATAATATTTTCAAAAATTATTGGTTGTTAGATCCCAAAGTTATGTCCTTATATATGCTCTGAATACTGCAGCCTAAAAGTTCAAAAAATACAGAGAATGATTAGTTGTAAATTATAAATTTGATGTCACAGTATGTAATATTTTTCTAGGAAGGAATTTTAATATATAAATAATTATTTTCATATGCCAACATTTTCAACATTACTTCAGAATTCAATTAGAAAGTCATCTTTTTTCCAAATATAATTTAGCTTGGATTTATATAATTTTGTTTGACTATTTCCTGAGAAGAAAAGTATTTATTATCAGCAATACATAGGAATTTGATAATATTGTGTAGCTTATCATATTATGTAGGCAACAATTTTTTCTAGTTATTTATTTACACAAGGGATTCTCTCATAGTATCATTATTATTTATCGCCTAAGACACATAGATTATTCTCATCACAGGGTTTAATCATGTTTCTAAGATAAAAAGCTTTCTTCTTAACATTATGGTGGAAAAGTGATTGTTTTGCATCATGGTAGTGCAGAATAAGCATTTATTTGAGTGCATTTTTTTATTTGAAGACATTGAAAGAATAAAATGACTGAATATAAAATGTAATTTATACAATGACTCGTATTGCTGAAATTTAAAATGATCCATTTCAATGAAGCAAGTATTTTTTTTTAAGTATTGATCTCGGGCTTACTTAAGCTTTTCCTAAATGACTGGATCACTCAAGAGAAATATATCTTGCTTTTTAATAGAGAGGACTACTCTGAAAGGTAACATTTCTCCTGAGAAAACTGATCGTGTATCTGTTTTCCTATAAAGTAATACTTTTACTTGAAATACTGAAAATATTACAAGGATGTTTACTTATGGCAATTTTAATAAGCCAATTTATATGATTTACATAGCTGATACTAGGTCTAAAAATCAGGTATTTAACACAACCAGTTTCCAAAGAATGTTAAAGGAATGCTGTAATCAATATTAAAGGTATCCTATACATAGTGTGAGTCTTCCTTCAATTTTTCTTTTTCAAAATAATTTTGGTTGTTCTTGCTTCTTTGTATTTTCAGATGTTTTTGAGAAAAGTTTGTCAGCATGTGTGAAAAATAAACAACAATACAAACTAGGAAAAAAAAAAGCCTGTTGGGATTTTGACTTGTTATTGTATAGAATCTACAGAAAAAGACAGGGAAAAGTAGTCTTTTAGCAATATTGAGTCTTCACATCTATTACAATGGTATGTGTCCTCATTTTTTAAATCATTGATTTAGCTCACTCAGATAGATAAGCACATGAGTAAACACACACACATGGATTAGATTAGATTTTGTTGACAGATATCATAAAGATATTTATGATATTAGATTAACAAGGCTCAGCATAATCAAATAGTAAATTTCTTAAAATAGATTTTATACTAAGAATGGCAGCATTGATAAGTAGCCAGATGGGAGAATATGTATGTATTCAATAGCATTCCATTTATTTTTGTATATAAAACTGAATTTTTAATATACTTAGGCCAAAATGAAATAAATGTCTCTTTTTCTTTTTGGCTTTCTAGCATTGGAATTTTTTGTGTGTGTGTTTTACCAATATTTTAAATCACACATTTAGTTATTTGCTAAAAAAAAAAAAGATTTTAAAAATACAAGCACTCTATCCTTAACCTGTTAATGTTTTTAATTTAGAAATAATTTCTATACAAGTTTTGACATAGGGCTAAAAAGCCTCCTGTAGAAAAATCATGTTTGGCAGAATAGTCTATGTAACTGTTGCAAATTCAAGTTGTTTAAATAAACAGGATTTGTTGCTGACTGTGTCATGTGCATCTTTTGGAAATCTGTATTTGTGAGAACTTTGTATTTGTGAGGACAAAGAATAGATTGATATATAAAAACAGCTAGGGAAAATTTTCAAGGGAGAAATTATTTCTTTTGTAATTTTTTCCTATTGGTTTGTACAAATATCATTATAACCTACCTCTAACATTGAAATCACACAGTGGGAGTCTTCCTTCAATTTTTCTTTCAGTGGGCAACCACTGGAATCTTAAAATGCTCATCTTTCTATAATTAATGTCTCATTTCTCAAAGTTTAATATCATAAATCCTTAAATAATTCCTTATTTAATGTAGGATATTCATCTATCTGTCATCACTACATCTATTCTATGGCTTGCAGTATCCTAATATGAATGCTTCTATTAAAAAATTTGCATTAATATCTTAATAGTATCTGTATACTCTTGTCTCCTAATTAGAAATTGGAGACTAAATAAATTTGTTTCTTTACCTGAATTTCTTTTCAAATCAGATGTCTTATTTTACCATTTCTGAAAATTTTTAGGACCACAAATAAAAGTCTTAACAAATCTTTCTGCTCATTTAAAATGTATTGCTTTAAAATTATTACATAATTTATTTTAACAAGTCTAAGTCTCATTTCATTTTCTTGGAGGATCGATTCTTCTCAACCTCATTTCATATTCAAATTTGATAAGCATATCTTCTAGGTCTTTACCTAAGTTATTGGGAATCAGTGATAAGCAGGGTAGGACAAAGAATAGATTGATATATAAAAACAGCTAGGGAAATTTTTCAAGGGAGACATTATTATTTTTTTTGTAATTTTTTCCATTGGTTTGTACAAATAACATTATAACCTATCTCTAATATTGAAATCACATAGTGTGAGACTTCCTTCAATTTTTCTTTTTAAAAATAGTTTTGGTTGTTCTTGCTTCTTTGCGTTTTCAGATGTTTTTTGAGAATAGTTTGTCAGCATATTTGAAAAATAAACAACAATACAATACAAACGAGAACAAAAAAGAAACCTGTTGGGATTTTTGACTTGTTATTGTATAGAATCTATAGAAAAAGACAGGGAGAAATAGTCTTTTAGCAATATTGAGTCTTCACATCTATAACAATGGTATGTGTTCTAATTTTTTAAATTGTTGATTTAGTTCAGTGAGGGCTGGCTGTTTTCATTTATCATAGTAAACTGTATCAACATTAACTTCATAAAGGTGATAGCTGTATCCCTTCCTCTCAATTATCTGGAAGGTTTGGAGTAGAATTGATATTATTTCTTCCTTCAGTGTCTGTTAGAATGGACAGATAAAGGCATTTGTACTTGAATTTTTCTTTGTAGGAAGCTTTTTATTTATAAATTAAATTTCTTTAATATATGTAGGGAATAAAAAAATAAGGCTGGTTCAATAATTTATTTTTTAAGTATTTAATTAAAATAATTTGTCTAATTTCTTTAAGTTATCAAATACATTGATATGATTTATTAACAACACACAGTCATTATCCTTTAAATATCTATAGTGAACATATATAATTTATAATATATATAATGAAAATTTTGATATCATCCTTGTTATTCACTTGACCAGTTGAGGTAGAGTTTTGTGTATACTATTGACCTTTCATTGAATCATCTTTTGGTTTTATTAGTGTTCTTGGTTTTGTATATTTTTAAAATTTCTTCTTATATCTTTAATAACCCCTCCATTTGCTTGCTTTGTTTTTAATTTCCACTTATTTGTCTAAATTTTGAAGTGAAAGCTTAGATTTTGATTTGAATCCCCTGTTATTTTAGAGCATAAGCATTTAATTTAACAAATTTCTCTCCAGCCTCTGTTTTTCTGGTGTCCCGTACAGTACAGTTTGACATGCTAAGCTTCCACATGCATTGAATTAAAATATGTCTAAAAATTCATTTTGACTACCACTCTTATATAGGCCGAATTTAGAAATATTGTGTTGAATTTCCTAATAGTTATATAATTACATATTATTCTGCTATCAAGTTCTGGTTCAATTATATTACTGTCCTATTATATACATTATGTAATATCAATTCTGTTTATGTTTGTTTAATGGTCCAGAATAGAGGTTACTGGGTGAATGTTCTATGTGCACTTGAAAATAATGTGTATTGGGCTATTTGGGTGGTATGGTCTATAAGCAATGATGCCAAGTTGTTTGATAGTGTTTCTCAGGCCTTAAGTGTTGAAGTCTCCAATTAAAATAGTGGATATGTCTATTTTTCCTTTTAGTTCTATCACACTTTGGTGTGTATTAAAAAAAAATCTCTTGTTAGATGTATACACTTTTAGCATTACAATTATATTTATAGTGATCTTCACAGGATGCAATTTAAACCTATCATACTACTAAGTACATTTTATTTATCCTATCCCCTTTAGCTCTTTCCTGTCATTTTGATTAATTGAACTTATATGATATCATTTTATCTCTACTATGGCTTACTAGTTACTCCTCGTAGACTTGTTTGGTATACCTAGGGCTGTGATATTGTTTTTTCAGCATTCTTGTCTCTGAATGCAAAAGAGTGCAAGTCCAACTCTGTCCTCTGTCTTCTGTGGTTGCTCTTGGGTATGAGTGTCACCTGTTCTCTCTTAGTTCTGCTTTTTCCTCTGCTCCAGGGGTTTCTATTTTTCTTATGTAAGGAGATGACCCTCTACTTCTGCTCTAGAAGCAGGCTGGCTAGGGTCTGGGTGGTTTTCAATCCATCTCTCAGATCAATTGAGTTTCAATACTATTCCTCTCTTACAGGCAAGGCACCTTTCTTTCCCTTTCCTTGGGATTAACAGTGTTTATTGTCCTTACTCCAGAGACTTAACCCTTGCATACTGTACCACTTAGAGACTCTGATCTTTTGCTGTCCCAAATCTTTCTCCTGTGCATCAGAGAAAGCCTGTGGAAAAGAATTTAGCAGTGAATGCAAACTCCCTGCAGGTCTGGATGTTCCAGCTGTCTCCAACCAGCTCATATTCCCTACTTGGTTTTGCTAACACAGGACAACTTCCTGACTTCTGATTGCAGCTACCCACTTCTTACCTGCCCTGATAAATATGAGATGGCTCATGTGGCTTGTTTTCAGTGGAGGAATATTTTTCCTTGTTGGAATTCAGTTTATTTTACAGCTTGACACTACAGCTTTTTGATGAGCTCAAAAAATATACATTTTCAGTTAACCAGGTGGGCATATATTCTCCATGTCCAGGTGGGAATATTCTGCAGGACTGGTGATGTTCTGGGGTTTTCTATATTCTAAATAGAAGCCTTAGTTCTACTTGTATACTTAAGTCTACTTCTTTGTCATCTTTCATTCAAGTATATTCATCAAGAAACTGCACTGTTAGATGGTACTGGAAATTAGATGAGAAAGTCAAAAAAATTCTTATCTATTGCAAACAAACAAATGTACAAACGAAAACCAAATTTCCTGTTTTCAAAAATATATATAAACACAGAATTCCAGATTCTGCTTAAGAACTTCTTTGAACAAGAAATTCAAAGTATTTTCTCTCACTCTTCCTTCCTCGTCCTCCTTTCTTTCTTAACAAAATTTGACTATGTTTTTATTAATGAGTACTCACCTCTACTATGCATTTTGGTTTTCTGGGAGTAGTTGCAAAGCATATCTCTATTATCTTTGCTATCCCAAAACTCTGCTGGGTAAACCTGGACATTTTTATTCTTCCTAAAATTGTGTGAATATTTATCATTAATATGGAAAATCTGAATTGCAATTTATAAATAAGCTGATTAATAAAAAAGGATTTTTAAATTTACTGTGATATCAATGTACACATTGTTAACAGTATGGATGCCTCACCTTTATCTATAAAGTTGTGATTGGTCATAGACATGTAAAAGTTTCTCAATTAGTTGATTTCACTGAAGTATACCTTCAGGTATAAAGTATAAATTTTCAACACTGAGAAACATGTATTTTAAACATATATTAAATATTCCTTAAAATGTCCAAAAGATACTTATATATTGCAACAAAATCATTATTTGTTATACTCAAGAACAATAATTAAGTAGAAATTACCTAAGGAAACAAATATGATTTTTTAAAAAAAACTGAGATTATTTTAAATGTTGTACCTTAAACTATTCAAAAAGAGTGAAATGGGAATAACCAATGTGAAACTAGGTCTTCATTTTTCATTTATCTGTATAGAACTTTCACTGTTCCCTTTCTGTCAAACTATTTCCTAAATAATTTGTTAGTTATCTCTCATGTTGAATATTTCAGCTTTAGTGCACTATACTTTTGTGGATTTTAAATATTGTTTATCCTTTGTAGAACCTTTTTATTCATCAACAGAGGGGTTACTTGATACAATATAAATATTCTTGCAAAGAATGCTGTTTCATTATTAAAACATTTGAGATACCTTCAAAAAGTGAAGAGTGATATTTTATTGTTTTGCAGAGTGATATTTTATTGTTTTAAGTTTTTTTTCTTGTTTCTTCTTCTCCTAAATTATCTGTCTAATAAATAAGAAGTAACTAATGAAGTGACCACTATATTCTAAATTGGGTACCCTAATTCCAGTACCCTTCCCTTATTTTTTTAATTTGTTTTATTCTGAAAGTTTAAAGCAAAAACAGAAAAAGAAAAATATAACAGGCATTCAGCATTAAAATCCCAACATTAGCAGAGTTTTTTCATTTGTTTCTTCAGCATTCTTAAAAAAATTAAATGAAAATATTATTGTGTACATATTTTGATTGACCATTCTTTCATTTTTCTTCCTCTATCATCACACTAGAAATAACTACATTGCACTTATGTTAGAACATCTCCATGGTATTGTTATTTATGAGCCTTGAGATGAAACTACTTTTTTTAATTTTGAATCTGCTGAGATATCTTAATCCTCTCTTCCCTGAATAATATTGAGTCAATCTATTGAGTTTTTTTTTTCAAAACATAATTTGGGTTACTGTATATTTTAGTTCTAGAAAGTCCATTTGGTTAATTTTTTAAAAATATTTTTTTAGTGTTGATGGACCTTTATTTTATTCATTTATTTATATGTGGTGCTGAGAATTGAACCCAGTGACTCACACATGTGAGGCAAGTGCTCTACCACTGAGCCACAAGCCCAGCCCATTTGGTTAATTTTAAAAAATATTTCTTTCTTAGTTACTGAGATATCATGCTTATTTCTTGAACCTTTATTATTACTATTGCTATCAATATTACCTTGTAAATGTCTTCACAATTGATTGTTGAACTGTTTTTATCATGGTTGCCTTAAAATCTTTGTTACATGATTTTAACTTATGTCTCTTCTCAGTGTTGGCATTTGTTTCTTCTTTCCTTCTTTTTGGTATTTTTCTAATTCTAAGAATGATAAGCAGTTATCAGTAGACACCTAGACATTGGTGTGCTATTTTATGAGACTCTGGATCTTAAGACTTGACACTGCTCTGGGAAGCAAGGTAAGCCCTGTCTCACTGCTGCAGGTGGTGGCAGAAGCCCACTTTACTGTTTCCCCTCTGTTGACATTAAGTGGTTAAACCTCCTGTTTATAATGAGGGGAAGTGGGTCCCTGTTTCCTAGAAAACCATCACTGGTGCCACCTGACTCTGGGTTTCATTACTGTTGCTTACGTGACCTCCAGGGGCAACAGGGAGACCAGGGCCTCAGTACCACTAGGTGGTAATTTGAAAGACTTCACTTTCCTGTAAGCTTCCCTTGTCACATGGCAGAGGACAGAGTAGTGTATCCTCATCCAGGTTGGAGTGGAAGTCAAGGCTTCATTCAGTTTGGACTGACACCTCAGCAGAGCAAGCCATATTTGCATCCTGTGGAAGTTCCAGTTCATTATTCACTATCCTCTGAAGCATCCTGACATGTGGCTGGGGACTTCATTACTGCTTTAGGATGTGAGAAGTCTAGGCTCCCACCAACATTTTCTGGTTTTGGTAGGAATTGGCTTTATTTATTTCTTTTGACTGATAGGAGAAAAGTTATTATCTAACAATTTTGTCTCTTGCTAGATTTCTCTCATCTTTGGATGGAGAGAGAAAAGCTTTATATTGTTATTATTATTATTATCATTAGTACTAGTAGTAGTAGTAGTAGTAGTCTATACCCATTGATGGACCCAGTTTTTCCAATTTCTTCAGCTCCAAGAGTTCATCATATGCTGCATAGCAAAAGCCCAGGGACCCATCTATCCCTGGTTTCCTCTGGCCTCTAGCAAGTCTTTCTCCTTCTCTCCACTTTTCTGAATCAACCTATTTTGTTTATTGATAAAAATTTCAAGGTTTTAATTATTAGGAGAAGAAATATGAAGATAACCCATTTCCCCAGAAACAAAAGTTATTTTTATTAATTTTAAAGTCATTCTTTGGAGAGACAAAGGAAAATCTAAGTAGTATGGGCCTGAAATTATTGGAGACCAATATAAACATGCTAAAAATCTGGATACAACCAGACTTTTCAACATGAAGCTCTGCCTGTTTAACTTAAGGTTAATTATCAATTTCTATTATCTTCAATCATTTCTAGAATAATAGAGTGAGGTCTGCCATACTAGTAGCATGCCACAGGATAAGAAGAATCAGTGTAGATCCAAACAAAAGGAAAAGAATTTTAGAGCACAAAAAGGAGTCAGTCTATTTCTTCCAAACTTAAATTCATTTAGGGATTTTGGTGTGTGTGTGCTTCCTCATTTTAACTTATGTGTTTCTCATTTTTGACTATACATTGTTTCACACCTGTCTTAATTTGTTGTCATTTTTTTAGTATGGGATGTTGTTAAATATTCATAAATGACCCTGTCATCCATATATGTTATTATGATAAATACTGCAAATCTCCCATCTGTTTATGGTTGTTAAATTCCTAAGATAACTACACCTTTCCTATGCCCTACTAAACATGACCTATATTATCTCCTGTTGAGTATGGGCAAGATCAGGGACTCTGAGATTCCCCCTTTATTAAGCCCCTTTTCTGTTAACTATGATTAATCAAATGAGAAATTAGTATAGCTGGAGTGGATGTAAATAGGTGAACCCTCTAAAGGCTAGTGTAAAAATTAATGACAAGATGAAAAACTCTCTTATTAGCTTGGAGGAAAGAAGCCACCACCAGTATTATAGCTTCAAGGGGATAAATTTGGCCAAATATCAGGTGAGGTTGGACATTATGTTGTACTTGACTGTGGTCTTGTTAGTCCCAAAGAAAAGGATCTATCTTAGTCTTGCTTGGGCTGTTACAGCATGGGCATAATGAGTCTAGTAAATATGTGTGTGTGTCTGTGTGTGTGTGTGTGTGTGTGTTTTAAGCCACTAAGCTTTGAAAGAAACATGCACTATGCATTAGTCAGTTTTCTGAGACTGTGACCAAAATAACTGAAAAGAAAAGGTTAGTGGAAAAGTTTATTTTGCCCTCATGATTTCAGTGTTTTCATCCATGGTTGGCCAACTCCATTGCTTTGGTCCTGAAGTAAGGCAGAAAATAATGGTGGAAGAGTAAGGCAGAGGAAGGCTGCTCAGTTCATGGCACCCAGGACTGAGACAGAAAGAGGGAAAGAAAGAGAGAGAGAGAGAGAGAGTCAGAGAGAAAGAGAGAGCTCTCATAATGTAAGTATTGTACTTCTGAACATTTCTGCATTGTCTAACATGAGCTTTTAAGGGGACACCTCATATCCAAGCCATAAAAACAGGTCATTTTCATCTCCTCAAATGACATGAACCAATGACAATTCAGAACCAACTAAGTAAATAGACAATGTGCCCAGAAGAGTGCATTAAATATTCCCTATTTAATTTGTATTAATTTTTTTTCATTTATAAATAGTGCGTAATGTGCCTACTTTGTGGCATATTTTGCAGTGACTGGAAAAAGAAGAT
This sequence comes from Spermophilus citellus, assembly GCF_964194105.1. Lineage (NCBI taxonomy): Eukaryota > Metazoa > Chordata > Mammalia > Rodentia > Sciuridae > Spermophilus > Spermophilus citellus. Next base: position 67,407,502 of record NC_138196.1, on the reverse strand, counting down.
AATCTGTGTTCTTAGCATACAAAGTATGTAAGAGTTAATTCTATGTGTCAAATGAACTAAGTCATTGTACTCAGATACTTGGTCAAATATAATTTTATATGTTTCTATGAGGGTATTTTTAAAGAAGAGATTAATAGTTATATACCAATAAACTTTGAGTAAGGTGATTATCCTCCATAATATTGGTAGGCCTCATCCAATCTGTTCATGACGTTTACAAAAACAAAACAAAACAAAACAAAAAAACACCTGATATCCAAGGAAGAAAGAAGAATTTTGCAAGCAGACTGCCTTTGGACTTAAACTACACATATTCCCTGGGTCCACACCTGCTGATCTACCATGGAGATTTTGAGGTTTTTGACTTCCCAAGTCCCCACAATAATATAATAACATGAGTCAATACATAAAATGTGTGTGTGTGTGTGTGTGTGTGTGTGTGTGTGTGTATTTCTTTCTCTCTGTATATATACATTTACAGTTGGTTCTATTTTTCTGAAGAATTCTGATGTATATAATGGAAATTTTCATTTTATTTCCTGTGCTCAAAATACATTTAAAATTGTTATCCATGGAATTTTGCCTATGTTTGCTTTTGGTGTTCTGTTTGTTGATGCTTGGTTTATTGAGATAAAATAAAATGCATTTGTCATAATCAAAGGTAAGAGACTTCTTAATTGGTATAATGTACTATGAAAAGTCATACACACCATTATTGAATCTGTTATCATCTTAAAGAATTATCTTAAAGAAATATAAAATTTTACTCCCAGACTATCTTATTCAGTAAAACAATAGCATCATTAAATGATTTATTAATATAGGTGATATCACAGGTAAGAACACACTGTGGCTATTTTATAATTTCTAAATATTAGAATCAGACATTAATAATAACGTATATTTGTAATTTGGGGCATAAATATATTAAATATTCTTTCACTTTACTATATGATTATTAAAGTAAGAAGGGATACTGACACATACAACTTCAGCAGGAAACAGTTTATAACTCCTGGATAACTTTTGATTCTACAAAGAAAATATACAAATCTAATTATGGCCTTAATTTATGTTAAATATTTTTCTTCATGCCAAAACTTATCATCACATATGTTTCTTTTACTTTAGGAGAAAATATATGTTGAGAATTAATTTAATAACTGAAAAGATATTGAAATGATTTCTTTTTTACTTATAATTGATACATAATTATTATACATATTTATGGGATACAAGATAATGTTCCCATATATGCATACACTGAGGATAATCAGTTCATGTTAATTAGCACAACCACTATTTCAAACATTTATGATTTCTTTGTGTTGAGAAAATGCAAAATCCTTACTTCTGGCTATTTTGAAACAATACTTTAGTTTTAACAATAGTCATCCTATAGTGAAATGGAACACCAGAACTTAGTCTTCCTAATTTTATCTCTATGCCTACTGAGTGACTTCTTACCAACTTCATTCTTCCCCCACCTCCCCTCCTTAGTTTCTAGTAACCACTATTCTATACTCTATTTCTATAAGAACAACTTTTTTGAATTATACATTTGAGTGATATCATGTGACATCAGTTTTTTGTTGCCTGTGTTATTTCACTTAGCATAATGTCTTTCAGGTTAATCCATACCATTACAATTGACAGGATTGTATCCTTTTGATGGATAAATAATATTAAATTTATGTCTATTTCACACTTTTTATCAGGTATAGAAGGTACATATTTAAATACAGTGAAAGCCATATATAGCTTACCACAGTTAACATAGTAACAAAGGGGTAAGAGCTGAAAGCCTTTCCTCTAAGATCTGAGACAAGGCAACATGATCATTGTTACCAAGTCTATTAACAGAGCAATAAGGCAAGAGAAAAGAAAATAGAAAAAGATATTCAAATTGGAGAGAAAAAAGTCAAATGCCCTTGTTTGCAGTTAAAATTTATAAATATATCTATATCTATCTCCATATCTCTATCTATCTATCTATCTATCTATCTATCTATCTATATATATATATATATATATATATAGAGAGAGAGAGAGAGAGAGAGAGAGAGAGGAGAGACTCACCACTAAAACAAGATAAATTGAGTAAAGATGCAGGATACAAAAATCAACCTACACAATTTAGTAATGTTTCTATAAGTTAATGGTGAACTATCCAAGAAAGAAAGCAAACAAAAATCCTGTTTGTAATAGCTATAAACAGTAACATATATAGGAATGAATTTAACATTGAGATCAAAACACCTTTACGCTGAAACCACAGAATATTAATGAAAGTAATTGAGGAAGTCAGGTAATAAATAAGGAGATGTTTCCCATTTACCCAGTGGAAGAATTAATGTTGCTAAACTGTCCACATTACCTAAAACAATCTGCACATTTAATGCAATTCCTATGAAAAAGTCAAAGATATTATTCCCAGAAATAAAAAAAAATCCTAAAATTTTCATGTGAAAGTACAAAATATCTCAATATGGAAATGCCATATTCCCTGACTTCAAAATATACTACAAAGCTATAATACCCAAATCACCATGGCACTGGTATGAACACAGGCATATCTCAGTGTCATAAATAGATCATATAGAGAAAAATAAGAAAAGGAAGTGGGGAAGCAAATTTTCATTCATATAAAAGTTTTATGTGTCTTCTTGTACTGCTAATTTTATCTAAATATGATGGAGATAGTAAGACAGGTGTTTCTTTTTCAAACTAATTGCTTTTCATTGACTAGTTCATAGATCATTTGATAGAAGTTAAAACAAATATAGAGACTGATTTTTTACAAACAATATTATTCATGGATATGAAACTTATTGAAAATTTTACTAAGTTTCCTTCTTCGTAAAAATGTTATTTAAATTATAGGTTTCTGAAGGATTCAAAATGTTAAGACTTTAAATATTCTAATACCATACAACATTTGAGTATGTCTAACTTGGAATTTTGAGGGAAGGCAGATTTCTGTCTGTTCAAGAATATGCATAATTTATACTGAGCAGAGTCTGTAGAACAAACATCAACTGAAATCATGCTCATTTCACAATAGTAATCCACCATTCCTGATTGTTAAACTCCACTGGCAATTCAGCATCATCATGTTGTCTTGGGTTACGTAGAAAGCAGAGCAATTCTGGTTAAAATTAAGCCACCATTTAAGAGGAAAGTCCTAGATTTTTTTGAAATCACGTTGTTTTTTTTTTTTTTTTTTTTTTTAAAGATAGAGTGAGAGGAGGGAGAGAGAGAGAGAGAGAGAGAGAGAATTTTTAATATTTATTTTTTAGTTCTCGGCGGACACAACATCTTTGTTGGTATGTGGTGCTGAGGATCGAACCCGGGCCGCACGCATGCCAGGCGAGCGCGCTACCACTTGAGCCACATCCCCAGCCCATGAAATCACGTTTTCTATTACAAGTCACGCTTACTATCTTATAGCTTGATTTTAATTTTCAGTACTATCTAAAAAAATCAAAACCAACTATCCCTCTGTAGTTCTTCTTAATAAAGACTGATGAGGCAGAAATTCCTCTACATTCATTGAAACACACAAACAAACAGAAAAACAAAAGCAATCCCTAAAAGTTTTAGTAATTTCAATGGCAATCACACATCGATTCAATGATGTCATCTTTAACAGCAAATTTGGGAAATAGTTGTATCATCTGAGTGATTTTGTGAACATTTCATAAAAGTACTAAAATCAAAGTTGGAAGCCATCTGGTTTGTAATCGGGAATCAAATCCCAATCAAGTTTCCTACAGATTACATACTATTTACATACTACTGTTCTTAAAATAAATTCAGACTGAGATGGAAGTGTCTGCATGGAATAACAACCAAGACTTAAATGCGCTAGTGGTACTTTACAGCCACCAAACTAATTTCAGTAGCCATCTCTTTGATCGTTGGCATTTTATTTTAAATATATAGGAGCTTTATTTAGGTTAAAGTTTGAAAATGCTTACATTGTAATACAGTACAGCTTTGATCACATAACTCATCAAATAACTACAGCATTGATGTACTTGTATGGATTAGGGCAGGGAGTCAAAGAACTCAATTTCACATTTGAGGGAAAGGGAAAAAAATGCTTAAACATTGGAATTGCACTTACTTCCTGTCAGGGTTTGCAGCATCCTGAATCAGTTGGCCCTAAGGCAGACAGAATTCTTTTGGATACTGGATGATGTTTTGAAACACTCTGAGACATAACATACATAGTAGAGAAATGGTTAATGAAAGTTCTCTGCTGGATGCACTAGGAGAACATCCCCATTTGAACTTCTTGGGGAGCTGCCACCGCCTTCAATGTTTCAGGCTGAATACATGGTGAAACAATTATTTGAATTCAAAACAACCAGATGAACAAAAGGAACCCGACATTTGAACAGTCTCATGTGTAGTGATTGAGTGTAGATAGATGTGCAGCTCTCTGAGTCACAGTTTGCAATGTGAAAGGCTTGTGCCGGGGTGCAGGGATTCTAGAAGCCAGTTGTGCCAATCAGTGTGTAAGGGTGAAGAATGTAAAGGATATTGAAATAGATTGCTAGTATTTCTAAAACTGAACTTGTATATTTGTATTTACCCAATTCACAAAGTAGTAAGAGAGGAGGCACTAAAGTAAAATGAACAGTATGTGAAATTGAAGGTCAAATATGATATAAATTATTTTATTATGAAAATAAGGCCATAATTCTAAATTGCTTATAGCAATTTTATAACATATGAAATTTAAATGTTAAGCACTATAAAATGTATTCCTTATGCAAGCTATTATTATTTTATTAACTATTCTCTTAGAGAATTATATATTTTTCAAAGTTGAAACAGCTGTTCAAAGCTGCAAGAACACTACTTAATTTTCATTGCAACAAGGCACTAAAAATGTGCCTAAACTTTTTACTAAGAAATTTCTAAATTGTTTTACCAGGTCAGTAACAGCACTAAATAGAATTGAGTTTTGCAGACCCCCGAAGTCAGCAATTGAAAGAATCGATAACAAATTAGCCAAAAATAGAGCACAATATTTCACAAAATTCAAAGGAGGCTTTTGAAACAAAATGTGAAGTTGAGCCATATGAAATTGCAAATATTTGATGATTTGCCCTACAAAAAGCAGTTCATGTAGCTCAACTCAATATATTTTGTATTGCTTACTGAATTCTAACCATGGTGGATACACTGAACTTACACATAAATAAATCCTTTCTTTCAAAACAAATCAATGAAAACAGAATAATCTCACATTTGCAAAGTACAGAACAGTATATCTTCTGTGTTATTGGAGTTCACATTTTGTGCAGATCCTGGGGGGTCATAAGAAGTTTCTGACACTCTATTTTCTCAATTGCACTCCAACATGGTTATCTGTACACTGTGTACCCTGAATAAATATGTGATTTTGATTTGTAATGTAAATATAACCTATTTTCAATTGTCTAAATCCTGATTTAACTAACAGATTATGTTTGGTACTATTTGCTCCACTCTGTTCACTGAGCAGAATAATTAAGGAATACCTAAATAGTTTCAATAAATCGGATTCTTTAACTCTGTTAGAAAAAGTTATAAAAAAATACATGGTATCATATCAACTATTATTCATTTTACAATTTCTGTCAATTATATGTTTAGACTTTCCATTATATGTAGAATACCATATGCTACTTTGGTATGACTTAAGAATTATGTCCCTAAAAGATTTATGCCATCAAAATTATTTTGTTCATGCAAATTTTTAAATGTAAAAGGGGATTTTGACAGTAAAGAGGAATTGGCAAATTTCAGATATGGCAAATTCATTGTCTAGGGAAATTTCATTAGTAAAAAAGGAGACTACATCCTGAAGGTAGTTAATAAGCTGTTTACAAAACTAACCAAAAAAAAATCAACATAGACCACCCAGCCACTTCTGAAGAGTGGCCCACTTTCTTATTGAGCAAGTAGTACAAATTCTCTCTGCTATCATCACCAGATGTAATGTCAAATACTACATAAAACACACATGCCAAAGTAAAAATAAAATTCGCCTCATTTGCAATACTCTGTGGTAAACAAATACATGAGATACATTCTAGAAAGGCATCTACAGGTACAAACCAAGTGTATTCTTGTCCTGAAAGCATATCTTTATTGATAACAGAGGATTAGAGTTACCTCTTGATTGGTCTGAAGTTCTAAGTAACATTTTTTCAATTAGTACAAACTGTTTCTTATTAAATTGAATCATGGTGTACATGATAAAATTTCTTGCTATAAAAAATGCTTTTACTCAGTAGTTTGCAAATACACATATACAAAGCAAATAACTTCCTCCTCCAAGAAATATGATCCTTACTTTTGTAATCCTACCATACTCATTAACTTTATTTCATTTTTTTAGAAATTCTTGATTTTCTATCTACTGTGTCAGAAATATCTTACATCAGAATCCCCCTGAGGATAATTATAAGACAGAGCCTTGGACCCCATTTCTTTTTTTTTTTTTTAAGAGAGAGTGAGAGAGGAGAGAGAGAGAGAGAGAGAGAGAGAGAGAGAGAGAGAGAGAGAGAGAGAGAGAGAATTTTTAATATTTATTTTTTAGTTCTCGGCGGACACAACATCTTTGTTGGTATGTGGTGCTGAGGATCAAACCCGGGCCGCACACATGCCAGGCGAGCGCACTACCGCTTGAGCCACATCCCCAGCCCCCAACTTGGACTCCATTTCTGAGTGTCTGATTCATTAGGTGTAGAGAGGTACCCATTTGTACTTCTAATCCTAACAAGTTCTTAACAATTTTCCTGGTGATGCTGATCCTGCTGCTATGGGAAGCACAATTTGACAAGCACTCTTGTAGGTTCAAAAATTTCAGGGACAAGAAGGACAAAGTATAGCTCACATTAAGTTCTAGTAGGAAAGATGAATGAAAAGATTAAAGGTTAAAGAATGTCTATTAGTATATCAGTGAAGATTATCTGAATCAAATTCTTAAACACACCAAAGTATTTCTCTTCAGAAGTTTGGTTTTCTAATTCCACATGTCCGTGGGTATTTCCTATGCCAGGTGCATTAACCAAATGCATGGAACTAGTCACCTGGAAGTCCCATTTGGCCAGGTTTCAAAGTTAAAAATTAATCAACTGGCTGGGTGCCCACACCTGTGATCCCAGGAAGCAGGATCACGAGTTCAAAGCCAGCCTCAGCAATTTAGTGAGGCGCTAAGCAACTCAGTGAGACCCTCTCTCTAATAAAATACAAAGTAGGGCTAGGAATGTGGCTCAGTGGTCAAGTGCCCCTGAGTTCAATCCCTAGTACCCACAAAAAAAGAATCAATTGGACACACTGATTTCTTCTTGCAACTCTAAAATGCATACATATAAAAGAGGTCTTATAAAGTTATAAGAGTTTAGCTTCTCCCCTGTGGTTTTCCAGCTAAGTCATACAGACATTGCATCCTCTACTTACTGGTCAGAAAGGGTTGCACTGAGCTGTCCGGAGAACATGGCCCCATATCACTGTCCCCGGGTTCAGTCTCTACTTCTGGTGGAATGGTGAGCTGCATTCACACTAGTGGGTGCAGAAGCCTATTCCAAATGGAGTGCACAGTTGAGGAGAAGAGAAGGGCTTTGAGACAATTGATGTTTGGAGAGTCCACATGAGTCGTCTAGAAAGTTCCATTGCTGTACCTTCACTATTTCATGTTTTTGGAGTGAAATGAGGTTTTCTTTCCATGCATTACCAAGGTCTCACTAGGCCTTGGACACAAACTTTTCCAAAAAAATGAGAAGATTTGATCTCAACTTCTTCATCATTCTTATAACTGAGGTGAAACCTGGATTTTATTTGAATTCAAATAGAAATTTGAATTCAAATTTCTATCATAGGAATATTGAAAACACCATGAAGAAAAGAAATCTCGAGATGTTTTCCAGCTAAAATTTCTATCCTTTTCAGTCTCAAACATAAAGTCATTCAAGTAATCTATTCAATTGCAAAGGAACTGTACAGTTAACTGTACAGTTAGACATGCTAACCACAGTCCTTCAAGGTATTTATATATGTACATATAAACACACACACATACTCACACACACACAAAAATCTATACATGGAAGACCTAGATTGATATGCAGATATGAAAAATAAACACTGATATTATTTCTAAACCAGAGCTATATACTTGTTCTACGTGAGAAATTACTTGCTATTAAGTCAGCTGGAATGTAAAATTGCACAACTGTATTTCCCTTTCTTTAGTCATCAGTCACAAAGATAACAGACTGGTCTCAGATATTTCAGCTAGTATTTGACAAACAATAGATTCAACATATGATAAATAGTGGCTATCCAATGTACATGTATGAAGACATGAATTTGTGTTATATACTTTGCAATCAACCAGAGATTTGAAAAATTGTGCTCTATATGTGTAATAAGAATTGTAAGGCATTCTGCTGTTATATATAAATTAAAAAATATAAAAAATAAAATAAAAATAAAAATGTGTTCTTTTTTTAAATAAAGCTTCCCTCATGCTATAACATTTTTATATCATTAGTAACACATATATGCCAGTAATGTGAGCTTTCTTTGAAACTTCATGCCATTTAGAATCAAACAGAATGAAATTTTTGTAATAAATTGGATAATTCACCCATTGTACCTTGGGAACACAGTCAACTATAACTTTTCCTGGTAGAGAAAGATGAGAAGGGAAATATTTGAGCACAATCAGCACCCAGGAGGTTCCTAGTACTAAATGGGACACATCTCCAGTAATAGGACACCAAGTTTGAAAATATCACTTTCCAAAGACAATTACTCTAGTACAATCCTACTCTGTTCCATAAGCAAAAGCATCTTATTTTTATAAGTAGTCTGAAAAGAGAGTTTATAAATGCATTAATGACAAGAACAAAGTATTTAATAAAATCAATCAGGTAGAGCTTGACTTATTGAGGCTGAACAAGTACAATTTGTCTTATAGCAACTTCTAATAGAATTTAAGATTCTGATAGAACTGCAATCCAATCAGGTTGGTAGCAAGAGTGACAGATGTTTTATGTTTTTATAAATCAGCCATTGTATGTGGCATGTCACCTGAAAAGTGGTAAGTCAAATAAAGATAACCTAGTGTCACTGAATCTCTAGGATTCTCCAGGGAAAAGTGTGCTGTGGCACTGAGGCCTGCTTGGCTGGGATGGTGTTGCCTGCATTAAAATATTTTCTTTGTGAAGAATCAGAGTGGTGATCACTTCCTTTTCATGGTAGAGGGCTTTTCAAGTATAATCAGCCAACAAGTTTTCTAATACTGAAAAGTTTGACTTGGATTTATTGCCCCCCAATCAGGAAATGTGAAATACATCTTCAAAACATAAAGGAGAAGAGACAGAGAGAGAACTTTGGTAATTAAGAGAATATGATTGAAGTTTAGGTGTTATAAACAAAAAGACCGAAAGACTGACAAGTCCATAAAAATTAGGTAAAACCCCCAAAGAAGAGGGCATGCAATCTAAAAACAGCCTGTCATGCAGTAAAGATCATGTGTTTGAATTTTTTACTTTCCAAAGTTTCAATTTCCTTTAGAAATCATTGGCCTAAAAATAGTATACAAAAAATTCCATACATAAATTCATTAGTGTTAAATCATATACCATTCTGAGTAGCTTGATGAAGTCTTGCACCAACCTGCTGCATCCCACCTAGGACATCAACCATTCCTTTGGTTGGTTTGAACTGGCCACATCAAGTACAAAGAAGGAAGGAGGAATGATGAAGTTATGCACCAAGATAAAAGTGCATCCTCAAGGTAACTCCATCATACAGCAACAGAAAGATTTTTGCTCGGGTAGTTCAAGATAACCATCAGCTAGTCACTCAATTGATCTTCCTCTCCCTCTTCTCTCTTTCTTACTTGACACTTTTCTCCAAGTCCTAAGTTTCACTTAGGTATACTTCAGTAGAAGCAAAACCTGTTTTATTAAATTTAACTTTAAAATTTTAGGTCAGCAATTTCCTAAATTTCAACAGAATATGTTTTAGTAGATGATTAAACATTATGTCAAGATTGCCTTGAGCAGTAAGTTTCTTCAGGATTATTTAATCTTATTTAATCACTTTTCCAATGCTCTTGAAGTTGTGGCTCTGGGCAGCCTGGTGCTGAAACATGGAGCCCTGGCCAGTAGAAATGGCCTCCAAACTCACATTTCTCCTTCACAACATACCAGAGTTTCTAAGGCTGATTGGGTATTTCCTTTCCTGATTGAATATTTTCATTGCAATTTTATTGCAATGGAAACTTTAGGAAAGTCTGCAGAGAGGGCAGTGTTTGGGCAGCAGCTGTGACCTTTCCAACACTTGTTTGGACTGGGATCGCCTTGACACTCTTCCCTTTGCTTTCTCACAAGGTAAATTGCTTTTTTTTTTAATTTTTTTTTTATTGGTTGTTCACAACATTACAAAGCTCTTGACAAATCATATTTCATACATTAGAATCAAGTGGGTTATGAACTCCCATTTTTACCCCAAATACAGATTGCAGAATCACATCGGTTACACATCACATTTTTACATACTGCCATATTAGTGACTGTTGTATTCTGCTACCTTTCCTAACCTCTACTATCCCCCCTCCCCTCCCCTCCCATCTTCTCTCTCTACCCCATCTACTGTAATTCATTTCCCTCCATGTTTGTTATCCCATTCCCCTCATAACCTCTTATATGTAATTTTGTATAGCAATGAGGGTCTCCCTCCATTTCCAAGGGAGAAAAAAAGGGAAATCACATGGTAAATTGCTTTTAAACCTATGCACACACCAGCACCACTTTAGGAATTCCCAGATAATATTTTGTTCCCTTTCAGCCCTCTAGATATTTATGCTGTGTGCCATAGCCAGCTAGATTGATGGTATTTGTTCAATAGTTATTTTGCTTAATCAAATCATGTTTTTACCTTGGTTCTGTTTGTCAGCTGTGTTTTTTAGCACAGCAACATATATCCCAAAAGTACGTATAAATTCAGGAGTTCATGAAGCAAGTAGGTTGGAATTGGATCAGGTTCCCTCAAAAGACAGAAATAGCCCAGAAAATGAGTACAGTGATTAGATTTAGAAAAAGCAGGTGGGAAGTAGGTTTCCTACTTGATATGTCTTTTGTGTCTTGGGATATCTGAAGGTAACTAACTTAGGAATCTAACAACAACAAAAAAAAACTATTAGAAATTGGAAGACAATAAATCTATAAAAAGATGGATACAGCAAATTAAATGAAAAAAAAGAGAGAGAATATACTTGTTAAGGTTCTCATAATAAGCAACATAATATTCTGAAAATAAACAGAATATAGTCAATTTGATTATTTTAGTTCTGGTCTTAGCTTTATCTTATAGTACAAAATAGCTTCAACTTTAAAATATTTAGCAAATTCTCTTTGGTAATTATTATTTGCTGTGGTTGTTAAAATCATAACAATGAAAGTGAATCACTTAACCTTCTTGAGTATATGGAGCCTTAAAATGCTTATTAACTAAATTATTTTGGGAATTTGATGGTGTCGATTTCTTCCTTTTTTAGCAGTTAGGACAATTGAAAATAAGCACCTAACTAGATATTTGCTTTTACTTTTCTTTCAGTTGCTTTCAGTGGCCATATGCAACCTACCAGAAAACTTTTTATGTTTATCCAGTGATTTTATTTACATCATACTTTATAATTTGTGCTCACAAATACTCTAATATTACACAATTATAGCTATTGTTTTTGACATATTTCTAGGTCTTCATATTCCACATACAGCTTAATATTTTTCTTATGACTAGTTAGGTAGCATTAATTAGTCAATTTATATCAGGTATTTGAAATTTTGTTTCGATTTTTAAAAAGTGTCATAATTTTTTATCTCCAGATATTTAAGAATATACAAGTATAAGTTATAAAAATAGTAAAATTTTTATCTCTAAATCACTCTAAACACATATATTCTTTCAAATATTAAACTGTCTAATAATTTTTCCTTATTAACTTAAATTGATATTTATTTAAACAAAATTAGAATTTTCACAAATGCAAGAATACTTAAAAAGATTAACCATATAAAACAATTGAAGTTGTCTGTGAATTGAAATAAACTAAGTTCTCTCCCTAACAACAGGAGCCAGGATAACATATCAAAAACAATTCTGTAAATGCAGCATGAAAAAAAGATACATGTTCACTTTTTCTACCAGGATCCAGGAAAATATTTATAGCAATCCAATTAAATAGCATAAAAATAATGTATTTCTCAATCATCATCATTATTATTATCATTACTTTGGACATTAGTATTATTACTGTGAACATAATTATTTGTTCTTCAGTCATTCTTTGTGTTGGTCATGAGTTAGTTTAGTTGTTATCTTCCTTTGCCAATATTCTGGCAAAACAAGTACTACATGTCCCCTATCAAGATGCAAGATAGTAGCCCAGCATGGTGGTGCACACCTATAATCCAGAGGCTCTGGAGGCTGAGGAAAGAGGATTGTAAGTTCAAAGCCAGCCTCTGCAAAAGCAAGGCACTTAGCAACTCAGTGAGACCCTTTCTCTAAATAAAAATACAAAATAGGGCTGGGATGTGGCTCAGTGGTTGAGTGTCCCTGAGTTCAATCCCCAGTAATCCCCGCAAAATGTAAGTTAGTACTGATTTATGGCCAAACTAGAAGTACAGTTGACAGTTTTGTGAAAATTGAGAAATTTTAGAAGAATATACTTTTAAAAAGCATGATATAAAAACAGAAAGAAACTAATCACTCTCTGATATAAATGTGTTTCTTTATGGAAAATGCTCTTAATATTCATTAATGCATCATTAGATCAGAATATACATATGACATGTCTATATCATTTCTGGATTGATAATATCTCAAGAAAAATACAATTGAACATGTGATTTTATATTAAAAACATATAATTATAACATAAAATTTAGCTTCAGAATAAATATACCAATGAACATTGCTGTTCTAACTAAATTGAACCATGACAATAGAAAAGTGAACAAGTAGACCCTCAATCTCTATGAACTTCACACAAATTAGGAGCCCCTGTTAAAGGAGAAACTTATTATACCTATTATTTAATGTACAGTTTGCAGAATCTAGAGTGGAATAACATAGTCTACACTTCTATTCAAATTACTTTGGCCAGTGACATTCTCAAAGAAGATCACAATAACTGAATGATAATAACAACAATAATTTCCTGGGTATACTGCTACAAGGGCTTTTCCTGTCTCCAGCTAATAAATCTTCCAAATGCACAAGAAAGAGGTTGGGAAGGGATGAACATTTGTTAATGGTGAGGAAAAGAAAATGCTATTTTAATCAATAGGATATGATGGAACACTTTGCTCCAAAAACAGTACAAAGGGAGCCTGAGTAGCAATGTTCAAACTAACATCATCATAGAAGAGGTGCTTTTATTATTTAATAAATATCCACATTTTGAGACGAATGGCTTGTGGGTATAGTACATTGAGAAACAGTGCCATAATTATGGAAAAGTCATTTGGCTAAAAGTTAAGTGATTACTGATTAATGAACTAAATTAAATAAGCTTAAAACATTAATTAAAGGTAAATGTTTAATGATTTTAAAGATTAAGCAAATGAGTACTATATGCTAATGCAAAGGTAAACAAAAGCAAAATAATTCTACTTAGATGTGACTATAAAATATTAATAGAAGGCATACAAATTAGGTCATAGAAATGTTATAATGTTTTAATGGCAACATCAATATATTAAGAACCACATACTAATGAAAGAAAAATCTGGAATTGAGACATGCTTTATGTTTAAACAAAAATATGCTTTACTTCCCAAATATATACATATATTCAAGGAAAAGACTTAGATGTACATATATATGTATGTGTGTGTGTATATATATATATATATATATATATATATATATATATATATACCTGTATATATATATGTGTGTGTGTATGCATATTTGGCATATATTTTACTTGACTTGTTGGAAAAATAAATAAATGCATTGTTCAAAAATAATTTTTGAGAAATTATATAGTTTCATTTGCAATGTATTTGTAATAAAAAATAAATTAGCAAATTACCATATAATTTTGAGTTTGTTTGTTTGTTGTTGTTGTTGCTATTATTTCTTGCTGTAACACATTCTGAAAATAAAATATCTAAATTAAATCTTACACTGGCTATCATCTGGGATAACCTGGGTTAAAAGTTAAATTTTCTTAAATCTTACATCTAAATAATCTCAGAAGGATGCTCAAAATATTCAAATACAGATCATAAAATAAATCTTAGAAAACTCATATTCCCCTGGAAAAGAGTTATCAAGTTCTAAGGTAATTCATCCTTTTATTTACTTATATATCAGAAAAAAAATCCAACATTTTTTAAAAAGTCAAACTATACGCCCCCCGCAAAAAAAAATAAAAAAATAAAAAAAAAAACAAAAAAAAAACAAAACTATACCAGGTGTTTTTTTTTTTTTCTTTAATCCCACAAATCACAAACAAAACAAGGACAATGTTCAAAGTGTAAACTTCCCATACAATTTGGAATCAGGGTCTGTCTGAAATAAATAAAAAAAACCTATGGCCAAAATTATCAAAAATGTGTGTGTTATCTTCTTTCTATGATGTCCTGGCATGAATTTATGTTTACTTAAACATAATGAATGTAGTTCCTTGAATGAAATTTAGAGTTTTGGCAACTGAATCTAATATTTTTAGATAAAGTTTTAAAGAACTGTATGCTAAGAAAATCAATTCCAACAAAAATTTTAGTTAGGAGAACTGTGAGTTGGTGTTTTCATTAATTATTTAGAAAATTACAAAGCTGCTCCTTCACTAACGGAGCAGAGCTCTCAATTTGGCTCAACTAAGCAACCACTGACAAATGCCTGGGAGGCCTTTCTGGTACTTGATCTTGCAGGATCAGCAGGAAGAGTTACAAGGACAGTGTTGTTCTTTTTACAAAATGTAAATTGCTGATAGTTTGGACTTTTAAGTTAAAGTAATCAGAGTTAAATACATGTCAATATGGAGTCGAAAGCCTTAACATGGTGTTAGATCACATTAGTGGACTTGCAAAATTCAGATTTTTAGCTCTTCTTATTTACTTTCAGAGGTACAAAGTTAAACCTCAAGTAGAGAAATTCTGTAGGTTTCCAGAGATGACTACATTAAAATATCTATAATATTTATAATAAAGAAATGCCACCACATTATTTCTTTGTCTTTTCTTTTCTGTTAATATTGACACAGTACCTCTTTGTATATACAAGACTACTTGTCAACATTATATTCCAATAAATTGCATAATAATAACTAATGATGCTTTCATGATTATGTCATAATTTATAATTTTTAAAGTATTTTCAGATTCAGCCCCAACATTTGAAAACCATTCTCATCTTTATACAAAGAAACGTAAGGAAACTACCAGAGATTTATCTCAGCAAGAAGTAGGGAACTTCTCACCTCCCATCCTCTCTACCCCTCTTCTTTTACCTAAGAAAACCAACTAAACAATCACCTAAAAAACCAATAAATGCCATAATATATAATGCATTAGGCTTCAGTAAACTCAATAGGGACCTCTATGGTTAGCAAATGAAGCAATAGAGGGAAAATAAATTAATTAATAAATGAAACATCTATGGCTGCAATAAAACATCACCTTGGAAGCAACATCCCTAAGACAGGCTACTCAAACACCAAGTCCTAACTGGAAAATTGGAAACATCCTCTTCTCACACACCTCACTAACAGGTCTTGAGAAATAATAACAGTAAATTAAAGTGCTGTCACATGCACAATCTCTTTAGGGGTATAAGAGAGAAGCCTCAAAGTAAAGAAGAGGGGACAAAACAAGGACACAAGAGGAATTTGGAGCTTCTGATGCCTAGAGTTAGAGAAAAAAACAACAACATGAAATACAATGCATATCCTGACCAGAATAATGTAAATCCTAAACTAAAGGCATATTTTCTTTACTGCTAACAACCTTATACATCCTCCCTACTTCTCTGGCTTGTATTTCAAAATGATACAAGGCATGACAAAGTAGGAAAAAAAAAAACAGCTTGAATAGACAAAGCAGTCCATCATTAGATTCAAAGTCATGTTACATGGAAATTGAAAATTACCAGAAAAAAATTAAAATAACAATAAATGAAAGATGCAGAGATACAAAATACAAAAAATTAATCAAAAGGAAATGACAGAAATAAAAAAAATTCTATAACAGAAATGAAGAAGAGCAAATTAAACCTTAAGTTGAAGAAACTGATAAAAAAATTAGAGTAGAAATTAATGAAATTAAATACAATAAATTAATAGAGAAAATTCAATGAAACTAAAGGGCAGTTCTTTGGACATATGAATAACATGGGAAAACAATGGATAAATCCAAAAATACATAAAGAAGACAAAATTTAGCAATACACAGACAGGCAAAAGAGTCAACAATATTGGTTTCCTAAACATTAGCAAGACAATGAGGATATATTATCAATAACTATATTTCATACATTTCATAATTTAGATGTAACAGACCCATTATTTGATGGATTGAAACTATTGACACTCTTTCAAGACATAATATGTAAAATGACTAGTAAAAGTAATTGAATTATTAGCTAAAATGTTGCCAAAAATGAAAATATGAAGCACATATATTTTTAATGGTGAATTTTATCAAGCAAACATTTAGGAAAAACCATTACTAATTCTACGTAAAAATTTTCAGATATTTTAAGAGACATAAACATTTTCCAACTCACTTCATAGGACAATCAACATCCTAATGATAAAGCCAGATAAAGATATTATAAGAAAATTACAGGTTAACATCTCTCATGAATATAAAAGCAAAATATCCTTAACAAAGTATTAGAAAATTGATTTCAGAAATGTATAAAATAAGAACAAGTGCCAAATGTCTTCTTTGATATAATGAGAGCAAATATGAACAGAGCAGGGAGGAAGAGTAGGAAGAAAAGAGTAACATTAATCAGTGACATGAGATGGGAGGGAAAGGGAGAGATGAGGAAAATTGCATGGAAATGAAGGGAGACCCTCATTGCTATACAAAATTACATATAAGAGGCTGGGTGGGGAATGGGAAAATAAATAAGGAGGGAGATGGATTACAGTAGATGGGGTAGAGAGAGTAAAAGGGAGGGGAGGGGAGGGGGGATAGTGGGGGATAGGAAAGGGAGCAGAGTACAACAATTACCAATAGGGCATTATGTAAAATTGTGGATGTGTAACCGATGTGACTCTGCAATCTGCATTTGGGGTAAAATTGGGAGTTCATAACCCACTTCAGTCTAATGTATGAAGTATGATATGTCAAGTGCTATGTAACGTTGTGAACAACCAATAAAAAAAAAAAAGATTTTATGTTATGCTCCTCTAGAATTCATTCCCAGAAGTAACACTGTTTCTACAAAAAGAAATCAACTAATGTACTTTACCATGTTAGATTTTCAAAAGTATATTGGAAACTATAGCAAATAACAAAGAAAAAAGGGGCATACATTGAGAAGAAAGAAATTAAACACTCTTAATTCACAAATAATATAATTACCTATGTAAAAAGTTCTGCAGTAGAAAATAAAAAGCTAAAGTGATTATATACATGTATAGTTTATAGTACATGTGATTATATTATAATTGTTTAGAAGTTATTATAACAAGGTTGCAGAATATTTGGTAAATAGGAAAAATCAGTTGTTTTCACATATTATGATATGATATTAAACACAAAATACCAGATATGTCAATACCTCCAAAAATGAAATACTGCCATATCTATAAAAAATATGTACAAGCTCTATATGAGGAAAACTACAAAACTCTAATGAAAGAAATCAAGAAGAATTAAATAAGTGAAAAGATAACAATTGGGTATATATATGCATAAAGATGAATATAGGCAGAGAAGTTATATACGTCACAAAAATTAACTCTAAATGGATCATATACCTAATGTATACTGAAAAATTATATATTGCAAAAAAATAACATTGGAAGGAAATCTAGATGAACTTGGTTTGGCTATGACTTTTAAACTTCTAAAATCAAATGTGTGATCCATGAAAGAAAAAAAATTAATAATCTGGACTTTATTAAAATTAAAATCTGTGAAAGAAAATGTCCAGAAAATTCAAAGATATATCACAAAGTGGGAGAAAATATATGAAAAGGCTTATCTGATATATGACTGTTATCCAAAATATACCAAGAACTCTTACATCTTAACTATAAACAACACAACCAATTTAAAAAATAACACAAAGACTTTAACAGATAGCTCACCAAAGATGACATAAATATCTCAAATAAAGAATATGAAAAGATGCTCCATATTATATGTGATCAAGGAAATGCAAATTAAATCAATAATGATAAACCACTATATATGAATTAGAATTAACAATATACATATTTTTGACAATACTAATTGCCAGAAACTAATAATTTTTAACACTTGGATGTCATTAACATGTCCTTAAGGGAGTGAATGGATAAACTGGTATGTCCAGGAAAGGCAATATTATCTAGAAAGAAATGAGATACCAAGCCATGGAGAAATGGAGGAAACTTAAATGCATATTGTTAGGTGAAAAGATCCAATCAGAAAAGCAACAGATTCTGTGATTTCAACTAGATTATATTCTGGAAAAGGCAAAACTATGGAGACTGTGAAACTATCAGTGGTTTCCAGGAATTAGTGGGGATCGAGATCTGAATGGGTGAAGTGTAGAGTATTTTTAAAACAGTGAAGCTATTCCATGATAAAATAATGGTTGATACATGTCATTATAAATATGACCGAACACAATACCAAGATTGAACCTGAATAAAAACTAAGGACTTTGTGTGATTTTGATGTAGTTTCAGCAAATGTCATAAATTCAGCAAATCAGTCTTATGGGAGATGTTGAGAACTAAAGAAGATGGACATGCATGAGAGCAGGGGGTATACAGGACAGCTCTGTGCCTTCAGCTCAATATTACCTTGAGCCAAAACTAATCAACATATAAACATTATTTTTTTTATTGAAAGTATTCATTTCTAGTATCATGTATTTGACTTCAAGGACCATGATGCAGATAAATTCTAATGCCCCTTCCTTAAAATTCACTCTTACTACTACATTATTTAGACTCCTAATTAATTTGTAAACTTAACTCATTTGATCTCAATAATAATTTACTGATCACTTTTCATAAATGACATTAGGGAGGATTCTAGGCAAAGGAGCTGGTAGTCAGGGAAAGGTACAGAACTCAAGTGAGGCAAGAGAGGCAGATTTCATAAGAAAGAGAAGAAGGCAAAGTAGCATTGAAGAGCTCAAAGCATGTGGGTATTCACTAAGAAGCAAGGAAGAATTTGCAAATGATGGTGTTGAGAGAGAGTGCCTCAGTGTCCCTTGTGTGTACATGCACCTTATAAAATGTTTTGTTCCAGACTATCATATCCAAGCTGTTGTTTAGCAAATGAGGTTGGGAGATTGAGACAGTATTCCCACCCTCCATACGGGAAAGTACAAATTTGATGCTTTCTCGAAAAATAAAGATAAGACTTTTTCTGGGACCCAGTTTGGACAAGGTTGCTACTATGCTACTTATGTGAAGAATAAGAGTTTCCCATGTCTGAGGTTCCTCAATTGAGACTAAGCCCCACTGTGTGCAGAACATTCTCCTGCACTGTTCTGATTCTCATCTGTGGAATGAATGCATACAGTGAGCTTTTGGTGTTAGCAATAATGTTCCATATCTCTGAGCTAAGAGTCTGCTGTGTGCTGCTACCATCTGTGAACCAGCTAGCAGGTTGACTTCCAAGTAGGGTGAAGTATCAGAACCTTGACCAACGCAGATCTTGACAAATAAATGTTATCATTTAGATACCATGCTAAGGATACTGCATCTACTTAATTCAATCTAATCTTCACAGTTGCCCAGTGGATTATATTTTACCTAATTTATAGAAGAGGACATTGGAAATTAGAGTGCTTAACTAACCTCAGGGTCAAACTTCAAAGCAGCAGCAGTATCACTGACATAATCAACCATAGCACCTGAGTTTAGCTACTAATGGACTCCCTGGATAGCTGTATTTTAAAGGAAGCATTATAATTATCATAATTCTTAGAAATGAAACCTGATCTGGTATATGAGATAAATGCAAAATGACAGAAAATGAGGCCAGATGCAAATTTAATATCTTATTGGAAGAAGTAATCCCTTAAATTGTAGAATTTTAATAAAAAAGTCCTTTTGACTAACCTAGTTAAGTAATTATATCCATATCTTCTATTTATATGATGAGACTGTAATATCAGAAGGTCATAATAATCTGTCCAAAATGTAAAGCATTTTTGTCTCAAATAATTGTGTTCCTTCATTTTGTTATGCTTTAATGTGGACAAAATCTGTAAGGGAATTATCTGATAGAGGATTGGCTGACATTTAAAGCTTTTAAAAGGTATACATGGATATACCTGTTATATTTTCAAAATGTGAAACAATAATGACATACCAGAATTTAAAATAAATTGGAAATTCTTTTTAATAAAATGATATTTTTCCATGATATGCTTGAATATTTCAAAGAATAAGAATCTGAAACTATGTATGAATGTATGATAAAATATTTACTTCTGAAGAAAGTTAAGTGCCTAATTATTTAACATATAGGTTTGGATTTTCTAGTAGGTACAGGTCGTTCTATAAGTATGACACTAATTTTATTGATACAGTACTCTACAGTATCTGGTATATGAGATAAATGCAAAATGATGTGATATAAGAGACATTATTGTTCTCAATCAGCAGGAGAAGACAACAGACCGATTTCTTCAAATAACTGAAGGACTATATTATTTCATCTAACATTAAATTCTTAGGCATACTGTTGACCAA
Organism: Spermophilus citellus; assembly: GCF_964194105.1. Taxonomy (NCBI): domain Eukaryota; kingdom Metazoa; phylum Chordata; class Mammalia; order Rodentia; family Sciuridae; genus Spermophilus; species Spermophilus citellus. Next base: position 67,386,543 of record NC_138196.1, on the reverse strand, counting down.
TCCCATGATCAAAATAAAGAATTTTCTGATATTCAAAGTCTGCCAACACTCCACCATCTACATCTACCTATAAAGACAATAACAAAATATACATGGTCAAACAAAGCTAAAAGAAATGTCATAAAAAAGTAAAGATAATGAATCAGTAAAAATGTAGGTACAGTGCAAGAGTGGAATATATAAGAGTTACAGATGTAGGTTTATTGCAGGTTTAGAAAACATCTGCACTGGAACACAAGGAGAAGAAAGTATAGACAAAGTGCCCCGTGGAGAGCACCGATATGCCCACTTGCCCAATCTTCCTAATACTGATTATTCATGGCACAAGAGGTAGCTTGAGTCTCTTATCCACTGGGGTTACCATTCTCCCCAGCTCTCACGGGTGAAAGGGGTCCAGGGGAATCCTGAGCACATGGTGGATCTGTGGCACAACTGGGAAAGGGGGCTTAGGAGCAGCCCAGCCCTCTCCTTTGAGAAGACTTTTAGCAAACTTAGCACTGTTACCTTGGAGGAAGACATTCCCTGTATTACTGTGAATGGAAATGAATCTTGGAGAAGATTCACTACAAAGTAATTAAATATGTCCCACTCAAGGCTGGAGGGAAAAATTATCCCAGGAAGATTTACTTGAAAACATAGATTGAAGAGTCAAAAACACTATGGAGAATTTCTTCCCTACACAGCATGGGGGATGTGAGCAGCATTTTGGAATAATTTACGAGACTAACGGATTTGGGAAACAATCCTTCAGTATATAAGCCACATACCAATAAACTAATGGTGTATGGTTCTTTCAAAACAAAAACACAAGGAACAAAAGAGAGCTATTTAGAAACTCTGTGGAGAGAATTAAGAAACCCAAGAAACAAAAACACATGGCCTAGGAATGAATTCAGGATAAAATAAGTGCAAATAAAGTCAAATCAGAAAAAAATCCCTCAAATACAAGATTAAAATTTTACACAACTTTAAGCAACTCATGATGGCAAAAAGAGGATCTCTTTGATCTTGATATTGTCATTTTATTGGTACATCACTTGGAACTAGATATTGGTGATGGGCATAGATCCATGGCATAGTATATCACATTGCAATAAAATTATTTACAGACATAAGAAACTCTACTCTACGCTTCCTTCTAATCAATAAAGTGGGGTTTTAGGGGCTGGTGCAGGTTACAGTTGATCTCATTGAACTACTTAGTGTTTTACCATATACACAAATTATTATTGAAATATAGAAACTCAAATTCAAAATCTTTGGGAGACATTTTAAAATTCTCTTATTGTGATTCAGAAATATATTTCTCTGTGGCTGTTTTCTCGGGTTATTAATAAATATTCATTGGCGACTTATTTTTCTTTAGTTGAATTCTGTTATTACTGTTGAAAAAATTCCTTTATGGTGATACAACTGTTAAATTTTCAGTAAAAACTTTCATTACAAAAAAGAAAGAGTAACTAGAGATCTCATTTTCAGAAAAATCCAACATAAAACCGCATAAATATTGTCTTCTTAAGAAAATCTGACATAAATTTTGATCAAGAAGGGTGCTTAAATACCACATTTTGGTGAGGATACAAAAGAAGAAAAAGACTTGATAAAAAGGAAACTGAGAAAATAAAACTGTTTCATATCCAAATTCAGAATACATAATAATGTGGAAATTCTCATCATCAAGTCATTTTTGTTTAGGGATATATATTATACTTTCATTATGAGCAATGTCTTGGGGAAATAATGTATTGAATCATTGAACAGATTTGTGATTTTTGGTAATATCATCTCAAATGATTTTATGTTTTCCTGATTTTAGTGATTCTGTAAAACTAATAAAAACAGTGGTCATTTTGCCAAAAATAAATGAAAATTGGCATTAATGTAATTTAGAAGAAAATGTATGAGAGATTAATTAGTAACACATTAAGTAAGTTGTCCACCACTACCATAATGATCTTCGTGAATCACCCTGGAAACATGAAAAATCCCGCAGGGGAAGATACAAACAAGACATTAAGAAAAGAAAGCTAAATGTTGCATCCTTCCTTGTTGGCATCTCAGAAACTTTATTATGTAATATTTAATGAAAATTTGGCTCCATAAAATATACACTCTCAGGAGTTGGCCAAGATTATAGTTGACATAAGCTACTAAATCTTAGACTTTCAACAAGTAACACAACATGATTAACATTGCTTTTTTAAAAAATATATGTGCATAACTATTTGCTTGCACTCAATTTACTCTTAAAAGCTAATATCATTCTTTATATATCTCTGCTTGGTTACTAATGTAATATATACTATAAATTATTTTACACATGTCATCAAAGCTATATATTTTTAGTGAAAAAGCATATATGATCTAATAGAATAGAAACTCTGAAGAGCTAGCTTGATAATGTAGTTAAGGGTCAGCCAGGATAGGTTCAAATTCTCTCCCTAACACTTTTTAACTGTGTTACTTTTGCTTGGTTAAATAACTTCTCTGTGTGTTAACCTAATTATTTCTAAAATGAGTATAAAAGCAGCATACACTTCATAGGATTTTCTGAGGATTAAATGAAATAATACATGTAAAGTAACTAAAGGAGTGTCAAGCTTATATCAATGAGGGTTAAATGGCATAAGTCCAGTTCTTTTTTTTTTAGTCCAGTTTTTCAAATTACTAAAAAGTTAAGTTCAACCTATTTAAGGGATTTAAACAGTTTATAAAAGTCATAAGTCTGGCCTGAAATCAGTCTTTTTGAAGTTAGAAAAAATATACAGAGGCTAGGCTAGGAAAAGTTAGAAAGGTAGCCTGGTAACTATTTCAAATTAAAGGAAAGTCCTTTAATTATTTGAGTTTTAATTTCCTCAAATGTCAACTGCTCTACAGAAAATAGTCTTCACTTTCTCATACTTGACATCTACATTTTGTTCACTCAACCCCACCACAGTGGTGGAAATGAATTATATGTTGGGGATGGGAGACAAACTGTAGTGGGAGACAGAACTTTAATTGCATCTTATATATGCCAAGTAATTTGTTTACATTATTTCATTTAACTCACACCAGATGCTCTTTCTACGGTTTTAACTGACATTTTAGATGCAAATACTTGTGGTCATTTCTCAGGCTTTATATTACTGAACATTGCTTCTATATTCAGGAGTTCTGTTTCTCATTTGAATTCCATCAATTCCTCCATAGATTCTCCTTCCTCTTCAATGTGTGTGCATGTGTTATAGTTTGGATGTGAGGTTGTCTCCCTAGCGCTCCTGTGTTAAAGCAGGAATGTTTGAAGTAATTAGATTATGAAAGCTGTAACTGAATTAATGAATTAATCCATTTCATAAATCAATAAATCTGAAAGTACTATTTCACTGAGTACTAACTGTATGCAGATGAGTGTGGCTGGAGGATATGGGTCATTGGGGTCCATGTATTTTGGCCCCCTGGCTCCCTCCTCTTCTGTATCTGTTGAATATTACTACTCTGCCATGCCCTATAGCCATGATGTTCTGCCTCATCTCTTTCCCAGAGCATCAGAGCCACCAGTCCATGAACTGAACCTCTGAAATGGTGAGCTCAAAGTAAACTTTTCCTTTCCACATTGTTATTCTCAAGTACTTTGGTAACAGCAATGGAAAACTGGAAAACTCACCCAGTTCTTCTCACTTGTGCACATCATTAGATCTTATCCACTGTAGTGGTTTGATTATTAACTGGGTCTATTCCAACCCAGATCTCTAACCTTAGATATATAAACATGATGGTGTCTAAACATGGCAGTCCATAGACACCTTAAACACATGGTATCCAATACCAAACTTAACATCCTTCCTATCTCATATGGACATTCTACCAATTTTTTTTATCAGTTTTATCAGCACAGTCTTTTCAAGAGTTACCATTAATTCACCTCTTCTTTCTTATATTTGATCAAACAAGAAGTCCTAACCATTTAGCTCCCTACACATTTTTTTAGTCCCTCATCTATCTGCTTCCTATCCCCAATCTCTTAGTCACCATCATTCCAGCTGCAGTTATTACTGACCCCATAACTGCTCATGTTTCTTCACCATTGAACCATCATATTTAACTACCACATGTCTCAAACTTTTCAAAACTCCATGTATAACCTCTCTCATAATTTTTGTATTCACTGAAAACCCTTGAAGACTGATTTGTTCTACTATTTACTAAATATATTACCTCTTTTTATATTATGAATTATCCATAGACCTTTATAAAATGTTTGTGAAATAAGCTTATCAAACTAATAATGAAAGTATAAATTATAATGAAACTCAGAAAAACATGAACACTTTAAAATTGTCACTTTAAAATTATTGAGTTTTGTGGAATTAAATGAAATATGATTTTATTTTTGTTATCTTTTCCAATAAAATAAAATCATGGACATAGTTCAACATTCTTTAACCTACCAATATAAACAACACATGATTGTATCTATATATTTCCTTAGACACTTACAAAATAGCAAATAATTTGACAAATCATTAGCTACCAAAAGTTGTTTATTACTAAGATAAAATGATTCATTCAATAAATTCATTAATATTAATTCAGAAATTATAAAACAAAGAAGTATAGCGTCGTATTGCTCTGGATGGCTAGTTAGACTAAATTACTCATTTTGAATAAGTATTACAGAAAAAAGAATGCATCTCACTTTTTTGTTTTTGATTCCAACTGGCTTTAAGCTTTCTTGTTTTCTCCACAAAATATGGATATTTTATATTTAAAATGGACAATCTGTAGGTATTTTCCTATTTCTGAAATAACAAACCAACAATGTCTTCATGAGACTATGTAGATACTGCACTGACTGTCCTTTTCTCATTTTGAGGCTTTAAATTATCACTGGATACCTCACATCTCACCCACAGTGTTGTAAAAAGCTTATAAATGACATAAACTGCAATACAGTCTTAAAAATGTATGTGGTGCTACACTTCATGAAATATATTTCATGATTATGTCACTTACCAAAAAAAGTTCCACATGAGATCTTCTAAATACAAATCATTTGACCTCACTAGACAGAGTTGGAAAGCTTAATACATTCTAAATTAGTAGTGGAACAGCATATATAACATTAATATCTTCCATAATATTTAATATTGATGGAGGTCAATACAACCTACTGTGGGGATGATATTCATTGTCACATAACCATTGAGTGGAAAGGCAGATAGTGGGCATGAGTTCTTATGGTTAATATCTGAGATATCCCCAAAATCTCACGTGTAAGACAATGAAAGAAATGTAGGCAAGTTGGGAGTGGATGGAGAAGGGAAGCCACTGGCAGTGTTCCTTTGGGGTTTATATTTAGTCCCTCATGAGCAAAGCTCTTTCTGCTTCCTCCTTGCCACCTCCTGAGCTGTTTTCTTCCTCCACACTCTTTCACCATGATGTTCTACTTTACCTTGGCCCCAGAGCAATAGAGTGTGCCATTTATGGACTAAGATCTCTGAAACCATGATCCAAAATAAACTTTTTTTCTTCTAATAGTTCTTGTCAGGACTTTTGGTCCCGGAAACGCAAAAACTGAAATATTATTGGAAATAGGTAATTTTGTGCCTTTATCTGAGGTATGTGATTATTTAATTTCCTTTCTTGATTTCAATGTAATGAAATGAAAGGAATGTAGTATCTAGTTTAAGATTAAAACCCGTCAAGAGCATGCATCGTTAAATCGATATGATGCAGATCAGAACTTAGAAAACTTTGGAAATATCATTACTCCATTAATAGTAATTTTATGTGCTCTTTCAAAAAAACGTACACATGTGAATTTCAGGAAAAGGGTTGACAGATAACAGACTCTTAATGCATTTCAACCTATTCATGGAAACCCAGAAACATCAAGTTCCAGAATTCATCTTTGGGTTTTATTTAAACTTAATGTTCATCTACTAAGTACCGATAGGCCACTACTATTACTATTTGCCTTGGTCTTGTTTGGGTGTGAGTCAGTTCTGATTTGTTCTTATCAAATACTGTGACTATGACTGCTACTTTTAATAGAGTGCTTCTACTACATTTTGCAAGCATTTATCCTCAAAGTATATGAAAGAATAAAGATTGGAAAGAAGTTGAATAAAGAATAAGTATAAATAGTCCTTTAGAGCTAAAATAATTAAAATAGGGGGATTTCTACTTTCATATCTGATAATGTGCAAGTGCATAAGCTTAAAATAAAATGATTCTGGTTAGAATTTATAGGGAAGATAAAAATCCCACAGTAATTTTATGTGCAAATTAAAATATTTGTGTGAAATTCTAAATTAATCCTTTGAATAGCTTCACAAAATATAGTCTTCAAGTAATAGCTCTAACAATTTCCACATTTAAAATGTACTTTTCTTCAGTTTATGTTCTGTTTTGGAACACATATTAGCTTTAATCCAAGAATAAATATTCTAAAAATTTAACATTTATTTTATTGTAAATTATCATGCAACACTTGTCAATAAATTTATTTAATTTTACAATTCTCTAAAGCTAATAAAAATAAGAGAACTTACTGTTTATAAATGTTGTACTTATATATGCATGTTGCCAGAATATATTAGCATACTGGTGTTAGTGTTTTTCTACGGTGTCAACTGTGCATTTTAGTAAAACCATATTCTGATACAAACTAATTAGGAAACCCAAAGTACTAAAGAATTTAAGAAAATCTAAATTTTAAAAAATGTAATTGCTTAAACAGTGAAGAATGGAAGTTCAGGCGTTAATGAATGAGTTCAGAGTTATAAAGTCTATTACATATTTCCTAAAAATCTTGTGACCTAGAAAAGGTGTTTTTAATTACAAATTTATATCATATACAACTTTGGATAATACATTCAAAACCTTCAAAAATGGACATTCATTTGAAATATAAATTAACCTAATTTATATTAACATAATAAAAGAAGCAATATACACCACACACACACACAACACATACTGAAAAGACCAACAGATGTGAAAGAATGTATCAGGTTTATTAAAGAGAATAGCCAATAACTTCTTGGCTACAGAATTATACTGCTAAGCTATTTCAAAATATACAATGAATTCTCGAAATTTATAAATACTATGAATGATAGAAAAAGTTGAAAACCCTCCAATGTTTTTGTAATCAAAGAAACTATGACTTATAAGCTTAAACATATATGTATATATTGCCAATATATACATGTTCATCAGTGGAAAACTATGATTTTAAAATCTATACTATAAACACTAATTTTTGCTACCTTATAGGATAACAATGCACAATGCAGGTAGAAAGTATGAAAAATATAACAGTCAGGAGTATGACAGTATGCAAAAAAAAGTGGATGTGGAACCAATAAGAATCTGCAATATGTATACGGGGTAAAAATGGGAGTTCATAATCTGCTTGAATCAAATGTATGAAATATGATATGTCAAGAGCTTTGTAATGTTTTGAACAACTAATAATAAAAAAGAAAGCATGAAAAATAGTTTAAAGATAAAGAAACTTAATCAAAATTTGGAGCAAGTATAGTTTATAAATAAATAGAATCATGATTACACAGTTATTTAATTCTTATCATCTAGAGAATAAGGCATAAAGGGAAATATACAATTTACCTATTCTCAGCTCTTGGTAAAATGAACCTTGAGTTGTACAAAAAAGTGAAGGTAGAGAAACAGTATGACTCACAAGTTCAGGAAGATAAACTAGACATTTGTGTTAGCATGCATAAACCTCCCAGATTATTAAACTCAAGAATTATCTTTGATACATTAATTTCCTTGTCTATCATATTCATTCCAAGCCTTGTGAATTCTATTCCAGCAATTCTATTCCATTTTATTTAAATGCTACTTCTCTCATTTCTGTGTCTGCTATTATTGATGAGAGATGATTGCCTTCTTTCTGAAACACCTGAATATTTATTTTCCTACCTCTTTCCCAAAGAAATAAACATGAAATTGCCTATATAGAACAGTTACATAGTAAGAGTAAGAAAATGTTTGGGAAATGTTCTTTCAAGACCTTGAACTTCTTCGTGTGTCTGAATTCAATGAATTAAAACCAGAGCCTTCGTCTCTGGCAATGGTTGCAGCATGTTTCCCTAAAAAGCACTCTGCATCCAAGAACTGAAGAAACATATGATTTCCTTGAATGTGTGCTATAACTTTTGTGATCTATTTCCTTTTAATGTTCTATTCCTTTCACTCAGTTGATCTGTTGAAATCTTTTATGTATTGTCTTTGTTTTTGATGGCTGCTTCCACTGAAATTTGGTATTTCAAATTATTGAGGAGTGTGATGGTGTGTTTAGATGCATGTTGGTAGTGTTAAAAATATTAAAAATGGCATTATTTACAATGAATAAAATTATAAAAGATGAGATATATAAAACTCAGAATCAAGAAAAATATTTCACACCTGGGAAAATCTGAATTTGTAATAAGAATAACAACAATTAAAATAAACTCTTGCATCTAACCAATCAAATGAGTGACCAAAGGGAGCACTTTGGATGTGCCTAAGTCTAAAGTTTACTATATCTGTAAATCACTGCCTTGTGAGCAATTAAGATTTGTCTAAGGTAATTCTTTTGGTCTACCATCCACAGTATAAATCCTTTCCAAGGTCTTTACCAATTATCTTGGTATTTGATTCTGTAAGTTCTTTTTATGATTTAGAATTGCTAAATATGTATGTGGAAAGTGGCTTATTCATAGTCCATGCTCACGACTATGAATCTTATATTTCCCTGGCCATATAAAAACATCAGGGAACTTAAAAAATCAGCTGAAAGGTCAGTAATCTTTGAATAAAATTGTTCTTTGTTAATGAACACTATTTTTTTTTGCAGTACTGAAGACTGTAGTTTTGTTTTTAAATGAAGGGAAAGAGAAAAGAAGAAGAAATTTATGAAAGAAATCTGGAAGTTTCTGATTGAAGAATGGTATGATTATCTACTTTAAAAAATCAGAATCCATGATCATAAGAAACGTAAATTATATTGTTTTTTAGTTATGCTACTTGGATATAGACACATGAACCTACACACATGGAATACATCATGGAATACATTAGGAGAATGGAGGAGAACTTAATTTTCCTCTACTTTCTTTATAAAGGAAATCTATTTTTATTAGTCTTACTGCAGTCCAAGCAGATTTAAAGGATTCATTCTGCAAAGAAGAAGGTGAAAACATACTCTGGTGTCAGTTTAACCTCAAATGGAGAAAGCCAGAAAGATTTAAGAAATATTTCATTGTTAGTTGTTTCTTCCCCTCTTCTTCTAGAACAGAGATAATATCAAGTAGCATTTCCTGCATTGCACAGTTCACCTAAGATATGCTTCTAATATAAATGACAGTTGAAAGATTAGAAATGATTTGGAACTCAGTTTTACATTTCCCTTGTCTCTTGGCCTTTGGCACTGTGGAGAAATGACATTCAAAATTTTCTGCACTGCTTTCCCACAGCAGCTAGCAAAATCCTGTACTTACTTTGCCCTGACAATCTGTCAGAGCAGGATTAGTTTAAATTCCTCTTGCCTCTTTTTCGACGCACTATTGAACACAAATGATCTTTATTCCCTGATGATAAGACTTTAAGAAAAGTTTCTTTCTTGACATATTAACATAAACACTGTACAGAAAACTTAAATAATAACATAATTATTGTTTATTCACAAGGGTCCTCTCCTCATATGTGTTACCTTCCAATATTTAATGCAAATGCTAGAAGATTATGATAAATTCATACTGTCTCCAACATATGTTCCCATTCATGAGTAATCTAAAAGCAGGAAATACTACTGAAGAGAAATCTTATTGAAGAACTCTAATGTATCCTAAATATATATTTATTAGAGCTACTTCTCAGGTGTTATTAAAGGCTCCCAGTGAAAGAAAGAAATATAGATATCAAATGTGCTAGGATTTATTTCATGCCTATTATTTTTCAGATGAAAATGTATTCCACTGTTTCTTCAAATCAATCAATGTCTAAATTGGGAGTGTGGATCAGGAAATTTCAAGCATCAAAGAATCTTGGCTAAAGGAGAATTATAATTGATTCTGAATCATGTGGGGAATGATTGATAGATTCAGAGTGGTGCTGGAAATCCTTATTTGAGCTTAAGATGGAGAGAGAAAATCCAGGATACAGAGGAGGGAATAAAGAAGGAAGCGAGCTCTGAAGATGGCCCTACACTGGGGTGAGGCAGCAAAAGTGAGGATAAAAGATCAGAGGTCCTAGAAGATCACTTCACCCTTTCCACCAGTCAGTCTCATTCTGTTGGTGACCTCAAGTTTTAGCATTAACTTAACAGTTGTTTGCAAATTATGTAATTTAGTTTGGACAAACGAACCTCGCTGTCTGCTCTGCTAAATTTAATGTCATAACATTTTTTTTTAAATTTTAAATTTGTAATTTCAAATATAACTTTATTGGGTAAAGTCTGATATAAGTGACATAATTGAAGCTTAGATGCCTTTATTAGATATTCATTATGAGACTATAACATGGACTAGCAAGTGCTTTAATTTAGATTTTGAATGTCCCTAAAAGTTTGGTCTCTAGCCTGTGGCATGATAGGGACATGGGGGAACATTTAAGAATTGGGCACTGGAAGGCCTTGGAGGAAGTTAGGTCAGGGGCATATTGGAACTCTGGCCCCTTGTCTTTGCTTCATGGCTACCCAGAGGTGAGCAGCTCCTTTGCCATGTGCTCCCAGCATGATAAACAGGAGGACTATTACAAGCCCAGTAGCTATCAAGTCAAGTCACCATGAACTGAAAGCTCTGAAACTCTGAAAAAAATAAACCTTTCCTCCTTATAAATTAATTATCTGAGATATTATGTCACAATAGCAGAAAGCTGACTGACTGGTACACCATGTTCAACAAAATGTATAGTGTGTTGAATGCATTTCACATTAACTACATATTTTTTTAGTCTACATATCTATTATTCACAGTTTTTGAGGGGGAAAAAAGGCAAAAATCAATTCTCTACCACAATAAAGGCACCCCATGATATTTTTAAATTACAAGGGTCGGAGAGTTATAAAATACATGGAAAATGTTGATAGTTATCTGTAAAATAGTTTTTGACTTAAAGAAACATCTATTCCCTACACTGCCTTCTTTATCTAGAGCTGTGAAGGAATGAAACTAACAGTCATGGAGGCTTTTTAAAAAGCATCAATAAGGCCAAGTGTGGTGGCACATGCCTGAATCCCAGCAGCCTGGGAGGCTGAGACAGGAGGATCACAAGTTCAAAGCCAGTCTCAGCAACTCAGCAAGACCCTGTCTCTAAATAAAAAATATACAAAAAGGTTAGGGATGTGTCTTAGTTGTTAAGTGACCCTGGATTCTATCTCTACTATCAAATAAATAAATCAATAGATAAATTATAAAATATATAAATAATACCATAAACACTACAATAAATAATCTAAGAAAATTCAAAAGTTATACTATAATACATACATTATATTAATCTCACAGAATTAGTTGATTTGGTGTCAAATCAAGAAAATAGTGTTTAATTTATGAAATTATTCTATAGGAAATTATACCTATGCAATATATGATAGAAATAAATAAGTATAAAAATAAACAGAGCAAGACCTAAAAGACATGTTTCATATATAATTATTTATAGAAGGCATATGGTAAACACATTGAAAAGAAATGGTTTTCTTTAGATTTCCTACTTATTCTGATAAGAAATGTCAAAGATATAAAAACAATTATTTGCTATGGGGCTAAAAGGTAGAAAAATAGACATAATAACTGTTAGCTACATGTATAAGAATAAATTTCATTCTGCACTTAATGTCACTTATTGCAAAACTTTTTAATAGGTTGGAACAAATACAAAGCTACAAATAAATGTTCATCACTTACCTCTCTTAATGTTTCTGCTTGTACTCGTGGACTTATCTGAAGCACATGGGCAACGTCCTTCACATTTGACTGAGATATGCTTTCCTAAGACACATGCCTGATATTCTAGCTTGCACTGTATAAAAAGAGAAAAATACTTAAATCAAATGCATCTAGTATCAGCAGAAAGTCAGGAAATATTTAGAAAGAAAAAAGTAAGTTGTTATGCATTTAATTTGAAAATCTTTCTACATATATCTCCAATACTAATGTGCACTTTTACACACTCATATATTATTTATTATTTTATGAAAGAGCAGGAATGCAGTTACCTTGGTCATTGTGGAGAACAGTCACTAGGGAATAAAGCAGTCTAAAAAGCTATTCCTAGTTTGTCAGCTTGGTTGAATGAACCAAGTTTAGAACTTCAGAATCAAATGGACAGAGAGATGACTTAACTCAGAATATCTTGAGTTCCCCTTTTAATATATTATTGGTTTTAGTTGCTTGTTTATATTTGAACTCTGTTATTGGGTGCAAGTTTGGACATGGCAACTGGATAAATCAGTGACATGCACATTACTGAATGACAAAAGATGTCAAAATCAATTCATGAGTGAGGTACTTAGGAAATATTTCTGTGGTTACTTGTGACTTAAAACTAAGATACCACAACAGTCAAATACACATACACACACATGTACACATAGACACAGGGCAAGTATACATAATTATGTATAAAATTTTAAAAATGAATATAATCTTTACATGAGTACATATTTATGAGATGGCATGTATATGTATACAGTTCATACATTTTTTGGCATGATGACCTTTTTAGATACATTCTTGTTTTACTAATAAGAGAATAGGATACCATTCTTGAGTGCTTATATTACCATAGCATTAGAAATTGTTATGAAAGTGACAATAGTCTACTTAAATTTCATTATACATGTTATGGGAAAAGATAAGTGAAAGATGCAGGACAAAGAGCATGACTCCTGAATTTGGATCTCATGACTGCCATTTCCTAACTGTGGCAGTTAGGACTAGTTTCACAAATGCTCTCAATCTCAATTGTCACATATGATAATTGGGATAATAGCACTGAATCTCCAGTGTTCTAAGAAATCAGACAAGTAATTTTTCCCAATGCATTAGCTATCCCGAACCAGAATCTCAGCCAATGTTAATAAAAGCTGACTGGAATTAAAATAAAATAATAAAAATATTATGGCACATGAGTCTGTTTATATATTAATTTAGTTTTGATTTGATGTGGTTTGATTTTCTTTGTAAACATTATTCTTTGAAGAATTTTAAGCCTGAGTATTTTTAATTCCTTCTTAAGAGAATATTTTTTTAACTTAACATTTGACAGGATTTAAAAAATCCTAAACCTACACCAGATTTTAAGGAGCAATAATTGTCTTCCTAATCTAAAAGAAATAGATCTTCCTAATTCTGAAGTAATATGATTTCTTTAGTGGCACTCTCATAATTTACTCAGAGCAAATTATTTTAAAATTAAATAAAGTAGACTTTCTGGCTCCCATAGGCACATGCCCCCATGACTAATTTAATTTAGATTCAGCTGATATCAAGAAGTACCGAATGCTCTAAACAAGTAATCAGATTACTCACATTCTACAACATTTTATTTATTTTTTGTCAAATAACTCTTCATTGGACAAGCAAAATTCTTGAATACCCCTGCAACAAATGATTAAAAATTAAGCCGTTTGAAGATGTTTTTTAGCAGAATATTGGCTCTTTTAGATGAATAACCCTTTCAAAAGTAATTCAGTTCAAAAACTGAAAAAATGATTTCCTCATGTAAAAGCATGACGGACTTTAAGGGCAATTAAAAATGCCCAACACCTAATTAAAAATAGAAATAAATATTTAAGCAATTAGGAGGACTTAATGAAAGCCAAATGATTTGCTTGATACTTTGAGACTTTTCAGACTTAATATTCTTTACTGTAACTTCTTTTATTATTTCAGCACCCTGGACATGGTCATATGAAAATTTGGACTCATGACTTAATTTAAGGAAAACTCAAAGGCAATTTTGATTAGTTTATGAGCAGACAAAAGTAAAAGTCAATATTAATTATAGCTTATGATTTATTTTTTTAGTACTGGGAACTGAAGCAAGGGGTGTTCTGAGCTACAACCCAGCCCTTTTTCCTTCCTGCCTTTCTAACTTACTTTCATTTTTTAAAAATTTTTAACATGGTCTCAATAAATTGTTGACGATGGCCTTGAACTTGTAATCCTTCTGCCTCAAACTCCAAATTTGTGGGAATTTCAGGCATGCATTTTTGTGCTGGGTGCTAATACTGGATTTTCCCATTTGAAATGACAGATCCCTTTGAAGATGCTCTATGTCAGATTTATTTTATTTTCACATAAAAAATGAGAAAGTGTAATATTTGAACACAAAAATATAAAATTTGGTTAATTCTGATTGAGGGTTGATAATTCAATTTTTAGATATTCTTAGGCACTAAAAATGTAATTTATAAGAAGAGTATAATATTTATTAAAATTAATTAAATTTTATTTATAAAGTTTCACTTTGCAGCAAACTTTCTTTGGCATAATTACCACTAAATGTTTCAATGCTGTCCATAAGATTGTGGGATGCGATAAAATCATAGCTTCACAGAATGTCACTTTACCAATGAAATAATTTTTTTTTTCATTAGAATGAGTCTATTGAACAACTTTTTCTCTATGCACATAGGTAAAGAGCAAAAAAAAAAAAAATCAGAGATTATACCCTGTTTATATAATCATATGAATTTAGCTTCCAGTTATTAAAAAATTACACTTTGTTTTATTTACTTATGAATCAATTTTGGAAACAAAATTATTTATGAAGACTTTTACTTAAAAGATATTAGGATATTAAAATTCTATTTTAAAATATGCTACCTTTAAATATTTTTTAGCCATATCCACTGACTACATTTCTAATTTATAATGTTCAATTTACTTAATTATCACAAAGCTGAAATATTTATCAAGGTATAAGTGAGCTAAAATATCACATAAAGGGCATGCTCATTAGTCTATAATTACCAAAAAATGCAAATAATGTAGAGAAAGGCATGATTAATGCATCTCTGATTAAGACCCTAAGTACTCAGAACACTCATGTTATGCATTATTGTGGAGAGTAAGGCTGCAAAATGATTTTGACACAATTCACAGAAAGTTACTTTATAGTCATTTGTTTAATAGCAGCATCAAACAGAAGAAAATATGATATTACAATAGGAGAAATCTGCAGCATACAGAAAAGATTCTAACTCTCAGGTGCATTAGACACTGGGAAAGGCTGCTGTTACCATTTTCCAAGATCACCATTGCCCTGGCAGATGGTTTAGACCTGAAGTTCTCAGCTGGGGACAAGTCCTCTCTCCCTGACTAGGAACATCTGGAGATACTTGGTTGCTACAATTAGAGTCAGAGGGTAGACAGGTTACTGCTGGCATCTATTAAGGAGGACTGACAGGCTTCTACACATTCTGCAGCTCACTGGACAGTCCCCCCATCCTCCCACAATACACATACACTGCCAGGACAAAGGATTATCTGGCCTCAAATACTGATAATGCAAGGATTGAAATGCCCAAATAAGACACTGTTTTATTTCAAGACAATGAAAGGATTAACTAAACTCTCAAGAACTTGTTCATATGTCTCTTAGAAAAATTTTGTTTGGTATTCACCAAGGTAATCCATATAAAATAAAAACAATGGTATAAACACTCTATCATCTACAGGTACCTAATTATTCAGAGAGTACAAATCAGCTCAAACAACAAACTACACAGTTAAGGGCCACCTGCTTTCATCAAGGCATTGCTATAACTCAAACACCATGCTGAGCAATTTGATGCATTACTTCCTGATAATTCAAATAACATAAGCATATTTTTTTCCAATAGAACTACAAGTTTGGAAAGCTTATGCAACTCATCAAATGTATATATTGCTGCAAGGGGATTCAAGCACTATTTTATAGTTCTTCTGATGTAAAAGGATTGTATAATTATTAAAAGGTAAGGAATAGTAACAATATTAATTTTCTCATTGTACCAATAAAAACTTTTAGCCAAATGAGAAAGCAAATTGAGAAATAAGGAAGGTCATGTATCATATCATGTATCATATTTCCGTTTTAATCATTCTTGAACTAATATTATCTCTTCAATGTCCTCACGTAGCAATATCGTAGACATGATCTGAACTCTTGTGAAAGATATCATCACACTCTGTTACAGCTTTCCTTTTCCCTACAAAGCTCCTCCACTTGTGTTCTTGGGATATCCATCCTGGTGTTCCCCATGCAAAGTCAACCAGAGGCGGAAAGGAGGACTTGATTCAGTCTTAAAATCATTCACTCAATCAAAATATACTATTAAAACACAAGTATTAAAATTATATAACATAAACACAAGCAGGGAGTTCAACATAGCAACAACATTAAAAATACCCTGCTATCTAGTGTAGACTACAACATGGTTTTCTGTGTGTATAAACTCTTCTTTTCATCAAGGAATAACACCCACCTTACTTGAGGTAAACTTTCCCTTTTTCACCTGAAATTTCATTTTGAGGATCTAATTTTGATGTTATAAAATATTGTAATACATCATATTGAGTAAAGCAAATGGCTCTCACCAATGTGGGTGGATATCATCCAATCCACTGGATAGCACATGATAGAATTTGCTCTCTGAGACATCGATCTTCTCAAACTAGCAACATTGGTAGTCCTGCTTCTCAGTTTTTCTGATCTAGGGATGGCTGATAAACTCCAATAGATTCAAAGTCCTGCTCACTAGATAAAACTCCCTAGGACTATTGTGTGTCTCCACAAGGCTCATTGTCTCCAGCAGGGAAGAAAAACTGCTGACTTTGCTAATTTTCTCCAAAATGTAGTATCCTTACTGCATTTTGGTATAGGCTGGTCTATGTTCTACACTCAGACCCTTACCTTGGTCCTTTCTATAAGGTAAACCAAGAAGCTGGTGAGGAAGCCATCTAGCAAGCTGTGTCATATTCCCTACCTTTGGGAATGCCACCAACCTAATGAACTCTTTAAGGTGAAAAATGTCTGTTTACACTTTTTGTTTTTTTCCAGTAATGCTGTTGGTATCTCATTTGGTCATGTGACTCTGCTTTCATTATCATGTCCTCTGAAACTAATCTGGGTCATGAGTTCCTGTGGACAGTATGCAATCTGACAATACTGTACCTATTATCACCAAATCTACTAAATAAGGTAATGATCAGCAAGGTGTTTAATGATCTTCCATTCTCCCTGTCATCTACAAGAATCTGATATTGTTTAGATGAGGTTAGTCTCTGAAGTCGTATACTCAAAAAGATTTCTGATTCTACCTCCCACACTTCCACATAGTTCACACACCATTTGATGGCTGAATATTGTTCCAAAAGAGGGCATGCATGTTCTTGTACTTATTCAGGATTTTTTTGCTACTTCTCCTAAGAGCAGCCATAGGCTGATATCTAGTTGTTGTGACTCTCCATGTGGCAGGCTGTTCAAGAGAATCTTAGGGCTTTAAACTCAATTCTAGATCTGAGTCCCCTGGTAGTGGTTCAGACAGGCCAATGTTTGGGAACATAATTGGTCTCTCTAGTTTCTACAGAATGCCCTTGTTGCTCCTGCATTATACCCTTATGAATAAAATGTTTGGTTGACTTATGCCTCGGGAGTGGTCTAAGAGTCCTTCAGTTGTTTTGAGAAACGCTACCAGTAGATCAGATACCCCTCATTTAACAGGAGATCTCTCTTAAATGAATCCATTCTTGGTTACATATTTATAGATGGGATAACTGAGTCATTATTTATTGCTACCATTCAGGGAGTTCTTCATGTACAGGAAGTATCCAACCAGAAAAGTTGATATAAGAAGGCATTCGGGTCAGGTGAATCACTGGGTAAATATTTTGGAAGCTGTGACCTTAAGGCCTCTTGTAGATCAAGTTGTGAGATCTATGCAATCATGAATGCATCCTGATTAATATATATATATATATATATATATATATATATATATATATATATATATATATATATATATATATTAAATCCTCATGTCAGGTAGAAAAGGCAGGTGGAAGCTCAAGGAACTACCAACTACCTGAACTTCTATAGTATATTTTGATTGTTTACAGAATTTGTTGAGGTCGTTGGCTCTTGAATCTGGAGAGAGATTGTGGGAAAACATGAAATTTGTCTATGAATGAACTGTAAATAGTATGACAGCCACATCTTTTTGTGTTCATTTTATAATTCATATTATTACAAGTTTATAAAGTACATATTATTTATAGCATACCATTTTCCTTGTTTAGAAAAATGATTCCTTTTGATATTAATTTTTAAATTACATCTTTATAGCAAATTATCCTCATTACTTATATAGCATATTAATGCATACCATATGTGCACTCCATTATATAAAATATTTTGTTATATTATTATAACAATGTTTTTATTCATGTTGATACAAAATATTATTATCCCTGCTCTTTACCAGTTCTCTGTCCTTAATAATATATTAAACATCTGTATGCTTCAGACTACCTTTGAAATGTAGATAAAACAAATGAATATATCTTTTAGAATTCTTAAAGGAATACATTAATGCATATAAAATTAACACATAATTTAATTTGTTAATGTTGTATAAATAACCTAGAACACTGATTTAAATATATTAGGCATTCACAAGATGTTAGTTTTTTTAGATTCTTTTGTTGTTGTTGATATGAGTTGTGCATCTTTGACAAAAGAAATGAGCTTTTCCAAAGGGAATGTATGTACATTGATTTTTGAACTTCCTAGAAATTCTGTGAATACATTAGCTAGAATAACTAATACCAACAGAATAAGAATGGAACATGCTACTGGTATCGGTGCACATTGGATAACCTATTTACCTTCCTACAATATAAGTTTTTAAAGAGTTGGAATGTATATCACTCCTTGAAATCTCTCCTATTACCTCTCATTGTTCCTTTATCCTGGAAAAATGATGAATAATTGATGTTTCAAAGGAGAACATGAAGTTAAAGTCCACACATATAAAATCCATCAACTCGAATCTTGCTGGCAGTTTTATTGCAAAGTATAGCACTGTGGTTAACCGTGTGAGCTCTAAACTGGGCTTCATCTCCAGCATTGCTGCTTCTCAGTTCCCTGTCTCCTAGGGATTCCTTTCAGTTATCTGCATATTGAGGATCACTATCCAATATGTCTTACAAGTTTGCTTTGAAGGTTAAATTATAACATGTAAAATACTTAGAATATTACCAGATATCATTGCCCAATTATTTTAGCAATTTATACCTAATGCTACTTGAGAATACTTTTGCTATAATTAGTATACACCTATTGTCATTGTTATTATACTTCTCTAAAGAATATATATTTTCAAGAATATTCTATATGTTTTAAAATTTTGAAAAACTAATCTCTTAAAAACCATGTGAAATATTTTAAAAGATGATATTTTATTTAAGGGGCAAATATTTTACTATTTAAGAAATAAAATTTAATACAAAAATTCCATGAGTGCATGCATGTGGTATAAATCCTTTCTTTTGGTGGTGCATAAGATATTGGCATAAGATATTGGCAACATAAGATATTGCACTCCATGTCTCTATTCTATGAAGGCTGCAGAAATCCAGGTAAAAATTTCCTTACGCTCTACTAAGGTTTTTAATTTTTTTTCACAGACAAGAAAACTATATGTAACTTTCTACCTACTAGTGAGAATACCTAAGATTATCTTAATTGGGACTAATGCAAGAAGGTACATTAAACACTACTTAGCCAGAACAATAAGGCAAATTAATGAAGTAAAAGACATTAAATATAGGAAAGGAAGAGATACATCTGCCTTTTTTTCATATAGAGAAAAACTGGATATTCAGAAAATTCTGAGATCACTAGAAATAGTAAGTAAACGTAGAAAAGTGGCAACATATAAGATCAGTATAGAAAAATAACTATATGACAATATATTAAAAACAATTAAAAATAAAAATTCAATTCACAATAGCACTAATAAAATTACTTAGTTTTAAATTCAACAAAAACTATTATAGGCCTCTATTCAGAAAAATACTAAACATTAATTGTGAAATCTAACTAAATGAAGAGATAGACAAGTGTGTGGAGTTGACAATTCAACTTTTGGCATATATTAATTTTCTTTGATTTTACCTATGTATTCAATAAAATCCAAATCATAATTCTAGCTGATTCTTTATAGAAACTGACAAACTGAATCTGAAATTCATACATAAATACAAAGGACAACCACCAAAACAATATTAAAAATTTTATAGGTTTGGATGTAAAGTGTTCCCCAAAAGTTCCTGTCAATGCAGGAACATTCAGAGATAAAATTATTGCATTATTAGATGGAAACCAGAGACCTTTCATCTTAGTTTGAATGAGCCTAACTGGGTGGCAACTGCAGGCA
This sequence comes from Spermophilus citellus, assembly GCF_964194105.1. NCBI lineage: Eukaryota > Metazoa > Chordata > Mammalia > Rodentia > Sciuridae > Spermophilus > Spermophilus citellus. The sequence continues at coordinate 67,366,115 of NC_138196.1, read as the reverse complement.
GGTGGAGTATGGCTGGACAGTTGGGTCACAGAGGGTGTGCCTGGGGTAGCTCATCCTGCAGCCCCTTTCTCCTCTCCCTCCCTTTTTCTCATCTTCCCCACCTGCCATGAACTGAGCAGCCTTCCTCTGTGGGGCCCTTCATCTATGATAGCCAAATCTAAGAACTGAGACCTCTGGAAACCATGAGTCCCAAACCAACTTTTTCCTCCTCAAGTTGTTCTTGTCAGTTTTTTTTATCACAGGGACACAAAAGCTGATTAAAACAGCCCCTGAATTCAAGTTAGCATAAAGATATAAAAAACTTAGGTACATGGTACAAGCCTAAGAAAAATAGTCCACTGAAACAAAGTAGAGACAGAAACACAACAATACTTCTAGGGCCATTTTGTTTTTGACACAAGTACCAAAGAAATCCAGTGAGGCAAGGTGCTACATAGGAAGATCCAGCAGTCAGTTACCTCTTATAAAACAAAGTTCAACCATGTACTAAAAGTAATAATTACGCATCAGATGTAAATTTACAAGTTAAAATGTTAAAAATTTTGGGAGAAAATGTAGAAAATTTCATTTCTGTAGAAAGTAATAACTATAAAATGATAAATTAGACTTACTATGTAAAAATCCTAGAAAATACAATTTTGAAAATTGCTATGATGTCTTAGGCTTTAAGAGAAGAAGAAATGACTCCCTAGGTTTAAAAGCCATATATTGCTATCGTTTTTAATGTTTCAAATAGATACACTTATCACAATAATTGTGTGTATTAATGTAGAAAAATAAATACCAATAATAAAAAAGTTTTGGAAAAGTGTATCTGCTTCAAGTTCACATTTAAAAATGGAAAAGCTGCTTAGAGAATGAGTGACACTGGTCAAATCACCCCATTTCTCATTTATAAAAGAGAAATAATATATCGAAATTATTTCATACATAGTGGCTTACACATAAGAAAATTATAAGCTTGAAAATGTATCAAGATATAAATTTAGATGCATCATGAAAAGTTCAGATACATGTTTAAATATACACACACATATATTCATATTTGTATATATGAACTTATGAAAGTTAGTGTAATAAAAGGTCATGCATTATCATAATGAAAATGAAAACACAAGTTGTTATAAATGGAAGACAAAAAATATAAAAAATTGGACACTGCAGGGCATGCCCGATGTCCCAGCCACATGAGAGGCTATCTGTGGAAGGAGAATTACTTTGGTTCAGGAGTTTAGGGCCAGTCTTGGCAACATAGTGAGAACGTGTCTCAAAAAAAAAAAAAGTTAAAACAAAAAATAGCCCCCCAAATATATGGCATCCCTTGCTTTGACTCCTATGCTCACCTCATCCCTACATCTAGACCAGGGTCTGGGGTTATAGTACTAAAGTTTTCTGGCACAACACACATGTTCTTTTGGAAGCCTCTCTTTGATGGTGCCATAGTCATTGCTGAAGTGATGGTCACTCAGGGATTTAAGGGATTCATAACACTGTCAAATAATTTATTACCACTTAATAAGGGAGGGTTTCAGAATATTCATTGAATGTGACAGTTTTTCATTGCTCATATATGTCAAACTCCTTACTTGAATGGATGGTAACACATTTATTTCCCCCAGTGTGTTGTGAAATTGGCAAGTGAGTAAATAAAACAAGTAGATCAACATTGTTCAGGTTTAGATATTATAGATGATCAACATTTCAAATATGAGTATGTGAAGAGACACATGGATTGTCTAGCTTCTCATTTTTCTAAGGAATCATGTCAAAGAACTAAGTAAACTAATAGAATTTCATAAACCTTAGAATAATATCAATGTAGTTTTTAAAAGGCCATTTTGATACAAAGTGGCTCATACATAAGAAGATTACAAGCTTAAAAATGTTATGTATCTAAGAAATAAAAAAAATGTATCAAGATATAAATTTGTCCTAACCTCATCAGGGTTAATATACTAACTCAAGATTCTTGATCAGGCCCATGAAGGTAAGTCTATGTACTGTCCATGTTAAGGTTAAAGAGAAAGGTATAAAATAATTCATGCCTGGAGAGGAAGGGCAGGTGAGTTCTAAAGGTGGACAGAGCAGAGCATGAACCCTGAAAAAGGAGTATGCTCACTCAGTACCTCAGCAACTGTCTTCCAAGATGCTCACCATCCTGAAATGTACCAGACTTCCTAGTGTAATATGATCATGGAAATTAAGTTGAATCTCTTGAGCATAAGTTTTAGAAATGGAATTTGAATAATAAAATAACAATAAAACAATAAAATAATAATAACAAATAAAATAAAGCAAGGCATTCCATTTTCACAGAAAGGCTATGTGGAATTATTTGTTAATGAAAAGATAAAAGAATCCTTTATTTAACAATACACGCAGTTGGTTTAATATATTAATTCTTTCATAAACTGTTTTTCATTTTTACGTTCAAACTTAATTTTATTATGTATCCTTTTCCTTTCTCAAAGAGAAAAGTCATTAATGGCTATAAATTATCATTTCCCTTACCTTTATGTGTAAATTGAAATACACTAATGATGAAATAACACAATATATAGATCATGAAATGTTCTATATATTCAAATCATTAATATGAACAGAAAATAAACCCAGGATTGAAGACAAAAAATAGTTAGAATTTATTTATACTCTATATTTCTCTACAAAATATTTAATCATTATAATTCACAGATTATTTCTAAGTCTACTGACAAAAAAATCATCTTTCACTTCTAACTTGATAATGATATTTAACACAAACATGAAATACTTACAGTCATATTGTTTAGATTCTCCTGAAGGAGTGGTTTTTTGATTGACAACAATAAAACATTACACTTTTTCCTTCAACTGAAGCCACACCATGCTGTACTCTTTGGGTTCCTAAGTGACTTCAAACCCTGTATTTCTGTCAGAAGTTTATGCTACATCCATGACACTTTTTGCTTCCTAAAATCTCTTTGGTCAACTAAAATCGTAGTCATATAATTTAATTAAATATGACATATCTGATCAAATACCAGTGTAAAAGAGAGGGCTGAGTTTCTATTAAAACAATGTTAAATGTCTCAAGCACAGCACAGATGAGCTTCACAAAAAAATGTTCATATTTAAATAAATGAATGGGTGTGAGATCATTCTAAAGCACTGGGGATAGGGTTTTAGACATATTAAATAATGTTCTACCCCTCAGGCTGTTTTGCTAGTGTCTTTTAGCTTCTTGTTCCCATTTTAAATGGATCCAGGAAGTCATATTTTTTCCCAGTAACTGCAGAAAAAAGAATATATCTTTGTGTTTCATGATGTCTTCAGAGGTAAGGATAGGGAGTTCTGGAATCTAAATCAGTGTAAGGACAGGACAGCTTTTCTCAACATTAGAACTATCCTTAGCTATAGAGGTTTATCTCTCAGAACATGATGTCAGACGAGGGACCTTTGCCAGGATGGCCCTTGTCATCCTGTTCCATTCCTTTTAAATATGAGATTTTATGATGAATTTCATGTGTATTTTTTTTCATGTTCAGTGCTTTTACAAGAGCTTATCCCAGTAACTTATCATGCTGATGTGCTGGAGGTGTGACCTCAATCCAGTTGGCATACCTAAGCCAAAAGTCAAACCGCTGCTATGCTGAAAAGCAGTTTAAATAGAAATAGTACCCTGCATTTCCAAATATTGATTTTCCTACCATAAAATGATCTCAGCTCGAAGTATTTAGAGGAAGGAAGGTGGGACAATTAAATCCTAAATACTAATAGATTCAACATAGCAAACTTTAATGTTGAAGTGTCAGGAATCATCTACCTTTCAAAATGCACATATAGTAACTCTGTTACCAAAATTATTAACCATTAAAAGTTAAGTAAAAATGGGCCTAATAATGGAAAAGTAAATGACAAAAAGAATAAAACATCATAGAATGTTGAAATTTAAATTGGAATATTATATTAGAATATAATATAAATACTTATTTAATGCTGTTATTGTGTTATTATTCTAGTATATAACAAATATATACATATATATATACACACACACATATACGTATACATATGTAGACATATGGTTCTCAACCATAGTTACACATAAACGTTACCTGGGGAGCATGTAAAGTTTATATGTGTGGGGTCTTATCTTGAACCATTTATGCAAATTCTCTGTAGCTAGGTTGAGAACTCCAGTATAAAATGGATAAGCTTTCCATTTGTTTTCCTTCAATGCAGGTACACACACACATAGGCAATTTCAAAAGCAAATCTCATTTCTAGGGAATTCACCATGATTTAGTTTACCTGTCCAGCACTACAAGATTAAATATGATAGAAAGAGTTTAAAATCATCCACTGTTGTCCTCAGGGAATTCATATTTTGGATGTTCTGCTCAGTTCTAAAACATTAGTATCATTTATTGACTTATGCTTACAACAAATGTTATACACAATTTACATAAGAAAACAACAAATAAAACCAAGGTCTAACACAGATTCCATACTGGGGAAAAATTTCTCTCTCTTAACGAAGCTTAACATACAATCAAAATAGACTTTGCCTGAAGCAAAGAAACAAAGACCTTCATTTTTGTGTCAATTTCAAGAATGAGTACCTCTCAAATAAACTTGAACAGTTATATTTTACTTTTTTTCTGATATTGCTGAATTTTTAAAATTTCAACAATCATCGGCTCTTTTAAAAAGACTAAGCATTCTTCCCACAAAAGTCAACAATTTCTCTTAAGAGTAATAAAAGATGATATTACAAAAATATTTCTTATAAAAATCACAAATGTTCCAATATTTTTCAACCTATACTTTCATAGTTTTTTATCTGTTCATTTGTCTTGTAGTGTATGAAGTTTTTATTTTGCTGAGCCTCTAGAAAAGCTAACAAGTTTGAATTTGAACTCTGATCAAATAATATTCAAATTGGTCACATTGTGAAAAAAACAGACATTTTTAAAAATTATGCCCTAGTCTTGTCATTTAACTGAAATAAAGAAACTTGGGGGGGGGTCCAAAATACAGAAACATGAATAAGAATGAAACTGATATTCCAACCTGCCTATAGTGTCTGACATCCAGGACTCAAAGTATCTATCTTCTGGACAACTTGTACCATCTCAGGGCTACTCAGTTTCCAGATTAATAATGTCATTGGGGGGCTCAGTTTACCATCAGAGTCAGCATGGGATTTGGAGCTCACCATTACCATGAAATAAATAACAAACCCCAAGAGTTGTTCAAACATAGTGAATGTTGGAAAACATAAAATGACCTTTTCAAGAAGGCATGCCTCTGTGATCTTTGGTCTTGATCTAGTTTAAATAGCCTAGAGCAATACTTTCTCTTTAAGGGGGAAAAAAAAAACCCTGGAAGTCCTAATTTGAATTTCAATAACAACAAACTTAAAAACAGTAACAAGAATTTAATATAATTTCTTGTGAGGCTAAGAGTTCTGTTTAATTTTATTGTTTTATGCAATTCCCCTTTTCTGGTGTCAGTGAAAACAATTAAGAGGAGAATGGGTGGTTCAAAGTGCAAAAGTGGCCAAGTTAAATTTGTATGGGCAACAATAAAGATGATGATTTGAGGTTTCTGAAGAGCCATGTATTCATTCTAACCATATTTTTTAATCTTCCTATATAAATAAAGCATTTACTGAAAATGACACATGTAAATAAATATCAAATATAGATTATGTTGAAAATCAATTTTAGCAACAACATTGATAGAAACACTTTATTTGTAAGCTAAGGCTTCACTGTGTGCCTAGTACACATGGAGAACAGTGGAGTACCCTATGGAACTGGAAATATACAAGAATGAATTTACTTAACCACAAGTGAATTTATGAGGACTGTGTTTAAGCACTTAATGACATAGTGATCATCATTTTTGAGTTCTTTATATACCCCAGATATTAGTGCCCTATCTGATATGAAAGTGATAAAAGTTTGCTCCCAAACTGTATGCTGTCTATACACATCACTGATATTGTTTCTTTAGCTGAGAAGAAGCTTTTTAGTTTGAATCTATCCCATTTATTAATTATTGATTTTAATTCTTGCACTATAGGAGTCTTGTTAAGGAAGTAGGAGCCTAATCTGATATGATGGAGATTTGGGCCTACTTTTTCTTCTAGTAGATGCAGGGTCTCTGGTTTAATTCCTAGGTCCTTGATCCACTTTGAGTTGAGTTTTGTGCACGGTGAGAGATAGGGGTTTAATTTCATTTTGTTGCATATGGATTTCCAGTTTTCCCAGCACTATTTGTTGAAGAGGCTATCTTTTCTCCAGTGTATATTTTTGGTGCCTCTGTCTAATGAAAGATAACTGTAATTATATGGGCTTGTCTCTGTGTCCTCTATTCTGTACCATTGGTCTACCAGTCTATTTTGTAGCCAATACCATGCTGTTTTTGTTACCATTCCTCCATAGTATAGTTTAAGGTCTGGTATAGTGATGTCACATGCTTCATTCTTCTTCCTAAGAATTACTCTAGCTATTCTGGGTCTGGTTTTCCAGATGAATTTCATGACTACTTTTCCTCTTTCTATGAGGAATGTCATTGGCATTTTGAACTAAATCTGTATAATGCAATTTAATTGCAATTTAATGCAACTTAATTACATTAAATCTGTATAATGCTTTTGGTAGTATGGTTATCTTGATAATATTAATTCTGCCTATCCAAGAACAAGGGACTTGCCTAGTATGTGTGAGGCACTGAATTTGATCCCTAGCACCACATAAAACTAAATAAACAAAATAAAGGTTAAAAAAATAGGGATCATCAAACAAGTCCTCCAACATAGTCTCAGACCTATGGAAATCATCTATGATGGCAAATTAATGTAAAGGCAAAATCAAGTTATAAGAAGAAGGACCATCTGTCAGGACTATCCTAAAAGCAGTTCCAAACAGATACGATTAGCACTTTCTAGGGATAATGACATCTTTGGCACAAACATATCAGCACTTTTGGAATATATACTGTATTTCTAAAGCAAAGAAATACATAGAGTTGTCTTAGCTGGATTCCAGAAAAAAAAATCATTCAATAAATCCACTGATTCAATTTATTCAGCCATCAATTTTCGTAAAGTTAGGATTAAAATTTGCTTCCCATGTAGCTCTACCTACCAGTTTGGATATCACAACCTCTATCCTTCATTGTAACTTAATAAGTTTTTGTAATTTATTCATCATTTTATGTGGGCTTTGATAATGTAATTAGGTTCCTTCTCCCTGGTACTAACAATATTAATTTTGTAAACACACAAAGCTGAGGTCCTGCACCACACTACATTCACCAAGATCCAAGGCATGTTGAGAAGACCCAGAAACATCCATTCCCTCTCTTAACAATAGCTCCATTTCTATGTGTTATCTTAAAACTTTAGCAGACAGACACAGGGCAATACCTCTTACAACTGTTTACCCAAAACACTCAGAACACATTTAAAAATTAAGATTTTTTCAAAAAAAATGTATTTAAAATAATATAGCATATTATAAGGTGTCCCCAGTGGGATCTAAACTCAAAATTAAACATATTAAGGCCCCCTTAAGGAACTATTTGTTTTTACCTGAGAGGAGTAGGTATGGCCATCTGAACCACAGACAGGACTGGTGTAGACCACTGGACACTGCTTGCAGGCGGATGACGTGAGACCCCTCCACTGCTTATGGCCTACCCCTACTTCTTTCATACTGTTAAAAAGAAAGAAGAAAAGAAAGCAACCACACTTAGTTCAGTTAATTTTACAAATACAGATTCTTTCTTTTTAATCTATAGCTGTGAAATGTGTTTTCAAATACCCCAGAAGCAGAAGCAACACTTTTTCAGCAATACAGGACTCATGCATATGGCACTTTCATTAAAGCTGCCCTTTGTATTCCCTTAGGAACATTGTGGGGAAAAAAAGAAACATCTAATTTACTGGGTGCTTGAAAATAAGAGCGGCTTACTTTTAGAGAAAATAGTAATAAAGTACTACAATTTTCCAGCACCTATCCGTATTTAGAGAACTAAATTAGTAGGTTTAGTGATAACAAATCCCCTTTTATTGTGTAGAATTTCTCAAAATGGATCCATTAGGCTTTGATCTAAAATAACTTGGGTAAAACCATCCGCTCCTGCAAGTATTTGTGTCTTTGCTTGAATTCATCTGTGTTATTCCTCTGCTATTTGTGTGTATAATTTACACAAAAATAGAGAAGGCTTAAAACCAAGAAGAAATGGGATAGAGACTCTGTATCAAAACATTGACTATTTAGAGTTAATTAGCACTCCCTCATTAATAAATACCTATGGAGAGAGTATAATTTGATGAGAGTAAGACTCTTTTTCAGCTTTTTCTTATATTTTCCAGAAGTCAAATCTATAAAAAGTGTTCCCAAAGATGGTCTCAAAATACTATTTCAGAAGCATGGGGGGGTGGGGTGTTTCATTTAGGGAAAAATGTTTATAAGTTTAAAATTTGCTAAAATTTAAATGGGCGTTAAGACATTTGAAGCTCTCCCCCCACTTCCAAAAAACTTTTCATGAAGTCTACCAGAGTTCCAAGTATATTCCTTCATTTAAACATTGTAAATAATTCTTAAATAAATCATATTACAACCTTGCACAGCTTCAGAATTCATTTCATAGTAGAAACAATGGGAAAAAATAGCCAGACTCTCATTCCTGATTAAATAATTGACATAAAATCCTAATGGGAATTAAAATAATTACCAGAAAAACTGGGCTATTCTATGCCCTTTAAGATTCAAATTCCAGAACTTCAGCAAGGGGGGATGGAAAAATTAAACATTCTACGGGCACTGTTTTCATTTTGTGTAATCAAAATAAGGCATAATATTAGGCAAAATTATTTTCTCTCCAGATACATTAGGGAAATTTTTTTTTGGTTTTTTTTTTTTTTTGTACCAGGAATTGAACTCAGGGGCACTCGACCACAGAGCCACACCCCAGCTCTATTTTGTATTTTTAAATAGAAATAGTCTTATGAGTTACTTAGCACCTCACTATTGCTGAGGCTGGCTTTGAACTCATAATACTCCTGCCTCAGCCTCCCTAATTGCTGGGATTACAGGCGTGTGCCACTGCGCCTGGCCCAAGTTTGGGTTTCTCATCAATGAAAAACATTTTATTAGAATCAAATACAACCATAATAATAAATCAGATGCATATAGAATTGTTTATGTATCCTTTTGAATTTGCCTTTTTGTCCCCTTTCCTAATGTATCAACCTTAAAAATCCTCATGAAGTACAGAAACTAAAAAATTGTTATAATAATGACCTTCTTTTATAAATATATGTTTGGATGACTTACTAGAAAATCTTTATCATTTATTTCAAAGAATAAATATATCCAGAAATAATTTTTTAATTGCAAGATTTACTAGAAATATTTAACATTGAACAGATCTTAAACAGTGAAATTATAATGTACTTGTCAAGTAAGTTATGAGGTAAAACAAGCTTGTTTATTCTTGATCTGTTTGAGGTCACCCTTGTTGAAAAGAGATAAACTTTTTCAGATTCTTAAAGTAGATCACTCAAAATGATGAGGTTTTTGTGTAGTTTTGCTCCTGATGAGGATTTTCTCAAGTGAAATATAATCATCAAGATCAGAGGATGCATATATTTACATTTCACTTGAATGTTATGGCAAACTATAACACTGCCTAAACAGAATATGTAGTTATGCTTATTTTAAAATAAATAGAACATTAGATGACATTAAATTAATAAGAATTTGTGTTTAATGAATATAATCCATACTATATAAAGAAGAGTAAATCATGCAGTTTTTATTATGGTTAATCAATCCTAAAATGCTTAATATTTTGTCATCCAAGGATGATTTTGATAGAGCAGATTTCCACTTTAGCACAATAGTTTAGAAAACTAGGACCTAAATTTGAAATCTGAAGTTCTAAATTTTATAGTTTTTATGTGTTCTTAAATCATCTCAAGACTGGTACAGCACACATGAAAAAATTAATTACATTCCCTTTTCAATGAATCAGATTACATTTCAGTACAATAAAGAGCAGTATAAAAAATGCTTTTTTCCAATTTTTTTTAAAATTAAAGGCATTTTAAAAGTGTTTTTAATTTCAAGTTGAAATTAGTGGAGAAAAACAAACATTTCTAACAATCTTATTACTTAAATAAAAAATACTTTAACAAATGTACCATTTAACAACGTACTGGTAAAATCAGTATACATACAATAATAAGATTATCTTCATTATTTCAAAGAACAAAATACCGATAATTGATGAAGCAAGGCTTTTGTAAGTGAAAAAAACTTATAATTCATCATTGTTAGAAAAAAAAACTAACAATATAATGCAGCAGACACTTGGGCAAATAAAGTATTCCATTAAAAAGGTCTTAAGAGGGGCTAGGGCTGGGGCTCAGTGGTAGAGCACCACATAAAAATAAATAAATAAATAAACAAACAAACAAATAAATAATAAACAAAGAAATATATTGTATTCATCTACAACTAAAAACATATTAAAACAAACAAACAAACAAACAAATCCCCATTTCTCCTGATGGGCAGAATCATAGCCTCTTGGACAGCAGTTCCCTGTGTTTCTTCTTCACTAGCAAAGCAATGAGGAAACTTCTTAGAAAAAGGCAGGGGTGTGTGGGAGTTAAGAGGTTCTGAGTAACTGATAATTTCTAATGACAGAGGTCAGAAAGCCTTAGCTGAAGGCTTAGCCATAGGAAGATATGCAGGTTGCCAACATTGTAGACATTTGTGACCTCAGTACTGTGAAGTACGTCACTTGTCCAATTATATGTATCTCTGTTCATCATAGAATAAATTTTTGCATTTCAAGATTCCTTTTATCAGAAAAGTATCTTGTGACTCAGAATTTGTTTGGTTTAGCATCAGGTGTGCTTCTCAGAATTAACGTTATTTACTATTTTATTAATTGAAATATTCTGTTCTCAGGAAGATCAATTTTTGTAGAAGAAGGTCATAGTTAAAAATTTCTGATATAATAGCTCTGTATTTATTTTATGTAATATATAAACACATGTAATTGTACGTAAGTGAAGTTCATCTTTTGTTGTTGGTTTTTAATTGTATTTCAAAGTTCCTACTTTAGGGACAGCAATGTGTTTCTAAGACAGAGATGATGTCAGGCCAAGAAAGGCAAAGGAACATGCTTAGGATAAGGTAAGTTGATGCAAGCTGTCAGAATGGTTGCCTGGCAACTGGGAACAGAGAAATGACAGGTGAAAAAACTAGGTCTAGCAAGAACATTTCTGCACATTTCGTCTAAATATCTTGGATATAAAAAATACCAGTTAACCATTGGGTATAAGTCTAATTTTTTTAAAATCCCAAGGGTCACTTGCTATTAATTATTTTGAATTATTATCTGATAGGGTAATGGGTAATATAATTTGTTTCCATTCATGGCATACAAAATTCAAGAAGACTGAAAAATTCTCAATATATTTCGAAAAACTCTTCCAAGAGCAACTGCGAAACATATACCTTCCAAAGAACTATTAATAAAGGAGAGTTTGCTTTACAATTCAAGCTAAAAATCTATTGAGTTTCTAATTGCATTGTAGATATGCCCATATTTCCCTTAAGAAGCAAAAAGAATAAAAAATGTAATTAGAACCCAGGGAAATGAAACAATAAGTAAAAATACATGATAAACAAAGTCAGGGTATATTTTCCTCAAAATTTCCTTTTTAAATTTCATCATGCAGAGAACTAAGTTATTTTCCTACCAATATAACTGTCATTTTATTTCTAATTGCTGAAAATTTAAAATGACAAACAGAAATTTAATCCACTGGTGTCGTTTTTCTACACATCTCCTTTCCAGGGAGTAGAGTCACATTATCTGCTTATTAACTGAAGCATCATCTTGTATTTCTTATTCATTTTTTACTCTAGACTGTTCTATACTCTAGTATAGATCTCCCACATCAGTCTCATATGAAAAACAACAATTTCTAATTTCTCTAATAAGTACAATGTTAATCACCACTACACCTGTTTGCTCAATTAAGGTCTACTCAGTTTCTGTTCAGTTAATCGTGTTGTGCATTTTAACAACATAATTTTAAAGAAGCATCCATATTTTGGAGTTTCTATCAATTGTGCAAACAGGATAAATGATGTTAACAAAATGATTAAAAGGAAAAAAAAAAAAAACAACCTTATCCTAAGTTGATTTGTTTCACATAGAACTGTGCCATTAATCAGTCATGACAATTCAGTAACTTGTCATGGGTGTGAATTTCTTCAGCGGAAATGATAGGCTTCATCATTATGAATCATTAAATCTTGAGCAACCCATGAATCTTTAACAAAATTATTTTCATGAAGACACTCAACAAATTCAGGAGCACAAACGGTGCATATTGTCCATATGTTGATTTCAGAATTTGAGGCAGTGTTACCAAGTAAAATGAATGTATCATTATGGCATAAAGGATGAGGTTGCCTGAAACAAGAAATTTCTACGAATGCAAAAGTTGCAAAACTTGGCCATTTATAGGTAGTTAATGATAGACATGGAGGGGATTCTTTCATGTGATAACTAAAGAAAGTGAGAATATGAAAACATGGTCATGTTTAAGAAGGCATGATTTCTGTGAAAGTGTACCTAAAAAAAAATAGATGACACTTAACACTTAGGTTACAATTTCAAGAAACCATGCCAATAAATCATGATAAATAATATAGTATGTTTATATACTATAAATATATATATATATATACATATATATATATACATATGAATAGATATTTTCCTAAAACTTTCAATTCCTGAATATGACTTCATGTATTAGAAATTCTTAGTTTTCCAGGCCTTAAAATGCAAAAAAGAATAAAATGTCAAACTATGTTTCATGTATTTAACTTAAAAGGAAAACATTAGCATATAAATCATAATTTCTTAGATATATTTCCTCCTTTCTATGTATGGCGATATTAACTTAATTCTTATTGACTTTGCTCCAATGCAAGAATTTGCCTATAATTCAATAAAACAGCCTTCAAGTCAAGAGAGAGTCTGTACATTTCTCAACCGGTGGCAACTTGGTACATTTTTTATCCACTCAATATGCCTAACATTTCATTTCCTTTAGGCAGTTGGTTTGTTAAATTCTGTCAGAGTTGTGGAAGAGTTCTGTTTTAAAATAGGACTGGCTAGTCATGTTTCATTCCCTACTGGCTGTAGTTCTTTAGAAAAGAAGGCCACCCTCACTGCTTCTTGCCATGGGTCTTAGGAAAGGACAGATGGGATTCACAGAGTGCAGTCAATTATATTGTATGGGGAAAAACAAGCAAATTTATATGAACGTTGAATTTGTTTGAAACTACAGCAGCTACTACATATTTTAAATGACTTATGTCTTCTAGATGTCAGTAATTTGAGTATTGAAACACAATAGTATAAATTATGACAATTTTAGAGAAAACAATTACTTCGAATATGAAAAACATTATACTAGGGAGTATTATGAGCAATGTGGCTATAAAACAAAAAATACTATATAATAAGTTGACATAGTATATCAATAATATGAATAAAAAACATTACTTGCTTTATATATTCTATGAAGAATAAAGATTCACTTAAAAAGCCCATGTCCAGACATATTTTAAAACATAGTGGTAGAAATAATTGTTAAAAGGTACCTTCTGAAACCATTCCTAACATAAATTGAATACATCCTAATAACTGGTTGTAATGATATATTTTAAACATCAACTATGCTTATCAGACTAGGTAACAGGATCTAGCAATATTATCAAGGAGCAAAAGTAAGTGGTGATTTAGAGTACCTGCTTCACAGAGGTAATAAGCTATTAAACATTAGTGTTTATAGTTTAAAGAGTAGTGGACAATTTATAATGAGTACCTCTTTCTTTGAACATATCATTAAAGATGTTCGCACAGTTATATTGTTACTAAGGAACAATACAGTTGAAATTACATTTATATCATGTTTTGTTGTTTCTGTATGTAGATCTTAATATGACAAGCCCTTTAGTGAGGGAAATTTTCTATCAAAGAAGATTTCACTGATCTTATCTGAAAGTTATGTTATCATCAAGAGATTTGAATTATGAAAAGGTGATAATGATATTTAAATACATACCCTGTTAAATAAATAGTTTTTTTTAAATGGTAAGGATAGTCATAATTTGTGATAACATCAATAATTTCAAAATTTCAAAATAGACAACTACAAATGACATGAATGTATTGCTATATCTCTTCAATTTGACCCTCGGTGGATTGAAGGAGTAATGCAGGTTTGAAATATATAAAATGCAGATGATATCAAAGGCAGATTACAGGAATCTAATCCCCACTGTTGTTTCTACATATTTAATTCCAAACAATATTTTAATAAATAAAGATATTTTCAATAAAACCATGGAAAATGTGTGTTCCGCTGCAAAGTATACTTACTGTATAAGATAAAAAGAATCAGTACATTTGTGGACTAGGAGTATCCATAAATCTCTTTCCAACAAATTATGTGGCAACATATTGGAAATTCATATCCTATGTATGAAAAACTAATTGCCAGAATAATAGCTATACACAATTCAAGTCCCTGGAATACATGTTAAAAAGTTACGGTTTTGAAGCAAAATCTACCATTTATGCCATGTGTATGTATGAACATAATACAGTGAAACCCACTGTGTGTATGTGTTTGTGTGAGTGTATGTATATATGTATATATACACATACATATATATATATGTATATATATTGCATATCATAATAATATAAGGCAGATCAGAAGAGTAGAGCACAGGGATCAGGTGGAGGGAGGAGGGAAGGTACTGGGGAGGGAAATTGATCAAATTATGTTATTTCTACATACTAATATGGCAAAATGAATCCCACTATTATGTACAATTATAATGTAGCAAGAGCAACAATTACAAAAAGGAATTAGAGTCAAATTTTAAATAAACACAAAAACTGGAAAGAACCCATTATGTGAGTTTCTACCACATTGTCCACTGGAAATAAGGAAAGTAAAATCATAAAATATGTTACTTAAGATATTTAAAAGCCGCGGGGGGAGGGTGCGGATCTGGGGTTGTGGCTCAGCGGCAGACTGATGGCCTAGCATGTGCAAGGTCCTGGGTTTGATCCTCAGCAAGTAAATAAACAAAATAAATGTATGGGGCTGGAGATATGGCTCTAGTGGTAGCGCATCCACCTAGCATGTGTGAGGCACTGGGTTCGATTCTAAGCACCACATAAAAATAAAATAAAGATATTGTGTCCACTTAAAACTAAAAAATAAATATTAAAAAACGATATTTAAAAGCCATCATATACCAAAATGGGAATAAATGTACAGCAAAAACTTAATGTTCTGTTTATTTATTGGCATAATAAAAGTCAAAGTACTTTGCCTTTTGAGAATAGAGAAATACTACAAGGAAAAATGCTTTTAAATCAAACATTTTTGCAAATGTGTTGAATTACAGAGAAAAGGAGAAAAGAATGTATAACTACATCTTTTGTCAAAAGATATTTCATGTTTTCCCTTTAATGTTTGGACCTAAAGAACTGAATTGAATCAAACATTTCTGGTAAATTGGTTGTTACTGAAATTTGTTTGCTGATTGATAAGGATTTTCTCTGTGAAAAGGGAAGAAATGGCTAGACATCGTCAATAAGAGGAATATTTTATACCCATGTACACTGGAATCCTTTGAAAAAATGGTTTGTAGAGGTACTTAAGGTACTTAATCCATGTTAAGTTTATGAAAGGCAATGTGGTATTCAAGTATCACAGTGCATTTTCTTAAGTTGGGTAGACAATTCACAAAGGTTTGCTTTTTTATTGTACTTCAAGACATACGATTATATTTTTCTTCTATGTGATTTTATGCATCAATAGTTTACAATAAAAATTAAATTTTAAAAGAAAGTTACTCTCAGTTTCAAGACTATAAATATTCTAAAGCAGTATTTTAGGAACTGATCCACAAATTTATGGTTAGATTTTCATATATATATATATATATATATATATATATATATATATATATATATGATATGTGACATATAGTAGTAATATCTATAAATTTAGCAATTCTATATTATGTTATTCTTTAAATCATAAGATTAGGAAGGGGGAAGTTTAGGGAAATGAATGACTTTCCTTAAGCTTCTGTGGTTTATAATTCTCAGATTTGGATTTCAAGTGACACTGTTTTCATTTCACCATTCATGTTTCTTGTCATGAATGTCCACATAAGAATTTAAATGTTTAGGAAAACCACATTTCAAATATTTTATATTTTCTAGATTAGTATTACAAGTAAAAAAATAACAAAATTATTATCCCAAATTTTACTTTAACAATTCCACCACCACTAAAAAGTATTGTCTAATAATACATCTGGCTAATTAAATGTAAAACTTACATAAAGTGAAATTGATAATATAACATCATACATTTGATTCTCACTTGGGAATCTGTAAAATGACTAATGGACTATGCATTGATTGTTTCACTTATTGAATGACAGATGTGTTTTCATTCCTGATTTGAACATATAAGAATAGTCACTAAGTCCAACTTATTGTATTTAAAATAAGAATTAGAAACTTCCTCAGATTTTTCAGTCATGAATGTTTCCAAGGAGAGCAAGTTTTCAACCATTAATTGTGTTAACAACTTAACCTTAAGGAGCTCTCTGGCATCAACACCAATCAAACTACAAACTCATAAAAGATGTTCACACAAAAAAAAATGTGTGATTCTTAAAGACCAGAGAGATTCTATATTTGGAAAAATACATGCACATTTAAAAAATAACAGTGACAGACACATAACTTATAAAGGAAATAATATTCTACCTAAAAGAAAATAATTAACAATGGACCATTTCTCAAAAGTCATGAGAAAATATTCTCTTTGAACGTTCAAAATATTTTTTTTGTATTTCAAAATATGTCTTGATCAAAAATTCTTTTCATTTTTGTTCATTTATAAACAGAAGGAAATGTTTTAGCTCATCTTCAAGAAACAGGCCTGACAGCTTTAACAGAAGCATTGAGCCATTAAATGCTGCATTTTATTTAAGAAAACAGTTATTAAAGGCCAACCAAAGTTCAGGGAAGAAAAACATAGCTTTTCCTTCATGTACTCTCTTCACGGAAGTCATAATTCTTAACTCATTTCTTGCTTTATTGGAAAAAGAAGTTTACAAAAATAAAAAGGAGAAGGGAACAACTATGTTTTGCTTGTGTGTGATTTATAAGCTTAAGAGTATAAAACCTTCACGATGTATTAGCTCTGATAGTATAGTATATATTTCAAGTTAACAACTAATTATTAAAATTAAACAAAAAGCCTATTTTTTTTTTACTCTATGGTATTTTTCTCTCTACTAGATTTTATTTGTTTCCCATCCTGAAAAATATATACTTTCAAGCATATGTTGAATCTCCAGTGTTATCCAAGTAATGTCATATTTGCAACATGGAGGGACGATATTCAAGAAATGTTATCTCAATAACTTGTACCATACATAAAAGTTCATGAAAAAAAGCCCTTCAAAAGCATTTTTATTACTTTTATTTATCACAAGTCTTATTTTCTAACCTACCAAGAATACTTACACACCCTATCTAATAATTCATGAATATACCTATTATGTGTTCAGGAACTATTTTACAATCTGAAGAATATAGGGGGAAAGAGTCTCTGAATTCATGGAACTCAAATTTATTTGTAAAAAAAAAAAAGATAAATGTAGCTTAGAGTAGGGTTTTGCTGTGGTCCAGGAAGAGGTCTGGACAATCTATTGCCTATCTCACCAACTCTTTCATCTTTCAAGTCCCAACACGGATATCATTTCTTTTGCAAAATATTTTCTGACTCCCCAAGCATATGTGCACTAACAGTATGGTGTCCCTCATATTCCTTTATTATAATGATCACCCCTATAGCTTTTTTCCCATTTAATGCAAGGTATATTCACACTTCTCTAATTCTGAGTCTCTATCTTGCTCCTATGACATTGATCAAATCATTAAGGCCTGTGCTTAATGTTCTTTTCTTGCTTACTTCTGCCATTTCTCCTAGCTCTAAAGTTTGGGAGATAATGGAGCCACTTAGAGAATAGGCTACGTTCTACAGCCTAAAAATATCCCTCACCTTATGTTGAGCCTCACCATTCACAGGCAAGCAGAAAGCAGCTGGGCAGTAAAAGATGTCATTGGAATCATAGCATGAGATTGTACACAAATTGGATTTAAGTGCCGCATCCTCTGGAGTGGCCATACTATTTTGCTTTCTGTGCAATTTGCCCAATTACATTCCTGCCTTTCCTTTGATTAGATCATGCTTCCAGAAATAGTGTCTTAAGATTGTGGAGTGCATTGGCTTCCTATGTCTGCTACATTAGATTACCCAAAACTTGCTGATTCTAACAGAAGTTTAATCTCCCAAAGTTCTGGAGCATCAAAGTCTGAGAGCAGTGTCACAGGACTGAAGTCAAGATGTTGGCAGGAGCACAGTCTCTCTGGGGGTTCCAGGTGACCATGTGTCCCCTGTCTCTTCCGCTTCTGGGAGGTATCTGCATTCCTTGGCTTATGGCCTTATCTTTCTATCCTTGCTGCATTTCATATCCTCTTCTTCTCTGTGCATCTCCATCAGAATTTTCTGTCTCTCTCTTATAAAAATACACATGATAGCATTTAGAGCTCACCCTGATAATCCAGGAAAAACTTCCTCTTCTGAGGAACTTTAATCGCATTTTTTCCCACATATGGTAATATTCCTTCTAATAGTAAATAAGATAACATTTGCCAATTATGGAAAAAAGGTGAAGGCATAAAAATTTGAGGGCTGCCATTTAGCTCATTTCAGAGAACACACTTGGTAAAAAGAGATTTCACCTTTGTCACAACAAAGCAGCTTCAGGAATGAAGTCAGGTTTAGAAAGATGCCTTAACTAAGCCCATTCATGAAACCATCTGTTTGGTGCGTTTTGCCCTTTGCCTCCCCTAACCCACTCCTTTACATCTAAAAGGAGGCTGTACGGTTGGTCACAGTGATACTTTGGGACTCAGGCATCACCTTCAGCTAGCTTTCTTCTTCTGCAAATGCATGTTTTGCTTACTCATGGAAACAGTCAGATATAATTCATTTCTCTTTCAGGAAAAGCAATACAACAATAACAAACCTAAAGCTCTAGGTTTACTATCCATTGTATTTCACATTCATCTAATTTTCTCAGTGAATTAGATAATCAATTTTATTTTTTATGTGTGTCATAGACTGTATCAGTGTTATAGTAATGATGAGTGGAAAACAATAAAATCCCCATTTTCTACCAACAAAAACTAAATGTCCATGACATGAACACTTGTCTTCTGCTTCTATGTTTTACTGATAGAAGAATAGAGGATGGAACCAGTGGGTTGTTCTTCTCTTTGTGCATTCAGCAATAGTGGTCATTGGGAGAAAGTTGAATCAGAGTGGTGAAAAGACAGGCTTAATACAATAGCTTAGGGCTAGATACAGGCTCAGGAGCATCCAGGGTTGACTGCAGAGAAGCCATTGCAGTATAACAAGAATTGGATTTACCGAGTGTTGTTTCTTGGCTTTCTTCTCATGATAGTTAATTGTGTTTTTGTTCTTTGCTATCCGATATTTTCCAAAACTATCCTGCATGCTCTCCCCTCTCTCCATAATATCTTTTCACCATTTTTTTTGTATTATTGGTAGTGGGAATCAAGCCTAGGACCTTACGAATGCTTGACGGCACTCTATCACTAAGACTTACCTCCAGCTCTGTCTTCACTGTTTAAATCATAAATCATTGTTCTCCAGTATGTTTCTCTGAGCCCGGCATTAAGTAAGTATTCAATAAAATCATTGAATAAATAAGTAAAAGAAGGAAGAAGGAAGAAAGGAAAGAAGGAAACTAAATTTCCTGGTTCAAGCACTAACAATGCCTATTATTTAGTTAACTTCATGCCCACTCAGAAGAAATTCTATTGCATAATTATAAATGTTTTATAAATACTTTGTCAATTAAGTCCTTGTTAAATGTCATTAGTTTTCATATAAAACCTCATCACTTAGAATAAAATAAAAATAATAGACTTGGCTCTGGATTCAAACAATAGTCTTTTTGCTCCTAACAATTATTTGATGTCATAACCTAAAGGAACATGACAAAGCATTTTATATAGTCTCCTTCAGTTGGTTCAATCTACCAGAGATCCTTTTCAACCTTGTGTTTTAGAATACTTAGCATGTTTTCCATGACTCATTTAGGAAGCAAGCAATCAGGAAATTAAAAATTGTCTTTTCATATCTGTAAGGGTGAGAGTGGTTTATATAGGCTTCTTTTAAATGCTTTACTTATTTTAATAACATTATTAATTTGCTGTAGTTTTTTGTTTTGTTTTGTTTTGGGTTCCTCATATGACTTTTTTTAGTATAATAAAATCATTGGACCTATAGGTTTCTTTGAAAAAT
The DNA here is from genome assembly GCF_964194105.1 of Spermophilus citellus. Classification (NCBI taxonomy): domain Eukaryota; kingdom Metazoa; phylum Chordata; class Mammalia; order Rodentia; family Sciuridae; genus Spermophilus; species Spermophilus citellus. The sequence goes on along the minus strand of NC_138196.1, from coordinate 67,345,573 downwards.
AACACAGTGCCTCTTACCCTTCTAATAGTTTTTCTGTCCCACTGATAGTCATGAAATACAGAGTAGCTTATAAGTTCATAACTGCCCCACTAACAACCTGGACACAGTGCAGAAAGATGACTGATAATTTATCATGTTCAGTGTTACTTTACTGACTGGTAGAATTGTTGGGAAGAATAAAGGTTTTTGGGGTCCGGGTGTGTAGGTTTCTATGCTAAACTGGCCTGGAAGATGCTCCCCCTACAAAGAATTGGTCACTGTCTCCCTATATTGAAGGGATGATCAAATAAGTAACATATTCTAGTACAGCTCTGTTATCAACTTTGGATCGTATAGTTACATTTTTGTACTCTCTTTTATGTGGTATCTTTAGCATTTGTTTGATCAAATGCATGGCTGGATTAATTTGGATTTTGCCTTTCAGGAAATAGAGAAAGCTTCTGGTTTATCTTATTTTGATGCTTTTTGTATATTATTTATGCACCCTAGCTTATGTAAAATCATGTTCCATGGGTTACTGCTAAACCGATTAGCATGCATGGAGGTTGTATGTGAAGCTCCAGTGTAGGGTAAGTATTGACTTATTTACATTATTTGTCATTGCACATGTGTCTAAAATTTGGGTATTCCTAGATTCCTTTAAATCACTTTCTAGAATCAGACTACATATAACTGAATGGTAGTCCTCTCCCTCAGTATTCATTAGAAATAAATATGGATCAAGATGTATGTTCATACATTATTATGACAATTGTAGAGAAGGGAACTCTATAGGGGTGTTTATTGAATAGATAATATGTAAACCAATGATCATAGCTGTGTTGCAATAAAACTTTCATGGATACTGAAATTTAATTCATATAATTTTGAGATGCCACCAAATATTACTTACTTTTTATCACACCCTACTATATTGAATATTTAAAAAAACATTCTTAGCTCTTCAGTTTCTGTAAAACCAGACTGTCATCAGGATGCTGTTCCCAAGTCTAATATTTGTTTATTTGTTTGTTTGTTTTTGCCACTGTTTTAGGAAGAAGTAAGGCTACAGAACAGTAAGCACTTTCTTTCCTGAATCAACAAGGAAGAAAGTCCTCCCTGACACCAAAATATCTTTCTCAGTTTAATATGTGTATACATTAGGTCAGATCACTAAAATTTTTATTCAATTTGTTATAACTTAGTACTACCATAAATCATGTAAATATGTGGAGCAATCTTAACATAATATCTAAAATATATTGCACTTTAACACAGTTAAAAAATAAAAAAAATAAACTGAGTGTGGTGGTACATGCCTGTAATGCCATCAGCTTGGGAGGCTCAGACAGGGGGATCACAAGTTCAAAGCCAGCCTCAGCAATGGCAAGGCACTATGCAACTCAGTGAGACCATGCCTCTAAATGAAATACAAAAATAGGGCTGGGGATGTGGTTCAGTGGCCGAGTGCCCCTGAGTTCAATCCCCAGTTACAGCCTCCCCCCAAAAAAATAAAAAAATAGAAAATATTTTCTATACTTCTTGATTTCAAGTCAGACTTCATTTATTTAAAATAAAATTACTGAGACTTGGGGTGTAGCTCAGTGGTTGAGCTCTTTCCTAGCATGCATGTGACTTTATGTTCAATCCCGAGCACCTCAATAAATAAAATTTTAAAAATAGTGCTTGAGTAAATTCTTTAAAATTTTTTAACTTATAGTTCATTAAGCATAAAATCTCTATCTGGGGATTGAAAGTGTGAGGAAATCAATAAAAACGTAATTCTCAACAAAATACACATTGAAGTCAAGTGCTTGTGAAATTTTTAACCTGCAAGATGAAAAAGTTTCAAAGTTCATTCTGCCTTAAGGTAACTAAAGGGAATCATACGAAAGCATTACATTTGCTCCATTTTGGTTTTGTTTTTGTTTTGGGAAGAGGGCTTTTCATTTTCATTTTGTGTTACAACTCACTTTATTTTTATTTTTTTTTATTTTTCTTTTTTTATTGTTGGTCGTTCAAAACATTACATAGTTCTTGATATATCATATTTCACAGTTTGATTCAAGTGGGTTATGAACTCCCATTTTTACCCCGTATACAGATTGCAGAGTCACATCATTTACACTTCCATTGATTTACACATTGCCATTCTAGTGTCTGTTGTATTCTGCTGCCTTTCCTATCCTCTACTATCCCCCCTCCCCTCGCCTCCCCTCCCCTCTACTCTCTCTACCCCCTATACTGTAAATCTTTTCTTCCACTTGTATTATTCTTCCCTTACCCCTCACTTCCTCTTGTATGTAATTTTGTATAACCCTGAGGATCACCTTCCATTTCCATGCAATTTCCCTTCTCTCTCCCTTTCCCTCATACCTCTCATCCCTGTTTAATGTTAATCTTCTTCTCATGCTCTTCATCCCTACTCTGTCCTTAGTTACTCCCCTTATATCAAAGAAGACATTTGGCCTTTGTTTTTTAGGGATTGGCTAGCTTCACTTAGCATAATCTGCTCTAATGCCATCCATTTCCCTCCAAATTCTATGATTTTGTCATTTTTTAATGCAGAGTAATACTCCATTGTGTATAAATGCCACATTTTTTTTTATCCATTCATCTATTGAAGGGCATCTAGGTTGGTTCCACAGTCTTGCTATCGTGAATTGTGCTGCTATGAACATCGATGTAGCAGTGTCCCTGTAGCATGCTCTTATTAGGTCTTTAGGGAATAGACCAAGAAGGGGAATAGCTGGGTCAAATGGTGGTTCCATTCCCAGCTTTCCAAGAAATCTCCATAGTGCTTTCCAAATTGGCTGCACCAATTTGCAGTCCCACCAACAATGAACAAGTGTACCCTTTTCCCCACATCCTCACCAGCACTTGTTATTGTTTGACTTCGTAATGGCTGCCAATCTTACTGGAGTGAGATGGTATCTTAGGGTGGTTTTGATTTGCATTTCTCTGACTGCTAATTATGGTGAGCATTTTTTCATGTACTTATTGATTGATTGTATGTCCTCCTCTGAGAAGTGTCTGTTCAGGTCCTTGGCCAATTTGTTGATTGGGTTATTTGTTATCTTATTGTCTAATTTTTTGAGTTCTTTGTATATTCTGGATATTAGGGCTCTATCTGAAGTGTGAGGAGTAAAGATTTGTTCCCAGGATGTAGGCTCCCTATTTACCTCTCTTATTGTTTCTTTTGCTGAGAAAAAACATTTTAGTTTGAGTAAGTCCCATTTGTTGATTCTAGTTATTAACTCTTGCGCTATGGGTGTCCTATTGAGGAATTTGGAGACCACCCCCAGAGTATGTAGATCATAGCCAACTTTTTCTTCTAACAGACGCCGTGTCTCTGATTTGATATCAAGCTCCTTGATCCAACTCACTTTAAACAAGTATGCAAATATATCTATTCTATATCCTAATGGAAAATCAAATTACCTTTTCTACTGGAAGTTACAGACATAAATTTACAGAACCACTTGAGTGAATGATTAGTAGATAGGCTTTTCTGAAAGCTCAGAGAATTTCTTATATAAAGATTATTGTTTGAATAGCACATCTATCACTGTCATCATGAAAAAATAAAGGATGACATAATAATCTCTTGGTGAAGCTAAATTTTACACACCCTTAGACTGGAATGAAACAAAGATGTTGCATAAATGGTGGAGCTTTACTAAATATAGAACATGACAAGAAATTAAAAAGCAGTTTATGAATTATTCATTGAGTTTCCCGTTGAATAACTGGGGGAATCCTGCTAGTTCTTAGGAGCATGTCAGCACACCCAGCCACCTAGCTCACCTGGACACCTCTGCTGAGCATCAGTCTTCTCAAGGATGTGAGGACAATTATGCATTTTTTTAACAAAAAAAATGTCACTATTGGCATTTCTCTCAAGCTCTATTCTCCAGATCTCATTTCAAATAATTTTGTGGGTAGGTTTGTAATCCATTTTGTCTGATGACCTGTTAGTTTTTAGGCGTCTATCTTTGAGCCTATTTTAAAAGTTTGCTTTCATCTCCATGCAACTCTACTGCTAGTAAGAGAAGTTTTAATTTTTGCCCTTACCCTGTGACATTGACCTCTTCCTCTAAATGTGAATCTGGAGAAACTAGCAGTAGGTGATTAAATGACGATTATTTACAGACAAGAAAAATTCCCAGGTTCTCTTGTTTGATTGTAGTAACTAGTGAACTGTATAGTCAAACTCTGCACAAAAAGACCCTCTGGATTGTTTTCAGAAGAGTAACAATCCTATTTAACATACAAAAACAAGAAAGGGAGTGCCTGTCTAGATTCAGCATTTTCATCAGGTACAAAACCTTTAGAATGATTTATTTTCAAGCTTTGCTGTGCTTAAGTCCCTCAAAAGAACTGTGCCCTGTGGCAGCATGCAGTAGGTTCCCTAAAAAAACATAAAGTGTATATTTCATAACTGCAAATTATGACGAAAAGGCTTTAAATAAGTTCAGCTAGATAATGTGGGTTTAACTATGCCCAGCTATAGCACTGAAAAGTTCTAGAAAGTCTTCTTCTGTGAGAGTATTATACAACTTTGAGTAGTAAAAATATTCCATAATTTTTTTTAAATAGAACAAAAAAGTGAAGCAAAGCAAAGCAAAACAAAACAAAAAGCAATCCTCCCTGGGTTTCCATTTGATGAGTCATACTTTTTTGCTCATTAAGCAATTGCATAATGACAACAGTGACTTATCATTCATTACTCGTGGTAAGATTTTAAAATGACATAAGCAATGCATACTCTGTATGCAAAATGTGCACACCTTACAACTCCATAGCTTCCAAGCATTCACAGACAACAGCTTACAAAATTTTAAAAGAGATCCTTATATACTGAAATAAGTTATAAGCAGTGAACTGAACTTCTCTTCATAGTTATTGCCACGTTTAGGTTCAATGCATATTTCATTATTTCAAGTCCCAAAGCAAAAAATATACAAGCAGCAATTGAATGGTGAGCGACCTCTACAATTAATTTTAAAAGATAATTTTAAAATTCATCAATGAGAACTACACAACATTGTTTCATTCATTACTGTGATTCAACAAAATCAAGTTTTTTTTCTGCATAATTCTGATTTGATTTTTTTCGATTGCTAGTTAATTTACATCATTGTCCCATAAACATTTTTTTCTATTTGTGTTGAACAGGACTTTAAAAAATATTTTCAAAATCAATATAAATTGGAATAGCAAGAAATTAGATATAAAGAAATAAATGCTAAGGAATAATTAAGTTACATTCTACTTAAGGTTTATATTCTACATAATAATGAAATTTATAAACTTCTGTTGAATTAAAGATTAACTTATCCTAATGATGTCCTATTTTTTTAATTCTGACTAATCATATTATATTTAAAAAAGTTCCTTTAACATTTTATTGGAAATCCTAGATAATTCTATAACATGAGAGAATAAAATAAAATGAATTTATTTTGCTCACAGATGACATGATTATATAGAAAATCCAAATGTATCTCAACAACAATAAAACTCCAGGAACCAATATACCAGTTCTAGGGTAGGATTAATATATAAAAGTCAATTATTTTCCTATTTGTCTGAAATGAATGAGTGGGATTTAAATTTTAAATATAATGGCATTTTACATTAGCACCCCGCAAAATGAAATTACTCAGTATGCATCTAACCAAATATTCATAAGATCTATATGAGATATAGTCTCTCCCTGTTGCCTGAGCTGTCTTTCTGTGTCCTGATCGAAAATCTTGACCATGCTGTGTGTGACTCAGCCATCTTCAAGTTTTTCCAAGAAAGTCTGACCTCAAGCTGTGAGCTTGTAGATTCATAGACACAAATAAAGTTGTTTAGAATTTTGTCCAAAATATAACAATGAAAGAAGAAAGCTGGTCCCAGACTTGAACAAAAATTTCTCAAGCCATCATATAAACTCCAAGATTCTACCTCCTCACTATGGACGCATCTAGATGGAACATCCCTTTTTTACTCACTGTCAGTCATGAGGCTAAGCTGCAATTCTCTGTAAATTTCCCCTAATAAATGTTTTGCACTGATTATTCTGGAGGTTAGTTCTTCTTGGTTTGTAATCCCAATGGGCCCCTTGTTCACAGTATTTGAGCAGTCCTGTGGGAATTCCCTTGCTGCCAATTTTAGGATTACTTTAATCAGGTTTAGTAGGACAAAACAGAAAGAAAACAACAACAAAAATTTTGATGAATGAACTCAGAGGAAATAAATTAATGGAGAGATATTTCATAGTCATGAACATAAATATTCAATATTGTCAAGATGACAGTTCTTCTCCAATCAATCTGTAGATTCTATGCAATCCCAATCAGAGTCCTCACAAGTTGTTTTTTTAGACATTGAAAAACTGATTCCAAGGTTTAAATGGAGAGAAAAAAATAAAAATAAAACAAGAATACCCCCCCAAAATATATTGGAGGACATAAACAAAGATGAAAGACTGACACTATCTGACTTCAAGACTTAGATAAAACTAAGGAATCAACAAAATGTGGTATTAGTAAATTGTTTACTTAGACAAATGGATTAATAAAATAGGGAACCAAGAAACAGATCCACATAAATATAGTCAACTGACCTTTAACAAAGGAGCAGAAGTAATTGAATATTTAAAGTATAGTCTTTTAAACAAATTGTGCTGGGACAATTAAATATTCAGAATGAATGAGTGAATGAATGAATGAATGAATAAGTAGATCTTACATCAAAAAGTGACTTGAATCTTATACCCTTCACAAGAGGTATCTCAAAATGGACCACAAACCCAAATATACAGCACAAAACTATAAACTCCTAGGAAATAACATAAGAGAAAATTTACTTGATGTTAGGCTTGGCAAAGACACAAAGATAAAATACAAAGGCAGAACCCATCAAAGAATTGATAACCAGGACCTCATTAAAATTAAACATGCATTCTATATGAAAAACATTGTCAAGAGAATAATAATAAAAAGCCATAAATTATAAATAAAATAACTTTTTATCTCAAAGCTTTGGTGGGAGAGAGGGATAGGGTAGTAAAGATTGAACCATAAACAGAAAGCAACAAAATATAAAATTTGTCAACATTCCTTTTTTAATTAATTAATTTATTGTTGTAGGTGGAAACAATACCTTTATTTTGTTTATTTATATGTGGTGCTCAGGATCCAACCAAGGGCCTCAAACAAGCTAGGTGAATGCTCTTCCTCTGAGCCACAACCCCAGCCCTTCAACATTCCTTTTAATGTCTGTGCGGTGTGTAGGATGTTTAAAACATCAACATTGGTTATATTTTCTTCTCTTATTAAAAGAAATAAGTGTTTGTATGTCTAAAAGAGCTCTTCTTATGAAATTATAGAAATTCTGTTTAATATTCTCTCCTTGTTAAAAGGGGCAAGGATATCCACAATTTGATTGACAGCTATTTAATAATTCTACTAGCACCATAAAAAAGTTAAAAAAAATAAAAAGCAACCTTTCGTGATAGAAGATAAATCAAAGAAAAATGACTAAAAAGAAAATTGTGCACTATGAAAAGGTCGAACACGTAGATTTACATAGATGGCACTTATGGAAAACATTTGCATTTCCTGTCAAGTGATCATAAGATGAAGCATAGACAAGAAAGTTGACATACATTATCCTAAAAGACATGTGCCTTCATGAAAACAATTTATCTTTGCCCTCAAATATATTTTGATTTTTAAATTGCTAAAATCACTTTTAAAACTTGTTTTAAATATAAAACAGTTTCTAATTAGATTCATCACTAAATATTACAAATGTGTCAACTTGCCATTTGCCGAAAATACTCAACTTGCTGTTTTAGGAATTCCTTTCATGTCTTACTCTGCCCTTCTTATAGATACATGAATATATACACACAGGACTTTCTGTATTCACTTCTAGCTTAGATGTACTAGGAGCAAGAAAACCTTTGAATGTCTTTGGTACTACAAAGGGAATATTATTTTAAAGAAATTTTTGGTGTATGTAAAGAAAAATTTACATTACTTAATATTTACTTTTGAATCCCCTGGATATTAATTTTATTTATCATCAGTTATCCACAGTATAAGTTCTTTTAGAAAAAATATTTGTGCATATTATTCAGAGCTATATGCCCTCTGACAAGAATAGTCCTGAATATTTAAATGCTCAAAAATATATATTTAAAAAGTATGAATAACTGGCTTTACTTGTTATCTTTTCTTCACCTTCAGCTGCTTTATTGATCAGAACATTCAATTTATACTATGTTTATTTTTACTGAAAATTTTATTTGTTTTATATTTATAACATGGTGTATTTTTGATTCTAACTTAGGAACGAGTGACATAGTTCAAGGCTGTAAGCCCTTCTAAAAAGAAGGGAGGGGGGCAGATGAAGTGGTGCACTCCTGGAATCTCAGCAACTTTGGAGGCTAAGTCAGAAGGGTCACAAATTCAAAGCTATCCTCAGCAATGGCACAATATTAAGCAAATCAGTGTGAACTGTCTCTAAGTAAAATGTAAAAAAAAAAAAAATAGTGCTGGGGATGTGGCTCAGTGGTTGAGTGCTCCTGATTTCAGTCCCACAAACAAACAAACAAATAGAAAGGAGATTTAGAATCAGGTTCTCAATAGTCATTATTCAGAAAAGTGTCAGGAATCTGCTTGTTGCACCCTCTCCTTTTCTATTGGGTCTTCCCTCCCTCTGTTGGTCTTTTAGATCTTTTATTCACTTCCTGTCTCATCACCTCCACACCCTGAACAAACCCATTTAAAGTCAGTCCGGGAATACAATAGCATAGCAAAAGATAATCTGAATTGTAGTCTCCTAACTGTTGCCAATTTGAGTTTCTCAAATTTCATATGCATTACTATTATTGTTTCTGGAGAATCACCTTTGCTTTCATATTTTGTGGGTACAACCACACCCCGAATCACAGAAATAAGCCTGAAAATGTATTAATTCACTGCATTTTAACTTTCCAATGTTTAATAAATTCACAATTTGTAAAAAAGACACAAAGATGTTCTAAACAATGTTCACTAAAAGATGTTTCATTATCTTGGAAATATTGGCAAGCTGCATGACTTTGATAAAGAAGGAACATTTTCTTGGATACTAATCTTCAGTCATATTCTAGACTTTCCCTGTCTCAGTGTTCAGGCATTGTCCCAGAACCTCACATTTCCAGTCAATTGCAGGCTAAGCTCTAACTCCAATGGCATGCAAACTTAGCAAAACTATAATGACAAGCCAGCATGCACTAAAATATTAATTTTATCTGCTGGGCTGCAATCCCAGCAGCTGAGGAGGCTGAGGCAGGAGGATAGGGAGTTTAAAGTCAGCATTAGCAAAAATGATGCTCTAAGCAACTCAGTGACACGCTGTCTCTAAATAAAATATAAGATAGATAGGGCTGGAGATATTGCTCAGTGGCTGAATGTCCCTAAGTTCAACCCCCAGTACAAAAAAAAAAAATTCATTTTATCTTTGAAATGAGCCTTGATTTTAAACAAAACATCTTTCAGAATATCACCAATTAACTCCTTTAAAGTTGATGTATGTTTTACAAATAAGATATAATATGTTGGGAGATTTTTGTCATCAAAATGCCAATTTTAGTTTTCTTATTCTTTAAATTTTTAAACTGAGCCCTTGGAATGCAGTTTTTCATCATTTCTTATTCCTAATATATATACTTTAAAGGATATAGTTTTACCACTAACAAAAATTTAGCTAGAACACAAATGTATTTGCAGTCTGATATTAGATCTTTTTAATATTGTTCTGTTAAAATATTTTCCAAACTTAGTTGTGGTTTTCATTGATAATGATCTATTTAAAAGAATACTATGTAAATAAAAAATATTTAGGGATTTTTCTAGCTACTTCTTTCATTAAATACTTTTAGTTAACTCCATTGTAGTTAAAGGACATAGCATGATAATTATTTGAGATTTATTTAATAACCCAAAATAGCTGTACTGATCTCCACAAAGGGCAGACTTTTAATATAAACTTCAGTAAGGACCTTCACAGGCAAAAGTGTTTAAAAGAGCTGAAGTCACAGAGATTATCCCATAGCAAATGGGCATGGAAAATAATTCTAATGATCTTCAGTGCTAAGGAGCAAATGAGTGTAATGATAAAATTTCTGGAATTAGAAAATAAAAAAGTGACCTTTCACCAGCATTTGAATGGAGACTCCTACACAACGTGGGATTTGATCAAGCTGTGAACAATGTGTAAGACGTATATAGGAAGAGTATATTTCTCATAAAAATTGTTTTGTAACTGTGGTTGTTCTAGTTTGGCTGAAAGAGCCTTTTGTTTAATCCAGGAAGTGGTGGGAATCTCAGTGGGAGGAATAATTGGAGTTAGGTAAAGATGTTTCAAGATTTTTCCATGAAGAATTGTGAGTTCATAGTTTTGAACAGAACTTTTTAAACAATTGGTTATAAGAAGGGGACTTTGAAAGATTAGTACAGGAGGATGGCAGAGGGAAATGCTGTTAAGGAAAGAATTGCTGAACTCCAAATAAATGATGGTACGAACACAGAAGCTGAGGAAACTGTAAGAAAGAGGCAGACTTAAAGATACTTGTGAATGGAACATTGACGTAATTATTGGTTGAGTAGGTAAAGGAATAAGAATATTCTTTATTAAAAATTAGAAAAGTATAGTTACACATGGTAGTTGGGTTCATTTTGTCAAAAGATACATGCATAGAATTTGATATCAATCACATTCTTCTCCACTATTCCCTCCCTCAGACTATCCTTCCTCTACTGATCTTCATTTCACTTGTTTACTTATTTTGTTTTGATTGACAGTCTCTATATATACATAAAAGTGAATTTCCTGTGTTATATTTATATATGTACATAATGTGGTTTTGTTAAAGTTAATGAATGAGAATATTCTTTCATTTGGGGAATGTAAAATTTTGTTACTAAAAAAATTAAATAGAAAAGGTAGGAACTATAGGTTTAAAAGTACTTAGTTGTTGTAGACATTTTGTATTTCAGATGGTGATGATCAACCTGGTAAAAAAATGTTGAGCAGGAAATTGCAAGTTTGTAATTTGAACACGTAAGTCATCATAAGTATGAAATTTTCAAATTTAAGGTAAGAAATGTACAGTCAATGGCTTCAGCTTGGACCACAAAGGAAATCTAGGGAAAATATAAGAGCCTGAGAAAAAGAGAATAAAGAAGGGTGATATATGCATATGAGACATATTCATATTTAGGAGATGAGAGAATAAAAGTGGAAAATTAAAAGGCTAGAAAACACATGTCAGTTATAAGTACAATACAATACTAGTAGTTAACTACATTCCACTTAAATGAAAATGGTAATCATATAGGTTAATATTGCACATGTCAAGGAAGAAAAGAATTCCAAGCAATGAACTGCTATTATTCAAGGGCAAATACCTCAGTGGTCAAGATAAATGGTACTGGTATTTTTCGGGTACCTACTATGTGTCTGATGAGAGGGTGGGGGGCAGATAGAGAGACTCTCTTAAGTTCCTATAAAACCTATAATGTGAGTATTATAATCTATATGTATAAAATAGCGTTAGAGGCGCTATATAGTTAAAAGGCACTTCCATCCAAGGCTGCTATAAAAAGTGGAACCTGTATTCATTCTGATTCTAAAAGTACCCTCAGAAAGACAAGAAACATTTTAGTAATGCAAAGTAATTGGAAACTAATCTTTTGTTAGCCTTGAAAGAAATGAAAACAGATTGCAAAACCTTACTTGGAGGATGTAGGTAAGAGCTGATGTATATCCATAAGATAGATTCATTCTTTTCTTTTTCATTCTTTCAAAAAATGCATATCTACTATTTACTGTGCAAAGTGAATTATGCAAAATGTTGGGAATAAAAGAAGCTGGCATAAACACAATAATAACAAAAAGCAATAAAAAGCAAGTATCACAAGGATTTTATCCTTCTGAAGAAAAGTGTAGAGTGGGAAACAATTGTGAATTATATGAAAATCTAAGTCAATGTAAAATCGTGACTAGGATCATACAAGGAAGGATACAGTAATTCTGTGATGGAAAAGGATACCTGAGCTGGAATCTGAAGGAAGGAGTTATTTATTAGACAAAACATGTCTGTGGAGAACCAGTAGTTCAGGAATATATATTGTATAGAGCTCAGTAAATACTCAATAGAACCGGTTTATAAATTGCTCCTATCCAATGCCCTTAGTCCTATTTAAAATAGTTCAAAACCAGAGTATTCATCATAATATTCCAAAAAAGTCATAATATATTTCTTTTAAGTAGGAAAAATGATATTTCAAAAAATATATTTCCAACAAAATTGGTTGACATAATTGCATTTATTTTCTCTTGCTAAAGTCATTGCTGCTAATGTGATATCAATGATATAAATGAATAGCTATAGTGGCAAAAAAATATCAAAATTATTGTGTACTAGAAATGTATACAGCAAAAACCTTTAGCTGATTTTACTGTTTTCTAGATTTTCTTTGGCAAGTGAGCAGAACAATTGATTTATGATACCAAACTTTAACTTCTGTGACACTACAAGGAAGACATTTAAAAGAGATTAATAAATGGGGCCAGTAGGGGTAAAAATGCAATGGTTAAGTGTTTTGCCAAGCATGGTAAACACTCAAATTAATCAATAATATCTTTTCTATCATTGCTGTAACAACCTAGGAATGATTTTCAGGAAAGAAGTATTATTTATTCTGGGGATTTGGTTATTCTTGTCACCATCACAATATAGTAATCTGTAGGAATCACCTTTGAAGTACACATCTGGCCTGGGCTTTGGACACCATAGTCTGCATACCTCACCTCCACTTCAGGGCCACCTAACTCTCCTACAAATAAATGTGGACCCCTCACTCACATGTGGTAAAGGTTAATATAAATCCAGGGAGGACAGTAGACAGAAGTGTGGCAAATTCCCTAGAAGGTAGGAAAATCTTATCAATTTTCACAAGATGTTAGAAACATAAGAAAGTATGATTGGAATATGTGGACAAAGAAACTTGAAAAAAAAAGACCTTTTTCCATTGTGATTTTTGTCCCAGAATTAAAAAACAAAACAAAACAAACAAATAAACAAAAAAAAAAAACACTGATATTAAGAAAAATAATTAGGTTAGTAACTCCAGGACAAAACCAAAACTGTCTGAATGGGTTTATTCCATAGACATTGTCATTGTTTTCCTTTTTATCAGTTGTAGTATTATTCCCTCCCATCATGCTCTGAAAGATAAAATAGTACCAAAAAGAGAAAATTTTAACTACAGTTCTATCCTTGTACCATTTTAGTATCATTGGGAAGGCACTCTCTAAACTGATTCTCTGAGATGCTTGTTTCTTGGCTAATGCCTTTGTGTGGACCTTCCCCTTGAATGTGAACTTAAATCTTTGACTTGGTTCTAATATTTAGAATAGATCTAAAGTGATGAGATGTCACCTCTCTGATTAGGTTACAGGAAGGGCATGGTGGGCTATTTCAGCCTCCTTTTAGTTTACTCTCTCAGAACACTCATTGTGGGGAGAAAGCAACCATACTGTGAGTGGCCTTCAGATGAGGTTCCTAAGGCCTGGTAAGAACTGAGACTGTAGACTGATAGTCAGTGAGGTGCTGAAGCCTACCAAGAACCTCTTGGGTGAGCTTGGAAGAGGATCTTTCAGCCAGTCTTGAAATGACTCCTGTGTAAGCCAACAGTTGGAGGCAACCTCATAAGAGACCTTGTACAGAAGTACCCAACTAAGCTTCATCTAGATTTCTGACCCATTTAAACTGTGAGATAATAAATGTTTGCTGTTTCTAGTCACAAAGTTTGACAATATCTCCTTGCACAGTCATGAAGAAGTAACATAATTTTATTTAATATTTCAATATATAATTCCATAAATATATGGAAACATTACCTTACTTCCTTCAGTCTTTTCCAACAAAATAAACAGACATCAAAATGTGTTTCATAAAACTATAGTTTTAGTTAAAATCACTTACTATTTCTATGTCTTGAAAAAAGTTTAAGGAATTGGCTTACTGAAGTAAAAGAAACACAACCTCTGGAAATATTGAGAAATATTTCTCCTCAAAACAACCTCTGATATTCATAGAACATCATTTGATTTTAGAAACAAATGGAAAGTATTCTATTGAGTCAAAATGTAAATAAGCAAAAAACTCAAAAGCTATAAGGCAGAAAAGATCAGACTAAGAATACCCTATGGAATATGCCTTAATACTTAGATGGTATCACAGGTGTTGATATTTGCATGATACATTCAAACAGAATTTATAGCAACTTAGCAGCTGCACTCTAAATAGTGTCTTATAAAAAGTCTATTAAGCAATAATTGCTATTCAATATTCATGACTTAATGAAAGTGACTTGTTGCAATTTTAAGCCATTTTAGAATCATCATTATCTAAAACTTTGACACGTAGAAGCTGTTTATATCAGTCTGAGAGAAAAAAAAATGTGCATGTATTCTTTTTAACCTCCCCCCACTTCATATTAAGAAAGTAGAAAGCAAAGCATCATATTCCATTTAAATATTTTTTTGGTGTATGTTTGTATGATTTTAACAAGAAGATTTTTAAAAGTTCTATTTTATGTTATTGACAGCTTGCTATACAGAGGCTTTACATTCACATTGGCAAGAATGACCAATTAGAAAACATTTCATTTTATGCTTATAATGTAGGTTCTGATAATTTTTAAATATGAAAATAATAATGACTTTTGTAAAATTTATAAATAAATTCCAATATGTTCAGAGAAAAGATATCTGCTTAATGTCCAGTCATGTGAAAATAGTCAACTCCAACCAGTTGCAGCCACTGGTCATACAGATACTTGTTTGAAACTCATCAGGGAGGAAAAGACACATTGATAAAAGCATATCCTATGGAAGTATAAGTTTAAAAGAGACTATAAAAGACAAAGGGGAGTGTGAAAGGCTATATCAACATTTTGGTAAAAAAGATGTATCAAAAAATCACAGAAAGCTTAGGCTACCATCAACCTCAACTAGTTCAGTTATTATAGTTTGGTAAAAATAGATGGAAATGGGAGGATGCTCATCTGATTTGCCTATACAGTGTTTCTATTTTGCTTATATTCTGTAGCAAATTTAAATATTTCAAAATATGAATGAAAGGTATAATCTCATTACTTGTGTTATATAATTTGCACATAGA
Organism: Spermophilus citellus; assembly: GCF_964194105.1. Taxonomy (NCBI): domain Eukaryota; kingdom Metazoa; phylum Chordata; class Mammalia; order Rodentia; family Sciuridae; genus Spermophilus; species Spermophilus citellus. The sequence continues at coordinate 67,330,359 of NC_138196.1, read as the reverse complement.
TTATACTTTTCAAGTTACAAGTTTTAAAAAAGAAGGTTGTGAAGATTAACAAGGGAAAATAATCTTAATAGCATTAGAATTGTGCGACAGCAAAACTTTTTCATATATATATACCATACTCTTCAGAGCTGAGATTTTTTTTTACCTCCAGAAAACTGGACCATACAAAGCTGTAAATATCAGTTGCTAATAGTAAAGCCATGATTTCCCTAATACTCACTCTTGTGTCTATTTTTTTTATAAAGATCTATCTCCATGTAGACAAAACAATTATCTGAGTGAAGAAACAAAAACTGATACATTACTTCCCCATACCCCTTAGTCCCTATTATGGTCTGGATCTGTGGTGTCCCCCAGGAGCTCATGTGTTCGAAGTTGAGAGACAAAATGACTGGGTTAGGACAGCCTTACCCTAGTCAAAGCATTAATCTCCTTTAATTAACTGGGTGGTAACTGTAGGTTACTAGGTTGGGTATGGCTGGGAGGGATGGGTCCCTGTGCATGTGCCTTTGGGGTATATATCTCATTCCTGGTGAGCCAAGTCTGTCTCCCTCTGCTTGCTTGGTGCCATAAACTGAGCAAGTTTCCTGTTCCATGCCCTTCCACCATGATTTTCTGTCTCACCCCAGGCCAAGAGCAATAGAAGTAGTGGTCTGTGGAATGAGACCTGTGAAATTGTGAGCCCCAAATGAACTTTTCCTCCTCTAAAATTGTTCTTTGTCAGGCCTTTTGGTCACAACAGAGAAGAGGCAAGTTTTGCTGTTTGTCTCAATGATAATCTTTTTAGCAAATGAAAACAATCCAGAATCATACCCTTTTCATTGAGTTGACACTTTCATCAATAGTCCTATAATCTGAAATAGGTCCTCAGTTTTCTACTTTTTTCTGTGATGTTTGTTCCTTTGAACATTATAGGCCAGTTATACTATTGAGTGTTTCTCAATTTGGGGTTGTCTGATGTTACTTCGTGATTAGATTGAGGTTATCGAACTGTTGCAGGATTATCATAGAGGAGATATTGCCTTTCCGTTGCATCATATCACATTTCATTAATAATGATGTTAACTTGGATCATTTGAATATTGTGGTATTTTTACTATTCTTCACTGTCATCCCTAGTTGGACTTTAATTCCCTGCGTAGGGCCATCCATCCATTGGCATAGTTATCATCCTATAATAGTTGTTCCTGGGTAAGTATGACCTGCTTTTATTTTTCAGGTTCCAAAATGCCCCACAATACCATGATCCTAGGAGCACCCTCCACACCCTACAAGCGAACTTCCCTCTCCTTCTGAACTTTCACAGGTTGCCTCATCTAGTGTGAACAACTAGCATGCTACATTTCACCTCAAAGTTTTGAGCTAAATTATTTAGAAGTGTTCAGAGGAAAACCTCCTATTCTCTCCTAACTGCATTTTAAAGAGGTTTTTAAAACCTCTTTTACTTTTCAAATTTTTTTTGTTTTAAATCTACTTATTATGTATTGGTAAAGACCATGAACAACTATAATAACAATATGCCTTTTTATTTATACATTGTTAATTTTTTTTCCATTATTGCCCTTCATTTACTAAAAATGTGCTGGTTTGGACAGTAAATTATGGGTCCTTTACCCATGCTGGCCTTCAGGATGTTGAATATAGTATCAATTTTTATTCATTTTACTTTGATCTATAGGAGCAGCAGCATTATACATAGCTCATCTTTGCCTCCTTCCATGACATCATCACTTGACTTCTAGGAAGCTACACTCTTGTTTATCATTCTGCCTTACTCATTCTGAGTATTCCTTCATAGTTTCTCCTCTTCTCTCTTATGTTTTCATATGCTGGGTTTGCCACAGGTTTCTCTCCTTAGAGCTATTCTCTATTTCACTCACTCTATTGATGATATCTTTCAGTTCAGTGGCTTTAAAGGTCATTTATCTGCTGATACCTGTCATATTTATGTCTTTAGCCTAGACCTTTACCTTGAATTTGAGATTCATATATCCAAATGCCTACTGGGCATTTCCACCCAGAAAACAATGAGGAATTTTAAGTGCAACATGTTCAAAAATGTAGTCCTTCCTCTAAGTTTTTTTCTCTTTCTGCAGACTTGTGATCCCAGGTGTGGACAGTTCAACTGGCTCAAGCCAAAAAAACTGTGGCATAATCTCCTCACACCATATATTCCACCCATTAGTAAATCAGTTGCATGTCCTTTGACATGAATCAAACTGAACCATTTCTTACCACTTTCACTGATATTTTCCTGGTATAAGTCCTGCCTATCTGAATTACTGCAAAATTTAACAGGTAACAGAATTCTGCATTTACCTCCACCATGCTTCCAGTCTCTCTCTTTCCCAGTGCCCCACTTTCAGTACATTCTTGACCCTGTTAATAGAACATTCTCAATATCCAATGCAGGACTGTACTCCTGTATCTGCTCCTCATTTCATTCAGAATAAAGTCAGTATACTCCAGGGACAAGGAAGGCCTTGCATGGTCACACCCTCTCTTACTTCTCTGAGTTTAATTCCCATTCTGGTCATATGGCCTCCGTGACATGCTATGAGCATGCTAGCATACTCCTGCTAACATGTGTAGCCCTATCTCCTTTGCTCCATCTCTCTTCCTACCTGAAATGCTTTTACTCCCATAGCCAACAGATCAGCTTCACTGCTACTTCAAGTCTTGGCTCAAGTCTGACCAGCACAATGAAGTTTTCCTGACCTGTAATCCAAGCTTTCCTTGTCCTAGGCATGCCAGGGCCCTCTTACCCCATCCTACATTTTTGTAACACTTATCCCTTTAAAAAATATTCCACATACTTTATATATTTTCCTTGATGTTTTTGCTTTTCTCTTTGCAGTATAATGCAAATGTAGAAGTAATGGTGACCCATGGAAGTTTTGCTCAAAATGTCTCCTATAAGCCTACAATAAAACCTGGAACAATTTAGATGAAAATATATAGTTGTTGAATACACAAATGAAGACATTTTAATACAAAAAACCACCAATGAAAAATATAAAAAATATTTTATCTAAAATTAACAATAATTTTCTTAGTTTACATCAGTAAGGTTATAACAATACCAAGTTTACTAAAAAGTTACTTTAAAATACTCTTCAATATTATGCTTGATACCTTAACAAAATGATCAAATTTTCAGGCACTATTCCTTAATAAATTAGAAATACTAATTATTTTGCCATAAAAAGGAACTATTTTCAATTTTGAAATGAGAAATCACTATCACTTACATTTTATATTTTAATATCTCATTACTTTGCATTAATTTCGAAAAAGAAGTGATATTTTCATTATGTAAACAAATGAACCAACAGCCTCAGAATTTTCTAGTATTTTTTTAACTTTTGAATTTTTGTGCCATGAATGTATTTTCATAGTTTAAAATACAGAGCATACCTTCAGCACTATTGCACTTATTTTCTAAATTCTAGGATAATCATATTTCATAAAATTCTACAGCAGAAATATTGCATAATTCACTTAGTGTTCATCCATTCAACATTGCACATGCCTGCTTACCAAGGCATTTTTTCCCAATAGTAGCAAAGTTATGCATGCAACTTTTGCCTCCTTTAAATTATTTTCCATTGGGAAAAAGTCCTTATAAATTAGATTTCAGAATGAAAGGATATAATGTATAACTATTATAATTATATCACAGACAATAAAAAAACAGAACAAAACCCCTAGTATCACCTAATTGCTATTCCTTCTTAAATTACCTGTCTTGCATATCATTTTTGTCCTAGTTTTGTTATTTTAATAGAGTAGTTTAAACATTTTATTCTCCTTTTAACATATCTTAAAACTTAATGAATTTTATATATCCTAATGCCTACAATTTGTGCAGTTTTAGTTGCTTTTTTTAGTAAATTTACAGCATTTTGCAGACCTCACCACAATCTAACTTCAGAGCATTTCTGTCATCTCAAATGATCCGTAGTCCCCCTCTGTAGTCATTCTCCTTCCCACATCCCAGGTCCAGGCAACTGATTATCTACTCTTGATCTGCAGTTTACTTTACTGAACAATCCACAGAAATGGAATTGTTCCAGGTGCACTCTTATATTTGATTTCTTTCACTTGGCATGATATTTTCTGGTTTATCCTCGTTTTTACTGGTCTCTGCTGGGGAAATTTTACATGTACCATGTGCATATTCACCAAAATACCTTTTTGGTGTGAACATTTTGATCATGGCTTTTTGTGCAGGCATCTATTACGAAAGATTACTGATATATGAATTTATGATTTACATAATTTATTCTGAAAAATATTTTAAAATATCGTATAAACAAAATTTTTCATTAACAATTCTGGATCTGAATACAAAATTTTATATCTATATAATCTAAATATTTATAAGTATCTGAAAAATAATATGAATATAATTTGTTTTAAGAGTATTGAACTGCCATATAACATTTTCACTTTTCAAGTGTTCTCATTCACTCTCCTGGCCTGCCTACTACTATACTGATTTGACTGATTTGTCATCTTGATAAAAAGATAAATCTCCAACAGTGAAGATGAACTTCTGAGTATTTCAGGACATTTTAATAACCCATCAGCATAACTTCCACTATTTCTGAAAGCAGGCAAATCTAAATTAGTGATGAAGAGTTTTGTTTTACTTTTCAATGCATAATTTATAACGGTATACTCATTGCCTTCAGATCGTGCTCTAACCAAACTTGCATGGTCTCTGATGCTAATGCTTCTGCAGCCCTCTCAGGTGGTGGTTGTGAGCTTAGAACAGAATGGGGGTCTCAATTCTCTGTCACTTCCCCCCTAAAACACCCATTTTTAAATCTTATATACTGGACTTCACCATTCTTTCTTATGATAGACATCAATAGAGCTTTCTCCTAATTATTCCTCAATGGTTACTGCTCCTCATGTATTGTCACTCATTTCAACAGAATTCTTGGTGATTCTGATATCCATATAGACTATATTTTCAATAACTTTGATGACAATGATCTTTTTCTCCACCATTAGCCATTCATTTCTAAAGTCATACACTAGCTCATGTTACTACTAACAGCTATAGGTGTCCGTGATCACAAATCTCAGCTCATTCCCTCTTACATACCCACTGCTTATAATCCTTCCACCCCACCAGCATCTTTTTCATGTCATTTCCCATGCTTATGTCCTTCTTTCTCTTCTAACCCATTGCATAGTCTATAATTACTAAATTCACTTTCCCTGCACACAGTTTCAACTTCCTTGCTTCTTCTCACTTCATCATAGAATTAGAAAAATCTCAAGTTTGCCTTTGTATACATGCATCTGTACATATTTGAGATAAAACACATGTTCCAGTATGTGGTCTTATTTTAAACTAATGGCAACTAAATTCACATGGACCCTAAAATCATAAATTATTATTGTTGTTGTTGTTGTTGTTATTATTATTATTATTATTATTTTGTACTGGGGAATTGAACCCAGAGGTGCTTTATCACTGAGTTCCATCGTCCAGTTCTTTTTATTTTTTATTTTAAGACAGGGTTTCACTAAGTTGCTGAGGGCCTTGCTGAGTTGCTGAGGGCTGCTAAATTCTTAGGCTGGCCTCATACTTGCAATCCTAAATCTCAATCTCCCCAGTCGCCAAGATTACAGGCATGCACCACCATGGCTGGTTTATTTACTGCTTTTCTAGAACATTCACTCTCCACTCCATCTTCAGGAGCACTGTTACACAACAACACATACCTTGTTGCAAACTCTTAATTTTTTTCACTTCCTGAGTCCCTCCTTCTGTCTTCCCCATCCCAGTTACCTGAAATTATATTTTTCTAATTGCGGAAGCAAAATCAATGGAGTTTTTTTTTTAACTCATCTATCTTTCTCTCAGTCTTATGCAAAAGTGGTTGACATTTTCTTCAAACATATTCTGCATCCAGCCACTTCAGTATAGCCTCACTGGCACTAACCTGGATCAAGCCTTGCCATCTCCTCTGGATTATTGAAGGAGCTTTTGAACGAGGTCTCCCAGACCCAACTCTTACCCATTACCCCACAATATTTTCTTAAAGCCACAGTGATCCCCTGATTAACTTAATTACATAATAAAATACATAGAACATGAAAAAGTGCTATGAAGAGTAATTGGGGTGCAAACATTGGAACATCAAGGCCTGGGAAAGGTTGCCAGTTCAATAGACTCACTATGAGAATCTAAATGAATAATAGGCCCTTAAGTGAAGAACTATTTACTTGCTCATTTTCTTTTTTTCTCATTCTATTACAGTGAAAGTTCTAATGGTGAAGGCGGTCTTCCTCTGTTTTTTTGTGACACTCTTTCCTCAGAAACAAGAACTGCATTCCTTCCACAAACATGAAGGACAGTTGCATGGGTCCATGAAAGAAAGTAACAAGATAGAAAATTCAGTTCTTTGTTTTCAATATAAAGTTAGTGTATTGAGGAAAGGGAGGAGAGTGACAAGTTTAAAAACTGGTGTGTAAATCTTTGATAACATTTTATGTTCAATCATAACTACTTTCAAACAGATTAATTTTCATTTATAAAATTTACAAGCATCCAAATGATGCTTTGAGCATAGCATTCATTACCTTTTAATGGTAATATACGCTGCTCATTTGACATCATGTACCTGGTTCCTGCTAAGTTAATGAAGCAAAAAATAGAGAAGGAAGTAAGGAGTGATCAATGAAGATATGGATAAGCTACAAAATAGTCTATGATTTCTGCAACTAATTAATGCTTGTGAGAAATGAGAAAAATAGGTCTAAATGAAAAGACTCAATTCTCAAGGAATAAGGAAAATAAGAGAGAAACATATTGGAAAAAATGTGATGTAGCATTTATAATTAAAAATATAACCACAGCTTTTAGGCCTTTTTAGAGATACATCTGAGAAATTATTTATTAATTACCAAGAGTACTATTATAACTCCAATAAAATTAATTTATGTGTGCCTCATAACATTATATGATAAAGGAATAAAGGAAATAATGATGAGAAAGTAAACACAGAATTTAATTAAAGGAGTAGACAGAAAAATATTAAAATTTTCTATTTCCCCTTTATGGCTATTTTCAAAATGAAACACAATAAAAGCATATTAAACTAATAATTGAAACATTTTAGTCCAATTAGATGTAATGATTTTGGAACTCATTCATAATGCTACTCCTAAGTATAAACCTAATAATGCTTAATTTTTTTAAATTTTCCAGTTACCAAAGTAAAAATGTGCTCATTATGAAAATATTATACAGTATAGAAATGTTTGATTTGAAAAGTTAGATACCTTGCAAACTCAAGGATTTCATTTTTAACAATATTGTGATTATCAGTTCAGAATTTTTCACTTAACCATCAAAGCATGACTTTGTGCAGATTGATCAGAGGATTACAAAGGTGAAAAACATAAGGAGAGGTATAGACCATAGCAGATTTTAGGTGCTGCTTACTCACATAACAGTAAAGCTATACAGGAGATTCTCTCTGTCTCTCTCTCTCTCTCTCTCTCTCTCTCTCTCTCTCTCTCTCTGTGTGTGTGTGTGTGTGTGTGTGTGTGTGTGTGTACACACATACTGGGGACTGAGCCCAGGGGTGCTCTACCATTGAGCCACATCCCCAGCCTTTTATTATTATTATTATTTTTATTTTGAGAAGGGTGTCTCACTGAGGCTAATCTCAAACTTGAAATCCTCCTGCCTCAGGGTCTAAAGATACTGGGACTACAGGTGGTGCCACTATGCACATCAGAAGAATGTAAATTTTATGAGATACAGAAGAGGGAGAAATAACTTCAGTTGAGAAACACCATAAAAAGATTCACTAATTATAAAAAAAAGTATTTGGAATTTAATCTGACAGGTGGAAATATGTGTCTGTTAACACAGTATATTTATTACCCCAGAAGATAAAATCTTAGTTTTGACAAAAGACTGATAGTGGAGTACAGCTGCCCAAACAATGTTGTGGAATGAAAGAACTTCTCTAGCAGGTCAATCACGTCACTGGGTATGATGACAGTTGGCTAGAATTGTGACAAAAAAGAGGTCCTATCAGCTATATCAGGATGAAAGGGTGTGCTTGTATCCAACTTGTTTCAGACAATGTTTTCAAGGATTTTTGTATGGTAAACCTTGGAGGAGAGACAACATAGTTATCTGAAGCAGAGACCAGGTATGTTTCCTGAGCAGAGCAATGAAAACAGCACATCCCTCCAGGGAAAGGAGTTGGGCAGGTTTGGTAATGTTTTCTATTTAACTTTTTGTTTTTGTTCCTATAACAAACCAAAGTTGTTTAAAATAATACTAATATATTTTGTTTCAGTTCTGGAAATGAGAAATCTGAAATGGGTCTCACAACATATCATCATCAATGACTTCCCTCAGGAAGCTCTAGAAAAAGAATTTTTTTGGTGCTTTTATCTAATACTGATTTATGTGGGTTTGTCTCAGTGTTCTCTGCAAATTGGTGCAACCAATATGGAAAGCAGTATGGAGATTCCTTGGAAAACTTGAAATGGAACCACCATTTGACCCAGCTATCCACTCCTGGGTTTAGACCCCAAAGGCTTAAAAACAGCATATTATAGGGACACAGCCACATCAATGTTTATAGCAGTACAATTCACAATAGTTAAGTTATGGAACCAACCCACGTGCCCTTCAATAGATAAATGGATAAAGAAACAGTGATATATATATATATATATATATATATATATATATATATATATATATATACACACACACACACACACACACACACACACACACACACACACACAATGGAATATTACTCAGCAATAAAGGAGAATAAAATCATGGCATTTGCAGGGAAACGGAATTGGAGAATATTATGCTAAGTGAAGTAAGCCAATCCCCCCCCCCCAAAAAAAAAAAATGATGAATGTTTTTCTCTGATATGAGCATGCTGATCCATAAAGGGGATAGGTTTGTGTATGGGAGGAATGGAGGACCTTTAGACAGGGCAAAAGGGAGGGAGAGAAAGGAAAGGGGAAGGGAGTATGAAAGATGGTGGAATCAGATGGACATCATTATGTAAAAATACATGTATGAAGACAAAAAAAATAAAGAAAAAGAATTTGTTCCTTTACATTTTCAGCTCCTAGAGTCTGTCCACATTTTTGGCCTGAGAACTTCTTTAATTCATTCATGTGTAATGTAATATATTACAAGTTAAGATATAAATTCCCTAGTTAGGTCATTGCATTGTCTATTGAACTCCTTAAAATATTCTGAGATTTCCTCTTGCATGAATGAAACCAACATATGTAAATGTATCTATCATATTGTGGAAATTAGAGCTCAGTGAATTGATGAAAATATTGTTAATTGGGCTATTGCTATTGCTTTGAGTAATAAACCATCCTTTTATCTCTGATCCATTAGTCTGTGTCTTCTTCCAGATTCCATGGAATTGTAGAGGCTACCTGTCAATTAGAGTGACCTCTTAGACATTACATAGTTCTTGTCAACATTTACGAAGAACTAAACCTGAACTTCATTCAAGTCAGGATCAGCATCATGATTGCCAACAGCAATAGGGAATCCTCTGCAGGTAACAAGAATGCAACTTCCAGTTACAAATACTTTAAAAAGAATGTAGGAAAGGAAAGGAAAGAAGAAAGATCCTATCATAGAAGTCATTTAAAAAAATTGTATCTCAATGATAGGCTAACATTTTAGAGTACATTATTATAACATTCCTACATTGGAATGCTTTAGGGGTTCTGTATTTGGCATTGGGGTCCCTGATGACTTCATGGCTGTGGTATGCTTTCCCAGGCTGTGGTGCCTGGGAAAATTTCTGTGCAAAGGCATAGGATGCCCAGTTGCTATGGTAATGCCCTCCATGCTAGAGTCTTATCAGCTTCGACCTTAATCTTAGGCACATAACTCCTGGGAATAAAGAAACTTGCTTGCTTGATAACTACAATGTTTGACCAAGCTCTAGTACTCCCGGAGCTACCCACTTAACAGTAACTTCAAACCATGGACTTTCTTGAGAACTGCACAAAACTCCTAACACTGCATATTGTAACTGTGAAATGTAACTACAAAATAAGCAACCTTACCGATACTCTAAACAATAATGCAGTTATGGTCCTAATGACCTAATGGAACCTATTGGTATAAATAACTGTGGCTGCTTGGATAATGAGCCACTCTGCCACCTTCCCTGTCTCTGCACCTTGTCTGTCTCTCTTTATTATTATTCCTTACAGAATACTATTTAAGAAATCTTTTCATGCACTTTTATAGTCACTGGAAGATTTCAAAAACAGAGAGTCCTATGTATCTTTTGAACATGATTTGCCCTATTTTCCAACAAAGAGCAAATCATTGTCAAAATATGACTATGAGAAATAACAAGTTGAATCACCAGATGAAATTTCAGAGGACTCTGATAACTACAGTTTCATTTTAAAATAAAAGACATCAGCTCATTCCATCACGAAAATCCCAACATACAAGGAGGACAACGTGGTTAGCTTCGAAATTTCCTATTTTGGTTTATGAAGGTCTGTAATTGAATAAATACATTCTTTCCATTCTGCAGTCATTCATACCTTTTATGTGCTGGGTAAAACAATTTACCCCTCTTTGTTGCAGTCTATATTTTCCCAAGTTTATAGCCCTGCCTTTTGTCCAAGGAGTCTGTATTGTCAAATTGTATTTCCTAATTTTTTCAAACCTGAGCTCCACTACCACAGAGCCACTTGAAATGAGACTCCTGATCATTTCTCTGATTATAAAATTTTGTGTCCTGTGCCCTTACAACCACAGGTAAAATCAGTTAAGCAGGACTACCTTGAAAATCAATGGTTTTGGTGGTAGCTAAAAATTCACATTATTTGGATATAAATGTGAGTGAACATGGGTATTTATTCATGGGTATTTGTTTGATGTAATTTGTGTGTGTGTGTGTGTGTGTGTGTGTGTGTGTGTGTGTGTTTGAAATTGAGATGTTAACCAGCATGGCACAGATGTTTCTTTTGTTCTTATTATAAAAAATTAACATTGTTTTCTATCAGTTAAAATTTTGTTCTTGAATAAGCAGATTTAGTGTTAGCACCACAACATCAAGACAATTTTTAAGGCCTTCCAGCAGCAAAAATGCTTTGTATTAAAATTCATTAACTTAAACCCCAGGAGATGATAATGAATAGCCAAGATTCATGTAAAACTGACACTTTCTTTATTTTCTTTATTCAATTTAAAAAAAAATTAAAATGTGCTATTAAATATTCTGCACACAAAATGCTGTTGACTTCCTTTTTATGCAAAGCCCTTGGCTAACATTCCCCACTTTTCAATGGAAGGACATGAATACGAATACACTAGTGGCCTTCTCATTTTTCTTTCTATTTCTCTCTCCCTTTATTATTTTTTTGTAGTAAAAGATGCATTAGTAAAGAACTTCTGTGTCTCGTTTTCATAAAAATGTCTTTATCTTGCCTTCAATAATGAAGGTTAACTTTGCAGAATATTCTGCCTTGGTTTTTTTTCTTTTTTAGCACTTTAAATGTATCAGTCATTGTGCTCATGCTACAATTGTTTCTGATGACAACACAGTTATTATTCCTGTCTTCTTAGTGGAATGTACAGTATTTCTTTGAACATTCATTAGACTTCTTGGATTTGTAAATTCTGTAGTTCACTAACTTTGGGAAATATTTATCACTGCTAATATAAACATTTTTTTTATCATCTTCTTCTCTTTCTCCTCTTCAACAAACTTTATTATTAAAAGCAACTTTAGATTCACAACAATATTGAGCAGAAGGCACAGATTTTTCTCAAGTAACTTTAGTCTCCACTCATGTATAGCTCCATTATCAATATCACCCTTCAGACTCGTATATTTTTTGAAAATGGATCAAACTATATTGCCACTTGTTATCACCCAAAGTTTATAGTTGACACTGAGATTCACTCGTGATGCAAGGTTTATGGGTTTTAGTCAAATATATATTGCAATATTTCCATTATAATATACTGTAGAGTATTTTACCCTGCCCAAAAAAACTTCTATGTTCACTTATTCATCCCATCCTATCTCCAGTTCTGGAAACCAATATTATTTTTACTGTCTCCATTGTACTTCATTTTCCAGAATATTTTATACATGTAATTTTAAAGTATGTAGCTTTTCATAGTAGCTTTGCATTTTTTTTCACTTAGTAATATGTGTTTAAATTCCTCCACATCTCTTTATGAATTGGGAGCTCTTTTTTTCCTTCTTTTTTTTTTTTTAACCAAATAATACTCCATTTTCTGGTACTACCATTTATTTATTTATTCTGTTGGCTGTATCTGTCAGGTATTTTCTTTGAAAAGACACATTCACTTTGTTCATTATTGAGAATATGTCCTCAAAATACCTAAATTTGAATAACCATACTTTTGTTAGTCATGATTTCAGATAGAATTGTTATTCTGTCAAAAATGTGGATAAGTTGTTTCATCTCAATCATATAAGTGGCTTCCCTCTTTTCTTCTTCTACTTATTTTTGTTTGTTTCTTGTGTGTGTGTGTGTGTGTGTGTGTGTGTGTGTGTGTTTGTGTGTGGTTCCAGGGATGTCACCAGGTGCACAGTACCACTGAACTACATACACCATCCTTTTTTTTTTTATTTAAGGCAGGCTTTCACTAAGTTGTTCATCCTCTCCTCCAACTTGTGAAACTCTTGAATCAGTGCCCCCAGTAGCTGGTAGGACAGCTATCATGTGATAGGCATGCACTATCATACCCAGTTAAGTGATTTCTCTTGAGACAACCATTTGACTTCATTTTGCAGAATTTTATGAATCCTTGTTATTTTATTATGTGGATTATGCAAAATCTTACAAAAGTATTGAGGGGAATGCAATTATTCTGTTTTACTATATTATATCCTTGGGATATTCTAAAATTAATCTTATTTATTTATTTACTTACTTACTTATTGGCTTACTTACTATTTACTTACATACTGAATTGGTGCTGGAGGTTGAAACAGGGTCCTGTACATGCCAGGCAAGTAATCTACCACTAAGCTCTATCCTCAACCCTATTAATCTTATTTTGTACACCAGTTTTCCAGCAGCAAAGGGAATAAAAAGACAACAGCCATCATTTGGGGTGCAACCCCAGAATATATTTTTTACTAAGCTTTGGCATCATCACTGAAAACGTTAACACATTGAAAATGCATACACATTGTAATAATACGATTTTGTTGTTGAATATAATTTTTAATTGAAAATACCATTTTTAAGTTGAAATTTCCCTTATTTTGAAATGTTTTCAAAAGTTGTTGTTCGATTTTTGATCTCATTGATACCCTAGAAAGTCTTGGAGATCTCTAGGAGTTCGTGGCTGGTATTGTGAGAATTAGGGTTAACGTGCAAAATCAGTCCTCATTCCAAAGTCAGCCTCATCTGGAGGGCCTACTGCGCACAGAAATAGCCTACAGTTACAAAAGAGCTCAGTGCTCTTACTTATAACTTTACCAGCATCTTGCAACCTCCAGAACCTTCATTCAGTTAACTGCTTCATAGAAGCCATATCTCATCCTGAATTTATGTATCTTTTCATTTTGGCCAAAAATATGAGACTAATGCCCATGTCTCTTTTGGGTCTCATTCCTTGGCTGATATAAATAAAAGGAAAAGATAAAAGGTTTTTAACGGTACTTGGGGATCACCTGTTACATTGGATCATGTTCTTTCCTGTGTTTCAAGGGTCCCTATTTCTTCTATATCCTTATTTTGCAACTACTGTAAAATATTGAGTCATATTTCTCATTCCACAAGAAAATAACTTTTTTTCTCATCAGTTAAAGAGAAAATATATTTTCAAGTGTTCATTAAAAGTATACATTTTTAAAGTATTATTTTTAGTTGTAGATGGATCCATTTATTTATTTATTTATTTATTTATTTATTTATTTATTTATTTATTATGTGGTGCTGATGATTGAACCCAGTGCCTCACGCATGCGAGCCAGCAACCCCAGGCCCAAAAAGTATATTTGTATTCCCAATTTTCTGTGAATACTTTTTATTTGCACCAAACTAAATATTAGATCCAAATCTGAAAAGGAAAAAAAAAGATACAATTTGAAACATTAACCATGCAAGAATTTAACTTCTATATTTCAACAATTATTCAAATAATGCAGTCAGGTAATGTATTTTTTATGCATGTATTTTCCTGAAACACTGCACATCAGCTTACAACTGAATGCAAATTATATTCTATTAATATGGCAAAGCAGAATCAATCCTGAATTACTACAGGCAGTTTACTATAAGAAATAAGCAAGGAAATATCAAGGAGCAATATCCTTCAAATAAATGAATACAACAAAGATACTGGTACAGTTTTCATTTGCTTTTTAAAACAACAAGTGATTCCCACTGGCTCTTGAGATATTTCAAGAGAGAATTATGCCTGAATAGACATACAATATCTGAGCTAATCCAAGGCCCATGATAACCTCATGAATGAAGCAGAGCTGCTCATTAGCCCATTGCAAACCCTTCCTATAATTTTAACTTCTGTGGTACATCACTTCCTTATGAAGCAAACATGGATAATACAAGCTGGATTTTTTTTTCAGACTAGCAGATTGATAGAACAAATTATTCAGTGAAAGAGAAGCCTCCAGTAGCTTGAAAGTGTTTGCTGCATAAGAATGATTAAGTGCTTCTGTACAACACCACAAATCACAATAATGTATCAGATGAAAATCTCCAATAAGAAACTTAAATGCAGCAGCTGGCCTTCATCACAGAGTGATGTTACAGTGTAAAATGATGACATTCTAAATAGCCTGAGTTGGCAGCTTGTGCATACTCAGTCCCATCGTAGTGCCTTGTTTTGACAAGCACATCAGAAAGAAAAACTGACAAATCAAAAGACATCACCCACTTTTTTAAACATTCTCAAATTAAAACAAAAAACAATGAAACAGTGATTTTTCACATTGATAATTCATAAGATGATAAAAGTACTAAAATGAAAACTTCTATAATCCTATGTCAAAATTGTTATAACCTGTTGTACTCATGTTAAATTTTACCCAGTTACATTTTGATTTGTTTTGAGGGTGCTCATTTTGAGATAAGTACATGTGAACTTTTATTTTATTTTAAAATTTTGAACAATGGAACCAATTACACTAGTTTTAGCAACATAGAAAACTATATAATACTTCAAATATATAATAGTGTGTAGAATATTTTGAAGAAAATATAAAATAATCAAATGTATGATAAATTACAGTAAGTGTAATTAATTAAGTAGTTTGATGAAACTCTAAAAGTATATTCTTTTAACTATAGGCATTGATTTAGGTATCTGTAGAAATTCATATTATTATTTCCATGATCAATACCCATGATTATTAATTATCATATCCAAAATATACTTAACATCACCACAGAACAGTTGTTAATTAGTGTATGTATGTGTGTGGGGGGCACCTCTTAGATAAGCAGAAAGTAATGATTTGTTTTATTATAGGATGTTGTCATTGGAACAACATATGGTTTCTCAATGGATTCTTTTTTTAATATTTATTTATTTATGCATCTTTAGTTTTAGTTTTAAGTGGACACATTATTTTGTTTTTATGTGGTACTGAGAATTGAACCCAGTGCCTCATGCATGCTAGGCGGGCTCTACCACTGAGCCACAACCCCAACCCCCCTCAATGGATTCTTAAAAATGATTAAATAGGGGGAGGTAGAATGGCAGATTAGAGGAAGATTTTATTGGCAATTGCTCTGTGGCTTGGGATCCAAGAAGCAGCAGCACTGCCTCCCAAGGAGGTGGTTGACATAGAGAATTCACTGAAATTCTATGTGGCACAGTAAGAGAGTCATAGAGACACAGAATGTAGGACAAGAAAGAGTACACTGGTTGCATCGGTAGCTCCTGTTCGCAGCAGAGGGGACGGATGACTCAGGCAGAAAGAGAAACACAATGAACAATTGACAAGGGATAACCTATACAACTAAGAGGTAATCGGATTTTAACTGAATCTGATCTTTTAAGGCACAGTAAGCTGGTGCCTTAAAAATGCCCAGGTTTCTCAGCTGGTGAGCAGAGAGCTGAGACAGGGTCCTATCCTGAAGTGGTCACACTCTAACTTGCTGCTGTGGGAACCTGAGGGATAAGAGCAAATGTTGCCAGTCTGTCTCAGCAATCGCTTACCCTGGTGCCTAGGTTGTGTATGGCAGGACACAATTGAAATGGGCACAAAGAGAGCTGTGTGTGGTAGTGCACACCTGTAATTCCAGCAATTTTCTGGTGAAGGGAAGGCAGGAGGATCACAAGTTCAAAGCCAGCCTCAGCAACTTAGCAATACCCTGTTTCAAAATGAAAAAAATAGAAAAAACTGGGGATATGACTCAGTAGCTAAGAACTTCTGGGTTAAATACCCAGTATAAAAAGCAAAACAGAAGGAGAGAGAGAGAGAGAGAGAGAGAGAGAGAGAAGGGAGGAGGCACTGAAAGTATTGTGCTCAGGGGGATATGAATGGGAACCTGTCTTTCCCCTCCTCTGTGTCTGCAGCATGCAGGACCAGCGAGTGAGAATCCAGAAGCTAGACAGGTGGTCGTGATCGGACTGGGGTTCTGATCCTGGGAAGATCATATTTGTGGGTGATGCAGTGCATGAGACCAAAGAAGGACTAGTTATACCACCCTACAAGTGGAGTTCTCAGGAGGCCCCTGATCCCAGCAGAAATCAGCATCTAGCCAGCTCCAGGGTGTATTGATTTAATATGTCAGAAGCAGATACCAACCAACCAAATTCCAAATGGCCAATTAGAGCTCACCTGCTGGAATAACCCATTTAGACCTCTGCATTAGAGTAAAGAAAGTCAAAGACAGGAAACACAGAGACAAGGTATAGAGGCAGGAAAGGTGGCTCTTTGTCTAAGCGGCCACATTTATTTATACCAATAGGTTACATTAGGTCATTAGTACCATACCACATTATTGTTTAGAGTACCAGTAAGGTTGCTTATTCTGCAGTTACAGTTCACAGTTACAATATGCAATGTTAGGAGTTTTGTGCAGTTCTCAAGAAGGTCCATTGTCTGAAGTTACTCTTAGGTGGGCAGCTCCAGGAGCACTGGAGCTTGGTGAAACATTGTAGTTGTCAAGCAAGCAAATTCCTTTATTCCCAGGAGTTATGTGCCTAAGATTAAGGTCGAAACTGATAAGACTCTAGCATGGAGGGCATTACCATAGCAACTGGGCATCCTATGCCTTTGCACAGAAACTTTCCCAGGCACTAAGCATGCCACAGCCATGAAGTCATTAGAGACCCCAATCCCAAACACAGAACCCCTACACATTAGCTCCACCTGGAAGTACATCAATTTAATCTATGTGAAGAAAACTCCAGTAGTTAGTACTTCTCGTGAGGATCCTACTTGATACCATTTGGAAAAGAAACAGAGCTGTTACAAGGAGCTCTGGTTCCAGGCCTCCCAGCTGGCAGCTTGGGGAGTATCACCAAGTGCATGGGTTTAACAACTTCTAGGCCTTATTATTTCTAAGGCATAAATAACCCAAGAAGAAACATAAAGAAGGGCAGTCTTGCACAGGTAGTGAACATCCATCCATATTGACAGTTTAATGATATAACAGAGAAAAATCCCTTCATTATCAAGAAATTGTTTCACTTTTCCCCCATTCATACATGTGTTTCCTTTTCCTCTTCTATTTTCTTTACTTTTCAAAAATTTTATCACCTTTTCACTCATTTGTAAATTCACTTTGTTTTGTTTTGGGAGGGATAGGGATTTTGGTTTTGATTTTTTTGTTCTTATTGTTTTGTTTTTGCTTCTCTTGTTGTATTTTCCTTTCTTCTGCCTGTCTAGCCAAATTATCACGTTGTTGTAGTTATTCGTCCTGTTCATGATGTAGTTTATACCTGAAGTTTACTTTAATGTTAGATCTGGTTCAGGGCTATTTACGGTTGTTGCTGTCACTGACTGCTGACCTACCATTCCTCTTTTTGTGGTAACTAGTGTTTAGATGTCATGGTACGCACTGGGCATTTATTTTCAGGTTTTTTGTATTGTTTTCCCCTTTTTTGAGAGGGGAAGCAAATGGGATATTATGGGTTAGCAGGATAGAGACTATGATGCTGAGCTACTCCCATAATCCAGCCAAGAAAGAGTGTACCTTGCTCCAAACAAAAAACAACACCCCTCAAACTTCAACAATATTTTAATGCATAGAGTAGGCAAGACAAAATCCCCAAACTGAAGACCAGGCCCCAAGAAGAAATGTCTGGGGAGACCCTCAGGATCTACTTCAAGACATCTGCTAGAGTAAAAAGAGAGAAAGCTTCCAAGACAGAGGAATTAACAGTGTTGCAGCAGTTCTGTAAGAGTGACTTAAATGGACAGTTCTAAAACAGCAAACTGAAAGGCTCTGACAGTTGAAATTAATACTGGGGGCTGGGGTGGTGGCTCATGGGTAGAGTGCTCACCTAGCATGCATGAGGCACTGGGTTTGATCCTCAACACCACATAAAAACAAACTAACTAATGTATCTACCTAAAACTAAAGATACAGATATAAATAAATATTAAAAAATAAATTAGTACTGAGCCTACTTGTCAAAGCTAAGAAATACCAATGACACAAGTCTTATAACAAAAGAGATAACTACACAAACAAGGATCCCCTCATAAAAGAGGGAGAAGAATCTATTATCAACAGATAAGTAAGTCCAAGTCCTCTGAAAATATTAGGAAACAGACAAGTCTTCCTCTCAAATTATAATCCCTTAACTAAGAAACCCACAGATATTTAAGGAAAGTAAATTCTACAGAAAGACTACAAAAATTGATTGTTAAAATAATTCCAGAGCTAAAAGAAGATAGAAGAGTTGAATTAAGAGAATAAAGGAGATGAAAGTCTATTTCAATGAAGTGATCAAGATTCTGAAAAGAAACTAATCACAACTCCTGGAAATGAAAGAAAAATTAATTAAAGAGAAATTTAGTTAAAAGTATCAGCAACTGATTAAGTTATGTCAAAAACAGAACTTCAGCCTCTAAGACAGGGATATGAACTTGAACTCTCACTGTGTGAAAAAAAAAAAAAAAAGGACCATGATTGGGATATACAAGAACTTTGGGACAATATTGAGAGAATAGGATTGAAGTCTTTTAGGCATGGAGACATGTGCTAATGCAAATTAGAATCTTTTCAATAAAATAATAGCAGAAAAATAAGATAAACAGCCACATACAGCAATCATATAGAACACCAAATAGAAGAAAGATCAAATAATATATTTTCCAAGACTCATCATAATCAATATCCCAAATGAAAATATAATATAAATAAACATAAAAAAGTGATAATGATAGAGAATTAAAAGACTCAAGAGAAAAATTCTAGGTAATAACATTCTGAATTAAACATGTAAGGCTAATTTTGGATTTCTCAAAGTAGAATCTAAAATCCAAAAGGACTTATAAAGAAATAATTAATGCTTTTAAAGAAAACAATTTCCAACCAAGTTTGCTATATCTAGCAAAGTTATCATTCAGACTCAAAAAATAAAGATTTCCAAAATAAGAATAAACTGAAAGAATTCATAATCACTAATTCATCACTAGAGAAAATACTGAAAGAAATTTGGCACAGAGCATTCAGAGCAAACCCCAGTGCCCTAAAATGAAGGAAGATCACTAAAAGTGCAGTTACACTAAAATAAGACAGAGTTAAGTATATGAATGAAAACCAAAATGGCCCTAAGTAATAAATGTCTCTGCCTAATTATTCTGAATGTAAATGGTCTTAACTCTCCAATTAAACAATATAAAAGTATTTTAGGTAAACAAAGAAAATCTTACCAAATAAAACAGATATAATCCATTATATCTTATTGAATCATAATGAAATAAAATTAAAAAATAAAGAGCAAGAAAAAATACAAAACCCACATAAACTCATGTAGATTGAGGAATGAATGAGGACTGGGGTCATAGGAGGGATGTGAAGAGAAATTATTTTTTAAATCCTAGAAAATACAATAGTGATATAATGTATCAATATCTCTGAGATACTATGAAGATAGTTCTAGGAGGAAAGTTTATAGCATTCCGTGCCTCCATAAAAAAGAAAGATGGTAAATAAACAATGTAATACTATATCACAAGGTCCTAGAAAAGCAGCAATAAACTAATCTGAAACAAGCAGAAGACAGGAAATAATTAAGATCAAACTATAAAAAATAGAGAATAAAAATACAATACAAAGGGTCAATGCAATGGAGTTGGTTCTCTGAAATGATAAACAAGATAGATAACCCTAACAAAATGAAAGAGATATGACCCAAATCATAAAATTTGGAATGGAAAAGGAAATATCACAGATATGTTTGAAATCCAGAGAATCACTGGAAACTATTTTGAAACCTTACATTCCAAAAAATTGTAAAATCTAGAAGACATTGAAAATTTATAGACACATATGCCCAACCAAAATTGAACAAACAGGATACATAAACTTAAATAAACCAATATTAGGCAGTGAGAATAAGGCAGTAATAAAAAAAAGCCATCCAACAAATAAATGTCCAGGGCCAGATGGGTTCTCAGTTGAGATCTATTAGACCTTTAAGGAAGAACTAATTCCAAATCTTTTTCAAATTATTCCATGAAATAGAAAGGGAAGGAGGATTCCAAAATTCACTCTGTGAAACCAGTGTTACCCCAATGCCAAAATGAGATAAAGATATCAAGTGAGCAAAACTACAGATCAATGTCCCGGATGAACATAGATGAAAAATTCTAAATAAAATATTAGCAATCTGTATTGAAAGCACATTAAGAAAATTATGCAACATGATCAATTTGTATTCATTCCAAGGAGGCAAGACGTGTTCTACATACATAAACCAAAAATGTAATTTATCACATAAATAAAATTAATGATGAAAATAACATGATCATCATAATGGATATGAGGAAACCTTTTACAATATCTACCAACTATTGATGTTAAAAATACAGAAGAAAGTAGGGATAGAAAGAATTTATCTCAATCTCATGAAGCCAAAAGCAACAAACTCAAAGCCATCATCATACTGAGTGGGGAAAATTGAAAGTACTTTTTATCTAAAATCAGGATCAAGACAAAGATAACCTCAGTCCATTCCTATTCAACATAGTTCTTGAAACTCCAAAGCAATCATTCAACAGAAGGACATTAAAGAGATACAAATAGGAATAGAAGAATTCAAACTATATTTGATATGATTCTATACTTAGAAAATCAAAAAAATTCTATCAGATTTTTTGAGCTCATAAACAAATTCAACAAAGCAGTAGAATACAAGATCAACACACACATTATCAATAGATTTTTCTATGCTCCAATAATAAATCTGCTGAGAAAAAAATCAGGAAAACAATTTCAATCAAAATTGCTACAAACAAATAAATAAAATACTTGGGAATAAATGTAACTAAAATGGTGAAATAACTATCCAATAAAAATATAGAACACTGAAGAAAAATGTTGAAGCAGAACTGGGAAGACAGAAAGACCTCCCAAGTTCTTCCATGGGCAGAATTAATATTTACAAAATGGCCATATTGTCAAAAGTAATCTACAGATTCAGTGTAATACTAATAAAAATGCTAATTCTTCACAAAACTAGAAATAACAGTCCTAAAATTCACATGGAAGAAAAAAGAGCTATGATAGTCAAAGGAACAAAGCAATAGACTCAGCAGACCATGGACCAAACCTCTGCAACCAAAAGTCAAAATCAACTATTAAAAATAAAAAGACTAATGCTGGAGGTTTAGGTTTCACAATCCTGATCACAGATTTTTGAAGAAAACATAGGCTTTTTCAACAAAGAGTGCTGAGCAAATTGAATATCTCTGCGTAAAAAAATGAAACTAGATCCCTGTCTCTCACCCAGCACACACACACACAAATCTATTCAAAGTAGATCAAAGACCTAAGAACTAGACCAGAAGCAGTGAAGCTACTAGTGGAAAGTATAGGGACAACACTCCAATTCATTGTCACAGGCTCTGGCTTCTTTAATAAAACCCCTTCAGCTCTAGAAATAAAACAAAGAATCAATAAGTGGGATGGTATCTAATTAAAAAGCTTCTGCACAGCAAAGAAAACAAGAGTGTGAAGAGAGAACTTACAGAATGGGAGTTAAATCTTTGCCATCTACTCTTTTGATAGAGGATTTATATTCAGAATATATAAAAAGCTAAAATCTTAACATTAATAAATTAACTCCATAAAAGAGCAAATGAATTAAACATACACTTGTCAAAAGAAGATATAGAAATGGCCAACAGGTATATGAAAAAAAAAAATTCAACATCCTTAGTGATCTGACAAATACAAGTCAAAACTTTATTTATTTCACTCCAGCTTGAGTAGCAATCATCAAGAATAAAAAAAAATAATAATTGATTGCAAGGATGTTGGGGGGGGAAAGGTACACTTAAACATTCTTTGTGGAACACAAATTGGTATGTTCACCTTGGAAAGCAGTATGAAGGTTCCTCAAAAAATCTAGGAGTGAAAACATTATATGACCCAGGTATCCCACTTCTTGGTATTTATCCAAAAGATCTAAAATCAGCATACTACAGTGATACATTCATACAATTTCCAAGCAGCCAAGTTACAGAACAAGTCTAGGTTCCCGTCAGCAAACAAAATGTAGCATATACACATAATGGAGTTTTATTCAGCCATAAATAAGAATGAAATTAGGGTGCTTGCTAGGAAATAAATGGAACTGGAGTACATCACGCTAAGTGAAATGGACAGATACAGAAATTCAAGGATCATGTTTTCTTTCCTATGCAGAAGCTAGAGAGAGAGAATGGAATTTTAAAAGGGGGCTAGCAATCTCATGAAAATAGAAGAAAGACCAAGAACAGAGGAAGGGTACCAAAAGGGAGGGAGAAAGGGAGGGCGTGAGGAAGTACCAGGCAATGTAATCTACACAATTTTGCTGTGTCTATGTATGAATATACAATGAATCATACACTCATATGTATAGAGTTATAATTACAATGCACTAATTAAAAAGATATTACCAGTAATAATGAAAGGGAGATTAGCAGAGTAGAGCAAGTGGATTGAAGAAGGGAAAGGAAAGAAAGGTACTAGAAAACAAGTTTGATCAAATTACTTATTTGCATTTATAAATATGGCATAATGAATTCCATTATTTTATATAATTATAAAGAATCAATAAAATAAGTAAAGTTATCAAATAGCTTAATAAAAAAACATTAAAGAGATTCTCCCATTCTGTAGGCTCTCCATGTTCTTAATAGTTTACTGTGCAGAAGATTTTTAATTTGCTGTCATCACACTTATTGGTTTTTGGTTTTATTTATTTTATTTTAGGTGTCTTGTTAAAGAAGTTGATTCCTGGGCTGGGGATGTGGCTCAAGCGGTAACACACTCACCTGGCATGCGTGGGCACTGGGTTCTATTCTCAGCACCACATAAAAATAAAATAAAGATGTTGTGTCCACCAAAACCAGAAAAATAAATATTAAAAAGTTCTCTCTCTCTCTCCTCCCTCCCTCCCTCCTCTCTCTCTCTCTCTCTCTCTCTCTCTCTCTCTCTCTCTCTCTCTCTCTCTTAAAAAAAAAAGAAGTTGGTTCTTGTACTGACATGTTAGAGTATTGGGCCTACATTTTCTTCTAGCAGTTATAGAACGTTTATTTTCATTTCTAGGTATTTGATTCAGTTTGAGTTGACTTTCATGCAGGGTGAGAAATAGATGTCAAGTTCATTCTTCTATACGTAGATGTCCAGTTTTCCCAGCACTAATTGTTAAAAAGGGCTCTCCTGTTTCCAACATATGTTTTTGGCATCTTTGTCTAGTAAGACATAATTGTATTTATGTGGCTTTATCTCTGTGTCTTCTAATCTGTTCCATTGGATTTCATGTCTATTTTGGTACCAGTAACATGTTGTTTTGTTACTGTAGCTCTGTAGCATATTTTGAGGTGTGGTATTTGGATGACTCTAAAACATTCTTTTTGCTCTGGATTGCTTTGGCTATTCTAGGTCTCTTATTTTCTGGAAGAACTTGAGAATTGCTTTTTCTAATTCTGAGAAGAATCTCATTGGTATTTTCATGGGAATTACATGTATCTATATAATGCTTTTGGTAGTATGGCCATTTTAATAATATTGATTCTTGGCTATCCCAGAGTATTAGAGGTCTTTCTATCCTCTAAAGTCTTCTCCAATTTCTTCTGTGTTTTGTAATTTTTATTGTGAAGGTTCTTGACATCTTTTGCTGGATTAATTCCAAAGCATTCTTTTTTGTCATTACTATGAATGGAATAGTTTTTCAGCAAGTTCCTTATAGAACAGAAAAGTGATTGGCTTATGTGTGTTGCTATTATATTCTGCTACTTTACTATAATTGTTTATCAGCTCCAGAAGTCTTCTAGTTTTTGAGTTTTCTAAAGATAGAATCATGTCATCAGCAAGCAGAGATAATTTGAAGTCTTCTTTTCCTATTTGTATTCCTTTAATTTCTTTCTCTGCCTGATTGCTCTGGCTAGAGTTTTGAGGACTATGTTGCATAGGAGTGGTTAAAATGAGCATCCTTGTCTCATTCCTGTTTTTAGAGAAAATGCTTTCAGTTTTTCTCCATTCAGTATCTTGGCCTGGAGTTTTTCATATACAGCCTTTACAATGTTGGTTAAGTTACTTCTATCCCTAATTTATGTACTGTTTAAACACAAATGGATATTTCTTTTCTGCACCTAGTGGGATAATCATATGATTATTTTTTCTTATGTCTACTCCTGTGGTGAATTATTTTGATTGATTTGCATATGTCAAAACAACCTTGCATCCCTGGAATGACCCACTTGATTTTGGTGCATTATCTTCTTGTTATTGTTCTTTTTTAGATATACATGACAGTAGAGTATATTCTGACATATTATACATACATGGAGTATAATTTCCCATTTTTGTGGTTGAACATAATGGAGTTACACTGGGTATATATTCATATAGGAATATAAGAAAGTTATGTCCAAATCATTCTACTCTTCACTATTCCCATTCATCCTCCATTTCCTCTCACTTCCCTTAGTCTAATCTAATAAACTTCTATTCTTCCCTCCCCACTCTCCTTATGGTATGTTAGCATCCACATATCAGAGTAAACATTTGGCCTTTGGTTTTGGGGGATTGGCTTATTTCACTGAGCATAATAGTCTCCAGTTCCATCCATTTACCAGCAAATGCCACAATTTCATTCTTCTTTATGGCTGAGTAATACTTCACTGTGTACATATACAACATTTCCTTTATTTATTTACATGTTGAAGAGTACCCAGGTTAAACAGACAAGGATGAGCTCTTTCACCACTTCTATTCAATACAGACCTTGAAACTCTAGCCAGAGTAGTAGTTAGGCAGAGGTAATAAATTAAAAGGATACAAATCAGAAAAAAAATTGAACCATCCCTATGATTCTATATTTAGAAACCCTCACCCCCCCAAAAAAAAATTCTGGAAATCATAAATGAATTCAACAAACTCACAGAATATGAAATTAATACCCCCAAATCAATCACATTCCTATGTATCACTGATGAGTCAAAGAGAAATTAGGAAAACTATCCCATTTATAAAAGCCTTAAAATATATGTGTATTTGGGAATCAATCTAACAAAAGAGGTGAAAACTATAGAACACTTGAGAAATTTAAGACCTCCGAAGGTGGAAAGATTTCCCATGTTCTAATACAGGCAGAATTAATATTGTTAAAATGGCTATACTAACAAAAGTACTATACAGATTTAATGAAATTCCTATTAAAATTCTTTTTTTGTGTGTTTTTGTAATTGATTTGCCAATATTTGATTAAGAATTTTTGCATCTATGTTCATCAAGGATATTTTCCTGAAATTTTCTCTCTTTGGTATGTCTTTTTCTGGTTTTGGTTTCAGAGATTCCACCTGTTTTTCAGGGCATTAATATCAAGAATATATAAAAATCTCAAAAAACTTTACAGCCAATAGAAAAAAACAAAACTCAATAAATGGGCAAGAAAATGAAAGAGCCATATCTCAAAAGAAGAAATAGAGGGGAACAACAAATATATAAACAAATTTTCAGCATCTCTAGCAATCAGAGCATTGCAAACCTAAATTAAATTAAGATTTCACCTCTCTCCAGCTGGAGTGGCAATTATCAAAAATACAAACAAAAAGTGTTGGCAAGGACATGGAGAAAAGTTACACTCATAACATTGTTGGTGGCATTACAAATTAGTGCAATCATTCTGGAAAGCAATATGAAGATTTTTCAAAAAACTAGAAATGGAACCACCATCTGATCCAGCTATCCCACTCCATGGTTATTATCCCAAAGATCTAAAATTAACATACTGCGCCTTTATAGTCACATCAATGTTTGTAGCAGCACAATTCACAATAATCGAGCTATGAAACCAGTCGAGGTGCCCTTTCAACAGATGAATGAATAAAGAAAATGTGGTATACATATATACAAAATGGAGTATTACTCAGCCATAAAGGAAAATGAAATTAGGGCATTTGCTAATAAATGAGTGTTACTGGAGACTATCATGCTAAGTGAAATGAGCCAGACTAAGAAAGTCAAAGTTTGAATGTGTTCTCTGATGTGGAAGCTAGTGCAAAATAAGGAGGGGGTAGAGTGAGGGAGAGTAAGGGAAAGGAAGAATTACATAAAGGATTACTAAATGATCTGACCAGAACAACTATAGAGAAGGAAAAGTTGATATGAGGGCTCACGGTTTCAGAGCTCTTAGTCCATAGAAGGCTGCCTCCATTTCTCGGGACTCTAGGCTGAATATCATGGAGGAGTGTGGCAGAGGGAAGGAAGCAGAGAGAAAGATTCCACAATCCAGACACAAATATATACCCCATAGCCACGTCCCCAATTAACCACTTCCTCCAGCCACATCCCATCTGCCTCCAGTTACCACTCAATTAATCCCATCAGGGATTAATTCACTGATTGGTTTAAAATTCTCACAACCCAATCCTTTTTTCTGAACCTTCTTGCATTGTCTCACACTGTAGCTCACATCCAAAACCATAACAGGTGGACTTTATGAAGGGGAGTACAGTGGAAAGAGAAGGGATGGGATAAGGGAAGAACAGAGAAATGAATCTGAACTAACTACTTTTCTATGTACATATATTAATATACCACAGTGAATCTCACTATCATGAAGGTCTACAAATTACTGATTAAAATAATAAGTAAATATAAAATTTAAAAAGAAAAAGTAAGTAGCACAAAGATCAGGGGAGTAGAGGGAGGAGGAGAGGGAAAGGGGAAATATTAGGGACTGAATTAGAGCAAATTATATTCCATACTTTTTTAATTATACCAAAATGAATTCTAATATTATGCATAACTAAAAAGAAATAGTAAAAATATCTTGTAAGGGAAAAACAGAAATATTATTAGTATGCAATGTTAGGAAAATACTTGTTCACTATTTCTAGATTAAATTTTACGAAAAATAAATTTGGCATAAATAAACTCTTTTGATATAATGTGAGTGGTTTGCTCACCAATTGATTTAATCACCAATAGATGAACTCAAGTGCAAAAAGAAAAAATAACTTCAATGGAAATGCTAATCATTTTTAAATTTTGATGATAAACAACTTTTTCCAAGGGGAATTATGATGCAAGCCTTTGGAATACACAAAGTATACAGTCTTTAAAGACCTAAATATGAAAAAGAAAATTGACTATAGTTATGAAATATACCTTTTGAACAAATATGACCTATTTATATATGCAAATTTAACTATTTCTTAAAATATAAAATTATTACCTAAAAATGTATATATGGGTTAAAAGAGTGAACTGAAAAGTAATATCAAGGGCAGAATCCACCAACCTATCTTTTTTGTATATAAGTCTAAAAGTTCACTTTGAAAAATCCTATCAAAATTTAGCAATTGTTTAAAAAAGTTTAAAACAGGTGATCCTAATATGAGTAAATACAATAATTTTTACATGGGTCATGCAAAATCCACTGACAAGACTAATCAAGTATTCATAACATGTAATTTATATTTCTCAATTTTTAAAAATGCATTAAGATTATGAGATTTCCAGTTTGGTGTGGTGTTGAAGTTGCATTCCTAGCTTTTAAAAAGTAGAAACAGTAAAATAACATTCTAAATGTTCACACAATTTGCAAAGACATCAAAAGGTCATTCATAGTCAAGTAAACAATAACTATGTGGATATTATTTATTCAGAATTAATTAAATTTGTTTAAAAATGAATCCTTATATAACTAATGTTTGTTATACCTAACAATAATCTATAGTATGTTGGTGTCATTTGCTTCTTTGCAATTTTTTTTTTTAATTATGTGCAGTATGTGTGTCCATACAACATTCATTGCCTCTAATTTTTCTTCTATTAAGTTTTCTTGAATTCTTACTGCATTAAAAACATTGTCAAGCTTACAAATGATTTTCAAATTACTAAAATACAAAAAAAAAAAAATAGATTCTGTCTTGACCTTTCAGTAGCATTTGGTGCCATTCTATACTCCCAATTCATTGAAACATATTTTCACTTGGCTCCCATTATCCATCGCCTTTATTTGAATATGAAGTGTCCCCCAAAGACTCATATGTTGAAGGGTCGGTTTCCATCGCAGCAATGCTCAGAGGTAGAACTTTAGGGAAGTGATTGTATCGAGAAGACTGCAACCGCCTCAGTGGATTAATCTTTTTTGCAACTGAGTGGACTATTAAGACATGCCAGAAAATGTAGGCAGGTGGGGCACACTTGAAGGAAATAGGTAATTGGAGGCATGTCCCAGGGGGCTATATCTTGTTCCTCGCCTTTTTTTCTCTCTTTCATTTTGTCTCTCTCTTTGCTTCCTGGCTGCCCTAATCTAATTATATTCATTTCATAATATCATTTAATTCTTACAAGATTCATGTTAAACTATCATTAAAAATTAGGCCATTTTTATATAAGAGAAACTGAGATTTAGAGATGAAAAAACATGCCCAGATTTAAAAAGCTAATTATAAACAGAGCAAAAATTTGAACTGAAGTATTTCAAAATTAATTATATTTTCACAACAGAACAAGGTATCCAATGATTCTTCTATATATACTTAAGGCAATTAAATGTATATTACTTTTATTCTTTTCAGATATTTTACTCAAAACATTATTCTACTAAATATATATTTTACATTGTTAGGTTTTTAATATATATAATTTTATAATTAGTAGAGGTGTGCAAGTTATAAGTTCATCCTCTTATTTTAAAAAATAAGGTCTTATTTTATTTGGAATCTATTAAATTGATTTATATTTATTTATACTTAATTGGTTATAAAAACTTATATACAATGATGAAAACCAGAAACATAATGAAGAGTTGTCAATCTCACAAATGTTTTAAAATATTTATTATGATTGTTACTAAGTAAGAAAGAAGGAACTATATGTTTAAGTTTATATTAGAGTATCTCTGATACATACTGTTGTTTTAATATGCAATCTTTAAAATGGTTACCATTTTAAATCTCAGAGATGTTTTTGCCTATTGTTTTCAGAGTTATGCATAAATAATATGGATTAATAATGAATACTCACATTTCTAAATTCAAAATATAAAATTTCAAGGATTTTTGGAGGATTTGGGCATCAGATAAATTTGAATGAACCCTCTAGTATAAGTCATTTAAACCTAATGCTTCTTAAGTGATTGTTCCATTGATAGTGAAGCCAGAATCTGAGAGCCACTGACTTTTCCTCTGGAAATCCTCCATTAGTTGGGAAGGCTGCCAAAGCTCTCCTCTTTTGAGAAGAAGGATGTAAAACAGAATTGAATCAGTGTAGCATTACATCAATTTCCCCTCTCTTGGCAAAACTGCAAATGCATATACACAAAGATTTTAGATTCCTATTAGTAGCACAAGCACTTGACTCAAGTCTAGCCATGATTCAAAGCTATTGCTACAGATCTGTTTAAAAGTCTCCATTGACTCTTATGAAACAAAGGGTGAATCTTCTGTTAACGATGAGGAAGATATTGATCTACCATGAAGAATATTTACAAGATTTAGTCTACCATGAAGTATATCGTAAGAAGGATTTAACTAAAGCTGGGCCAAGAACCATATTAGAAATATCAGGAATGATCATATATCATATATGAAGATAGCTGATCTCTTACATTCCAGAAACCTTACTTCTTTTCCAATGGCCTTTTTAATTTTTGTTTTTAAATTAGCTGATAGGATTTCTGAGACTTATATCTCAACCCAGGACCCCTGTCTAAGACAAGACTGGAAAAGGGGAAGCAGAGGAGCAGTTCAAATGGGGGGAAAGGAAAATACAGAAACCAAAGCAGGGCCTTCAAGTAGAATAGGGGGAGGGCCAAAAGAATCGGGACAATGCTCAGTTTTGGAAATGGCATGTCAGCTGTTGGAATAAAAGTTTAAGTTCAGAGCTGGGCAAACAACAATGAACATTTTTATTTAGTGTTTCTTGTTTTCGGCTAGAATACTAACACCTCCAATATATAGCCAAAAAGGAAAGAGACTAATATTGTTATCACATTAATCAATATTGCATCATATGCTTGGCTAAGAAAGATGCACTGTGTACAAATTATCACATGTAACAGCAGATTAATAAGAAATACAACATAGCTATAAGGATGGAGGAGGAGGAAGGGGAGGAGAAGGGAGGAGAGAAGGAAAGCACTGATTACTAAAATTGATCTCATACACATACACATACATATGTGCACGATGTGAAGCTAAGGTGAAATTAAAAGGAAACAAAAAATAATAAAATATTTCCAGAAGTATGTAAAAGATAGTGAAAATATAGTTTACATCTAGGAAAGGGAATTAAGTTGCTTGGAACAGGTTGGACAGGAGACTTTTATCTACATATATCTTAATAATATTTTGAATCTTTAAGCACGCAAATGTATCCTTATTCAAAGTACAATAAGAACAATCATGATTATTCTGTTTTTTAATCTACTTTTTTCCAAGAACTTTGATGATCTACTTATATTGGCTTCAGGACATAGAAGGTGTTGTTGGGGTGAAAAAGTCCCTTTCACAATGTAACATCTGTGGGTCCAAATGCATCCTGCACACATTGTCTTTTTTCATTTCTGGCAAGACAGAAAGGTGCCTCTTTTCTGACTACAGAATAACCTCCCCTGTCCCACATGTATGCAGTATCTCTCTCTTCTCATTATCCGAAAGGCTTTAATTCTCTCTCCTTCAGCACAAATCTCTCCTTTTACTCAACTTCCCCTCAAAACCAAGTCATCTGTGGTGATAAGCTCCTATCTTAAAGTGAAGTAAAACACAACAGTTGAGAAATCCCCTATTTTTAATGGAATATTCCATTGTTTTCTAAAACAATTTGTAAATGTATATTTTGTTTCACTGTTTCATTTTACGCTGCTCTGAATCACAATCCCAAATTATTAAATTCAGTAATTTTTTTTTTCTTAAAACTATCTTGCTTAAGCTCTCTGCAGAATGGACAAGCAAATATCTCCTTCACCTTAAGGTATTTCTTTTGGTGCCTGTTATAACCAAGCCTTCTGATTTTCTTCCTACCACATTCTTCTGTCTCCATTATAGGATCTTCTTTGTTGTCTACCTCTGAAGAATTGGAATTTCCCAAGGATTTACTCTTACCCTCTTTGTTTTCAATATGTCCTCACATGCTTTCATCTGTTTCCATGAATTTCAATGCCACTCATGGGTTGAAATCTATCTCTACACCAAACTTCTCTGATAATTGCAAGCTCCTCTTTCCTGCTGGCTATCTCCTGGGCCTTTTACATTTCACATGTTCAAAATGGAGCTTTCTATTCCCGTTCCTCTCTTCAGTGCCTCAAACCTGTCACAATTTTTCCTTTGTGCATTTTGTTTTCTTTGCCTCAAACACTTCTCCCTATGTTTTGTCTGACAACTTCCATTTCATCTTCTATTTTCATGCCTTGATATCATAGGTTCAAAGAGGTCTGACAACGTTTATGATTTTGAACTCATTCCAGTTCATCTTGATGACAAACTTCCCAACGGTGAGCTCATACTGTGTTTAAACATTTACGATTCACTTTAAAAAAATCATACTAGATTTTAGCCTTTGCTAGAGTGATACATGTGACTCTTTTACTCACTGATGTATCTGTGCCTAGAATATCTGGCATGTTGCAGATAATAAAGAAATGTTGAATGAAGAGATACAGAAAATTTTTTCTTTATCCTTCCTCTGTTACTATCATCCACAAGTTACTTGCACATGTCAACTGACAGCTTACTATAGAAAAAGATATTTCATGCCAACAATACAAATTTAACTGATAATATTCAACCACCTTTGGTTATTTGGTGTCTATATTTCTGGTGACATTTAAGTAGAAAAATCAAAACACATGTTTGCAGTTCCACACAATAATATAAGGATTGAACAACATTGGAATCAACAAGTAAAATAATATTTCAGGGTTGTCCATATAAATGATTTTAAATCAATTCTGAATTTTACTAATTGCAGAAAATACAATTTGAACTTTTACATTCCCATATGCCCTCTGGGGGGGTATGTTTGGGTCACTCAAAGGGCAAGATTAAACCTAATAGAAATGTAATATATAAAACCAAAGCCAATATTTTATTAAGAATGTACGTAGAGAGCCCATATTTGTACTCAAATAATGCATTGTCAAGAATTAGGATAGTCGTAAATCTTAGAAAAAGTTAAATGTCAACATTTGTGAATGGTTTAACCCTATTTTTGAAGCTCTTTCTAAGGTAACTGTCCAATGAGAATAAATGGAGCTCTTATAAGGAAGGTTATACAAACACATAAAATGAATTAACATATTAATAATGCAATCATAAAATTTTAATGTTTTTTCTATTGGAATATATCTATAATCAAAAGAATACAATTTAGTGGTGCTATAGTATAAAAAGAGATAATTTTAATGACCACTATTTCTATTCCTGCCAGTTTTTACTTTTTATCTTATTTTGTTCTGATATGTAACATAGCACAGAGGTTTATGAAACTAAAATATAAATTTATTTTTTCACAAATGTTTAAAATTTATTCAATTGTACATTTTTTCATTGTAGAATTATATTGATATATCTCTACTGAATTAATTCTGCTTGAAAATCAAGATGATGGCACATTTCATTACTAATTTTGATTTCCCACAGTGACCAACAATATGTTGCACATATAGCAGGTGCTTAATAAATATGCACCAAGTTGAGACTCCTTTTCTCCATTTAGTTGAATATAATAGAGCAAGAGTAAGAAAAGACAAGGATATTTATAATGCAATGGTGGTTTCTCTAAGGAAAATTTTAGAAAAACTAAAAAAAATGGTATCACCTTTAGGCAATATAATTATAATAATCATCCTTCAGAAATTATGTTTAAAATAATAATTCAAATCAAACATTTAAAATTTATTAATTCTTCTCTTGGTAATTTACTAAAGAAATAGTTTGGTTTTTCAGGACTTATTACAATCTGAGGAGGTTGGTCACTGGGATTTTAATATTGAAAACAACCCAAAACACATGGTATGTTTTAACAGATGCAGGTAAAGATTTTCTCAAAGCAATGTTTCCACTACATGCTAACTAATGAACATGTGCAAATTTTTATAAAATTAACTACTTTCACCACTGTCTGATATCAATTCTTCCACTCTAGGAAAGAATTGTGAATGAGAAAACATTAAATTTGATAAACCGTGTAATTAGATCCCAGCATAAATTTCCATCTCTCCTGCAGCTGAACAATTTAATCAGTATAAGAATTGGTAAGATATCACTATTGAATTTGTAAATGCATAGCACTTTATAAAAGCTTGTTATTAAGTTACTTTGTTTTTGTAGATAGATATCCTCCTCCTCTATTTTTTTTTGTTTGCTTGTTTTGAGGATAAACAAGATGGATATTATAGACATAGGCTTAGCTCAATAGCAGAACCTGGAGAAACAGAGACAATATTAAAGGGTCCCAAAGTACACTGGTGGCCTAGATGATACACAGGACACTGTCTTCTAAGACAGTACACAATGTGTAACTTCATTTTTTGCCTATTAGCAGCAATGTTGTCTTTTCTACATGATTAACTGAAGATGATAAAATGTATATAATACTACTCCATCATGAAATGAATATAATAGTATCCTCTTTAAAAGTTTCATTAAAAATTAATGATTTCCTTTATAATAATTTTGCTCATAAAATAGTTCTTTAATTTTGTGTTTAATAATCAAGTTTAGATGTGGTCTTTATCACTGAAGTGAATTTAGGAAACAGGTGATTACTGTGTAGGAGCCAATCAGAATACAGCCTGAGCATTGTCTACATTTTTAAAAGGTGATATGCTTTTGGCCTAGAAATGTATCACAGAATTCAAGCACTTGCCTAGAATGCATGAAAACATGGGTTTGATTCCTAGCACCAATATATGGATGTATATACATATATAGATACAAAAATATATGTTGGAATATATATATACACACACATATATACACACACACACACACACACATACACATATATATACATATATACACACAGACACACACACACACACACACACACACATATATACACACACACACACACACACACACACACACTTATATTTGCTTCCACAGGAAGCATCTAGGACCTTCTATTCTTTATAATTGACAATTTTATTATTCTTTATATTTATTAGATCTTCGAATCACTAGCTGGGAACAAAATTGACTTAAGTTCCAACCTATTTTTCTCACAAAGTAGTTTTAACTTGTTTGAAACCAAGAATGTAAGAAATTTCTCACAATAATTCAACATTGAAACAAACATCAAGGAATAAATCCCTTTGAAGTTGCTTCTGAAAAGCATAAGTTTGCTATGATTTAATATAACCTGGGCAGGTGAGAGGCAGCAGGTCAAATGTTCTAGGTATGTTATTTTGTAGACATGGAGGCTGCAGGGTCAACTTATATTTTTATCAAAGCATTTTATTGTAATAGAATAGTACTTTCTAGTTGTAGTTCTCTTCTTCTTTCAAAGAAAAACTTCTCTCAGAAAACATGTTCAATTTCACTCATTTTTCTGTTTGTAGAAAGCATTCAGGAACTCAATGCTGTGTTCAGAATTAGAATTTAATACATGGAAATACACTTATAATGATCACAATCCTTGGAAACTATTCTCCAATAATATAAAATTTCAATATAGTCTAAAAAGAGCATAATGCACCACAGGTACAGCATTTGTACTACAATTACATACTCAGGCATAATAGTAGATGACTTTGTTTCACATTAAAGTGTAGAAAGCCCAGATCTTAAATGAGGGTTATTTTATTATGTGAAGCTAAATGAGAAAAAGAATTACTTCATATCTCTTGATGGAAAAATGTAATCTTACAAACATAAGAATATCAAACTTTCCAATTAAATTTAGTACATTCATACAAAAGGAACAGATAAGGGTTAGATTGCCATTAGATTTTCTTTATCTAAACTCTAAATGCTTAACTTATCTTTTCTCTTTTTTGCTGAAATATGTAGAATTTTAAATTATGTAAAGAATTTGCAAATTGAAAATTTTAAATTCTCCAGGTTTATAAAACTGATTTTTCTATTGACCCTCACTAGTTCAAAGCCAAGTTGAAATGCTACAAAGTCAAAATATGACATATCTCAAAGTCAAATTTTCACCTTGCTTCCTTTGTTTAAGCATTTCTTTTTAGTCATGTTTCCCATAACATCTCTTGCTCAGAGTGAAGATGTTGGACAGTTACCCACTCCACTCCATCTGGCATGCAGATTCTTCTGATAGTATCTCTTTTTTAGTTGCAGGAATTATATTCCACATGACTATTTTGGGACACCCAAACTCAACACCAAGAGTCCTGGTTAAAGAGGAACTCTGTTCCAGAAGTCCAGTCACACTGCTCCCCCCCTTCCCACCCCAGCCTATCCATGGTGACTGGCTTAGAAACCTGCACCTTCCCATGGTTAATTTCTAATGCTTCCAAGCAGTACTGCATTTATAACTTTACAACTTATACATAAATAACTTGAGAACAACTCAGGCAGCAATGAAAGAGATACCAATCCCCAAGAAGAAAAGCAATAAAATGTATTTGGGATGGTGTGATAATATTCTGTTGAGTTTACATACTATGACAACACATAGAGTGCTATTTGTAATTATTTATCATAGATTTACAAATATCTTACACACACACACTTCTAAATAATTTATCCAGCTTATTGATTTTCTCCATTAATTTTCTCTTTCCACACACATTCTGTATAGTACCACCTCTCAGAATCTTCCCAGAGAGGCACTAGACCTGCCTCCATAAATGCCTGAACCTAGACTTTTATTCTTGTTCCTCACCATCTGCAGTGATATTTTGGAAAGGAAACTGTTTATTCTTCTAATGGTTAAGATTCTCTCATAGTTAACCATTGCCCATGGAATCAAACCCAAACGCCTTCCATGACTTCTTGCCTTATCAGATCTAATCAATCTCTCTTCAGACCTGGTATCTTAACTCCTTTCTATATACCATCCTTCTGCTATTTAATAGATGCATGTCAAGTTAACTTCTGCAGTTTCCTTCTGTTCCCTGTCTTTGAATCACTCTTCTGTCATAATTGAAAATGACTCACTTCTTTTCATTTGGGTAATACGTCAAATATCATCTATTATGAGAAGTCTTCCTTAGCCACTCTGCTACTCTATCTCCCATTTATCAGCCTTACACTCACCTCAACTGTATTACTATATTATATTATACCATAGGTTATTAATTTATTTATTGTCTATCTTCCACTTCAAATTGTGAAAATAACAGGATTAGAAGCTTTCTTGAATTTTATAATGCTGTAATCTGCATGCTTATCAGAGATATTGGTTTATGATAAGTTTTCTCTATGTATGTTTAATAATGAGTGGATTATGAATAAAATAATATAGTGGAAATCTCAAGTAAGATAAGAACAAAAGAGTACACAGTGAACTTAGCAACACCGAAATTCCAAAATACCCTGTGTAAAAGTGTTTTTCCTACTTTAGCTGCCTAAAACTTGAAGGATAGGAAGTGCAAATCAGGTAAGTCAAAATCTCTATTTACAGAAATACTACATAATGTGAAGATGATTTTTACAATGTGTAGTAAAGCAAATAAGAGGCAAAAAAATCTTTAAAGAGATTTGCTTGTACAGGCAATGGAATGATCTAATAGGAATTAGAAAAAGACCAAAGGAAAAAATAAGATATTTCATAAAATTGAGTTTATTTGTAGACACTAAGCAATGAGCTAGCAGAAATAAAAAGTTTGCATCTTCTATGCAAGCCAATACTTATTGGAGCAAGAGAAGAAATGATAGGTATAGTGTCTAGAATAAAAATTGAGGGTTTAGAGATATATAGGAGAGAATAATGAAGGTTGATGATGATAATGACAATATTAAAAATAACAACAGTAATAATAATAATTGAAGACATTGACTTGTTTCATGAGTATTAATGTCTCTGTAACTGATATAGAGACATCAGTAATTAGTAAGCAAAATGTCAGAGGGGATTCAACTTGATGCCTTCTATTTTCTTTTTGAACAAACAGGTGAACAAAAAGGAATGTGGTGATTTATGAAGCTTAACAAGAATAGAGAGTTTCACAGCAGTAGTTTATAGGAATACAGATAAATGCTGACTCAGGATGTCAAAACAATCACCTACAAGTCTGAATGCACCATCAAAGAGTAAGAAACCATTCATCTGTATTGACATCCATTCTTACAGCCATATAGGTCTCATTAACAGCAGCTGGGGTAGAGAAGACCTGGAGTTTAGTCTTAAATACATTAAGAAATAGAGAGCTGAGTGATTCCAGACAAGTCCATGATCAGGCAAGTAGCTGAGGTGGCAAATAGTGAGAGATTTTAAAAGCCAATGGACCTACGTTCAATTTCCAGTTTACTTCAAGTTCATGCAATACTTGTGTTGTCTTTTTAATTACAGATATCAATAGAATTACCCAATATAAATTACAAGGAGACCAAAGAAAAATAGAATATATTTTAACTGAGTTTCAATGTATTTCTTGATCTGTTAAAGGAGAACAATGATAATATCTACCGAAGAAGTGAAGAAGTAATGCATGTAAAGTGCCTACAAGTTTCTTAGTAAAGTATGAGCAATAAGCTTTTAGGTATCTCTATTCCCCTGGTTCTTAACCTAATTTAACCTCCTCCTCATTGTCAAGTCATAACAATCATTGCCTTATATTTAGAAATGCATGACTGAGTTAAATTATCTCCAAAGAACTTTCTAGTGTTTAGTCACACTAAATCCTAGATATGTGTCAATTAACTTAATACTGAAACAAGAAAAAAATACTAATCTGAACAAATGATAGAGCATGACCTCTATCCCTGAATTGTATTATTTGCATTTGTCACTAATGTACAACCATGGTAAATAATTATCTGGAACTATCTCATGAACTGAAAGCTTAAATTAATATAGTTTATATACTGTTTTTAACATAAACCTTTATAAGGCACAACCCTCTAACTCTGTGAGCCTCTATAATTTGAAGTTATTTTGAATAATCATCTGGAAACTCCAAATAATGGTTCTTGAATCTTATGTGCTACTATTTTATCTGTGATGGTAAATAAAATACCCACTTTGTAGAATAAATGTATTTAATTGTTGGTGCATATGGCATCCTAAAATGTCAGTGATAGAAAATGTTATGTCATACCCAGATTATGTGCCCAATAGACAAGTCCTTTCAACCACTTTGAACCAATGTAAAACTTGATGAGTTAACTACTGAGATTACATCACATGCCTCCATGGTTTTTCCAAGGTTAATGTAGTTCTGAAAATTTTTAATAGTAAGTCTCAAATAGACTTCATTAATTGAAATAATGCATGCTGCTATTGCATATCTTAAAATTTCAGTGTCTTATTATAACAGAAATAAATTTTTTTCCTTCATGTAATAGGCCACTGATGCGATTCCTTGGATGACCTTTTACATGGTAATTCTCGTAACCAAGTTTCTTTTAGTTCTAGTTATACCATCCCTTAGGGCCTCCGAATGATTTGCTTTCATTTATTAGACTCTGGGTAGAAAATGAGAGGAAACAGCCACACGCATTTGTTAATCTCAGGACTCTGAAGTGACAAATATTACCTCTATTCTGTTTGACATGTAAGAACTGTCCAGGAGACCTCACAAAGATGTGAGGGGGAATAGGGGGAACTTCTGGAGTCTGTACAAGCTCTCCTGACAGGCACTTCCCAGCAGTCCACCCTTCGGAAAGGGAGACAGGATCCTTTGGTCTAGGGCCAGCTGTATTTACACATGGATGAATATCAACAAGTGAAAGTTATACATTCAAAATCGCATGTGGATACAGAAATAAACAGGAAACATATTGAACTTCATATTTTGGAAATAAATAGACTCAACATAAAAACGTTTTTAAAGCGTTTTAAAAAATCTAAAGGAAATAAGAGAGCAAGAGAAGAAACGTTATTCATACTAAAAGACAGAGCACACGACTCTGTGTTTCCTAATTATTTATCTACATTAGGCAGCTGTAATCACAAAGGCTCTCTACAAAGTTTAAAAATTAATATGTTCCAATCTTTAATGTCCATTACCCAGAAATATTTTTGTCTCTCTGCCAACACATGTCTAGCAGGAAGTTCAGCTGTAATTTCCCCCCAATATTGGATTCTTTAATAAAAATTCAGTACCAAAAAACTTAGCTTTAATATTTTAAATGTCAAGATTAAAATGAAATGTATTCATTAGCCAAATTCATAACAATGAACATTACAATTGATTGTTGGAAATCACAGTTTTAAGAATGACAATATTAATCTAAGAAGCTACGAAGTATGATATTTTTTTACCTGGAGAGAAAAAAATAAGAAATACTCATTTGATAAAGAGATTACCAAAAAAACCCAGAAATATTTTAAACTGATTAGGTTCATCTCAGGACTTACCCATCAAAAACCAACTGCCTTGCAGATCCCCCACACACACACACAAAAAAAAAATTGTGAACATGAGTAAATTTTTCACATTTCATTGCAGCTTGAAGATCTAGCAATTCTTTTCACTATTTGGGCCTGTTATCAAATATTCTTTTTTGAGCTGTTTTCTTTGGAATCAGAGATTAAACCCAGGGGCACTTAACCATTGAGCCATATCCCTGCCTTTTATTTTTAATATTTCATTTTGAGATAGGGTCTTACTAAGTTTCTTAGGGCCTCACTAAGTACCTGAGGCTGGCTTTCTTATGATCCTCCTGCCTCAGCCTCCCAAGCCACTGGGATTACAGGGGTGTGCCACCACACTCAGCTCAAATATTCTTATCTGTTGCTTATTATATCCTCTGTCTATAGAAAAAATATTACATCTCTACAAAAAGTTATTAGAATAGTAAAAATCCTGTACCAGCCCAATATATTTTTTTGCCATGACTCACCATATTACTACTTAACATAATGGCTAGTATCAAACCACTAGTACTATCTATATAATCTTTCACTATTAAAGATACACATACATGTACACATTTATTTACAAAAACTTATTTATACAGATACATGCTGAAGAGTATGTATGTTTCACTATAACAAAGACTTGAACTAAAATTAATGCCCATCAGAAAGGTATTAGTTAAATAAATTATAGTGCAGTAATTGATTTTTTTGTCATCTAAGGGAGTGAAATAAAATGCAAACATGCAAAATATACTACTACTAACACAAAGAACAAAAGCATACATAAAATATTCCTGTTGTTATTTCATTATGATTATGTGAATGTGAGAAAGAGGGAAAGTGCGTGTGTGTGTGTGTGTGTGTGTGTGTGTGTGTGTTTGTGTGTAGAATTTCTGGAAAAGTTGGAGGGAAAATGAGTGGCCTAGGAATGAATACCGTATTTATTACTTTTTATATCATATGGGGTTCATATCCACATGTTGTCTTCATGAGTTCACATTTTAAAAATAAAGAAAAATTTAAAAATTTATATCAATATGACATCTTTAAATAGTATTCCCTTATCCCTTTATATTATCTATTAAACAATCATAGTTTATTCTCAGTTTCTTCAAAATAATAAATTAAAACCAAATAGACACAGATTTTATTTAGAAGAAATACAATGACCATAGTTCAGAAAAGGAAGTTCATTTTAAATTTCTTACAGACAAAAGAAGAGGATATTTCTTTCAATGTAAAAAAGTATCTACTTAACCTGTGTAATTACTCCTCTTTCTACAATTCATAAACATAAGTGATGCAATTGCACTATGAGTGTTCTAATCTCTATCTCTTTAAGGATTCTTGGCTAAGAGATATTAAAGTCCATGTAAAATACTTTTTTAAATGCACCCTTCTTCATTAGACATCCAATTTTTCCTCTCTTCAAAAGTCTCCAGTAGACTCTATTCATCAAGCAATTTTTGAATTTTCCTTTTTTTGTATTTTGTTCTAATTCATATTCTTTTTCCTATATAAGAGACATTCATGAAGCATAAATTGTGTGGCAGAGAAAATGGCTTACATGCAGATGAAATTTTACATTCACTGTTCATAGTATGATATTAACTGTGTTTTCTCTGTTCTCTGTGACACTGTAGCTCAATTTTCTTTTTCTGACTGTGAGGAGCAGGCTGCGTTACTCCATTATTTATAGAACTGTGGTTTTCTGGCTGCACCTAACCCTGAGTTAATCCATATTGTAAAGCAGGAGTTACTCGATTTTAAGTAAAATATCAGTGTAGAATTTCTACACCTTGTTTGTACAAGAGAATAATCACATCTGACCAACACAACTATATGGCACAAATTGAACTTACTCTGCTAATTTATCAAACCAAATTAGAAAGCCTTGGACATGCAGACATCCTAGATCATATTAGGAAAAAAAAACAGAAATAGGAGATTATCAACCTCACCAGAAGTAATCCCCACATTTCAAACCCATAAAATGAGGAGCTCTCAAAAATGGACACAGCAGCACTCTGACCACATCACCTGGTCACGGGTCATGAACCTTGCCCAGGAAAATTGCCACACCAGCCAACCTCCGATTCTTTATCTCTAAGAGTCAGAGGAGCATTAATCAAAATCTTTTATACAGAATTCAAAGTCAGTATAGATGGCAAGCAAAATAATGAAAGATGTCCATCCAGACCTGGAGCTTCCTTCCTCTGAACACAAGGTGATTCTCTGCTAAGTAGAAAGAGCCAACCAGATTCTAGGTCCACTGGGAAATGAAAGCTCTCTGATAGGATATGAGAGGATTTGCCAATAACCAATAATAAAAGTGCACACTCCAGGAGATATTAGCACATGGGAATCCCTCTCCTGTGTTTTGGAGTTTTTGATCTGAAGCCCCTTTTCTCTGGGGACACAGATATGGGCAATAAAAGGAGTTATAACCTAGAAAATCATTAAGGGCAGCAAACTTTCTTAAATTAAGAATCTTAATATTTTTCAGGAGGCCAAAGTCATGCCCATGTCTTTGCCATTTCTCTTTAAGTAGCTGTCTCTCACACTTTCCTTCAAAATAGACATGACATATTGTCCCCCACTGTCAATTCTCAACCAGCAAAATCATATCCCTTCTTTAACTTCAAGTTTAGTCTGAAATTCCATCTTTTATAATCATGAAAGGAGTCAATCAATGTTATCAAATACAGTGTCAACTACAACTCAACAATACAATTCTAGCTATTAAATATGCAAATAACAATAATATTAGTAGATAAAAATGTTTCTAATGTTCAATGGGCACAAAGATATTGTATTCTTTACTTCTACCTTGAGCTGGGAGATGTGTGAGGGAAAGTTGAACAAAGATTTCACAATAATTAATGTTCTTCATTCAGGTGCTTATGTGGTGAAAAGTGTTTTACACAAATTATGACTTTAATTCTAACAAAAAAGGAGGGAGATAGTATAATTATCATTTTTATCTTATAAACAAGAAAACTAGTCCTGGAGAGTTTAATTTGTTAAAAGTCATTCTGCTACCAAGAGATACAACAAGACTTTAAAGTCAGTTAGTCTAGCTTCAAATTATTGACTACTAACCATTAAACTAAAATCATTCCTAGAAATGGATTTTTTCCCCAAAACAAACAAATAATAAAGGGGCAAAACACAATAGTAGATTAAAAACAGCACAGATCCTAATCAAGTGTACGATCATAAAACCTACAACACATTTAGGGAAAAAAAGCAATAGCGAACTCTAACATAGCCCCTACTGTAGATTACATACTGTTTTACTTATTTTTCATATTAAACTCATTAATCCTAAGGCAGCATATTGGAAAGTACTCTTTTTATCACACTTCCTTTACAGAGGAAGGAACTGAAACCCATAGACTTTAAAGTAACCCATTCGGGATCACATAGATAAGGAGACAGAGACTGGACAAGCTGGCAGCCTGGCTCTGGCTACTTGTGTTCTGCAACATTGTTCTGCAGAATAGGTTTTCTGCTGTGATAAGGCTTCCATGTGCCAGTGGAGCACAGCTGCAGAAGAGGCCAAAGTGCTGCCTGAGCCAGGCTAGAAAGGGTGATGTGGAAAACCTTAGAGTTTAGTCAACAGGTTCCTGAGGAAATACATTATAAAAATGATAAGATGTACTATGTACTTCACATATTGAATCAGTACTGTAACTTATTTTTATATTTGAGAAACAGTTTTTTTTTTTTTTTGTAATGCATGTCTAGAGTAAAGCTTGACCAAATCATCAGAGCTGATGAAAAGATATACTCTAATAAATTCACTTTTCTTCTTACAAACAATTTCCTACTAGCTTGGGATTATAGCCCCTTGGGGGAAGCTGAAAATTATATGTTCAGTTAAAAAAAGAATGTGGGTTAACAATATGTTGAGAAATTATACATTAGGCAATAGGTATTCTGTGAGATTAAATGAATTAATAATTCTACAGTGCTTTGCTAATGTTAAATAAGAATACAAAATTCTAGAAAAAACAATGGCTAAGTTCAATGTCCAAGTTTATCACTTGAACAAATGATAAAGTTCTTCATGTTTATCATCTATCATCGGTAGAAAGGGGGTCATAATCACAACCTATCTCACCCTCTATGGTACCTATGAAGTTAAATTCATTATGTATACATATATATCTGTGTGTATGCATATAGACACAAGTTCTAGAGATTAAAGGTTGGCTAAAATCTGTATATCATGAAGAGGAATCAAATCATTCCATACTAACTCACTATCCAAAATTCCATAATTTAAAAGTATAATTCATTTTAAAAAGTGTGACCAATTCTCTGTCTTAAACAAAAGAAATTTATAAATAGCCAAGTATTTATAAAGTTACATAGACATCTGTTCATGTGAATACTTAAAATTTATTTATAATTATAAAAGTAAAATGTGCGAATGAAGGTGATAGATATGATTCCGAATCTTAAATCTGCCCTATCTATCATCTAACTAATATCAGGCAGAATACCCAAAATCTCCAGAGCTTTAGTTCCTATTTCTTTAAAATGGGCAAAATGATATTTAATATAAAACATTAGAGT
Source organism: Spermophilus citellus (assembly GCF_964194105.1). Classification (NCBI taxonomy): domain Eukaryota; kingdom Metazoa; phylum Chordata; class Mammalia; order Rodentia; family Sciuridae; genus Spermophilus; species Spermophilus citellus. The sequence continues at coordinate 67,285,578 of NC_138196.1, read as the reverse complement.
TTATGTAAAAGACATATCAATTTAAAGCACTTGGTAAAGAGCTTTACACACATTAAATGTGAAATACATACAGATTTCATTCTCCCTTAGGTCAACCAGACTTCAGGTCCACTAGGGAATTAGGAATACATTCCTATTCCATATAGGCTAAATTAAATATAAGAAGAAATATTTTAAAGTAGCCATGTTAAGCCCAGGCCAACAAACATTTTGGGACTCTCCTATAATTTGAGTCCTGAGATTGAATTTTCCAATATTAAACATTTCCACATTAGAACAATGAGAAGGCAAATACTGAAGCCATGCAATTAATAACCATGTAAAGAAATTCAGATCTTCTTTTAAACATTGCCATTATAAGCTATAAATCCCAAATCTATGAAATTAAAAAAGAAGAATTTTAGGACTTGCCTTCTTTGGATATCTATTTTTGATAAGTAGCATTTGAAATTATTTTCATCATTTTATATGTAATGCTTTCATAGAGAAACCAAAGCATTTACATATTAATTTTTTTCATCCTTAGGTGCAAGTGAAGCAGAAATTAACATGACTAGATTTGTCTTATAACAACTTCTTCAACATTACTCTGTCTTATTGTGCCAAACCTTTTTCTTTTAATATCAGCAACATTGATTGGTGCCAGAAACACTGATTTACAAATAGTGTTAATTTTCTTACCTGCAGTTGTGTAGGCAGCAAGGGAGCATAAAACACTGGGTTTCTTGCTCACATACACAACAGAAGAACAAAAAAAACCCTCAATAATCAACATCTGCAGAAGTTTTTCCAAGGTAACAACATAAAGAGTAGCTCATATTCAAAACCTGGGAAGGCCATAATGTATTTTATAATCAGTTAGGTCTCCATTGTAAAGAAACATAGTACAAGCTGGACAAGTGTGAGTTCTTTCTCACTATTCATAAATCTGTTTGGTTTTAACTAGTAATGGTAATGCTAACAGAAAATCAGCACAAAAAGGCAGCTCACTGAAAATTCTGTTAGAAGATAATGTCCAAATACATTGCTTTGACCATGACTTACATGCTTACTCCATAGCATCCTCCAGGTTGGCAGTATTGGTCAAAGCTAGAGTACAACACATAATGAGATATTTATTTCTCTGATTTGGGAAGGTACTACTATTATTAATTTTTTTAAAAAAAATTTTTGGGGGTACCAAGGATTGAACCCAGAGTTGCTTAACCCCCTTTTAATATTTTATTTAAGACAGAGTCTTGCTGAGTTGCTTAAGGTCTCACTAAGTTGTGAGGCTGGTTCTGAAATCTCAATCCCCCTGCCTCAGCCTCCCAAGCAGCTGGGATTACAGGCATGCACCACCGTGTCTAGCTGACATTACTATTATTTACAGCACTCAGGAAGGAAAAATATACTGATTATTTCCATTAGTTACAAATCTAAGCCAAGGACTTTCCCATTTCTTAAAATCAATTGTTCTGTTCCCACCATTTGATATTTTTATATCCTATTTTGTTTTTCACCCCTGTAAGCTATGCATTTGTTCACTCTTCCAATAAATTTATTTAAAAATATTTGTTGACTGGCTCCTATGTCTTTTCTAATCTACCTTCAATAAATGTGCACAAGGCACACAGAAGCAATAGACGGGATAATCTAGACTGTTCCATTCCATTAATCAAGCTGCTAATCTACCCCTTCAGCCTAAATGTTGATCAGGCAGGACCTTCCCTACACTCCTCCAAGAAAAGATGCATGAGTTACTAGATCAAGACTGGAGTCTACAGTAGTGAATAAGACACGGACTCTGCCTTCCTGAAACTTCCAGTCAACTGAAGGAGATTGAAGTTAGGCAATGATGACAGATGAGATGAACATTTTAAGATGAGAGGTTCAAAGCTCTAAGGTAATGGGAAATGGGTGTGATGCCTAGTGTTGAGGGGAGGAACTTAGGACAGTCTCTTGAAAAGCCTCATTCCCCACCCCCACAGAAATGACAGCTCAGTTCCTTTCACTTATGAGATCAAGGGAGGAAAAAATAAATGCCATAAAGTAGCAATTTCTAATCTAAACAATATAAATGAGCAAATTTATTCATCAAGCTCTACTTCTCTAATTTCAATATGAAACACCCACATGCATGCCTCAAAGTTAGCTCTAATTATTTATATTAGCTGTGTTTATTGATCAAACTGCTTGAAAAGCTCTTTCTCTAAATGTTGTATTATAAACATTCCCAGTGTATTAACATCCTCAAAACAAATAATGCATATCAAACATTGATGTTAACATCAATTATTTGGAAATTTATTGGAGTTATTTATTTATTGAATATAGTGAATATTGGTTACTTTTTTTTCTTTTCTTCTTTTCATTCAGGGTCTAACTATGTTGCCTAGGCTAGTATTCAACTCTGTGTGGTCAAGTGATCTTCTGATCTTGACTCCCAAGTAGCCAGAAATACAGGCATGAGCTACCATACCTGGCTATGAGTACAAATTTTTAAATAGTCTCTATCAGTAATAGTACAGGAATAAATACTATTTCTATAAGGCACTTTGAAATCTGCCCATTTAAATTCTAGTAGTCTCCCCCACTGCCCTACTGCACCACTATGCCAAAGACATAGCTGCTAAAGGTTCTCTGTTCAGGAAGTTTCAATGGTATATGCTAAGAAGTATTGCAGCCATTGGTTTTTAATATTCTTTACCATGGTGAGGAAGTTTTGTTATTGTTGTTGTTTTTGTAATTTTTTGTCTATAAAATTTTCTTTAATAGGTTAGAGAAGTAATGAGATAGTATGGTTGTAAATAAACACAGTGTGTGTGTGTGTGTATGTGTGTGTGTGTGTTTTATTAATAACAGAGTCCAGTCTCAGTCAATACACATCAGAATGGATGCTTTGGAAATACCTAGCTTTGTGACCTTGAATCAGTGATATTAACCTTTCTTAGTTTTCAATGATTGAAAAAGAGTGAGTCTCTGCCACAGGCATGGTATTAACTACTAAGTCTTTGATTGCTCTATGACTTGGGTTCAGGAGGCCAGGGGGATGAAGTGGCAGATGAAACTGCTACAAAGGTATTAAAGTTGTATAGGTCTAAACCTTTAACAGAATTTCTGGAACTTGTGATGAAAGAGTTTTTTCTTTGAAATTAAATAAATGAATGAGTCTCTGTAACTCAGATGAGGATTGCACACAGGAGTTCATTTAGACACCATCTTCTTATAGAATTCTCAAGTTAAAGTCCTCACGCCCTCCCCACACACTTCAAAAACTAATACTTAAAATTTTTGGAATTCTAAAACATTAAAAAGATATTTTAGAATCTTAAGGAAATGACAAATAAATCTCTGGCTCACATTTTTGATATTTCTTCCTAAAACTGACTTAGAAATCAGGATCAATTTGGGTTATGTTCCTAGTAACTCTTCTTTACCCTTTTATAACTTCCCATAGTACATTCACGTTATATAAATGTGATTTCCAGGTGGATTTTATGCTTTTCACCTGTAAACTATTGTTATATTTTTCTTTACTCTTTTTCTCATTTCTACAGTTATGCAACAAGTATGCATGACTCTCTGTCTCAAGCTCACACATGCACAGACTTTCTATCTTTTTAATATCCATATGCCTTGGTACTTGATACTTTCTACTCTAGATTTGATATCATGGAATAAAGACTTCCCCTAATCCATTCAGCATCTAAATGAGGGTGATGTTTGTGTGTGTGTGTGTGTGTTTTATTAATAATGAACATAAAAAACTAATGAATATCAGCAATATTTAAATATTTGCTGTTTTGTATTAAATATGTTTTTACTTTCTATCATGTTCTTATTCTCCATTTGTTGATTATTTTGTTGTTGTTGTTTCATTTTTGTACTGGAGAGTGAACCCAGGTGTACTTTAACACTGAACTATATCTCCCTTGTATTTTTTTTTTTTTGAGACAGGGTCTCCTTAAGTTGCAGAGGCTTTGGCTAAATTTCTGAGCCTGACTTCAAACTTGTGATCTTCCTGCCTCAGTCTCCTGAATTGATGGGATTATATGTGTGCACCGCCACACATGGCCAATTGCTGGTATGGTTTGATAATAAAATTTACAGGCAAGTTTATAAAAGCCAAAACTCCAAATATTCTCTGAGAATGCATACAAATGTCAAAATTTCCTCACTAATTTGACTTAAATGTAACACATAGACTAGGTCCTGTATCACAAGAAGTGTTCACTCAAAGGGAATTCCTTTAAAAGTAATGATATGAATTAATGCAGTTGTTCCCTTCAGTTACCTGGTGACTCCAGTTTTAATTATGGGATGTTCCAATCCTTGAGACAAAGCACCAAACTAGATAGTCTATTTCTAAAATATCAATTGTTCTCAAAGCAGAGCCTATCTCACAGAAGCAAGAAGATTCTGGGAAAATATCTTTAAAATCCTGCCTTCCCTTCTAGGAATTCTGTGTCAGCCTCCAGGAAATCAGGGAATAGATGCAAGGATTCTCTGGTATGAGTACTTCCCAAGGAAATGTACAAGAATGTTCTGGTCCTGAATGTCTACATTCTCTCTTTATTCTATTCATTCTCTCTCTCTCTCTCTCTCTCTCTCTCTCTCTCTCTCTCTCTCTCTCTCTCTCTCTCTCATTTATTTATTTTGTAATAGAGAACAAACCCAGGGTTTATATACCCATAAGCTACATCCCTAACCCTTTTTACTATAATCTGAGATAGGATACCACCACATCTGGCTACTCTCTCTTTTTATGAACATCAGTAAGTTCACATTTTCCCCTTTAATTTGACTTCTTACTTATACCTGAGGGAAACAGGTATAGCAATAAATAAAAATATTTAGAGGGTACCAAAACTGTAACTGTTCCCTAAAATATAAAAAGTACAAATACCCACATAATATATAATGTAATCTTTACATGATATGATTTACCTAATAATATATGCATAAAATTCTACTATCCCTACTAATATTGGTTGATAACAATGTTTAACCCAAGGAATCATCAAAATTATATTAACTCAACTTCTTAAAATGTTTCAATAAAACTCCATGTAAAATATTAGAAGGAACTGACCAATATTTATAGTGTGCATGGCAAGAAGTACTATTCAATCAGAAGGATTTTATTTAACAATTTTACCTGTGCGTAAGCCTCCGGTGACTAATGCAGACTGCAGTCTGAGAATCTTGAGTAATGCATACTTTATGGCGACTACATTTCATCTTTAAGCAGGGATCTTTAGCTGGATCTAAAGCTGAAAAAAAAAGAGATGGAGAGATTGTTCGGGAAATATTAAAATAAATTTCTGTAAAATAGAGGTATCCAATCTCATCAAACATAATTTTACCAAATAATTTTATAGCATTTAGCTGTAAATTTTCTTCACATTTTTCCTCTATTAAGAGATACTTCTATTTCTACCCACATAACTCAGATAGTGGGTAACAGCTACACTTCAGGCTCATCTAGGCTATTCAGGAACTAAAATGCACATACCACTATGATTGGAAAATGTAAAACTAGAATAGGAAATTTAAGATAACTCTCTTTATTTTCTGCTATCATTACAGCAATAAAGGAGAAGAATAAAGCTACAGAATGTTACTGCAATACTTTATGTCAGTGGAGAATTACATTAAACTTCTCCTTTACCTAGATAGAATCTAGTGGTTATAGAAAAAGTATAAAATCCAAAGACGATGTTGAACATTCATGGATCTTTGGATATCCCAGGAAAGTCTATAACTGTACTTGGGACTGACTGAATGTATCATGGTAAAAATTCAGATATTGCATTTAGGTTTAGGTTGTTTTTGCATAACATCTGACATTCTATTTATTTAAGTAAACTCTGTCACGGTAGTTGCAAAAGATTATGTGATATGTTTTTCATTCTAAAAACTTCATTGACATGTGTTTTACCTAGTATACACCTCGTTAATTTAAAGTTTACAATCAATGTTTAAAGTTTACAATCAATGTTTAAAGTTTACAATCAATGAATATCAGCATATTCATTATTTTAAAGCTCACATCACAATTTTTAAATATTTTCATCACCAAGAAAACCTAAGCTTTTCCTGTGTTTATCACCCCAACTTTCCCGTAATAAGAACTGGATAATCATTGATCTAGTTTTTGTCTCTGTAGTTTCCCTATTCTGGACACTTCATATAAGTTGAATAATAAATTATATGGCCTTTTATGATTTACTTCATTACCATGAGATAATGTTTCTGAGGTTGAATGATATTGTAGCATTAAACATTACTTCATTTCTTTATATTGCTGAATAATATTGCATTACATGGATATACCACATTTAATTATCTATTCACTAGGAGATGGGCATTTGAATTATGTCAAACTCTTGGCTATTGTGAATAGTGCTGATTTAGATAATCATCATTGATAAAGTTGGGAGACAGTCAGAAGGAAAGTAGGTATAGATAAGGAAAGGATATCCAGTTTTGGTACATGTCAAAATTCAGAAAAAGAAATGCTGAAAGATGGTCAACAAAAAATTCTAGCGTCTGAAGAAAATTGGAGCCAGGGTAACCAGAACAATATACACTTGGGATATACAAAAATATCCGGGGAGCCTGGGGACTCTCCACTGGACATGGAATGTGGATTTGACTCAAACATTTTCAGTTTTTAAACATAGGATAAATTCAAGCTGACATCTGTATACAACCTAATTAAGATTAAACTTATTAATATGTTAAGTCCTAGGCATATTTAGTCAATGACAATTTAAATAAATGCATATGTTCTGTTCGTTGATAAATTCAATAAAATACAGAAATAAACTATACATATATATGAATATATATATACCTTAAATATATAAAAGTATAATACATATATATTTATACCTTAAATATGTAAAACAAATTTCTATAAAATTCTTAAGATGTCAAATAAGCATGAGATTTAAAATAAAGCATATTTATACATACAGTTGATTAAAATTAACAAGTAGACAAATATAATATATTATATTATATTATATTATATTATATTATATTATATTATATTATATTGAATACTTAAGACATTAATTGCATTTATTTGGAACATAAATATTTTAATTTCTTCCATTACAAAGAAAGGCTTTTTCAATGAGCAATGGTTAGATGAACTACATTCCTTCTCAGTTTCTAAGTAGTTTCAACTATTGAGGTAAAGTATTTTATTCCTTATAAAATCTGAAATATATTTTCACTATGCAAATTAAAATTGCTAGCATATTTTTATTATACTGACACAGTTTAAATTATCAATGATTTAAAATCATCTGGTCAAATTGCTTTACTTGAAAACTGTATGAATTCTTGTTTGGAAAACATAAATGAAAACTACACAACAATTTAGCATTAAACATGTTTGAAGCCATGTTAGCTGTAATTCTTAATCTAATTCTAATTATCAAAATTAGTTTTTTAAAATTTTTTAAATTGAATTTTATTATCATAATTATATTCCTCTCTACTGTATATACCTATATTATCTGCTCATTTTTGTAAATTTGTATTTTAGATGAACATGCGTCAGTCTTAAGTGTTAATGATGTTAACTGTAAAATTTAAATACATGAATAAAGTGTTCACTAATCATATCCCACCTTCCTTTATCCACCCTCCTCTCCTGCCTTCCAGTTTCTAGTTATCACTATTCTATATTCAGACCACTTTTTTTTTAAACTTGTACAAGTGAGACAGAACATGGGATATGTGTCTTTCATGTCTGCCTAGCTTATTTCATTTAACCTAGTGTTGTCCAAGTCCACCCATTTTGCTGTAAAGAATAGGATTTTCTTCTTCCTTACAGGTGAATAATATACTATTATGTCCATCTACCATGTTTTCTTTGTCCATTCATTTGCTGAAGGGCACTTTGTTTGATCCATGTATTACTTATTATAAATAGTGCCACAATATATATGAGCATGTATGTTTTTTCTTATATGCTAATTTTATTTCCTTTATATATACACTCAGAAGTGGGAAAGCCAGATATGGTAGTTCTGATTTTAGTTTATCTAGTTTTGGTAACCTCCATAGTCTTCTCCATAATGTTGTGCTAATTTACATTTTCAACAACAGTGTATGAAAGTTCCTTTTTCTCCACATCTTCACCAACATTTGTTATTTTTATTTAAGAGTAACCATCATATCATGGGTAAGATGATATCTCATTATAGTTTTGCTCTGAAATTTGAATATGTTTAATATAGGATATTTTATTTTGAATAACATGCATTTTTATTTTCAATAAAACATTACATTACATACAAAACTATCATGAAGCCAGATGTGGTGGTACACGTCTATAATATCAGTGACTCAGGGAACTGGGGCAGGATGATCACAAATTTGAGGTCAGTATTTGCAATTCAGCAACATCCTACCTCAAAATTAAAAAAACAAAACATCTGGGATATAGTTCAGTGGTCTAGTGCCCATAGGTTCAATTCCCATACAGCAAAAGATCAATCAATCAAGCTATTGATCATGACTTAGCTAATGTAATTATACTTTGAATATAGCTTGTTAATATTCTAGTTTTTCTTCCAGTTTTCATTTATTTATAATCTAGATTAGATAATATTTAAAAGTTCCACACTACTTCTTGTATCTGCTTAAGAAGAGAAATCAGAACTTAAAAATTACACAGCAAGACATGAAAAATAATTTAATGAGAAAGCTTTGCACAGAATTCTATATAAAAAATCAAATAAAAGAATAGCTGTATTTGTTAGGAGATGTAAAATATAATGGTAGAAAATAAACATGAAAAATCAGAAAGAATTCATAAGAAGGAGAAGACCCCTTTCTGTGCATGTGAATTTAACCATCTGTATTTTTTGAAGAACTCACATTGTTGGCAGCTTAAAAACTACAAAACATCACACTCTGTAAATACAGATGCTTAAGATTTTACTCTTGAAATTACAACAATAACACAACCACATTCTCTTTGGCTCAAAGCCCATGAATCAGAATCAGTCCTGTGCCTTCAAAAGGACTGGCATAATTTCATCACATCACTCCATTACTATCCTGTTCTTTCCATCATTTTCAATTTAACATCATTCTCTTATTCTACCTGCATTGCTGCCCAGCTTTCTCTCAAGCATCCAGTAAAATGTCCTTGGGAAAGATTTTAACTAGTGCATTTTAGTTCACATGATCATGTTCTTTTCTGTCTCTTAATTTTTTTTTTTTTTTGTACCAAGCATTGGACTCAGAAACACTTGACCACTGAACCACATCCCCAGCCTTTTATTTACTTACTTATTTATTTTTTTTATTTTCATAACAGGGTTTTGCTAAATTGATTGGGGCCTCCCCAAGTTGCTGAGATTGGCTTTGGAACTTGTGATTTTCCTGCCTCAGCCTCCTGGGTTGCTTAGATTATGCCAATGCACCAAGCTTTAGTAATCATTTGATTGACATTAAGTAACCTAGAGAACTAAACGAATAAGGTTTTTCTTTCTTTCTTTTATCCAGAAAATACAGTCTGTATTTTCAAAGGATCACTTTATAATTTAACCTTTGAGCTTTATTGCATTTGTAATATAGGATTTCACTCACTCTTGCCAGAATAATTGGGTTTTGGTCCAGTATCATCCACTTACTGCTAGATGAAATAAGCTAGGACATGTCTGGCCTGATCCAGCAGCTAAGGGTGAAAGCGCCTGAGTGAGCAAGGGTAGGTGAGGGCAGAAAACAAATGTGACTGAGGTAGATATGTTAGTAAGAGAAGATCCAAATAAAGACACAAATAGATCCCAGTTCAGAAAAACAAACATACATGGCAATTTTTCTATTTTGAGTTGAGAGCCGAACCCAGCACTTCACATGTGCTAAGCATAAACTCTACCACTGAACTATAGCCCAAGCGCCAGGATGATAATTTATGATAAGTCACTAAATTCCCAAGATAGCAAAAGAATTTTCCTTGATGTCATTGATCTTAAGAGAAGAAAAGGAGAAATGTGGCATCACTAAGCTTCAAAAATAAGCATCAAAGTTAGAATTGAGAACTGAAATAAATCTTAGCAGGTATAGTTTGGGTGTGAGGTGTCCTCTAAAAATCCCTGTGTCAATGCAGAAATGTTCAGATGCAAAAATGATTAGATTCCATAAGATAAAACCTAATCAGTCCATCTAGTTAACAGGGAATGACTGGGTAGTAACTGCAGGCAGGTGGAATATGACTCAAGGATTTCATTCACTGGGGACATGTTCTGGAAGGCTTCATTGTCACTGTGGTCCCTTTCCACTTCTCCCTCTCTCTGATTCTCCATCATCATGTCCTGAGAAACTTCTCCCACCATGCCCTTCTGCCATGAAGTGCTCCCTCATGGTGGGCCCAGAGACATGGACTTAGCTGATCAAGAATTTTAAATCTCTAAAAGAGTGAGACAAAATAAACTTTTCTTTCTCTAAGTTCTTCTTGTCAAGGTTTTGGTCACAATGACAATTAGATGATAACAAAATTAGTACTAGAAGTGGGACTAATGATGTGGCTAACCTGACCATGTAAAGGATAGCTAACAAACACAGTAGGGTAGGTGGGAACTCAGAAGCCTTTGTAGACAGTTTGCAGGAATAGTTTGGACAACCTAAAGATACAGAAGTCCTAGAATTTTGTAAACAGAGCTTAATGTATGAATCTGGTGGAAACTCAGAAGAACAGAATGCTGATAGAAATGAAGATAGTAAAGACTATGCTCATGAAGTTTCAGAGAGAAATGAGGACTCCATTGGGCATTGAACTAGAGACCACTCATGTTACATTCTGTGAAAGAACTACTTTTTTTTTCTTTTTTTTGATATTTTTTATTGATTATTTAAAGCATTACATAGCTCATGATATATCATCTTTCATACATTTGACTCAAATTGTGTTTTGAACTCCCATTTTCACCCCAAATACAGATTGCAGAATCACATCTGTTACATATTCACATTTTTACATAATGCCATATTAGTGACTGTTGTATTCTGCTACCTTTCCTATCCCCTACTATTCCCCCTCCCCTCTCCTCCCCTCCCATCTTCCCTCTCTACCTCCCCTGCTGTTGTTCAATTCTCTCCCTTTTTTTCCCTCCCCCTTGCCCCTCATGACCTCTTATAATTTTATGTATCATTGAAGGTCTCCTACCATTTCCATATGCTTTCCCTTCTCTCTCTGTTTCTCTCCCCCCATTCGTCTTTGTTTACTGTAGTCTTTTCCTCATGCTCTTCCTTCCTGTTCTGTTCTTAGTTGCTCTCTTTATATCAAAGCAGACATTTGGCATTTGTTTTTTAGGGCTTGGCTAGCTTCACTTAGCATAATCTGCTCTAATGCCGTCCATTTCCCTGAAAATTCTATGATTTTGTCATTTCTTAGTGCTGCATAATATTCCATTGTGTATAGATGTCACATTTTTTTATCCATTCATCTATTGAGGGGCATCTAGGTTGGTTCCACAGTCTAGCTATTGTGAATTGTGCCGCTATAATCATTGATGCAGCCGTATCCCTATAGTGCGCTCTTTTAAGGTCCTCAGGGAATAGTCCGAGAAGTGCGATAGCTGGGTCAAATGGTGGATCCATTCCCAGCTTTCCCAAAAATCTCCATACTGCTTTCCAAATTGGCCTCACCATTTTGTAGCCCCACCAGCAGTGTACAAGTGTACCTTTTTCCCCACATCCCCGCCAACACTTATTGTTGTTTGACTTCATAATGGCTGCCAATCTTACTGGAGTGAGATGGTATCTTAGGGTGGTTTTGATTTGCATTTCTCTGACTGCTAGAGATGGTGAGCATTTTTTCATGTACTTGTTGATTGATTGTATGTCCTCCTCTGAGAAGTGTCTGTTCAGGTCCTTGGCCCATTTGTTGATTGTGTTATTTGTTATCTTATTGTTTAATTTTTTAAGTTCTTTGTACATTCTGGATATTAGGGCTCTATCTGAGGTGTGGGGGGTAAAAATTTGTTCCCAGGATGTAGGCTCTCTATTTACCTCTTTTATTGTTTCTCTTGCTGAGAAAAAACTTTTTAGTTTAAGTAAGTCCCATTTGTTGATTCTTGTTATTAACTCTTGGGCTATGGGTGTCCTATTAAGGAAATTGGAGCCCGACCCCACAATATGTAGATCGGAGCCAACTTTTTCTTCTATCAGACGCAGTGTCTCTGATTTGATATCTAGCTCCCTGATCCATTTTGAGTTAATTTTTGTGGATGGCAAGAGAAAGGGATTCAATTTCATTTTGTTGCATATGGATTTCCAATTTTCCCAGCACCATTTGTTGAAGATGCTATCCTTCCTCCATTGCATGCTTTTAGCCCCTTTATCAAATATAAGATAGTTGTAACTTTGTGGATTAGTCTCTGTGTCCTCTATTCTGTACCATTGGTCCACCTGCCTGTTTTGGTACCAGTACCATGCTGTTTTTGTTACTATTGCTTTGTAGTACAGTTTGACCTCTGGTATCGCTGTACCTCCAGATTCACACTTCCTGCTTAGAATTGCTTTTTGCTATTCTGGGTCTTTTGTTTTTCCATATGAATTTCATTATTGCTTTGTCTATTTCTACAAGAAATGCCGTTGGGATTTTGATTGGCATCGCATTAAACCTGTAGAGAACTTTGGGTAATATCGCCATTTTGATGTTGTTAGTTCTGCCTATCCATGAACAGGGTACATTTTTCCATCTTCTGAGATCTTCTTCTATCTCTCTCTTTAGGGTTCTGTAGTTTTCATTGTATAAATCTTTCACCTCTTGTCACCACTTCTATTCAATTTAGTTCTCGAAGTACTAGCCAGAGCAATTAGACAGACAAAAGAAATTAAAGGCATAAAAATAGGAAAAGAAGAAATTAAATTATCACTATTTGCAGATGACATGATAATGTACTTAACAGACCCAAAAGAGTCTACAAAGAAGCTGCTAGAGTTAATAAATGAATTCAGCAAAGTGGCAGGTTATAAAATCAACACGCATAAATCAAAGGCATTCCTGTATATCAGCAACAAAACCTCTGAAATGGAAATAAGGAAAACCACTCCATTCACAATATCCTCAAAGAAAGAACTACTTTTTGCCCATGTCCTAATATGTGGCCTGAGACTGAATTTTAAGGCCACAGACTAATTAATCTGGTGGAGGGTTTTTCCAGACAGCACTGCCTTGTCTATGGCATGGATTTTGCTGGCAGCTTTTAGCCAGGTTTACTGAAAACTGAGAACAAAACAGAGAGCTCAGGATTTTTTTTAAACTTGCAATTTGATCAGAAAAGTCCATGTAGAACTGAGGCCAAGAAAGGTACACTTTTGCAGAAACTATATCCCCTAAAGAGAGGCTAAGTACATTTCAGAGATACAATAGGAAAGATACCTGGAGGGCATCTCAGAAAATTGCCAGATCACTTCCACTAGAGGATCCAGTATACACAAAAGAAATTCATTTGAAAAGAGATCATGGGGGCACTCTGCTCACAGAGGAAAACCTAGAAAGTTGTTTTAACAAACTCAACTGCTGAGGCACTCAGAGGTTGTTGCAGCCACGATCCAAGAGGACTTGGCTACTGCTCAAGTCGGCAACACAAGATGGTGTCATCTACATGGTACTGGTTCTGAAGGAATGCAGGACAATGGAATTTGGGAATCATGGAGATGTCCATTGACATTTAAAAAGGAGGCCTGGGAATCCAAGCAAAGTGAAGTAAGTTTAATATTCCTGTGGTCTACTCCCTTGAAGATGAAGCATGAATCTGCAAAGATTATAGTAAAGAAGAAAAGGTGATCCCAGGAATTAAGAGATGCAAGTAATGTGGACTCTCTGTCATGAAAAACTGCTGGCTATGGAGAAAGTGAGGTTATTTTAAGATCCTAGGTATATTGCAACCAGCAAGGCCAGAGGGGTAGAATGTCCAAGCCCTTTGAAGCACACATAGTGCCACCATGTGTCCTAGATGCTGGATGCTGAGTTATGAGACCTCTTTGCCCTGATGAGATTTGGTCTTGCTTTGGAACTGCCCCTTCTGTCTATGCCTCTATCTCCCTTTTAGAATGGGTGCATTTACTTTGTTCCACTGTATATTGGCTATATGTAGCTTGGTTTTGATCTTCACAGGTGCTCACAGTCAAGAGTTTGTCTTGAGTATCAGAGGAGACATTGGACTTGGGATTTTGTTCAATGCTGGAACTGTTAAGAACATAGAAACTCTTGGAGATGAACTAAATGGATTTGCAAGATAAAATGGACATGAGCCTTTGGAGGCCAGGAGTGGAATACTATAATTTGGATTATGAGATATCCCCCCAAAGCTCTTGTGTTAATGCAGAAATGTTCAGAGGTGAAATGATTGGATTGTGAAAGTTGCAACCTATTCAGTTTATCCTAATTTGAATGGACTGGTTGGTAACTGTAGGCAGGAGGAGATGCATCACTGGGGACAAGCCCAGAAAGGGTTCATCTTTTCTCTGGCCCTTTCCTCTTTCTCTCTGTCTTCTGGTCACCATGCAATATCACTCTAGCATGTCCTTCTGACATTATGTGCTGCTTCACCTTGGGTGCAGAGGAGTTGGCTCAGCCAACCGACTAAACCTCTGAGACTATGAGCCAAAATAAGCTTTTCATCCTCTATGTTGCTCTTGTTGGGTACTTTTTTGTTGTTGTTAAGCAATGAAAAACTAACAGACACAACAGGTAGGTTAGAACTTCCAATTTTCACAAACTAATTTCTGAATTTCAGTATCACTTTTTCCACCAGAAATTTAGATATTTGAAAATTAAATCCTATGATCTAGGCCAAAGCATTCTTAAATTTTGAAAGAAATAATTCTTTTTTTTAAAAAAATATTTATTTTTGGTGTAAATGGATACAACACAGTGCCTTTATTTTTATGTAGTCCTGAGTATCGAACTGGGGACCCGCCCCTGCTAGGGAGCGCTCTACCGCTGAGCCACAATCCCAGCCCATAAATAATTCTTGATGGAATAAAAGATGAACAGGTCAACTTAGCTCAGTAAATTCCAGAGAAAGATTTCTTATATAATTGACAAACAAAATAGAAATTAAACTCCATGGATATTGATTTAAATGTTTAAAGGACAAATGTATTACAATGAGTAAAAGCTAATCTAGTTAGGATCCTTTATAAAATCAAGAATGTGTACTAAATGTTCTCCAAAATCACATTCTGCTTTAAAATTGAATTGTGACATGTTAACATACAATTTTGGCACCAGATTTATAGATGGAGTGGACCCTGTCCTCAACATACTCAATACTTTTATTGAAAGACAGAGTTACAACATCTAATACAAATAGATGTTAACTAGAAATTATGTGTGTGTGTGTGTGTGTGTGCGCACTCACACATACATAGATGTTAACTAGAAATTGTGTGTGTGTGTGTGTGTGTGCACACTCAAACATACATAGAGAGATGAGATCAATTATGATGAATGAGAGAGAACTAGATTGGATGAAAACTTTGGTAGATTTTGAAGCCATTAAATGAACAAAATGAAAGAAAACTCCAGTGTAAAGGGATAGGCTGAATAGCAAAAAAGTATAAAAAGAATCCCTATTTATGGAATGGCAAGTTCAGGACCAATGTCATACAAAATGTGCATGTTGCCTGCGAGCACTCTAAAGTCACTAAAGAAACATATAGAAGCTTCTCACCTTTTGGAGTGTCACCATACATTTCTGCCATGTCACTGTATCATTTCAGGTAGGGTGGTGTCAAAATCAGGTTTGTAATGGTAAAAAAAAATACACACACACAAATTTGGAGATGTTCAGAAGAATATGCGATTATGACAAGAAATATCATTCAGTAGAGAAAGGTTGAAAATCTGTGATTGTGTTGTAAAGATGGAGAGGAGAGAACACATTTCAAAAGCATAAAGGGTACAGATTTAATAGAACCAGTTATTCATTAAGCATCATGAGGAAATTTATCATAAGTAGAAGAAATGGTGATTGGTGGTGACACCAAATAAGAAATAAGAGGTTTGGTGCTGGGAGAAAGGGATGATAGCTAATTTAGTTTTCAGTAACTTAATGAAATGCTTGCAATGACACCCTGAAGAGATGCTCAACAGTCACCTGTGTGTTTGGATCTAGCATTCCAAAGACAGACCAGGCGAAAAAATCCTTTTGTGGACACCTTTAAAGACTATAAGGTAAGATCACAGTCAGTCTTGTAGTTTAATTAGATTTAGATTTGTGACACCTTATAAATAAAGGCCAACAATGTAGATCCATGGCTAAATCTCCTACCCTCTTACCCAAACCCATTTTCAAATAAGAAGAAAGAATTTTAGCACCATTGCCCAATATTTTCTCATGCTGGGAACAGAAGGATGAGCAGTGATTTTGGTGGAATCATCAGCTTCTCTCCCATGTCCTTAACATTGTGGGAACAGGAACGCAGAAACCATAATAAATCCAATACTGAGTGTGTCTCCATATACTTTGTACAAACCCTCTACTCTGGACCACAGATGATCAGAAAATCTTTAGAACTTAGAAATTTAGTTTCTGTAAAATATTTAAATATAATCAAAACCTCCCAAAGTTCTGACAATTGAGAAGGCTTTTCTTGTGGGGAAACTCATTTGGGAGAAAAACAGTACTATAATTTAAAGCAAATCTGTTCATAGTCTTGAACTTGACTTGGTGTTTTGTTTCAAAAGGATTACTGGATTTTTTTACAGGGCAGTGTGCTACTGTATTAAAACTTTTTTCTTTTACAATATATGTGGGTAACAGGTACATACAATATACAAATCATCCTTCCATTTGATAATATGAAAATCTTAAAATTCTAAAGTACTATTTTCATTTTCTTCTCTTTTGGCCACCAGCACAATACAGGTATGCTGATAATAATCCTTCTGCTCCAATGAAAATTCAGTAATAACCATAAATTATGGTCCTAGGGCTAGGATGTGGCTCAGTGACAGAGTGTGCTTACCATGCGTGAGTCCTTGGGTTCAATCTTCAGTTCAAAAGAAAAAAAATTCTACTTATTTGGATGAGATGTTATATGGGGCATGCAATAATTGCAATTCATTCATTGTTTGCTCTGTGGCAGTACAAGTGGTTTTTTTGTCACTTATATGCAAAATAGCCTTGAAATCATTCTCTGAACCATTCATTATCATCTCAGTTTTAGCTCCTAGGGAACCATAGTTTAAATACAATGTTTTATCCTGTGATTTATAGCCAGTAATCAGTAGAAATAGAATTCAAGTGCAAGATATTGGACAAAATAGAAATGATTTGCTACAGTTGAATTCATAGTCCTGGGCTTCAGGTGAGATGGAGAATGGCTTTTAAAATGCTCTGTGGTCAGCTTCATACTCTCCATAATACACAATAGATTTTTAAGATTTGCTGAAATGATATTAACATATACTCTCTAGTAAGACAAGCATATAAAGTAATGAGGTTGGATTTTCCCTGAATAATTTAGTCTAGCTTTTAGCCCAAGAATCTATTTTTATGGTTGTTTAGATTTCTTCCTAACAGATCAGTTTCATATACAATTACTTGGGACTTAATCCTATCTTTTGATAATCCCCAAACTTAGAGAATAATGGAACAGAAATCCCAAGCCATCTATTTTACCTGACTTTTCACATTGAGTATTAAAGCATTATCATTTTCAAGCAAAATATAAATTTTGGGAAACTGTTTGACTGTTCTCTTTTTTATGAGCATGTGAAAAATATTTTATTTTTAAATAGTCTTTCTTTTCTTAATACAGGTCATTAAACTGATATAATAGCAATGAAATATTTTAACCATGTAGATATGTTAGAATTATTATTCAACTGAAAGCAGAACATTTGATAAAATGTTGGCCTTCCTTTACCTACAATTCATCTCTTAAAAGAATGAGTAAACAATAAAGAAACTGCTATTCTGGACTTCATTTTGGCCAAGAAAAAATTTGTTGGGGATATAAATCAGAGAAACCTTCAGAAAAAAGTCATAAAGTAATCCGTGAAATCATATGCTGAAAAAAGTTAAGTGTTTCTCCTAGACTTTTGAAAATAAAGTTTGTTTAAATATTGGTCACTAATTTTATTGGAGTGCGAGGAAATAACAGCATAAGTACTAAGCCAATCCCTTCAATGACTTGTTTGCTGAGAGTTTTTATCATGGATTGATATAGATTTTTATAAGATGTTTTTTCTATATATGTTGAAATAATCATATGATTTTTTTCCTTTTAATTTTACTAACGTTATAGATTTTTAAATATTAAATCGATTTTGCAATCCTGGGATAAGCTTCTTTGGTCATGATATTTGTTTTATATATAGCTGGGATAGATTGGCTACATTTTTCGTCATCATTTTTGCTTCCATGTCCATGAAACATATTGATCTTATGTTTGGAACCACCATTTGACTCAGCTATCCCTCTCCTTGGTCTATACCCAAAGGACTTAAAAAGAGCATATTACAGGGACACAGCGACATAATGTTTACAGCAGCACAATTCACAATAGCTAAACTGTGGAACCAACCTAGATGCCCTTCAGCAGATGAATGGATTAAAAAATGTGGCATTTATACACAATGGAATATTACCCAGCAATAAAAGAGAATAAAATCATGGCATTTGCAGGTAAATGGATGGAGTTAGAAAAAATAATGCTAAGTGGAGTCGCCAATCCCAAAAAACCAATTGCTAAATGTCTTCTCTGATATAAGGAGGCTGATTCATAGTGGGGTAGATGGGAGGAATAGATGAACTCTAGATAGGGCAGAGGGGTTGGAGGGGAAGAGAAGGGACATGGGGTTAGAAATGATGGTGGAATGTAATTGACATCATTATCCAAAGTACATGTGTGAAGACACAAATTGGTGTGAATATACTTTGTATACAACCAGAGATATATTTTAAAAATGTGCTCTATATGTGTAATATGAATTGTAATGCCTTCTGCTGTCAAAAATAAATGAAAAATATAAAAAAAGGAAATTAGAATTTAACATAACACTTCTCAACTCATTGAATGATACCAAATCACAAAAAGACATAACCACAAAATATGTTCTTTTTAATAATTTTTTAGTGATTTTGAAAATGTTCTATCTATGCTCAGTTGTAAAACTGTGTCATTTGACAGGCACTTTCCTACGGAGGTCTTTTTTTTTTTTTTCCCCCTTGAAACTGTCACTGTGACAGCCTAGATTTTCTGGTACTCTCCAGTTTCCCCATAGCATAGACAGGCTCAAGGAGTTCTTGGGTAGATTTTGTTATCGGTCCTTTCTACCATATTCCTTTGCATACAGATGTACTTGATGGACCTTGGTATTGCTATCGTTGGAATTCTTAAGTATGTTCTCAACCAGCAAAGCCTTCTTCCAAATAGTCTATGCATTTGCTCAATGGCATATAATTTTCAGTTCTCAGTGTTTCTTAGATTTAATGAGATCAAAGAAAACATAAATACACTGACTTTTGACCTTATTTTTTTGTGTCACAACAATACACACAATGCTATTTAAACAGATCAGCTCCTTACTATAACCTCCATAAAAGTGTAAAACAACTGCCTGGCCAAGAGGTTAGTACATGGCTTATCAATTAAGGATACTGCCCTGTGAAAACCCAAAATGCTCATCTCTACTTCTTTAGAAAGCCCTTTTCTTCTTTGGTGAGATGAGTATAACTAGGTTTTACAAAGTTAAAGAAGGAAAATTTAACTTTCTGAGAAGCAGGCTGTGTTGAAGGCAGCCTCCAAAAATTCATTGATGCCTCTCTTATCAACAGTGGACAGAGACAACAGGCCAGGGTGTATTGTAACACTAGCTTTGAAAAACATCTAGTGACTGCAGTGCATGTGCCATGTCAGCCAATGCCCCCCAATTTCACTTTGTTTTAAGAGGATCTATGAAATAAGCAGATTTCTCCTAAGCATGCTCTTGACTGGATGAAAGAGACTTCATTAGCGTTATTGGGAAGAAGATTAATGCAAAATAGGAAAGCTGTGAAGACTGAGAGGCATTCAGTGAAGACAAAATTTAAAACTATAGACATACTTCTTTTTAATTATAGTTATTAAAATATACTAATTGTACAAATTAGTGGGTTTCACTGCAACATTTCCAGACATGCATATATAGATACATTCATTTCTTGAGCCTAATCGGTGGCAAGAGCTCATTAGAATTACAATAATGGGATTGTGTTCTATCTAAACATGGTTATTTGATATACCTATTTGAAAGTTTAAAATTAACACTTCTAATATACCTAATTTTTAAACGAGTCAATCACGAACAATTTCAGAAAAAATTACTATTCTGCTGCAATGTTGTATATATAATCCCTGGACTAATGATCCCACTATTAATACAAATACATACTTCAATTTTATTTTCAAACATAGACTACATGGTATTAGGAGATCCACAGTTCCTGATAATAACATTTTAAAATATATTATTAGATGTAATATTAGATTGCTGTATATCACAGACATTGTAGCACTAAAGTATATTTTAGAGTATTTAAATGTACAAATATAACATGTTTTGATATTATTATATTATATAATCTTAACTTTTTAAGGAATTTCTCATCAAGAAAAGAATATTTATTTCAATTAAAATGCTAAATGTATCTCTCTAACCAAATGTGCTTAGGTGTTTTCAAAATGTCCTTTGTTCCTTTTTCGTTAAAATATTTTTGTTGTGTAACTAATATACTTTGAAAATTTACTGAGAAACTATTCCACTCTGTTCCAAAAACACTGAAATAGCAAATAAAATAAAATGATAATATTGACATATCCAACAACAATACAGAACTCAAGAAAGAAAAACATGGTAGTATATAAAGTCTTTTTTTTTTTTTTTTTTCCACTGGGGATTGAACTCAGGGCTTCTAGAATACAGGGCAAGTGCTCTGACACTGATCTACATCCCCAGCTATGAATCTGGCCATTTTAGTAGGCATCCCAAGGTATTATAGGTTCCATTGGTGACATAAAGATGGAAGCTAGATTTGAGAATCCTACTTAACCTGGATTCCTAAAGACTTTCTGTTGCAGGCAGCCAAGCCAGGGACCCTGCCTGGATCCTAACTGCTGGATTCTATAATATACTTCATACAAAATAGGCAAATCATGGAAAAAGGAAAAGAAAATTGAATCCAGTTTGATCAAACTGGGAATTCCAACCCAGTAATAGTATATGTTCTTCTGAAATAGAGTTCCATGCCTTAATAGATAAATCCACTGCCATTAATAGATTGCTACCACCGTGAGAATTTGCCTATTAAGCCCATTGTCAAGTTAATGACACATAAAACAACCGTATTAAATCAACATGTGCTTTTCAGATATATAGGCCATATTGTATATCAAAGCTTCCCTAAGCCAAACCCTGAGCCAAAGGTAGCGTGCTTTCTCTGTTATAGGGGAGCTCAACAGGACAAAAGGGAAAAATGGCTATTTGGGAGTAGGGGAACAGGGGGACAGTCTCATGAAAATTGAAAAGAGATCAGTAGAGTAGAGGAAAGGGACTAGGTGGAGGGAGCAGGGGAGGGAAAGGGGAAGTACTGGGGAATGATATTAGTCAAATTATATTGCTATATCATGTGCATATGTGAATATATAACAACAAATTACACCATTATGTACAACTAGAATACACCAATAAAATAAATATGGGGTTATTTCCTCTAGGAGCTCTGGGGTAGAATGAGCACTTTTATACTTTTTATGAGAGAGATTTTCCAAACAGTCTCCAAGTATTCAAAGGCACTATAGTTTCCACTGGGTAATATAAACATGGGCACTCCATAGGAGGATCCCTTAGATTTCTGAGAAATTTCTGTTACAGGCAGCCAACCCAGGAGCCTGCCTGGATATCAGCTGCTGGATTCCACCACCTGCCACTTTCCAAACAACCTGCACCAGGCAATCTCTGTTAAAGACAAGGTCAAATTTTGCTGTCAAACCTAACTTAAGAAAGACCTGCAAGTTGATTTCAAAGAAACCCTGAATTGGCTAAAAAGCCCTAGACAGCAGCAAGCAAACAGAACTCCAAATTGGTTTCAGAGAACTCTCCAATTTTCTAGAAAGCCCTAAAAGACAAGAAAGAAAGAAAAATAGGGTCAATTTACATTGCTGGTAAGACTAGGAGACAGTCAAACTTTGGACCCATAGATTTAAAAAAAATTATTTTCCATTCTATCAAAAGCAGCAAAGGGCAACCAACACTGCTAAGAAGTCAAGAGAGTCCAGAAACAAAATCAACTTTTGCAGCTGCAGGAACATTCCTTTCCAGATTTCTTCCTCCAGGTGTCTGGGGGCAGGTGGCATTTTAGCCACAAACTTACCAGTCTGTTATTCATAGCCAAGCCCCAGGGCCCCCTGCCTGGATCCCAGCTGGCTGTACTGATCTGCCTTAAATGCATAAGAAATAGGCAAAAGATGGAAGAATAATTTTGTGCAGTCTGACCAAACTGTGGTCAGACTGGAGAAGCACAAAATAGGATGATAAAAGTTCAATTACATTACAAAACATAATAGATGAAAGAGAAAAAGAAGAGATAGTATTAGACTGGGCTCACAAAGCCACCTGAAGGTTGTTAAGAACTGCTTCTTTTTTTTTTTTTTTTTTTTTATTCACGTGATTTAAATGCTTTAATTTTTTTTTCTTTTTTTTTTTTATTGATTATTTATCGCATTACATAGAGAAAGAACTGCTTCTTAAATGGCAAAAATTAAGAGTTAAAAAGAAAGGGATTGATGGAAAAGTTTACCAGATAGATACTAGGTAAAAGTAATTACAGCAATATTAGCATCAGATAAAAGCCATGATGGAAGACCTAAAAGTCTATTCAGTTAATTCAGGTGTTAGAACATCAAGCATGCCTATTCAAAGCCACTTAAAGTCACCTTTCTAAGGGCTGAGACTACAGCTCAATGGTCCTACATACAACCCTGGGTTCCATTGCCAGCACTACCAAAAAAAAAAAAAAATTCATCTTTCCTTTCTACTCTATAATCATTATTGTCACCATGGCTAAATATTCCTAAAGCTGTACTTTATGTTACTTTCCCCAAACTTCAAATCCTTGTTACTTACTCAATTTAAACTATATCCATATGAAGATGACTGAAATAATTTAAGAAACTTTGCAGATATTAACAATGACCCCAACAAAAATCACCCTGCAGGTTCAATATTGTTAAAATATAGCTTTAAACATTATGTCATTTTTCTCAAGGATTTGCACTTTTCTAACAGAATATTGAGTGTTGAGGTTAACAGGATATGAACAAATTAAATGGCCATATCAGTATAAACAGCTTTCTAGGAAGCAGATGCATGAGAAAAACTATAGCTGTCAGTGAGTTCAATCTTAATTAGACACTATCAGTCTTATAAATAATTATAATCCCTCTCAAATTTAGCCACAAACACGCCCAGAACCAAATGTGAGGCAAGCTTTTAACAACTGTACAGAACTTTATGATATGCATTTCATATAATAATACTCTTATTGTTTTATTTCCCTTTCCCCATCATTTCCTGATTGTAATCTTTCTTTGATATATATTTTAAATAAAAAGCATATTCAACTCATCTTTAAAAAAAAACTAATTTGTTCCACATTTGACATTTTTTCAAGGTTGGAGTAAATAGCTAAGAAACTGAAAAAAAATAGGCAACTATTCTTCAAATTAATGTGAAATAATTATTTAGGATTGCTTTTTATAAATTGAAATAAAAATATTTTAAAAAGCAGTATGGAGATTCCTTAGAAAACTTGAAATGCAACCACCATTTGACCCAGTTCTATATCAAAAGACCTAAAATCAGCATAATGTAATGGCGTAGCTACATCAATGTTTGTAGCAACTCAATTCACAATAACTAAACTGTGGAACCAACCTAGATGCCCTTTGGTAGATGAATGAATAAAAAAACTGTGATATATATACACACACACACACACACACACACACACACATGTACACTAATATATATATATATATATATACTAATATATATTAGTTATTAGTTCTAATCAGTTATACATGACATACATATATATATATATAATATTACTCAGAATTAAAAGAGGTAAATGGATGGATTTGGAGAATATCATGCTAAGCGAAGTAAGCCAATCCCCAAAAATACAAAGGTTGAATTTTCTCTCTGATAAAGTGGATCCATAATGGGGCTGTGTAGGGGGAAAATGGAGGAATTTGGCCAAGTGGAGGGAGGATGGGGAGGGGGCATGAAGGTAGGAAAGATGGTGGAGTAAGATAAACATCATTACCCTAGGTACATGTGTCACTGCACCTGTGGTGAGACTCTACATCTTATACAACCAGAGAAATGAAAAGTTGTGCTCCATTTGTGTATAATAAATAGACAATCTTTTTGCTGTCATGTATAACTGATTAGAACTAATAAAAAATGCATGTAACCAAGAATTCCAATGAAGAAAGGAGTTGTTATATAATATATTAAGAGTCAAGTGTTAAAAATATAGGAATTATAGATGCAAATATGTAACTTATACCACCTCCCAAAAAAAGATATATACATAAAATTCAGTTTACTTACTGCATGTCATAATGTTTAATGGTCAACATTTTGTTTTGTGGCCACTATTACAGCAAAATGTAAGTATCCTCTTTGAATTTAAGTTGGTAACAAAAAGTATATTTGGGTGGGAGAGTTCTTAGCAGTTGCAAAAAAACAAAATCAAGAAAGGAAACATTAAGTTGGACATTCATAGTCATTCAAGAGCAAAGAAACTGCAATTTTAAGGTTAGTATGCAATCTTGGAATTTTTTTTTTTAAAAAAGCAACATCACTAAATAGTGAAATCAAAATCTATACTCACTATGCATCTGCTAAAGTGTCTCATTAAACTTAATTGTGTGCTCCCCCATAAAATGAATTGACCAGTAACTACAACATGATTTTAAATATCTTCTTCATGGTTCAACAATGAAGCATTACATATGTTTTTCTTGTTCAACAAACAGCTCATTTCACTATAACTCCATATCGTAAAGGTAAAGGAAGAAGTGGTATTCCAGGGAATTTTTTTTAGCTTGCCAGATGTTATAATGAAAGGCTTGTGCGAGTGAGCCGCATGGAAAAGAGAGCAAATGCTTGATAGTTAATTAGACTTTTGACAGCCAATTTTGTGGTGCTAAATGTGATTAAATGTAGCTGCAAGTCTTTGGAGTGACTTTCTTAGTTTCAAACCTTAGTATTACTTCAGTTATATAAAACCCATCTACTCTAACCTCAGCGTCCCAGTAATAAACCTTAAGCATGGAGGCCTACCCCATTAGCAGATTCAGGCACAGTTGTTGGATAAACTTGCTTTCTGATAAGTAAATATTAAAAATATCGTCTTTTTTTTCAAAATAAAAAAAATTGCTTAAGAAATCAAAGTTAATGAAAATTACAAATGCTATTACAAGTAAGAACTTCACTGTACTATTGTTTTACTCTATTAAAGGATCAATGAAGACTTTAAAATAAAATTATCTTTATCTTCATATTATTCTTTTTCTTTATTATGTCATGTTGTCTTCCAAACTTCTCGAAGTGCTAAGTGCTGAGTTTCTTTTATAGACTCTTTCCAGCAAAATTGATTATGGGAATATGCTTTTTTTTTCTCTTTTTTTTTTTACTAGTTTCCACTTTCTAATCTATTTTTCAATATAAAATGATAATGATGCTGAATTCCCATCCTATTCATACTTGGGGTTTTCTTACTATTATTAGGACTAAATATGCCTATAATTTTATTACGGCTAAAAAGCTGCCTTGAATAGAATCATTTTGAAAAGCACTCTATGCCAGCAATTCTGGCTTTGTTGAATTAGGTGATTTTATTTGAAATTCTTTGATATATACCTATACTTCAATGTTTTCATATGTAAATTGAGGAAATGGAGCTACAAATTCTATAAGAAATTACATAACTTTGTGAGTTAACTGACCAAGTAGTTATTACATAAAAAATAATAAGTTTAAAACTTCATACTGATTTGAAAAGATATTGTTGTCATTTTGTATGAATGTGTGCTAAGTGCCTAGAATATGGCACATAGGAACCATTCTATTTGGCAAATAACCTTTCTATTTTTATTAATAGCTATTGAAACCCTACAAAGTCTATAGTGACATGCCAGGCAACTCTTTTAACTGCCTACTGGAGGATCTCTGGTCCTCTTGGAAAACACTGCTTTTTTAAAAAATTAAAAACAACAATTTTCACACAAACTCTAAAAGAAGAATGAGGCTAATACTCAGATGATAAAAATGAGGTTTCCAAGAACAACCATGTTCCCTTTGATGGAAATGTCAAAGGTGCCTACTATTAGTATGGATAATTCTCTCTCTCTCTCTCTCTCTCTCTCTCTCTCTCTCTCTCTCTCTCTCTCTCTCTCTCTCTCTCTCTGTCACACACACACACACACACACACACACACACACAAAATGGGCAACTGGCACTGTGGGAAGTGGGTGGTGATGGAAATGTTATTTTTCATGATTTAAGTGATGTTATCTGCATTCACCAAAATTTATCAAACTGTAAATTTAAAATTATTACATTCTACCTTATCTCAATTGCTATATTTTATTTCAAGAAAAACGCAAATTCCTCTTATCTTCTGAATATTTTTTTTTAATTTTGGGCAATATGAGATTATTAAAGGGCCATATCAATGAAGCATTTTAGGGCAGCAGAACAAGCAATCAAAAATGTAAAATGCCAAATTCCACCATTTAAAGTTAGATACTAAAATAAACAATTTAGATATTAAAAATTTAGATACTAAAAATTCCACTGGAAAAATGACTCTTTGTAAAATAAAATACTGCACAGTTTAATTGGAAAAAAGAGAAAAGCAAGTAATGACAGGAGAAAATAAAGCTTTTTATCTCAGTCTCCCAAAACTAAAAATACTGATAACAATGAATATAGAGACTTGGGTTTAACTAATGGAATTTGAATATCTTAAATATGGAGAGAGATTTTACATATGCAAAGGCTTTTAAAACTGAGACTTTCATAAAATCAATATTAACATTCTTTAAGGCAATGAGTTAATAAATTTATAGGTAAATAACTTTATATATATATATATATATATATAGAGAGAGAGAGAGAGAGAGAGAGAGAGAGAGAGAGAATGTATTTCATAAATTAAAGCTCTTATTTTACAAATTAATTCTTTAAACTTTTTTCATTTATTTTTGTGGAGATTGATATTGCTTAAACCTAATTTCCATTGAAGCCTAAAAGACTTTCTTAGTAAAGCCATGACCATAATTACCCTTGCAGGTAATGAGTCTTAAGGATCTCTTAGCTTTCAGTTTGTCATTTCCAGTTAATATCATTGCCTACAAAAAAACAATCTTTTGCAAAATAATGATCAGGCTGTTGTTAAATGAAGCTTTCATTTAAAGTCACCTGCTTAGGTGTGACTAGATTAAAACACTAAGTGATCTAGAGAATTAAATCAAATGACATCCCTTTTCTGATGCTCATGGTCCTTTCAGTCAGTTTATTGTGTTAGACACTCTTAGCTATACTTTAGTCTGATGGAAATGAATATTTCTAATTGCAGTTTACTAAAGCACTACATCTTTAACACTGATCTATCAAATTAACAATTTTTTTTTATACCTTGGAAGCTAATATCACAAAGTGCCTAAATGAGAAATCTAAGGACTCTGGGAATTTTTGTTGGTATTTACTAAAATATTTTGAATATTCAAAATTATCAGCAGATGCTTTCTTGGAGTCATAAATGGACAAAACAATTGAACAAAATTTGATCTGACTAAATAATCAGAGCATAATTCAATTTTAGTGACTTACCTGAAAACCTGTAGAATTACAATTTGTGCTCCATGATAGTGAAAAATGATTAATAGGGCAGAATAAAAAAAGCTAAGATGCTAACTATTGTAGATTTTGATATTGTGTATTAGAAATTTTCTTTTGACTACAGTATTAGAAAATGTTTAAAAATGTATGATTAGAAAAATGCCATAGAGTGACAATAAAAGTGAAAAATGAAATTCTAAAGTATCTCATACTAATAAATGCTTTAGTGAGGGTGAAGAAGATACACAATTGCTGTAAAAAAAATGAGCTCTTAAACTAACAGAAAAAAATAAAGTATTTTGAAAATTGTTAATTTGCATTGCCTATTGACCTTGGAGAATACAAAACATTCACTTTGTAGTGTATAATTTCCCCATTGGGGGGAGGGGAAACTGGCTTATGTCACTTTGAGAAGAAAGAAAACAGAGCTGAAATACTTTCTGTTTGGAACTGGCAATTTAATTGAGAGCTACAGCTTTGGGAAAAGTGTTTTCTGAATTCTATTCACACCACTGCTCTCCCTATTTGAGCTATCCAGAGTGAGGCTGATAAAATGATGGGATTATTCTTTGGTATGGAATGGAACTCTTTCAGGCTAACACATAAAAGAGCAAGATATGAAATGTGGAAAGAAGAAAAAAAAAGAGTTGTTTCAATTTTCCTGTCTGGAGGTGAAGGTGGTAGCAGATGGGTAGGGGATCAGAGCAGCATGCCCACCACCTGGAGAGTCACCAGAAATTGCCCTCCTCTGCAGGATGAAGAGATCTTGCCATCAAAGTTAAAGAGTAGGGCTAGTGGGATGGACAGAGATTGTGAAAGAGAACTAGCAGTATATATGCATCAGGGCTCGCTCAGTTCATCCTTTACAATGCCCTTCCCAACATCTATTCACATAGGTACCATCTTGGAAAAAGAAAAAGTAATTGAAAAGGTAGCTCAGAGACTTAATGCCCAAATGGGATTAAATTAAATTATTTAGTTCATTTATGATCTAATTATTGACTTAGAGTAAATCAAATGAGATTATACATTCATTGTATTTCTTATAAAAGGATTCATTAAGGGATTTTTCTGGTTTAGGAACTTGGGAAATAAGCAAATATGTAGATTAACTACAATGATTACTTTATACACATATTCAAGTTCAGCATTTTATGCTGACATATACAACTTGTATATTGATTAAATAATCATGATTAATATAGTGAAAGTTAGAAGTAAATTGATTATTTATCCAATTCCCCCCAAATTTTTGCAGAATTAAATTTATTCTTTTTTGTAATTATTATTTAAATGTCATTTTCAAATAAAACCTCAGACTGTACTTTGATTCATTTTTTATGTAATTAAATGTCCAGCTCAGTTTAATTGTTATACAATTTAGAATGTTTCCATATTCTTCAGCTGTGATGGCAGAATTCAATTTCAGAATTTTAGAGAAAGATAAAAGGAGTTCTCATTGCCTCCCATTTAGAGTCCCTCACCAACTAGTATTTCTGACTTTTACCATCATTGGCCTACAATAAAAGAAAAGATGAAAAGAACTCAGGCTGTCTGATATATGTGCATCTGAAGGCAGATGTTCAGTTACTGGGTCTTGCTCTCATGGTTCCTGCTTTGGTTTCCTTAGAGAGTCTTCTGAAGAGAATGTCTGTTTGCACTTCCATGAATGTGGTTATTTTTCTCTTCTCCTTAGCGACTTTCAATTGTCCATCAGCCTCCCAGAACAGAAGCCTATTATTTATCTCCCATTTGAGTTCCCAGGTCCTTCCGAAATATCGTTATGTTGGTTCCTGCTAGCAGTACCAGTAAATGAAATCATCTGCACTGCGTTTTATAGCAAACTTCGGTGGATGATTTGCTCTTTCCCTGCTCTTTCTCCAGACAGCAGAAAAAGGTCAGCAATTTCCATTGGCTTTCATCATTGTAATATCTAGGCCTGAGTCAACACCAGTCCTCAGGTCCCTCAGGATCAATGGAACATAAGTTTCTCTAAGCATCACTGTGAAGATACTGGAAATAAGAACACAGCTTAACCAAGTGGCAATAGGGAGGAACAGACCATAACACTACCTGCTGTTTACAAGGGAATGTCAATTCTATCACTGATAACGCTTCAATTTCTCTTCTGAAACTTAGAACTGAGATTGGAAAAATCAGTTTCACATTCTCTTTGCACCTTCCCAATAAATGGCTTTGCACTTGGGTTCTAGCCATGTTTCTAGTCTTTGGCGCATTTGGTAGTTTTTGGCTTTGATGAACTCTACAAATGCCCCTAAACCACAAGAAGAGATAAAACTAACTCAGGTTATATAAATTAAAATAAAAAACTGAAGTTCATTGAAAAGTTCCAGAATTGTGATAAAATAATGCAAATTCATAGTTTCTGTTTTTTCCCTACTAATTATATTTATTTCTGAAATTCATTAAGTCTAGTTATACACATACCACTTATAGAGATGACAAATTTATAAACATATATTAGATATATTTCTGTTATATATATTTAATACATGCAATATTTTACATTTTGTATACTACTCATTATATATATACATGTATGTAATATATAAAATATATATTTATATAGATATTTATATGTATATATATTTAAATATATATTTCTATTTAAATTACTTACTTTTTTTACTCCTAAAATTTTAGTAGAAAAGTACTACTTAACAAATCAAGTATTCTTTAATTTTTGCTCATGTAGACATTAAATGTATTCATTAACTCAACATTAAACTAAATATGTTAGGGACTGCTGGATATTCTTCAGTGTCATTTCTTTCTCTCCTGGCTACCTCATTTCCATACATTCTCTGTTCTTTTTTACCAAATTGTCATCCTGTATAAGTTAATTATAGTTTGTAGAATGTAAATAAAAGCAATGTATACTAATTTCAGACTTATTCCATAATCTCATTTCAATCATATATATATATATATGAATGTATTTCCACTTGAGTTGAGATGGTAATATGTCAAGGCTTTAGAAAATCAGATACAGAAGAGGATACCAGGAACCCCCTATATTTCAAAACACTTTTGGATGCTATATAATAAAACTTTAATAAAATTGGGATAATAATTTTTGGAACCCTTAGTTATTATTTCCTAAATTAACCTAACACAGGTATTGATATCCTGACGTGAGGTTGCCTACATAAAAGAAACCTAAAATATGTGACATTACCTGACTA
Source organism: Spermophilus citellus (assembly GCF_964194105.1). NCBI lineage: Eukaryota > Metazoa > Chordata > Mammalia > Rodentia > Sciuridae > Spermophilus > Spermophilus citellus. The sequence continues at coordinate 67,254,446 of NC_138196.1, read as the reverse complement.
GTCACAAAGAGGTATTCAGTGTTAGACATATGGATCTGTGGCAGAGCACTTGCCTAGCATGCATGAGGCCCTGGGTTTGACCCCCAGGACTACACATACACACAAAAGCCAGATATTTTGAAAATAGAAACAGAATTTTTGGAAAATGAAAGTCCACATCATATATCATCAAATAGTTCATAAATATAACTATGCTATAATTTTCAAGCAGATAAAATTTTTATCTGGCTTCTATGGGAAGTTTCTGGAATAGAACTTACAAATCTCCAAAGGAAGCAACAACATAAATTCTGTTTCTTTGTCTGTGGTTTGAATGTGTCCCCCTCCAAAAACAGAGGTTGCAACTTTATGTTCACATGGGGTTATTAAGATCTTGGGCTTTTGGGAAATGATTTAAAAGAATTCTGACCTCATACATGGATTGGGGCCGTAAGAAAAGTGCTTGCAAGAATAAATTTGTTCTAATTTTTAATTTTTTATAAATTGTCCACTATGTAGTGTTTTCTTATAGCAGCACAAATGAACTAAGGCATCTATTATTCCAGACTCCAAGTTTATAAGATATTAAAAGTGAAGTTAATTTCAGACACATGGAGAAAACATCACTGTTTTCTACATAAATAATGATCTCATTGCCAATTGCAAAAAATAAATAAATAAAAAGTAAGCTTTACCTCTAATAACCACTAGTACCAGCAAAGTAGCAATCAAAGCAGAATGTTCCAAAATTGTTCTGCTTACATGTGAAGAAAACAGATAGAGTAAGTTGGGAGGCATTGGTTTTATAGGGCCAGGGGAACAAAGGTAAATTTAATTGAAATATCTCATAATATATTTGATTATAATCATCACCATTAAAATAAGGACTATTCCTGAAATAGTAATTGTAGAAGCATTTGTTGAATTAAAACCAGATTAATAAAATATTATTACCCCATGCCATTAAGTGTTATAGTAAGAATTTTAGAACTTGAAAAAAAATGAAACTTGAAACACGCTGGCCAGATTAAAAAAAATAGCAGTTTTTTAAATAATAAGCCAAACATTTTACATTTTAGGCCAAACATTTACTATGGCAAAAACATGTAAAATTTTGACATATACTCATCACATTTCTATTTAAATCATCTTCTATGATTTAATGAAGGAGAAATTCATCCAAATTCCCTCACTGTAATTTCTGGTCAGTTGCCTTTGATGAGAAAAATAAAAATGAAGTAAATCTACCACAGTAAAATCTGGTGAGAGTCTAGTTATCCATCCTCTGAATAGAGATATAAATAGCAATGGGTTACCAGCTTTCACTTTTCCTCAAAGTCTCAAAACTAGATGCTTAGTTCTTATGGAGGAATCATGGTAACTAAATAAGGAAGGCTAACTAGGGAAATGATAGCAAAGGCAGTTCCCTCATTCCCCCTACTCTCCCTGCTCAGCATCACTAGATAATGCAAAATTGATACCTACTGTGGGAAGTTCCTAGACTTACAGCTACTGTTTTAGTAACATAATCAGCTATGCAGGGTGATCCAGAGCTGGAGATAGCTCAAACACCTACCACCAGGTGGTACCAAAAAACAAACCAAACAAAGATACTCTGGAGTGGCACAAATAATCCTATGGTGGTTGCAGACACACAGACATGTCTAGATCACTTCCTAATCTTACAGTCATGAAAATAAAAGAAAATGAACCATTTTTTATTGGGCAGGGGTTACTAAGTGTTTGATTCAGGGCACAGAATACAATAATACTATCTTTTTACCATACTAATTCATTTAATTGCCGGAGTACAGGAGAAAAAGAGCAAAGATCCCAAAATTGGTTACCTTGGTAAAATTTCTAGGAATTTCATTAATTTTGAACACAATATAATGTCAATATAATAATATTTTGAGGTGCTGTTCCTTTCCATATACTGAGTAATACATAAAATTCTTGTGTCTAGTTCAAGAGATTCAGGTTGAGACACCTGCAGCTTGTCTGTTTGAGTATTATAATACAAAACCCAGTAGACAAACTGCAGTGCAATACCATGAATTTTCACATGGGGGAAATTCTTCTTTTGCTCTCTACTTAAAAACCGTTCCCACAAAAACAGCATGGTACTGGTACCAAAACAGGCGGGTGGATCAATGGTACAGAATAGAGGACACAGAGACTAATCCACAAAGCTACAACTATCTTATATTTGATAAAGGAGCTAAAAGCATGCAATGGAGGAAGGTAGCATCTTCAACAAATGGTGTTGGGAAAACTGGAAATCCATATGCAACAAAATGAAACTGAATCCCCTCCTCTCGCCATGCACAAAAGTTAACTCAAAGTGGATCAAAGAGCTAGATATCAAATCAGAGACTCTGCATCTGATAGAAGAAAAAGTTGGCTCCGATCTACATATTGTGGGGTCAGGCTCCAAATTCCTTAATAGGACACCCACAGCACAAAAGTTAATAACAAGAATCAACAAATGGGACTTACTTAAACTGAAAAGTTTTTTCTCAGCAAGAGAAACAATAAGAGAGGTAAATAGGGAGCCTACATCATGGGAACAAATTTTTACTCCTCACACTTCAGATAGAGCCCTAATATCCAGAGTATACAAAGAACTCAAAAAATTAGACAATAAGATAACAAAAAACCCATTCAACAAATGGGCCAAGGACCTGAACAGACACTTCTCAGAGGAGGACATACAATCAATCAACAAGTACATGAAAAAATGCTCACCATCTCTAGCAGTCAGGGAAATGCAAATAAAAACCACCCTAAGATACCATCTCACTCCAGTAAGATTGGCAGCCATTATGAAGTCAAACAACAACAAGTGCTGATGAGGATGTGGGGAAAAAGGTACTCTTGTACATTGCTGGTGGGACTGCAAACTGGTGTGGCCAATTTGGAAAGCAGTATGGAGATTCCTGGGAAAGCTGGGAATGGAACCACCATTTGACCCAGCTATTGCCCTTCTCGGACTATTCCCTGAAGACCTTAAAAGAGCATACTACAGGGATACTGCCACATCGATGTTCATAGCAGCACAATTCACAATTGCTAGACTGTGGAACCAACCCAGATGCCCTTCAATAGATGAATGGATAAAAAAAAAAAAATGTGGCATTTATACACCATGGAGTATTACTCAGCACTAAAAAATGACAAAATCATGGAATTTGCAGGGAAATGGATGGCACTAGAGCAGATTATGCTTAGTGAAGCTACCCAATTCCTAAAAAACAAATACCAAATGTCTTTTTTGATATAATGAGAGCAACTAAGAATAGAGCAGGGAGAAAGTGCAGGAAGAAAAGATTAACATTAAACAGAGACATGAGGTGGGAGGGAAAGGGAGCAAAAAGGGAAATTGCATGGAAATGGAGGGAGACCCTCAGTGTTATACAAAATTACATATAAGAGGTTGTGAGGGGAATGGGAAAATAAACAAGGAGAGAAATGAATTACAGTAGATGGGGTAGAGAGAGAAGATGGGAGGGGAGGGAGGATAGTAGAGGATAGGAAAGGTAGCAGAATACAACAGTCACTAATATGGCATTATGTAAAAATGTGGATGTGTAACCAATGTGATTCTGCAATCTGTATTTGTGGTAAAAATGGGAGTTCATAACCCACTTGAATCTAATGTATGAAATATGATATGTCAAGAGCTTTGTAATGTTTTGAACAACCAATAAAAAAAGAAAAAAAAAAAACATTCCACAACTTGTCTCCATATCTTACTAGGGGAATCAAAGTAAATAGGCAGCCTAATTTGTCTATTATAAATGGGTTTATTTCTAAAGTGTAAAAACAATTCAGTTTGAAATAAAATCTGTATCTATAAAAGTAGAGTCAGATGGTTATGGAGAATATTATTAAACTGAGTGAGGGTATCTCAGATACTGGGTTGTATTGTTTTTCCACTTTTCCTTCAACCCTTGATTATGGTTTCACGTGTTAACAAAGATAAAATCAAAAGTACAGCCCCCATTTATGGGTAAGTCAGAAGTAAATCTAATTGTGTGATGGTCTTATCCAAGGGTAGTAATAAGGGTAAACGTTTTTAGCATGTACGGCAATACCTGCCATTATCCACTTCATGTGGAAAGATGACTTGAGTTGCAGAGAGACACTGAATCACAGACTTTGCTTGATGTGCTGGCTGGCTGGTCAATTATACGGAAAGAACAAGCCTGAATGTAGACAAGAAGTCAGCTAAATGATAATGGTCTAGAAATAGACACAGAGTGATTGTCTGTTCTCTATAAATGACACCCAGAAGGCGCTCTCAATCCCATGATCTCAGTCAGTTCTTTTTCTAATTCCCCAAGATTTTCCTTTAGCCCTCCCAAATATTGTTCAAAAAGTCCATGAACAAAATGACTATGAAAACATTTATAAAATCATGCAGAGAGATTTTTTGTTAATTATTTTTTTTCCATTCAGTCCATGTTGATTCATGATCTTCCATCTCATAAGGGTTAGCTGGCTACTAATGTTTGCCAGAACTACCAGGAGCATAGGTCATTACTGAGGTACCAACATGGTACCATTCTTCAAAGACTAACTTGCATAAACTTAGAAAAAGCCTTACTGGTGACTAACAGTTCTGTGTTTGGAAACCAGGTGATCCCCTGGGTGCTTTTAATACTCTGATGGCCAGCAGTATCATTCAGTTGTATATTGCAGACAACAAATAGAGATGACATAATATTTGGAATCTATGGAAATTACAATTTGGTTCACCATATTATTAAAAAGAAAAGGAAAATCTAAGTAGCCAAAAGTTGTTGTCCAAGTAAGGGAGTGGATGCCAAAAGTAGGAAGCTAATATATGTTTCCTGATATTGGTGGCTACTTTTGCAGTGTCAGTTCTTCAATAATTTATTTTTCTTCCTTTTTTTAAATTTTCTCTCCTAATCAAAAGTACTGGTAGTAAGTAATGATTCAATTTTCATACAGTAAAAACTGTAACAAATGAAGATATGGGGGGATGGGGATATAAATATATATATATATATATATATATATATATATATATATATATATATATATATATATATAATGGGATCCCATTTGGGGAGATTATATATATATATATCCATCCCATTTTGGGGAAAAGGCAAGAGAAAAGTAAAGATTAAATGCTGAGGGAATAAAGGAGTAAAGTGGATTAGGTATTCTCCGATTACAAACCCAGACCACTTATATAGAGTTTGGCCTCTTTGAAATGTATTATCTTGGCTTCTTTGTCCTCTACAAAGAGGGGTAGTAAACAGAAGAATAAAATCAAAATATGCATTTTTCCCTTTTTTCCTCCCCACTACTCCTTGTCTGTATGCCTCTATCTATGGCCAGTGTTAGTGGACATATTGCTCTCAGGATTTCCATTTTCACTGGGTTCCCTGTGTCCTTCAGGGACCAAGCATAGCAATGTTTCTCCACTGGCAGACCCTACTTGCTTCTCTACCCTTATTGGATCCCTTAACCCGTTTACACTTTTGTATGTAATTTCTTTAATTACAAATTTGCATCATCTGTTTCAATATAGAATAAAAGATTTTTTTCATAGAAAGAGCAAAATTAAGGATTAAGAGTTGGCCTGAGCATGATGTTCTATGTGTATAAATCTTAGAAAATTTCAATGCTGAGGCAGGAGGATAACTCAGGAGATTGGGATTAACTTGTGCACTATAGTGAGAGACTGTATCAAGAAAAAAAAAGTTCAGAAATATCATATAATATCATACTAATATTAATTCTAATTGTTGAAACAATTTACTTTTAAATTTATTTTTAAACTTTCAGATAACGACAGTTCAAATTAATCAATAAAAAGTCAAAATTAATCAATATACAAATTTATTATAAATTATTTTATAAGTTATCCTGATAAGTTTTATTAAATTGTTTATAAGATGCCTTGAAAGTTCCTTTTAGCCCAATAATTACATTTCTGAGAGTAAATTCTAAAATAATCATTGGGCAAGACATAAAGAAAAGATATAAACAAAAATATTCTCCAACTGGAATTTGAACAGATACATTAGGGTGTGCCCCAACAATCTATCAAATAGACTATCAAATCTATCAAATGAAATACTTTGAAAATATCTTTTATTTACTGATAGCTTATTTTATCATTTTTGTCTCTTGAATGCTTGGAACTGTTTTTCTCTGTCAAGAGTAGAATTGTAAATTATGGCTTTCCTAGACTGATGCAATTCATCCTTAAAACCTGCCTATCTGACTGGCTAGGGACTAGGAAACAATCAGATTGGTGATTGTGGGGAAGTGATACAGTGGGAGCAAAATGGGAATCCTTCTAGGACTGGAATTGGTTTGAATAGATAAGAGATACAAGATCACCTTTTTTTCCTCCTGTTCAAATTAACCTTCTTTCCAACTTCTTTCCAACTGCTTCCTGGTTACTATCTGATCTTTGGCTGGTAAGAACAATTGTTTGGCTACTGAGTAGTCCTTCCTTTGATAATCCCATTCCCCAAAGTTTTCATCCTGGCCTCAAGCTTCAGACTTCCCTAGGAAACTTACCCAAACTACACATCCATAAAAAGAGCCATGATGTGGCAATCTGGATAAAACCAGTAGAGTCTGAAACAAGGATTAAGGATAAAAGTACACTATATACGTGGCCTCAAATATAATAAAACAAGCATATTACCTTTTTGAAACTTAATGTAATGACATTTTAACACAGATTTAATTTAAAATCACTATGCATACGAATAGTAACTGGATTATTGACATTAGAGCTGTGAGAACCAAAGGCAAGCCACAGAGTCTTAGTGATTGACATACCACCGAGAACTTCAGACCAAGTGTGTTATCTAAACCAGTGCAAACAAATTGTATGAAATATCTTTGCCTGGCATGTGTTTTTAAATTATAGTTAGCTCTTCAGCTTTTCTTACATTGTCTAAACTAAGACACAATCATTTAATATTGAATAATAGTTGATCCCAGCATCATGTTAACTAGCCACACACAGTAGAGAAGGGAAGAACTGTTGGGGTTATCTAGTCACTGGAATTTGTGAAATTCAATGGACCGAAGTTCCAGAACTTCTCAGTTGTCATAATTGGTAGATGACTAGCTCACAAGAAATACTATGATATATAGAGATGTCGACATCTTTGCCGAGAATCACATTCAGTATCATAAAGAAATTCTTAAAAGATTGTAACATAATAGAGGAAAAGCTCTGCAGTATTCCTGCCTACATGAAGTCTCCCTAATACAGATAACATGATGGAAATGATGCCCTTTACCAAATAAGAACTTTTGGACTAGGACTCTGCATAGTTCTGGCAATAGCTATCTATCATTTTATGCAACTATCATCATATAGTAACTAGAAAATTATTAAATGCTGATATCAGCTCTTTGCTAGTATGGAAGACCAAATAGCAAAAGACTGTAAGAATTTCTATAGATAAAATGTAAATGTAAAAATAGTTTATAATATTCTATCTTAATCTAGATTTGCATACATTATGAATACAATTGATTATTTTGTAGGCTAAATTTAAATTTGTTACTTTTATTGAAAAATATATAATATTGACTATAGAATAAGTTTTTGCACTTGAAGGTTTTTTTTTTTTTCTTTCCTTCAAGTTTTCTGGCTTTTCATTATTCAACAGAAACTATCTTTCTTTCCAAAATGTGACATTTTGAGTTGAGCTAAAGAGGATCAGAGAAGACCTTATATGATACAGTTTGTGCAGAATTTTTCAACCTCCTATCATTTAATTTGCTCCTTTGGTCTCTAATAAAATCATGAAATTCTTCAAACCTTTAATTTTTTTAAGTGTTCCCTCTGCCTGAAATTTGGCCACCCCCTCACCTTGATTCAGTCTTAATTATTCTCGACATATTTTTGAAATGTCATTCTTCAGATAAGTCTTCACCAACCCCCTCAGACAGAATAGGTTTCTTTCTTATATAACAATGTAACTCCCTGAAGTTTCTTCATACCACTCTTCAAAGCTCCACACATTATCTTGCTCTGTAGTGTTTCTGATTGAAATGTGCTGCATTTTCATTCCACACTTGGGGTTTCCATCCATTATCTCATTACTTCTGTTAATGTTTGGAGTAAAGACCATGTTGCTTAGCACACAAAACTCCATGGTACTTGATGTTTCTTGAGTAATAATTATTTTATCATTAGGTAATTTGCCTTATGTTCATCTTTTCATAGGACACATGTGATCCATCCCTCTATTATAAAACTGCTGTGCTGTTTTAGTTCTTCTGTTTTAAAACATATACCTGGGTTTGGGGTTTTGTTTTCCTCCATGTAACGGTTGTTTTGCATGTATTTACATTTTTTGTTATCACCACTTTTGAAAGCTTTGTCTTTCATTTTTTACCATACTATTTTTTTTTCTCTTTGCTACTTTTTGGTAGACTGATAATATTCTCTTATTTCTTCCTTTCAATTTTTAAAGTGAAATATTAACTCTTTATTGCTTCAGAATAAGTGCCATGTATTAAAAAAAATAATGGAGCCTTGAACAAGAATATTCTTTCCTTATAAAAAAACCAAATGACTTAAATGCAAATTTAAGTCATGCAAGGAAGTATGGTGCTTCGTGGTACTGCAGACTCAAGCAGTGACTCTGTTTTTTGTTTGTTTGTTTGTTTGTTTTATCCTTGACACTGAGAATACTACTCATGGTCCTTCATGATCTGCTGAGTTCCAGGTATATATAAATTCCCAAAGGAACATATAGCATCCCCAATAACACTCCATAGGACCAGAGCTCCTTCACCTGGCCATACTTGGCTACTACTAAGAAGACTGAGAAGTGTACACATTAGTCTGGATAGATAGTCATGTGCCTGGAAAATAACTGATATCTCAGTACATATAAAACGTGGGTGACACCACTCAGTCCCTGCCATGAAAGATATCCCAGGCGGAGCCATTTAAGTAGTAGTTTTTCACATTTTACAAGCTGAGTTAACTCTGCATTTTATTAACAAAACTAAAGTTTTCTTGTTCTGTGTTCCCAAACACCAATCTTTAATCACTGACCAGCTCTCCTCCACATCAAACTCATTAATATTTTCTAAAGTTTAGTTCAAAATATTTAGGCATTAAAAGTTATCCTCTGGTCTTTTTAGAATCATAATTAATTAAATGTACTAACAATTTTAACACTTTTGTATAAATACACCGCCTATTTTTGTGGTTTACTCTGTTCCTATATTTTATTTTATTCTTTTGAAACATGTCCTTCAGTAGTTATTTTAAGAAGGAGGCCAAGAGTAGAACGATTTTCCTTGCATGTCTATAATTGTCATAATTTTAACTTGATCTCAGATTAAAAGGTAATCAAATGTGGAATTTTGGACTGTAATGACTTTCCTTCAGTTTTAAAGATAAGGCTCCAATTTAAACCAGTATTTGCTGTGAGCAATAAGACATCTGTTGCAGGTGCAACTAACTGTCTTCCTTGGGGTAGCCATCTTTTCTCTAGGGAACAACTATGAACTTTTATGTTTGCTATTCTTCAACAAATTGTAGGCTTGAATCTTCTATGACCACTTGTTCCATATGTGTTGTGTTGAGCATTCCTCCATAACTCTAAATCAATACTTTGCATTTCATTTCATCTCTTTCTTTTTAAATTTATTTTCTGTTTTTATTAGTACATTATAGTTACACATAATATTGAGTTCATTTGCTTTATTCAGATTTCTTCTGTCTTTCCAGATCTGTATGCCTACATTGTTTAGATATTAGAGTTTACTCTACAACTGATCTACACCAGTTGCCCCTTTATACTTTATTTTGTACCAAGTTCAGAGTACCATATTTTGTTTGTATTGCTTATATTGAATTTATTTTTCAATAATTGCTTTTTTATTTGATTTCTGCTTAGCATTTATTAATTGTACACATGAAGGGGACTCATTTTGATGAGTGAACATGTGTGTACATTTTACACAGATCAAGTCCAGTCTGCTTTATACACCTTTTCAACCTCTCTAATCACTCTTCTACTTTCAGGTCTACTTTTTTCATAACTTCTATGTATGGGAGAGAACATGCTGCTCTTTTCTTTTTGTGTCTGACTTCTTTCACTTAGCATATATTCTTATATTTAGAACAATAGCATTCAATTAATAAAAATCTGGTCTAAAATTGATGTATTCATATTTATTGATTCCTACTCCATCAAAGGTACTATCTCTAGTAGCAGTATAAAAAAAGACAAGATGAATAGAACACATGTATTTATTATGATCTATATATTATAAATTGCTGATAATATGAACCATTTTAATAAAGGAATTTTCACATTTGGTGAAGGAGGAAAAGGATAAATCTACTTGGTAATTCTCTTCCAAAACATAAATATCCCTTCACACTTAACTAAAATATTTGGTTCTCTAATATGGTCACAAAAATCAGAGTTGATGTGATCAAAGTATTTAACATCATATTACAATATTAATAATACAGGTGACAAATGGTTTACTTACTAGAAAAATCACATGACAAAGTGAAAGTGCAGGAGCATTTAGTTCGCAGAGTAAAAGTTTAGTCTGTGAGTGTTTATGCACCTCCAGTGGATTACAGATTGAGTGGAGAAAAACCAGAGACAGGACACAGAGTCAGAAGTAGAATATTACTACACAGGAATGGGAAAGAAGGAAACAAAATCAAAGATGTGACATTCATCTGCCAGGAACCTTGGCCTCTCCTTCTTCTTGCAGAATCTTCCCTTTCCTGTGGGGAATCTGTTGCTCTTCATGCTAATGTGGTTCTATTCCAACAATAGAAAGAAAAACACCTGAATTATAAAGTGAATATTTGTTCTGAATTCTGCCAATCACATGCAGTTCTCAGGATTACAAATCCGGACCACACATAGGGGTGGTAGGAAGGTAGTTACTCTTAGATTATGTGACGTATCTAGAGATGTGTTAGTCATTTTCTGTTTGCTTAATTTAGCCAGGGAATGCTTCATTTTGCTTGAACTAAAAGTTCGAAATTTATATAAATTTACTATTTGAGGCAGCAACTGCTGAATTAATTCAACAAATTAATAGTGGATCTGAATGCAGAAGAGGAAGAGGCTGAAAAACAGTTCAAACTTACAAGCCTGAGAAGTCAAACCAGGAAAACCGTTAAATGATGGCAAGAGTTTAGAGCAGATTTAGTTTTTCAGTGGAGGGTGAAACAAAGATTAAAGCATCCAAATTTTACACATCATTTAATTCATTAACTTAAAGTTGTTTAGTTAATTATATTAATGTTCGTTCATAAATATAAAGATGTTATCAATTAGCGCTCCAGAGGAAAAAATCGGAAATGGTAATATTGCTGGGCACAACAAACTGAGTATTTGGTTTCCTAGCCATAGGAGAAGGCAACAAGAAAGTGAGGAATGAATTCTGGAGGAGCTGATGAAGAAGAGGTGCATGGAGCTACAAGCTAAGTAGTGACTCAGACTACACTACCCAAAGGTGGCTTCTCCATCACAACAATTACATGATGGATTTGTGTAACTCCTGAAACCATACAAAGTATCTTATGGTTCACTTAGCAGATACTGTATGCTCAACATGTACTGATTTCTTAGAGCTTAGCATATTTAAACATATATATGTTTACAAAGAAAATATTCATACTTCATAGAAGAATACCATATTGGATCCTAAGGTATATGCACTTATGACATTTCTACTCTATTAATTATCGTCAGAGAAAAAGCATAGAAGGAACAAGCTCAAATAAAATTTTGAAAAATACATGTTTTGTTTCCAATTCTAAAACCTCATAAGCTGCATTTCTAATTAGCTTTTGGAAAACACAATAAAAAGTTCAATTGTCATTATCTCTTAAGATGTTAATGAGGCTGTGAGGACTGGTTATTTTATGATTTGGGGTTGATTTGGATTCATTCTCTTTAGTTTCCTGTTAAAACTGCTACATACAAACATGAATTCTTCAATTACTGCTAATGGCTTTATTTTTTAATTGTTCATGCTTAGCAGAGAAACCCAGCAGGTTTGCCCATTATTGTCTACTTCTACTGTCTTTTAATTTAGTTCAGAGTAACTGTAAGGATTCATCAGTCATGATATCATGGTATCATGACATCACCAGCATCACAAGCACTACTACTAATTTAGGAGTGCCAATTATTAATGAATAACTTTTAAAAATTAAGAATTCTTGACTACTGTTAAAGCAATTTACCATTAGGCACATTTAAAAGTTATATCCTTAGATGCTCAAGGTAACGTGTGGGAAAACAAAAATAATTTATATTTATTATTTTATATTTTAAATCAAGAAGCTACATTGGCATAATAATGCTATTAATGATTATCATTATTATAGTTTTTAAGAGTTTGTCATGGGTAAAGTGCAATTCCCAATCCTATACATTATTTAATCCTTGCACCAGTACTATAAGGAAAGCATATTCCTCACTGGAAAATAAGAAAATGAAAGCCAAATTGAGTGGGCAGTAACAAGTTCTCAATAATTGACAACACTATGCTGAGTCAGGAAATACACTCCATAGAGGTTTCCACAAGGCCATCCCTGACCCCATGGTGATTCTAAGAATGACTCAGCCCAACAGTACAGTAGTACCCAAAACACAGAGATTTAGATGTTAGTGTGATATTCCTTGTCTGCCTCTGCCAACCACATGATTATTTTCAAAAATATGGTTTCAAATTTAAGGTAAATTTAAGGTTGCCATTATCATTAAACTATCTTAGTTCTTTACTTGAATCTAACAGATGAAGTTTGTCCTCTATAAAATTATAAGTGTTTTTTTTCTGATAATTACATGTCAAATTCATCAACTTTGATTCTATTAAATGTGTCTCATTGAATAACAAATTGTTAAATTTATCATGTACTACTGGACTTCAAAATTCTTTCTAGAAAGCACGTTATAAGCAATTAAAACAACTGTTATCTTCTTACTGATACGTTTTATACTAAGAGTTAACTGTCAGAAATACTCTAAATATCAGTAAATTAAAATATTTCCAGATTCTCAAACCCCTATAAATTTTCCTAAATTCTAGACAGCTGTTAAGCACAAACCATCTAGGAATAGCAGGGAAAAATATTATCTGATTAAAAAATAGCATTTTTAACAATTACTCATGTGCAGAAAATAAATTTTGAAAACTTAGAAATTAAGGATGAAATCTGAATCCAAATATCAAATCTTTATGAATAAAAACTGAGAAACAAAGAAAGAAACTGCTGAACACTGAAAAAACTATCTTAGGCATGGAAGACACATAACTGATAAAAGGTCATCCCTGCTATTTCTCAGTGTGAGATATGTCTTTTGCTTAATGGAAAGATGGTGATAAGTTTGGAAAGCAACTTAACCATGTAATTAAAACAGGGTTGTAATATGGTACTCACTTGGCAATGTGAGGATGATTCAATATTTTTATCAGCTGAGTAAGTCTTAAGTCATGTTCTGTGATTAAAACTATAGCTCTTACATGTGCACTGTCAATAGTAAACATTTTAATAAAGATAAAACATGGCCTCCAAGGTCTATATCTATTTAGAATTTCAATTTAGCTTAAATCAACAATGCCCTAACTAGAAAAATCATTGGTGCTTAATACATCTACATATAAACTGATGTTAAATGTATTTGAAAAGACATAGATACTTCGAAATAATTAACAATAGTCTAGTTTTTGGTGTGAAATAAAAAGACAGGATACTTAAATATAAAAGTAATTTATCTCCACATGGAATTTTTAACTCTTGAGACTCCATATAGTAAGCAAGTATTTTAAAATTAAAAATTAAATTGTTCTTAAGCACATTTTGAATAAGGTGGGAATTCCCAAGTGAGCATCTATTCTTTCATAAGATATAATGTTTTAATAAATTAGTTTAAAATTTTTATAAGACCCATTTCAGAAGAATTTTTAAGAAGAAAGAAAAACTAGAGTAGGTAAGTAGTGACTATCAACTTAATACTCAGATCCTCTCCAAATAGAAGGAAAATATTAACAATAGTGAAATCTTAGGGATAAAGCTCAAAGGACAAAAAAGTAAAAATAATAAATACCATTTCTTATATTTGTTTGTTTTCCTGTACAGCTTATATTATTTTCCTGTGATCATGATGCCTGTGCATGACCCCATATTTACAATGAAGGGCAACATCTGAAAGTGAGGCAGTTTCAGTGTCATGATACCAGATGAAATAGTGTAAGATGGGATAGAGAAAATTGATCCTGGGCTATGAAATAGAAACCTCCATTGCCACCTCAGAACAATTTTCTACAGGTCCTATCTTTCCTTATGCACATGGAAATTATAGAGCTCCAGTTGCACATCCTCAGATCAATTAACCATATTTAAGATTTCACCTCTGCACTTGAACCCTAAAATCTAAGCTATAGTTCCCACAGTTCCAGTAATCAGTTCTCCACATTTTTTCCCTGCCAGAATCCTCTACAGTATGCTGCCTCTGGATTTATACCTGTCTTCATTTAGTTAAACATTTATTCTCTTCTCAAAGTATTAGACATCCTGTCTGTAAAAGCCAATATAATGCCTAAAATATGCTAACTTGTATGCTTAACAACTAGTTCTGGAAATACTACTTTTTCTTTTCCTGCTTTCTGCAACATCCCAATCCATCTCTACTAACCAATCATGTTCAAACCCATAAAGAATAAACTTCTTTATCACCAGGGCTTCAAAAAAAACCTGAAGATAAAAATTACATTTGACCTTCTGCTTAAGGCAGCTTCCAATAAGATAATCCTTTCTTTTGCTTTAATATTTTAAAAAGTTAGGAAAGACCACTTAACATACATTGCCAAAAATAGCATTTGTATCATTATCTCCCTACTAATCTATTATGGATACCCAAATCGTCTCCACTATTTGAGTTCTGTGTAGTATGTCTTTAAACTGGCCAAAATGTATTTTCATGTATATTTTAAAATGACCCAGCTTCACAGTTGCCCTTTTCTGTTTCTCTTCTCTGTTGTAAATTAAATTTAAAAAAGCATGCAATATTGGAAGGTTTCTTCTCCTTTATGTAGGCCACTGTCTTCCTTGACCTTATTTATTTATATCCCTAAAACAGTCTTGTGCCCAGTCCCGGTTTCCACTAAAAATAAAAATTCCTGACAGTCCTACTGTAAGCAAGGAGCAAATACAATGGAAACACACACACACACACACACACACACACACACACACACCAAAAAAAGACCTACTTTAAAAAATTCTTGTTGATCTTGTTATTTAGAAGTCTCTCAAATGAAATACTTCTGGTAAAGTAGCTAATTCCTTCAAAATATGGTGTTTAGAATTTATACAAGGATATACTCTTCAATTGTATTTGCTGTTTTATTCTTCTCTGCCAATTATAATAAAAGTATACACTTCTGGCTTACCAAAGTTATAAAGTTACATGCAATTTATATTGTTCTATATTATCAGGAAAATCAATATTGCTTTCTATATTTTTACAGTTTAAAACTTTTTTAAAGAAACTAAAGTAGATGGATACCATCTATCCATCAGAGGGATGGATACCTTGTTAAGTCAAAAGTAAAAAAAAAAAAAAATATATATATATATATATATATATATATATATATATATATATATATATATATATATTTTAGGAGATCCAGATTGCTTCACTATGTTGCAATTTTAGACTCAGAGATTTCATTGACTACTTTTTTTCTCTCTCTGGATGAGATTCTGCATCTCAGTTCCTATTTAATCTTACTGCCTAAAACAGCTTGACCATTATCAGGTGGTAATGCAGTCTCAAGCCTTAGGTTTATAAATTATGCATTTCTTACAAAGACTCTGGAGAGCTGGGAATTTGAGACTGTAGCTGCTTAGCTTTCTCCTCCATTCAACTTTGCTATCCTCAAAAGCAAGAAAAATGTAAGAATATTTGTGGTTCATATAATGTATCCAGATCAAAGTTTTTACAGTAAACTGTCCACACTTGTTTTAGGACATTTTTTTTTCCCAAAATATTCCGAAGCACCTTCCAGGTAACTGCCACATGAGCTCACTGCCTTTAGTTTCAGCAGCCTTGGGCATACTCTTCAAGCATGAAATGCCCAGAGGAAGTGAAGTTCTCCTTCATTGCTGAGGCCAAATGGAAGAGAAATAAAAAGATTAAAAAGTGTCACCTATAAAAACCAACAAAAGAGAAAGTGGTTTTGACCTTTGAAGAAAATCTGGTTCATAGCCACTATTTATTTGGACATCACTTCGTTATATTCAATATTTTCTTGAATCTGCCCCCCAGATCTAATAGAATAAAGTATATTTTTGTTTTTTGAAAAGGTCAAGGACTTTTCTGGTGATCATTTTTACATTTGTTGTTGTTTTAAAACTGCGGGTATCATGACAAGACCAGTCACAAAACTATGAAATGAAGTTTTGGAAAGACTGTTATCAATATATGGAATTTTCAGAATAAAGAACAATTATGTAGTAGGTCCTAGAAAAGACCAACTTCAACAGATATATGTAATGAGACCTCAGATACCACAGGCCACAGAGTAGGTGCTGTATTCCTCTAGTAAGGAAAGAACGCAAATTTCTTTTTGTAAGGAATCCCCTCTGCTTCCTACTTCAGCTCAACCAACTACAAAAAGCTTAAAGATTTCTTCTAACTCTATCCCAGACACAAGTTTCTATATGGTTAGTAAACTTCAGTTGGACATAAGAGAAACTGACTGAAAGTAGCTTTGCTAAAGCAAAAATAAAATATAAAGGAAATCATGTTTCCAGCTCACTTCAGATGTGGCTGAATGCAGAATCCACTTAAGATTAGGTCTTCCTTGCTTCTTGTCACTGCCCTGTGTCAGGTGCTGACCAAGGTGGCTCTCATTACCTCTAAACTTATGTTCATTCAACTAATTGCACTGAAAAAAGAGCATCACTCTTTTGAATAGTGACAAAAAATGGTAGGGAATTATTGGGGAGTTTAGAAAGAAGGGATGCACAAGGCTTGATGATAAATGACATAAGTTGTGGATCTCTACCTATATCAGCTATCAATGGTCATCATTATAGTGATTCAACTTTGCACAAGTCTATTATCTGTGTGATTAAATGTGAAGTTATTGATAGAATGGATCAATCATGTAAACATCTTCCAATCATGTGAACATATTGTTAGCCTCAAATTAGAATTGCAAGTACTTGAAAACTACTACAGACATAATGTTTATTAATTGATATTTAGCTGGCTATATGTATGATAGTAATGTGTTCTAAATTATATTTAATAAAATATGTTGCCAATGAAAATTTCTCCAGCTTATTATTCTAAAATATTCCTTTCATAAATTCATTCTGAAGGTTAAATTCATTCTTCTAAGATGAATCCCTGTTTTTTAAAAAAATACGAATAAAAGCTATTGACAGGATTAAATGTCATAACACATGACAATATTTATATTCAAAGTTGCAAATTTCAAAATACCATTAAATTTTTTTATAGAACACACACAAACACACACACACAAACTTGGGGACTAGAAAGGACTTTAGAAATCATTCTCTGCAAACCCCAATAGGTTTGATTCAATGATTTCAACAAAGTTACAGTGAGTGTCATGTAATACAATTGTTTCCTACTGGTAACCCCAGTTTCCTCATGAAATCTACCATGAAGTTACAATGACTGACCATACATGGTTCAGGCTGGGTGAATTGGTGTGTGAATGGAGAGGTCTCTGAATTTGTAACCAGATATAGATATGTACTCTGGCTCTTATTCTAAATTATTTAACCCTCATTGAATATTAACCCCTCCCATTTATAATGGAAACAATAAAAAGAAAATGGAGCAAAATAGAAACAGGAGTTAGTATGATATTTGAATAATATAATAGCTAAATATTCATGATGTATTGTAAATGTTCACATATGACAGTTATTAAGTTTTGGACTCCTAAAATTAATTCTCAAAAAATAATCCATTATTATTAAATTGTTGACAAATTTAAGAAGGCTACAATGTTTCTTGGGAAACCATAGGACCAATATCTAAACAAAGATCTAAAATCTAATCTAAATTCAATTTATCAATATTTGTATCACCTGCACATATCAAAACCTCAGTAAGTCTCACATTTTCCCACTTATTAGCATTAGCATACTAATTTCACTCTCCCTACAAACTCTTAAAAGAGATTTTTTTTTCTTGTGTGTGAAAGGTCTAATGAAAAAAATATGTATGCAATGAAGCAGTAAAATTACTGTCCATATATAAATGGGTAAACAAATTGATCATAACTTCCCTAATAGTAAGCATTGTATACTAAACAAGTTCATGTGCTTGCATTTGAATAAAACAAAGGCATACTCAAAATCCATTATTTGACCTACTATACTTTTATCAGTCCTTTAATTAGATTTGTAAACTGTAGTAATAAATACCCCAGAATAACAATTAATGAAGTGTCTTGCTCTTATAGCATACTGCATTAAAGAAACAGAAACTATAAACAAAGAATTATATAACTACTTTTGAAACTTAACCTATATCTGGGTCAAATGCATATTTTGTGGAGTTTGTGAGAAACACAAAGTTCAAGTATTTATATGTGAAGCAAATCATACAGTGGGAAGGGCCTGAAGCCCATATATTGTGTATGAAAATAGTCCCTGAGTTTGATAGGTAGGCAGATGGGAAAACACCTAATTTACCAACTATACTATATTTAGGAGAATTCTATATTATACTCTCCCTATAGGAAATTAATAAATACTTCTTTAAAAGAGTTGCATTATCATATCATCAAAAAATACAACAGTGTTATATGTAGAATTCCTATGTAAAAAATGCTATTATAAGGAGTACAGATTGACATGCCTACCAGGCAAGTACATCATACAAAAAAGCCAAGTGAGGGCTATGAACTTATGTGCTCTGATTGTGGTTCTTCAGTGATATTGACTCGGGAGTAGCAGTTTGCCCTATTTTTCAAGAGATGTTGAAACACAAGTGAGACACACATTATTTTTTCTTGATTTAATAGCAACCCCACCACTTTTTCACCACATCAATTTTGCTCAGTGAGTAATGGTTTTGGAGAAATGCAACTCAGCCTATTTAAAAGGGACAAATCATGATTGACCTATGCTAATTTTGTTGATCTTGAGCTCTCTGTTGGAATTGGTTTGGAAGTGAATGTTGGACAGGCAAGCCATTATTAGCAAACAGGATACAAGCACATGTCAGCTAGGGCATAATGGGAAAAAGATTTTCTTAAAGTTTTTCTTTCCTAATAAATTGAGAAGAAAATGCTCCCTTACCTTCCTTAGTATGACATTACTTAAGATCAAGAAGCACAGCAAATCCTGTGTGAATTAAGGGAAGGATAAGGGAGGAAAGATTCTGGAGCCCTGATGGTGTCATGAAGAATCTTACACAGTACAGAAATGCTAAACCACCACATTTCTTATCAGGTGATCACATACATTCTCTTATTGTACTTGAAGGAAAAAGCACTATATATTGATTTTTATGTAAAAAGTACACTCTGCTTTTCAAACAAAACTTTTAAAAAACATTCTTCAGGTCAATTAAAAGAGATCTGAAAACTACATATAGCTTACAAGGAACCATTACTATATTAAAAATAAAATACTATACAAAAGTAGTTTGGGATAAGCCACCTATTCGAGATGTAACGATGAAGTAGATGTATACCCCATCTATCATGAACAGGAAGTTATTAGTTAAATCATTTTATTAAATAATGCATTCAACATAGAATAATTTATATGAGGGAACTCCATGTAAACACACACAATATGATTCTTCTTAAGTAAATTTTGTATTTGTTCCTCATATTTGGTTATTTTTTAAAATTTATAATATTAACTATATATGTGTATATATAGATGTACATGTACATATATATATTTACTACTAATCCATGTTCACTTTCAAATTATACTGTATTGTTTTGCATCAAAATATTTCTAATTTTGTCTTCCTAGCTCTTTGCTATTATTTATTTCACATTTATATAAGCATAAATAAAAATATTTTAAAAAGCATTTATAATCAAATACAGTTATCTTATTTTGAACAAACTATTCATCATTAAATAAGTTAAAAGAAAGTAAAATAAAAGTTCCTATTTTACCTTTACTTATTCATTCTTCCACAGTCTTCCTCTATTCCTGTGGATTTGAGGTTCTGACCCATATCGTCTTTCTTAGGAGAACTTTGAATGTTCCTTTTTATGAGTTAAGCAACTTTGTGGGGGTTCTTTTTAAAGAATTATTATTAGAGCCTTACAGTTATGCACAGCTGTTGGGTTCCTCCCGACAAACTCAGACATGCATGAAATCAATTTCAACTTATGACCCCTGCTTTGCACTCCTCTTTTTCCTTCCTGTGCTCTTCCCCCTCTTCCAATTCTCCTTCCTCTACTTTACCAGACTTCCTTTCACTCATCTATTAATTTGTATTTGATTTGTTCTTTATATAATCTTATTCTTCCCTCCCCCTTTCATTTATTTTATTTTAGCTTCCACATGTGAAAGGAAACACTCAACCTTTGAGTTTCTGAGTTTTGCTAATTTCACTTCACATGATATTCTCCATTTCCAAACATTTACAGGCAAATGCTATAATTTCATTCCTTTATATTTCCGAGTAGAACTAACTCCTTTCTCTCTCTCTCTCTCTCTCTCTCTCTCTCCACACACACACACACACACACACACACACACACACACACAAACACACACAGGAAGACACATACATCACAATTTCTTAATCCATTCATCTATTGATTTATTGTTGCTGTAGTATGCCGATTTTGGATCTTGGGGGAAAATAATAAGGAGTGGAGTGGGTTAGCTGGGTCATATGGTGGCTTCATCCTGTTTTTTTTTTTTTTTTTTTGAATCTCCATACTGCTTTCCACAGTGTTTGTGATAGTCTGCAATCCCACCAACAATGTACAACTGTACCTTTCCCCCCACAACCTTACCAGTGTTTACTGTTGTTCGTATTCTTGATAATTGCCATTTATCCTAGAGTGACATGAAACCTTATGTAGTTGTGGCTTGCATTTCCCTGAATGCTAGAGATGTTGAACATTTTTTCCTATATTTATTAGCCATCTATGTTTCTTTCTTTGAAATCTTATTGTTTAGTTCTTTTGTTCATTTACTGATTGAGTTATTTTTGTTAAATTTTTTGATTTTTTCTATATTCTGAATATTAATCTCCTATCAGAGGGGAATTAGGTGGCAATGATTTTCTCTCATTCTGTGGGTTCTCTCTTCATGTTCTTCTTTCCTTTGCTATGCATAATCTTTTGCACCCACTTATTTATTCTTGATTTTCTTTCTTGAGCTTTGGCGGTCTTGTTAAGGAAGTCTTTGCAAGCACCTATATAACACTGTATTGATCCTATGTTTTCTGCTAGCAGTGGTAAAATTTCTGTTCTAATTCTTAAGTCTTTGATCCATTTCCATCTGAGTTTTGTGCAGGGTGAGAGATACGGGTCTAATTTCAGCATTGTACATATAGCTATCCAGTTTTCCCAGAACCATTTGTTAAAAATGCTGTCTTTTCTGCAATATCTATTTTGACATCTTTGTCAAACATCAGATGGCTGTAGGCGTGTGAATTTTTCTCTATTTCTTCTATTCTCTTCTATTGGTCTCCATGTCTCTGTTGATGCCAATGCCATCCTGTTTCTTTATCTTTTAAACTATAGCTCTGTGGTATAATTTCAGATAAATTATGTGATGCCTCCTGCTTTACTTTTCTAGCTTAGTATTGCTTTGGTATTCTGGTTCACTTATTCTTCCAAATGAATTGAAAATTGTTTCTTTTTTATAATTATGTAAAAAAAAAGTCATTGGCATTTTGATGAGGATTGCTTTGGATATGTATTGTTGCTTTTGGTGGTGTGGTCATTTTTATATTAATTCTGCCTATCCAAGAACATGTGATGTCTTTCCGTCTTCCAAGGCCTTCTTCAATTTCTTCTTTCAGTATTCTTTAATTTTCACTGTGAGTGAGTGTGTGTGTGTGTGTGTGTGTGTGTGTGTGTATGTGTGTGTGTGTGTGTGAGAGAGAGAGAGAGTTCCTGGTCACCTCAGGGGCTGTGGTTGTCATGGCAGGACTCACTCCCAAGATGGCTCTCACCTCAGCTCTCCTCAGCAGGATGAGGTACAGACCTTGATTTTCAAACACTGGCAAGTAGTATAGTCTCTGGGTCAGTTTAGATTAAGGAGTGTTTTTCATCTCAGATTTGTTTGTACCATGACTTTGTCTATGATGAATCTGCACTGAGAGCTGCTGGGTAGGCTTAGATATTTTAATTCTTCTTGGTTTATTGTACTTACACTTTGGAGTGTCTAATCTCTTTTGAGTGTCCAATATTAAATTTTAGCAATATCCCTCTTTGACCCTCCTCACTGAGAATCTGTATGCCCATTACTTTGGTATCACGCCATGGCGCAGCTTGGAATGCAGCTTCCTCTACATCACCATCTTCTGAGTCCCCAAGAATTTGATCTTTAAATATTTGATCTTTAAATATTTCTTGCAAGGAATGTCTGCTGCCAATTCAGTTCATTAGTTTTGCCTGTCTGTATTTCTTTTTCAAATTTGAAGGATAATTTCAGAGGATACAGATAACTGGTTTGCTGTTTTTTTTTTTCTTTTAACACTAACGATCTGATTCCACTCTCTTCTTGATTTTGTGTTTTTTTGAAAAGACAGATATGATTCTTATTTGCTATCTCCTCTATAGGTAATGTAGGGTTTTTTCTTCTTCTTTTGATATTTTTGCTTGTTTTATTTATTTATTTTTGAAACTCACTAATGACGTGTCTAGGTGTTATTTTTCTGTCATTTGTCTTGATGAGTACTCTATGAGCTTCCTTTGGAAATTCTGTTATTATTTCAAATATTTCTTTGCTTCCTTTTTATCGTTCTTGTGTTTCTGCAATCTTACATATTTATTTTTAAAATTTAGTTTATTGTCATATAATTGCACACCATAAGCATGAAATAAATAGTAGCGCTAAGAGACACTGATCATTAAAACTAGACATCAAATGACAAAGATGCAGCTGGAAGACATAAGCAAGGACTCAAAAACAAGACGGGAAAAGATAAATGTCTAAATATGACTCTAGTACAAAGTATAAAATATTTTCCTTTGGTAACATATGATGTAGGAAACATATGGCCACCAATAGGTGCATGGGTTTTGAGGAGGTCATGATCTCAATGAAGAAGGCACATTAACTCTCACAAATCAAAGTGAAAGTGAATTCTGAACCTATTGTTCTTGGTTATAAGCATAGTAATTTTTTTTTTAAAGAAGGCAATGTGCATTTACAATCATAATAAAAATCATCATGAAGAAAATAAAATTTAAGTTTCATAGGTGAAATATTTGCCATACATTTAACTGCATGTAACATCTAAGAAGTAATTTAAAATATGGTAATTGTAAAACTAATGGAATTGGGCAAAGTCACACTGAATAATAAGTTAAAGCTTTAAAAATCAGAAAATATATTATTTTTCTTTTCAGTAAAGATAGATTCTAATAATTCAATCAGGCAAAATGCTATTATAGCTAGTAGTAAATTCATATAGTTTTCAGAAGTTCTTGTCTTTATCCAAAATAAAGGCCAAACTATGCCTCTGAAATCATTGTGTGAACTTCCCAATTTAATTCATCAGGAAATATGCACTTACAAAGAGCTTTTTATATTGGAAATTTTGTACTGGTTGGTTTATGACAACTCACATAATACTACATTAAGTTTAACTTCAAAACTCTAAAATTTTCTGTTTTAACTTTGATAGACTGCATTTTTTTCTATTGGCATCTTAATATTTGTCCTCACTGGTGAGTCCTATCATCTTTACATTTTCTTCCCATAATCATTATAACTAAATAAAAAAAACAAGTTGTGGTTAAAATATGTTTTGTGGAAATTTATGGCCTTCTTATACCTTGCTTCCTTTAGAAAATTATAATTAAATGTATATCAAAATATTAGACTTTTAAAAAATATCGAATCACTTGTACATTACTAGGTGCACGGTAACATGGTAGAGCAGCTATGGAGAGTAGTAGTTCATTTGGTGGTTACTCAAATGAACAGAATTACCATATGATCCAGCAGTACCACTCTTGGGTATATGCTCAAAAGAATTGAAAGCAAAGATTCCAAATACTTGGATTCAGATATTCTTAACATCATTGTTCAAAATAGTGTAAAGGTAGAAGCAACTCAAGCATTGATCAGTGAGTGGGTGAATGGATAAACAAAACATAGTATACACCTACAATGGAATATTATTCATCCTTATGAGTCTTGAAGACACAGGGTTAAACAAAATAATTCGGTCATGAGAGAACAAACACTGAATAATTTCACTTATGTATGATACATAGTAGAGTCAAATTCAAAGAAACAGGAGAATGGAATGCTGATTTCCAAGGAATTTTGGGTGGGGAGAATGGAAAGGTAGTGTATAAACTAAAAGTCTCTACCAATTAACACTGATGATACATATGAATGGAAAGGTATTAAGAGTTCTGGAGAAGGATCGTGGTGAGAATTGCACAACATTAAGAATATATCTGAACAATACATTTAGAAATAGTAAAAATGGTAAATTTTGTCTTTTGTATGTTTGACTAAAATTTTTAAAAAGCAAAAAATCCGAAACAAATCAAACACAAATACAAACATGTGCCAAGTTCTCAGACTTTGCCTCAGATAAATTATATAAAAATATTAATACATCACACTGAAAAAAATTTTTAAACAACTGCAATAAATATCATATACATCTACAACTGAGGACCACTTCTTTGGTCAGTGAAAGGTTTCTATTAAAACTCTGACTTCATATGTGGAATACTTATTTAAAAATACTTATTATTGACTTTGCTTCATTAACAAGGTTTGAGGTAAAGATGTTTTCTCTCATATACAGAAGCTAGAGAGAAATAAGGTAGTAAAGCAAAATAGAGGATGTCATGAAAATAGAAAGGAGAGTAATGGAGAATAGGAAGGGGACCAAGGGGGACAGAAGAGGGATGGGAAAGGAGAGAAACTGAGGAATAAAATTGAGCAAATACGCCATGTGCATGTAGGAATACGTCACAATGAAATCCACTTTTATATAAAACTATGATGCACAAATTAAAAATTAATAGAAGGAAAAGCACTAGAGTAGATGAATGCAGTTAGGAGAGGGAGGAGAGGAGGGAAGGAATAGTACCGGGGATTGAAATGGTGCTAATTATGTTATATAGATCCACAATTATGAAAAAATGAATCCCACAACTATGTAAAACAACAATACCCTAATACATAAGTAAGTGATTTTTAAAATATTATTCCATATATCATCTAATAGCTTTGAAGTGAATTTGAGCAAACCCTTGCTATATAAATTTGATTCAAAATTTAGTAACTTACATAATCATCAAAAAGAAATAAATATAATCTTCCTTTTGCACACCCATGTAGGCTGCTATGATATGAACCAAATAAAGTATTATTAATTTTGATTTAATCTGATACATTAAAAATACATATCTCGGGATAGGGATGGAGCTCAGTAGTACAGCACTTTCCTTTAGCATATGGGATGCATTGGGTTTAAATCTGGGCACTAAAAACAACAACAGCAACTAAAACAAAACAAAGAAGATCTCTATACAATCTTCATGGTTGTATGGAGATGGTACCACTATTTGGCATAGGCCAAAACAATCTAAGACTCTGGGTTGCTATATTCTATAGACCAAGGTGCAAAACAAATTAAATGTCACCAATGCAATAAAGAAGTCAGAAATGGATAAGAAGAGGAAATAAACATCTCAATTAGAAATCCTGTGCAGTTCTTATGTACCAAATCTGACAGAATAATTGAGTATACAATGTTGGTTTCTAGGTTGAATATAATTTAACAGTACGTCTACCTTAGAAATTCAGAGGCCTTCTATGACCCAAAGTTTGCCAACATGCAATATGACCTACATACTACATAAATTGATATATCTTTTATCATTTGAATGCCAAGAAGGGATTTGTCCAAAATGATACCAAAATCCTAAATCAATTGATTTGGCTTGATCAAATAATGATTCAGATCAAATAATGGCTCAGAATTTACATTTTTAAAATATTTGAAAATACTTCTTTTAGAAAATAGTGTAATCATCATTGCATCATATTACTCTGATTGAATTTCAATTTTGAGAATACCAATTTTTCCACTAGAAAAATGCCCAAAGGCCCAACACTCATAAACAAAGCAGCATTGTGATACCACTATGCCTCTATTGTGAAGCATGGATCAGACCTTGCTATTGTTTCAGGGTCCTGTCAATAAATACCATCTAAGAACATGGGAAACTAATCAAAAAGGAAACTCTGAGGCAAAGGAGACAGAGTCATTGCCTATAATTTCTAATCTATATAACCTGTATCTTGAGCATGGCACTGCATTTTAAGAAGAAGAAGATAAATTGGGGGTGCATTTCCTTAGTCACTAGTCTTTTTAATTTCGGAAATAATTACAGCCATTATACTATGAACAGCTTTGTTCACTGAAGGAAACAAAAGCTCCAGATGAAATCTCAGTGGCTTTTGCTTTGAGCCAGAGATTGATTGCAGAGGCGCAACACATCAGGCTGTGATTGTTATATGGAGGATATTTTACAAATGGATGGGGGGAAAAAAGGAAGATAATTCTCCCCAAATTGATCCTGAAAGATCAAAACAATGAGTAAGTTTATGGCTAAGCATACAACTGCCCTTCCACACACAGTGGGACTTTTCTTCATACCCAACCCTCCTTTGATCCTTGAAGAAATTGCTCATCTAAATACAAAGTAAACTGTCCAGGCTTCTGTTCTCTCTCCTGATTTGATTTTTAGCACCTTGAGTTTTCTTAACTTCTTCCTCATAATGAACTTTTGTTGAATTAAATGCATACCAATGGACAAATAGAAGTCAGTTTGCCCTTCTTGGAGAGGTCCTTGTTTAGAAGTTTAGCACATAATTAAACTCCAAATGCTCACCTAAGGCACAGCTACACTTCCTGTCCCTAATTCCATATCCCAGAAATCTATAAGAGCAGGAGGCATGCAGCAATAATATGAAATAGATTTGTTCTGAAATAGTGGTATCTGTTTGCATTCAGCTTCTTGATTATTAATCTATTAATTATATTTCACACTCAGGTAGGTACAAAGTAGAGCCAGTACTTACATCCAAAAAGATTCTCCAAACAACTGTTAGAAACTGCAAATAAATTTTCACTGATTTCTCTGTAATACCCCCATGCAACAACAACAACAAAAAAAATAGGGTTAACACCGTAAAGTGGGGAGGGGAAAGGTGAATATTTATCCGTAAAAGCTACAGCATCTATATCCAAAGCTAAATTACTAAATTATTTAAAATATGTACCATGCTAGTGCTCCAAGCTCATGTATAAAAACTTCCCCTTCAGTTTGTCATAGTAAAGATAGAATTTGTATGCCTTATTCAAGAAGATGCATGTCCTCATTAAAACTATTTTTCAGTTGGTTCTGTTGTGTCAACTCATGATTAACCACCCTAATGAAGAGAAGTAATAGCACAGAAAATTCAACACGGAGAAATCCAAAGCAATTTATTTTTGGCATCAGTATGTTTTATTTTGTAGCAGAATTACCATCATCAAAATTACTTAAACACTTGAAACCATTATAGTTTCCCAACACTCTTATTATATTAGTGGCTAAAAAAAAAAGAAAAAAGAAAAAACAAGGCAAAGTGGAAATGCAATTGATGAAAAGAAGCATAACTGTGGAGAAGAGGGTAAAAAAAAAAAGAATTGTTGGATCTGATCAGTTCGTGCTGTATGGATATGTATGGAAATATCACATCAAACTGTGTTAATATGTATGATTCCTATATGTTAATAACATACACAATTATTAGGCCATCATTTTGTTTTAGTGTTTTCTGCATGTCAGTAACATAATAGTTGAGAATGGGGTTTCAAGGGTTCAGAGATCAGACTGTCTAAACCCAAATCCTGACTCTGCCCTTGGTAGGCATAGCACCTGGGCAAGTACTTAACCTACTTGAGACCTTAAGTTTCTCATCTACCTTGTAGGGTAATTCTGATTAAGTATGCTAACATGTATCAAAAACAGTAATTATAAATATTGGGTACTGTTCATAAACATTAGGTATTATCATATCATGTACATTTCTCTGTCTAATAAATACAACAATGTGACAAGTTGGTAGCTAAAAGCTTCTTTGAAAATTAAAGTATATCAGTGTTATATCTGGTTTTAGTAGCCTCCTCTGTAGAAATCATATTTTAGTACATGAAAGATAAGTCATAATTCAACACATTGTTACAGGAAGAAAGAAAAAATCAAATCATCGTTCTTATAACTGGATGCACCAAGTATGGCAAATTTAAGTGTCAACATCTATTTTATAGATTACTACCAGTTTTCTAGGTTTATGATTGTATAATAAAAATTCATTTCCCAAGAAACTACATAAATGCATTGCCTGTCTTTTAGTACAATGGCTTGACTTATTGCAAACCCAAGTCAAAATTAATTTTTAGCATTCTATAATGCAGATTCCTCAAATAATAACATGAGATAATAATAATGAAATAGCATGAATTATATAAGAAACTAATTTTAAAATGGGGATTGAATGTGCACAACTGTTTCCAACTTCAAAATAATGTCAATGCGATGACAATCTCTATCTAGGTCCATGCAGGTTGCTTCTCATGCATATCTGCTGGATTTAGAACATTCATCCCAAATATTAAGTCAAAAATTTGTAGGCATGGCAAAAACACTAAACTCCTGTTAATAATGCATTATGAATAAATCATTTAATCACTTACCTACATATTCTTAACAGATATCTAATTATATTTTGCAGTGATTTGGATGTTAAATATCCTCTAGAGTTTCATGGATTAAAGGCTTAGTCCCTAGCTACTGGGAGGTGTAGAAACTTTAGCAGGGAACTATTGGGAAGTCCTTAGGTCAATGAGGGTGTGCTCTGGAAGGAGATTGTAAAACTCTGGTTTCCTTTCTCTTCTTTTTGTTTCCTATCTCCTGATGTTAGCAGTTTACTCCAATATGTATTTCTGCCTTGATGTACTGCTCTTACCAGATGCCCAGGGAAAGAGCCCACTCAATGTTGAACTGGAACCATGAGCCAAAATAAACCTTGTCCTTTATAATCTAATCATCTCAGGCATGTCATTATAGTAACATAAAACTGATTAATACATATGTGGTACTATTTCATAGAGTATTATCTTTGCAAGAATATGATAGCCAGTGTAAAGCAGACTTGTTTTTGTTGTTTAAACTTTAAAGGGAAAATGTCTGAGATTTTGTATCATAAGAGTCTAGTAAACAAATCGCTTTATTGACTTATTTAATTATAATTCATTGAATATGATGTTTCCATTCTCATTGCACATGTAGAAGCACTTCCATTACCACCCATTTGTCCTGTTTTTCCTTATTAAGGTGAGTTAGCCAGAACTGCAAGCTCTGTTTACAGGAATGGACAGATCTTACTTAATTTAATATAAAGCTCTTCCTTTTGGGTCTTGCTAAGATCTCAGTCGTATCTTATTACCAGTGCTCTCTGTTTTAGATGATATTTTGTATTAACAGAAAAGAGAAAGAAAAGCCACTTTTTTTGAAATTTTGTACGAATAAATTTATTGCACAGTGCAGGCACTTGGAAACAAGATGAAATGACTTATGTCAAGTAGTAAAAATGGACATGGTAAAGTTCAAAAACTCAAATCAGTAATCTAAAACATGCATCTAAAAATAAAAGATATCCTGACATAATCATGATATGTGATTAGATTATTTCTAACTATATTATACTGAAGTAAACATAATTGATGCATACTTTTTTCATTTATGTAAGTTTTCTTATTTAATATCTTAAAGTCTAGCCAGACAATAAATATCATTTTTAAACTATAGTGATTATGAATAAAGGTTTTATTTTAAATAATTAAATTCTTACCCTGATCGAAGGGTTTTCCTGGACTCCAAGTGCGGAAATAATCATCCTAAGGAGGAAAATAATGTGAATTGAGTGTATATGAGTAATTAAAATGTAAGGATTTATATAAAATCTAAAAATAAAATAAGAAACAGAAGCTGTATACAAACCTCTACTTCCTGTAATGGCAAGCAGCAAATTATAAAAATAAATAAAATAAAAATAAAAAAGGAACAAGAGAAAAAGAAGAGTTATCAAAAAGGAACACATTGTTTACAAATTACAGAAAAGTTTTTCACTAAATGTGCTCATTTTAATTGCAAGTCAATGGCTACTATATCATTTAAACTATTTTTTTGGTTGTCACTTCTAAATATCATAATGCACTAATTTCAATTGCAATTCAATGTGTAATATAACATGCAGATAATTATTGTAAGCTAATAAACTATAAAGTATCTTACCAGTTTCCAATTATACAACTTCATTTCCCACTAGTATAATAGTAAATGGAACCATTAATATAGCAAGGAAAATATCAAGTGATTTTTGCAGTAGCCCACAGAGTATAAATACTTTCTGCAAATCATTCACATGTTAATTGAATATCTAAGGAGTTCATCAAAATGCAATTGGGAAATTGAAAAAAAATGCACACCTAATTAAATCCTGGCTAACGTTTAAATCTTTAATATGGAAAAGAACCGATGCAATATATTTACTGTACACTTAGTAAAAATAACTGTGCCACACAAAACTAGGGCAATGTACACTAAAATGAGCAAAAAACCAAAGCCAAATGGACTAAACCTATCTTACTTCTTGTCTTCATTACTCTAAAAGCCTTAAGAAAAATAAAAGTGCTTCATTTGTACTATTTTTCATTGTAGATTTACAAATTCATAGTTTAAATTAAAATACTGTTTTCACTCATCTGGAATAAAAAGGTGGATCATATCCTGGTGAGGTTAAAAAACTTCCTAGCTTCATACTCTTGGACTCATTCAAGTCATTTTAGCTGAAAAACTACAGAACTTGGTGAATCTAAAAAGGCCAAGCAAATTCTTTGACTCTTTCTCCTGTCCTATTTTTTAATGTTCTCCAGTTTATAATAGAAAGAAAGCACAGATTTTAGTCATTGAAATAAACACCATTCTCTACTTTAAAAAAAATAAAAGTGTGTTTCCAAAGATTTTTATTACTGTGAATAACTGTTCCCCACTACCTTCTGTACTCCACCCACCTACTTTAAATGAAAGAAAAAAGAAAAGTAAGTCGGAAGAAATAGCATAAAAACATCTTTGTAGTCTTTTAAGTTAAGATAGGGTTATAACAAGAGTAGGGCAAATGAGGGCAATCTAAAATAATATATTTTTCACTAAAGTATACAGGATTAGATTAAGGGAGGATAATGCCACTGGATAATTAAATAAACATTGATTGTTTAATCTCTTTAAAAATCTCTATCTAAAAACAATTCTAACATGATAGAATTCTTGGAAAACTCAGCTTACAAATTAAATTACTCCACTAAGAGTTCCAGAGCTTAATCTGAGGACCATAACACACTCATGGAATATCATTTTTTGTTTTGAATTCCATCTTACTGTTTGGAATGACAATTATCATTCATTCCAGCAGGGAGAGGGCTTAGACATCTTTGTCTTTCCTGAAGCCAAACAGAAGCTAGACAGGAGCACATGAGTAACAGACCTGCAGACAGGTCAACTCCACCTGAAGTCTTGCTGAATCACGAGCAAAATTACTTTAGGAAAAGTGATGATATAGACTTCAAGCCCTCGTGACTGAAGGGGAAAAAATAATTCCTACTTGAGTGGGATGCTCTGGGGAATAGTCATAAAATATGCAAAATACCAGCACAATATCTGGCGTAGAGGAGTTGTTCACACTTACTAGATGCTTTGAAGAGCATAGTTCATCTTCGTTAGGGTCTCTGGGCAGAACCATTGAACACCACTATCATAACTGCCAACAAAATTCTGTAGGATTTCTACTTTGTAAAAACATCCATGCATTCCTCTAACATGAAAGTGCATTTTAAAAGAATGTGATGGTAAAATTTAACCTCAATCACATTTAATTAACTTCCTTCAGAATAACACTATCACTTTTGTTTAATATGGGACCACAGTCTTACAAAAATCTACAATCAAATGAGAAACAGGAGCCTGGTAATTTTAGTTTTGTCAAGGGCAACATTGAAGCCTGACCATTATATGCAAAAGCAAAGTAGTTAGTCTACTAGGTTATTTTTTGGACATATTCTTTGTGTTCTCACTTGATAGACTTTTTTTTAAATGGTTTCACTTCATTAAATCTTAGGAATTTTGCCAGAATGAGAAATAAAAGGATTTTTTACATAAGTGTTCATTCAGGCATAATTTCTTTTGTTTCAAAAAGTTTTGTGTGAAAATTGGTTGTTCACAGGCTTCAATTTAGATACCAAATAAACCAGTTAGAGATTTAGAAAACAACTGAAAGAAATGACCCCAACTGCAGAAATTTAGGTTTCCAACAACTACAATCCAACCTAAGTGACTCGACAGTAACAGCTGGATTCTTGTTGTTCATATTTAAAATCTTATACTAGTGAACCTCGGAGACTATAGAATTTAATATATTTACTATTATATTATACTTTTGCTGATTTCTTTTGCTTGAGTAAATAATGATTGTTAATTTTTCACAAAACATAGTTGGCCTAAACACATTTGATATGTATACTATTTAAACTGTTTTTCTTTGTATGTTTAGTGCTATGTCTTTTTTCTAGTTTTAAATAAAATATATATTTAATGTATTGCACATTTTCTCAACTTTGACATTACTGGTATTTCACACCAGAAATTCCTTGTTTTGATGGGGACAAGGAGACTGTCCTATTTATTGTAGGCTGTTTATCAGTATCCTAATCATCTACTCATGAAATACCAGTAGGGATTCTCCCCCCCAGTTGCAACAAACAGAAATTTCAGCAGATATTCCCAAATGTCCTCTAGGGGGAAAATATCACTCATTTGAGGACCACTAGTGTAAAGTTATTAAAAAATACAGAAAAAAACAATTAATCAAGAGATCCTACAACAGAGGACTGCTACCACTAACAAATGTTTTATAGTATTGGGATCATGTTATATATTCAATTTCATATCCATTTTTTTACCATTTTGCTTTGATATGACTATTTTTTTCAAAATATTCAATAGTTACATATAACATGGTGTGGGAGTTACTATCATTTATTTGTGACCTCATGTGTCATAAATAAGATTTAGAAAACAGTTGAAAGAAATGCCCCCAACTGCAAAAATTTAGGTTTTAGATAGCTATATCCCAACTGGTTATAACTAAGTGAAAAGGGTCAAAATGAGAGGTTTCTACTCGATAATCAATTATTTGGTTCATTTGTGTCCACATTATTACTTCCATACTGAGATAAGCTGTCTTATTGTCTAAAGGAATTATGGAGATTGGCATGAAACTAGGTCAGGATTGTTAAGCATCTGGATGGATTTTGATACATGATCAATTGGGAACAGGAGAATCTTGATACCCAAGAGCGCCATTAACATCTAGAGATTCGAATAAAAATGTAACGATTACGCATCATGTTAACTGTGTTTGATTATGTCATTCAAGCTGCTTCAGTGGCTATTAAGAGCTGAAGGGGGAATAAAATTTTACTGAAGTAAATATTTGATTAGAAATTGCTAAGAAAGCATCAGACAATAGTAAACAGAGACACTATTGGAGTCTACTGGACACAATGTTGTCTTAGATTTTCATAACCATCTTACAATTTGTACTAAGAAACTTCTATAAAGTATGTTTAAGCTGTAGAATGATTACTACATAATCACAAAATGAAACAAAAGTTAATATTTTTGAAATCACACTTTGAAAATAAAATGCGTCAAATTGATGATTATCCAATAGTAGCTATTTTTGATACAGCATATACATATTGCAAACAAATCTGTTAATGTGGTTCTAGGTGGAGCATATAATTTCCTCATGTGTGGGTATGTATGTGTGTATGTGCAGATATATATATATATATATATATATATATATATATATATATATATAGATATAGAGATATATATATAGATATAGATATAGATATATATAGATATAGATATATGTATCACAAATATACACATTTATTTACATATATTAAATGTATAGATGGTAATACATAAATAAATGTATGTACTAAATAAACAGGTTGATTACAGAGATTCATTTCACTGTCTATAACATTTAAATACTATTGAAATAACATTTTATGATTCATATGAGGCATCACACAGAGTAGATAAATTTTAACAAATGTAGCTTTGCAAAAGAATTATGTAACAAAAGATTGATAATATTTATTTAAAGATTCTTAAAAATACCTTATGTAGGATTCTAGAAACCTAAAAAACTTAGTCTGAAAGACAAAGTAAAGAAATATATTCAGCTATTATACTACCAACTATGTATATTGACACTTTATTATTGGAATGAGCATATTTGCAATAAATTCTCCCATAATGTAATGACATCAGCTACATACTACACTGAGAAATAATGTAGTTTCTTATAAACATTGTCATAGTATTTCTTCTAATTTATAGAATCCCACTAATACTGTATTGTTTACTCAGAAGTATTTTATATCAAAACTTTTGAATTATATTTCAGGAAACATGCACTATTAAAGTGTCATTTTTTTT
This sequence comes from Spermophilus citellus, assembly GCF_964194105.1. Taxonomy (NCBI): domain Eukaryota; kingdom Metazoa; phylum Chordata; class Mammalia; order Rodentia; family Sciuridae; genus Spermophilus; species Spermophilus citellus. Next base: position 67,219,583 of record NC_138196.1, on the reverse strand, counting down.
TACTTTTTTGCAAAAATGGATTCCTCCAAAAGCAAGTTGTTTTTTTTTTAATCAGTGATCTCATTAATAGAAAAATTAACTCCAATTGCAAATGGGTTAGCAAGAAGAAAAGTAAAAATTTACAAAAATGAGAGAATGAATAATTAAGGAGATTTACAGGTGAATTATCTCCGTAAAATTTTCAACTTATAGCTGAATCATTTCACTTAATGCCTCAGAATGATAAAAATTATAAACAAAAACAAAGAGTGTATAAGACATCATGGACAAGAGGGAGGTTTGGGGAGTTGAGAAGTCTAGGTTTTAACCCTATATAATCTGATATTTCAACTCTCACAGTTAAGTTTTCTTTACTGAAAATTGAAATTACCTATAATGTTCTTTAGGTGTATAAAGATTAAATTAGATAATGGATGTCAGGTATCAGTATAGTTTCTAGCTAATTATAAACATTCTAGTAATTTTCACTAATAATTACATTAGAATTGAATATTTTTATTAACTGATATTATATGAAAATGGAATTTTTAATAAAATATTTGGTGTGTGTTTGGAGGAAGATTATTACATATAGACTAAGTTGTAGGAAAACAAGTTTTTGGTACTCTCAATGTGACCTTCACCCCCAATTTGTGAAGTCAAGTGTACATAAAGTATCACCTCCTTTGTCTTTCAAAGTCATATCAAATTCTGAGAAATCATTCAGCAACTTGAGTCTGAATATGAATATCAGTCTGTGCTATGCTCATAATTCTCTAGGATTGTCCTCCTCATTCAAGGACTCAGTTTCTATTGGACTTTTCATTTGTCCTCTACTCCTATTGAGTACCCTGAATCCAATCCTCTTACCTCTCAAATTTCCCAAGCTTGACCCAAGGGACTCCATTTGGTTAAGTCTTAATTCTGAACAATCACTACCACTGCCCAATTCCTTTCTCCACAAGCCCAGAAAAGACAAAATGGGTCCTGGTTTCTAATTCTCCTCATTTAGGACATAGTAAACCAAGTAGAGTGTTTCTGGCTTTTAGTCTTCTTCAGGCAGGGAAAGACTGGGGCAGAAGTTTCACAGTAAAAGATCCTGTTTTTTTCCCAAGAAGCAGAATATGGATATTTGGGGAAAATACTAAGGACAGAAAAACTCCTTGATTTTTAAACTTTCTACAACCAGTATAGTTTTTATTCAAATTTCCAGAATCAAAGAAAAATATAACAATCTATTATTCTACTTATTGACAAGTACTTTTTTAATCTTCTCATATGTATTCAGAAATAAATATATGATGATTGTGTGCATCTGTGCTGAGGGGGTCGGTGAAGCTTCCCTGGAATTTCTGTATTTTGTGATTATAATTGCCCAAACACTTTTGTACAGAACTTTAGATTTTCCATATTAAAACTACTGTGCTATAATTCAACAGCTCAGCTATATCATGAGGCACTCACTACTAGTTTTTAAGCTACAAAATAGCAGTGGAAATCGGGTTGTTTTTTTTTTTTTTTGATAGGTGTTATATATTACAACAGCCTTATTTACACATGTCACCCTATTGTGGAAAAAAATGGCTACCATATAGTTTATCCAATAAATTTCACAAAAGATGAAACTCTTCTGTGTGAAATACTTAACACATGACTTGATCAGAAGATTGAGTAAGTAAAGCTTTATCTGAGTGTAAAGGAATTATCTTTATGAGACAAATTATCTGTTTCAGGCCCCCAAGGGTCACATTTACATCCCAGGTAGCACTCACTTTTTTTTCCATGTGGTGTCCTAGAATCCAAAAGAACTCATTTATAATGCTTTTGTGAACATTTTATTTTTAGATTATAGTTTATGCTCCCTGACTCACTACAGACTAAACACATAAATAAAATAAATTTGTGTGGAAAGAATAGTGCCATTGGGACAATTCCTCAATTGTCTCTGAAAATCTATGTAAATTGAGGTAATAATCCCTCTGAATATATGGAGATATAGACTGGTTGCTCTTATATTGATATGCAAAACCTGTGATCCTTTTACATGAGAAAGAGACAAAAAAAGAAACTTTGCCTTGATAGATAAAATAATGACATTTGGATATTGGGAATCTTCAAAATATCTATAAGGACACTTGTGTGTATAAAGGAACAGAAGAACAGTAACTTAAAGTTATTGCTCACTATTCTATACAGAAACTGTTCTAAGCACTTTGTTCCTAGTAAGTGCTTAGAATGTGCTCTGAAAGAGGGAAATGATTCTAATATCATGCCCATTCTACAGATTAAAAGTGAAACAAAGAGACATTAAAAAATTTGCAAAAATATATAACTTGTTATAAGTAGAGGTGGGATTTAAACCCCAGAAACATAGTCCAGAATCCATATGCTTAACCATTCCATTCCATCACACAGGTCATAAACTATAGCCAGTGTCATTTTATTGGAACAGTCACACCCATTCTTTCACAGACTGGCTAATCTACTTGTGGCACTTGCCGCAGCAGACACCTGCAAAACTTGAAATAGTCTCTTCTTTTACTGACAAGACCTGTTCTAAACCATTCTATCCCCATTAAAAAAGGATTATTAAAGGCAAGAAAATATTACTTAATATAAACCTTCTCTATTTTCACAGAGGCAACAATATTATGAGGTAATGTTTAATGTTCTGAATCTATATGATTCAATACTCAAATCTTCGGACCTATAAATTTTCCAAGTATTTAATTTCCCTTTTTTTTACCATCAGTATATTATCTAGTATTGGACGTAACACAGACATAAATTGAGCATATTTTCAGGACAAGAAATTTGTCCTATATGTATCATATGGAGTCTAGAAAGAATTTGATTCTACAGATCTTTGTTATACATTATACAAAAAAATGAGGCATGTGTTGCAAATGTGTATTCTGCAATTTCATGATCCTCAATTTAAAATGAGAATCAAAGGTGAAGTTGAAGTAAAGTGCCTCTGAACTCTAGAAAATTATCTGTTATCCCAGAATACTTCTCTGATTAGTAAATAAAACATTTTATTGTTTAGTTATTGGAGCAAATAACAACAGCTATATCTCTTTGTTTATTTTATATTCTTTTGGTATTTATAATAGGATTTTTTGATGTATATAACTGCTAAGTTTTGAATCTCTTCTTAATATTAAATAGATCAATATAAGAATGCTAATTGTATCAAATGTAAGTAAAAGTAAATGTATAAATATACAAATATTTAATGCATGACAACTACTATGGCTAAATAGGAGTTTTCTCCCCAAAGCTCCTGTGTTAATGCCAGAATGTTCAGAGGCAAATCAGTCCATCCTAGTTGGAATTGGTTGTAACTGTAGATAGTTGGGGCACAGCTGGAGGACGTGGGTCACTAGGGGTGTGCTCTGGAAGGATGCATCTTCCCTGCATCCCTCATCCTCTATGTTTCCTTGATGTCATAAAGGGAGTATCCCTCCACTGAGATTTTGCCTCATGATAAGCTGTCTCACCTTGGGCGCAAAGCAATGGATTTGGGCCTCTATGGACTGAGACTTCTGAAACAATGAGTTCCAAATAAACTTTGCCTCCTTTAAGTTATTCTTGTTTGCTATTTTGGTCACAGTGACCAAAAGCAGATTAAAACAAAAACTGGTATTTAGAAATGGGGTTGGTATTGTGACTCAGCTGACCATTAGTTCAGAAGAATTCGGAGCAGTTTTATAGGAGGAATTTTGAAAAGTTGAGAGATACAAGTTATAAAAGCTTTAGAATGTTGTAAGAGGAGCTTAATGGGCAATTCTAGTGGGAGCTCAGAAAATTACAATGCCAGTAAGAATATGGTCTGCATTCATGAGATTTCAAAGGGGAATTGAGAATTGGACTAGAGACCACTCATTTTATATTCCAGTAAAGAACTTGTCTACAGGTTCTTTGTGGAAAGCAGAACTTAAAAGTAATGGAGTAATTAATCTGGAAGAGGAAATTGCAAGGCAGCATAGCATCCAGATAGTGGCATGGATTTTGCTGGCAGATTTTAACCAAGTTTACTGTGAGAATTTGGAGCGGAAAGCAGAGGTAAATTTTTTAAAAACTTGCAGTTTATCCAGAAATGAGCATGTAAAGCTAGGGCCAAGGAAGGTATACTTGTTGAAGAGATTAAACCCCTAAAGAGATGCTAAGTAGTTTTCACAAAGACACTACCAAAGATGCCTAGAGGCTCTCAGAAATTTGCAAGACCATATCTACTTCACATGCCAAGGTACAGTAGGAAAAAAATTCTTTGAGAAGATACCATGGGGGCACCATACTTGCAAAGGTCAGTTTAGGAAGTTGTTCTACCATGTCAAGCCACATAGGCAATCAGAGGCCACTGGAGCCATAATTCCAAGGTGCTTAGGAATAGCACAAGTTGGCAACAAATTTTCAATCATTGATGTGGTTCTGGTTGTGTCATAATGCAGGGTGCCAGAGTTAGGGGTTCACGGAAAACATGCAGATTATAGTAGTGCCAAAGTCCCTAAGGGCTTCTCCCAAGAGCATGATACATGAAGCTGTGAGGGTGAAGTCAATACTGGAAAGAAGACCCCAGGAATGAAGAAATGCCAAGTACACGAACTTTTTGTGAGAAAAAAATGCTAGCGGTGGAGAGAACTAGGTTCAAATAAAGCTCATGTATGCCACAACCAGCAGGGCCAAAGTGTTAGGGAAAGCCAAAGGGTCAGGGATGTCCAAGCCCTTTGGAAATGACATCTCACAGCCACTAATCCTAGAAGCTATATATAGAGTTAGCAAATGTGTGGTCTTGCATTGGCCACATCCCTTCTTCATATGCCCCTATTTCTCCTTTTTTTTTTTTTGAATGGGAATGTTTTCTGTCTGGAAATATATATATATATATATATATATATATATATATATATATATATATATATATATATATATATAAATTTGGTTTTGATTTTTTACAGGAACTTATAGTCAAGAGTTTGCCTTGAGTCTCAGAAGAGACTTTGGACTTGGGCATAATAGATCTGTTAGGACTATAGGACTTTTGTAACTTGGCAATGTGAGATGGACTTAGAGGGCCAGGATTGAAATGCTATGGTTTGGGTATGTGTTGTCTTTCAAAACTCCTGTTAATGAAAGAATATTTAGAGGTAACATGATTAGATTATGAGAGTTGTAATTAATTTAGTCCATCCTAGTTTGAATGGACAGACTGAGTGGTAACTATAGGTAGGTGGGGCATGATTGAAGAAGTTGGGTAACTAGGTGTGTGTTCTAGAAAGATGTGTCTTTCCCAAAGCCTCTACCTCCCTATCTCTGCTTCCTTGCTTGCTTCCATGAGGGGAATAGATTTTCTCCCCTGGACCTTTACACCATGTTGTTCTGCCTTACATTATACTCAGAGCAATGGATTTGGCCACATACATACTGAGACCTCTAAAGCCATGAGCTTTACCAAATAATCTTTATCTCTTCTAAGTTGTTCTTGTTGGATATTTTGGTCACAGCACAAAAACTGAGTAAAACAATTAGCACCTATATTTAATGAATATGAAGTGCTATTCAAAATATGAACTAAATAGTAAATAAAATATTGAAAAATTGTCATCATAAATGAAAGCAAAATAATATTTATTTCTTTTTTTAGAATGTGAGATCATAACAAATAAAATACATTAGTTATTTCATTACTGAGTCAAGAATGTATTCTTAGGCTTCGTTTTTTTCCCTCTAGCAGCAAAAATAAACTCTTTAAACTTCTATACCAGTTGGGTAGTGCGTAAGATATATTTACAGGAGAGCTCTTATTATTTCCCTTTCAGAACTTTATTGTGTTAATGCCTGTGAATACATTTTTGAGCATATCTATTTTTAGATACAAACTGAAGTTGTTTTGTTCATATTGAGTTTGATTTTTATTTGTAAGACAAATTTTTATCAATTTCACTGCTGCTATTATTTGACTTCTACATGTATGTATAAACTAAGATTCTAATGCACAGTTGCTATTGTCTGAAATAATCAGACAATAAAGTAAATGTTACAGTGATTGATAACTTTTAATGAATGTAGACTAAGAGAAGGATTATATAAAAAAGGATAATATGAAAGATAGTTCATTTAGATATAAAATCTTTAAACTAAAGAATGATTTATTCTTATTCTAGAACTTTGCTTTGAGACTATTGTATTTTCTTCCTCTTCTCCAGTGTATAGACAAACAACTTTCAACTTGAACCTCTGCTCAACTCAAAAGTTTAAGTATAAACTGGGCACGATAGCGCACACCTGTAATCCCAGAAGCTTGAGAGGTTGAGGCAGGAGGATTGCGAGTTCAAAGCCAGCCTCAGTAACAGTGAGGTGCTAAGCAACTCACTGAGACCCTGTATCTAAATAAAATACAAAAAGGGTTGGGGATGTGGTCCAGTGCCCCTGAGTTCATTCCCTAGTACCCCCGCCCCCGCCAAAAAAAGGGTTAGGTGTATCTTGAAGTTTGTTTCAATATTTAAGCTTCAGTTTCAGATATATTAAAAAATTGAAATAATAATACCACCAAATTATTCAACTCACTAATTTTTAAGATAGTCCAGTGTATCATACAGTCAAAGATGAATGTTTCAATCATTATTAAAGGATTATATGAAAGATAGTAGGTAAAAAGTGGTCCCCAGGAATCCTTGGTTCTCTGTGCACTGATAGCAGCGAGCTATTAACTTCTTTTAAGAAGTATATACCTGTTGTCTATAGCTGCATAATAATATCTAGCATCTTGGAAAAACAAACATTTGCCATCTAGCTCCTGAAAATCAAACATTTGAGCATTCTGCTGCTTCTATGGCTCTTACAAGACTGAAACTAAGGTGCCCACTAAAAGATGCCAAAGGGAGGATCATCATCTGATTTTTCACATTTTGGGTAGGACTGTGTTCTCATTGACTCTTGGATTGAGGGTTTCAGTTCCTCACTAATTCAGCTCCATTTCCTTGCCACATTGGCCTCTTCCCAGGCAGCTCAAAATGAGAAAGAATTGGTAATATAAAGTATGGTCTTTCCCCAAGCTAATTCCAGAATGGCTTGCCATCACTAGTGCATTGGGTTTTTTTAGAAGGAAGCCACCTAATTCGGCTCAAACTTGGAACAAAAAGGCATGAGTAACAGCATGGGAAGATCACTTGAGGACATCTTAGAGGCTTATAATCGGAGAGGGTAAGCAGACATTCTTCCTCATTTGGCATAAAATACATCATGTTTTTAATTGTCAAACATTTCAAGGAAAGGGATTCCAAATCTTGCTCATTTCCTTTAATTTTTAAATTCAGTTATCTTCACTGTGTAGGTTTTTACTAAGGGTAAATGCTTAAAAGTTTATTTTCATAGGCATACTAATGAGCTAGGATCTGCTTTGCTGAGTTTTTTGAATTATTTCATAATAGAAAATATAAATAATTAGGAAATCAGAACCAACAACAGATACCAGATAACAGCAACAAAAATTAGAAATATTTTTAAATTAATTTCTCTTAATAATAATAATTGATAATTAAAATTTTTGAATTCATATTCTTTAAGAAACATAACAATGATAGATATATCATAATTAATTCTTCACATAAGAGAAACAAAAATCTGACTGATATTTTTGTTTAAAACATCTCTATAAATGAATTAATATTTTAAATTGCATTAAAATATATCAATTGAGGGTAAGATTAAAAATAAGAATGTATGTGGATGAATTTTACCAGAAAGCATTCATTTTATTTTATATTTATTAAGACACTAAATAATATGTGTGTTTTAAAAAGTGATACTCTTCTAATATTTAATTTTTTACTAGAAAAGATAACTTTGGGAAGGAAAATAATTCTCCTATACATGCATATTAATATTAATATTAGCCCACTTTCCACAATTCTTCAGGTGTATTGCTTACTTTGCACTGTCTTCTCATCAGTAGAAACACACACACACACAGACACACACAGGTTACAGTCAAAAAGCTATAGCCTAAATTAAGTGTGCACAAATGGAAATCATAAGGAAATGAGATGTTCTCATCTAATTGCATCTAGTAGCTAAAATTACCAGAACATTTTGAAGATAATTATTTTCTTTAAAATAATCTTGTGTACAAAAAACAAACATCTATACTACATGTGTTTTAAGCTTATGAAACAAGAATACACCCTACGTTATAGAACTTATAATGTGTTTATATATATATATATATATATATATATATATAGAAATGGGGATCACTGCCAATGTTTAGTATATACTGTTTGGTTTGATTGGTGCTCTGTACTCCTCATTTTCATCTTCATACAACCCAAAGTGAAATAAGATTTGACTATTATGGAATAAAATATTAATATTAGTAACCATTTTATATTATATATTTTTATAATATTTTATATATTATATATTTTATATATTGTTTCATTATTTACTGCACTTCATGATTGTACGTTAGCTCATTTAGAAAAAGAGTAGAAAAATGGAGAAGACATCAATTGATTAAAGGAAGGAAGGACTGATGTAAAGGAGGGCAGAGGAAAGGAAGGATGGTCTTTAACTTAACCAACATTCATTTAATATATTTATATTCCAGGAACCATGGTAGCATTTATCCACTAGCACATACATAGGCATAATCTCTGTTCTCTATAGAGAGATAATAATGGTAGCAACATAACATAGCTACATGTGAAGTGTTAAATTACATAAAAAGTGATAAAAGTGCTTCACCTTGGTATGATCAAGGTCACAGTACAGGCCATAGGAGCTGTGGCTTGAAAATTGGCAAGTTATGACCTTTCATGCAGACATCCCAGCAAATTAAAAGACAGATGAAAGAAAACACAATGGGAGCTCAGTATCTGACATAATCAAGTAACTATGGAGGCCGAATCACTTGATCTCAAGTGTGTGTGTGTGCACGCTCATGTGCATGAGGGTACCCATGCATGAGCATAGGGAATCAAGAGAATTGGGACAGAATGAAGATGGAAGTGGATGGGTGATAGCGTGACAGGGAACGTGGCTAGGCAGAGACAGATAGGAAAACTCATTGTATTTGCTCCTGCAAGATTTATCTTTTTCTTTGTTTCCACATTCAAAGTAAATGTATGTTTTAAGGCTGCTGTACGGTTAGTGGAAAAATCAGCACATTAACATATTTTCATGAATTGTTAATACCTACCCCCAGATTTTAGGTGTTAAGTTATCAGGGAATAATAACAATCACAACTCCTAATATAGTGCTTACCATATCCAAGCACTCTTTAAATACTGCAATCACCCTATGATTTATATATTATCCTTTACCTCAATTTACAGATAAAAAAAAATATACTGACCTGGGCTGACATCCTGGTCTATCAGACCAAATTTAAACCCAAACAATCTGCTTTTGCAGTTAGCTCTCTTAACTATTCTAACATGTTTCATTTTTAGAAGTTTTAATTTTATTTGTTGACTTTCAAGCATATGTAGCAATATGCTATGAAAATTAACTTAGGAACTCCAACCTAAATTACTATTACTTGTTGATTTCCTTAGCAAATATTTGTTGTCTATTATATTTTATTTCTAAAAAAAAAGTTAAGCTCAGTGATAAGACAGTATCTTTGTCTTTCTGGACCTGTACCTCTAGGGCTATGTACACAATACACTTCTATAAAATATTTATTAATAATGAATAGATTCTCTAATCACTGAGGGGGGGGGTCTCTTTTGTTTTATAAATTTTGTCTATTATGATATTTACATTTCATTCTTTACTTCTCCAAATGGCATTTAGACAAATGCAAACAAGTAAAGAAGAAAATTATCCCCTAGTGTTACTAGAGCATACACACATAAATTTTAGATGCAGGCTCAAAGATACTGTCAAACATAAAAATGAAATATCTATGGATGTCTGAAGTGCACTTTTGAAAACATAGAACTGAATATTGTCGCTTTATTTTACAAAATGTGCTAGTTTTCTAAACTTTCAAAACTATTAATGACTTTTCAAAGCTTCCCACAAAATTGTTTTGTCAGTATCCATTCATGAGGAACGACCTACATCCCTTGGTAGAACCTAATTTATGCTCCTTGCTGTGTTTTCTTTGAACATTCCTGGATTTAATTATCTGGAATAAACTGTTCCTCTTGACAAGAAATACTTTTTCTCCGTTTTATTCCATGTCTATAGACATTTAGAGTCAAGACCCAATAGAAGTGGGGAAAATCTTTATAGACTAAATATACCAAGAAAATAAATGTCCATGGAGCCTAGTGAAAAGGGTTATTTCCTTAGTTTTAATCAGTGATTAGATGCAAAGAACACATAAGAAAAAAAAATCAAATGTAATAGCCAATTTCTCTCTGAATGTGTGATTAATATTGTCAGTCAATTGAATCTTGTAAGCAGTTCAGAATGTTGTTAATTATAGTCCAGGGGAAAGCAAATTCAATATGAAACACTTTAAAGCAAAAGTAAATGGGATTTTATGGTGCTGGCAACTGTAATGTGTTTTGAGCGGTACTGAGCTACCTCATACATTAGCATAGTTGTTTATGGACTTAGTGATGTGATATTTAAAATGTACTCTAATGTGGGTATTAAATTAGATCAGAACTGTGTTTACCACCTTCAGGTTGGGAGGCCATATGTGCTATAAAGATAAAAGGATTTAGACAGTTGAGAAAGCAGTAAGTACAGTGTTGTTGTTGTTGTTGTTTTTAATCCCTATGATGAAGAATACAAGAGAATCTTTGATCTGTGGGGAGCAGGCAATCTCTCACCACAGTGTTCTTGCAAAATGGCTTACAATGCTTTCTTGTGAATGTTGTCCACTACAACTATTTTGCAGACCTGCCTATTTTTTCATGGTTTTTGGCCTTACATATATTTTCCACTAATAGTCAACTCCTTCCTCTCTAAGACATACCACATTCTAAAGAAAGGGAATTGATAACTTCCCATCAGCCTTGTTGTATTGCATCAGCAGTGGAGATTGTGGAAAAGTCTAAGGAGTTCAGGTGTCATGGGAATGCCACATGCAAATTAGTTTCCAGTCTTTCTAATATTTGTTACTTGAATGTATCAAGTTTTTCCCTAAGAAGCAATAAAAATAATGTTGAATAGTATTAGACCCTTAGTAATGGGTCTAACACTATTATATGGTCCTCCCATCTCAGCCCCAAAGGCAAATGTAAAGGGATAATTTAAGAACACAGGTCATTGTTAGAAAGAAGACCCTAGGGTGATAGCTAGGTAAAGTTTTAGGACATCTGCAAGGCAGCTTAAGAGACTGAACTAAGGGTGAGATTTAGAAGAGTAGGTGAGAAGACATAAACTTATTTGCTATGTAATTTTGCTTCAAGTTTTGGTAATAAAGCCACAAGATCTAGCTTTACCAGTGTGACACTGAAAGCCAAAGAGCTCCGTGGATTATCTGTTGACAGGGAGGATAGCTAGTAGCGCACGTACATCAGAAATCATAAACAGACTTGGAGATTGCTTCACTCTACACCAACTTCTCATCTTGTCTTGATGTTGATCTCCTGTACTCCAGGGAAATGCTTCTGCAATATCCCTTTTATTAACCCCTGGTGCTCCTGCTCCTCCTGGCTTATCAGAAAATCTAGAAACACTATAGACATCGGACAACCTTCTAACTCTACTATTAACTGGGGAAGGTTATTGAAAAAAAGCCATGTGCCCTTAACTTCAATTTATTCAACAAAACCCCAGTGGATTATATCACCTTTACAGGGATCCACAGATATTAATATACAGAACATGTAAATACACCATGCAAAGTTTCTTGTCATTAACAAACTCTCAGCAAATAAAACTTTGTGGCCTTCTCTTTTTACTACCAAACAATGTTAACTGAATCTATGTCTTCTCCAAACAACTCAGGAGTCTCAGACTAGAGGATCACAAGTTTGAGGGCAGCCTTAGTAACTTAATAAGACACTGTCTCAAAAGAAAAGACGAGGGGGCATGGGATGAGTGGAGGAACTTTGGATGGGACAAGGGGAGAAAAGGCATAGGCGTAGGAAAGATGGTAGAATGAGACAGAAATCATTACCCTAGGTACATGTATGATTGCACGAATGGTGTGACCCTATTTTGGTATAACCAGAGAAGTAAAAAAAATTATGCTTCATATGTGTACAATGAATTGAACTGAAGAACATTCTGCTGTCATGTATAACTGATTAGAACAAATAAATAAGTTTTTTAAAAATAAATAAAAAGTAAATTATTGGTACAAATAAAAGAAGAAGAAAAGAAAAAGGGCTAGGGATACAGCTTTATGACAGAGTGCCACTGGGATCAATCCCTAATGCAGAAAAAAAAAGTCAGTGGTCTCTTTTTCATATTTTCAGAAATACAACTCTTCATTCATTCTTCCTTTCATTAACTTACTCACTCATCCATATAACTATAGTTTGACATATTAATGCAGATTATGTTAACATCCTGTGAACATGGAAAGAAGGCAACATCAGTGAGTCATTTAGACACCCAACACACAGACACAAAAGAAATGCAGAAAAACAAAATCAAATGCAGATAGAAAGGTTCTTTTACAATTAGTTCATCAATTTGTCTTCCTCCAGAGACTCTGAAAAGGAAATGTGTACAGTACTAAAGATATGATTGTAGGAATAGCACTGAGATGCCTTTTGAAAGAGAGAGGCATCCACAGGGTCAGAGTTGGATAAAGAAAATATATAGTTAATATTAAGTTGTGAAGGAAAAAATATGTTGCAGGATGGACAGAGCAGTGGAATTAGAGAAAGTACAGTACTAAATCTTATTAAAAGACAGAAGAAAAACAACAAGTGGCTCAGCTGTGTCCCAAATCCTGAAGCACTTTCCAGTTCTATAATATGAAGTACATTATAAAAATTCCCCCCCGGAACTCCACATGCGTTCTCACATTGCATGGCTAACTAATACTTATGGCATTAATTACTGGAATGAATTTCCATCCTAAAAACAAAGTCTACCAGGTGCAGTGGTACAGGCCTAAATAAGCTAAGACAGGAGGATCTCAAATTCAAGGCCAGCTTCAGCAATTTTGCAAGGCCCTAAGCAATTTAATGTGATCCTGTCTCAAAATAAAAAAAAAATAAACAAAAAAAAATATATAAAGGGCTGGGATTGTGGCTTAGTGGTAAAGTGCCACTGAGTTTAATCATAATCCCTCCATCCACAGCAAAAAAAAAAAAAAGTCTAATAGAAAACATCAATAGTAAATTACTTTTAAATATTTAGATGTGGATTGTTTGAAGAATACATTTGTAACTTAGCTTTTTTTATGAAGCCTAGGGTTGAATTGACACTTGAAATCCCCTAAATGGGAATCTACATTAAAGAGACAGTTATAAAGTCCTTGCAGATGTTCTCATAAAAATCTACACAGGGTAATTCATTGATTGGGGTTTGGTATTTTTTTGTGGTAGGATGAAAAGAGCATAGTCGCAGCGAACTTGTACATTTTGTTTGGTTCTGTGTCATCACATTTCACAGATAAAACTAGGCAGTATGACCAGAAGGTTAGCTGCTCTTGCTTTTACAGTTCTGAACACTCTAGTTGACATGCCAAAACTGGCCCTCTGCTTGTTTGTAAATAAAATTGTCTTTGAATACCACTTATTTGTTTTCAAACTTCTGTGGCTGCTTTGTGGACTTTGACAGCAAAGTTTCATAATTGTTTTAGAAATTATTTGATCCACAAAACCTGATATATTTACTGTCTGACCCTTTAAAGTAAGTTTTCTGAGCACAGCCTTAAACATCTTTGGCTTGGGGGGAGGGAGTTCCTGCTAAGGACAAAGGAAGGAAAGGCATTGGACATAAGGCAGGTTTTAGTGTTAGTAGACAGAGGTTTCCATAAGAGGAGGTTATATGACTGTTTTATGGGTTGTTGCTTGTTTGTTTGTTTTTGTTTTTCTACAATGAATTTAGGCAGGACCTTGCAGAATATGGACTAAGAATATCTTGTTCTCACCTCTTGGTGAGGGTGTGAAAACAGGGACCTAGAGCCTCTGCTATTCAGATTTTAACAGTCATCACACCAAAACCCAAAGAGTATCAAGCCAGAAGTTCTTCCCAGAAAAAGAAAGAGAAAACAACTAAAAGGGAGAGAGGAAATGATGGAGATAGGAAAGAAGGGCATCCTGACAACTGAACTGAGGTGACTCCACCGTTCAGTCTCAACGTAACGTCACACCATCTGATTCACAGCTAAGCCATATGTTCTCCTGTCGGATATTAATCATCTCACTGAATATTCACTAAAGAAGGTGTCACTGTAAAAACTACAAACCACTCACCAGTCCACTTTGTCGCTAAATGAATGACTGTTACTTCTGTACTAACTACACTTTGTTGTAGCTCTAGACTGTGCTATACATAGATATATGGAGATGTCCAAACATGGAATTGCCCTCCACTTTCTGTCAAAACCCAACCCAGAGCTAACCTTCACCTCCTCAGTCAGCCTAAAATTACCCAATTGTATCAGCTCTTCATTATATCCATCTGAAATGCTCACTGTTCCTCATGGTATGTGTCCTCCTTTGTTGTAATAGGAAACAAAATTTGTTCCATCACCAGTGTCACTAGTGGCACCTGGATGGAGTACAATGGCATTTCATTTCCCAGAATGTTCATCTACAATAGACCCATGTATACAACCTGGTCTCCACATACAGACTACCAAACTCTGAGAAGTACTACTTGGCCACTTTGTTTAGACAACAAAGCATAGCCCTTCAGTTCAGGTTAACTTTATACTTATATTAGGGGTAAGCCTAGTTTAGGACTTTCGCTAGTAAAAGTGTCACTTGAAAAGTTCTGGTCAAACTGAGTTTTACAATTCAGCAGAGTACCAAGGCTGCAGTAATATGTCATTAACAAAATTTGTATTAATATTAATCTCATATGGATAATAATAACAAAGATGATTATAAAGTCTCACGTAAATTGTTAGTTTTGTTTATATTTCCTGCATAGCAAGCATTATAATATTGATGGAGAAATTAGTTTCTTTGGCTGCAGGACATCAAACCTAAATTGCTATGTTATATGCTTTTTGCTAAGATCACTAAATACTGACACATTTCCTGAGTAGGATAGCTGTCAGTTTTTCACTAATATAAAATGTTAGTAAGTTGGGTAATGATATAAAAGACAGCCAGGTGTTTTCAAGGTTACTTAAAATGTGGAAAATATCTCCTCAGTTTGTTATATTTGGAACTTAGAAAGTCTATCAAATTTCATGGATAATAATAATGTTTTTGACATGTGGATAAGAATACTTGATATAATACCTTCAAATTTTTGGTTATATATTAAAAGTTTTTCAAAAGATAGGTTATAATTATCTGAATATGCTGGAAATTATGACCTCTATCAGCCTCCAAATGGGAAAGACAGTGGATCTACCATAAGAAATTATTCATGTTTTTCTTCCCCTATCATTTCCTTTGGTTTTTATTCCAGCTTCTCTGTAATATCTTTCTCTTTAATATTGTTCTTTGTTGTATTTCCCCATGAGAATCAGCCTACCAATGGTACTCAATGTCAGGGCACAGCCCTAAGGCTAACACACTGATGTCAACTGAAATCTGGATAGAACTTGCACAGTCCAGAAACATTATCTTGACAGTTGCTTCTGCAACCACCCTTACTTATCTGGACATTGTAGGTGAAAATCCCGTAATGATGATTAGTCTGCATTTGGTCCTGAAACTATCCTGGATTTTCTTTCATAGGAAATAAGATGCTGAGAGTGATGTATACTAAAGGAGCTTAGGTATCTAAGGAGCCCACCTTCCTGATACTTCTCTTTACATCTTGGTGACTTTTGGTAAAGTTTAAAATGGAAGTAAACAAAAATCAGACATTTGTAGTTGATAGTAAGTTTGGATTTTTAAAATTTTGATTTTTAAAATTATGATTTTTTAAAATTTACACAGTAAAATGTTAAATTATGTGACAGTATCAGGTGTAAATATGTCAATAATGAAAATGAACATATATAGGAGGCTATGGCATAACAAATGTCTTGTAGATACAAACAGCATCTGAAAATTGAATTCAAATGTGAAAGTCCATATTAGTTGAAGGATCCATTTTTACTCTTCACCTCATCCCTGCTTTTGTCCATGGGGATCTGGTGTGATGAGTTCACTTGACTGAGAGTTTATATGAGTCAAACATCTGACATGGTTAGCGGTGACCTCAATAAAAACTCCAATGTCATCTAGTTCAGGCAAGCAAAATGTCAAAATCAAAGAAAGTAATAACCCCAGTTCCTTGTTCCCTGGTATGATTATAGAATCCAGAGAAAACAAAAATGTTCTCTAAGGAATGATGGTAGGGATTTAAGATGCTTATTGTAGGAAAAAACTTGAATGAGCAGGGCAAAGGGAAGGAGAGAGAAAAACCAAAAAAAACAAAGATATTTTGATTTGTAAATTGCTTATCAAACTATACAGGATGCTGTAAATCACCTAAAAAACTCATATGAGTATTAAGAAGCTAAAGTTAAATTTAGCTCAGGATGTCTACCACTAGTTTCAATTTTCTTTTCATGACCATATCCAAAAGATCATGAGTATGGTGATTTTTTAAATATTTCATACCTCAGTTAATAGTGATTTAATTCAAGTCAACTATTTAATTGCTATGTATGATAATTTATCATTTGCCAAAAAGTTTTATAGTCAATTTTCGAGATTAGTGTGGCTCTTAAATGCAATATTTTATGTAAAATATGCCTGCCATTGAGTAGGGCTTTTAAATTACTAGTTATTGATGATGATAGTGATGATGGTGATGATAATGATGGTAATAATGGTGATAACTGTCACCATATCAGTAGATGCACCAGAACTAGGACTCTTAAGAAGTTATCTTTATGCTAATTGTTGGTTTAATATGGTCAAAATTTTGTAAGCTTTTAGATAAGTATATTATCTTGGTTACAATCCTGAAAATGTAGATTTTATGACATATTCAGGGGGGTGCATTTTTTATTTCACTGGAAGAGAAAAACATGGTGAAACTTGTGCTTGAGATATCTAGTGGTATGATGGAGTTTGTGTCACATGAAAAATAAGAACTATTTCATATGTATACTCTTAAGAGTAAACTGGATTTTCATGCTGTGCTCCACTGGGTTTATGCAATGTCCTCCTTCACCATTTCTACTTATGGAAATATTATTCATTTCCTTTAAACCTTATACAAATGGCAACCCCTTTGGCAAGATATTAAGTGTATCATCTTAAAGAGAACTGGCATAGTTGTACCAGGAAAAAATAAAAAAAAAAAAACCCTACATTTCTTTTTTATATTAGATACACAGGTAAAACATAACATGTTACACATTGTAGGTGCTTAATAATAAAGGTTCATTGTTGGAAGAAAAAAACAACCCTATTAAAATGGTGATAGAATAGGTTATTTGACATCCTTGGCTAAAAGGAAGTAAATTCTCATTGTAAAGGTTTTTTTTTTAACATTTCTTCATTAAGATATTTAAGTGATTATCTCATTTTATTACTTCTTCTTTAGCAATTATACTATTTATATGTTATAAAATGAAATTATTTTATAGTAAAGCAGTAAAATTGATAGTGAATTTATTTATTCTAACATTTCTGACAATCTGTAGGAAATATACTTTACCATAATAACTCATCAGAAGAGATTAATTTCAATCCTTGTTTTGTTATTGCAAAGTGTGCTTCATCATTAATTTTATCATAGTTTCATATAATGAAATTCATATACTGAAGAGAGATTTACTGCTGTGGTTTGAAACTTCTCTCCTGAATTTATGCTGAAATTGACTGGCATGGTAATTTTAAGAGATGGAACATACAGGAGTTGATTAACTCAGGAGGGCTCCTCCTTTATCAATGGATTGCCATAGGAAGGGAGAGTGGGTTAGTTATTGAAGGACCAACTGTATGAAAGTGAACTCTCTTTCCACTTCCTCCTACCCTCTGTCTCTTCAGTGTTCCTTATCTATCTGCCATGTTGTGACACAGCAAGAAATCTGTCACTAGATCTACCCTTTGAATCTTAGACATTCCAGCCTCTAACACCAGGAGCCAAATAACCTTGTGTCGGTTATGCTTTACCCAGTTTATAATATTCTGCCATATATGCAGAAAATGGAATGAAACAAACTCTATCATAACTGAGGATCAATAAATCAGGCATAACAGAAGCTAAAAGAAAGCAATGTCAATAACAGAAGTTCAAATTGTTTTTTATTTGTTATCCTTTTAGGTGTAAAGCTGACAGGCTTTGGAATCAAAGCAGTCTGAGTATGGCTCTGTGACTTGAGGAGTTCTGTGACTTGCAGAAAGTGGCCTTAAAATTAGATTTGATATGCTTACAAATGTTCAAGGAGAATAACAATAATGTTTATTTTACATAAAAATGCTAATTTTATGAGTCAATTGTCTTGTATTTTTCCAAACAATGGAAATATTATTAACCTCTGTCACTCTTTTCTCTCTTATTCTGATGGAACTATCAACTTTCCACTTTGCATTAGTCATCAACCATATTGTACAAACACTCAATTTACTCCACTAAATATAAAACTTCCTTAAAAATCTGCAAGTAGGTTTCATTCTTTTTGCAGTATCCACTAGCACTATCTCATACACAAAATAAGTTGATTCAGAAATATTTGATTATTCAATTATCAATAGCAAGTATGAAATTGTTCTAGTGTGGCATTTTTCTCACCAACCTCATCAATTTATAGGCATAACTATGACAGCGCTTAATAATAAATATAATTTTGTAGTTGATATAAACCCAGATCTCAATGATGATTTGAAAAAGGACAAATATAGTTTGTCCTACCTAAATACAAGATATCTAGAAAAGAAATATTTCTTTAACCAAAATCCTCTCATTGCACCTCATTTTATTTATTATTTATATAATGCTTACTTGGTGCCAAGCAATGTTTGAATTACAAGATTTTTAACTTTAATAATTAGAACATATCTATAAAGTATAGGTATTATGATAATTTTCATTTTATTGATGAGAAATTCACAACATAGAGATTAAATGGATAGCATGCTCAAGGTCCCAAGGCTTATACATTTCAAAGTGAGAATTTAAAAGAAGACAGAGATTTTCAGTTTCTGCTTTTTTAACCACTAAATAGAGTATTTAAAAACCAGTGTCATCACTACCCTCTTGAAATATGGATTGTAATTCTTCTAATGTCTGATATAGATAGATAGATAGATAGATAGATAGATAGATAGATGATAGATAGATAGATAGATAGATAGATAGATTGATTACTGATGGGAAAATTTGCCTTTAGTTAGCACTAATGGCAACAGAATATATGTCATCTACAAATCTTATTTCAAGATTATTGGTTCCCTTTTTGCTTAGGAGCTTCAGCTAATCTTACTTCATTTCAACACAAGATCCATGCTGGGAATCATTCAGAATCATTTAAAAATGCTCAACAGTGAGCCCATGCTATCTTAGATTGCTCCTGCAGCAAATCACCCAAGTTATCGACTTTATTTGAAGTTATCATATATATAAAGTCAGCACTATTACCAACATAGAATATACTTCATTTTCTCATATTTCACTTACTTTCCATATGCAAGGGAGCTAAGATAAACTATCAGGATAGGATTCTGGTACACACTGCTTACTTGTAATCTAAATAAAAAGACTTCTGCTTTTGGTTATCACAGATGTACTTAATAAAATCAGTGAAGTGAAACAGATTTCTTTTCATTGTTGTTTTTCATGAAACCAGGAAAAGATAGTATCAAACAAAATTTGATTATATATGCCACCAATACACTAAAACTGAGGAAATTAATGAATTGTGTTATGCAGAAAAAAAGAGGGATTTTTCCAGAAGGAACTTCTTAGAAGCAAAAAGAAAGATGATTCCTTTCTAACTTTTCCCTTAGGATGATATACAACAGTGCCATAGAGATGCATGAAGAAAAATTAACACACCATGGATGCCTTGAGGCATTTGTGACCTTTCACCTACAACAGAAATGCCTGAAGGACATGCTATATATAAATTTATTATAATCTTCTGGGCCCAATTCTCTTGCAATTTCATCTGGGTTGTCCAGGCATGGCTTTTCCTGAGGATGTGTTTACGCCTATTGACTCTATCTCATTTTTTAAATTTAATTTTCTAATATTTAATTACAAACTTTTTTCTAATTCCTTTAGCCCCTGTCCTAATATTAAAGTTATATGTCTTTCTTCTGTGATAGGTTCTTTGAAAGCTTACATATTTTTGAGCAGTCTAAAGTGAGGTCATTGACTATTCAGCCCAAAATACACTCTTAGAGTGTACTTGGTGATATTTAAACCCACAAATTACATTTTAAAAATATACAATGACATATATAGGTTTTCAATTAAAATCCATTTTATTGTGATCTAATTTGCATATGTCATTCACAATCTTTTAGGTGTGCAAAGGCATCAGTTTTTTCAAATGTATATAACTCATGAAATGCTACCTCAATCACAGTGTAGAATATTGCACCACCTGCAAAAGCTCTGCATGTCCCTTTGTAGTTGATCCTCTTCCCCAGGTCTCACTGAAAACAGAGCTACTTTTATCTTTTACAAGTGTTATATAAATAGAATCAGAGGGCATATAGCTTTTTCAATCCTGGTTTCTTTCCTTAGCATAATACTTTTAAGGGCTCAGAATATAGCTTAGAAGTAGAACACTTGCCTAGCATGTGCCTGGCCCTGGGTTCTGCACCCAGCACTGAAAAAAAG
Source organism: Spermophilus citellus (assembly GCF_964194105.1). Classification (NCBI taxonomy): domain Eukaryota; kingdom Metazoa; phylum Chordata; class Mammalia; order Rodentia; family Sciuridae; genus Spermophilus; species Spermophilus citellus. Next base: position 67,198,762 of record NC_138196.1, on the reverse strand, counting down.
AATATTTTTAATACTGTTAGGATTAATCTATATTGATATATGTGCCATCAGTCTCTTTTATGGCTGAGTACTATTCAGTTGCATACATGAATGGCAATTTGTGTATCAATTCAATAGCTTAAGGACTTTGGATAAATTTATGCATTGGGTAATTAATTATGAATAAAGGTTGTATGCATATTTACAGCACACTTTTGTGTTGAAATATTTCTCTTGGATAAATTCTTAGGTATAAGAATTATAGGTGCTCTGAATTCTCATAAACACTTGGCATTATCCTTTTTTTAAACTCTTTATTTTGGCAGTTCTTATAATGCATACTGGTATTTAATTTGGGGTTTGATTTGTATTAACACAATGACTAATGATTTTAGTCAGCTTTTCATGTGTTTATTTGCATTGATAGCCCCTCTTTGATAAAGTCTAAATGTTTTTTATTATATAATGTTTTTAATTTCTGTGGTACTAGAAGTAGAGAGAAATACTTTAAAATTATTTTGCTTATCTTCTGTTTCAAGTACAACTGAGTGTTTAAAAGTCCAAAAGACAACCCCCATTAATTAGCATTACATTGTTTCAACAAGTAATATAGATCTAAATAATGCAAAGTTTCAAAGTAGAAATGAAGCTGTATATTACATATCAGGAAGTAATGTATTTAAAACTTTAACAATTAATGAAAATCAGCCAGTTATAATCACATAAAATGCATACAAATTACTGCATACTTTGCCACATAAGAAGAGAGCTTGACAAGTAAAAACAATGTTTCAAGTATTTCACACTAATCTGCTTCAAATTCTCCCCTTAGCAGTGACCCTGGAGACTCTCTGAACTTCTCTGGGATTAGATGTCCAATAAAAAACAATATAGTATGATCCATTGATATTAAGTGTCTTATGAAATATGTAAAGATCTAAGTAATATAAAAATAGTGCACTATTGAAGATGAACTCATTATAAGCACTAATCAAATATTAAATTACTATTTCTAATCAAATATTAAATAGTAGTAGGATGAGAGCTTTTGGAGACATGCATGGAATTATGCCACTAAAATTATCAATAATGTAACAAGGATATTTATATTCACTCTTTGAAAATGGTGATTGTGACTACCTCACAAGTATTTTAAAAATACAGTCACATTCAAGACTGAATATTAATATTTATATATTACTACCATTCTCTTTATTCACATAAAATGGATGAAATTGGAGAATAACATGCTAAGTGAAATAAGCCAATCCCCCAATACCAAAGGCGGAATGTTTTCTCTAACATGTGAATGCTAGCTTACAATAAATGGGGTGGAATGGGAAGAACCAGAAGTAATTTGGATTAGACAAAGGGGAACCATGGGTAAGGAGGGAGAATGGGAATAGGAAAGACAGTAGAATGTATCAGACATTGTGCATATATGATTACATGACCAATGTAATTCTACATTATGTACAACCAGTATAATAAGTTATACTTCACATATGAATAATATATCAAAACATATTTTACTATCATAGACAAGTGAATAAATAATAAAAAATAAAAATAAATTAAGCTACTAAAAATAAAATAAAATTATGTTCTGACTTTTGAAATTATGATGTTTAATAATACTTAATACATAGTTAATGTGAATTGATTAGGAGGAGAAACCTAAAATAAAAGGCACACAGTAACAAATTTGGAAATTACTGTTTTGACTTTATATTGTAAGCCTAAAGAATTTAAAAAGTATGTAAAAACATATATATATAATTTAATATTTATGAAAATTATTACTCTCTCACTAGTATATAATTCTGCTTAAGAGCAGTGGACACAATATTCTGTGGGTCATATGCCGTGTTGCCATCAGAAAAAAATTCATATTCTCATGAGTAATAAAAAATAATATAAAAACCCTAATTTGTGTAATGTTATGGGAAAATAATAATGAAATCCTAAATAATACAATGAAAATAGTCCATCTATTCATTTCTCTCTACTCATTTTTAAGCCCTTATGATGTAAAGTACATAAGTAACCCCTTATGTTAAGCACAAACGGTGCTCTATATTTGCTGAATGATATTAAAAATGAAAATATGTTTTTTCCTTTAATTAAAATAGTAAACCTGAAAGAGGAAGGATGGATGCTAAACATAATACTAAAAAAAGAAAGAGTGAAGTTGGGGAATAAAAAAAGAGAAATATTTCTACAAAAAGTTAGTGAGAATGATTAGAAATTTTATCTTATCCTGTTATAGTAAACATTTATTGAACACTAAGTATGTGCTGTGAACTTTTATAGTTAACATAGATTAACATGCACATGTCCATGAGAAACATAGGTAGACTGAGAGGTATTCTTTGTAAAATAGATACACTATAAGAAGTGTACATTAAAAATTTTACTGAACTTGCAAAAAATTCCAAAGGCAAACACGCCCACATATAATGTTAAAGTAATTCACTTTAAGAAATTGGGCTACTATGGAAGAAATGACAAGTATTAATAACACAGTTCAGAATTTGGTCACATATGCAATTCCGTTACTAACCTGGTGGTACTTAAAAATGGTCTTTTTGTTATTTTAATACTCTTCTCACTTTATTTTAACTAATTTACATAAACAGCTTCATAAAAGTTTATTTATCTATCACTCTTATAAGAATGAGCAATTTTACATGGGTCAAATATAATAACTTCAATATATCAAAATCAGCTAATGTATTTTGTTTGTATGTCCACAATGTAGAATTCATTATTAACTGCCTAGATTTGAGATCAAAATCTATATGATGCATAAGTGACGCTTTTACATAAAAAAGATATTGATTTCCAGAGCTTGTCTCCATTTTCATTACTATTTGGAAAGTCAAGAAATAATTTCATGCATGTGCCCATTTTTTTAAAATTGTATTCAATGTGTATTAAGCAACTATTGAGTCTAGACCCTTTTCTAGTTTATAGGTATGCATCATGTAATAAGATATACAGTAGGACTTAAACTTCATTGGGGATGAGATAGGTTGCAAAAATTTTAATTCAGAAACTACAGTATGATATTAGGTACATATTATAATGCAATTAATACCATGAAAAAAAAGATAGCAAGGTAAGGGCAGGATGGGAATACTGAAAGAACTACAGTTGTCTAAGGACAACAGAAATCCACCTATGTTGTAAGGTATGAGATCACCGACTTAGAATCTATTTTCAATGTTTAGCCAAAATTTTTATATTCTGGAAGGCCAGTTGGTATCAGTTAAGACAGAGTGGCCACAGAGAGCCCAATTACAAATCATGTAAGTATATTTCTGACGTAAAGCATAATTATAAATCTAAAATTCAAGATTGATTCTATTCTAACCACTCATTCTATTCTAACCCATCAAACCTCCGCAAAATATGTTTTAAATGAGCAATTAAAATTCATTGTCTCAGATGCACAGATAGTAGAAAAATTTGAAGATATGTATGATACATTAGAAAACAGTATAAATGAAAATTCTACAAAATGTTCTTAGAAGGCTTGATTATCTATAGGATTGTGTGATGTTTGGGGGAGAATAGGATCACATGAGTTTAGGTCCTAAAACTCATTTTCCTACTAGAAATTTTTATTTAGTTTGTGGTTCTTGTAAATTGGAAAGTGTACTGAATTTGGAACCTGAAAGTATGACAACATCAAGAGCTTTAGTCACCTCACTTGTTTAAAAAAAAAAAAAGGAGCAGGATTGGAAGCAATTCAGGATCCCCCTTTTTATTTAATTTTATATTTACATCCTAAATATTGAATTAATAGCATTTTTCAAGTCACTATCATTAGTTCAGAAGATACAAACTACCAGCCTTCCTTAAGAACAAATGTCTCCATTTAATAGTCCAATGGTTTCTATGAATTATCCACATCTAATGTACAAAGCCTTTAACTACCTGATCCCAGACTTCCTTTCTAAGCATATCTCTGCTCATTCTCCTTTATATTCATATTAGCAATACAGGACTTCTTGTTATCCATAGGGAAATCACCATAATTCCTATTATAGAGCCTCATGCTCTTTCATTAGACATCACTGAAATTCTATTAGAAATCTGTTTTCTCTCTCTTCACTAAAATTATCCATGTCTTCTCAGCCATTGTGACTGGATTTCTTCTCCAGTTAGCACTTACCAAATCTGAAATTATGTTTCCATTTATAAGATCTTTAAGCTACCTTAAAATAAAGCAGACTAAATTTATTTTAGTGGCTTACTGATATTCTTCGATTAATCACAGTAGAAACTGGGCTAATAAACAAACAAAAAAAAGGGTTTTGTGTAAAATCTGAAACATGATTATGAATGATTATGTGCAATAAGTCAAAGCAAAGAGCAACAGCATTCCATTGTGATGGGAGGAACATGTGCAAGTTATAAGACTACTGTCTTAATATAGATGATATTTATAGTAATAAAATATTCAAAATATTAAAATCACTGATGATAAAAACTACTCCCTAATTGGTTAATCTTTGAAATTTAACCTAGGAGTGCATTTCTTCCCTAGAAAAATGTATACATGTATTTGGATCCTTTAATGAAAATTATGGGCAAGATTCTTCCCTAAGGTATTATCTTGTCTCAATGTGCAAACAAAATTCTCATTAAAATTAATAAAAATCATACACATTTTTATTATGTAACATTTTATAAAACTTACATAATATTTGGCAAGAAAAAAAATGGAATGCATATAAAAATACTGACTTTTTTTTACTTGGCATTACAGGAAGTATAAAAATGGAGAAAAGAACCATGTTTTTCATCAGAGGAAGGTTCTGATATTGAATTGTTGAAGAAAATAATTTTAGAAGTTGGTTGTTAGGTTTATAGAATACTCAAACTTTTGAATGAATAATGTTCTCTATTATTCTTCACTGTTGGACATCTTACCATGTATTGACATCATCCTGGGGATCTGTAGAAATGAACAACAAGAAGGATATGAACTTTACCTCTGCCCAGAACAGGACAGCAAGAGATTTGGCTAAAATTCATTGTTAAGATATTCTGCTAATTTTCATTCTTAACATTCTCTCTCTTCCCAATTTTCACAAAAAAAAATTGAGTTACCTATGTTAAAAGGAAGATCAAAACCAAATGGCTGCATGCTTCAAATACATTGTTCAAATCAGATCAATGCAGTAATTCTGACCAGAGATAAAGAAGAGCTCTAGGCTGAGAAGAGAGTGTTTACCAAGAGTATGTTTGAGAATGAGGGATGGGGTAGGGACTAGTTGTGACAGAAGGAAATCAGAAGACAACCAGAAGGCACATCAAAGAGGATCTGTTCATGTTTATGATATTAAAGGAGAAGTCCATTAGAGTAGATATCACAGTTTCCATCAAAGGGAACCTCTTTTCTCTTGCTTTTATCATAATAAATTATACTTTAAAGAGACTATTAACATGAGCCAAATGAGGTACATTTAGCTACCATATTCTTAAGTCATAGTTTGATCTATAGACTTCATGAGAAAAAAAGCAATTGTAAATTTTCTATGATATAAAGTGTCAAATATAATTATAGACAATGTATTAAATTATCATCATTTTTTCCAATAACTTCTCAAATCTATTCCAACAGAAATCCATTCGGGAAATTAGTAAGGAATGTCCATAATCATGCTGAAGAGAAGTTTATCCCCGAGGCCTCTAGTAACAAAATATGTTGTAAATATGCAGTTCTTCAAATATGGTTCCCATGAGTGCAAAACCTAGGTTGGAAGTCCATTGCTCATAGTAAACTATGAAGTTTACACTGAACAATCATATCAATAAAATTGTCAACTTCTGGATTCTGCTCAATAACTTGAACATTAATGCGAAAAAAAGAATAATCAAAATATATTTTTTTGTGTGTGTGGTGCTGGGGATTGAACCAAGGGCCTTGTGCATGCAAGGCAAGCACTCTACCAACTGAGCTATATCCCCAGAATTATTGAAGGCAATAATTTTAGAAGTTGGGTATTTGCCCAACTGATTTGAAAACTTGTATTCACTAAATAAATAAATTTCTTAAAGTTCTATACAAATCAAGGCATCCCCTTGTAGACATGTATTAAAAATGAGGCAAAGAAAAGTTTACTGGATGATGTACAAGCTAACATTCATTTAAAATCTCCCACACAAACTAGATCAAAATGAACTATTGTTTGTGATAAAACAAAAAATTAACAGAGTAAAAAAATATTATGACTATTTTACTACCCTGAAGCTGGAATACTATTATTCTAAATTATTAGAACATTTGACATAAACTCAAATAAAATGATAACATTTACCAATGTATTAATCTATCAGATTACTGTATTTTACAAAATAAAGGAATGAGGGGCATGCGTATAAATTGTCTCTGCATATTGATATATGTGAAGTATCAGGAAATTGAAGTTAACATATTTGAAAATGGGATTTTGTGGAACTTCCATGAAAAGAACTTCTCAAAGTAGAAATGTTTCCATTTGGGGGGCTTATAGTCAAAATCCTTAGCTATCATAATCACATCAAAATTAATAGAATTTTGGAAATGTAAGGGTAGGAAATATGGAGATTCAATAGCATGATAATTCCAGAAATCTAAGTACTACCTTAATATCTATTTTATACATTCTTCTCTGTAATGCAATTTTAAGGAAATCACATTACAACCAATTTTGGAATTTCTTTAGTGAGCTCTAACTCATGAACCTAAAATATACTGAGATAGCCTTTGAGATGTTAAAACTTCTTTATATATATATATATATATATATATATATATATATATATATATATATATATATATTTAATTTTAGAACAGTTGTAGACACATAGAAAATTGTGAAGACAGTACAGATTGCTCCCATACACTCCACATACAGTCTCCCCTATTATTGACCTCTTAGAGTTTTAGTGATATGCATTAAGGTGAGTGTAATACATTCCACTATTGTCATGTATGTAAAAATTAATTAATTAATTAATTTTTTTTTTAAAAAAGATGATCTGGGCCTTTTCTTGACTTGAATGCTCATTTCTTTCATTTATCTATGATTAACATTCAATTGTATATTGTACACTCTTTGTTTACATATTCATCCATTGGTAGATATTCTGGGTGTTTACAGCTTTGACAATTAGAAATAATGCCTCTATAAATGCTCATGTGGAGGTTTTTAGTGAACAAAAGTTTTCAAATCAGTTGGGCAAATACCCAGAAGCACAACTAATGGATCCTATAATAGGACATTGTTTAACCTAGTATTGAACTCTCAATTGTGGCTGTAATACTTCTGATTCTCAACAGTGAATGTAAACTGTCAGTAACCTACAGTTATTATTCTAATATGAATATAGATGGTACTCTCTATTTAATTTTCAATAGTTGAATGAAAATGAGGATGGGTTTCTTTTTGCATTGTTATCTGAAATCTCTATAATATCTTTGGTGAAGAATCTATTCAGATTTTATCTATTTTAAAATTCTTGTTTGGATATTAAGGATCCTTTGAATTTCATATAACCCTTAACAGATATACATTTGCAAATATTTTCTGTCAATTTGTGGTTTATTTTCTTAATCTATTAATGGTGACATTCATAGGACGTAAGTTTTAAACTTTATTAATAGAGACCAATTTTTTTTCCTTTCATGGATTTTAATTTATTTTTAAAAATTTGTTCTAATTAGTTATACATGACAGTAGAATGCATTTTGACATATTATACATATATAAAGTATTCTTGTTCTTCTACATGGTGTAAAATCACACTGGTCATGTGATAATTGTACATATGGTAACAATGTCCAATTCACTCTACTATCCTTCCTAACCTCATACCCACTGCCCTCCAGTCACTCTCCTTTGCCTAATCCAAAGTACCTGTATTCTTCTCTAGCCCCTCCCTACTATTGTGAATCAACATCCACATATCAGAAAAAACATTTGGCCTTGATTTTTTTGAGATCAGTTTATTTCACTTAGCATGATGTTCCTTAGTTTCATCAATTTACATATAAATCCCGTAGTAATTTCATTCTTCTCCAAGGCTGAGTAATATCTCATTGTGTATATATACCAGTGTCTTTATCCATTCTTCTGTGGAAGAGCATCTAGGTTGGTTCTATAACTTAGCTATTGTAAATTGATCTGCTATAAACATTAATGTGACTGTGTCACTGTAGTATGCTGATTTTAAGTCCTTTGTCTTTATACTGAGGAATTGGATAATTGGGTCAAATGGTGGTTCCACTGCAAGTTTTTTGAGGAATCTCTAAATTGCTTTCCATAATGGTCGTACCATTCTGCAGTCCCACCAGCAATGTATGAGTGTACCTTTTTCCCCACATCCTCACCAACAATTGTTGCTTATATTTTTTTCTTTTTTTTTTTCTAGACAAATGGTGGGGGAAGTTGCTTTTATTTTTTTTATTTTTTTAAATTTTTATTGTTGGTTGTTCAAAACATTACATAGTTCTTGATATATCATATTTCACACTTTGATTCAAGTGGGTTATGAACTCCCATTTTCACCCCGTATACAGATTGCAGCATCACATTGGTTACACATCCACTGTTTTACATATTGCTGTATTCTGCTGCCTTTCCTATCCTCTACTATCCCCCATCCCCTCCCCTCCCATCTTCTCTCTCTACCCTATATACTGTAATTCATTTCTCCCCCTTGTTTTTCCCCCTTTCCCCTCACTTCCTCTTGTATGTAATTAAAGAAATTAAAGGCATAAAAATAGGAAATTGTCACTATTTGCAGATGACATGATTCTATACCTAGCAGACCCAAAAGGGTCTACAAAGAAACTATTAGAGCTAATAAATGAATTCAGCAAAGTGGCAGGATATAAAATCAACACACATAAGTCAAAGTTATTCCTGTATATCAGCATCAAATCCTCTGAAATGGAAATGAGGACAACCACTCCATTCACAATATCCTCAAAAAAAAAAAATAAAATGCTTGGGAATCAACCTAACAAAAGAGGTGAAAGAATTATACAATGAAAACTACAGAACCCTAAAGAGAGAAATAGAAGATCTTAGAAGATGGAAAAATATACCCTGTTCATGGATAGGCAGAAATAACATCATCAAAATGGCGATATTACCAAAAGTTCTCTATAGGTTTAATGCAATGCCAATCAAAATCCCAAAGGCATTTCTTGTAGAAATAGATAAAACAAACATGAAATTCATATGGAAAAATAAAAGACCCAGAATAGCAAAAACAACTCTAAGCAGGAAGTGTGAATCAGGCGGTATAGCGATACCAGATCTCAAACTATACTACAGAGCAATAGTAACAAAAACAGCATGGTACTGGTATCAAAACAGGCTGGTGGACCAATGGTACAGAATAGAGGACACAGAAACCAATCCACAAAACTACAACTATCTTATATTTGATAAAGGAGCTAAAAACATGAAATGGAGAAAGGATAGCATCTTCAACAAATGGTGTTGGGAAAACTGGAAATCCATATGCAACAAAATGAAACTGAATCCCTTTCTCTTGCCATGCACAAAAGTTAACTCAAAATGGATCAAGAAGCTTGATATCAAATCAGAGACATGGCGTCTGATAGAAGAAAAAGTTGGCTACAATCTACATACTGTGGGGTCAGGCTCCAAATTCCTTAATAGGACACCCATAGCACAAGAGTTAATAACTAGAATCAACAAATGGGACTTACTCAAACTAAAAGTTTTTTTCTCAGCAAGAGAAACAATAAGAGAGGTAAATAGGGAGCCTACATCATGGGAACAAATCTTTACTCCTCACACTTCAGATAGAGCCCTAATATCCAGAGTATACAAAGAACTCAAAAAATTAAACAATAAGATAACAAATAACCCAATCAACAAATGGGCCAAGGACCTGAACAGATGCTTCTCAGAGGAGGACATACAATCAATCAACAAGTACATGAAAAAATGCTTACCATCTCTAGCAGTCAGAGAAATGCAAATCAAAACCACCCTAAGATACCATCTCACTCCAGTAAGATTGGCAGCCATTCTGAAGTCAAACAACAGCAAGTGCTGGCGAGGATGTGGGGAAAAGGGTACACTTGTACATTGCTGGTGGGACTGCAAATTGGTGCAGCCAATTTGGAAAGCAGTATGGAGATTTCTTGGAAAGCTGGGAATGGAACCACCATTTGACCCAGCTATTCCCCTTCTTGGTCTATTCCCTAAAGACCTAAAAAGAGCATGCTACGGGGACACTGCTACATTGATGTTCATAGCAGCACAATTCACAATAGCAAGACTGTGGAACCAACCTAGATGCCCTTCAATACATGAATGGATAAAAAAAAATGTGGCATTTATACACAATGGAGTATTACTCTGCATTAAAAAATGACAAAATCATAGAATTTGCAGGGAAATGGATGGCATTAGAGCAGATTATGCTAAGTGAAGCTATCCAATCCCTAAAAAACAAATGCCAAATGTCTTGTTTGATATAAGGAGAGTAACTAAGAACAGAGTTGGGAGGAAGAGCATGAGAAGAAGATTAACATTAAACAGGTGTGAGAGGTGGGAGTGAAAAGGAAAGAGAAGGGAAATTGCATGGAAATGGAAGGAGACCCTCATGGTTGCTTGTATTCTTGATAACTGCCATTCTGAATGGAGTGAGATGAAATCTTAGAGTAGTTTTGATTTGAGTTTACCTAGTTGCTAGAAATGTTGAACATTTTTTCATATATTCGTTGATTGATTTTCTTCTTCTGTGAAGTGTCTGTTCAGTTCTTTAGCCAATTTATTGATTGAGTTATTTGTTTTCTGGTATTAAGTTTTTTGAGTTCTTTATATATCCTGAAGATTAGTGCTCTATCTGAGGTACATGTAGTAAAGACTTTCTCCCTTTCTGTAGGCTCTCTCTTCATGTTACTGATTGTTTCCTCTGCGGAGAAAAATCTGTTTTAGTTTGAATCCATCCCATTTATTGATTCTTGATTTTACTTGAGTTTTAGGAATCATTAAGGAAGTCAGGTCCTAAGACGACACAGGACACAGTGGAGATTTGTGCCTAAATTTTGTTCTATTACATGCAGGATCTCTGTCCTAGGGCCTAAGTCTTTAATACACTTTGGGATGAATTTTATGGTGAGAGATAGGGGTTTAATTTAATTTTGTTACATATAGATTTATAGTTTTTCCAGCACCATTTGTTGAAGAGGCCATCTTTTTTCCAATGAATGTTTTTGGCACCTTTGTTGAGTATGACACAACTGTATTTATGTAAGTTTGATTCTGTGTCCTCTGTTCTGTACCATTGGTTTATTTGTCTGTTTGGGGGCCAATAACATACCATTTTTGTCACTATTGCTTTGTAGTATAATTTAAGTTCTGGTATTATGATGCCTCTCATTTCATTCTTCTTGCTAAGGATTGCTTTGGCTATTCTGGGCCTCTTATTTTTCCAAATTAATTTCATGATTGCTTTCTCTAGTTTTATGAGGAATATCATTGGGATATTAATAGTAACTGCATTAAATCTGTATAACAGTTTTGGTAGCATGGCCATTTGACAATATTAATTCTGCCTATTTGATAACATGGGAGATCTTTCCATCTTCTAAGATCTTCATCAGTTTCTTCCCTTAGTGTTCTGTAGTTTTCCATGTAGAGGTCTTTCACCTCTTTTGTTAGATTGATTCCCAAGGTGTTTTTTTTTTTTTGTCATTTTTCTAATTTCTGTTTCAGTGAATTCATCACTGGTGTGTAGGAACACATATGATTTATGGGTGTTTATTTTTACATCCTACTACTTTGCTGAATTCATTTATTAGTTCTAGAAATCTTCAAGTGGAATTGTTTGGAACTTCTAAATATAGAATTGTGTCATCTGCAAATAGTATTGTTTAAGTTCTTCTTTTCGTATTTGCATCCCTTTAATCTATTTTGTCTGTCTAATTGCTCTGGCTAGAGTTTACCTTGTTGAATAGAAGAGTTAAAATAGGGCTAGGATTTAATTTCATTGTTGTATCTAAAATGTTATCATCAAGCCCACATATGCATTCTTCAATGTCTTCCTGAATTTGTAATAGAATATCTTTACACTTATTTACATATATTTTTTCTTTAGATTTTTATATCATTCTACAAAGAGACCTTATACAAATTTTGTTAGTTTGCATCAAAGTCAATATTTAGATAATAAATTTTAGAATTCTCTTCTTTAATGACATAGGTACTTAATCACATAAACTTTCCTTCAAGTACTTCTTTGATTGAATCTTTAAAATTTTGATGAATTGTAGTTTTACTTATTTACTTCAAGAAAATTTTGAATATCTCTGCAGACTTATTTGACCCATGTGTAATTTATAAATATTTTGTTATTTATTTATTTATTTTTTTTGTGTGGTGCTAGGGATTGATACCATGGCCTATTGCATGCGAGGAAAGCACTCTACCAACTGAGATATATCTGGAATGTGAGACATCATTATCCAAAGTACATGTATGAAGACACGAATTGAGTGTCAACATACTTTATATACAAACAGAGATAAGAAAAATTGTGGTATATATGTATAATAAGAATTATAATGCATTCTGCTGTCATTTTTTAAATCAATATCAATAAATAAATAAGTACTTTGTTTAGTTTCCTAATATTTTAGGATTTTCCAGCTATCTTTCTGTTAATGATTCTCTAATTAAATTCCACTGTGATCTAAAAATACACATCATATGATTTCTACTTTAAGTATGCAATAGGTTGTGTTTTATAACATGGAATGTGGTTTTTCATCATGAAGTTTCCAAATAATCTTATAATAGTGAATCTAAATTAATGTTTTTAAAAAACTTTGTGACATTTTTAGTGAATACTTTTATGATTTTTAGTTGATTTTTTAATTATGATTCTAAAAAACAGATGTAGATCTAGTGGATTAAATACAGTATATATATGTCCTGCTTTCCTAATAAAATAACTATAAAGTAAGTGTATGTCACAAAAAATACGAGCATCCAAAGACATATATGATTTAGACGACAGCAGAGAAGATGCATACACAGAATTTTTTATTGTTGGAAATTATATGTCTATATGATACATGCCTTAGTGAACTAGATATATGGACCCTCAATCCCACATAAAATGGAGTTAATAAAAAGCAAGCCATGGTGGCACTTGCCTGAAATCCCAGCAACTGGGGAGGCTGAGGCAGGAGCATTGCAAGTTCAAAGGCAGCCTTAGCAATTTAGGGAGACCCTGTCCGTCTTAAAATAAAAAATTAAAAAGGGCTAGGAATATTGTTCTGTGGTTGTTAAGCACCCCTGAGTTCAATCTCTGGCACAAAATGAAAGAAAAAGAGGAGGGGAGAGTAAGGAAGTATGAAATGAAGAAGGAAGGAAAGAAGTAAGACAAGCATATTTGACAGACAGAGTTGTGCAAAGGCTGAGGGATTAGTGACACAAAGGAGAAGATAAACCACACATGTTTACATAGCGAATTTAAAGCTTCTCTTCCTTTGAACATCTTCTAGTTATTGAACTCACCAGTGTGAACAGTGATTATTAAAAGAAATTGTTACATTTTTCTTTTTCCTTTTCTTTTTCTTTATAATGAACACTGGGTTGGCATTGAGTGGACTTCAAATTAATGTCTGTCACTATCATTTTTTCATCCTCCTCTTTAAATTTTCCCTTTTGAGTTATTAACCTATTTCCTTGCAGAGAAAATATTAGATACTATATTTGTTAGCATTTTTAAAAATAAAGATCTTATTATAATTAAGGTAACATTTCACCTATTTCCATGTGACAATTCTGTGCAATTCAGTCTGAGCTCTCACAATACATAGAACTAATAAACTTATAATAGTTTTATGTTCTGTATATCTTATGACATGTTCAGAAATTATTCATACATTTAAGCTCATGCTACTGAAATATGAATCCATCCTTTTCAAAAGTTGTGGATAATGAACTCCAACTTATATTTTTCCATCAAAAAATAAGGCGACCAAAGTCTGCTATCTTGCTCATTTCCAATGCCATATAATGTAGGCAGCTATTATTAGATGTTCTCTCATTCTCTGACTGACCTCTTCTAACCAGCTGCTTCTTCCATTGAATAACAGCGAACTTTTGCTTTTCTATTGCTGAATGTGATTACCTCTTGGCTTACTTAGTTCAGCAATGAAAAAAATAATCCTGAAGGAGACCCTCTCCACCTCACTGTTTCTCTCCCCACTCTCTCACATACTACCTCATTTGCCCTTA